>NC_064931.1:48274593-49496680 GCF_023897955.1 Schistocerca gregaria
CAGTGCCCCCATAGCAGCTTTAGTTTTAAGTTTTATCCTTGAGTGGGTTTTATACTTCTATGTAGGTTTTAACGCATGTCCTTTGTCCCTCCATGTCCTCCCACCATAGTGCTTTTAGGGCGGAGGTTTTAATGTGTTGCAGAGTGGTTGTCTTTCCCTTTTTATTCTTGTGGTTGGCCAGCCACTGTAATTAATCTGCTTTCATGTTTTACTCTCTTCGGTTTCTAGCATCTCTCTGTTGTTTTCTCATCCTCTTTTGTTCCTTTTAGTGTTCGTTGCCTTCCCTTCGTTCTTGTGGCTTTTCCTTTCTTTCCGTTTTGTGTTATATGTTTCGTCCGTTTTATTCTCATCCTTGTGTCATTGTTTTATTAGGAACAAGGGACCGATGACCTTTTAGTTAGGTCCCTTCTCCCGCATTTAAACCAACCAACCAAATTTTTCAACCTGACAATTACGTCCAAGGCCTCATAAACTACTGTTAATACAATCCCAAGAGTAAACTAAATACATTGTTGAGCATGTTTCAGTTATCATATATTTTAGACTTTACACTTGTTCTCTCCAGTATTGTTACTGGATGTGCCAACACTTACCTCAAAGAGGGTTTGTCATATCTGAATTCAGTAAATCAGCTGCAAAATGTTAAGGAAGATAGTAACCAAAAGCCTACTACAGATGTTTCCAGTACTGATCTGCGCTTAGTCATACCTTACAATAATATTAAAAATAATACAGCAGACATGCTCCTTTAAGCAATTTGTACCCAAATCTGCCATATGATGCAAAACAAATTAAGGACTAGTCACCCACCAAGAAAATTGAGCAAGCTGAAACTCATTCAACTTGCTGATGATTGCTGCTGGCAGCTGACTTTCCTGAAAATGATCTGTTAAAGAGCCAAGGGATTCTCAAAACTTGCAGAGTGACATTTGTAAAAAGATTAGTAAGTAAAAGCACCATTTGTTGATAAATTGCCTGAGAAATATATATAGTTGGTAATGCAGTGTGCCACCTAATCACACAGGGATCACTCTGCTGATGCCTGTGCCATTAACTCCCTACGTATGTCAAGGGGTAGATGCCCATCCCCCTGGGGCATCGGGATTACCGGCTATGGCCATCCCGCCAGGTGGCCTTTACTGCGGCTGGGTGGCGCACGTGGGAATGGTCCCAGGTCGCAGTGGTGGGGGGGGGGGGGGGGGGAGGTGCATCAGGGTGGATGACACACCATGGAAGGAACTAAGGCTAAGGATGGCAGTGGATCTTATTGGCCCCGGTACCTTGTATGTTCGAGAGCTGATGGGAATCTTCCAGATACCTCAATTTTTTGTTGAGCATTTAGAGGAAAAGTTTGGGGAGGTGGAGGGGTTTTCCAAAATGAGATCTGGGTCAGTCTTGATCAAAACAGCATTCTCTGCTAGTCATGGATGTTACTCGTTTGTGACAAGCTGGGGGATGTTTCTGTAAGAGCTTAAATCTGGTGCAGGGTATCATATTTCACAGGGACCTTCTTTTGCAATATGACAATGAGTGAGGTGTTAGAGCAGTGAGGTGTACGTTTCGTCCTGTGTGTCCACTGAGATCCAAGGAATAATCAGGTTGCCACCAGTGCCATCCCTTCGAGGTTGACACCTTGCCCGAAAAGTTGAAGGTGATTGTCTAAAGCTATGATGGAAAGCCCCATATCTCTCCCCGATGCAGTGCTTTAAGTGCTGGAAGTTCGGCCATATGTTTTCCCACTGTACTTTCAGCGTCACATGTTGAGATTGCAGACGCCCATCACATCCCAATACTCAATGTGCCCTGTCTCCCATCTGTGTTGGCTGCGGAGAGCACCAGTCGCCTTGCTTGCCAGCCTGCAGAACTCTCCAGAAAGAAAGGAAAGTCATGGAGTACAAGACCCTGGACCGACTGACCTACACTGAGGCTTAGAGAAAATTTGAATGGCTGCATCCTGTACGTATGACATTGTCGTACACCATCGCTACAACAGTTTTTGTACCATCAGCTCTGCCAACCCGTCACCTCTCAGAGCCGGAAGACTACACCTGCCCCCTTGATGGTGGGGGGTGTTTCCCTATCTGTTGCTCCCGCACCACCTACTTTGGGAGCAACACCCCCCCTCCCCCAACACCCCCAAGCATTGGGGTCGTCCGTCCCCACTTCTAAACCGGAGAAGTGTAAGGTTTCTTCAGCTTCTCTCGCTAGGATGGGGGTCCCGTGGGTAACTCCCTTCCCTGGTTTCTGCTAGTGGGAAAGATGACACCCGTCAGTGGTTGAAGAGCTCAAAAGAGACTGGTTGTAGGGCCTCACACTCATCCTCAGTCCCGGAGACTGAGCTAGTGAACTCCTCCCAGCCAGGGAAACCCAAGGAGCACCGAGGGAAATCCAAAAAGGAGACCCCTAAGACCAAGGAAATTGAGGTGGAACCACGCCACCGATACCTACAAGCTCTGCATCTAAGGATGGTTTGGAGATTCTGGCATCTGCTTAGGACCTAGATCTTGCCAGACACTCAGACACAATGGCTATAGACTGCTCAGGCAGTAAGTCAGTAGCAGCAGGTGACTCTGAGGTGTAAACTGCCTCATTCAATGTTCCATGCCTTCCCAGTCTCATGATGATATCATCCTCCAGCGGAATTGCGGTGGTTTTATCCGTCACGTGGCTGAGCTATGGCAACTGTTCAGCTTTACACCTGGTGTCTGCATCGACCTCCAGAAAACCTGGTTCCCAGCAATGCAGACCCATGCTCTCCACGGCTATAAGGCGTATTACAGGAACCGTAGTGACTATGATCGGGTGTCAGGTGAAGTTTGCGTTAATGTACTAAACTCGGTCTGTACTGACACTGTGCCCTGTCAAACCCCTCTTGAAGCAGTGGCTATCAGAATAAGGATCGCATAGGTATAACTGTGTGTGATGTATATCTTCCTCCAGATGATGCAGTACCTCCTGAATGTATTAGCTGCACTGATTGACCAACCCCGTAAACCTTTCCTGCTTCTAGGAGATTTTATCGCCCATAACCTCTTGTCGGGTGGCACCATGTTTGCTGCCCGAGGCAGAGATGTCGAAACTTTATTGTCTTAGTTTGCCCTCTGCCTCTTAAATACTGGGGCTGCCACAAATTTCAGTGTGGCTCATGGTAGGTACTCGACTATTGATTTATTAATTTGCAGTCCAGGACTTCTCCCATCTATCCATTGGAGAGCACATGACGACCTGTGTGGTAGTGACCACTTCCCCATCTTCCTGTCACTGCCCCGGCATCAGGCCCATGGGCACCTGCCCTGTTGGGCTTTAAACAAGGCGGACTGGGAAACTTTCACCTCTGCTGTCACCACTGAATCTCCACAGATGGTAACATCGATATGATGGTCGAGCAAGTGACTACAATTTTTTCTGTGGCAGAAAATACGATCCCTCGCTCTTTAGGGTTACCCCAGTGTAAGGCAGTCCTTTGGTGATTGTCAGAAGTTGCTGAAGCTGTTAAGAAGCGTTGGCAAACTTTACATCAGCATAAGAGGCACCCTTACCTGGACCACCTCATAGCTTTTAAATTGTTCCATGCCTGAATTCGTGAATTTCTCAAATGACAGAAGCAGGAGTGTTGGGAGAGATACATCTTGACCGTTAGGTGCCATAAATCACCTTCCCAAGTCTGGGCAAAGATCAAAAATGTTTTCAGGTACCAGACCCCAACAGGTGTTCCCAGTGTTACCATAAATGAAATGTTATCTACCGCCACAAACGTGATTGCCGAGCACTTTGCCAAGCACCTGTGCTGGAGAATTACCCCCAGCCTTTCGCACTATCAAGTGGCGGCTGGAAGGGATAGTCCTCTCATTCACTACATGCCACAGTGAATCCTATAATGCCTCATTTACAGAGTGGGAGCTCCTCGGTGCCCTTGCACATTGCCCCAACACAGCTCCTGGTCCTGATTGGATCCACAGTTAGATGATTAAACAACTCTCATCTGACTACAAGTGACAATATCCTCATCATCTTCAACTGGATCTGGTGCAATGGTGTCTTTCCATCACAATGGCAGGAGAGCACCATCATTCCGGTTCTCAAACCCAGTAAAAACCCGCTCGATGTAGATAGCTATCGGCCCATCAGCCTCACCAACATTCTTTGTAAGCTGTTGGAATGTATGATGTGTAAGCGGTTGGGTTGGGTTCTGTTCTGTTCTGGAGTCACATGGCCTACTGGCTCCATATCATGGTGGCTTTTGCCAGGGTTGCTCTACCACTGATAATCTTGTGTCCCTGGAGTCTGCCATCCAAGCAGTCTTTTCCAGACACCAACACTTGGTTGCCATCTTTTTTTGACTTACGTAAAGCATACAACATGACCTGGGGACATCATATCCATGCCACATTGTGTGAGTGGGCTCTCGTGGGCCCGCTCCCGATTCTTATCCAGAACTTCCAGTCATTCCATACTTTCCAAACTGGTGACACCCATAGTTCTATTCATATCCAGGAGAATGGAGTCCTCCAGGGCTCTGTATTGAGTGTATCTTTTATTTTTAGTGGCCATTAACGGTCTAGCAGCAGCTGTCGGCCCTTCCGTCTCACCTTCTCTGTATGCAGACGACTTCTGCATTTCATACTGCTGCTACAGTACTGGTGTTGCTGAGCTTCGCCTCCAGGGAGCCATCCACAAGGCGCAGTCATGGACTCTAGCCCATGGATTACAGTTTCCCGCCATGAAGACATGTTTGTGCATTTCTGTTGTCATACCATTTATCTGGAACCAGCACTTTACCTTAATGAGGTATATCGATTCTTAGGTCTGGTTTTCGACACTCGTTTGACTTTGCTTTCCTCATCTTCGTCAGCTTAAACCCAAGTGTTGGCAGCACCTCAATGCCCTCAGCTGCCTAAGCAACACCAATGGGGGTGCAGATTGCTCCATGCTGCTGCAGCTCTACGGTGCCCTTGTTGACTCCCGCCTTGAATATGGGAGTGTGATTTATGGTTTGGCAGTGCCCTCAGCACTGCGTTTGTTCAATCCATTGCACCATTGTGGAGTTCGTCTACCGACAGTAGCTTATAGGTCGAGTACGGTGACAAGCGTACTGGTGGAGGTTGCAGTCCCTATATAGAAGATCAGATGTGCGCAAGTGGTCGTCAGTTACATTGCACACATTCGTAGCTCTCCTGAACATCCTAATTAAAATCTTCTTTTCCCAACCGTGGAAGTTCACCCCTGCATAGGTGGCCCACGTCAGGGCTAACGATTGCGGTTCACGTGCAATTGCTTCTGTCTGAACTGGAGTCCTTCCCTTAACCACCTCTCCTTGAAGTCCATTCACGTACACCTCCGCGGTGTAGCTGTAGGCCAGAGCTTCACCTGGACCTTTCCTGTGGCCCTAAGGACTCCGTTAACCCTGCGGCTCTCCGCTGTCACTTCCTCTTGATTGTTGAAGTGTTCTGGGGGGCTCTGAAGTAGTGTACACCAACAGTTTGATGACTGATGGAAATGTTGGCTTTGCCTTCGTCTACAGAGGCTATATTGAACAGCATTCGTTGCCCAATGGCTGCAGTGTATTCACTGCAGGGCTGGTGGCCATATCTCGTGCACTTCAGTATATCCGTTGATGTCCCAAGGAATCGTTTCTTCTATGGACTGACTCCTTGAGCAGTCTACAAGCTATCAACCAGTGCTACCCCTCTCCATCCTTTGGTGGCGTCCATCCAGGAGTCCATCTCTGCCCTGGACTGGTGCCGTCGTTCAGTGGTGTTTGTGTGGATCCCAGGACACATCAGCGTCCCAGGCAACAAACTTGCCGACAGGCTGGCCAAACAGGCTATGCGGAAACCGCTTCTGGAGATGGGCATCTCTGAACCTGACCTGTGTTCTGACTTAGGGGTTTTCGGCTTTGGGAGACGGTATGGCATAACAGTACGCACAACAATCTGTGTATCATTAAGGAGACTACAAACGTGTGGAAGTCTGCGGTGCGGGCCTCTCGCAGGGAATCAGTTGTCCTCTGCTGGCTCAGTATTGGCCTTGCTGGGGCGACCCACAGTTACCTTTTGCGCCGTGAAGACCCGTATCAGTGTTGGTGTGGTGCCCGGTTGACAGTGGCCCATATTCTGGTGCACTGTCCCGCTTTGACTGCCCAGCGACGAAATCTTGGTTTACCGTACTCATTGCCGCTCATTTTATCTGGCAACGCCTCATTGGCTGATTTACTTTTACGTTTTATTCGTGAGGGTGGGTTTTATCATTTGATCTAAGTGTGTTCTTTGTCCCTCTGTGTCCTCCACCCTCGTGGTTTTAGGGTGGAGGTTTTAATGTGTTGCAGAGAGGCTTGTGGTTGGCCAGCCACTGTATTCTGCTTTCTTGTTTTACTCTGATGTTTTCTTGTCCTCTTTTGTTCCTTTTAGTGTTTGTTTGCCTTTCCTTCATTTTTGTAATTTTTCCTTTCTTTCCATTCTGTGTTATATGTCTCGTCTGTTTTAGTCTTTCACTTGTCGCATTGTATTATTAGGAACAAGGGACCAATGACCTCGTAGTTCAGTCCCTTCCCCCCTCTTTTAAACCAACCAACCAGTCGACTAACCTATAACGTGGCTGTCAGATGTGAGCAAAACAAAGTTTTCTGTTGTTGCAAAAGCAGAACAGACCTAATGGACATAAGAATCACCAGTGCCTTCTGTTCTTGTAAGGGTCGTACTGTCCTAGACCAGGAGTAGTCTCTTTACTAATTTCAGTGTAAGAAAAGAAAATAACAAGCAACATCCATAGAGAACAGCAAGAGTACACAAAGCATTCACTAGTGCTACAGCACCAGTTGTGTTTGCATTGGTTGACAGTGTTGTTTGTTGTTTTAACAGGTGGTATTTCAGGCCTGATGATTAACAGTGTCTTACACAGCCACAGATCGAAACATCCTGCACTTTAAGCTGCCATGATATTTCTGTATACTATAACTAAAAGATAGGACTACAGCCTTGTATGGATTCCATTAAAACATTTCACTTCATTTTATTAATAGTTTGTAATAATCTTGTTTCTGTCAGTTTGAGCGACTGAGTCTTTGGTGTATTTTTGTTTTCAGATGTAGATTTTCTTGCCTCATGTGGCTCTGCCTCAGCCATTACTCCTCGTGGTCCACGATTACTGGAAAATTCAGGTATGAAAACTTAAGGAGTACTATGAATGAATGTAATTCATACTCTACTTGTGCTAGAAATGTAACTTACATAACACATTTATGTACGACAATTTTAATGGTGTAGTTCATTTTCCAGAAAATGCCTCGAGAGATGGAGCAGCTACAAGGAATGCTGATGTGTTTGACATTGAAGGATTGGATCTTGGCTCTTTAGACTTTGAGGAACAAGAACTTATTAAAATGATACAATCATTAGAAGTTGCTTGTGCAACTGCAGATGAAGAACTAATGAGCTGCAGGAACGCAGGAAAAACTCAAAGTAATCAGAAAATACAAGTAAATGTATCTTCAGCACCACAATACTTTGAAGCACAATCCTTCGACAAACTTAATACACCAGATCTAGGCTCAGAACAGCCCACCACCAAGGTGGTAGGTAATAACAAATTACCAGTGTGTTCTGGGGAGCAAGACTTGGAGAAAATAAAACAAACTGATATCAGCCCAGAACAGCTGCAGCCATCTGTCAATGCTATGGAAAGTGTTTTACTGCATAACAACCATGTGGAGAACAAAGCCGCACTGTCTTGTGGTGCCCAGAATTGTGGAAAATCAAGACAGCCAAATGTTGGAACTGCACAGCATACTTGTAAATTACCTGAGGAGCCAGTATCAACTAGCTGTCTCACTGAAGCTAAAGATTTGTGTTCTGATCGGATCACATTGGAAGAACTTCTTGGAAATGATTTTGAGAAATTTTTGAATGATTTAAATGTAGGTGATTTCCAAGATGTTATCTCATTTGATCAACAACCAGAGGAGGTCTTGTTGGAATGCTTAGAGATCCGCAAGGGTGATGATTCAGAAGTACAAGATAAAGAAGTGATGGAGAAAGATTTAAGCAGCAGTCTGCATGACCTTGATGCTGTTGAGGATGAATCAGATGTTGCAGACATTGATGACATAATATCAGAAAAGCTTAATGCAAAATACAAGTGTGATGAAATTAGTCCTGATTTTGATTTAGAACACGTGCTGCATTTTAAGTGTGGTAAAAAACAAGAATCTAGTGTTTCAGATTTCCAGGCTGAATCACTGTCTGAACAAAGTATTGAGCAGAAACTTGAGACAGTAAGACGACAAAAAGAACTTTTGTTATCTTCTAAGCCATGGAATAAATGTTTATATGGTGCTCCAGATGCTTGTAAAAATTTGAACTTTGCTACATGTGGCAGTCACAGCATATCACAAAACACTCAGGCTTTGCTTTGTGAAAACAAAAGTCAACATCCAGGGTATACAACTGCTGAATTTAATGGGGCACATGTTTTCAAAAATGCCTCAAGAACAAATGTTTCTAGTGACAGCTTTCTGTCACAGAACCTACAGAGAAGACCCAGTGAGAGAGAACATAAGCTGTCACGTGGTACAGATGTGAAAGACATATTTCGTAACACACTGAATGCTAATTATACAAAAGCAAAGAGAATTCCCATGGCTCGAGCAACAGGAAGTGCAGCTAGTAAAGATAATGGTTCAAATTCGAGCACAAAGGACTCACGAAGCAGTGCTACTCCACGAATGGAGCAGAAAGAAACTTCAGCTGTTGCAAATCTTCTGAATTTGCTTATAAAAACGTCGTGTGCAGATTATAATGGTGATAAAACTGATGAATTGGAAGCTGTAGAAGCTCAGTTACTATCTCATTTTAAAAAGGCTCCCATAACCTATTGCAGACTGAACACCATAAAAGCAGCTTGTAAGCATGCTGCTAGTGTCGCTGCAGAAGGTAAACTAGCATCTAGAACTAATACAGATATATCTGCTGAGAACATTTTACAGCCTTTGCAAAAGTCTGAATACAATCAGGCTACCACATCCTCATTTAACAGTGTTAAACCAACCAGAAATGGCAAAACACATGGTAGATCAACAAGAGGGCAGCTGTTTGCACAGACACAGAATCTGTTTAGAGAAATGGATGAAAAAAGAGCATTGAAATCAAAATGTTATACACAAGGTAACTGCAGCAAAACTCGCAAAGAAAATAAAATATATCCAAATCCATTTTACCAAGAAGGAAGAGAGAACAATTCAGGTAAAGGAAGTAAATGCAGTCAGTGTGGAAAAGCAAAACGCCCACCTGGGGTTCTTCTGAAGAACCATTATCCAGCTCTTAACAGTTACAAATTTTGCTATAGCAGTGCCACAGAAAATGTTACAAACAATGTTCCACTTTCTTCCAAGAAATCTGATTGTGATCAGGCACCTTCTTCACTCACTTTGAAAACTGTTACACCTTCTAGTTCATCGTATAAAGTAGCAAAAGATAAAAGCACTATGACAGAAATGGACGACCAAATTAAAGCTTTTAAGTCAGGTAGCTGCAGCACAAGTAAAAATCAAAAGGAGGGTGAAACGAAATCCCCTGTTAACATATGTAAACTGGGAGGAAAGGGTCCTTTAAATGGCAAAGGGGGCAAATGCTGTCAGCCAGGAAAAGTAAAAAGCCCATCTGATGCTTGTTCAGCACCCATTAACAAACAAGGTTTCGATCCTAACAACAGTACAGAAAATATCTCTAACAGTGTTTCGCAGGCCTCACGGAAGTCAGAAACCAGCCAAGTACCTACTACATGCTCAGTTAAAACTAGTAAAACATTAAGTAAATCCTGCAAAGCCACAAAAGAGAAAAGTACAATGGCTAATGAAAAGAAAGTGCCAAAATCAGATAATAATATCAAAGGCACATCTCATGACAGGTGTGAAGAAACTACTGATAAATTTCATGAAGATGTTAACTCGCTGTGTGCTAAACATGCTGCAGCTGTTGAACTAAACAAAGGTTGCCAACAGGGGAAAGTGAAAGGAGCAGTAGTTCTTCAGAAAAATAGTTCTCAAATTGTTGACAATGGAACAAATAAAGGTAGTCCAAAGAAAGGACAGAAAACTGTGGTTGGCCCCAAAGGTGTCAACTTTCACAAAGAAATGAAGGGTGCACCACAGGCAATATCAACTTCAGATGTAGGAATAAGCTCACAAGGAAATGGGAAATGCTTCATTACTGGCAATGAGACTACTGTGGGAAACACAGGTGATAGCAAACAGCGTACTGAAAATGAAGTTCCTTCAGTTTCTTCGCAGGATATATCCACTGACATCAATAAAGGAGGAAGTGTGCCAAACAAAAAACTGAATTCAGCAGGTAGTACCAAACGCACAAGCAGGGCTAGAAGAAGAAAGACTAAGGAAGAAAGTAAAGGTCAAGAAGTGACTGCACAGTGAATCTATTTTGGGTACATTTGGTATTCCAAAGTAGCCAAAGATCAATGAAAATTTGACAGACAAGGAAACGTAGGACTACATTTGTTCATCGTTGAGTACTAATGAAGAACTAAAAAGGAAAATAAACTGTCTGCTCCTACTTGAAACTTGGTATTTTTGGTGCTACACATTTGGCTGGAGAGTGTTGGAATTGTAGCTGTAGCCATATGCTGTGATTGGAGAGATTGGGTAAGAGTGTGAATGTGAATTTTACAAGTTACTTTAAGTGTAATTTCACAGGCAGTAGACCATGGAAACATGTAGCCACCCAGTTATAAGCTTTTTAATTATTCTTTTTGAAAGATGTGTGTGGCTTAAGTATTTGGTAGCACAGAGCATGAAGAGGAAGGCTGATATTCTTAGAAATGAGCAGTGCAGTAGTAGTTTGTGGCACAGTTATGAGTAATGACATTAAGTAAATGAATCTAACGTAACAAATGTTGACGTCTTTTTGTGGGAAAAAAAATTCTGAACTTGCAAATCTCGCGTAGTGGTTTTGAGTGTCTGGAAAGTGGACCTATTTTAAGTTCCCACAGGATTAGAAGTGGTTGTGTGTGTGTGTGTGTGTGTGTGTGTGTGTGTGTGTGTGTGTGTGTGTGTTTGTGTGTGTGTAAGATATTCTTAAGACTAAAACATTGGTTAAATATTATTTTAACCAACTATAATTGGGAGACTGCTAATTATTGATAAAACTGATTTGTAGCATATGTTACCCTGAATTGTGACTTCATATTAATAACCCACTGTTCAATATTTTGGATTCTTTGTTGCTGCTTCTTTATATCTCTGTGCTCTCTTCTGTTGTGGAAACAATCTTTCACCATTGTCAGCTGTCACAAAGCATGAAAGAAAATTTACTAACATCAAATCCACAGGGATGCAGATATGTTGGCTAGCACTTATCTTCATGAGGCATAACTCTCAGCACCCTTGTCACATGAAAATAGTGTTTCTTAGCTGTCACAACCACAGATTCCTTCTTCAGTGTAGGGAAGAAGAAATAGTTGGAGCTAGAAGAGTGGGTAGGTATAAATAAGAATGAAGGTTGAGAGACAGACCTACCCCAGAGAAAGGGAGGCAAAGATGAAGAACCATATGTCGGAAAGGGGGACTGATGATATTAACAATAGACATTGTGCTACCTTCAGTTTAGTTATGAGACAAGGGAATGATGGTGTCATAAGTAAAGGTGAATAGAGATGAGAAAAGAAAATCAGCAGGTGATAGAAAAAAAGAGTAAAATAGGGCTGGGAAGGAGAGAAATCAGATTTAAAAATTTTAATAAGCACTAATGGAGGAGGGAGAGGTGGTAGTGTGAAAGAGTGTGTTTCAGAGCAATTTTTTATTCCAGACTTCATTAAAATTGGTGTTGAGTGAGGAGATCCAAATGGCCGATGCTATAAAAGAGCCGGTAGGGTATCCTGAGTCGTGTAGTAAAGTAAGATTAAAAGACACGAATACACTCAGGCAAACAGTTTGCCTTGGAGGCGTTCAGCACTGAATTACTGAGTAAGCAAGATTCTTGGTGACCTATCCCCCCCCCCCCCCCCCCCCCAACAATGCTCTTTTTCTGCATTTGAGCAAGGAGTACTGTCATGATTAATGTTTGTACCTCTCTTGTAACTGCTTTAGGAGTTGAGCCTCCTAAAGGTAAGTACTGCTTACACCATCTGTCACTCCTGAATGGAATTTTTCTTCTTATACCATTAGGCATTACCCAAAAAATTCAGCCTGTCAACTGTTAACTTTAAAATACAACTCATTGCTTAATGAGACATGCATTTTTACATCCCTTTGTTTGTAGCACTCTTCACTAACTGTGTTAGCAGCTTTTAATGATTGGAATGGGATCTTATCATTTTTATGGATGAACACATTTTCTTGATTTCTTTACCTAAACATGTTCACCGTGTGTGTGGTGACTGGGGTGAATTTTTATTTTATTTTCTATAATAAAGTTGAAATATGAATAAGAGAGATAGAAAGACAAGGCACTACTTATTTTAGGGATGTACAACTCCTATTATTCTCAACTGAAATTTACAAAACTAGAGGACAGCACTCCTAGCTTTAGGAAATAGATGTTCGTTCTGGCAGGAAAAAGTTATTCATTTGGTGGGAGGTTTGGTATGGTGGAGGGGGGGGTGGATATGTCACTCGCAACATACACTAAGAGGAATGCAGCCTATATAATGACGTTCAAATCCCTGTTCGGCCATCCAGATTTAGTAAAGATTATGGCTGATTTTCTTCCGTAATCTGAGTTTGTGCTACATCTGATGATATAGTTGACAGGTTGTTCAACAGTAATCTTCCTTCCTAGCTTCCATTTTTGTGTGATGAAAAAGTGAGGGAAAAGGTGGGCAAGTGGCCAAAGATGGTACACTAGTAATTGCTGTTCCAGCTTAAGTTCAGAGATGAGGTAAGTTATGGATAGTGGAAAATTAAGCTGGATTAGGAGAGGAAATAATGA
Source organism: Schistocerca gregaria (assembly GCF_023897955.1). Lineage (NCBI taxonomy): Eukaryota > Metazoa > Arthropoda > Insecta > Orthoptera > Acrididae > Schistocerca > Schistocerca gregaria. Next base: position 48,287,529 of record NC_064931.1, read on the forward strand.
GAATTGAAAAGAGTATTATGATCTAGAATAGGAAGACATGACCACATAGAAGCTGCAGTGTGGCTACATAGTCAGTGACTACTTATTCAGTGATTAGTTCATGTCATATGATCCTCTGTGTGTCCACCAGTCATACTGGATTACTAGGGCAAGCCATTGCACATGTTATTACTGAACTGTGCCAGTGGCGGCAGTATGTTTATAAATGCTTGTGATGTTTGAAGATTCATGGCATGTAATGACAAAGGCTCATCCTACAAAGCCAGCATGACTGATTATATTTAACATATGATGTTCAAGCTATCAAAACTAGTCATTGAATGGATGGTTGTATAGCAGCTTCTTAGCAGCCATGTCATTCTGGAAACATCCCCCAGGCTGTGGCTAAGCCATGTCTCCGCTACATCCTTTCTTTCAGGAGTGCTAGTTCTGCAAGATTCGCAGAAGAGCTTCTGTAAAGTTTGGAAGGTAGGAGACGAGGAACTGGCAGAAGTAAAGCTGTGAGTACCGGGCGTGAGTCGTGCTTCGGTAGCTCAGTTGGTAGAGCACTTGCCCGCGAAAGGCAAAGGTCCCGAGTTCGAGTCTCGGTCGGGCACACAGTTTTAATCTGCCAGGAAGTTTCATATCAGCCATGTCTTTCTTTTTCAAATACTCTGAAGCTGTGGAGCACCACTTACACAAAGTAATTCAAACTATTTTTGGTCATGTCATCAGTTGTCTGACTGATCTGATGTGGCCTGCCATGACATTATCTCTGTGACAGCCTCTTAATCTCAAAGTAGCACTTATACCCAAATTCTTCAATTATTTGTTAAGATATTCAAATCACAACCTTCCTCTACAGTTTTTACCCTCTCCAGCTCCCTGTAGTACCATGGAAGTTATCCCCAGGTATCTTAACACATGCCTTATCGTGCTTCCTTCTCCTTGTCAGTGTTTTCCGCATGTTCCTATCCTTATGTCAGTTCTATGTGGAACCTCCTGATTTCTTATCAGTCCATCTGATTTTTCAGCATCATTCTTTAGCATATCTCCAACACTTGGATTCTCTTCTTCTCAGCTTCCCCCACAGTCCATGATTAGCTTTTGTACAGTGCTGTGTGCCAGACCTAGTCTCAGAAACTTCTTCCTCAAATTAAGATCGCTGTTGGTTATTAGGAGCCTTCTTTTACCCGGCAGTGCTCTCTTCACCTGTGCTAGTCTGCTTTTATGTCCTGGTGTTGTCCACAGTGGGCAGTTTTGCTGCCAAGGCAGCAAGGTAGCTACATTGGCAACAAAATTCCGCTACTTCCTCTACTTTTTAGTCCCCGTAGTTGATGTTAATTTGATCACTGATCTGATTTCTGCTACGTTTAACCAGTTTAGTCGTTTTTCAGTTTACTCTGTCTGTATTCTGTGAGCAGTAGACTGCTCATTTCATTCAGTGTGTTCTGTAATTCTTTCTAGTTTCCAGTGAGAACAGCAATGCCGTCACCAAATTCTATCATTGATCTTCTTTCACCCTAAGTTTTAATTCCATTCGTAAACACTCCTTTAATTTCCATCAGTGCATTGTCAATGTACAGATTGAACAGTCAGTGGGTGTGGCTGCATCATTGTCTTACACACTTTTTAATCAGAGCACTTCATTATTGGTCTCTCATTCTTAGTGTTTCCTTCTTCAGTCTTGTAGATACTGTGTATTATCCATCTTTCCTTATAGCTTACGCCGAATTTTCTGAGAATTTCAAACATCTTACATCACTTCGCATTGTTGAACAATTTTTTTATTTCAACAAATCCTATGAAGATCGTGAAGATCGTGTGTCGATAATCGAACTCAATGTCACAACTGCCTCTCTGGAACCTTTACCTTCCCTATAGCTAAACTGTCCGTCATGTAATAGATCCGTAATTTTCTTTATCATTCTTCTATAAATTCTTATTACCACCAGCTTTGATGCATGAGCTGTTAAGCTAACTGTATGATAGTTTTCTTAAGTTGGATGGTACGTGTCCAGTCTTCATATATTCTTATACATAAAACAGAAAGAAACTTCCACATGGGAAAAATATATTAAAAATAAAGATTCCAAGACTTACCAAGCGGGAAAGCGCCGGCAGACAGGCACATGAACAAAACACACAAACACACACACAGAATTACTAGCTTTCGCAACCGATGGTTGCTTCTTCAGGAAGGAGAGGGAAAGACGAAAGGATGTGGGTTTTAAGGGAGAGGGTAAGGAGTCATTCCAATCCCGGGAGCGGAAAGACTTCCCTTAGGGGAAAAAAAGGACAGGTGTACACTCGCACACACACACACACACACACATATCCATCCGCACATACACAGACACAAGCAGACATATTTAAAGGCAAAGAGTTAAGGGCAGAGATGTCAGTCGAGGCGGAAGTACAGAGGCAAAGAAGTTGTTGAAAGACAGGTGAGGTATGAGCGGCGGCAACTTGAAATTAGCGGAGGTTGAGGCCTGGCGGATATCGAGAAGAGAGGATATACTGAAGGGCGAGTTCCCATCTCCGGAGTTCGGATAGGTAGGTGTTGGTGGGAAGTATCCAGATAACTCGGACGGTGTAACACTGTGCCAAGATGTGCTGGCCGTGCATCAAGGCATGTTTAGCCACAGGGTGATCCTCATTACCAACAAACACTGTCTGCCTGTGTCCATTCATGCGAATGGACAGTTTGTTGCTGGTCATTCCCACATAGAAAGCATCACAGTGCAGGCAGGTCAGTTGGTAAATCACGTGGGTGCTTTCACATGTGGCTCTCCCTTTGATTGTGTACACCTTCCGGGTTACAGGACTGGAGTAGGTGGTGGTGGGAGGGTGCATAGGACAGGTTTTACACCGGGGGCGGTTGCAAGGGTAGGAGCCAGAGGGTAGGGGAGGTGGTTTGGGGATTTCATAGGGATGAACCAAGAGGTTACGAAGGTTAGGTGGACGGCGGAAAGACACTCTTGGTGGAGTGGGGAGGATTTCATGAAGGATGGATCTCATTTCGGGGCAGGATTTTAGGAAGTCGTATCCCTGCTGGAGAGCCACATTCAAGGTCTGATCCAGTCCTGGGAAGTATTCTGTTACAAGTGGGGCACTTTTGGGGTTCTTCTGTGAGAGGTTCTCTCACAGAAGAACCCCAAAAGTGCCCCACTTGTAACAGAATACTTCCCAGGACTGGATCAGACCTTGAATGTGGCTCTCCAGCAGGGATACGACTTCCTAAAATCCTGCCCCGAAATGAGATCCATCCTTCATGAAATCCTCCCCACTCCACCAAGAGTGTCTTTCCGCCGTCCACCTAACCTTCGTAACCTCTTGGTTCATCCCTATGAAATCCCCAAACCACCTCCCCTACCCTCTGGCTCCTACCCTTGCAACCGCCCCCGGTGTAAAACCTGTCCTATGCACCCTCCCACCACCACCTACTCCAGTCCTGTAACCCGGAAGGTGTACACAATCAAAGGGAGAGCCACATGTGAAAGCGCCCACGTGATTTACCAACTGACCTGCCTGCACTGTGATGCTTTCTATGTGGGAATGACCAGCAACAAACTGTCCATTCGCATGAATGGACACAGGCAGACAGTGTTTGTTGGTAATGAGGATCACCCTGTGGCTAAACATGCCTTGATGCACGGCCAGCACATCTTGGCACAGTGTTACACCGTCCGAGTTATCTGGATACTTCCCACCAACACCTACCTATCCGAACTCCGGAGATGGGAACTCGCCCTTCAGTATATCCTCTCTTCTCGATATCCGCCAGGCCTCAACCTCCGCTAATTTCAAGTTGCCGCCGCTCATACCTCACCTGTCTTTCAACAACTTCTTTGCCTCTGTACTTCCGCCTCGACTGACATCTCTGCCCTTAACTCTTTGCCTTTAAATATGTCTGCTTGTGTCTGTGTATGTGCGGATGGATATGTGTGTGTGTGTGTGTGTGTGCGAGTGTACACCTGTCCTTTTTTTCCCCTAAGGGAAGTCTTTCCGCTCCCGGGATTGGAATGACTCCTTACCCTCTCCCTTAAAACCCACATCCTTTCGTCTTTCCCTCTCCTTCCTGAAGAAGCAACCATCGGTTGCGAAAGCTAGTAATTCTGTGTGTGTGTTTGTGTGTTTTGTTCATGTGCCTGTCTGCCGGCGCTTTCCCGCTTGGTAAGTCTTGGAATCTTTATATTCTTATACACCTACTTGAATAGTCATTTGCTTGCCACTTACCCCAATGATTTCAGAAATTCCGAAGGAATGTTGGCTGTATCTTCAACATTATTTGATCACCAGTCTTCTAAAGTTCTGTTAAACTCTGACTGTAATACTTTATCGTCTGTATCGTCCACATTGACTTCCTATTCTTCTTCTATCATGCTGCCACCTCTTAGAAGCTTTCAATGTATTCTTTCCACTTATTGGCTCTCACTTCTGCATGTAACAGTAGAATTCTTCTTGCACTCTTAATGCTGACTCCTTTGCTTCTAATTTCATGGAATGTCTTTTCTGTGTGCTGAATCTGCCCTGATGACCATTTCTCTTCGTTTATTCACATTTTACATGCAGCCATTTCAGCTTAGTTTCCCAGAACCTCTTATTTATTGCATTTTAAGTGAGAAATATTGCTGTAGTTCTATTTTATCATGGACATTGTTGTACTTCCTTTTTGCATCAATCAATTTAAGTATTCCTCCAGTTAGCCACGGCTCCTTTGTACTTCCCTTCCTTGCACAATAGTCGTCTGTCGAAATTTTGTGATTGCCATTTGTAGAAATGTCCAATTACAGAACAGTAGATAGATATCAACAAAGAGAAATAAAAGGTATTAGGAGGCAGAGAAAACTGAAGGGGGAGAGGAGGAAGAGGAGGAAGAAGAAGAAGACGGTGGTGGAGGGTCCAGTGGGTAGAGAAATCCTGAATTATTTGTATTTTTGCAAATATAGACAAATTCCTTCCCAATAATTAACTGATGAATTGAAGTTAGATCCAAATACATATTGATTCATTCATTGTATTTAAACATTTTGGCACTGGTGACAGATTCAAGAAACCAAATTATAGTCTTAATTGCTGTTGATGCCTGTCACATGCCCTATGCGACATTGCCACAGCAGCTGTCCTTTGACCCTAATTTAAACAGCGAGTGAGCTTGCAGTGTTTTCAGAATGGATTGTTGTCAGCTGTGGTTGGTGACAGAATGTGGGCAGGCCTCAATAATGTACAGCCCATGTACTTTGCACTTTTTGAACACTGCAAGTGATCTGGAGTTTTGTTATGGCACATAGGCATCAGCAGACAGTTCACAAGTGGTGGTGAGAGGTCTGACTGGAGGAACTTGGTTTCAAGTTGTGAAGTTTTCATCTAAGAAGTAATTTCAATCAGACTATAGCTTGAACAGTTTATGGTAATGTTCGAGTGGTTAAGTGTCAAGTATATGGCAGAGAGTAGAATGAAAGAAGTCTTATCTTCTTTACTAGCAGTGATAACTGAATTTTTGTATCTGACACCACTGAATTTTGTAAACACATACTAGTTAGCAATTTTAATGTATAATAATTTGAAGTAAATGTGAATGTGTGTGACATAATATACAGCATAAAATCCAGTTGTATTGCTATACTTAATCTAGTGTTAGATAGCTTTCTACCTCTTACTTTCTTCATTCTTTGACAACCACCTTCATCACATGTTCTTTCTTATCTTGTATAAGACATATGCATGTAGAGGTAATTGCATAAAGACTTTTTGTGGGGCATTTTACAGGACAGTAAAATGTTTATATAGTAAACCTTACATATTATGTTTCCCATGAGAAGAATTCATAAGTCATAAAGTATAAATACCTACTGAGAGAGGTTTTGTTTGGCATGGGTAACTGTCAGAATATTCAAAATACAAACATTATCTGTCCACACTTTCCTAAAGTGTGTTAAAAATAACATTTTTGAATAGAAAATTTTCACTAAATGTAACAACCATTACTCACTGTTTAAATGAACTCCGTGACAGTTTTTCTTCAGTATTCCAAGACTAAGTGTAAAAATTATAACACATTTTTCATTGGTACTAATTTGTGCAGAAAACAGATATAGGAGCATTTCAAGCTTGTTACTACAACAAGGTATTGAAAAGATACAGCAGATTGTATCAGCTTAATGAAGGAGTAATGTTGGCTCTTACTGTGGCTTCAGCTCTCCATTTGTTACACAGTGTAGTAATTGTATAAACTGGGAACAGTTTGGATCCATTATTAACACATACCTGATCTTTTGGAGCCACTGAGATTTTACATTTATAATTTGTGTAGCAGCTGTCTTCTTGGTTAACAGTCTAATGATAATTTTTATGTTGCGTGAATTATTATGTTATGGTGAAATTTTATTTAAACAGTGCCTGCTGTAACTTTCTTTTGGAAGTAGTAACCTGTTTCGTGTATCAATGTCCACATTAGCAGATTACATTCATGGCTGTTAGTCTCTTCTGTTAACAGATGTAATCTCGTGCTGTAGTGTGTGAAACGTCTTAGTGATTAATGTTACCTTCCATGCTGAAATTAAAGCAAAGAGAATGGTTTATGTGGAAGGTTACTTATTGGCAGGCAAAAAAAAGTTGGTGTTACACTGACTTCTGATGTGCATACCAGTTTTGGACTATCCCCTTCTCCCTCTCCCCTATGCATGTGAACACTTCATAATTTATAAAAAAAATTGAGGCTATGTGCTTTGAAGCAAGCAATGTTGGGCATAGGTGCCCGAAACCTTTTAAGTTTTGAATAACTGAGAAATTTTATACAGTTGGTCTGTTTGTGCTTTACTCCATCATTATACAGGGTGTTAGGGATTTAGGGATGTACGTACATATGTTTTGATAGTTGAGACCTTAATATTTAGCCACTTCAGTGTGTTAGTTGTTTTTTCTGTGTCTGTTTTCCAACAAACACAGTAGATAATTTACTACCTTATGTCAACCTGATGTATTCTGCACGATAACCACACTGTGAAATGGATTACACATGTCAGTATAGGCTATCTATTTTGTGTCCACACTTCAGTACCCGACCTGCTACCAAGGGGAAAAGAAACAGTAATGGCTTTCTTGTGCCACAAGTAACTGGAGTAATTGGTGGTACTAACCAATCTAAAAATGCTATACTCGCAATATATACAATTATTAGTTTGCAAATTAAGTAAATACTGATGTAATGTTCAGTACAGTGTCCTCAGTAATTAACAGAAATATGTGTACTTACACCCCTAACACCCTGTATGTGGTAGATACCACCACAGAAGTTCAGCACAATTAAAATTACATTGATAATTACTTGCTTCGTGTTCATTCTTAAACACTTGATTTATTTTAATATTGCTATTCCAGTCTTTTTGTTATGCCCATGTTGACTGCATTACAGTGACAGACTGTGTCTGACTAATACTGGGTGCCACTGAAGCTTAATATAACATTTAAACAGATTGTATATTTGCTGCTGCCTGCACAATTGACTGTTTAATGAGTAGTAGTTTCAGTGTGTTTAATTGTTGTCTCCTTGCTCATTTGTTGTGAACATCTGGCAGCTATTTCATCATTAAACATTCCAGTTGCCATTTGCTGTAACGTAATATATCCTGTTTCTCTTGTGAAATAACAGTAGTACCCTCTGGCTTAAGTTGTATTCCTTCTGGTGGTTGTGTGTGTTTTCCCGGGAAAGAGGCTTCTTGAATGCCAGTAGGGCATGTTGCCAGGTAGTTGCAGCAACCCAACTCTCAGTATTTTGGCAGCAGTCCACTGATGTAATGGCACTGGCCTGGGAAAAGCTGAAAGTATAGATGTGTGTGTCTTATGATCCTCTAGGTTTTTCCTTTGGTAGAATGTTCTAAGAGATACTGAAGCACAGCTCTTTTCTTAAGATTGTCAATTCATGTAGCTGTTGCCCAGCATTAGTTAAACCCAGTATCCAGTAGATTTGTTAAATTGTAAAACATTTGTTTGTGGATATTTTATGTAATAATTTCTTTGATGCTATTAACTGCTGTATTCTGATACAGTTGCTGTGCCTCAGCGATGTACAAAATTGTATAAGTTGTAACTGTTTGTTTCATAGTAATATTGTGTGTCATATGTTCCTTTAGCATTGTAAAAATCATCTGTTCTTAAATGTGAAGAATACTCAGCACCTATGTCTTACAGAAAAGTATTTCATGTAATAAGTTTTAATGCACTGTAATGAAAAATGAAAAAGTATAGATCCCCTCACATTTCTTTGGTAATTAATATTGTAACCGTCTGAGAACCAAAAACTGTTGCTGACAAATTGTGGTGAATATGCTTATACATCTAAATGTGTAAAAATAATAATCATTACTGGAAATAAAGACATATTTCCTCTTACATCTTGACACTTTTGTCTCTTAGAACTTCCACTTTTGTCTCTTAGAACTTCCACTTTTGTCTCTTAGAACTTCCACAATTTCTCTACACAAAAAGAAATTATTTGGAGAATGTATACAAGGTTTCGCTAAGTAAGTGACAAAATTATACTTCATGTGCGACAGAATCTGTCCAGCTCTTGGCGCTGTTGTGCTCTGTATAAGAAGTGAACAGAAAAACATTGGAGAACATATGCATAAATTTCTCATGAGTCAGTTTTGAATTCTGTATAAATACTGAAAGGATGTAAGGGTGCTGTCCATAAGATCACACACACAAGACTAATAGGTGCTTTCATCTGTGGACACGGCAGTTTTATTTTCACTCTTCCGTTGTTGATGTTCGTTTATGACTATTTTTAATCTGAAAATTAAAGTAGTTGACAAAACTAAAATCTATATAATGTACTAACATAGTACCTGAATTTAAAGCTGAAAACTCCATGTATGTGTGGAACTTTGCGTAACATTTTCTTGCTAACAATTTTAAATTGATGTTGCTGTTAACCACCCTATAAAGACATACAGATACACCACTGTCACATCAGATCATGAAAGGAAGCAATGAACTCTTATGGTATACAATTTTTTTTTTCATTACATCACCAAAGAAATTCTGTTTTTATCCTCTCCCATTTCATTCATATGGAAAGAACATTAGTTACCAAGAAAAAACTGTTCACATTGCCAATAACTTTAAAGGAAGCATTATTAGTAACTAGGACTGTCAGTTTGTAGTACTTCAGTTGCTGTGGATTTAAATTCTCTGAGGCAAGAAAGTAATGCATTTCCATATTCTTAAATTTCTGGTTCAAGGAGAGAGATTAGGTTCCCAGATAAGACTTGAAGACTTCTTAAGTAATGAAATCCATCATGTTGTGCTGGATGGCAAGTGTTCGTCAAAGACGAGGGTATAACCAGGAGTGCACCAAGGAAATGTAATAGGACCACTCTTATTGTCTACGTACATAAACGATCTTATGGACAGGATGAGCCACATTCTGTGGCTGTTTGCTGCTGATGCTGTGTTGTACGGTCAGGTAAAGTCGTTGCACAACTAGGATGATACTAAATGAGCAGGACAAAATTTCAATTTGGCGTGATGAATGGCAGCTTGGTCTAAATGTAGAAAAATGTAAGTTAATGCAGATGGATAACAAAAGCAATAAACGAATATTCAAATAAAGCATCAGTAGTGTCCTGCTTGACACAGTTGTGGCTATTAACTATTTAGGCATAAAATTGCAAAACGATATGAAATGGAATCGGCACATAAGGACAGTAGTAGGAAAAGTGAAAGCTCACTTCTATTTCATGAAAGAATTTAGGAAAATGTAGCTCATCCAAAAAGGAGACAGCGTATAGAACATGAGTTTGACCCAGTTTAGAGTACTGATTTTGTATTCCCATCAGGTCATATTAAAGGAAGACTGAAGCATTTCACAAGTGTGCTGCTAGATTTCTCACTCAGATTCGATCAATACACGAGTATTGCGGATATCCTTCTTGAACTCAAATGGGAATCCATGGTGGGAAAGACACACACATTTTAATAATTATGAATGGGTAACTGCTTTGCAGTCTACATGCTTCCAGGAAATGGTATTCGTATAAAGGGAATCTTTGGCAGAATGTAGAATGTTCTAATTATGTAAGTGTTATCACACTGATGATGACAAAGATAATTTTGAAGTATGTTTATAGAGGCTGGTTTTGTGTGAAGCACATTGTAAAAATTACAGCAAAATGAAATGGGATTACAGCTAACATCAGAATGAAAACTTAAATTTATTTCAGTGTTATTGTTCATCTTTTGATGTTTAGCTCTTCTTATTGACTGTGTTTGCCAAGAAAAACTGGAGAGAAACTCCACATTGTGCAAGACACCGTTTATGGTTTTGTTACCCAAACATGTTTCAGCACTTGCTGTTATCTTCTGTCTTTTGTTTATTTTCCATCTGAAATACTATTTTTACATGTCAACCTATTGTGCCCCCCCCCCCCCCCCCCTCCCTTCACCCTCTCCCGTGAACCATTGACTTGTCGTTGGTGGGGAGGCTTGCGTGCCTCAGCAATACAAATAGTCGTACTGTAGGTGCAACCACAATGGAGGGGTATTCGTTGAGAGGCCAGACAAATGTGTGGTTCCTGAAGAGGGCCAGCAACCTTTTCAGTAGTTGCAGGGGCAACAATCTGGATGATTGACTGATCTGGCCTTGTAACATCAATCAAAATGGCCTTGCTGTGCTGGTACCGTGAACGGCTGAAAGCAAGGGGAAACTACAGCCATAATTTTTCGCAAGGGCATGCAGCTTTACTGTATGGTTAAATGATGAGGGCGTCCCCATGGGTAAGATATTCTGGAGGTAAAATAGCTCCCCGTTTGGATCTCTCGGCAGATACTACTCAGGAGGACATTGTTATCAGGAGAAACAAAACTGAAATTCTGTGGATCAGAGCATGGAATGTCAGATCCCTTAATTGGGCAGGTAGGTTAGAAAATTTGAAAAGGGAAATGGATAGATTAAAGTTAGATATAGTGGGAATTAGTGAAGTTCGGTGGTAGGAGGAACAGGACCTCTGGTCAGGTAAATACAGGGTTACAAACACAGAATCAAATAGTGGTAATGCATGAGTATATATATATATATATATATATATATATATATATATATATATATATATATATATATATATATATATATATATATATATATATATATATATATAAGAGCGCACGTAGCATAGTGAACACATTATTGTAGCCAAGATAGACACGAAGACCACCCCTACCACGGTAGTACAAGTATATGTGCCAACTAGCTCCACAGATAAGAGATTAAAGAAATGTGTGATGTGATGAAAGAAATTATTCAGATAGTGAAGGGAGATGAAAATTTAATACTTGTGGGGGGGACTGTAACTCGATAGAAGGAAAAGCAGTAGGTGAATATGGAATGGGGGTAAGGAATGCAAGAGGAAGCCGCCTGGTAGAATTTTGCACAGAGCATAACTTAATCTTAGCTAACACTTGGTTTAAGAATCGTGAAAGAAGGTTGTATATGTGGAATAGGCCTGGAGACCCTGGAAGGTTTCAGATTCAATATATAAGGGTAAGACAGAGATTTAGGAACCAGATTTCAAATTGTAAGACATTTCCTGTGGCAGATGTGGACTCTGACCATGATCTAATGGTTATGAACTGTAGATTAAAACTGAAGAAACTGTAAAAAGGTAGGAATTTAAGATGGGACCTCGATTAACTGAAAGAACAGGGGAAAGAAATACAGTAGCAGAAGAAAGGGTAGCTTTCAGAGATGAAATAGTGAAGGCAGCAGAGGGTCAAGTAGGTAAAAAAAGATGACTAGTAGAAATCCTTGGGTAACAGAAGAGATATTGGTTTTAATTGATGAAAGGATAAAACATAAAAATGCAGTAAAAGAAGCAAGCAAAAAGGAATAGAAACGTATCAAAAGTGACATAGACAGGAAATGCAAAATGGCTAAGCACAGGGATGGCTAGAGGATAAATGTAAGTATGTAGAAGCATAAACCCCAAGGGTAAGATAGATACTGCCTACAGGAAAATTAGAGAGACCTTCAGAGAAAAGACGAAGACTAGTATGAATATCAAGAGCTCAGATATAAAAGCAGTACTAAGCAAAGAAGGGAAAGCAGAAAGGTGGAAGGAGTATATAGAGGGTCTACATCTACATCTACATCCGTACTCCGCAAGCCACCTGACGGTGTGTGGCGGAGGGTACCCTGAGTACCTCTATCGGTTCTCCCTTCTATTCCAGTCTCGTATTGTACGTGGAAAGAAGGATTGTCGGTATGCTTCTGTGTGGGCTCTAATCTCTCTGATTTTATCCTCATGGTCTCTTCGCGAGATATACGTAGGAGGGAGCAATATACTGCTTGACTCTTCGGTGAAGGTATGTTCTCGAAACTTCAACAAAAGCCCGTACCGAGCTACTGAGCGTCTCTCCTGCAGAGTCTTCCACTGGAGTTTATCTATCATCTCCGTAACGCTTTCGCAATTACTAAATGATCCTGTAACGAAGCGCGCTGCTCTCCGTTGGATCTTCTCTCTCTCTTCTATCAACCCTACCTGGTGCGGATCCCACACTGCTGAGCAGTATTCAAGCATTGGGCGAACAAGCGTACTGTAACCTACAAGGGTGATTTACTTGAGGGCAATGTTACGTAGATGGAAGAGGACATACATGAAGATGAAATGGGAGACATGATACTGCGTGAAGAGTTTGACAGAGCACTGAAAAACCAAAGTTGAAACAAGGCCCCAGGAGTAGACATCATTCCATCAGAGCTACTGATAGCCTTGGGAGAGCCAGCCATGACAAAACTCTACCATCTGGTGAGCAAGATGTATGAGACAGGCTAAATATAGAATATAGTAATTCCAGTCCCAAAGAAAGCAGGTGTTGACAGATGTGAAAATTACCAAACTATCAGTTTTAGTCACAGCTGCAAAATACTAACACGAATTCTTTCCAGACGAATGGGAAAACTGGTAGAAGCCAACCTCGGGGAAGATCAGTTTGGATTCCATAAAAATGCTGGAACATGAGGCAATACTGACCCTGCGACTTACCTTAGAAGAAAGATTAAGGAAAGGGAAACCTACGTTTCTAGCACTTGTTTCTAGCATTTCTAGAGAAAGCTTTTGACAATGTTGACTGGAATACCCGTTCAAATCCCCTTCCTATGGTGATAGGATCGTAATGCTGAACTAGCACATTCCCCATTGTGATAATACAGCTTCCCTAAAAGTTCCTTTTCAGGTAACAGCAACATGCTCGAGTGCTGGTGCATCTGATTCTCTCTCTCTCTCTCTCTCTCTCTCTCTCTCTCTCTCTCTCTCTCTCTCTCTCTCTCTCTCTCTCTCTCTCTCTCACTCTCTCACTCTCATTACAGCTCCTTTTATACACAATTGTCATGCACAGTCACTGACATTTTGCTGTCCAGTGCCATCTGTTGGACATTTTGTGCACTTTTTTTGTTCTAATAAAACCCCATGTCATTCCAAGCGTGTGTGTCAATTTTTACCTCTCTATCTATATTATTCCGGGGTTTAATAAGTTTTCACCCGGTGTTTGTATGGAGTGTAGCCATGTGTGGAAGTGAAACATGGACGATAAATAGTTTAGACAAGAAGAGAATAGAAGCTTTCGAAATGTGGTGCTACAGAAGAATGTTCATTAGATGGGTAGATCACATAACTAATGAGGTATTGAATAGAATTGGGGAGAAGAGGAGTTTGTGGCACAACTTGACTAGAAGAATGGATCAGTTGGTAGGACATGTTCTGAGGCATCAAGGGATCACTTATTTGGTACTGGAGGGCAGTGTGGAGGGTAAAAATCGTAGAGGGAGACCAAGAGATGAATATACTAAGCAGATTCGGAAGGATGTAGGCTGCAGTAGGTACTGGGAGATGAAGAAGCTTGCACAGGATAGAGTAGCATGGAGAGCTGCATCAAACCAGTCTCAGGACTGAAGACCACAACAACAACAACAAGCTATTTATCAAGGTAGACAAACCACTACATATTATTTAACAATATCATAAAAGGAAAGATATCTATACACAATTGAGGTGTAATTTGCACAGCAAAGGTTCTCAGTTCATAACCTCTGGTACAGAAACACAAACATGTTACTTTCGTAGGTGGGAGCCTTCACTAAGATTTACACAAGTTGGAAAGTTCTGCATTAACACTGAAAGTTTGTCCCAAGCAGAGGACACTAGAAATGACAAATTAAATTAAAAGAGATACAGTAACTAGGCACTGCTGTGTGTGAAGGAAGATCAAAAACTATGTGAATTGAATGGGACACTCCACGTAGACACTTGGCACTGGTACAAAGCAGTCCAACATAAAGGACATTTACATGTGTTGCTGCATGTGGAATTAACATCCTCCATAAATCGGGATACGGTACATGAGCAATAAACTGCTGGTTTGTACTGGTCCTGCTCGGAAAACTGTGGCACTCACAAGCTGTCTGCCTAAGCAATGCACAGGATCAACTCTCCTGATTTCTTCTCGAATAGTCATCATGCAGCGACCCTGGGATCCTCATTGGAAGCCCCAATCCACAATTAAAGTAGTAGTATTTGTGCAGATGCTGCATTGACTGTTCACTACCAGCACATGCCTATCCCGCACACAGACAGAAGCCCTGGTAAGTAGATTTTGAAAGTGGGGGAAAGATGTTCCTGTCAGTAGGTGTCCACTATTGTGCAGGTGCTTTTGAGAGCATCTAGGTGCAACTGGAAGGGGAATGTCATCTGCTAGGACAATCTGTAGAACTTGTGAAATTTTGGTATGTGGGAGGTACCCCATAACAATATGAATTTTGAACAATTGAGCATTTATCGACTTTTGAAGAAATGCCCATCATTTGTTCTTAACCACTTCATTTAACAACAAACATCAATGTTATTGAAATGCTATTTTTAATAATTGTGGTTTTTCCATCCTCTGCAACAACTGTTAGTCTTAGAGAAAAAATGAATAGGTCCTCTTTTTACTGGAAATTTAATGTAGTTTAATTTAGTACTGGGGAACATTTTCGCTAGAAGCTGCAGTTTTGGAGATGTGTCTTTAACCCCCCCCCCCCCCCTTTCCCCTTCTCACGCTCCACTGGTCACAACTCTTTGTGGCATACTTCCTTACTACTGTAAAATAAAATTGTGACCCCACAAATTTTCTCCTTTTTTTTTTTTTTTTTTTTTTTTTTTTTTTTTTTTTTTTTTTTTTTGTCTTTGTTTATTGGACTAGTGAGCTGTGAACAACACAGGGATACAAACAGTTAACATAAACACTTGCTAAGTGGACATTCCTTCAATGAGTGAGCTTAAGATTTCGGGGTCACTGAGAAAATTGAACATTGTTGCAGAGAGATTTGTGTCCAAGAACGGTGACAGCAGGTAGCTACTAAAGCTTCCAAAAGGTGTACTGTGGTAGAGATGTAAAATACAGACTCCAAAACAGTTGCACCCAATGAAAGGTATGGACAGCATGCAGTAGACGCTTTTCCAGAAATGAGAACCAAAAAACTATTTTATAACCAGTCAATAATTGTAGTATTGGATTAGGAAGAACGTAACCCCACATCACCAATCCCTTAGCTCTTTGACACTTGCTTGGACCTGTCCATCTTCCCGCTCAAGCTCCTGCACTTGTCCAGCCCCACCCCCCTCCCTCCCTCATTGCTACAAATGGCTCTGTCATCACTACCTACTGTCCACATCTCCCTCATGTTGATCTGTTGATCTCAGCTGTGGTGTTGAATTGCGTTGGACTTTCACCACGGCTGATGTCACCATCCCCCCATTCCCCCCCCCCCCCCCCCCCCCCCCTGGGGTGCTCCACGACATGGTGCTGTACATTGCACTGCAACCACTCTGGGTCCATCGGTTCACTGCCAGGCATGTACTGTTCTGTCAGACAGTTGTAGGTTTGCACGGGCAAAAATAGGGAACCTGCATTACTGCTGGAATGCTCTGCCCATCCAAAAGCCCCTGGTCTCCGCACTTCATTTGGTACATAAGGACGTGACATGGTGCAGTGATTGTTGGCGGCTCAATGTGAGAACCATTCCCAACCATTATTCTGTCACACTGTTATTAAGCTATAGTGAAGAAATTTCTGGTGCCACTATGTTTAGTAAGATAGACTGCATGAAAGCTGCCTCTCAGATCCTAGTCAAACCAGAGGACATTGATAAGACAGCAATTATCACATATTTCGGACTTTTTTTTGAAAGCTTACGTAACACTACAAAAACTTAGCAATGTATCTTAGGCAATATCCTCCATGGTACACTTTTTTTTTTCTCCCCCTACTGGGGGAATATTCTTGTATGCTCCTACGACATACCCAAACACCGCGAGCACCTGGACAGAGGAGTGGCCATTCTCAAACTAGAAAAATGCATCACTGTGAAGCCGAAATTGAATTCTTAGGGCATACCCATCTCCTCTTCTGACCCTTACCTGAGAAAGTCCATGCAATCTTTGAATTTCCATGGCCCACAACATATAAGAGCCTCACAGATTGCTAGGCACGCCTAATTTCTTTTGTGGTTTTCTTAAAAATACGTCCTCTTTTCAGGGGCCTCTCACTGCCATATTGCAAGGCAACTGGACAATGAGTCCCAAATCCATGCAATGGTCGACACCACCTATTATGGCAGTTTTGAGAGCACTAAGCACATCCCCAATATGGCCCTCCTGTCACACCCAGCAACTCTCCCCCTCTCGCTGTTGCGAGTCAATGTGCGATCGGTGTGGTCCTCCAACAGCACTTTGGGGCCACTGGCACCTGCTGACCTTCTCTTTGGCTAAGCTGTCCGAACTTTAACACTGATGGGCCATGTTCAATCTGAAACTGCTTGCCATATGTGAGGCAATGAAGTACTTCTGCCCTTCTGTTGAGGGATACCTTTTCACTGTCTTTACTGATGATCACCCTCTTATGACAGAGTGTTGTCAGAAAGATGCTTCCCAAAATGTTCCCCAATAGTTCATTTACCATGAGTATGTGGTTCAGTTTCCTGCTGGTATATGCCATGTAGTTGGCATTGATAACATCGTTGCTTACTGCCCCAGCCACTCCTCTGTTAGATTATGAGGCCCTTGCAGAAGCTCAGTGCTGACCCCACACTAGCTCAATTACATCAGAACCGGTATTTCGACCATTTCCTCCAGCACCACCAGATCCATTGCCCAGACCTACACATTTGGTGTAATATTATTTCCGACTCTGTGCTCACCCATGGCTCCAAAGACCATGACCGCCCCCTTCCATCTGCAAACCAGATTTTGACTGCCTGCATGACCTGGGATGCCTCCGTATCCATGCATCCGCTGCCCTTGTCCAGGAATGTTTTGTCTAGCCCAGCATCCAATTGGACTGTCACACTTGGGCCTGCACCTGTGTCCTGTGCCAGTGTGCCAAACTGGTTGTTGTGTTTGTGTGCCTGTTGCTCCATTTCCCCCTGTTGAGCACTGATCAAGGAGCTGCAATCCAAATACAGATTGGATTTCTGCCTAGTATTAACTAAGTGAAAGCTGCTAACTCTTGGGAATAAGCTGATACTATTAAAGATTATATATATTGAGAGGTCAATGTAGAATACACAGACAAATGAACAGGCGCTGACAAAAGGTTCAGAAACTTACACCATTTATTGCCTGTATTTCTGAGCCACAAATACATTTTGAGAATGGGAAGAGTTACCCCAAAATATAATGCAATACGCCATAAGTGAATGAAAATAAGCAAAGTAGATTACTATTAATGTTGAGCTATCACTTACTTCAGATACTGTTCTGATAGTAAAAATGACAGCATTAAGTCTCTGAACAAGATCCTGAACATAGGCTTTCCAGGACAGTTTGCTATCAAAGTGAACACCTACAAATTAGAACTCTTCAGTCTCACTAATCATATGCGTGCTCTGTGTAATTAAAATGTCAGGTTTTGTTGAACTGTGTGGTAGAAACTCTAAAGACTGAGTCTTACTGTGATTTAGTGTTACGTTATTTTCTACAAATATGGCTACGCACAGGGATAACATGTGCAGCACAGTACTTTATCATTCTGCTATGTACTCCATCATATCCATCTAGTATTACAGGTGATTCTAAAATATTTCTGTTCCCTGATGACACTAGCTTGGCAGTTAAATTATTGACTCAATCTCCCTCCTTGTCAGTATTGCGGAGGAGTATTTTAGATATCAGTCTTGGAAAGCCATTTTCCAATAGAGTTATATGATTCCCTGTATAAATGCAAGCTTTTATTTAATTCACCATCTGTGGTCAGAAAGTGATTTTTAAATACTGTTCATCTATCTGACTTATCAGTGACAGAAACATTTTTACCAAGTACTGGTTTTATATCCTCAACCTTGTGCTGCTGACCTGACACTTCCTTCATGACTCTCCCCGCTACTACCAGTGTCCCAACTTACATCCAGCAGCTTCAGGACTGTATGGCTTAGCTACGAGTGACACTTCCGAGACACGCAATCGAAACTTGCCAGCCCCAATACTGCTTCGATACTCGGATCCTCAGCTCGCTTTACAACAAAATGACAAAACTTTAACTGTGTGTCTCTATGGTGTGCCTCAATTGTGTCCATTGAAAGGTTAAAGGCAACTTACGTGCAACCCTCAACGACGCCCGTATGTTGCTGACAGTTGAGGTATCCCTGCCCGCCGCTGTTGCCACTGCTGCTGCCACACCTGTACTGCCAGTGTTACCACAGTTACAACTCCATCGTGTTGTCATGTATCATATGTTGAAACAGTTTTGTCAAAAGCCAGTGTTTAAGTTGTTATTTGGTGTTGAAAACTAAGAATTTTTGCATAGCTTGGTATTTGTACTCGATCAGTTGAAGCAGAAGTGTATAAACGTAAACTGTACTTTGCTTCTGAGAGGCCTGGAGGGAAAATAACAATTTAGGGCATCAGTGTTGATGGTAATGTGTAAGTGTTTCCTGCATATAAGAAAGGAAGAAATAACTGTAGGCAAACACTTGCCACCAGTATTGATAGAAATAAATTAGTGGTTTACACAACAACGTTAACTCCTGATTATTGCTCGAACTTATCTGGGAGAAAGAACATCAAGAAAGAAACAGTTTTGATAATGTACAGCATAAGAGAAGAAGATGGCCAGGCTGTACCCTTATGTGCCCCCAACATTTCAAGCAACATCAAATATGTCCAAAGACAAACTTTCAAAATGAATAAGATCTGGAGAAAAAGAATCAATCAATAGCAGACCACAGGTTGCAGAAGCTTCGTCTTAAGATGTTCTACCACTAATGGAGGAGGAAAATCCATGTGCCTATAGTATGTTTTGATATACAACAGAATTAGCCAATACGAAAGCTCTCCATAGCTGATGTATTCTATTCGAAACAGAATTGCTTTTTATGCTTGGTTAGAAACAGGAGGACCGAAAGGATGCTACCAAGTAGCCTTTGCCCTATTGGATTTTCTCAGAAACCTTGAGGCTTCCCAGCCAGAAAATGGCCCAAATGAAATTGATTCATTTTCTGTCCCCTCTACCAGTTAAAATAGAAATACAGTATGATGTGCACACTAATGACCTTCATGGAAGAAAGCAGACAATTTAGTAAGCTGGTACATTATGTCCCTGTTCGTGGTCACAGCTATAATCCTGACATAGTTTGGTACAGTAGATGGAAAAAAAAGGAAGATGTTCTTTCATTGGCTGAATACTGTAAAGTGCACGAACAATATGGCACTGTCAAGATACTAAATAAAGATTAGGAAGCAAAGGATCTCAAGTCCAGTGCACTAAAAGCCTTATGATCTAAGTTATTTTCAAAAATAGCTGCTCAGTGAGTGATGTCTTAGACAAAGTCTAAGAAGAAGGTATTATTGTCTGTTCTGCAAAGCTTGTGATATATAAATCCAAATCTGCAGCCAGGAAGTGAGGAAAGGAGCCATCTTGAAAAAGAATAATGTGGTCAGTAAGGGAAAGGACAACTTAAGTCTTAAAACTTAGAAGACATTTTAACATTCTAGAAGGAGCATAAGGACATTGTTGAAAGTGATCAATAGTGTGTTTAGTATTGTATTTCAATAGCATTTGTTGCTATTTAGCACTTCTGCTTATCAAATCTGTATATGAAGTATAATAATAAAGTCTTATGTTATAGTACATTATTTTTTTTTGTACAAAATGAACAATAATGTAGCTTTCTTTGTAGTTAATGTCACAAATAAAAAAGAAATGGGAAAAACCAACGTGAATGGGTATGTACAAGATGCCCCAGGTCCCGAACAGGAGTAATTTTTATTATTTAAATTTTACAAAAAGTCCACCTATTCAGCCGATGCAACAACTGATCGGTTCATGCCACAATAGGCCGAATCATTATTAACAAAGTCACCTTGCCAATTAAATCATGTCACCATCTCACCTGACTGATGAGACTGAGGTGTTTCAAAGCTGTGACCAAAAAATCTCTCTCTTACGTTCCGAGCCTTTGTCTAGAGTAGATGCTAAATGTCGTAGTTCCTTCATCCCTGAATTTTTCCTTCTTCTTTGAGGAGGGTCTGGGACCACTGAAATTTTCTCACGTTTCGGCCTTTATTTACGTCTGCTGTGAACTTTGACACCTCCCTCTCGAGTTCCATTGATGTAGTCATGCAAGGCTTCTCTGCCACTATTCTTCATGCTGCTGGCACTGCTGTCCCCCTATCCACAGATCCCCCCCCCCCCCTTCCCTCCCATCGACTGGTACCGTGGTGGACAAAGGATGTTCCTGTTGCTGTCCAGGACTGCCAACGGGCACTGCAGTGATTTAAGCGACACTCTTCACAGACCTACCGCCTCTCTTTTAAGCGTCTGCGTACTAATTCTCGTTACCGTATTAAGCAGAGTAAAAAGGAACACTGGGATAGATATGTTTCCTCCATGGGGACACATGCCTGTTCATCGCAGGTTTGGTCCAAGCTCACTAGCCTTCTGGGCAACCAACGATAGTCAACTCTCGAGGGTCTGAACCTCCAAGGTGTTCTGTGCACTGATCCATTGGTCCTTGCAGAACACCTTGTGACACACTTTGCGATGGCATCGTCATCCTTTTCCTACCCCACTACCTTTCTCCAGCAGAAACACAGAGTTGAACAGACTCCTCACTGTTTCATCCCACACCATGTTGAGCCCTATAATGCACCCTTCACTGAACGGGAATTGGTGGAGGCACTTGTCTCTTCACGAGACATAGCCCCAGGCCCGTATTCCATCCACAACCAGATGATCCAACACTTAGACATTCTCCAGAGGCAACAGCTCCTCAGGGTCTTCAACCACATTTGGCTCACGGGTGCTTTTCTGTCACAATGGCGAGATGGTGTAGTGATCACTGTCCTTAAGCCCAGGAAAAACCCAACGTCTCTAGACAGCAGCCAGCCAATTCACCTGATGAATGTACTTGGTAGATTGCTCAAAAGGATGGTCAGCTTCAGATTATGTTGGGTACTCGAATCTCGGGGCCTCTTGTCCCCATATCATTGTGGCTTCCAGGCAGGGCGAGCTCCAACTGACCATTTACTCTGATTGGAATCAGCCATCTGACAGGCTTTTACTCACCGCCGGCACCTTGTCACGGTCTTCCTTGACCTACATATGACATCCCATGGTGCCATCACATTTTAGTTACTCTCCATGTCTGGGGCTTCCGTAGTCCCCTTTTGATTTTTATCCACAAGTTTTTATCTCACTGGCTCTTCTGTGATCAAATTGGCACTTCACTCAGTGCCCCTCAGACTCACAAGAATGGTATCCCACAGGGTTCTGTGCTAAGTGTTCCTCATTGCTGTCAATGGGATTGTGACCTCTGTTGGGCCTCTGCTTACCCCGGCATTGTACATTGACGATTTTTGCATCTGATGCAGCTCGCACTCAGTAGCATCTGCTGAGCACCAGCTCCAATGCACCATACAATGGGCCTCTGAGTGGGCCACTGCCCATGGCTTCCAGTTTTCTCCCATTGTCATTGACCCACAGTACATCCTGATCCAGAATTTTATTTAGGCAACCAGCTCCTTGATGTTGTAGCACAGTCCTGTTTCTTGGGACTTATTTTTTATAACAAGCTGACATGGATGCCCCACATTCGCCACCTAAAGACTACGTGTATGCGGAAGCTTAATGCTCTCCGCCTCCTGGCCCACACATCTTGAGGTGCAGATCGTTCCACTCTTCTCCATCTTTACCATGCTTTGGTCTTGTCTCAGACTAGATTATGGTAGTCAGGTTTATGGCTCAGCAGCTCCTTCCACTTTGAAACTCCTTGACCCTGTCCATCATTGTGGGATGCATCTGGTTACTGGTGCCTTTCACACTAGTTGTGTTGATAGTCTCCTCACAGAAGCAGGGATTCCCCCTCTACGCATCTGACGGAGCCAATTCCTTGTTTCTTATGCAATCACCGTTTGCCAGTTCCCTGACCATTCTCTGTACCCTGTGGTCTTCGCCAATGAGTTGTGTCTCCCTCCTAACACCCGCACGTATGGGATTGCCAGTTGGCATGCATCTCTCTTCTTTCTGCTGGGATGTCCATCTCCACTCATTGGACTGCAAGAAATGTGAAAGTGTATTTCACCTTCTTGATTATCTTAGAACCATGAGTGTAAAAGATGGTGGCACCCTTAAACTCTGCTCCCATACTCCCCCCCCCCCCCCCCCCCCCCCTGGATGGTGCCTAGACCTCGGATTAGGGCCAACCTATTCCAGGGTCCTAAGGTCTCTGTCGCTCCTGTGGTTTACCAGGGTCTTGTATGTGCCATCTTTGCAGAGTTCCAGGGTGCCACCATCTTTTACACTGATGGTTCTAAGACAATCGATAAGGTGGGATACGCTTTCACATTTCCTATTGACTTTGAACACCATTTATTGCTGGGATCATGTAGTGTGTTCACAGTAGAGCTTCAAGCCATTCACAGAGCCCCCTTTTTGTGTCTCTTTCCACTGTATTTTAATTTGTTCAGACTCCATGAGCAGCCTGCAGGCTATCGACCAAAGCTACTCTCATCGCCCTTTGGTCTCTGCTATCCATGATCTTCTCTCTGCCCTTGAGCATGCCGCTTGTTCAGTTGTCTTCTTCCTCTGGGCCCCAAGTCATGTGGGCATCCCAGGGAATGAACTGACTGACCGTGTGGCTAGAGAAGCAGATACTTGTCCTCCATTTCCTTTCATACCATGGATATGTGGATCTAAGTCAAATCTCTCTTTGCCCAAAAGTGGAATGCCATCTGGAGCACTACTGCTCTTAGTAATAAACTCTGCAAAATCAAGGGGTCTACTGCAGTTTTGCACTCTTCCTTCCACTCCTCTCAGAAGAAGTCCACTGTTTTATGCTGTTTATGCATTGGTCATACCTGGCTCAGCCATTGTTTCCGCCAATGTAATGACCCACCTCCACTATGTGGGTGTGGGGCCAGACTGACGATATCTCACATATTGGTGGAATGTCTCCTTTCTTCGGCCCTTCGTGTTAGATATAGTCTTCCCAATTCCTTAAATTTAATATTAGCTGATGATCCATGGATGATTGAACTGGCCCTCAGTTTCCTCTGTGAAAGTGGTTTTTATTTCCAGGCATAAGGTTCTACTGTAGTCTTGGAGCAGGGGCAGGTTGGTTGTGGTTGGGACTTCTTTTACAGTCTTCTCGGTCTGTGTCCCATGATGGCCCTCTTTTTTCCATTTTTTTTTAGATTTGGTCTCATCTTTTATGCCTTTACTGTGTGTTTTTAGTGATTGTTATTACCTCTTCATTTGGCCCCATAACCCATCGCAATCAATCAGTCAACCAACTTTCCACCCAATACCAAAACTCCAGAGAGGATTTATTCCACTTTGCTGACCAAATATGAGCTGTGTGATGTTATACACATGTACTAGGGGCAAGTAATAAAAGGAATGATGTACTACTCAGTGAAGCTGAAGGTTGCAGTGTAGATGTACTTATTCGTGGGATTGGCCCACAGATAGGTGCTGAGGTAAAGTGTGCTTTGCAGAGCACACTAAGTAAGGCTGTATGACTTGCATTTTTATGTGAGGAATCATGGCAATTTGTCCAGTCTCTCACCAGGATAAACTTTGCTAAACATACATTCATTGCCGAAGTGTGCTCCGCTCATTGAAAATGCCCAGGTCACAAGCCTCCTGAGTGTTTGGCACCAGTATGCACCTATTGTAGAAAGACTGGACACATGAGAGCAAACTGTTGATCTTAAAAGCATTGCTCAGCTGATCAGATAGGTTACAGAGGTGCAAAAAGGAATGTGAATATGGGAAATTCATGTGGGAGTGGTTCTGACACTGCCCCTTGCCTTCTACAAAGAGAATCTAGTAAGAGGTAGGGCTCACTGAGGTGGCAAATGTAACTTTGCAAGGTAAAATCAATGGTAAACAGTCTACCTTTATTATAGATACAGATGCACACGTAAGTGTTTTGTTCATCAAATCTACTCATGGTTGAGAATTAAAACTGCCGCATTGTGGGCCGAGGGGATTGGGAAAAAAGGTTATTTATCCAATATGTTTTCAATATGTGGAAATGGAAATAGATGGAAGTATCAGTTCATATTTGAAGTGGTTTAGAAACATGGCCATGAGCTTGATGCTACACTCCTGGAAATGGAAAAAAGAACACACTGACACCGGTGTGTCAGACCCACCATACTTGCTCCGGACACTGCGAGAGGGCTGTACAAGCAATGATCACACGCACGGCACACCGGACACACCAGGAACCACGGTGTTGGCCGTCGAATGGCGCTAGCTGCGCAGCATTTGTGCACCGCCGCCGTCAGTGTCAGCCAGTTTGCCGTGGCATACGGAGCTACATCGCAGTCTTTAACACTGGCAGCATGCCGCGACAGCGTGGACGTGAACCGTATGTGCAGTTGACGGACTTTGAGCAAGGGCGTATAGTGGGCATGCGGGAGGCCGGGTGGACGTACCGCCGAATTGCTCAACACGTGGGGCCTGAGGTCTCCACAGTACATCGATGTTGTCGCCAGTGGTCGGCGGAAGGTGCACGTGCCCGTCGACCTGGGACCGGACCGCAGCGACGCTCGGATGCACGCCAAGACCGTAGGATCCTACGCAGTGCCGTAGGGGACCGCACCGCCACTTCCCAGCAAATTAGGGACACTGTTGCTCCTGGGGTATCGGCGAGGACCATTCGCAACCGTCTCCATGAAGCTGGGCTACGGTCCCGCACACCGTTAGGCCGTCTTCCGCTCACGCCCCAACATCGTGCAGCCCGCCTCCAGTGGTGTCGCGACAGGCGTTAATGGAGGGACGAATGGAGACGTGTCGTCTTCAGCGATGAGAGTCGCTTCTGCCTTGGTGCCAATGATGGTCGTATGCGTGTTTGGCGACGTGCAGGTGAGCGCCACAATCAGGACTGCATACGACCGAGGCACACAGGGCCAACACCCGGCATCATGGTGTGGGGAGCGATCTCCTACACTGGCCGTACACCTCTGGTGATCGTCGAGGGGACACTGAATAGTGCACGGTACATCCAAACCGTCATCGAACCCATCGTTCTACCATTCCTAGACCGGCAAGGGAACTTGCTGTTCCAACAGGACAATGCACGTTCGCATGTATCCCGTGCCACCCAACGTGCTCTAGAAGGTGTAAGTCAACTACCCTGGCCAGCAAGATATCCAGATCTGTCCCCCATTGAGCATGTTTGGGACTGGATGAAGCGTCGTCTCATGCGGTCTGCATGTCCAGCACGAACGCTGGTCCAACTGAGGCGCCAGGTGGAAATTGCATGTCAAGCCGTTCCACAGGACTACATCCAGCATCTCTACGATCGTCTCCATGGGAGAATAGCAGCCTGCATTGCTGCGAAAGGTGGATATACACTGTACTAGTGCCGACATTGAGCATGCTCTGTTGCCTGTGTCTATGTGTCTGTGGTTCTGGCAGTGTGATCATGTGATGTATCTGACCCCAGGAATGTGTCAATAAAGTTTCCCCTTCCTGGGACAATGAATTCACGGTGTTCTTATTTCAATTTCCAGGAGTGTATTTTAGGCAATGATTTCCTGCACCATTTTCAAGGTGTATTAACTTCAGAAAACAAGAAGTCCAAAGTGGGGGAAATGTCCACTATTTTGGCAATGTTCCCACTATAAGAATGTGAGGTAGTGCAGACTGCATGAGCACATTCCAACAACCCCTTGAACCACGTGCCACATCACTGAAGTTAAACTGGTAAAACTGTTTGGATAGAAGAGAATGAAAATGTTTTAAGAGGAGATATTTTCTTGATGGGTCCAGTAACAAGAACTGTAGTTTTAGATGATAAATGCATGCATGTGAATTGCAGCTTGTCTCGAATGAATATGGCAGAAGGGTGTGCATTTTTGCCAGTGAGCCTAGTTAATTTTGGAAGGAGATGTTAAAAATTCCCCAGGGCACCATACTTGCCAAAGTGCATGAAGTGAGTACTGATCAGATAACAGCATATCAAGAAAATAAACAGCCTGAAAGAACAGTTTACATAAATTCTATGTCAGTTGTATCACCTGTAAAAGTGGAAATTGAAAGGAAACTTGAACACTTGGGTAAAGAAGATCAATATGTATTGTACTCCATTCTAGACAAATCTGCAGGTTTGTTTCAACAAAAGAAAGAAGTTCTGGCAACCTCCTTAAAATGCCATGAGATTCCTACAGCTGATGCTAGGTCTATAGCTCAGAACCCTTATCACTTGCATGCAGCCCATAGCAGAGAAAAATAACTTGGAGTGCCACTATCAAACCATTCCTGTTATTCACCCCAGAATTGAAAGTCTCTCTCAGTGCATGTCCCACCTAATCAGTTCTTCTGGATACTAACAACACTGAATTTTTCAAGTCCTTGGATTAGTTGATGGTAAAGGAGCATCCTTAGATCACTAGATTGAGCATCCACTCATATCACAGAATTCTACTATATTTTACTTAATATAGCTGTTCCTGCAATGACTCCCACCCTGCTTACTATTCTAATACTGAGTGTGACTATATACTGATGTTTCACAAGCAATTTACTTTGTAGAACACATACAGCCATTTCAGCTCTCCATGTGCCTTGACAAAGTTACAGCACAAAAGTTAAGATGACATTTATTCTCCTAATGTCATGAGCTGTAATTTTATAATCTTGCTTAGGATTGTTTTCTTTAATTAAAACTATTATTTCGTATTTGTCTTATGAATTTCTTGCTTTTGTGACTTTCAAACAGTAGTCCTATATTATTGTGCTTATTTGTTCATCTGATATTGTTTTATTGCCAAGGGTTATATTTACACTCTTATCTGTTCAGTTACCTGGACTTATTTACCTTGCTTTCCCAATCAAGTACATTTTTATTGAAGAAATAACCCTTCAGGTGTTTGTTGTAAATGATTTATTGTTTATTTATAAGATACATCAATACAATGAGAAGCAACATGTTTTAGTGTTGTCATTTAATAGTTCCATTAGTCAAACATATCTAATTTCACATGTGATTCTGGTTGATGCTCAGTAAGTTTTAATCAAGTAGCTGACTTGATGCCTTCTGCACATGAATATATTTTTAGTTTGTTTACTGGCTCAATTAGATAGTTACAATGTTACTTAGATGACATAATCAGTGGTGGTACCAAACTTGAAATAAATTTGAGTTAAAACCCTCAATGATTAAGTTAAAACACAGTCATGTTTTAAAATTCTGTTCTGTTATTTCAGTCTACCTTCAAGTCAGGTTGGCAATATATTTGTGCCAGTCTGATGGTTACACACACACTGTAAGGACATGGGGCACTTATGTACTCATGTCATTCTGAAACAGATTGACTACAGTCTGATATGGAGGTCTTTCAATATCATGTGGCTATTATTCTATTACAAACTACAATGGGTGTGTTACCTTCTCTAATAATGCTAGAAGTCAATCATTCAGTTCTCCCCCTGAGGGTTCGGGGGTAAGAATAGGCCCGCGGTATTCCTGCCTGTCGTAAGAGGCAACTAAAAGGAGTCTCCAAAGTTTCGGCCTTATGTGATGGTCCCCACTTGGGTTTGACCTGCCATTTTCAAAATTTCCGTTGTTAGTGCGTGCCATTTGGGGAAGGATGCCTTACGTGGTGTTTTTCTATTGGTCCATCGTGCACCTCCATCTTGCATGCTATCTATTGTCGTGTGGAGGGATTTACACCCCATGTCTTCTGGGTTGCCTCCTCGTCTTGTGCGCAATCCCCTTCTTAGCGCCCACGGCAACTGTGGACCCTTTCAACACCTAAAATCCAGCACGGTAGCCAGTCCGTTGTGGTGGGGTCGTCATGTACCCTCTTGGTGGTAGCCCCCTGACCACGCAGGGATCGCACTACAGATGCCAGAGCTGTTTCCTCCCCATGCATGCCAAGGAGTATGTGCCCATCTTGTCTGGGGCACGGGGACTCCGGGCAATGGGATATCGGCCAAGTACCCGTTGCTTTGGCTGGGTGGCTCCCTTGGGGAGAGCCCTCGTTCGGAGTAGGTGGCATCTGGGCGGATGTGGCGCAATGAAGCGCAATAAATCTCACCAATCTGGTGGTCGCACTGCCAACAGCATCTCTAAGCGAGGCAGAATTGAATTCGATGCTGCACAATATGATCCTCAGTCGTTCCCCTCGTTGGCTGCGCCATGGGAGGGACGCAGATCTAGTGCCAAGCAGGAGCCTTATGTACCACAATACCTTGTCTGCAGCAGGACTGATGGTGACTCCTTTCTTTCGACAAAGCCTATGTTTTTTGTGGAACACCTGGAGGATAAGTTTGGGGAAGTGGCGGGTTTGTCTAAAATGAGGAATGGGTCCATCCTCCTCAAGACGTCCTCCCCAGCCCAGTCACGGGCGTTGCTCTTGTGTGATTAGCTGGGAGACATCCCTGTTACCGTCACTCCCCACAGTAACTTAAATATGGTCCAGGGGATTATTTACCATCGCGACCTCTTGTTACAGTCCGATGACGAGCTGAGAGCTGACTTGGAACGACGTGGTGTGCATTTTGTCCGTCGTGTGCACAGAGGACCCAAGACCAACAGGGTGGCCACCGGTGCCTTTATCTTGGCCTTCGAGGGTTCTGTATTGCCTGAGAAGGTCAAGGTAATGGTTTACCGTTGTGACGTCAAGCCATACGTCCCTCCCCCAATGCGGTGCTTCCAGTGCTGGAAGTTTGGGCATATGTCCTCCTGTTGCCCATCCAGCGCCACATGTCGAGATTGCGGACGCCCCTCTCATCCCGATTCTCCATGTGCGCCTCCACCTGTCTGTGTCAACTGTGGGGAACACCACTCTCCATGCTCGCCGGACTGCCCCGTTCTTCATAAGGAGCGGAAGATTATGGAATTTAAGACCCTGGACCGGC
This sequence comes from Schistocerca gregaria, assembly GCF_023897955.1. Lineage (NCBI taxonomy): Eukaryota > Metazoa > Arthropoda > Insecta > Orthoptera > Acrididae > Schistocerca > Schistocerca gregaria. Next base: position 48,316,917 of record NC_064931.1, read on the forward strand.
TTACTTATCGCGAGGCAAAACTGAAATTTGAAAAGTTGCATCCTGTCCCTCTTCACACTTCTTATGCTGCAGCTACGTTATCGTCGCCCTCGCGGGTGGCAGTTGTCGCCTCCTCTGTGCCGCCTTCAGTTGGCCCTCGGGGCCGTACATCTCTGTCTGCCCCCCTCGTGTCTGGGGGCAAGCCTTCCTCTGTTGCCCCCTTAGCAGTTGGGGGCAAACCCCCTTCTGTCACTCCCCCCGCACATGCTTCAGGAGTGACATCTGCTCCAAAACCAGGGGGCTCGATCCCTCCCCCTCCCCCTTCTCTGCCGGCGTCGTCTCCGCCGCCGTCGTCTCTGCTGCCTCCTCTCTCACGGAAGGGGTCCCTCGGGGCCCTCCCTTCTTCCGTTTCTTCTGCTACCCTGCCGGATGTCAGCCAGTGGCTGAAGGTTCATCCACCTGCTGGTCGTAGGGCTTCTGCGTCGTCGTCAGCCTCCGACGCTCCTTCAGAGAAACTCTCCCAGCCCTCTAAGCCAAAGGACAGACGCGAGAAAGGAACGGAACGTGTCCAAGAAGAAGGATGCTCCGGCAGTTTCAGTACCGCCTGCTGTCAATAGCTCCGGCTCTGGGGATGCGGTGGAGATCCTCGCCTCTGCTGCGGATCTCGCCCTCACGGAACCCTCGGGGACCTCTCCTATGGACACAGCTGACTCTCGCTCAGTGGCGGCCGTTGACTCTGCGGCGCCGTCTGCCTCTTAGTCGCCTTCACGCCCTCCCAGCCCCTTCCTGCTTCCATTCTCCAGTGGAATTGCGGCGGTTATTTCCGCCACCTGCCTGAGTTCCGGATGCTTCTGAGTGTTTCCCCTGTTCTCTGCATTGCTCTTCAGGAAACTTGGTTTCCAGCAATGCGGACCCCTGCCCTTTGCGGTTATCGGGGATACTATAAGAACAGCACTGACTGTCAACGAGCTTCAGGTGGAGTTTGCCTCTTTGTTCACCACTCTGTCTGTAGCTCACCAGTACCCCTTCTGACGCCTTTAGAGGCAGTCGCTGTCAGGATTGAGCTCTCGCCGGCTATTACTGTTTGCTCTGTTTACGTTCCTCCGTATGGGCAACTCCCCCGACATGTCCTGACTGCGCTGCTGGCTCAACTCCCGCCGCCATTGCTGCTTCTGGGCGATTTCAATGCCCACAACCCTCTATGGGGTGGGACTGTCTCCGATGACCGCGGTCGCGCTGTGGAGCATGTGTTGGCTTAGCTCGACCTTAGCCTCTTGAACACCGGTGCTCCCACGCATTTCAGTGTGGCCCATGGCTCGTTCTCGGCCATCGATCTCTCTCTTTGCAGCCCCGGACTTGTCCCATCCCTTCACTGGAGAGTGCATCCTGACCTGTGTGGTAGTGACCATTTTCCCATCTATTTGTCACTGCCCCAGTGTCATTCTTCTGGGCGCCTGCCCCGCTGGGCTCTCAACAGGGCTGACTGGCCGGCTTTTACTTCCGCTGCCACCATTGCTTCTCTCCCACAGAGTGACATTGACGAGGCGGTCCATGTCTTGACCTCGTCAATTATTTCTGCAGCCGAGACTGCCATCCCTCGCTCTTCTGGACTCCCTCGGAGGAAGTCTGTCCCCTGGTGGTCGCCGGAGATTGCTGAGGCTATTCGCGACCGTAGGCGGGCTCTCCAGCATCATAAGCGGCACCCGTCTCTGGAGATCCTCATCGCCTTTAAGAAGATCCGTGCCTTGGCCCGTCGTCTTATTGCACGGTGTAAGCAGGAATGCTGGGAGAGGTACATTTCATCCTTGGGCTCCCGTGTCTCCCCGTCGCTCGTGTGGTCCCGCATCCGGCGGATTTATGGATACCAGACCCCTATGGGTGTCCCTGGAATCTCCCTGGACGGCGCTGTCTGCACGGACGCTGCCACCATTGCTGACCACCTTGCCACGCACTTTGCTATGAGCGCTGCGACTGCAACTTACCCTCCTGCCTTTCGCTCTCTAAAGGAGCGCGCCGAGCGGACACCGTTATCGTTCCACACACGTCGTTCTGAAAAATACAATGCTCCTTTCAGCGAGAGGGAATTTCTCGCTGCCCTCGCCAATTGCCCTGATACAGCGCCAGGACCGGACTGCATCCACGCGCAGATGCTGAAGCATCTCTCCAGGGACTGCCAGAGACACATCCTCACCATCTTTAACCGCATTTGGAGCAAGGGCGTGTTCCCGTCGCAATGGCGAGAGGGTGTTATCGTTCCCATCTTGAAGCCCGGTGCGGACCCTCTGGCGTTGGACGGCTATCGTCCCATTACACTAACCAACGTTTTGTGCAAATTGCTCGAACGTATGGTGGGGCGGCGTTTGTGTTGGGTCCTTGAGTCACGCGGTCTCCTCGCTCCATCCCAGGGTGGCTTTCATCAGGGCCGGTCTGCTGCGGACAATTTAGTGCGGCTGGAATCTGCTATCCGTACGGCCTTTTCCCGCCGTCAGCATCTCGTTGCTGTATTTTTTGATCTGCGGAAGGCATATGACACAACATGGAGGCATCACATCCTTGCTACGTTGCGCGAGTGGGGTCTTTGTGGTCAGCTCCCAGCTTTTCTTCAAAACTTTTTATTGCGCCGCTTTTTCCGGGTGCAAGTTGGTGCCGCCTCTAGTTCATCTTATATACAGGAAAATGGGGTCCCGCAGGGCTCGGTGTTGAGCGTTTCCTTATTTCTAGTGGCCATTAATGGTCTGGCTGCAGCTGTGGGGTCGTCGGTGTCTCCTTCTTTGTATGCCGACGACTTCTGCATCTCATTCAGCTCAACGACTACAGGAGTCGCCGAACGCAGGCTGCAAGCAGCCATTCGCAAGGCGGCATCATGGGCTCTGACTCATGGATTTCAGTTCTCTGCGGCCAAGACTCGAGTTATGCACTTGTGCAGGCGTCGGACTGTCCACCCTCATCCGGAACTTTACAGTCACCTACTTGAATTGGTGGACACTAGCCGCTTCTTAGGACTCGTCTTTGATGCCCGGCTCACATGGGTTCCTCATATTCTTCAGCTGAAGCAAAAGTGCTGACGGCACCTCAACGCCCTCCGCTGCCTGAGCCATGCGTCTTTGGGTGCAGATTGCAGCATGCTGTTGCGATTGTACAGAGCCCTTGTGCAGTCCAGGCTTGATTATGGGAGCCTGGCCTATGGGTCTGCATCGCCCTCAGTGTTGACGTTGTTGGACCCCATACACCACTGTGGGGTTCGGCTTGCAACTGGCGCATTCCATACGAGCCCCGTGGATAGTCTGCTGGTGGAGGCCGGGGTTCCCCCGCTGCGGATTCGCCGCCACCGACTGCTCGCCGACTATGCTGTCCATGTGCATTGCTCATCGGGCCATCCCAATCATCGCCTGCTTTTCCCTGCCAGGGTTCTCCCTCTGCCCGACCGGCGACCTAGGTCTGGGCTTTCCATTGCTGTCCGCGTCCAGTCCCTGCTGTCTGAACTGGGGTCGTTCCCTCTTCTGCCGCCCTTCCGGGCCTGTGCACCCACGCCTCCCTGGTGTATGAGCCGTCCGTCCGTCCGCCTGGACTTGGCACGGGAACCCAAGGACTCGATTCCGCATGTGGCCCTCCGTCACCGTTTTCTTGCGCTCGTCGCCTCATTTTCAGGCTGTGAGCCTGTCTACACTGATGGTTCCCTGGTGGATGGTCGTCCTGCCTACACTTTTGCTCACACTGCCCATGTTGAACAGCGCTCCTTGCCAGCTGGCTGCAGTATTTTTACTGCAGAGCTGGTGGCCATATTGCGCGCTCTTGAGCATATGCGTTCCTGCTCAGGTACGTCCATCGTCATCTGCAGTGACTCCCTGAGCAGCCTCCAGGCTATCAACCGCTGCTATACCTCTTCTCCTCTGGTATCCTTTATTCAGGAGTCTGTTTTTGCCATTACCCGCTCTGGTCGTTCGGTGGTCTTTGTTTGGACGCCAGGTCACGTTGGCATCCCGGGGAATGAACGTGTCGATAGGCTGGCCAAAGGGGCGGTCGACGCCCCCACTTTGGCGATCGGCCTCCCGGCTCGTGATTTGCAGCTGGTGTTGCGCCGTAAGGTGCTTCAGATGTGGCGTGACGAGTGGCGTAGCCTGACTTCTCCGAATAAACTGTGGGCTGTTAAGGAGACGACCGATGTGTGGCAGTCCTCCCTGCGGGCTTCTCGCAGGGACTCTGTCATCCTGTGTCGGCTCCGCATCGGCCATACCTACCTGATGCACGGATATCTTTTGCGTCAGGAGGATCCCCCCCTGTGTCGGTGTGGGTCCCGGTTGACGGTCGCCCATAGTTTGTTGGAGTGTCCCCGCCTGCGCACCCTCCGGCAGACTTTTAATCTCCCGGGCACGTTGCCTTTGGTTTTATGCGACGATGCCTCCATGGCTGACGACGTTTTAAATTTTATCCGTGGTAGTCCTTTTTATGGTTCCATTTAGGGGGGACCTGTCCCTTTTCCTTTCTGTGTATCTTGTCCTCGAGTGTCTCATTGGTCGCAGATTTTAATGTGTGTATTCGGATGGTTGACTCTTTCCCAATTTTTGTTCCCATGGTCAGTCAACCAGTCTCCGACCCTCTTCTTTTCTTCCGTTTCTTTCTGCCCCGTGTTCGTTGTACTCTTCTTGTCTCTAGTGTTCGCTGTCACATTGGTGTTCTTTCAGTGACTGGGGGGAGGGGCGTCTCCTCCCCCCTTGGGGTTTTACCTGTTCCGTAAATTTTGTTTCGCCGGTTTTTTTTTGGAATGGGGGACTGATGACCTTAGCTGTTTAGTCCCCCTTAAACATCCCAACAACAACAACAACAACAACAATCATTCACTTCCTTCATTAATAAATAAAAGTAAAAAAAATTTAAAAACTTAACCTGTAAAAATGTGTTGATTATTTTTACATTGTATCCTAATCATTGTCATACAAGTGTTTTAGTTGCTTGTACTTCTCAAAGGTGTGTCTGAAAGCACCTTCAGTTATGTTTGTAACATTGCCACAGTCACAGTCCTTTGTTGACAAATGTAGACATTGCACAGTGACATAACAATTATTCTCACAATCCAAGTATGAATTGTTAAATGAAATTAAAATATTGCATTGTTAAATGAAAATCAGATATTTTTATCCTGTATATTTACAGCCCCCCTGAGACTGTAGGGTTCACCCAAGGTTGATGCTTTCAGGGAGAGGGGAGGAGATGTACAAGGTGCCCCATGCCTGAACATGAGTAATTTCTATTATTTACATTTTACAAAGTGTCTGCCTATTTCATCCATCACCTTACAGCTGACGCGACAAGAATTGAGTGGTTCATGCTGATATAGGTTGAATCATCATCAGCAAAGCAACCTTGCAAATAAAATTACGTTGCCATATCACCTGAATGGTGAGACTGAGAGCTCTTGGAGCTGCAACCAAAAAATATCTCTCTTTTCTGTTCCAAGCTACTGCTTAAAGTAGATGCTAAATGGTTTAGTTCCTTCATCTTTGAATTTTCCCTTCTCCTTCAAGAGGGGTGTGGGGCTATAGGAGTTATCTTCTGTCATCCTCCTGGCAATCCTCACAATGGTATCCCCATGAGCATATAAACCGATATGGTTTCTTTTTCTAAGCCTGAGCACCATGTATTAATTACAAGCCCACACCAGTTTCCAATCCTGACTATACATCTGAGGGGGTGTACATCTATATTAACAAAACATTTAACTTCCATCTGTGCATTTACCGACTTTTGTAAAAGTTTGGAAACTTTGTCCCTCTATTATGAAATAAATAACAAAAATTTTAGAACTGTCAAACACACAGTCAGAATTGTGCCTACAAAAGGTGTGTACATTTGAAATGATCTTGTTTATGAAATTAATATTTCACTATGATATGCACTTCCCTCTTTTGTAGATCTGTGAACTGAAGAGTGAGCAGGTAAGTTCAAATGGCTCTGAGAACTATGGGACATAACTTCTGAGGTCATCAGACCCCTAGAACTTAGAACTAATTAAACCTAGCTAACCTAAGGACATGACACACATCCATGCCCGAGGCAGGATTTGAACTTGCAATCGTAGCAATCGCGCGGTTCTGGACCGAAGCGCCTAGAACCGCTCTGCCACAACGGCTGGCGAGCAGGTAAGTTCCCACCCTCTCTCTACCCCATTAAGTCACAAAAAGCCGCTGCAGGGTATTTCACAAAGTTATTTTTACCCTTTCACAGCTGAATGTAATCCCAAGGAAGGGGTGTTCATTTCCACAAAGTGTGTTAACACTACACTGAATACACACCTGAGTTTCTAATAATACGGTCACAATAAAAACATAAGGACACATTTTATGTAAATCTATGAACATTGCTAGAGGGGAAATTGATTCTTTGTTATCATGTACAGCTGTTGTAGTGTTCCTCCAGGAAATATGATAAGTGTTCATGGAAAAGGGATTGTATTGGTAAATGTGGCGACTGACTGCTTTCTGTCAGTGGCCTATTGTAAAATCGTGTAAACATGTTTTAGTCACTTGGTGGTGAGTTAATGAATGATGAGAAAGTCACTGCACTTCTGTCACCGTTACTTGTGTTAAAGATAGACTGCATAAATTTCTTCCATTAAGGAATTGCTGGCCCTTGTGGAGTGAGCTGCTCTGAGTGGAGCCACTTACCACACATCCACAGTATATCTTGCAAGGTGGGTGTGTCAATACCTCTGATGGAATATGACTAATTGTGTTCAAATTGAGATCAGTAATGTGCTGTAATGATTTGCTTGACTTGTGTTGGTATATCTGATGTTCCATAACACCTAGATAACCTACTTCTAGTGCAGAGACAGCAAATTTGAGCCTTTGAACATCTTCAGATGTTGAGAGAGCCTAGGCGAGGTGATGTATTCAGTACTGCTCATCTTGTGAAAAGTATTCCAGCTGCCGATAGTGGGCACAGTGAAATCAACGTTACTGAAAACATATTGCCAGCATGTTACACTTAGGATGAATTCTTCAATGCGATAGTTGACAGCTCCAGCTGTGGAGTGTTTTTACAGAGCAGCTAATTAACTGTTCTAGAGGTATTATATGGCACTTAGTAGCTAATTAACAGCTGCAAATAAATACTCACTTAGTAAACTGAAAATAACTCCACTATATAAACACAAGCTCAGGGAAGCTCTTTTGTTTACTTACATGAGAGAAGTGAACAGGAAATGCTGGGGAGGTATGGTTCGTCTGTAAGCTGATAAGTGAGCAGTGCTCATGGTGAGGAATGTTACCTTTCCTGGAAGATGTCACAGCTGCCATAAAAGATGACTAAGAATCAATTTCCCTCTAACAGTGTAGAACAGTGCGCAGAGATTTACTTAGATTGTGCCCATATGTATTTCTTATGTGAGTATTGTTAGTAATTCATATGTGTATTCCATGTAATGTTAATGCACTTAGTGCAAAATAAACACTCCCATCATGTCTGCACACTGCATTGCCAATGATTCATGAGGCAAGCTGTGGAAGGGTCAGTATAGCTTTGTGGAATATCCTGCAGTTGCTTTTTGTGGCATGATCCAATAGAGAGAAAGGCAAATAACCTACTCTCTCTTCAGTTTCCAGACCTGTGACAGAAGGAAGTGCATGACCACAATCCAGTGTCCAACCTTCCCTTATGCTTCTAACCTCCATCTTACCCACCCTTTACCACCCTGTTACACCCCCAGAACACAATTTATTCACTAAAGCCATTAATACAGCTGTACGGTTTTTAGCTGTGGTACACACCTTTAATATTTATTCTTAAACCACTTCATTTAATAAATAAATGTTATTTTTGTACCATTAAAACACTATTTTCAATAACCTGCATTTTTATGTCCCTTGCAGCATGGAGACTATTATTTCCAAAGAAAAATGGATAGAACTTTTTTTGTAAAAAAATTTGATGTAGTTTAATTTTGTATAGAAAAATTTTTCACTAGAAGCAACTGTTGTCAAGATATTCAAGAATAACAGAAAGAGGTGAACTTTACACACCTCTCTACCCCCACACTGAGACTCCACCAGTTAGCTTTTTTAGTATGTTGTTCTTGACACCCCCCCCCCACCTCCTCCTCCCACTGTACGCTGTACAAAAATTTGTGACTACATGAATTTTTTCCCTTTCATTTTTTTGTTGACTGGACTACAATGGCAGAACTTTACAATGATGATTGTTTTCTTGTTTCCCCACCACATTTACCACTAAATGCTTCAGTGTACTTCACGCCAGAAGATGGAAGGTGATGTTTGCAGGAACTTCTGTGACAAAGAAATTACTTCTTGTTGGTGATAATGAAGCTCATTCGTGTCCTTAATCCCCACCATCATGTTCCCAATGTAAGTGTTTCTTCGGATAGAGTAACCCTTTTTGGAAGAAGCGAAGTAATCAGTTGGCCTAAGTGAGAGGGATTCTTGATCTGACTATGTTGTTAAAATTTCCTTATTACAGTAGGTAAGGTTTCAAGGTTATAAGCTCTGACTTTATTCAGAAAAGAGTTTCACCTCACGATAAACTTGCTCTAAAGGAACTGTACCCATGAAAAGACCAAGTCTTTACACAGAGATGGTGACCTACAAGTGCTGTTCCATCTGCTTTAAATGAAACCATCACTGCTAAATGAACACGCACCCATGACGTGAGATCTCATGGCATGGCATGACAAGCAGAAGTCCCTAGCTTAATGACTAGGATACCATCATCTGTGCTGCAACTACTGCAGATAACACTCTTCACCTGCCCTGGCTGATACTACCTTCAACTTCCTACTCTGATTGCAATAGACCTCTCGAAGTGTCCTGCTTCCGAGTTTTATTCAGACCCCCCCCCCTTTACACCCACTCCCCCCCACCACCACCACCACCACCACCATGGCATCATTTCAAAGGGCCCTCACCATCACATTGCTTCTAATTGTGCACTATGCTTCAGAGACTGAGTGGGAGGAGTGAGGCATCTGTCATTAAATCATGTCTTAGTCCTGCTGTAGGCTCTTCATGAAATATAGGTGCCCCTTCCAAAGACTCTCTTCCTTTATCCCTTTCTTACCCTTTCTGCTTGTCTGCAGTTATATCACTCTTGTTTTTGCAGCTTATAGTGCTATCACTATACTTGACCATCACCACCCTGGTGCCTCTGGTCTGTGCTCCCTGATGTGTTTAGGAGCCTCTGGCATTTTATGTAACCTACTTCCAAAATCCAGGTGACCAAAATCTCTTGTCTCATAACTTTTGCTTTGTTATGGTTCAAAGTCACATGACTTGGCAATTTTCTGTGGATACTACACTACTACCTAATACTGTTTGTGATTTTCCCCACAATTATACTTGAAAATCTTACCATCTAAAACATTTTCAAATTTAGAATCCATATCAGCATCCACATATATCACTTAATCATAGTACCCTGTCTGAGAGGGGCAGCAATTGCAGAATAATTGTTCTGTGGAGTTATCTCATTTGGCCTCTAAGTAATACATCAGAAATCAGAGCTAGTACTTTTATCTGTTGCTAGGTCTCAGCAGCTGCTGGACTTTTGGAATACCTTAATTTTATCTCAACAGAGAACCATCAATTCCATTCAGTGCTTCACTCAGTTCCTTACACTCAAAACTGCACTTGCATTCATTTGGCTCTAGGCACCGTAAGATTTATGAACTGAGTTCATGACCCTTTGTGAACTGAGTAATTCCTGTGTACTTCATTGACGGCATTCTGAATGTTTGGTTGGCAGATTTCAAAATAAACTTTTGATTTTTTGAAATTATGTAGGCATTTATTTCAGTCATTTTCTTCCAGTGCTGACCCTTTTTTTTTCCAGCACTCTTTGATCAGTAATATTTGGTAACTTTTGAATAATCAAAAGACATAAGTCAAAAGTTATTGTTTACATAGGAATGAACCTTATTGTTTTAAGCTCATTATATTTCTATTCTCTTTTGTTCTTTTAACATAATAACATTCAAAGCAAAGCAAAAATTATTGTGTTGTAGAAAATATTTTGTTCCACTGGCTGACTTTACTTGCACAAAGTAACAGAAAGAGTTGAAAAATATGTACTTGGAGTGTACTGTCACTTTATTGAAAACCTTTGAATCTTAACATCATCTAGTGTGTCATTACTGAAAAATATTTTTAGAATGGTTTATGTAAAATGGTTTTCTTTTTCTTTTTTTCCACAGTGAAGTAATTGAGGTTAACCCCAGTAGTGTTAATGCATATGCCTGCACTGTGTATCACCTCAGCTCATGATAGTAAAGACACCATAAGTCACATTATTCATAAAACTATTGGCACTTTAGTGTTACATGTGAGAGACTGTGTTGAAGATGTGGTTTTCAGCAGCACTTGTGAAATTCACATACAGCAACCTTTAATGTTTACCTAGGTCATTAGTAATACACCAACAGTGCAAGTGCACTGAACACCAACATAATTTAAGAATCTAGAACTGAAGGATACTTAATCACAAAATTTGCACTTTTTACAACAAAATCTTGAGATTTTAAATTTTTGTGCTATGATGTATTATTGTTGTTCATAATCTGAATTTAATCAACAAAAACTCTGCTCATACTTCATTATGTATACAATATAAATATTCCACAGTTAAAGGAGACCACTAACTGATAAGAAGTAATGTTGAATTGTCAATAGGCCCACACAAAAGAAAGGCAAACTTAGTAGCTTTTGGACATGCTACAGTAAAATACACACACACACACACACACACACACACACACACACACACACACACACACACACACACACACACTCAGCCAGCCCTTACGTGGTGCCAGCTAGACTAGCAGTGCCAATGCTATTGCAGCAAGACTGGTTGTAGTGGGTGTAGTATCAGGTGGGTGTGTAGAGGGAGGCAGGAAGAGGGACTGGGGTTGGATGTCTAGCAGCTCGGAGGGAGGGAGCTGATTCACCGGCTATGAATGCAGGAGGGAGGGTGGCAAGTATATGGGCTGCTACAATTGTAACGGCTGGTGGAAGTGGTGCATACTGAAGGTGATGTTGGGACATGAATTGGAAGGGAATGAAAGGATGGAGAAGGGGGAAACTGTTGTATGTAGGGTGCAGGGACAATGGGTTACCTGAGATTGAGTCAGGACAATTACAGGAATGGAGGACATGTTTAATAACAACTCATTTCTGTGTAGTTCAGAAAAATTGATGGTGGATGGAAGGACTCTGACCACTAGGGTTGCAAAGCAGCCATTGTAATTCAGCATGTTGTGCCCACCCACCTGATACTCTACACCCACTACAACCAGTCTTGCTGCAATAGCATTGGCACTGCTGGTCTAGCTGGCACCATGTAAGGTCATATGTGTTTTGTTTGTTTGTGTGTGTGTGTGTGTGTGTGTGTTTTACTGTAGCTGCCTTCTTGTTCTTGACAACAGTTTGGCAGTGGCCATTTATCCTGGTGTACAGATGGTTGGTAGTCATACCAATATAAAAGGCTGTGCACTGTTTACAGCAGAGTTGGTATATGACATGGGTACTTTGACAGAAGGCGTTCTCTCTGATAGAGTAGACTAAGCCTGTGACAGGACTGGAGTAGGAGGTGCTGGGTGGGTGGATTGGGCATGTCTTGCATCTTGGTCTGCCACAAGGATATGAACCTTGTGGCAAGAGGTGGGAGTGGGAGTGGCATATAGATGACTGAGATGTTTTGGGGACTGGGTGGGCTCAAAACACCACTTTAGGAAGGGTGAACAAGATCTTGAGTACGATGATAGACAATCAAATCCCTGGAAAAGGATATAGATCTGTTGTTCCAATCCAGGCTGATATTGGGTGACAAGGTGGGCGTTCTTTTGTAGCAGATTCTTTGGGGTTGTGGGAAGATTGTCAGTGTGTGAGGATATGACATGGGAAATTTGTTTGTGGACTAGGTTTGGGGGTATTGTCTGTCTGCAAAGGCCTTTGTGAGGCCTTCAGCATACTGAGCAAGGCAGTTCTCGTCACTGCAGATAAGTCATTCGTGGGTGGCTAGGCTGTATGGAAGGTTTCTGTTTTTTTTGTGGGTGGGATAGCAGCTATCAAAATGCAGGTACTGTTAGTGGTTAGTAGTTTTAATGTGGACAGAGGTGTGGATTAAGCTGTCAGGGAGGAGGAGGTCAACATGCAGAAAAGTTGGGTAGGGGAGGTCCAGGTGAAATGGATGTGAGAAGGGAGTGCCGAGGTTTTGGAGGAATGTGGATAGGATATCTTGGCTCTGAGTCCAGATCATGAATGTATCATCAGTGGACCTGAACCAGGCTAGGGGTTGGGAGTTTTGGGAGGCTAGGAAGGTTTCCTCTAAATGGCTGATTTTTTGGTTGGCATAGGAGGGTGCCATGTGGGTGCTCATGACTATGCCACAGATTTGTTTGTAAGCCTTGCTGTTAAAGGAAAAGTAGTTATGGGTCAGAATATTATTGGTAAGGTGTACAAGAAGTGAAGTGGTGGGTTTGGAATCTGAAGGGTGTTGGGAGAGGTAGGGTTCATTATTGGAAAGGCCTTAAGTATGAGGGATATTGTTGTATAGGGAGGTGGCATCAACAGTGATGAGTAGGGATCCAGGAAGTAAAGGCTTAGGGATGGTGGCAAGTCTGTGAAGGAAGTGGTTAGTATCTTTGATGAGGGAGACTAGGTTTTGGACAATTCATTGGGATGCTGGTCAACAAGAGCAGAAATTCTTGCAACGCTGCAGTGGGGTGCGTGGGTTTGTTGGGTTGTGGATTTTGGGGAGCATGTAGAAGGTGGATGTATGTGGTGTTGTTGGGTTGAAGAGGAAGATGGACTCAGGTGACAGGTTCTGAGAAAGGCATATGGATTCAGTAGGGACCAGAGTTTATAATGGACTTTGAGGATAGGATCACTCTGACAGAGCTTGTAGGTGGAGCAGTCAGACAGTTGGCAGAGGCTTTACATCAAGTACTCACTGTGACTCATCAAAACAGTGATGTTTGAACCTTTGTCAGCAGGGAGAACAATTAGGTCTGGATCTATTTTCAGATTGTGAGTGGCTGTCCTTTCTTCTACTGTGATTTAGTGTTCTTAGGAAGGGACCTGGGGAAGAATGATGAGACCAAGTTGCAGGTAAAGAATTCCTGAAAGCTCACCCATTTCCTACATTATTTCCCATTTCCGAACATGATCCCTACCCCAATGGACCCTTTGTTTATCTTTCTTCATCAGTTTGGAAAAACATCCCTTTCCCTTGCTAAAACACAGTGCCACATCCTGTTCCTTAAATGCCGTCTGACAAATGGAATCCCCCACCTTTCCAACAGCCTAACCATAAAAATTCTCTTCTCTGGTCCCCACCCCTCTTTCACAATGACCTTCAGCTTTTCAGATTCTTCCAGTCCCTATGCCTCTTGAACGTGGTAGTGCAAGAACACCTCTCCATGGCACAGACACCCCGAAACCACCTCAATTCCCTCCACAAGCTACTTTTACTGTGCAGTTCTCATTACAGCATTACACTTCTGCAGAGGAAAATACAGCCATACACAATATGAAAACAGATCCAGGCCTAATCATTCTCCATGCAGACAAAGCCTCCACCACTGTTGTGATGAGTTGCAGTGACTATTTGATGGAAGGCCTCCACCAACAGTATGACTACTCCAGCTACAGGGTCTGCCAGAGTGATCACATCCCTAAGTCCAACATTTCCTAAAATCCATAGGCCCTGCCCAGAAATTTTCACCTTAGTCCATCTTCCCTCTCACCCCAACAACACCCCACACACCCACCTTCTACATGCTCCCCAAAATCCACAAGCCCAACAATACCAGGTGCCCCATTGTAGCTGGTTATTGTGCTCCCACCGCAAGATTCTCACTGTTGTTGACCAACACCTCCAACCAAGTGCCCAAGACCTAGTCTCCCACATCAAAGATACTAACCACTTCCTTCACAGACCTTCCATCACCCCCAAGCATTTACCTACTGGAGCCCTACTCATCACTGCTGATGCCATCTCCCTATACACTAATATCCCTCATGTCCACGACCTTGCTACTAGTGAACACTACCTCTCCCAACACCCTTCAGACTCCAAGCCCACCAACAATATGCTGACCCATAACTACTTTTCCTTTGAAGGGAAGGTTTACAAACCAATCTGTGCCATATCCATGGCCACTCATATGGCACCCTCCCATGCCGACTTAGTCCAAAAGTACCTGCATTTTGATAGCTGCTGCCCTTTCCACACAAAAAAATCTCCCATCCCTCCCATACACCCCACTCACCCATGGACAATGTACCTGTAGTGATAGGAAGTCCCTTTCCCAGTATGACTTCAAAAACTGGCAGTACCTGTCAAATGTAGTTCACAAACAGATTTCCCATCTCATATCCTCACACATAGCCAGTCCTCCCATCATCCCCAAAAATCAGCTACAGAGGAGTGCCCCCCCCCTCCTCCCCATCACCCAGTATCACCCTCAACTGGAATATCAGAACCATATCCCTTGACAGGGATTTGATTATCTCTCATCCTGCCCTGAAGTGAAGGGCATCCTACCAAAGATTCTACCCGCCCCTCCTAACGTGGTGTTCTCCCACCCACCCAACCTCTACAACACCCTAGTCCATCCTTATGCTACTACCTTGCCCAACCCCTTGCCACAGGATCATATACCAAGGTGCAAGACCTGCCCAATCCACCCACTCAGCACCTCCTATTCCAGTCCTGTCACAGGTTTATCCTACTCCATCTGAGGCTGGGCTACCTGTGAAAGCACCAGGGTCACATACCAACTCTGCAGCAAACAGTGCACACTCGTTTATATTGGTATGACTACCAACGAGCTGTACACCAGGTGGAATGGCCACCGCTAAACTGCAGTCAAGAATGAATTTTACCAACCTGTGGCACAACAGGCAACTGAGTACAACATGATCAACTTAAATGGCTGCTTTACAACCTGGGCAGTCTGGATCCTTCCAGCCACCACCAGCTTCTCTGAACTACACAGAAAGGAGATAGTCTTACAACACATTCTCCACTCCTGTAATTGTTCTGCCCTGGATCTCAAGTAACCCACTGTCCCTGCACCCTCCACCCACCAGTTACCCCTTCCTCTCTCCTGTTGCCTCCTCCCAATTCATGTCCTCACATCATCTTCAGGATTTACTGCTTCCCGCTGGCAACTAAAATTGTCAGCCCATACATCTACCATCTGTCCCTCCTTCATTCCTATCTAGCAAACCAGATGCCTCCCTCCGAGCCACTAACCACCCATCCCCAGTCCCTCTCCCTGGCTCCTGCTTCCTTCTTACTCTACCTACCCCACCTGACACCACCCCAACTAAAATCAATCCACCTGCTGCAAAACAGCATTAGTACTGTTAGTTAAGCTGGCACCAAGTAGAGGCATAGGTGTGTGTATGCATGTGTGTGTCTTTGTGTAGTCTACTCTTACTCATCAAAGGAAAAGTCCAAAAGCTAGCAAGTTTGCTTTGTTTGTGTCTATCGAGAATGATTCTGCTTTTTGGTGAGTGGTCTCCTTTAATCCCAAAGTACTCACATTCTACTTGAACATTCCTACAACATTTATAACTGTACTAGCTATACAGTATGCCACTTTATATAATCCATTTTATGGTCTTGCAGAATATTTCAGTTGAGAATTGTCCTATTTTTTTTCTAACATTACAAAATCTTGATGCTTGCAGTCCACTTGATTACAAAAGTAGCCCAGGATAACACGTTTACTACAACAAATGTGGACAGTAGGTAAGAAAATGTTTCTTAAAATATGTGGGGCATATTTGAAAAGTAGGAACATTTGCTAATATTTAAATGTTTGACATTCATAACAAAGTTACATAAATGTAGCCCTATTTTGTTGTTTGTGAAAGTGCACAAGTCATTGCTTTGGTCCAGTAGTTTTTGAGTTCATGAAGATAACCAATGGCTGCTCCAAAAGTCGTTGCACCTGCCAGTTGCAAAGTGCATGCTTTAATTTGATTTTTATGTGCCAAGGGACCTACAGCCGCTCACATTCGCCATGAGTTCTGACTTTGAATGGACCTACACTAATTGGTGAAGGAAAGGTTAGATACTGAGGCAGAAACTTTGCAAGTGCCACACAAATGTGTGTGATGTGTAGTAGAATGATATGCCCGGAATCTACATTAATGAAATTGTGTAACAAGCGGACCAAACACTTTGAACTGATTAGCAATCGATGATTAGTTCTTTGGCTAATGAATTTTCTTGTGCTGTACTCACCATTAATATCAAAAATCATAAATTTTGAGTGAGGAAGGTACCAAAAATACTTACCAACTAACACAGAAAGCATTAAAAACCAAGCATTCTGGGACTGACATAGACCAGATGGAGATGATTTGCCCTATTACCATTTCTTGAACTTATAACAACACACCTCCCCCCATGAACCATGGACCTTGCCGTTGGTGGGGAGGCTTGCGTGCCTCAGCAATACAGATAGCCGTACCGTAGGTGCAACCACAACGGAGGGGTATCTGTTGAGAGGCCAGCCAAACGTGTGGCTCCTGAAGAGGGGCAGCAGCCTTTTCAGTAGTTGCAGGGGCAACAGTCTGGATGATTGACTGATCTGGTCTTGTAACAATAACCAAAACGGCCTTGCTGTGCTGGTACTGCGAACGGCTGAAAGCAAGAGGAAACTACAGCCGTAATTTTTCCTGAGGGCATGCCGCTTTACTGTATGATTAAATGATGATGGTGTCCTCTTGGGTAAAATATTTCGGAGTTAAAATAGTCCCCCATTCGGATCTCCGGGCGGGGACTACTCAAGAGGATGTCGTTATCAGGAGAAAGAAAACTGGCGTTCTATGGACCGGAGTGGGGAATGTCAGATGACTCAATCAGGCAGGTAGGTTAGAAATTTAAAAAAGGGAAATGGATAGGTTAAAGTTAGATATAGTGGGAATTAGTGAAGTTTGGTGGCAGGAGGAACAAGACTTCTGGTCAGGTGAATACAGGGTTATAAACACAAAATCAAATAGGGGTAATGCAGGAGTAGTTTTAATAATGAATAGGAAAATAGGAATGCGGGTAAGCGACTACAAACAGCATAGTGAACGCATTATTGTGGCAAAGATAGACATGAAGCCCAAACCTACCACAGTACTACAAGTTTATATGCCAACTAGCTCTGCAGATGACGAAGAAATTGAACAAATGTATGATCAAATAAAAGAAATTATTCAGATAGTGAAGAGTGATGATAATTTAATTGTCATGGGTGACTGGAATTCGGTAGTAGCAAAAGGCAGAGAAGGAAACGTAGTAGGTGAATATGGATTGGGGAAAAGAAATGAAAGAGGAAGCCGCTTGGTAGAATTTTGCATAGAGCACAACTTAATCATAGCTAACACTTGGTTCAAGAATCATAAAAGAAGGCTGTATACATGTAAGAAGCCTAGAGATACTGACAGGTTTCAGATAGATTATATAATGGTAAGACAGAGATTTAGGAACCAGGTTTTAAATTGTAAGACATTTCCAGGGGCAAATGTGCACTCTGACCACAATCTATTGGTTATGACCTGTACATTAAAACTGAAGAAACTGCAAAAAGGTGGGAATTTAAGGAGATGGGACCTGGATGAACTAAAACAACCAGAGGTTGTACAGAGTTTCAGGGAGAGCATGAAGGAGCAATTGACAGGAATGGGGGAAAGAAATACAGTAGAAGAAGAATGGGTAGCTTTGAGGGATGAAGTAGTGAAGGCAGCAGATGATCAAGTATGTAAAAAGTCGAGAGCTAGTAGAAATCCTGGGGTAACAGAAGAAATATTGAATTTAATTGATGAAAGGAGAAAATATAAAAATGCGGTAAATGAAGCAGGCAAAAAGGAATACAGACGTCTCAAAAATGAGATCGACAGGAAGTGCAAAATTGGTAAGCAGGCATGGCTAGAGAACAAATGTAAGGATGCAGAGGCTTATCTCACTAGGGGTAAGATAGACACTGCCTACAGGAAAATTAAAGAGACATTTAGAGATAAGAGAACTGCTTGTATGAACATCAAGACCTCAGATGGAAACGCAGTTCTAAGCAAAGAAGGGAAAGCAGAAAGGTGGAAGGAGTATATAGAGGGTCTATATAAGGGCGATTAATTTGAGGGCAGTATTACGGAAATGGAAGAGGATATAGATGAAGATGAAATGGGAGATACGATACTGCGTGAAGACTGTGACAGAGCACTGAAAGACCTGAGTCGAAACAAGGTCCCCGGAGTAGACAACATTCCATTGGAACTACTGACGGCCTTGGGAGAGCCAGCCCTGACAAAACTCTACCATCTGGTGAGCAAGATGTATGAGACAGGCGAAATACCCTCAGACTTCAAGAAGAATATAATAATTCCAATCCCAAAGAAAGCAGGTGTTGACAGATGTGAAAATTACCGAACTATCAGTTTAATAAGTCACAGCTGCAAAATACTAACGCGAATTCTTTACAGACGAATGGAAAAACTAGTAGAAGCCAACCTCGGGGAAGATCAGTTTGGATTCCGTAGAAATGTTGGAACACGTGAGGCAATACTGACCCTACGACTTATCTTAGAAGCTAGATTAAGGAAGGGCAAACCTACATTTCTAGCATTTGTAGACTTAGAGAAAGCTTTTGACAATGGTGACTGGAATACTCTGTTTCAAATTCTGAAGGTGGCAGGGGTAAAATACAGGGAGCGAAAGGCTATTTACAATTTGTACAGAAACCAGATGGCAGTTATATGAGTCGAGGGACATGAAAGGGAAGCAGTGGTTGGGAAGGGAGTGAGACAGGATTGTAGCCTATCCCCTGTGTTATTCAATCTGTATATTGAGCGAGCAATAAAGGAAACAAAAGAAAAGTTCGGAGTTCGGAGTAGGTATTAAAATCCATGGAGAAGAAATAAAAACTTTGAGGTTCGCCGATGATGTAATTCTGTCAGAGACAGCAAAGGACTTGGAAGAGCAGTTGAATGGAATGGACAGTGTCTTGGAAGGAGGGTATAAGATGAACATCAACAAAAGCAAAACGAGGATAATGGAATGTAGTCGATTTAAGTCGGGTGATGCTGAGGGAATTAGATTAGGAAATGAGACACTTAAAGTAGTAAAGGAGTTTTGCTATTTGGGGAGCAAAATAACTGACGATGGTCGAAGTAGAGGGGATATAAAATGTAGACTGGCAATAGCAAGGAAAGCGTTTCTGAAGAAGAAAAATTTGTTAACATCAAGTATAGATTTAAGTGTCAGGAAGTCATGACTGAAAATATTTGTATGGAGTGTAGCCATGTATGGAAGTGAAACGTGGACGATAAATAGTTTGGACAAGAAGAGAATAGAAGCTTTCGAAATGTGGTGCTACAGAAGAATGCTGAAGATTAGATGGGTAGATCGCATAACTAATGAGGAATTATTGCATCAGATTTGGGGAGAAGAGAAGTTTGTGGCACAACTTGACCAGAAGAAGGGATTGGTTGGTAGGACATGTTCTGAGGCATCAAGGGATCACCAATTTAGTATTGGAGGGCAGCGTGGAGGGTAAAAATCGTAGATGGAGACCAAGAGATGACTACACTAAGCAGATTCAGAAGGATGTAGGCTGCAGTAGGTACTGGGAGATGAAGAAGCTTGCTCAGGATAGAGTAACATGGGGACCTGCATCAAACCAGTCTCAGGACTGAAGACAACAACAACAACAACATAACAACACAACAACAATTTGCAGATGACAAGGAACTCAAGACCACTATTGTCAACTGGTTCAGTCCCCAAGTGGAGAACATCTATGCAAGAGGTGTTGAAGAAGTTAGGTAGTGAAGAAGTTAGTATAATGTTTCAAAAATTTCTTAGAACTAAACTGTGATTAAGTGGAAAAGTGAAGTTCATATGTATGAAATGGTAACTACTGATAAGTTTTATTTTTTAATACACCTTGTCCAAAATGATACTCAGGGTTCTAAAATGATTAGATTAATTTAAATACATTAAGTTTTGTTGCCATTAAAAAATATGAGAGCTTATACAGTATCTCCTTTAGGGCTCCCTGTAAGACCTACATATCTAGTGTTTGTGGAAATATTGTTTAAATTCTTGTGAAGAACTGAGTCATGAAAGGCATATTTCACAGGAAAAGCCCATAAATTCAAGAACAAAATCATTGTTAACCCCCCCCCCCCTTACTTTCATGTAACAAATGGTCACCGCCAATTTGGATATATACTCAGAAAATTGAAAGTGTTCCTAAACTCTCACTATCTAAAGGAGACAATACATCAATAACTTAGTATTTCAAATAAATGAAGTATGAGGATGTTTTACACTTTGATGTAGTTTCTCAAAAGAAAAAAATAGAACTGAAATAATTTTTTGGTAACCATGAAGTGCTATCATGGTTTTAATATTTCAGTTTTTTCTGCTACCAGAGTCAGGCTTGGTGATTATCATTAGCTTTTGTTCTGCACAGAGGATTTAAATTATATTTGTGCCAAATACTCTCAAGTCCAATGTACTTTATGATTGAGACTTTAGTTCTTCAAGCAAGGGTTTTAACATCATTAAATTGATCCTATCTGTTAATTACATAGTAATAAATGCAGAATAATATGTAGAGGATAAGTCCTATTATTATGGTGCATCACAGGAGAAATTTCCTGACTTGGAGAATTTGTTGTACTACCATTGTGTATTATCACAAGAAAAGATGAACATTTATTTCACTTGCCTAGACGTGGTAGACATCAGTGAATATGTAAATACATTGCCAGATACAAAAAGATTATTCTCAATCTGAATGCTAGTAAAATGCATATCTTTCACCTACCAGCACCTTGGGTAGCATGGAGATAGATCATTGTCAACATTAATGGAGTGAGTCTTCGAGTACTTAACACCATTCACCACTGAGAAACAGAAGAGTCAACACTGCAGCAAGCTTAGTACACAGCACTATACTTTCCATGCTGTAGTTGTAGTGCATGTAGGTTTAAGTGTTGGTGACACATTCTCTTTGTGGCGCATGAAACATTCACAGCAACTGTTTACATAACTTCACTGGGAGATTACTCTCAGTAGCTATAGCTGAAATCGAAACTAATGAAGTGATCCCTGTCAACTCTGGCTAGGAGTCATACACTGTGCAGCCATACCATTGAGTCAGTCGTGATGCAATCTCCATCAACAGTGCAAATTACAGACTGGCACCACTGAAATCTGCTTTCAAGATTACTGTCCTCAGAATTACCAGATGAAAGTGGAAAAGCGTTTATTGCATACAACTGTCTTGTTTCAGTCTCTGATAAACACCAACAGTGACAAAAGTCAAGACACTAGTTAGCATCATCACAACAGGTATCAGCTGCTGGCACAAAAGTGCCGAAGCAGGTGGAGTGAAGTGAAATGCTTAGTAGTAATGTTGCAACAGATGTGAATATAATGGATACTGCAAATGTCACCTACACTGTGTAAGTTGCAGCTAAAGACTGTAATTTGCATTCTAATTCAGTAAATCACCAAAGAAATGGGTAGATGACTCCCCAACAGTTGGCTAATAAGGACTTGGTCTTTTTTGCAAGCAGTAACACAATACCTAGCAACAGGAAACATGCTAGGAAAGATAACACACAACAATTAACAGACGTGGTTTCATATGTAGTATATGTAGAGGGTGCACATGGTAATGTGGGAAAGTTACATCCAATGGCCCTGAGAAGAATTTTTTTAAAAGGAAGTTACGCCCTAAGAAATGCATTTTTTAATATTTCTGCTGTTGGCAGAAACAGGTAAAAAACTGAAAAGAAAACAGGTCAGTCAGCAAATGGGTTAATGTTGCTTCAGGTCTTTTGGCAGAAAAGTATAGAGGCCTACATCCCTGATTTTCTAACAAAGGAGCATGGAGCTATTCACAGTGTTGAAATTGCTTTACCTAATAAAGACATCCTTACATAAATGATAACAGAATTTTTAGTAACCAACATAAGAAGCTTCACAAAAAGGTAACTGAAGATAGAGAGGTGAAAGTCCTTCAAACACCTATACGCATCATAACATGTAAATCTCAACAACTTCCCATAATATAAAATTGCTCATTATGGATTGCATGGTTGCACCATATGTCCAGTCATTTGTGCAATGCCACAGTTGTTTTAAGTATTTCCATTTAAGTACATAACATCATAGTAGCGCTCATTGCGTCAAATGCACAGGAGCCCATGAGACTTCGTGCTACTAAAAAAAGTGGAGAACACAGATGTTTGCATTGCAATGGAAGCCATACCACTAACTGTCACAGTTGCCCAATTTATCAGTAGCACATGGAAGCCAAGTAATACAAACCCTGTGGCAATCCTTAAATGTTTGGTGCCTGTCACTGCAACCATCATTTGTGTGGATTACTGCCTATGTTTTTACGAAGAATGCACACAATTTTTTTTTAAATCCTTGTTTTAATCTACATGTTTGAAAGTTTTACAGTGTGTAGATACATCCTTTAGAAACAATAGATACATCCTTTAGAAACAGTATTTTCATTTCTACACATAATTTCTATCCCTCTCAACTGCCTTACGCCATCTTGGAAACAGCGCCTGTATACCCGCAAGGTAAAATTCTGGATCAATCTGTTGGAGCCACTGTTTGGCAGCGTGCACAAGGGAGTCATCATCTTCAAACCTTGTCCCATGAAGAGAGTCTTTCAGTTTCCCAAAGAGATGATAGTCACGTGGAGCCACGTCAGGACTGCAAGGCTGGTGTTTCAGTGTTGTCCATCCGACTTTTGTGATTGCTTCCATGGTTTTTGACTGATATGTGGCTGTGCATTATTGTGCAACAGCAAAACGTCCTGCTTTTGCCAATGTGGTCGAATACGACTCAGTCGAGCTTGAAGTTTCTTTAGTGTTGTCACATATGCAGCAGAATTTATGGTGGTTCCACTTGGCATGATGTCCACAAGCAAGAGTCCTTCAGAATTGAAGAACACCATAGCCATAACTTTTCCAGCTGAAGATGTGGTTTTGAATTTTTTTTTCTTGGGTGACTTTGTATTGATTGCCTCTTCGTCTCTGGTGAAAAATAATGGAGCCATGTTTCATCACCTGTCACAATTCTTCCATGAAATTCATCTCCAACATTCTTGTACTGTTCCAAAAGTTCACTGCATACCGTTTTCCTTTTTTCTTTGTGAGCCACTGTCAACATCCTGGGAACCCACCTGGCACAAACATTTTTTAACACCAACACTTTCAATATTCTGCAAACACTTCCTTCCTCTATCCCAATGTAGCAATTCATTCACTGTGATGCATCTGTCAGCAGTCACCAATTCGTTAACTCTCCTCACATTGTCTGGAGTGTGTGCAGTACGAGGCCTGCTGCAGCAAGGAAAATCCTCAATTTTGCCGTGCCCACTTTTATAACGTAACCTGCTTGCTCTCTGACTAACTGTATTGCGATCGACGGCAGCACCTGCATACACGTTTTTCAACCTCTTGTGGATGTTTCCCACTGTCTAATTTCCACAGCACAGGAATTCTATGACAGCACATTGCTTCTGACGAACATCAAGTGTAGCAGCCATCTTGAAGACATGCTGCAACGGCACCACTCACGGGAGCAGGTTGAACTAAGTTTGAAAACAAGCGGGAAGGATGTATCGACACACTGTAAAACTTTCACACATGCAGAATGAAAACTGTATTTCTACAAAAACAGTGTGCATTTCTTTTGAAGTGACCCTCATACAACACGAGTGCTCTCTACTTGTGACGGGCCTCAAATGTGTGACAAACTAGAGGATTTGAACAAGACGGAAGGAAAGCTACAGCAGAAGCCTAAAATATAAGGCATTCAGTTTCAACTTACAAAAATAAAGCATTCACTCACATTCTGTGTAAGCACAGTTAGTATGACATGTTATATGACTTTCAGGGTCCACAGAGTTCAATACAAAACAATCCATATTCTCCCATTCCTCTGGCCACATCACAGCCAGATTAAGAAGCTGCAAATAACAGTTTTTGAACTTTAATACTGCAGATCAGTTCTTTCTCATAAACATGAAACAGACACCGTGTCTCATACAGTTTGCTGTTGAAGACTTCTGCAAATCTAACAATGGACTCTGAAGTCCATTGGAGTAAGTGGCCAGTGATCAAAGTTGCTTGCATGCACCTGTGTAATTTTTTTTTTCTGTAACACAATGAAGCAGTGTACACAGCCATACATTTTATTTTTCTATCATGACTCTGAGGTCTGTTTCATGTACTAAAAAACCATTAACATATTTTGATCCATTAATTCTCACAGAAAGCTGAACATTACATGGTGTAAACTAAACTGCTCCCACAACACACAGAATGGTTGACCTAAAAGACAGAGGTATATGGAAACTGAAGAGTTTGTAGCATTGTGGAGCATCTCCAAACAGCTATCCGAAGGTGATGAACTCTACATTTAATCTCATCTTTCACAGTGATGGGGTGGGAGATGTCTTTGTGTTCCATTTTCGAAGAGACCCAGAGCACTGATTCCTCATACTGATGGTGCATATTGCACCCACATATGTGATCGCTGTTTCAGTGTCCTAGGTGGGAGTTATCCTGACCTCCAAATCTCTGGACACTGTGTCTTTCACTTTTATGGCTTACAATGCATAACTGCATTTGTAATGAGGGGGTATTCTGTAGCACTTAAAGCCATAGAGCACAGATAATATGCACCATCAACTGTCAGTCCCACCTGTGGAGTGCAACTGTACCTAACGGTTACTGCTTGAGAAGTTGCTCTTCCAAAAAACATCCCATATGAGCAAACCAGTTGCATCTTTATCTGTGGTTACTCATACTTTAGGTACTGGGACTATGCATAGCTCTGTTTAAAAAGAATAGCTCACTGTAGTCAGGCTGAGACATGCACATCTACTTTCATGCCCTGCAGCTAATTCACTGCAAATTATAACTTGTAGCCATGTTCCTGCAATCGAATAGTGTACGCATTGGATAGAATTGTGAACTAATAAAATACACAGAATTATAAAGTAAAAGTTAAATGAATAATTTAATAACAAGAGTTCTACTCTAATGTTTGTAATTGATGTAGGCAACAGAGAATTATCTCCAATAATTTTTTTTAAAGAAAGTACATCTCAAATAAATGGGAAGTGGTCCTATGATGTTCAGTTAAAACACAGACAGAAAATACACTTATCAAATTCAGTAAAGTTATATTGAGAGCATTATGAGAAATGGCAGCAAAATCCCCAAACTAAACAGTCATCAAAGATGCCGAAAAACTAAGTCCATTTCATGATAACAGTGCACAAAATATTCATCAGTTCAAAAAAAGGTTCAGGGTTCAACATGGTGATTCACAAATTAACACTAGCACTCTGCCCTCCATTTGAAATGAGTTATCCCTTCATTGAACCTATCATCTAAACACCCTGAGCAAAACTGTAGATGGGCTCTCTCTATGCATCTTGTAGATCTTACTTCATGTCTCTGAAAATCTGTCCCCTTGTTTTGTCAGTGCTTCAGTGGAACACACCTTCCATGTTGTTTCCTGCCTTCTCCTTCTTCCCCCCCCCCCCCCCCCCCCCCATTTCTCTTGCCTGCTAGCTCTGATGTACATTGTGCAATGAAATATCTTTGGCACTGCCAGCGTAGTGCCATTACACTAAATGGCACATTTTACTTGGCTTAGCAGATCTCAGTACATTTTCAGTATACAATGTCCCACAGCTCATAGATATTTGAAAGATGTCATGACTACCATTTTTAAATGCCAAAAAGAAGTTTATTTAAACACCCAATTTCAGCCAAATGACCATCATCAGGTTCCTGTGTACCAAACTGAAATAATTTTGATGTGATTCTTGAGTTTCTCCCGGCGTATTTGATAATCAAAATATCCACAGGTGTACTGCCGGTCTATAGTACGGATCTCCGTGCCGGCCCATTCACAGGAGCTCAGTCCGTCAGTTCACTTGATGATGGCGACATGTTTGATCGCCGAAATATTGTGCCCGTTGTCCATTGCTATACTGGGATGACATGTTTTGCCAGCTCATAAACATCTTAAAAAAATCATGACCACCTCCTCGAGCTACTGATAAAATTATTATTTAAACAACTGGACTCAGTCAACTGTCCATCATGAGGTCCCTGTTACCAAACTGAAGTAGTTTTGTCCATTGGTGTACTAGGATGACACATTTTTCTGGGCTAAGCACATCTCAACGTATTTTCAGAAGTGGCACCCCACACCTTGTGGATTTTGAAGAAGTCATGACTACCACCTTGAGCTGCTGATAAAATCTTTGTTTAGGCAACTAGATTCAGTCAGCTGACCATCATCAGTTCCTGTATACAAAATTTAAATAGTTTTGTCTGTTCCTATACTAGGAGGGCACGTTTTGCTAGGTTAGGCAGATCCCAATATATTTCCAGGAGTTGGCACCCAAAGTCTGTATTCATTGGAAGAATGTCATGACTGCTATCTTGACATCTTTATTTAAACAACCAGTTTCTGTTGACTGATCACCATCTGGTTAATGTAGGCACGTGTGTACTGAAAAGTTATGGCTCTCAATTTTTTATGAGAGAACTCATGAGACTTTTAAAATAAATAGGTGTTATTAAGGTTCTAAATCTTCATTCTTCATGTCTGCATAATTGCAGCCCTCTGCTTCTAGAGAAATCTAATTTTTTCTGTGTCACATGTGTATAGCATAACGATGTTGGTCTGTGGGAAACAGTGTGCTGTAATCAGGTTTTGAATTTGAAGAGTTCGTCTCCTTCAGCATAACAATATTAGACCACACACAAAAGCTTTGACAGCTGCAACAGTCTATAGCCTTGTGTTCACTGTCATCAATCATCCTCTGTACAATCTCAGTTTGGCTCATCCAATTTTCAGCTGTTTCTAATACCTAAAGTATACCTTCAAGGAATTCTTGCTCATAGTGATGAGTTGTGCAAGTAGATATGAGGTTGTGGCTCCATCAGCAATTTCAAATATTCTACGGTGATGCTATCAACAAATTGGCCTCTTGTTGGGAGAAATGTGTTCATCGCCATGGTAACCAATGTGAGAATTAAATATGTAGATATGAACAATAAAGGTGTTGAATGTTAACAACATTTGTTTAACTTAAAAAGCTTCAAGAGTTTTCTCAATAAAAATTCAAAGATACTACTTTTTAGCATGCTCTCATATACTTAACACATTGATGTATATGGTGGCAAATTTTGTTTGGTTAGGCAGACCCCAATATATTTTGAGGTAGTGGTGTACCACATTCAGTTTGGATTCCATAGAAATGTTGGAACACGTGAGGCAATACTGACGCTATGACTTAACTTAGAAGAAAGATTAAGGAAAGGCAAACCTACATTTCTAGCTTTTGTAGACTTGGAGAAAGCTTTTGACAATGTTGACTGGAATACTCTCTTTCAAATTCTGAAGGTGGCAGGGGTAAAATACAGGGAGCGAAAGGCTATTTACAATTTGTACAGAAACCAGATAGCAGTTATATGAGTCGAGGGGCATGAAAGGGAAGCAGTGGTTGGGAAGGGAGTGAGACAGGATTGTAGCCTATCCCCTATGTTATTCAATCTGTATATTGAGCAAGCAATAAAGGAAACAAAAGAAAAGTTTGGAGTTCGGAGTAGGTATTAAAATCCATGGAGAAGAAATAAAAACTTTGAGGTTCGCCGATGATGTAATTCTGTCAGAGACAGCAAAGGACTTGGAAGAGCAGTTGAATGGAATGGACAGTGTCTTGTAAGGAGGGTATAAGATGAACATCAACAAAAGCAAAACGAGGATAATGGAATGTAGTCGATTTAAGTCGGGTGATGCTGAGGGAATTAGATTAGGAAATGAGACACTTAAAGTAGTAAAGGAGTTTTGCTATTTGGGGAGCAAAATAACTGATGATGGTCAAAGTAGAGAGAATATAAAATGTAGACTGGCAATGGCAAGGAAAGCGTTTCAGAAGAAGAGAAATTTGTTAACATCGAGTATAGATTTAAGTGTCAGGAAGTCGTTTCTGAAAATATTTGTATGGAGTGTAGCCATGTATGGAAGTGAAACATGGACGATAAATAGCTTAGACAAGAAGAGAATAGAAGCTTTTGAAATGTGGTGCTACAGAAGAATGCTGAAGATTAGATGGGTAGATCACATAACTAACGAGGAGGTATTGAATAGGATTGGGGAGAAGAGAAGTTTGTGGCACAATTTGACGAGAAGAAGGGATCGGTTGGTAGGACATGTTCTGAGGCATCAAGGGATCACCAATTTAGTATTGGAGGGCAGCGTGGAGGGTAAAAATCGTAGAGGGAGACCAAGAGATGAAGACACCAAGCAGATTCAGAAGGATGTAGGTTGTAGTTGGTACTGGGAGATGAAGAATCTTGCACAGGATAGAGTAGCATGGAGAGCTGCATCAAACCAGTCTCAGCACTGAAGACCACAACAACAACAACCACCTTTAGTTGCAAATAAAATCTTTATTTATGTAACCAGTTTTGGTTAATGGGCCATCATCTGGTTCCTATATGTCAAATTCAAATGGTTTGCCAATTGCATACTATATTGGCACATTCTGCTTTGCTAGCCAGATCCCAATAAATTTTCAAGAGGTAGTGAAAAAAATCCTGACAACTGTCTTGAGCTGCTGATAAAACTTTATTTAAACAGCATGTTTCAGGTGGTGGTTATTGTCAAGTTCTTGCATACCACAGCCAAATGGTTTTCTTTGTTCATACAGTAGGGTTGCAATTTATTTTTTTATTTTTTCAGGAAGTAGAGTCCCCAGCCCTTAGATATATGAAAAAAGATGAGACTACTACCTCAAGCAGCTGATAAAATCTTTTTCTAAACAACCTGTTTTGGCTGGTTGCCCATCATCTATTCATGTACTCCAAACTGAAATAGTTATATCCATTGGTATACTAGGATTGCACATTTTGCTTGGATTGGCAAATCACAATGTATTTTCAGAATGTGGTGCCCCAAGCTCATACTTATCTTAAAAATATCTTGCCTACCATATTAGGTTGCTAATAAAAAATTGTATTTAAACAAAATGTTTTGGTCAATCAACCATCATCTGTTTCCAAATTCAAATGCTTCTCTGTTGATATACTAGGATGGCACATTTTGCTTGGCTAGGCGAATCCTGATATAATTTTTGGAGGTGGGAACAACAGTTCATAGGTATTTGAAAAATGCCATGAGTTACATCTTGAGCTGCTGATAAAATCTTTATTTAAACTACCAGTTTTGGCTCACTGAACATCATGTGGTTGCTGCATATCAAGCTCATGTGGTTCTGTGCATTGTTCAGCTAAGCAGAATGCAGTATATTTTATAGAGGTGATACCTCACAGCTCTCAGAAACCCAAAAAATGTCATGACTACCACATGAAGCTGGTGATAAAATCTTTCTTTAAAGAACCAGTTTTTGTCCACTGATAAATCATTTGGTTGGTGCATACCAAAATAAAACAGTGAATTGTGAATTGTGGTTCATTAGTCTCATAACATACATAGTCAAAATCAGTTGCTTCAGGTACAGGAGACACGTCAAAATTTACTGTAAACAGAGAAAGCTGATGCTTACATACAGCATCATAATAATAATAATACCATTTTGTTTTATATACACAAAAGGCAGAGATGATGATGATAATAATAATAATAATAATAATAATAATAATAATAATAATAATAACAATAATGAAAATAGTATCTAAAAACCTATCACTAAATTAGCGTAGCTCAAATTATCGTGTCATCCTCTAAAAATTCTTGTATCAAATACTAGCATTTCTCCCCTAGAATCTGATGTAGCCATATTTTTAGGGTCTCTGGCTTAACATTAAATATATTTTTGCCCATTAATTTGTTATATATTGTTATCTCCATATACTGTGGAGACCATTGATATAATTTCAATTTGTTTGTGGGAATCATAAAATTATTTTTTATGTCTGGTGTTGTATGTGTGGTTGAAATGATTTTCCTCAAATAATTTTTGCCTGCTGTGTAGGAAGATAATAATTTCATAAATGTATATGGAGAGTACAGTTAGGATTTGCAGTTGTTGAAATAATGGGTGACAAGATTCTGTTTTCTGTGCTGTACACATGTATCTGATAATTTTTTTCTGAAGTTTCAGTATACGAGATACTCTACCTGAACTTCCCCAGAAAAGTATACCATATCTAATGACTGATTCAAAATAACTATGGTGTGCTATTTTTGGTGTACTCATGTCGATAGAATTTGCTAGTAGTTTGGCCATTAGTATCCTAGGGTTTCTTGTCTAGTCAGATCCCAATACAGTTTCAATAGGTTGTGCACCCAGATCATAAATATTGAAAAACTGTCACAATTATCACTTTCAGCTCAGATCACATCTTCATTTGAACAACAAGTTCTTGTCAACTGGCCATCATCACTTTCCTGTATACCAAAGTTTTGTCTGTTGGTATTCTTGGATGGCTTGTTTTGCTTGGCAAGAAAGATGACAATTTATATTCAGAGGCGGTGCCCCACAGCTCCTAGATATAGGAAAAAAAATCATGACCACCACCTTCAGCTGCTGAT
Organism: Schistocerca gregaria; assembly: GCF_023897955.1. Classification (NCBI taxonomy): domain Eukaryota; kingdom Metazoa; phylum Arthropoda; class Insecta; order Orthoptera; family Acrididae; genus Schistocerca; species Schistocerca gregaria. Next base: position 48,347,529 of record NC_064931.1, read on the forward strand.
AAAATCTTTATTTAAGCAACATGTTTCCCCCGACTCTCCACCATGCGGTCCCTCTATATCAAACTCAAATGGTTTTGTACATTGGTATACTAAAACGGCATGTTTTACTTGGCTAGGCAAATCTCAATCAACTTTCAGGTGTTATCCCAAAGTTCATAGATATATGAGAAACACCATGACTACCACCTTGAGCTGCTGATGAGATATTTATTTAAACAACCTGTTTGAGGTGACTAAGCTGGCCAGAGTGGCCGTGTGGTTCTAGGTGCTCCAGTCTGGAGCCGAGCGACCGCTACGGTCGCAAGTTCGAATCCTGCCTTGGGCGTGGATGTGTGTGATGTCCTTAAGTTAGTTAGGTTTAATTAATTCTAAGTTTTAGGTGACTGATGAGCTCGGAAGTTAAATCACATAGTGCTCAGAGCCATTTGAACCAATTTGAGGTGACTGTCAATTATCTGGTTCCTGTGCACAAAAATCAAATTGTTTTGTTCATTGGTATATTAGGATGGCATGTTTGCTTGCCCAAGCAGATCCCAGTATATCTCCAGGAGGAGGTGCCTCACCATTCGTAAATATTTCAAAAGTATTATGACTACAACATGTCACTCCTGATCAAATTTTTATCTCAAAAACCTGTTTTGGTCCACTGAGCATCATCACATCACTGTGTACCAAACTAAAATGGTTTTGTCAATTAGTATAATAGGAAGACACATTTTGCTTGGCTAGACAGATCTAAATATAGCTTCAGGATGTGGTGCCCCACGGCTCATATATATTTGAAAAATGTTGTAACTACCACTTTGAGCTCAGGCAAAATCGTTATTTAAACAACCAGTTTTGGTTGACTGACCATAATCAGGGTGCTGTATACCAAACCAAAATAGTTTTGTATGATGGTGTGGTTGGATGGCATGTTTGGCTTGGCAAGGCAGATGATGAATTTTCAGGATATATGGTTTTTTCCACTATTACAACAAAAACATGCTGTCCTTTCTAGCTGTGGCACCAAACACATTTCCAACTATTTTCTTACAGCATACGTTTGCAAACACAGAAAAGAGCTTGGCACAAAGTCTGCTACTGCAATGAATAAATTCATGAAGGACATTGACAGGTAACACACACTGTTTCCTGTGATGTCATAGGAATATATCACAGTCATTAATGGAAATTTATGCAAATTGGTTGAAATAAGATGTTTGCAGGTTGAACAGGACATTTCCTTCATTAATTTGATTACAACTTATCTACTAACACAGGTCAATGATGAAAGCTTAATAATATTAAGCTGTGTATCTGAAAAAAAACCTCTTTATGATCATGCTTAGCCCAACATTTTCAAATTAAGTTTATCCATTCTTAATTATTATTAAAAAGTGAATTATTTGAGGAAAATTTTAATTTTACATTTCCAAGAAGTTAATATGAGATTATTTTAATAGTAGTTGGTGTAGTGGGGACCCAGGTTCGATTCCCAGCTTTGTTGGAGATTTTCTCTGCCCAAGGATTGGGTGTTTGTGTTATCTTCATCGTTTCATCATCACCATCATCATTTATGACAGTGGCTGGATTGAACTGTGAAAAAATTGGGAGTTTGTATGGGAGCTGATGACTGTGCAGTTGAGCGCCCCACAATCCAATCATCATCAATACCAGTAGGTGTATAAGACAAAAAATATTATACACACACAGGATTACATTGCATTTCACACATAGCTGCTAGTATGTTGACAATACAAGCAGAAAACTGTATTTTCTCATTGTTTTCTCCTTCGCTTTGAAGTGGTAATGGTTTTGTATGTGAATGTTTTAGTTTTTTGTGACCTTAGGTCATTTTATATGGCTTTGACTTTGGAAAGCATTTTGTTTTCTGTTTGACCTCAAGCTTTCATGAATGTATTTAATGGAACATTTGTGTGGGTTTCTTGCATAGGGGTTGCACTTCTTCTATGTTTATAACAAACCAGGTTATTGGGAAGCTGCTTTTTAGTTTGCCACCTAGTATTTCTACCATTGGAATTGTATGGAGAAGATACTCTGAAAACCTGCTGGGAATGATACCTGTTTTCAGCATCTTTACCTTGGGATCAGATTTATAATCTGCCCCAGTAAAATGTTGACAGCTAACTGCTGATGAATTTGACAGCATGTTTGGCCTGGAGCTCTCTCAAGGAATCACTCATAACTGCACATTTCTTAGGTCATTATCAACCAGAAATTCATGGTAGCTTATGCCACCAGTTTTTCTTTTCTCATTCTTACAGAAAAACACACAGTGGTGAGGCATCTGTGAGGAATAATGAGAGTACTTCAGACTGCTATATCATGCAGAAACTCAGTACCAATGTACTTTTAGCACAAATATTCCACATTGCCAGCAACCCATACAATTTTAGTATGAACTACAACAATATTTTCCAGATTATATGCTTTATGTATTCCTTAATGTCATTAAAAGATAACAGCAGTTAGACTATAATCTCCAAGCACAATAAATCTAGCAAATTATATATTACATAACCACTAATCACAGCCTACACAACCACATGTGACTTTGACACTAACAGTGCCACAGCCCAGGAATGCCTGGAAAGCAGGTATGGTGTCACAAGCAGGAAGAATTGCAAACTCCACCGATACACTCATTCCCATATGTTACCGGAAAGCACTGAGGCTGTTGGAGCATACAAGAGAGCTATGGTCATTCATATCCCAACATATTTTCATGTCATTGTTCTCCACAGTTCATAGATATTTGAAAAATACCTAGAGCTACTGATAAACTGGCTATTTAAACAATCACTTTCAGTCAACTGACAATCATCAAGTTCCTTTATACAAAAGTAAAATAGTTACATCCTTTGGTGTACGACAATGGCATGTCTTGCTTGGCTAGGCAAATCCCAATATATTTTCAGATATGGTGCCCCATAGCTCATAGATTTTTTTTAATTTATCGTGAGTACCACATTTAACTGCTGATAAAATCTTGATTTAAACAACTGGTTTTGGTCGAACTGTCATCTCCAATTTCCTTTATACCAAAATAAAATAGTTTTGGCTGTTAGTATACTAGATGATTGCATCCTATGATGCCGATAGGTGGAGGATGACATGGCAGCTGGAGCACATCCCTTGGGCCTTCACGTCCTGATGAAGAATTCGTTTATCCTAGGACAGAAAGTTTTGCTTGACTATGCACATCCTGATATATTTTCAGGTATTGGTGCCCCACAGCAAGTGGACATTAGATGATTGTCACCACTATCACATTGAGATGCTGCTTAAATCTTCATTTCAACAACCATTTTGAGATGACTGCGCATCATCCAGATCTTACATAGTAAAATGAAATAATTTTATCTGTTGGTATATGAGGATGACACACTTTGCTTGGCTATGCGGAGCCCTATATATTTTCAGGATGCAGTGCCTTGCAGCACCTACATATTTAAAAAATGTCATGACTACACCTGTGAGGTGCTGTTAAACTCTCTGTTCAAATAAACAGTTTCAGTTGACTAACCATAATCGAGTTCCTGTTTATGAAATGAAACAGTGTTGTCCTTTAGTATGCTTGAATGGCAGGTTTTGCGTGGTTAGGCATGTCGCAGTACATTTTCAGAGATGGTGTCCCACAGCTCATGGCTATTTATAAATTGTCATGCCTTTGAGCTTGAGGAGCTGATAAAATATTGATTTAAACAACAAGTTTCAGTCAGCTGACCTACCATCAGTGTAATGTATACTAAACTGAAACAGTTTTGCCAGTTGGTATTCTAGGACAGCACATTTTGCTTGGCTAGGTAAATCCGAATGTGTTTTCAGAGTGTTGTGCTCATAGCTCACAGGTATTTCAAAAATGTCATGAGCACCACTTTGAGATCTGATAAAATTTTAATTTAAACATCCAGTTTCAGGTGACTAACCATCATCAGGTTTCTGTATATCGAAATGGAGCAGACTTGTCTGTTGGCATACTAGGATGGCATCCACAGTTCACTGAATCCATTCTCAAATGAGATGACAGAGGCTGGGATGACCAAATTATTCTTCAGTGGTATGCTTCTCTTACATTCCACTACAAGATCAATGGGTTGTTGCATGGCATGACACGTGACAGTTACCTTTCTAGTGCTGACTGAAGGAATGATCACTTCATCCAGCACACACAGTCTCCACACACTCAGACGCACATCTTCCTGTCCACAGTATCTCATCTCGTGTAACATAATCTTCGAGCGACCACAATCTATAATTGCCTGAGAAGCTTTCAGATAGTCTCATCTGAGAATGATGTCATGAGTACACTCTTGTAATACGATGAATTCTAAGGGCTGTGTATGGCCACTTATAACCATACAAATGGTACATCTTCCTGTAGTTTTTACATATTTCCCATTAGCCACCTTCAGCAGAGATGTTTTGTTGTCAACGAATACAGTTTTCTGCAACTGGCAATGGTATTTCTCCAAAATGACTGAATATGATGCTCCAGACTCCACAAGAGCTTGGTCTGGCAATCCTCTTCGGTGGTCTCACCTCCAAGGAAGGTTTCCCAGGTTGCAGCGACTAGGTGATCAAATTTAGCTTCTAAACTGTGATGGAGACCTTGATCAGCATGTCGGGGAGCGTCCTCTCCAGCGGCTAGCTTGTGGTGATGGTGACCTATGTCACCCTGCACCCACATCTTCTTGTTCATCTTCGTCGTCCAGGAGTTGGCGTCGGCTAAGACAGGTCTGCTGTCTTGTGGCGCGGGTGTCATCAAATATCTACCGCCTTTCTTGACAATAGTGCACCACGTGTCCTGGTTGTCCATAGTGGAAACATACTGGTTCGTTATCCTGGATCCTCCAGATGTCAGTCTTCCTTGGTACCCAAACAGGTTCCTCATGTGGCATTGTAGGAATGTAACTCCTCCTGGGTCTCAACTTTTTCGATCTTTTAAAGGGAAATGAAGGACAAGAGACTTGGTTCAATGTCTGTTCGACTTCCTCCCTTATGACCTGTTGAAGTGTCTCAGATTTTTGCTTGCCGTGCAATCCAAGTGCCATCTGAACTTCCTCTCTCACTATCAGATGAAGAACACTTGTGAAATCAGTTGCTTCCTCCATCACAGACATCAATACGATGTTTGGAAGCCATTCAAACTTCTTGCGTGTAATTCTTTTTTGATGCATTGTCTTGATATACTGGCACAATTTTATGAAGTCGTCTGCTGTCGAAACCTCCTTGAGGAGTATGGCTTGATGCATGTCCTCAGCAACACCCTTCATAAGATGTGCAACCTTATCTTCCTCTTTCATTCTAGGATCCACTATTTTACACCTCTCCAAGATGTCTTGAATGTAGGATGCTGTAGTCTCTATTGGACGCTGTGCCCTGCACTTTAATTTATCTTCAACCTTGCACTTCTGTCGTTGTGTGTCGCCACAATACTTGTGCAGATCCACCTGGAATACTTCCCAGCTTGTGAATTTCTCCTCATTGTTCTCATACCATTGCTTGGCAGTGCCCTCCAAAGAGAAAAATACATTAGCTTAGCACATGGTGTCATCCCATTTGTTAAATTTGGCTGTGTGCTCATATACCTTCAGCCACTTGTTTGGATCTTGGCCATCATCATCAGATCACCCGGAAGGATGTCTCATATGGTGGCACACAGTTGCTGTCATTGTAACATCCTCTTCTGCTCCTGTTTCCAATAGATTGTGATCTGTTGAATATGGCTCGAACTCTGGTTTCTCGCCACATAAACGATGCCTCTGTCGTGGCCTGATGGGAGCCAATGTGTCATCGATAATGTGCGCCATCACAAGTTCCAATACCCAGCGCCTCCACCAGAATGATGTCATGTAGAAGAAGATGTAATTGGATGAATGACAAACACTAACTTCACTTAACGAAGATTTATTCAGCACTTGCATGTACAAGAGTGTGGAGGAAACTGCCTCCACCCAGAACACATACAGTATATATAAAGCTACATAACATTCCAGTACAATGAATACTGATATTTGTGGATACTTCTAGGATGTATTTGAACTGAATATAGAAATTAAAACTGTACAGGCCAGTTTTGAGTTTTGAACTCCCAACCCTCGATGCAACAGTTTTTTGCTCCACTCAAAATCATCTGGTTGCTGTACGTGGCTGCTGTATGTCAAATCCAAATGCTTTGTCCGTTGATATTCTTGCAAAGCAAGTGGTGCTCCACAGCTCATAGAAATTTGAAAAAAAAAAAAAAAATGTTATGACTACCACCTTGCGCTGCTGATTATGTACACTCCTGGAAATGGAAAAAAGAACACATTGACACCGGTGTGTCAGACCCACCATACTTGCTCCAGACACTGCGAGAGGGCTGTAGGCTGTACAAGCAATGATCACACGCACGGCACAGCGGACACACCAGGAACCGCGATGTTGGCCGTCGAATGGCGCTAGCTGCGCAGCATTTGTGCACCGCCGCCGTCAGTGTCAGCCAGTTTGCCGTGGCATACGGAGCTCCATCACAGTCTTTAACACTGGTAGCATGCCGCGACAGCGTGGACGTGACCCGTATGTGTAGTTGTCGGACTTTGAGCGAGGGCGTATAGTGGGCATGCGGGAGGCTGGGTGGACGTACCGCCGAATTGCTCAACACGTGGGGCGTGAGGTCTCCACAGTACATCAATGTTGTCGCCAGTGGTTGTCGGAAGGTGCACGTGCCCGTCGACCTGGGACCGGACCGCAGCGACGCACGGATGCACGCCAAGACCGTAGGATCCTACGCAGTACCGTAGGGGACCGCACTGCCACTTCCCAGCAAATTAGGGACACTGTTGCTCCTGGGGTATCGGCGAGGACCATTCGCAACCGTCTCCATGAAGCTGGGCTACGGTCCCGCACACCGTTAGGCCGTCTTCCGCTCACACCCCAACATCATGCAGCCCGCCTCCAGTGGTGTCGCGACAGGTGTGAATGGAGGGACAAATGGAGACGTGTCGTCTTCAGCGATGAGAGTCGCTTCACCTTGGTGCCAATGATGGTCGTATGCGTGTTTGGCGCCGTGCAGGTGAGCGCCACAATCAGGACTGCATAATACCGAGGCACACAGGGCCAACACCCGGCACCATGGTGTGGGGAGCGATCTCCTACACTGGCCGTACACCTCTGGTGATCGTTGAGGGGACACTGAATAGTGCACGGTACATCCAAACCGTCATCGAACCCATCGTTCTACCATTCCTAGACCGGCAAGGGAACTTGCTGTTCCAACAGGACAATGCACGTCCGCATGTATCCCGTGCCACCCAACGTGCTCTAGAAGGTGTAAGCCAACTACCCTGGCCAGCAAGATCTCTGGATCTGTCCCCCATTGAGCATGTTTGGGACTGGATGAAGCGTCGTCTCATGCGGTCTGCACGTCCAGCACGAACGCTGGTCCAACTGAGGCGCCAGGTGGAAATGGCATGGCAAGCCATTCCACAGGACTACATCCAGCATCTCTACGATCGTCTCCATGGGAGAATAGCACCCTGCATTGCTGCGAAAGGTGGATATACACTGTACTAGTGCTGACATTGTGCATGCTCTGTTGCCTGTGTCTATGTGCCTGTGGTTCTGTCAGTGTGATCATGTGATGTATCTGACCCCAGGAATGTGTCAATAAAGTTTCCCCTTCCTGGGACAATGAATTCACGGTGTTCTTATTTCAATTTCCAGGAGTGTATTTATTTAAACAACAAGTTTCGGTCAACTGAGCATCATCAACTTCCTGTGTACCAAACTGAAAAATTTTTGTCTCTTGGTATACTAGGATGGCACCTTTTGCTTGGCAAGACAGATGCCAATATGTTTTTAGGAGGTTGTGCCCAACAGCTTGTAGATATACAAAAAATCATGACTATCACAGAAGACTGCTGATAGAAACTTTATTTAAACAATGTGCTTCACCAAACTACCCATTGTCCATTTTTTATGTGAAATTCAAGTGGTTTTAATGGAAAGAAATTTCTTCTGAGGCCAAGACAGCTAAATATTATTTCACAGAAACTGTTTTAACATAAGCTTAGTGTCATCACCTAATCTTCAAATGTCACGAAGGATAAATAACATTAAAAGTAGAATTTCATAATGCTGTAAAAGAATAATTTTTCAGAAGTTGGATAATGTATAGCAAATAAATTACATACCCATCACAAATCCTATGTTAATCACATGTACTTGATATTATTTGTCTGGCCCCAGATAGGGAAGTCTGCGAAAAAGCACTTCAGAGTGAGAATCTGATGCTTACTGATGTGCTCAATATAGCACAGTCCTTTGAAGTACACGGGCTGCAGGCAATCAGATTGCTGTTTGGCAAGAGGTATCAGAAGTTGCTCAGTCAGCCCCTGTTTGACATGCTTCAAGTGTTCAGGATAACAGGGAAGGCATTGCACCAGTACAGCCTTCAACTCAGCATTGTATGGGGCAGCATTGGTTATGACCACAGCGGCACAAGCCACGTCACAGCAGCAGCCATGTGGCCCCCTTCCATCTTGCTCATACTGCTTTGTAAAATATGAGTGAGCTGCATGTCCTAAGCATTCAATGGTTTGCTACAAGCATTGAAAGAAAGGCCACATTGCATTGGTGTTTAACTCCTCTTCAAATGTGGCAGACACTGTAGTACCAATGGACATAAACTACACTGAAGTGCCAAAGAAACAGGTATAGACATGCGTATTCAAATACAGAGATATGTAAACAGGCATCAGCTATATAAGACAACAAGTGTCTGGCACAGATGTTAGATCAGTTACTGCTGCTACGATGGCAGGTTATCAAGATTTAAGTGAGTTTGAATGTGATGTTATAGTCGGTGCACAAGTGATGGGGCACAGAAGTGGAGATTTTCCCTTACAGCCATTTCATGAGTGTACCATAAATATCAGGAATCCAGTAAAATATCAAATCTCTGACATTGCTGTGGCAGGAAAAAGATCTTGCAAGAACGGGACCAAAGACAACTGAAACAAATCGTTCAACATGACAGAAGCGCGACCCCTCCACAGATTGCTGAAGATTTCAGTGCTTCCCATTAACAAGTGTCAGTGTGCAAATCACTTAACAAAACATCAGTATAGGCATTTGAAGCTGAAGGCCAACTCGTGTACCCTTGATAACTGCATGACACAAAGCTTTACATCTTGCCTTGGTGTGTCAACACTGAAATTGGACTGTTGATGACTGGAAACATGTTTCCTGGTCAGCTGAGTCTCATTTCAATTTGTATTAAGTTGATGAACATGTATGGTTGTGGAGACAACCTCACGAATCCATGGACCCTTCATGCCAGCAGAGAACTATTCAAGCTGGTGAAGACACTCTAATGATGTGGGACATGTGCAGTTGGAGTGATATGAGACCTCTGATACATCTAGATATGACTCTGACAGGTGACACATATATAAGCATCCTGTCTGATCACCTGCATCCATTCATGTCATTTGTGCATTCCAATGGACTTGGGCAATTCCAGCAGAGCAATGAGACACCCCACATATCCAGAATTTCTACAGGTGGCTCAAGGAACACCTTTCTAAGTTAAACACTTCCACTAGCCACCAAACTCCCCAGAAGTGAATATTATTCAGCATACCTGGAATGCTTTGCAATGTACTGTTCAGAAGAGATCTCCACCCCCTTGTACTCTTATGGATTCATGGACAGCCCTGCAGGATTCATGGTGTAAATTCCCTCCAGCATTACTTCAGATATTAGTTGAGTCCATGCCACATTGTGCTGTGGCACTTCTGTGTGCTCAAGGGCACCCTACACGATATTAGGCAGGTGTATCAACTTCTTTGGATCTCCAGTATCTTTACAATGACTGTTTCCCCAAACAAATTGTCTATTGACTTGCCTGTGTTTAATAAACTGCTAAAAATGCAAGTGGACACAGGAGCTGCAGTGACTTTAATAAACACTCAAATGTACATGGACTTGGCTTCCCCTCTCCCCCCTGACTCACAGAAGTTGGATAGCTACAATAAATAACAGATTCTGATCCTATGTCAGTTCTCTGCTCCTGTCTCTCACAAATCTGTTGCTCACCCTCTCACCTTCCTTGTTGTGAATCATTCCCGTACTGCAGACCTGTTCCTGTTAGATGTGTTTAATGCTTTCATTTTCTCCATTGCTGATGAGGTAAATTTAGTGTCATCTCAGATTCTGCAATTATTTTTTTTGGGAGGGGGGGGGGGGGCAACAGCAGGTGTCTGTCATGTTGCAGGACTGTCAAGGCCAAAGTAGACCATTTGACATCATTTGATGTCACTCAGTCAACTTCTTCCAGTGAATGGGTTACATCATTGGTCATCATTAAAAAGCCGATGGGTAAGCTTCACCTCTGTAGCGACTTCAGTGTCACAATTAATGTACAGTCTGTAATAGATACATACCCTTTGCCTCAACCTGATGACTTGCATGCAAAATAGTCAGGTGGCCACTACTTTTCCAGGACCAATTTGTTGTAAGCGTACCTCCAGCTTGCCTTGGATGAGGCAACATACTTTTCATCCTCTACCAACCTTAAAGCTTGCCTTTTGGCATCACTAGTGTGCCCACAATTTTTCAGCATTTTTCCAGCATTTTTCAGAACAGCTGACAGCCTCTGTACCTACTGCATCAATTACCTTGATAATTTCATTGTTTAAGATTCTTCCAATGAAGACCACTTTGGCAATATCCAATTGGGTTTTTCTGTTTTGCACTCTGTGGGTCTCAAGTGCAACATTGCAAAATCTCAGTTATTTCAACCACGAATTGAATACCTAGATTTTTTAGGTTTCTTGCACAGGGGTCAAGCCATTGTGTCACCATGTCATTGCAATTGTGGCTTTGCCTTAGCCAACCTTTGTTAAGGAACTAGAAGCATTTCTAGGTAAAGTTGCGAACTACCGTAAGTTTTTACCAGATGCATCAACTGTTGCTCAGCCACTGCACATGCTCTTGTGTAAAAATGTGCAGTTTTTCAAGTTCCTAGCTTCTGACCAAGCATTCACTTTGCTTAAACCTAAGCTTCAATTTTCCCTGTGTCTGCCCACTTTTCAGTCAGACAAACACCTTGTGTTGGCTACAGATGCCTCTCGGCACAGTGTCGGCACACAAATATGTCGACGGGTGTGAATGGCACATTGCTTATGCTGCTAAAACTAACTCCTTATCAGCAGTGGTATTCTCAGACTGAAAAGCAGACTTTAGCAATTGTGTTCGCCCTCAAGAAATTTCACGTATTTTTGTATGGTTCTAAGTTCCATTGAATGAAGTATCACAAGCTGTTGGTTGCTCTTTTTATCCCCTCAGCTTCTGTGATGGACAAGGTAGGACATTAATTATGCAAGGGATAACAGGAGAGGAAGAGAGCTGACTGCTGCAAACACTTCTCCCACCTTTATGTGTTTCATAGGGTTCTATTGTTAGCTATGGAGGACGCAGCTCACCAGGTTGTGATTTCAGCTGCCTTATACCATAATGTACTGCGGCTTTTGCATGTCTATCATTGGGGGACCTCTCACATCAAAGCTTTGGCCTGCTGGCATGCGTATTGACTGGGCACAGATGGGGACATTATGCAGCTTATCACCAGTTGCACTCACTGTGTTGAGCGAGAGGTGGTCCTGTGGGGCATCTTCCCTCTGGCCAATACCACAACACCCTTGGGTGCATCTACATGTCAGTTTTGCTGGGACCTTCCTAAATCAGTATTGGCTTATTGTAGCTGCTGCCTATTCAAAGTTTCCTCTATATGGCACATTGTCCGTCCGTGTCCGTGGTGGTCACTGTTTCGGCCCTGTGAAAGATTTTTGCAATCAAATGTCTTCTGTATACCGTGGTACCTGATAACAGGCACCAGATTGTTTCTTGAGATTTTGCATCTTTTTGCCAGGCAACTGGCATTCGTCACCTCCCCAATTTTATCCTTTGTCTAATGATTCCGATGTTTAAAACTCAGATGCAGAGGTACATATCTGACAGATACCCCAAGGTGCTTTAGACAATTTTTTGAGTTCTTGCTATTTCACTCCAGTGGGTGACAAGAGCCCAGGAGAGATGCTACAGGGATGTCAACCGTGGACCCTAATTCACCTTCTGCATCTGTTGGCATTTCTGGCTCTGCAAAGGTTCCAGCTGGGTGTGCCTGTCTGTGCTCACGGCTTCAGCTACCGGCCAAACTGACTTCCTGCCATCATCGAGTGCCACCGGAGCTGGCACCTGTGCACAGTCTGTGCTCCTGATGGGCAGATGCACTGTTACTTCAACTGGCTGTGGTCACACACGGCGGAGCCTGTTCTGGAGGGCTCACCACCTCCCCTGCCCCACACCACTGTGAATGCCTGTTCCTGTGTCACAGATGACCCAGTTCGTGCCGTAGAAGGGTCACTGCCTAACAGATCACCGTCTGGGGTTCCTGCCTTTGTCCCCAATCCTCAAATACTATCAGGAGTGCAGCCCCTGCTGCCACCTCAGTAACTGGTTGCTGTGTGGCTGTAATCTTCGAAGCACCCATTGAGGCCTCTGGTGCCGACCACTGAACTTGATGAGGATGTCATTATGGACACACTGTCCCCCATTCTGCCCCACAGGCTCTCACAAGAGGGAGGATGGCGCATCAACCGGCCTCCTCATCATTTCTACCCTTACTCATTGGTTCCTGCTAGCCACATGCTGCAGCAGCAGCCACCATCTTGAGGTGATGAAATGGACATCAGTACTGTCCTTGATGTTTTCCGTGATTTGTAATCTCAGTACCTTGTGAACTCAGCTTGTTTTTCAGGGTTCCAGGGTGTTTTTGGTTCTGGTGCTTTTTTTGTATACTACACATTTTCCTGTGGCTAGTATTTTCTGTATGTAGGTGTGTGGGTGGGTTTCCCATGCTCTAGGAGGTAGGAGCAATTTACCTTCACTCACAACACATGCAATTTCAGAGTACATGTAAATACAGTTCACAGGCCCAATTATAGAGGGCACCTGGATCAGCTCCATGGTGTGCTCTGGTGAGGCACCAACAAAACAGCATTCTTTAAGCAATCACAAATGAGTGTTCAGTGCCATGCACAACCTGTATCTTGCATGTTGCTCTATAAAGTACTATGTTCCATTAATTGTGTTTACCCTTGCTATAACAGAAGTGAAATGTCGTATGTATAAAATTTAATATTATTAACCAATAACATTAGAGTAAGACCTGAATGGGCATGCAGTCCAGGGCAGAGAGTACAGCTGCAAAAACCATCACCAGGTGGCACTGATATACCAAAACATGGTTTAACTTAAACAAAAAGTGCTCTGCGAATCATGAATTTACAGAAGAAATTTTTGAAACGTTAAGAGAAATTTACAGGCATCAGCATGAAATATTACTGATGGGAACTCCAATGTCAGTGCTACTTTGAATTTGGATCAAAACAATATTATTAATGAGATACTGACAGCTTAGCATAATACACTAATTACACTGAATTAAAGGTACAAGATGACATCAACAATTACAAGTGTGGAATTGGCCACTGGTTTTAGTATTACCTGCCTAATGTATGGATAAGCAGAGACGTGGCATCACACTCACAACAGATGGGACCATTTGTGACACATTTTGAGTAGCACCATTACCTCAGAGGCAAAACCACAGTCATCTGTTCTGCCGGATGTCCCTGGCTACACTATCTCGCCAATACCAATACACTGTTTCCTCTGTTCCAGCCTATAACATTGAGACATCATGTGTTCTACCTCCTGTAATGATCAGCCCCCCCCCCCTCCCCCCGCATGAAACACTGCCATGAGAAATGGATACTCTCTAAATATACCTATTCAATATGAATTTGATGCCAAGTTGTACTGTTGGTCCTGTACCATCACCTACTAGGCAGTTACAATATGCCCCTGCAAAGCTGTTGTAACTTTATATTCTTGGGACTATGACTGAGATATAAGCACACCTGTTCACCATTAATAGGACATTGATAGAAGGAATGCAGTCAGAGGGCTTGTGCCACATGTGTGATTGAATTTATTTTCACCACAGGACAACCTCTTCTAATACAGAGTGACAATTATTGAACTATATGGAAAAAATGTAAATTAGTTATGAACTATGGTGTGCACACACTTTATTCAATATGCAAATATCACTACAGATATTTGGATTTAGGTTATGACATGTTTGATATGCCTGACATCCTTGGCTATGATGTGATACAGACAAAAGCGAAATTCTGCATGACCTGCTGAAGTGTCTGAACATTGATGCTGTCAAGAATCTCCCGAATGGTTGTTTTCAGCTCAGAAATGATTTTAGGGTTATTGCTGTACATCTCATATTTAATGTAGCCCCACAAAAAGGAGTTGTGTGTGTTCATATCTGGAGAATATGGCTGCCAATCGAGGGTCATGCCAATGGCCTCTGGGTACTCCATAGTCAGATTGCGGTCCCTAAAGTGCTCCTCCAGGACATCAAACACTCCTGCTTCAGTGGGGTCAAGCTTGATCTTGCATGAACCACATCTTGTCGAGATCAGGGTTATTTTGGATAATGCAGATGAAATCATCTTGAAAATCCTTCATTTACTGTTTAGTAGTCACTGTGACATCAAGGAATATTGCACCATTTATTCTGTGGATGGAGATTTCACACCAAAAAGTCACCCGCTGAGGGAGAATAGACTTCTCAATCGCCACATGTGGATTCTCAGTCCCCCTAATACACCAATTTTGCTTATTGATGAACCCATCCAAATGAAAGTGAGCTTCATCACTAAACCAAACCATAATGTGCATACTAATTCCCATCATGCCCAGAGGCCAACTGTGCAGTTTGAACCTCCTAACACAAATTGTTCAGAAGTTATGATGATTTTATTTCATATAGTTCAATAATTGTCACCCTGTCCATAAATGTGTAGAGCTTCAGACGAGTATTTTCCCTCTGCATCTGAACTGATGACTTCGGTTTACACCTCACATTCTCTGACTTCACAGCTGAACCCTATAATTTGCATTTTTCACTTGCCAACCTGATGCTGAGAATTTCTGTTGTCACACTCACCTTTCAACACAAAAGTGTTGATGCCTCACCAGTGCTCACCTGTCCAACACCAAAGGAAGTCAGTGCCCATCCTTCCTATTTTATGCCTTTCCTGGAGCCTGTCAAACACAAAATCAGGTCATTTCATATATTTTCCACAAAAATAAGTCCATATCCCCACTTGGTCTTCACAAAATCTCGCCAACTTGGTGCTGATATAGAAAGCCTATATACCGTACAATACAAGAATTGCTTGTGGAGCTATGGTCTGGATGAAAGATCACGACCCCAAGCCAACGTGGAGATTATCGTCTCCAATTATGCACACAAATGTCCACAAGGAAACTCCTGACCATATCCTAAGCTTTTTATGAGATTGGTTAGCCTAGTTCCCAAATAAAAGTTATGAAAATTGTTACTTCATAAATACCAAGTTAATAACCAGGGGTAGTAGACATGGGCAGTTGTAACTTTTTTATATCATAAGATGGGATTGTCTTGTATATGTGTAAAATCAGTTTAAATAAAACTTTCTTAAACTTTGAAACTTCCTGGCAGATTAAAACTGTGTGCCCGACCGTGACTCGAACTCGGGACCTTTGCCTTTCGCGGGCAAGTGCTCTACCAACTGAGCTACCAAAGCATGACTCACGTCCGGTACTCACAGCTTTACTTCTGCCAGTATCCGTCTCTTAAACTTTGCATGTGACTTGATTATTTTTTATTATGGTAAAAGTAAATGTAGCTCAAGATATCTTTAGTGACACCTCCTTGAGGTTTTTCTGTATCCGTCACTGGGGACAGGGAGCACCCTAACCTTTGGATGTGTGTGTGGGCAAAGAGTAGTGTGTACAGCATAATCTTTTGCATGCCCCAGAGATCTATCAAATAAAATTTGAAGTTCATCACATAAGGCATTAACATCAGTAAAATATGTGTGAGAAGCCAGATGCAGCACATTGTCTAGTGTTTTTAGTCCAAAGAGATTAAAAGTATCCAAACCAAAAATGGTCGGACTGGAAGCTGCACGAAGGACAGTAAATGGCACTGATTTTGAGGTGTTCTTATAAGAAGCATTTAAGACACATTTTCCTAAAATGTCATAAGCCATCACACATGCATTTGAATGGAGCAGTGTCGGACTGCCAAATGGTTTGTAAGTATCTGCATTTAGTAATTTAAAGAGATGCACCTGTGTGCAGTTGGAATTGCATGTAGCCCCCACCAATCTTCAGTGAAATGAACAGTTTATTTGAACTTCTAGTAACTTTTGATCAGCTCTGGGCAGGTTTCACTTTATTAGCAGTAGCAGATTTATGACATCTGCTTTGACTCGAAATTTCAGCGGCATTAAAAATGTTAATATCCGTGCATTCCACTCGCTGTCTATGTGCCGAAGGCTTTTGCAAACGTAATTTTTGAGAGCAGCCTTGCTGTACGTGAGCAGGTTTGTTACAGAAAAAACATATATTGTCTTTGTGAGGACAAAGTTGACGTACATGGTGGACAAAGCATTGTCAGCACGGTTTAATTTCTTTCCGCCAGATGCACATGGTGAATATGCTTGTGCTAGTGCATCTCTTGTTTAAGAGAATGCTGTTCCTCTGCCGGTCCACAGGAGCATGGCTGGCCGCTCTTGCTGCCAGCTGTTTGCCGTGGCCCTTTGTGTCAACACCGTCGATTCCAGCGTATGGCACAACAGTGTTTGCTGAATAACAAGTCTCCCGTGATTCGAGAATTTGCACGACATCTGGATTCCAGTGCTGCAATATTTTAGAACGGATTCTTTCATCACAAATGTTCCGAGTAATTGCGTCACGGAGCATTTCGTCGGCAAATGATTTTCCACTTGATTAGTCGGACTTGCAATTTCTAGTGAGACCACGTAGCTCAGTACGCCATTCCTTGTAGGTTTGTTGTCGTCATTTGCTACATCAAAAGAATGACTCGAGCTGTCGTAGTCCGGCAGCAATGTAATAATCTGCTCGTAAGTGCACTTGTCCGGGTCAGACTGAGGAAAAAGTTTGACGAGGAGACTGAAGGCCTCCGTGCCAAACCGAGTTTAGCAAAAATTATTGAAGATCTTCATCTTTGATATTGTCAGCCAAAAAGTGCTGCTATAGTTGCTGAAGGTAGATTTTCAAGTCATCTATTTTCTCGTCATAATTACGAAAAGGTGGCAAAGTGATTTTATTGCTTTATCCCTCTTGTCTAAGGAGCAGTGTTTGAAGAGCAGCCGTAAGCCCCATTGTCTGTTGTGACTGAGACAAAAATAATTAATGTAAGTTCATGTTCTCATTAGGCATAATGATAAACAATGAATCACACAAATATATATGATAAACAAGAAATACTATTAAGTTAGGTTATGCTATTCGCCTTTCTGAAACAGAAAATTGGCCACATACACAGTAAATTATTATGCACAGGCACTAGAGTTTTTTCCACTATCTGCTGATCACTGTAGAGAAAAAGGTGTATCAAACAGAAATTGCCAAGTGCACCAGTTTGCTGGGAATGCAGGAGGACAGAGTAGGTTTTCTTTAATCAGAAGTATTCCCAACAACTAGTAATAAAATTATAGTTTTGAATATGAAGAAATACTCAGCTTAAATGTATTGCTCCTTGTGAAACATTCAGCACAATTAGATGTTTGAAGTCATTACAAGTCATCTAAAATATTAATGTCCTGTCACTGTGCCTCTGAGTGATGCCTACATAGAGCCCAGAGCTGATCTTCTATGCCTATGGTGCTTAAGTCTCAGAGATGACAGACGAACACTGCAGCTTGTAGACCCAGCAGTAACTGGAGACTGTACATGACTCAGTGCACTGAAGAGAATTGTCTGCTGCAGCTTTCTTTATTTTTTCCTTTACTTTGATTTCATTTCCCTGCCTCATATGGGTAGAGGAGGACTGGCAGTGGCACTATCCGCAACTCTTCAGCTGAGGGACGTTACAGGCAGTAAAAAAGATGGAAGGATATACATAAAAGCTGATAAAAATGGGAATAAAATGGGAAAATGTGGGTTAAATATACTCCTACACAGAGACTTTTATTGGGAGACACAGTTAAAAACAGGCCACATAAAGATAAAAGCAGTTGGCGATGTGTGTAGCATGTAAAATGCACTGAAGTCACAAGCACAAAATAAAAGTTGGCCACAGTATTAAAAATCCACACCAGAACAACGGCACTATTAAAACCACTGCACAAGACGGAGCACACACGACAAAGAGTAAAACCTGCTGAGGAAGGGGAGGCCTCAGAGGAGGGAAGAGAGGGGAGAGGAGGGAGCAATGAGAGAAGGGGACAGTGGGGGAAGGGGGGGCTGGAGAATGTGAGGTGGAAAGAAAGGGTGTCGGGTGGTGTACCAAGGGACAGATGACAGGTGGGGTGGGAGGGGGAGAGGGAAACCAAGCCAGGAGGGATCGCAGAGACAAGGAAGGAGTGTGCGCAAAGGAAATAGGGGTAGGCGGGAGAAACAAATCGCTCAGGGGAAGGGAAAAGAAGGTGAGAGAGAGCCTTGAGGAGGGGGGAAGGTGGGATTATAGTTTGTAGGAGGGGTAGATATCAGGGCGAAGCTCATGATCTGCGAGGGGTAGGCACTGGTAAGTAAGTTGGTAAAGGAGGTGGAGGGTGTGGATTTGGAGAGAGGGTGGGACACAATGGTAAAGGTGTGACAATGGACCAGGGTAAAGAGGATAGGAGATACCAGGGGTGGAGGGGATTGTGTCTGCAAATGATGTGCAGGGTGTGGATGTGTTTGAGGAAAATGAGAAGATTTGGGAAGCAGATGAGGTCATATAGGACCCATGTGGGGGATAGGAGGCGGGTATGGAAAGCGAGGTGAAGTGCATGGTGTTCAAGGGTTTGGAGGGTTCTATAGAATCTGGGTGAGGCAGAAATCCAGGCAATGCTGGCATTACAAAGGATGGGACAGACCAAGGACTTGCAGCTGTGAAGGATGGTGGACAGATGCAGTCACCATGTCCGGCCGAACAGTTGTTTCAGGAGTCAGAGTCAATTGTGGACTTTGTGTTGGATCATAAAGAGATCAGGATTCCAGGTGAGTTGACAGTCGAGGGTGAGATCAAGGTATTTCAGGGAAAGAATCATTTGGATAAGACGACCATAAATGGTGAGGTGGAAATAGTGGAACAGGAAAGAGAGGGTAGTACATCTCATGATGATTGGCTGGGTCTTGGAAGGGTCAATGCGAAGGAGCCACTGGTTGCATCAAGCGATGAACTGGTCTAGGTGGATTTGAAGGGTACATTGGAACTGCCAAAGGGTAGGATAGAGGAGGAGCAAGGCGGTGTCATCAGCAAATTGGAGGAGTTGAACAGGTGAGGGAGATTTGGGCATATCTGCAGTACTGCAGTGTACAGGAGAGGGGAAAGGACGGAGACTTGTGGCATGCCTACAGTGGGATAAAACATATGGGAGTTGGTATTGTAGATAGTGACATAGGAGGGACAATGGGAGAGGAAAGAAACAATGAGATGGACGAAATTGATAGGAAGGGCATTGGTCTAGAGTTTGAATAAGAGACTGGGATGCCATACACAGCCATAGGCATTCTGGATGTCGAGGGAAACAAAGTTAGTGGAACAGCAGGAGGTAAGTAGGAGGGAAAGAAAATTGGTAAGGCTAAGGAGTTGGTTGTCGCTGGAGGAGGAGGGCTAGAAGCTACACTGGGTAAGGGGAAAGAGGTGGTGCTGGTCAAGGTGGTGACGGGTATGTCAGGAGAGGATGGACTCGAAGACCTTATTGAACACAGAGGTGAGGTGGATGGGACGAGAGGAAAAGGTGCTAGAGGGGGGTTTGTTGGGTTTATGGAACAGCAGGACACGGGAAGTCGTCCACAGGTCGAGGTAAAAGCCAGTGTAGAGGATGAGGTTATACAAGGTAGCAAGGACAGCAAGGAAGGAAAAAGGGGGGGGGGATTCCTTGCAGTGAGGGTAGGTGATGCAGTAGTGACCAAGGGTGGTGTTGCGTTTGGGGCTGAGTATGAGTTTGATGTTGTGTGCTGTAATGGGTGTAGTTAAATCTGAGGGGGGTAACTGGTCCAAGTAATAAAAGTTGATAATGCGAGGTGGAAAGGCTACCTGTGAGGTGGTGAAAGGCAGACCAGTACTGGGATGAGTTGAGAGGGAGGGTAGCATTGAGTTGTGTACATGTCTGGCGCCAGGCCCAGCGGCTCTTTGCTGTTAAGAGGTTGCTTGTGTGTTGTTGTAATTGCCGGTGGCTGAGGAGTGTGCCCTGGTCATGACACATTATTGTAGACTGTGCTATTGCACCCGTTGTAGATTGCCACCGGCAGAAGTATATGCTATCTGTGACATTGTTTAATAGTATTTCCATTCCTCTAGCACTAGTGCTGCTTGGTATTATCCTGGGGTTTTTATATGAAAGAGGTTATTACAATTGTTTCTGTAAAACACCTCGACCTGTTGTTCCTGAGTGTCAGCCACCAGGCAGTTTTATGGGTCAGTGTAACATGGGAGGATAGATACAAGGTTATTCATGTACACCAATTTTCAATGAATATGTGATTCAATAACAGTATCTTTGTACTTAATACTCAAAACTTAGTTTCATTTTATTAATAGTGGAACAAATTACCATTATTAACACTAGTGAAGTGCAGCAATGAATGGAAATGGCCTCTTATCATATTAGTCTCTCTCTTATTGTGTAAGTCCTCGCTCTGGGCCTCATACTAATGCCCACCAGACAGAGTGAAGCAGTTTTTGGGAACTGCACTTGATCATCAACCCCGCGGTTCAGAAGATACTTGCAAAAGAGAGAGGATCCACTAAAAGTGGACAGATCCACTCAGAAGGGTCAAACTATAAGCCGAGGAAGTTAAAGCACGCACAGCGCAAGGCTCAAAAGAGTAGGTAGGCCAAACATATAATCTCAAAAACCAGAGGGATAAAAGAGTGGTCTTTGCACGGGAGAGTGGTCATGGGTTCCAGACCTATAAAACACGAAGAGAGGCCCCAATCCCCACCATAACCACCCTGCTCCTGCTCCAGGAGTAAAGCAAAACTTTATATCTGAAAATAAAAACCACTTTCATGGAGGAAACTAAGAACCAATTCAATCGTTCATCAATTATCTGCTAATATTAAAGACAAGGAATCTGGACAGCTATACTTAGTACAAAGGGCCAAAAGAAAGGGACATTCGACCAAGGCATGGGACACTGTCATTCTGGCTCCACGACGACATTGTGGGGGAGGCTTGTTACGCAAGAGAATACAGTGGGTGAGGCTGGTATGACCAATGTGTAGACAAAATAAGACAGTGGACTCCTTCTGAGAGGAGCAGAAGGAAGAGCTCCAAACTGTAGTCTCCTTGATTGTGTGGAGTTTATTATTGATAGCAGTGGTGCACCTGTTGTCATTCTACTTTTGGGCAAAGAGAGATTTAATGTGGATCTGCATATCTGCATCTGTAATCATGAAAGGGAATCAGGGTATGTATCCACTTCTCTAGCCAAATAGTCAGTGAGTTCATTCCCTGGGATGCCCATGTGTTTTGGGGCCCAGAGAAAGACAACTGAGCATATGACATACCCAAGAGGAGAGAGAAGGTCATGGATAGCTGTGACCAAAGGCTGATGAGAGTAGCATTGGTTTATAGTGTGCAAGCTGATCATTGAGTCAGTACATATTAAAACACTGTGGAGGGAGGCCCAAGTAACAAAATGGGGAGCCCTGTCAATGACTAGCAGCTCTGCTGTGAACACACTACATGATACCAGAGCAGTAAATGGTGTTCCATGCCAGTAGGAGATGTAAAAAGAGTATGCTGCCTTATCTATTATTGCTTATGTGTTGCTGTAATTGCCAGTGGCCAAGGAGTGTTCCCCTGTCACAGGTGCAGAGGAAAGAGCTGTAGAGCCTGCGGGATTTGCGGAGAAGAAGGACGGCCTGTGGAGGACGAGTAGGGTGGTGAGGGTGGATAAGTTTGGTAGGAACGTGGTCCTCCACAGCGTCAGTGATGGTCTCCGGAGGAAGGACAAGGCATGATTGATATCAGTGGCATGTTGAAAGGTAAGTGGATGGCTTTCGATCTGGGCCGCAAGGGATTCCCAGTAGGCATCCCAGTCAGCTCGGCGGTAGTCATGGATGCACTTCAGAGGGGCAGCAGGCCTTGGGGCAGGAGGTGGGCTATGGACTGAGGGGAGGGTGAGAAGGAGTGGGAGGTGGTGGCTACCGATGGGGGTCTAGGATGTCCACAGCAATACAGCCAAAGAGGGCGAGGGAAGGAAGGATGACATCGATGGTTGAGTTACTTTTGGGATGGGTGTGCTGTGGAAGGGGAACAAGGTCACCTTGGAACGTAGTGAGGAACTGGCTACTGCCGAAGGGTGGCAGGGTTGCAGCTATGGACGTAAAGGTCTGCAGAGAATGTTGGTCAACATGGGAGATGTATTCATAGGGTAGAGGAGCTGCTGGACAGACAGGTGATGGTGAGGAAAGGAAAGGAGACACTGAGGATGAGGGGTTGTGACCGGACAGGGATATACTCGAGGTGGCCAATAGGAGTGGTGCGGACGACATGGTGAGGTTCGAGGAAAGTTTCATTAAAGAACAAAGAGGCGAGTTGGTGCTGTGACTGGGTATACATGAAGAGGTATTTGTTGGCAGGGAAGGGGTGAATGTTTATATATAGGAGACTATTCTGTTGACACACCAGACTGGAGAGGGGGAGGGAGGAGGAGAGAGGCTTAAACAAGGGTGTAAAGGCTGGTGAAGATGAAATTGGCCTGATTGTGGGAGTATGTGGTGCAGGTGTTGAAATAAAAGATGGAGTGGAGGGCAAGGGAGATCTGCAAGAGGGTGTGGAAGTATTGGAAGGGGTGGATGTTCTGGAGGATGATGGTGAGGAAACGGATGATGTCTTTGGCTATTTGGGGACAGATGGATGGAATTGTTGGGGTAGATGGGCTGATTGATGGGGCAAATGGGAACAGTAAACTCAGGGTTGGTTGGAGGGGATTTGCCCTTGCATTTGGAGGATTAAGTGGGGTGAGATTCATTGCAGGTGTTGCAGGATGGAGGACAGGTGAGGTTAGAATCCTGTTTCAGGAAGTGGGAGGCTTTACAGTGGGGGCTGGTGAATGATTTTTGCAGTTTTGGGTGATCTGATCGTTGTAATTGGTTGAGGCACAGTCCAAGGGAGGGCAGTGGGAGGAAATGCATTGGACACGTTCCAAGGAGTGGAGATAGTTATCCTGACAGAGAGGGGTGTGATGCATTCCAACCGGCAATACTACCTGAGGGTGTGTATCAGGAGGGAGACATCCCTCATTTGTGAAGAGGACCGGGTACACGGGATGGTCAGTAAATCAATGAATTATGATTGTGTGAGATACCAGGAGTTGGCTCCATCGTATTTGTAAAGCGGGAATCCCCGCTTCAGTGAGAGCACTGTCGATGGTACTAGTGCAAAAGGCTCCGATAGCCAGATGCACTCCATAATGATGAACAGGTTCAAGTAATTTCAGAATGGAAGGGGTCACCGAGCCATGAACCTGACAATCATAATCTAACCTGGACATAACCAGACCATGGTAGAGATGGAGAAGTGTAACACGATCTGCACCCCTAGATGTGTGGGCCAAGAGGTAGAGAGCATTAAGCTTCCTCATGCATGTAGTCTTCAGGTGGCGAATATGGGGCCACCACGATGGCTTTTTATCAAAAATAAGGCCCAAGAAACGGAACTGTGCTACATCTAGACGCTGGTCGCCTAAATGTTCTTGATTGGGGTGTACTGAGGGTTGGTGACAAAAATGAATAAGCCGCCTTTTGGAGGGTGAGAACTGGAAGCCATGGAAGGTGTCCCACACAGAGGCCCATTGGATAGCGCCTTGGAGCTGGCATTCATCAGATGCTACTGAGTGGGTGGTGCACCAGATACAAAAATTGCCAACATACAACTATGAGGTAACTGGGGGCACAACAGAGGTTACTAGTCCATTGATGGCAATGAGGAACAGTGTAACACTTAACACAGAACCCTGTGGGGTACTGTTCTCCTGGATCTGAGGTGTGCTGAGTGAAGTGCCAACTCGACCCCAGTAGATCTGGTGGGAAAAACTTGCAGATAAAAATCGTAAGTGGGCCACAAAGGCCCCAGTCATGGAGGGTAGCTAAAATGTGATTTCACAAAGCCGTATCATATGCCAAATGTAGGTCAAAGACGACCGGGACAAGATGCTGGTCGTTAGCAAAAGCCTGTCAGATTGCTGTTTCCAATAAAAGTAAATAGTTAGTTGGAGATAGTCCTTCCCATAAATCTCACTTATATGGGGATGAAAGGCCCTTAGATTTGGGTACCCAACATAATCAGAAGCTAATCTTTCTCTCAAGCAGTTTACAAAGTACGTTCGTCAGGCTAATTGGGTGGTAGCTGTCGAGAGATGATGGGTTCTTCCCAGGCTTAAAGAAGGGGATAACTATGTTGTCTCACTTTTGAGAGTGGAAGGCACCCGTGAGCCATATGAGGTTGAAGACCCTGAGTAGATGTTGCCTCTGGGTAATGTCTAAGCTTTAGATCATCTGGTTGTGGATGGAAATCCGGGCCTGGGCCTATGTCATGTGAAGAGGTGAGAGCCTGCAAGAATTCCCATTCAGTGAAGGGTTTATTATAGTATTCATCATTATAGGATTCAGCTTCAGGGGGTTGAAACAGAGCAGGCTTTTTTTCAACACATTGTTTCTGCCAGAGAAAGGAAGCAGGACAGGAAGAGGGCGCTGATGCTGTCGCAAAGTGTGTCGCAAGGTATTCCACAAAAACCAATGGATTAGTACGTAATGCACACTGTAGGATAGGACCCTGGAGAGGTGATTGTCGCTGGCTGCCTAGAAGGCTACAGAGCTTGGACCAAACCTGCGATGAAGAGGCATACATCCCTAGAGAGGAAACAAAGCACTCCTAGCATTCCTTTTTACTCTGCTTAATAAGGTAGCGATCCTTAGTATGGAGACACTTAAAAGCCATAAGGTTGGCCTGGGAAGGATATCATTTAAATCGTTGCAGCACCCTTTGGCAGTCCTGGATAGCGACTGCTACGTCCTTGGTCCACCATGAGACTGGTCGATGGAAAGGGGTTCAAAAATGGCTCTGAGCACTATGGGACTTAACATCTGAGGTCATCAGTCCCCTAGAACTTAGAACAACTTAAACGTAAGTAACCTAAGCACATCACACACATCCATGCCTGAGGCAGGATTCGAACCTGCGACCATAGCAGTCACGCGGTTCTGGATTGAAGCGCCTAGAACCACACGCCCACCGCGGCCGGTGATGGAAAGGGGGACCTGTGGATAGGGGCATAGTAGTGCCAGCAGCATGAAGAACAGTGGCAGAGATGTCTTGCACGACTGCATCAATGAAGTCTGAGGGAGAGGTGTCAAAGTGCACAGCAGACGCATATAAAGGCCAATTGGCTCTGTGGAATGCCCAACGTGGTGGCCTGTCTGCCTGACAGCGGCAGTGGACGATAGATTCACTGGAAAGGGCTCGCTGTCACAATGATTTTCATGAGTGGGACCAATGTAGGGAAGCAACGAGAGCAGAGGAGGAGATCATGAGATCAACAGCAGAGAAGGTGCCATGTGTGCAACTGAATGGGTAGGGGATTCGTCATTGAGGAGACACAAATCAAAGTCTGTAATAAGTTGGTCAATTAGAAGACCCCACCTGTTAAAGTGACACCCTCCACAGGGGATGGTGCGTATTGAAGTCCCTGAGGAGGCAGTTTGGGGGTGGGAGTTGCTGTATTCATGTAGGCAGGTCAACATAAGGAAGCTGCATACCTGGATGGAGGTAGACGGTACATACGGTGATTGCTGGGGTCGTTCACACTCTTACCCATATTGCTTCCAGGTTGGTATCAAGGGGCAAAGCCCTCCAGATGCTACCATGGGGCTGGCTCGTTTCTGACAGAATGCCCGATAACAATGAAATGTTGGAGAGTGGTCCTAATGGAAGTGCATCTCTTGAAGACCAAGACAGAATGCAGAATAAGAGGAATCAAGTTGTATTTCTGGTAGGTGACAGTAATATCCGTTATAATTATACTAGATTATTGTGTGGCGAAGTCCAGGTTAGGCATAAAGATGGTCATGTCACCAAGCTAGCGGTCGTCACTGATTACGATGGGGTCACATTCATAAATAAGATAGATAGATAGATGTTAGACTCAGGTTGCAAATGGGGAGGTGGCACCTCTGGGGGGCACTGGGAGGGGGTGGGGAGGCCGTGTCCTGGGACTTACGTTTCTTCTTCTTCCTTTCAAGGGCTGAGCAGTGCAGGGCACAGAGGGAGGCTTCTGCAAGATCCAGAACTGAAATTGAGCGGGCGACATTGGGACACACAGATGTGCGTCCCATGGCTGAGTTGTGGATGCAGGCCTCCGGCCTGAGAGACACCGGGGGGAGGGGTCCATGGTGGAGGGGGGCAGGGGGAGGGGAGACCCATCACTGGTGGGTGTCGAAGAAGGGGGGCATTTCTTCAGCTAGGGAGAGGTAGTGGCACCTGGATGGGTGAGCATGGGAAGGGCAGAGGAAGGCGAGAGGGGGATGGGGTTAAGGTAAGAAGGTGGTAGAAGAGGATAATGATGTAACAAAGGCAAAAGTAGAAGAAATCGACACTGGCTGGAAGTCGTCATATTTTTGGTGAGCATCAGCATAAAATGGATGGTCCAGGGACTTGTACTCTTGGATCTTCTTTTCTTTATTGTAAATTGGGCAATCTGGAGAGCGTGGAGAGTAGTTGTCATGACAGTTGACACCTACAGATGGTGAAACACAGGGGCTCCCCTCATGGATTGGGTGGCCACAGTCACCAAACAGAGGGTCCGCTGTACTGTGTGAAGAGATATGCACAAAATGCAAGCACCGAAAGCACCTCATGAGTGGCGGGACATATTGCTTCTTGTAGCATTAGTAACATGTAACCTTGACCTTCTCTAGGAGGGTATCCCCCTCGAAATCCAGAATAATGGCCCTGGTATCTGTGCAGTTGTCTTCATGACCCTTCTGCACATTTCGAACAAAATGAAAGCCACATTGCTCCTGATTAGCCCAGAGTTCCTCATCACTTTCCAGGATCAAGTTCCTATGAAAAATCACTCCCTGGACCATGTTCAGAGACTGGTTGGGGGTACTAGACACAGGAACATCGCCAAGGCGATCATAAGCACGAAGACTGCAGATTGGGTGAAAGAAGAAGCTTTAATTAACAGGGAACCCCACCTAATCGTATTCAGAGACTCCACTTCACCAAACTTTTCCTCGGTATTCTCCACAAAAAACAATGGCTTTTTGGCGGTGAATGTGTCCCTGTCTGTCCCTGTAGAGACCACATAGTGGGGAAAGTGTTTCATCCCAAGGCGGTGAGCCAGGCCCTTCTCCCAGGATATAGCCAGGGAAAGAAAGGCTGCATGGTCATATGTAACAGCATTCAATGAACTAAAAGGGATGGCTGTTGGAGACGAGCCAGATTTTTGCAGCTGGATACGCTTCAATCACCAAGAATCCATCCCAGTACCACCCATTCTGATCAGGGACTGTCCCTATGGGCGCCATCCAGCCACAACAATGGCCATCTGGCACAACAGCCATTGTCGGGAGTTCCGATGCTCCAGGACAAGCAACCACTGCTTGGCATACGTGGGGAGGGATCAGCTCAGGTATGAATTGTGTGATCCTTGTGCTGTTAGGGGGGCTCAGCCAAATGGGTACAGAACAGCTCCATCACACGGGCTGGCTACACATGCTGGTGACCTAGTAGGGCGGAGGGGGAAGAAAGGGGGGAAGGAGGAGGTGAAAGAAAGGGGGGAAGCAAGGGGGGAAGGAATGGGGAGAAGGAATGAGGGAAGGAAGGAATCCATGCTGCAGACGCTAGGGAGGGAGTTCTTCCCCAGTTGGCTCATACTGATAGAGGGGATAGTAGGGAAAGAGTGAGGATGGGGAGGGAGGGGCACAGTGAAAGGAAGGAAGGAAGGAAGAATGGGCTGCAATAGCTCAGAGCTCTGTGTTCACCATGCATAAACTCACAAAAGAACCTGGGGGGGGGCGGGGGTGGCATCTGCTTCAAGCAATTTTTCCAGTTGAAGGAGTACATTGATCTAAATAACGAACAGAAAGCTCTCGCAACATGTGGTTTTGAGGAAGATTTTTTCATGTTAATGAGCAATTCAGTTTTCAGAAAAAACGGTTGAAAGTGTTAAACAATATTGCGAAATTCGTTTAGTTTAGAGTTAGGGAGGAGGGAGAGTCTTTTTGGTGCAAGAGATTACATCGCCAGACCAAATTTCAAGCGAGGACTAGTCGCTGTGGAGATGGCCAATGTTTCACTGCAGGTCATGAAGCTTGTCTATATCGGAATGTCTGGTCTGGTTTGTGAAGCCAAACTTCGCCAATCTCAAGTTACTTTATATGGATACATACAGTTTCATCTACTGGTATATATATATATATATATATATATATATATATATATATATATATATATATATATATATATATATATATATATATATACTCCTGGAAATTGAAATAAGAACACCGTGAATTCATTGTCCCAGGAAGGGGAAACTTTATTGACACATTCCTGGGGTCAGATACATCACATGATCACACTGACAGAACCACAGGCACATAGACACAGGCAACAGAGCATGCACAATGTCGGCACTAGTACGGTGTATATGCACCTTTCGCAGCAATGCAGGCTGCTATTCTCCCATGGAGACGATCGTAGAGATGCTGGATGTAGTCCTGTGGAACGGCTTGCCATGACATTTCCACCTGGCGCCTCAGTTGGACCAGCGTTCGTGCTGGACGTGCAGACTGCGTGAGACGACGATTCATCCAGTCCCAAACATGCTCAATGGGGAACAGATCTGGAGATCTTGCTGGCCAGGGTAGTTGACTTACACCTTCTAGAGCACGTTGGGTGGCACGGGATACATGCGGACAAGCATTGTCCTGTTGGAACAGCAAGTTCCCTTGCCGGTCTACGAATGGTAGAACGATGGGTTCGATGACGGTTTGGATGTACCGTGCACTATTCAGTGTCCCCTCGACGATCACCAGAGGTGTACGGCCAGTGTAGGAGATGGCTCCCCACACCATGATGCCGGGTGTTGGCCCTGTGTGCCTCGGTTGTATGCAGTCCTGATTGTGGCGCTCACCTGCATGGCGCCAAACACACATACGACTATCATTGGCATCAAGGCAGAAGCGACTCTCATCGCTGAAGACGACACGTCTCCGTTCGTCCCTCCATTCACGCCTGTCGCGACACCACTGGAGGCAGACTGCACGATGTTGGGGCGTGAGCAGAAGACGGCCTAACGGTGTGCGGGACTGTAGCCCAGCTTCATGGAGACGGTTGAGAATGGTCCTCGCCGATACCCCAGGAGCAACAGTGTCCCTAATTTGCTGGGAAGTGGCGGTGCGGTCCACTACGGCACTGCGTAGGATCCTATGGTCTTGGCGTGCATCCGTGCGTTGCTGCCGTCCGGTCCCAGGTCGATGGGCACGTGCACCTTCCGCCGACCACTGGCGACAACATCGATGTACTGTGGAGACCTCACGCCCCACGTGTTGAGCAATGCGGCGGTACGTCCACCCGGCCTCCCGCATGCCCACTATACGCCCTCGCTCAAAGTCCGTCAACTGCACATACGGTTCACGTCCACGCTGTCGCTGCATGCTACCAGTGTTAAAGACTGCGATGGAGCTCCGTATGCCACGGCAAACTGGCTGACACTGACGGCGGCGGTGCACAAATGCTGTGCAGCTAGCGCCATTCGACGGCCAACACCACGGTTCCTGGTGTGTCCGCTGTGCCATGCGTGTGATCATTGCTTGTACAGCCCTCTCGCAGTGTCCGGAGCTAGTATGGTGGGTCTGACACACCGGTGTCAATGTGTTCTTTTTTCCATTTCCAGGAGTGTGTATATATATATATATATATATATATATATATATATATATATATATATATATATATATATATATATGTGTGTGTGTGTGTGTGTGTGTGTGTGTGTGTGTGTATATAAAAGCATTATTACGCCCTACAAGTGTGTATACTGCTGCATGCATATATTGTGTATCGTGCACATACACTATACCATACGCTGGGTTTATTTTTCGATTGCCTTTTTTTATTTGTAGTTCATCGTTGATATATGACTTTACATACAGTCATTTTGTCGTTTGAAGATAGTGAGTGGAGCTGTGGACACCAAGTGGAGAAATAAGAACATATCTGACATATTCTTCTGTCTGAGTTCAATAGAGGGGTGACTGCAGCAGAGGTAGCCAGAAACATTTGTTGCCTCTACGCTAACATAATAAAAGAGAGGAATGGTTAGGTCCGAACAAAGCAACAACTCCCTGTACAAAGACCTGCGTGTATCCACAAAAGATAATGTTAAGCATCTGGTGTAACAGCAACAGTGTGGTGTACTACGAATTGCTTCCCCACGATGTAGCCTTCGGTGCTGGCGTTTGTCAATAACTGAGACATCCTGCAGATTCACTCCAAGAACAATAACCACAAAGACTGTGTGAAGTGATGCTAGTCCACGACAATGCTCATCTGCATTCTGTTAGGCTGACAAAAAACACTATACAGTATTTATGTTAGGAAGTCGTTCCACACCCACCTTATTCACCTGATCTTGCGGCCCCAGATTTTCACGTTTTCCACTCTCTATCAGGTAACCTTCAAGAAACTTCCCTACCAGACGAAAATGTGGTCTGAACATGGTTCTATGAGTTCTTCACCTCAAAACCACGTGATTTCTATGGTCACAGAATCTAAAAGTTAAGCTAGCATTGGCAGACTTGTAAATTGTGAAGAAGAATATACAGTATTATCGATAACTGAAGTTCGTATTACATATATGTTGTGTTTATTAAACTTCTTTTATCATATGGCTAGCTACAGCAACCTCACTTCCCGACATACTGATGTGACCAGGAACCCACATGAACATCACAGTGGCTCCCTCAACAGCGACAACAGTGAGCAACTGGAAGCTTTTCTGGACCCTTTGCAGTAAGGGATGGATTGTGTATAGTACACACAGACTTTGAAGGGCACTAAGAGACTCGGAGCATATGACAATTAAAAAACCTGTGTCACTGTATGTATTGGGCGGCCTGATAGAGGGAGAAGAGCTCTGCTGTAAA
The DNA here is from genome assembly GCF_023897955.1 of Schistocerca gregaria. Taxonomy (NCBI): domain Eukaryota; kingdom Metazoa; phylum Arthropoda; class Insecta; order Orthoptera; family Acrididae; genus Schistocerca; species Schistocerca gregaria. The sequence continues at coordinate 48,378,826 of NC_064931.1, forward strand.
GATCTAACAGTGTTCTGGAAGGCAATACGGAAAATGGTTGGTGCCAATGACGAAGGCACACGCAACGCCACTGTAAGTCTTAGAGCTATCAGTGTACACAAAGATGCTATCGTTAAATTGCGTGCAAAGGTCTAGAAACTTACAGCAATAGACCGAATCTGTAGTAGTGCCCTCACGAAGCGAATGAAACAAAAGATGGACATGGGCCACAACACAATGCCAAGGTGATGAATGGTTCACACCCACTGGGAATGTGGCAGGTAGCATGAAGTTAAGCTGCCAGAGCAGTAGCCATAAGGAGGTAACACAGAAGGTGGTCAAGGGAATCATAGAGAAAAAGGGCACAGGATGGGTGGCCAGGCGTGGCAGACAAATGGTATGTGCATCCACAGATGACATCAAGTCAGAATGGCAGTCGTAGTTTGGCAGCTTCTGCATAGAGACTCTCAACTTGGCTACCGTACAAGACGCCAGTGGTCAAATGTATTCCACGATGGTGGATCGTGTTAAGATGGCGTAAGATGGACGGATGTGCAGGGGAATAATTGAAGCACATATAGTCTAGTTTTGAACGGACAAGGGATTGGTACAAATGGAGGTGGTTGATCCAATTCACTCCCCAGGGAGTACTGCTTGGGGCACATAGAACATTAAGGGACCAGGTACAGATTGTGGCCACTAAGACACGTGGGGGGTCAAGAAAATTTCTTATCAAACATGAGCCCAAGGAATTTCGTAGTTCCAGCGAACAGAAGAGCAATAGACCCACGAAACAAAGACAGTGGACGAAATCCATTGCACCACCAGAAATTCATACAAACTGTTTTGTCAGTGGGAAAGCAAAAGCCTTGGTGATGCTCCATGAGTAAAGACAATCGAGACATCGCTGAAGTCACCGCTCAAGGAGACAAGTCCAAAGAGAACTGCAATAGACCGCATAGCCGTCGACAGAAAGGGAGCCCGGGATGCCTGGTGGGAAACAGTCCATAATGGGGTTATTGGCAATAGCAAAGTTGATGAAGATGGAGCCTTGAGCCACCCCTTTCTCTTAGATAAAGGATTTCGACAAGGCTGAACCCACACATACCGTGAAAACTATGCCTTTTAAAAATTCCTGGTGGAAATGGGGCAGCCAGCCTTTGAAGCCGACATGTGTAGAATGCTGAGGACACTAGTCTTCCAGCAGGTGTCGTAGACGTCCTCTAAATCAAAAACACGGCCACATTGTGGTATTTCCGCAGAAAACTGCTCATGACATGGATTGAAAAAGTAATGAGATGGTCAACTGCAGTATGGGGTGTCCGAAACGCACATTGTGCAGTGGTTAGTAGATTGTGAGACTCAATCCACCACACCAGCCGGCCATGAATCATACATTCGATCACCTTGCAAACAGAGCTGGTGAGAGAAATGGGGCAGTAGCTGGAAGCAAGATGTTTGCCCTTACCAGGATTAGATATGGCTATGACAGTGGCTTCACGTGAGCTTATAGGAAACATGCTGTCTGCCCATATGCCATTGTATGTGTGAAGGAGAAAGTGATTGCCTGCAAGAGAAAGGTGCTACAACATCTGAATGTGAACATTGTGTGGCCTTGGGGCGAAAGATAGGGATGAAGTGAGAGCATGGTCTAACTCTCTCATGGTAAAGGCGGCATTCACGATTATGACAGGAAGTGGATATTACCTGAGCCACCTCCATTCCTTTCCAGGGGAAGAAGGTGGGGTGATAGTGGGTGGAACGAATAATCTCCACAAAAGCAGCGGTCCGAAATATTGATGATAGCAATAAGCTCCACAATGACATATGCTACGGTCAGGCCAGAAATTGGAGAATGTACTTTGGTTCCGGAGAGCCCACGAATGTTGCCCCACATGCTGGAAGAGGGAGTGAAACTGTTTGAAGAACTAGTAAATGAAATCCAGCTAGCTTTTTTGGTATCCATCAGAATGCGACGACACTGTACACGTTACTGTTTATAACAAATACAGTTGGCCATTGTAGGATGACAGTTAAAATCGTGGAGAGTATATCTCAGAATGCGAATCTCGTTGCAGCCTGCCTTAGTCCACCAGGGAACTGGGACACAGTGTGGTGAAGATGAAGTGCAAGGTATGGAACTTTCTGCAGTTGTAAGCATAACGTTTATAAGGTACTCTACCTGGTCATCACAGCTGGGGGAATAATGTTCGTAGACGTTCGCCAGGGAGGAGTAAAGCTTCCAGTCGGTCTTAGAAAGCTGCCAGTTGGGTTTACACACAGATGGGGTAGGAGTCAGCAAACAGATGTGGTCGCTTGAGTACATGTCAGAGAGAACAGACACTCAAGACAATGGGCAAGCTGGGCTGTGCAGAACAAGAGGTCCAAATGCAAATAGAGTTTGAAAGGAATACGGGTGCTCCGGTGTTGAGACAGATGAAGTTGAGTAGATTGAAATCAGCCAAGAGGGAACCTCTCGGACAGGTACTCGAAGACCCCCAAAGGGGATGATGGGTGTTAAAGTTGCTGAGCAGCAAAAAGGGGTGAGTGTGCTGACCAATAAGGTGGAGTAAGTCGGCCCTGGTGGGCAGGATGATGACGTGACAAAGAGAAAGAGTGAAAAGAGGAAGGAAAATGTGGTCTGCAACAGCTTGCAATCAGGTTTTCAATTAGACGATTAGGCTATGGAGGTAATCCCAGATGAACAGCACGACTGCCACATGAGATGGAACGTCGTCCTCAGGGGTAAGGTCAAAGCAGACTGGAAGGAAACGTAAAAAGTTCAAAGCCATCGTGAGGACGCACTTTTGTTTCTTGGAGGCATAAAATACTGAATGCTGCGATTCCAAAAGCAGCTGTAGTTTCTCCTTGTTGGCCTAATGCCACAAACATTCCATTGGAGAAAGCTCTACGAGGAATGGGGAGGAGGGAGCTAATGAAGGGTAATCACCTTGGCAGCTGCCGAGTGCCAGCCTTTGAAGACTCACTGGTACAGAGCGTAGAGGTTAGAGGACCCTATTCCATAAAATCTACAGTGGCGTCGGCATTCTCCCGGGATCAGCCTGCAGATTCTAGGGCAGAAACACGGTAGACAGTGCGCACTAGTGAAATGGAGGTCAGCCAGATGAGGATATGACGCAGCGACACTGTTGAAGAGGACTCCAAGTCAGGGAAGAAGAAGACTGACTGTCTTTGTCCGATTTCGTAGAGACTTTATGGTTGGCAGACGAAGACTGACATTTTTTGGTTAGAAGGACGTAAAAAGTCTTTGCAGGAGTATTCCTTTTGTCCTTTCCTGCCTGCTGACTGTGTAGCAGGTGATTTCGCTGCCAGGGTCGAAGATTTGGTGGCTTGTTGTGCAACTGTAGGAGAAGAAGACAGGGATGCTACCCTGATAATGAGCGATTTCACAACTATAGTATTGACTGGAGGTATCAAGTTTGCGTAGTCACGTCCTCTGGAGACCGAGGCGTAGCAAGAATAGTACTATACATACTGGATGGTAACATGTAGGGTTTTTGACTAGCCAACAACTTGTGAGCGACAGGCAAGGATACTTTTTCCTTCATCCGGATATTCTGGATGGCATACTCATCAACACACATGGGACATTCACGAGATGAGGCGGTATGGTCGCTAATAAAATTGATAAAGTGGGGAGGAGGAGTCAGGTAATCACTGTCATGAGCATCTCTACCACAAGTAACACATTTTGCTATGTTTTGACATGATGTGAGTGTGGTTATAACGCTGACACTGGTAACAACACATTGAGTCAAACCATGGTGACTTCATAGCATGCCTGAATCTCCGATGTAAGCACTACTCGATCAAATGTGAGAAAAAGAGTGCATGTAGGCACTAAGTTTGCATCAACCATTTTTCATTAGCTGATGGACTGCAGTGACGCCCTGATCAGAGAGGTAAATCTGGATTTCGCCCTCGATCAGACCATCGGGCAGCCAAGTGTAAATAACATCATGCAAAGAATTTAGCGTACGATGGGCCTCAACATGAGCAGGATAGCTATCGAGGAACAAAGCTATAAGCAGTCATTGGTCTTGAAAGTCAAAATTTGTCTCCAGAAGCAAAGTTCCATTACATACGCAAGAGCAGCCTTTCACAGGGTACAATTACATCAACACCTTTCTGAATAATGAACAGATTAATCATAGAAAAGGATTGAGCTGTTTCGGTACATGGTACCACTAGGAACCGATGCACAGCTGGGAGATTCTTTGACTCTTTAGCCTCATTCCTTTTGCATTTAGTAGATGTAGACTGAGATGGTGATTGGCTTATTGTGGAAAAATCCCCCACGATTCCCAGCATCTACGATGGTGCTCTCCTTCCAACTGGGGGCCCCCAGAGGGGTTCACCCCCCTCCCCCCCGCCCCTTAGGTGATTGTTCACACGTCAGGTCACAACTCTCAAGCTCCTGATTGGGAAGGTAACAGTTCTGGCCATCACCCCTCCCTGGGCCTATACCAGGGCTATGTGCGGACACTATCTGTCGACCCAAGGCTGGGAATTACAGGTTGCCCAGTCATCTGTTATGTATCAAACACGTGGGCAGACCTTCAGGAGAGCACAGGGAGGAAGAAGAGACAGAGAAACCTCAAATGCGGAAGTGGAGGAGGGGATAAGATGGAGTATGAACAGAGAAAGAAAAAAACAGATCAGGGACTGTTTCGATGCCAGGCTATCAAAACTTCAGAACAATTTTCCTGAAACTATCCAAGACATGATCCCCAAGGGAGGGGTAAAAGAATACCGAGAGAGTAGACATGCAGCACGGAAAGGGAAGAGATGCGGCAAAGGCTGGGGTCCCATTGTAGCCAAGCACAAACTCACCAAAGAGTGGTGAGCCCCCTGGGTTGTGGGGGGGGGGGGTCTTCAAATGAAGAGGCAGCCCTATGCAATTGAGCTGGTTATAAAAGACGATAAGGGGAAGGAGAGGGGAGCTCGAATCTAATTGGTCCAATGGGTTTCCAGCCATTTTAATGTGCTGTCATTGGTCCAGGGGTTCCTTACCAATTCTATATTACGTAACATCATGACGTAGTCCACTTGCCTAAGGTGTGTGTGAAGGACCACAGGAGTGTATATTAAACAGTTTTTCTGATGTTTTTTAAAAAAAGGAGGACAGGGTGATTGGCCTCATATCATTAGCCTTGGTATGATAAGTTTTCCCTGGCTTCGAAATTAAAACAATCTTCACTGTTCTCTAGGCATCAGGAATGACTCCTGCTGCTAGACTGATTCCAAACAGTCTGCATAGGAGTCTGATTAATTCCTCTCCTGCTTGTTGTAATAGAGGCAGAAAAATTCCATCCAGGCCTTGTGATTTGAATGGTTGAAACATTCCCAACATGCTCTGGATTTTCTTGAATTAGCACATTCTCTGCAGATTCCCACGTCTGTCGTTAGTTACCTGTAAACCAGTACCTCACACGGATTGAATTTTGTTCTTTATCATCTGCGACAGTGCATTGAGAGAAGTGAATCTTGTGGAGCACATACAACATCTCATATGCTGTCCATGTATACTCATCATCCTCCTTCCTTGGTGTATCTTCTGGTGAGGGTTTGGCTCTTATAGCTGCACCTTCCATCTTCTCATAGAATTTGTTCCAGAATGAGTGTTTTGCTTGCTTAATAGCAAGATTGTATGTGGCAAGATCCTCGCGAAATTTTACCCATTGCTCTTTCCTTCCTGCAAAGTTGAACAGTCTTCTTATGTGTTTCGTTTGTAATTCAAGATTATTGTTCCAAAAAGGTACAAGATCTGTTACACAAGCATTCTACCTTTGGCCAAGAAAAAAATGGCTTACTTGGAATGTTGGACACCTAATCACCCTGAAAGTAGTTCCCTTGGGACTCATTCACTCCTCCCAGGTTGTCTCCATTGTTGGAAGCATGCCGAAATAGCGTCTTTCAGAATGGAGTTTAGCTCGGCTGTTGTTGTTGCCGTCCGCAGCTCGTGGTCGTGCGGTAGCGTTCTCGCTTCCCACGCCCGGGTTCCCGGGTTCGATTCTCGGTGGGGTCAGGGATTTTCTCTGCCTCGTGATGACTGGGTGTTGTGTGATGTCCTTAGGTTAGTTAGGTTCAAGTAGTTCTAAGTTCTAGGGGACTGATGACCATAGATGTTAAGTCCCATAGTGCTCAGAGCCATTTTTTTGTTGTTGTTGCCACAATGTCCTCTCTCGTCTGAGACCGCGTGCCTTTCAATGGCCTTTTGAGTTTTGGGAACAGCCAGAAGTCGTTGGGGTTCATATTAGGAGAGTGAGGGGCATAAATGTGCTGCAGCATTGCCACGATGGAGGCTCCAATATCCTGTTGACTGCAAGTCAGATCTGTTGCGCTGCACAGCATCATGTGGGCAACGGAAGACACTGATTGACCCTGTGATGCACCGCACTGGGGCAGTCTACGAAAGCAATCAGCATCACTTTGATGTTGCTGGCCTTCTTTAGTGTTGGTGACGAGGAATGCTTCCACTCTGACGACTGGAATTTGGTTTCTGGGTCGCACCTGTACATCCAGGACTCGTCAACAGTGTTTATGGTGTTCACCAAGTCAGGGTCACAGCTTGTGTAGTCCAACACGTCCCGTGAGACTTCAACGCGAAGTTGCTTTTGCTGCACTGCAGCGTCTTCAGCACGAATATCTCCGACACACTCATCATGGCTAAATATTCGGTCACAATGGAATGTGCCGTAAAAGCACTGATGGCCACCTCTTCCGAAATTTCTTTGATAGTCACGCGATTGTCCCACATCGTTCACCTTGGAAAGACCTCGTCCGGAGCGTGGTTCGCTCTACACTGACGTGCAGGCGTCTATAAACCGCTTGACCATAGCATCGTTACCGAAAGCCGTCTGAAACTTCTGAATTGTTTCCACCACCTCACTGTCACCCAGAATCTGGAAAAATTTGATGCGCTAGCGCTGCTCCAGTCGTTCCGCTATTTCCCTTCTAATGAAAAACCAACGCGAGCACTACACACCGCCTCACACAACTGCTGCTCTGCCAACAACTGACGCTATCGACAAGTGGGAACAAATTCACGTATGCCCACGAAGGTTCGAGGTCAGCTCATGCAAGCACGCTAGATTCAAATCCATCAGGTGCTGGCAAAAAAAAGTCGAATACTTTTCTAACAGACCTCGTACATTCTTGTTTGTGCGCGGGTTGGTGACTGGACAGTTTTTTATGCATGGGGTCATGATGGCAGACGTCACTTCAACTGGCATTTCCTTTAAATCTACTGGGTATGTTACCGATGTTTTAATTTCAGGTAAGTGTGAGTTTAGGTCTTTCTTGAATGAGTCCCAGTCTGTTTTCCTAAGGTGCTGGTTTAAAACTAGGACAAACAGGCTGCATTATAGTCATTGAAAATTAAACCTATCAACAAAAGGTGTCTCATATGTGTAGTATAGAATCCACCTAAAACTGGACAGCTATCTATCTTTGCACTCTGAAGTCTCCAATCTTTTTGTGAATACATAACTGGGCCTGGACATCTCAACATAAATCTTGTCAACCATAGCCCTCCCGTACTAAATTCAAGTGCATACTTTCCTGCTCAAACCTTACACTGATTCCACTTAGGCCTACTCATCATACAGCAGGCACTCATACCTCTATCAGTGTAATCCCAAACAAATCTTCAAATACTGATCAAAGTTCTGCACCAGCACTGTTTGCTCATGACGTAATATTCACGACTTACTGGTTGCAATGCCTGAAGTACATACCACAAGTAGCGACTTTTATAGATACTAAGCGCATGTATATGCCTGCGCTTGCAACTAACGCCTATGATATTTTTTTGCAGTCAGTGGTAGGAAATAACTTGCACATAAATAATGAAGTGTAACCTGAAATCACTAAGAGACTCAATAATTTATAAGATAAACATGTGAAAGGGTGTTGTACCTGTCTTAGAGATTAATCTGCGCGCTTAAATCTGCGGTATTTTCTAGGAATATTTATTCCCAGGACCGTCTGAGACCGCTGACTTTGCATGTACATACGCCAAAGTCACTTTCCATACATACCCTGCAGAAATTTTAGCTCAGAGACCAAAGGTAAAAAATGGTTCAAATGGCTCTGAGCACTATTGGACTTTACATCTGAAGTCATCAGTCCCCTATAACTTGAAACTAATTGAATCTAACTAACCTAAGGACATCACACACATCCATGCCCGAGGCAGGATTCGAACCAGCGAACGGAGCGGTTCAGACTGAAGCGCCTAGAACGGAGCGGCTTCAGACTGAAGCGCCTAGAACCGCACAGATAAAAATGTGAAATGATCATTAATAAATTATTTAATTAGCAATTGGTAACAAGGGTGTTGATCTGCATGAATAATTACAGGCATGTAATGATTGATGAAAGTAGCGTCATAAACATAGGAGATTGTCTCTTCCTCGTTAATGCAGGTAATCAGTTCCTGTCATTTGTTCTAGACATCATATCGTAACAGATGGTGCTTTTAAGTTGTTTACAGGGAAAACTGATGGGGAAAGAAGTGATTCAGCTCAATTACAGTCTATACTGGCTTCATTTAATTTCAACTGTTTTATTCCTCTAAGAAAGGCCAAACTTGACATGCTACGAGCTAACGATCTCTCAGGTAATTAACCTATTCAATACAAAAGAAACATTTACGATGGAAGTGATTCCTTAAGGTGAATTTAAATACTCAAAACTGTAGTAGTTGGTGTTAGAGCTGCACCTTTTTTAGATTGAAGTCAGCTGATAGGTATACCTGCTTAAAGGAAGTCCCTCTAACTAAGGGCTCACCTTCTGAGGATGTAACGTTTCCAAGTAGAGAACGAATTAGCACATCTCATCAAAATATAAGTTAGTGAACTGCTAATAGATGTTGACTCTGAAATTATTGGTATATCAGAGAACCACTTAAATAATTTGATAATTCAGAGGCATCCTTTATCAGGCTACAGATTAGCTGGCTGTTTCTCAAGGAGTTCCTTGCGGGGTGGGGGAGTGGCTATGCATGTAAAAAACAGTATTTCATTTGAGTCCATAGACGTATCACGACACTGCACTGAACAGATATCTGAATGTTGTGCAAGAACAGTAGAAGTTAGTGAAACTTAACTTCTAATTGTTCTTTATAGGTCCCCAACTCCGACTTCAGAGCATTTCTCCTCAAGCCTGAGATGGTTCTTCATTCACTTTGTAGGAAATACCAGAAATTAGTTATATGTGGTCACTTCAATATTAATTTTGTGTATGATAGTGCAAGAAAAAGGATATTGGCAGATCTCCTAAATTCATATCATCTGATGCAGACTGTGTTTTTCCAGCTAGGGTGCAGGGCAACAGCAGCACAGTCATAGACAATATTTTTATTCAGTCTTCATTACTAGATGGGCATTCTGCTAGTAAAAGCGTGAATGGTCTTTCAGACCATGATGCACAAATTTTAACACTAAAAGGCTTTTGTACTCAAACAAATGTCACATATAATTAGAAACAATGTAGGAAAGTTAATCCAACAGCAATAGAGAGTGTTTTAAACCTTGTCAAGAAACAAGAGTGGCAGGATGTTTATAGTGTCAGGAACATAGATGATAAATACAATGCTTTCCTTAACACATTTCTCATACTCTTGGTGAGTTGCTTTCCATCAGAACGTTCTAAACGAGATACTAGCAGTAATGGACAGCCTGGGTGGCTGACTAGTGGGATAAGGATATCTTGTAGAACAAAGCGAGAATTATATCAAAATGTTAGAAGTAGTCACAATCAAGCTACAGTAGCCCATTACAAACAGTATTGTATTAAAAGTGTTATTAGAAAGGCAAAGAGTATGTGGCATGCAAACGGAATAGCTAATTCACAGGATAAAATTAAAACCATATGGTCAGTTGTGAAGTAAGTGTATGGTCAGCAGCACAAGGTCGACGATATCAAGACAGTTTGCAGTACAAATATTTGTGTTACTAATAAATCAGATGTATGTACAGTATTTAACAATCATTTTCTGAGCAATGCTGGTGAGTTAAATAAAAATTTAGTTTCTACATGAAATCATATAACTTCCTTGGCAAAAATGCCTTTCCGAGACTGATGTCTGAAATACTCTTCTGTTATACAGGCAAGAGGGAGATTGCGTCAATAATTAAATCACTGAAGTCTAAGGACTCTCATGGCTATGATGGAGTGTCTATCAGAATATTAAAGTACTCTGCTGCACATGTTAGCCATGCATTTAGCCATATTTGTAATTTTTCCTTTAGGAATTGTCAGTTTCCTGAGCGGTTCAAGTACTCAGTAGGAAATCCACTTTATGAAAAGGGAGAAAGGAATCATGTAGATAACTTTAGACCTATTTCTATGCCATCAGTGTTTGCAAAAGATATTGAAAAGGCTGTGTATGTAAGGATAATTGATCATTTTATATCACACGATTTGCTATCAAATGTACAGTTTGGATTTAGAAGTCATTTAACAACTGAAAATGCTATATTCTCTTTCTCTGTGAGGTACTGGATGGGCTAAACTAAAGGTTTCGAACATTTGGCATATTTTTTCATTTAACTAAGGAATTTGATTGTGTTGATCACAGAATATTGCTCCAGAAGTTGGACCATTACGGAATACGGGGAGAAGCTCACACTTAGTTCACCTCTTACTTTAGCAACAAAAAAAATGGCTCTGAGCACTATGGGACTCAACTGCTGTGGTCATCAGTCCCCTAGAACTTAGAACTAATTAAACCTAACTAACCTAAGGACATCACAGACATCCATGCCCGAGGCAGGATTCGAACCTGCGACAGCAGCAGTCGCACGGTTCCTCTTTAGCAACAGGCAGCAGAATGTCATTATTCACAATGTTGATAACGGCTGTGATGTGGGGTCTAAGTGGGGTACTATCAAGTGGGAGGTGCCCCAGGGATCAGTGTTGGGGCCACTCCTGTTCCTTATTTATATTAATGATATGCCCTCTAGTATTACTTGTAACTCTCAAATACTTCTGTTTGCTGATGACACTAGCTTGGTAGTAAAGGATGTTGTGTGCAACATTGACTCGGTTTCAAATAGTGCAGTACATAAGTTCATGGCTTGTAGAAAATAAACTAACGCTAAATCAGAGTAAGACTCAGTTTTTACAGTTTCTAACCCACAATTCAACAAAACCTGACGTCTTAATTTCACAGAACAGGCATATGATTAGTGAAACTGAACAGTTCAAATGTCTAGGTGTTCGGATAGATAGTAAGATGTCATGGAAAGCCCATATTCCGTATCTTGTTCAGAGACTTAATACTGCCATTTTTACTATTCGAACGGTATCAGAAGTGAGTGATCGTTAGACGCGAAAATTAGTCTACTTTGCTTATTTTCATTCGGTTATGTCTTATGGTATTATATTTTAGGGTTACTCTTCCCATTCTAAAAGGATATTTTTGTCTCAGAAACGGGCGGTTCAGGCAATAAGTGGTGTAAGTTCACGGTTCTCTTGCCGACCCCTGTTCTCGAATCTAGGTATTTTGACATTGGCATCTCAATATACACTCCTGGAAATGGAAAAAAGAACACATTGACACCGGTGTGTCAGACCCACCATACTTGCTCCAGACACTGCGAGAGGGCTGTACAAGCAATGATCACACGCACGGCACAGCGGACACACCAGGAACCGCGGTGTTGGCCGTCGAATGGCGCTAGCTGCGCAGCATTTGTGCACCGCCGCCGTCAGTGTCAGCCAGTTTGCCGTGGCATACGGAGCTCCATCGCAGTCTTTAACACTGGTAGCATGCCGCGACAGCGTGGACGTGAACCGTATGTGCAGTTGACGGACTTTGAGCGAGGGCGTATAGTGGGCATGCGGGAGGCCGGGTGGACGTACCGCCGAATTGCTCAACACGTGGGGCGTGAGGTCTCCACAGTACATCGATGTTGTCGCCAGTGGTCGGCGGAAGGTGCACGTGCCCGTCGACCTGGGACCGGACCGCAGCGACGCACGGATGCACGCCAAGACCGTAGGATCCTACGCAGTGCCGTAGGGGACCGCACCGCCACTTCCCAGCAAATTAGGGACACTGTTGCTCCTGGGGTATCGGCGAGGACCATTCGCAACCGTCTCCATGAAGCTGGGCTACGGTCCCGCACACCGTTAGGCCGTCTTCCGCTCACGCCCCAACATCGTGCAGCCCGCCTCCAGTGGTGTCGCGACAGGCGTGAATGCAGGGACGAATGGAGACGTGTCGTCTTCAGCGATGAGAGTCGCTTCTGCCTTGGTGCCAATGATGGTCGTATGCGTGTTTGGCGCCGTGCAGGTGAGCGCCACAATCAGGACTGCATACGACCGAGGCACACAGGGCCAACACCCGGCATCATGGTGTGGGGAGCCATCTCCTACACTGGCCGTACACCTCTGGTGATCGTCGAGGGGACACTGAATAGTGCACGGTACATCCATTTCAGTTTCCAGGAGTGTATATAGGAATGCATTCCTCACGCTGCTCTTCTTAAGTGAATAATTACAGCCAGACTTACAAACTGATATTCGTTCCATGTTTGGTCCCATCTCTACTAGAACTGAGCTGTAGGAGGAAATCAGCCCTCAGACTGAACTGTCATTGGTCAGCCTAGTCTGGAAACCCTTCCTTCACAAGAGTTTTTTTGAAAATAATAACGTGAAACTTCCGACTTGCGCCTGGGATGGGTCGGAAGTGGCATGCCACTAGCATCGCTCGGGGAGGGGGAGGAAAATCCTGCGATGGCTGCCACAAGAGGAAGTCTTCCGCCCTTTCAGATCCTTTGCTCTGCATAGTAAATGAAAGTAAATGATCGATGGACGCTTTTACTGATTTTCTTATACCTTTAATCTGTATTGTGAGCAAATTGGTTTGACATCTTCCCAACCAATCTCTCTCAATCGAAAATACAGTTGTTATGTCACTATCGTTATAACATTGCTGGTTGGCGCATTCCAGATTTAAAAGACGTATAAAATATAACGGTTACCTGAGAGAGAGATAATTAACTTTTCAACGTAGAAAGTGACTTCGTACTAGTTGCTTTATAAGTGAGAGCAACTACCCCTTTTAGATGGGGTGGTTACGAGTAATGATATTTGTGCAAGCCATTGAACCATCACATGAGCCAGAAAAGCTAATAAACTATGATCTGCCTGCTTAGAATTTTAACTTGTAAACTACGTGGCGGTTCTTAACATAGTTCCAACAAAGATGGTGCATGAAAAACTTGGGTATTTAATGAACCCATAAAGGGTGGATATAAAAAAAACCGCTACTGGAAAAAAAGAGAAAAGAAGCTATTACAAATGTACAGGCAAGGTTCACATATTGCTTTCAACGTAGTTATAAGTTACCATCATTTACAATTAATAACTATTGTAGGTGGTTATGCATTAGACTACTTACTGTAAAGCGGTTTGCTTGGCAAAACTTGGATTATACATGGTGAACCAGAACGCTACCGATAAAATTTCAGAGGTTGTTCATATAAGAGACTTATGCTTTCTTGTGGACTGAGTTTGTGAGACACTTCCTCCTCCTACGTTGAAGGGGAGGCACAATTATTAAGAAAGGTGGTATGTCTTACAGCCGTTTGACCAAAATCAACCTCTGGTGTCATGGGAGGCATTGCTAGCGTAGTACACCATGTGTGAACTTGAAATTGTAATAATAACAATAATAATAACAATAATGTGAGGTATGATCAACTGTTTAAAGTGTGACGTCTGAAGGGTTGAATGATGGTCAATGTCGAATCTTTGATGACTTGTGGCATGATGCGAGCGGAGTGAATTAATGGGCAGTTATGGATTAAGGCGTGGCTTGCTGCTGAACTGCCTAGAACCAATCAGGTGGGATGAGAGTGACTTGTTCAGCTACAAATGTGTTTCTACAATCCCTGTGATCGTCGATATTCAAACCTTGCCAATTACAGAATGGACTGATTTACAAAGCATCTCATCCATAAATCAATTCTTCAGTTCCGTAACTGCAGTGATTCTACGTCAGTGACAGGGAATTCTGAGATACTGCAAACTTTACACATGGAGATCAAGACAGTTAGAGATTGAAACATCTCCTCGCGTTGTTTCTGACCAGTCCTCCCTGTAGCACTGTCACTGATTTAATCTGCAGCTGACCACAAGTACACCGCTACATTCCACGTCTTGTGAAGGAACAGAGTGTTTCGAGTCTGTAACTACTGTCATGCACCAATCTTACTCCCGACACCCATCCATGACCACAAAATCTCTCCAGATGCGCTCATGTCGAGGTGTTTGTACCATTTATTGGTGTCTAGCAGTAGATATGAAAGTGTTGCGATGATATAACAGATGGTTAAGGACGAGAAGAAGAAAAAGGAGAGAAGAAAACATGTGGTTTTTATGCATGATGGAGGTCAAGACAGTCAGAGTTTGAAGCTTTTATGTAAATAAACTATACTATCAATTTTAAAGTATTATTCTAGTGCCTGGGATCAGTACCAAGAAGGTAATGGTTCAAATGGGTCTGAGCACTATGGGACTTAACTGCTGTGCTCATCAGTCCCCTAGAACTTAGAACTACTTAAACCTAAGGACATCACACACATCCATGGCCGAGGCAGGATTCGAACTTGCGACCGTAGCGGTCACGCGGTTCCAGACTGTAGCGTCTAGAACCGCACAGCCACTCCAGCTGGCCCAAGAAGGTAATGGCAGGGTATAGCTGAAGTGTTGTCCTTTGAAATCACACACTGTCCTACATTCCATGAACAGACCACATTCTCTTCTGCGCATGTGCACCTCCACGCAAGATTCCACCCCCACCCCCACCCCCCTCCCAACCCGTCACACACACACACACACACACACACACACACACACACACACACACACACACGCCGTCATGTAAATGTCTACATAAGGTTTGCAGTATCTCAGAATTTCCTGTGATGTGAGAGTCGAAGTGTGAGATATAGAAAAAGATCCACCATCCTCACCCAGAAAGTGCACTGTAGCGTTAAATAATTACGAGACCATAAGATAGAGAATCACATCACGAACATTTCCTCCAGACCGAGTGGTACAAAAAGGAACATGCATACACCACCGCCTCTGTAACTATCTTGTTACTCTCCAATGCCAACCACACATACTTAAACTTTATGAAACACATCACACTGGCAACATACAATACAAAGAATAGTCACAACGTTATAATCACATCACTTTCAGCTTCACCACTTCAATTAGTATTTATCCCAGTTTCACACGACACTGCCCCACTTCGTAACTTTTCTTTCCTACTATGAACTCTGGAGGATATATGCACGTCTTCCCGTGCAATGCAAGCCAAGTGACGTTGCAGGATAGACGGCTGACTCACCTTGCTTCTCTCTCAGAGTATTATGGTTTGAATCAAGCGTCACACGGAAACATAACACGCAAAGTAATATTAAGAACACATTCATCACACACGCGAGTCCTCAACTGATACCATGGACGAGTACTTCTCTTTATCCTTTGTGTCGTACACAGATTGAGACTCACACAGTACTCACCACGTGGAAGTACTCGTCTCTAATTTCAAGTCTTGCAGACGCCATTTCTTAAATATTTCAACTTATAGTACACACGCTAGTAATTCAGCTTAACTTAAGCACTCGGAAGTATTTCAACTTATTACTACACGTGGTTTCATTGTGACCGTTGGTCACTTCCGAAGATTACTACGACCCCCTTAATATTACTTGCCTGACATTTAATTCTCCCCACAAAAGTTCCTGAAATAGAGAAATTATTATTTCAAACTACTTTTAAGTATTTCACATTCATACCATGTCTCCATTCTTTTGCCTTTACGGAGCACACCTAAGACAAGTCTTACCAACACCAGATCAAGCGGCAGAGTGCTGAAAATATGGCCGTTCTTCAGGTCCTCTCGCACCTCTACCGAAGTGGGGGAGCACCTTGCTACCGTATTGGTCAATCACATTTCAGGCGCTCAAAAAATATGGTTCAAATGGCTCTGAGCACTATGCGACTTAATTTCTGAGGTCATTAGTCGCCTAGAACTTAGAACTAATTAAACCTAACTAACCTAAGGACATCACACACATCCATGCCCGAGGCAGGATTCGAACCTGCTACCGTATCGGTCGTTCGGTTCCAGACTGTAGCGCCTAGAACGTACGGCCACTCTCAGGCGCTCAAAGCTCCGGTAAGTTTCATCTCTTTGGTTCCACCAAAGGTGACCAAAGGATCATCTCAAAGATGATCATATATTCACATTCACTATCTGCGGTTAGCAGACGACCATATATTCATTCATTTCACAGATCTCACGAAACTGGATGTAGGGATTTATTTTGTGGGAGAGCACATGTGATCAATTAAATAAATAAGTTGTCATTCTTTCCCACACTGGTATCCGGCTTTGCTGTATTAATTGAAATTGAGTTATTATTAGAAAAAATGTGTTGTACTGACAAGAATAACGAAGAATGTTGTACCTATTTTCAATGTCGGGTGATACTGTAGCCTTTCAACCCACTATGATCGAAGTGCTATACATGTGTAAATTGCTGTCTGGTACACTTCGGATGCAGGAGTAGGTTTAATAATGAATAAAAAAATAGGAGTGCGGGTAAGCTACTACAAACAGCGTACTGAACGCATTATTGTGGCCAAGATAGACACAAAGCCCATGCGTACTACAGTAGTACAAGTTTATATGCCAACTAGCTCTGCAGATGATGAAGAAATTGATGAAATGTATGATGAGATAAAAGAAATTATTCAAGTAGTGAAGGGAGACGAAAATTTAATAGTCATGGGTGACTGGAATTTGTCTGTAGGAAGAGGGAGAGAAGGAAACATATTAGGTGATTATGGATTGGGGCTAAGAAATGAAAGAGGAAGCTGTCTGGTAGAATTTTGCACAGAGCATAACTTAATCATAGCTAACACTTGGTTCAAGAATCATAAAAGAAGGTTGTATACATGGAAGAATCCTGGAGATACTAAAAGGTATCAGATAGATTATATAATGGTAAGACAGAGATTTAGGAATCAGGTTTTAAATTGTAGGACATTTCCAGGGGCAGATGTGGACTCTGACCACAATCTATTGGTTATGACCTGTAGGTTAAAACTGAAGAAACTGCAAAAAGGTGGGAATTTAAGGACATGGGATCTGGTTAAGCTGAAAGAACAAGAGGTTGTACAGAGTTTCCAGGAGAGTATAAGGGAACAATTGAGAGGAATGGGGGAAAGAAACACAGTAGAAGAAGAATGGGTAGCTCTGAGGGATGAAGTAGTGAAGGCAGCAGAGGATAAAGTAGGTAAAAAGACTAGGGCTGCTAGAAATCCTTGGGTAACACAAGAAATATTGAATTTAATTGATGAAAGGTGAAAATATAAAAATGCAGTAAATGAAGCAGGCAAAAAGGAATACAAACGTCTCAAAAATGAGATCGACAGGAAGTGCAAAATGGCTAAGCAGGGATGGCTAGAGGACAAATGTAAGGATGTAGAAGCTTATCTCACTAGGGGTAAGATAGATACTGCCTACAGGAAAATTAAAGAGACCTTTGGAGAGAAGAGAACCACATGTATGAATATCAAGAGCTCAGATCGCAACCCAGTTCTAAGCAAAGAAGGGAAGGCAGAAAGGTGGAAGGAGTATATAGAAGGTTTATACAAGGGCGATGTACATGAGGACAATATTATGGAAATGGAAGAGGATGTAGATGAAGACGAAATGGGAGATACGATACTGAGTGAAGAGTTTGACAGAGCACTGAAAGACCTGAGTCGAAACAAGGCCCCCGGAGTAGACAACATTCCATTAGAACTACTGGCGGCCTTGGGAGAGCCAGTCATGACAAAACTCTACCAGCTGGTGAGCAAGATGTATGAGACAGGCGAAATACCCTCAGACTTCAAGAAGAATATAATAATTCCAATCCCAAAGAAAGCAGGTGTTGACAGATGTGAAAATTACCGAACTATCAGTTTAATAAGCCACAGCTGCAAAATACTAACGCGAATTCTTTACAGACGAATGGAAAAACTGGTAGACGCGGACCTAGGGGAGGATCAGTTTGGATTCCGTAGAAATGTTGGAACACGTGAGGCAATACTGACCTTACGACTTATCTTAGAAGAAAGATTAAGAAAAGGCAGACCTACGTTTCTAGCATTTGTAGACTTAGAGAAAGCTTTTGACAATGTTGACTGGAATACTCTCTTTCAAATTCTAAAGCTGGCAGGGGTGAAATACAGGGAGCGAAAGGCTATTTACAATTTGTACAGAAACCAGATGGCAGTCATAAGAGTCGAGGGGCATGAAAGGGAAGCAGTGGTTGGGAAAGGAGTGAGACAGGGTTGTAGCCTCTCCCCGATGTTATTCAATCTGCATATTGAGCAAGCAGTAAAGGAAACAAAAGAAAAGTTTGGAGTAGGTATTAAAATTAATGGAGAAGAAGTAAAAACTTTGAGGTTCGCCGATGACATTGTAATTCTGTCAGAGACGGCAAAGGACTTGGAAGAGCAGTTGAACGGAATGGACAGTGTCTTGAAAGGAGGATATAAGATGAACATCAACAAAAGCAAAACGAGGATAATGGAATATAGTCAAATTAAATCGGGTGATGCTGAGGGAATTAGATTAGGAAATGAGACACTTAAAGTAGTAAAATAAATCGTTTCAGGCAAATGCCGAGATGGCTCCTTTTAAAGGGCACGGCCGATTTCCTTCCCAATACTCCCCTCACCCAAGCTTGCGCTCCGTCTCTAATGACCTCGTTGTCGACGGGACGTTAAACACTAACCTAACCTAACCTAAATGGTACTCGCAAAGTAGTGGAGGTTTGGTTTAGTGATAGAGAGACTGGGAAGCATGCTGCCGTGTTACTGGTTGGCATTGAAAAAAACTGGAAAAATTGCTAAAATTGATTGAACAATCAACTTTGATGCTTGTCACAGTACATTGATGGTGTCTCTTTCCATCCCATCCACATCGGGGTGATGCTGAGGGATTACCACATAAGACTCTTCTTGGTGGAGGGGCAACATCATCCGGGGATGGCTATCACCAAAACAATGATCATGTACATGACCTCAATATGAGGAATCAGTCAAAATAGGACATAGTCATTTGCTATACTGTCACTGTGAAATATGAGCTTGAATGTAGAGGTCATCAATCCCCGCAGCTGTTCGGCAATTCTCCACAATGCCGCAAAACTCTTCCGGTTTCCATATGTTGTGATGCCTTTTTATTCAGTCACCCTGTGCATGTGTTGTGGGAGCAGCAGCATAATTTACACTGCACGATATCCAGTTTTCTGTGAGAGCCAATGGATCAAAACATGTTAATGTCAGTTTAGAATCAGACGGTGCCCTCGAAGTCATGGTGGGAAAAAAAGTAAGGTGGTGTACAAAGGTGTACTCACACACTGCTTGGATGTGGTATAGGAGGAAACAACAACAAAAGGACACTCTCTAGCGATTAATTATCTGAGAGGTATGATCTCCCTCCAGTACAGGTGATGACGCTTTACATTTGTCTGTGCAGGTGACTTCAATTACTTACTGGATCATAGATCAATGCCTGTGTATGTAATAGGGTCGCCACATATGCTCGATGCCAGCACACTGACGGTATTTGTTTCTAATACATATAGTGTATATCAGAAGACAGGGACACGTTAGAATCTTCTCTGTTGGATGGTACAAAATAACGATGACAGAGAGAATGCTTGGGTGACAGGCGTGAATGCAACGTGAGGGATGCAGATCTCCTTTGGACTCTGGTACCGGTACGTAGTTTAGAGACGCATCGCAATGCAGTAGCAAAATCCTCATCCTTCTCCAAGTTCCCATAACTGCTTGTACTGTCTTTTTCTACTACTACCTCGTGCTGCAGGAGAAAGCTTCGTTTTATGTTGCCGTTTCACATTGTAAACGGTTGGTGCTGCTACCGCATGCTCCCATTTCCACAGAGTGGTCAATATACGGTTCTGTCACACTAACTCAGCTCACCCTTTCTACATAGATTGCAGAAGGTGGTACATATAGCACTCTCCTACTTCTGCCCATATCTGACTTAAGGTGGAATGATCAGATGGACAAAGCTGCACAGATGGAAGAGCAGAGAGTGTTTAAAAGTTACAAGATACAGAGGGACTGTTTAAAAAACACGTTGGAGTTTTACTATAGCAGATAGGATCGAAAAAGGTGACTCGCTTCGAGATATGAGAGTGCCACGAATATGATTCACTAATGGCTGTAATCAGTAAAAGACATCTCCATAGGATCCAACGAGGATATTTGGTTGAATGGAAAGAGTTGATTCCAAATCGCACACAGCATATCTACCACAAAGCGTAACACTATAGATCTGGAAAGATGTACTGTATGCGATCATCATCATCCCTTGCCTATGACACAGTAGATATATCGCAGAACCTGTGACATGGCATTGGGATAGAGTGCGTTACAAATACTGGAGAAATATCTAGCGGTGGTCTGAGGGAGTTGCTAATACCAGCTTAATACAATGTTCCTTAGCCGAATCAATTTCTAAATTTGGTGATTTTATTACGAGCTTACACCACTGGCGACGTGCACCCACACTTTGTCTGTTGGTTCACACACCCCAGTGATCACCATCTATATTCAGTGTCATGGTATTTGTGTTGACACCCACTTCATTTGGAAGCAATACCATGTCTCGACTTATAAAGCTAGTATAGTTTTTAACATGGATATCGTTAGCGATACTTGTGTGTGCCTGTAGAACCAAGACTGCTTTTTATGCAGGGAGACAGTAACAAAACAGTTGCTATAGTGTTTTTAACAGCCGACCGTGGTGACCGAGAGGTTCTAGGCGCTTCAGTTCGGAACCGCGCTGCTGCTACGGTCGCAGGTTCGAATCCTGCTTTGGGCATGGATCTGTGTGATGTCCTTAGATTAGTTAGGTTTAAATAGTTTTAAGTCTTAGGGGACTGATGACTTCAAATGTTAAGTCCCATAGTGCTTAGAGCCATTTGAACCATTTTGTTTTTAACATTTGGTGGCCTATAGGACGATTACGTCTCTCTTCCCAAGACACAGTGGTACCATTCTCAAGAAAAACACATGAGATATGTCCATCCATCACGGATTTTCACTTAGTATTGTTTGGTATCGCCAGCATTCAGTTTGTGGCGAAGTATTTTACTTAGTAGGGAATGTGTGATAGATTCATTGCGATCAGCGGGCTTATAAATTTGTGTACTGTGGTCAGTGCTCCGACAAGTGCAAAGAAAATGACTATGTCCTGTCATAAGGAAGGAATGTGTTTGATGTTGAAAATTGCGATAGCTGTAAGGGGGATGAAAGATCTTTTCACGTGAAAAGTACGTCCAGTCGTAAGGAGGATATAGATTTTCGTATTTCCAGAGCCATAGCCATCAGGAGGGGGTGGTTGGTTGGTTGGTTGTTGGGTTTGGGAGAGAGGACCAAACAGCGAGGTCAACAGTCCCGTCCTATTAGGGGAGGATGAGGAAGGAAATCAGCCATGCCCTTTCAAAGGAACCATCCCAGCATTTGCGCGATCGATTTAGGGAAATCACAGAAAACATAAACCAGGATGGAGGGACAGGAGCTTTAACCATCGTCCTCCTGTATGCGAGTCCTGTCCACTGCTCCACCTCGTTCGGTCAGGTGGGGGTATTTCCAATACCTTGCTCGTTGTCGAGTGTCATGAGATTTAGACTGCAATCCTAATATTTAATTGTAAGTGCAGTGATAATATATATGTGGCTGGTTTTCATGGACAATTCTGTCCGACATGTGGGAAGCAAGAATGCTGGGGTACAAGAATGCATCTGACGTAACCGAGTCGCTCTTTAGGTGTGTGAATGGTAAACTAACACTAAGTAAGTATTGGACAGCCTTCATGATCGAATGTGTTCTCTGTGGAAATTTGAGAAGACTCAATATAGACATGTGTTTGTGCTGAACAATTATTCCCTTCCATGTAAACTGACTGGTTGACTGCTTCTACATATTTCCCATCTTTATTTGGTTGGGAGTACATCGATTGTGATGTATGTTGTTTGCACGTAGATGGTGAAAGACAGATGTAAGGGACGTTTTCTAGTTCTCTAAACATTGGAAACATCTTAGTTAACTTTGTAAAAGTACAAGGATGATATTACATTGACATAGGTATTAGTTAAAAAATAAGAGTGGAGCTACCTGTTTCTGCTATTTTCGAGTTTTCACGTAAATATCTTTGTGGTCGAGAAAAGTTTTTAGTTATTCAATGGTTTGCAGAAGGTGCCACCTCGCCGCCTTCGCTAAAGTTTCAGGTTTCTAGAGATATAATTTCCACTGTTTATCTTGTGAATTGTGATGTGCATGCGATCGGTAGGTCGCTAGTATGTGGTTGATACTGCAAACTTAATGGTATGATATTCTGGCAAGCCATGTGAAAATAAATATTGCTCTAATCCAAGATGGCTGTAGAAAACATAGAAGCAAGCAAGCAGGTCAGGGCCAGAAAATCCTTTGTGCCAGGAGGAACCAGCCCAACGTTTGTACACCAGTTCGAGAGTGACCATGGTCCACTGACGGCACTCACATCGTGTATCAAATGGTTCAAATGGCTCTGAGCACTATGGGACTCAACTGCTGTGGTCATCAGTCCCCTAGAACTTAGAACTACTTAAACCTAACTAACCTAAGGACATCACACACATCCATGCCCGAGGCAGGATTCGAACCCGCGACCGTAGCATTCCCACGGTTCCGGACTGCGCGCCTAGAACCGCGAGACCACCGCGGCCGGCCATCGTGTATCGGGCAAGCATGTATGTGACGTCTGAGATTCATGTAATGTCATATTTGCTCAAGTGTTCAGAGACAAGTCCAAGCAGACCATCCTCCTCTAGTTTTGACAGGTGGGATGTTTTCCCTCAACAGCCATTGTGGCTTTATAGCATTAGCAGATCAGCAGCTGTTGGTCATCGAAAATTTCAGCCTTTTTCATGTGTAGGACAGTGCTTCGAATTCTGTTTGTGTAATTGTTCTGATTTTTCCTTCTGTGCCTAGGCACCTGTCTGTGCTTCGAGAAGTGAGGAAAATAACGTCCCCGACTCCAGCAGTCTTCATGATAAACTAAGCCCACTCATCATTTCAAGAAAGTGATGAACATCACAGTAGCTGTAGGACCCTGAAATTTCTCTCTCTCTTTCTCTCTCTCTCTCTCTCTCTCCATGTGCAGTGGTACAGTTAGTTCTTGTGACAGCTTGAAGTTATGTATGTGAAAGTGTTCCGCACATTGTTTAAACATGAGGTGTAATAACTTCTGTAGCAGTTCATGTTCAACGACAACAGGTATCCATCTGCTGGAGATGGGAAGGTGGAAGGCTACGGGTATGTCCAAAATGACAGGAAGTATGTGGCGGCCCCTGCAGCGGTACTGTGAGCCCAGTGTGTGGCCTCTCTCCCAGCAGGGCATGGAGACTCTGCAGTGAACGTCTTGTCTCTTGGGCTTCGGAAAACTGACTGGACTTTTATCGAATGATCTACTGTTACAGCACACCTATTTATCAGCATGAGTTG
Organism: Schistocerca gregaria; assembly: GCF_023897955.1. Classification (NCBI taxonomy): domain Eukaryota; kingdom Metazoa; phylum Arthropoda; class Insecta; order Orthoptera; family Acrididae; genus Schistocerca; species Schistocerca gregaria. The sequence goes on from NC_064931.1 coordinate 48,402,430, forward strand.
CAAAGTTTAACTTAGCGTAATCCTGCTGATTGTTTGATGAACCTATTCATTTTCACCAAATATTATTGATTTCCAGAAACTGGACAGGTGGCTATCAACACAGTCATCAGCTTCACGATTGCAGCTAATATACCCATTAAACTCCTTCTCTAGCACAGACATCTCATCCATTCAACATATAGTACACACAGTAAACAATCAAGTACGTCTTCCCTGTCCAACAGCTAGACACGGAAAGAAAGAATTTCCTGTCATCTTTTCCCCAGACCACTATCTTGGATTATATCACATGAGGGGAGACAGTGCCCTCTGGTTGTGGTGTTGTGAAGTATGTCAGTTAGATTCCAGACCTCACGGTGATCACACTGGATGAAGCTAGTGTCTATGACAACTCTAATTGTTTATTTAAACGTTGCATACAAAATAAATACTTGCATCTGGCCTGTCAAGGAGCCCGGCACACACTGAGTCCTTTACCCACCAACTTCCAGATAGTGGAGGTTCAAATGGTAGAAATGGCTCTAAGCACTATGGGACTTAACATCTGAGGTCATCAGTCCCCTAGAACTTAGAAGTACTTAAGCCTAACTAACCTAAGGACATCACACACATCCACGTGTGAGGCAGGATTCGAACCTGCGACCGGAGCGATGGCATGGTTCCTGACTGTAGCGCCTAGAACCGCTCGCCCACTCTGGCTGGTGATAAGGGGAGGGTGGGGGGACGGGATGGGGATGGGGATAGGAGAGGAGAAAGGGTGGTTAGTGAAGGTATCCCAATTTGGCCGTTTTTCCCACCAAAAAAGGAACTTCCCACAATAATGTCAGTGCAACGTTGCCACATTAATGGCCGCCTCTTGGATCCACCATTTTGAATAAATTTGGTAACAATGCAGAGTGGGGTGGTGCAGGCTTTGCTCTACTACTCCTGTCCTCAAGAAAGTAAATATTCTCTTCTTTTTACCAGCGTATAACACTGCCATTTTCTCTATTAGTAATCCAACTTTAGAACAATCTTCCTGAAAATTGCAGAGAGATTAAATTCCTTCCAAACTTCAAAAGACATCTAATGGACCACTTTCTATCACAATAGCCATATCCCCTAATCTGTGCAGCACATTCTCGTCACCCCCTCCGCCCCCACATGTTTCCCCAACCACTTGTCGGCAGAGTTCTCTATTTACGAGGGGTCTTCGTAAAGTAAGTGCCGATCGGTCGCGAAATGAAAACGAGTCTCAAAATCCAATGAGGCTTTGCGCAGACGCCTTGGGCAGCGTCTCTAGTATGCCTGTCGATCGTGTCACGTTTCTCCTTTTAGTTCGGATTGCATATTGAGCACGTAAAGAAGACTGTGAAATAGCGTCTCCCACTGAGTTTGAGGGCCTGGTGAGAGATTTTACCTGATGTCATGCAGCCCATATAACACAACTGTCATTCAATTCCTTCTTCACTACTATTGTCGGCCGCACTCTGCAGGGGCAGTGAAGATGCTCCTGCAGCGTTTTCGATGGGAATTCTTTGATCAACGAAAATATAGCGCGTAGCTGGCTGTACCCGAGTTTCATCTTTGCTCACATGAACCGCTGGCTTTGAAGACAACACTTCAGCACAGTCATCGAGCTGTAGACCAGCGCAGTGTATTTTCGGAAAGCACAGGCGGCTGCCTTCTCTGACGAGAGTATTGGAAGGCTGGCACAACGCTACGACAAATGTCCGAGTCGAAGCAACGAGTGTGTAGAGAAGTAGCTGGAAGGTGTGGCCAACTGTTGCAAATAAAACATTTTTTATTTCCACAGCAGTTTCCATTTTGCGAACTTACTTTCCGAATAGCCCTCGTGTATTCACAATGGTTCAAAAGGCTCTGAGCACTATGGGACTTAACTTCTGAGGTCATCAGTCCCCTAGAACTTAGAATTACTTAAACCTAACTAACCTAACGACATGACACACACCCATGCCCGAGGCAGGATTCGAACCTGCGACCGTAGCGGTCGAGCGTGTCCAGTCTGTAGCGCCTAGAACCGCTAGGCCACTCCGGCCGTCAAGCACGGCTTCAAATGTGCTAAATTATTCTGTACGAAACTAAATGCCCTTCACTATTGCTATTGTGAATGTTTTGTAATATCTTTGGTATGTATTGATCTTAGTCAGATGTAAGTCAGGGCTTGAAGGCCTAATCTTTCAAGCTACATAGGCGACACTAAAGAAATAAATTAAAAACCCATACTTCTCACATGTGTGGTCAGATAAGAATGGTTCCCCAGAAGCTATGTAAATTACTTCTTCCCTTGTTCTCTTCCTGAAGGTAGGTTCTTTACCCCTATTGAAGATCTCTAGATCGCTTTCCAATAGGTATCCAGGTAGGTATTCAGCCCTGCCGTTAGCATTGCTGCTTTCCCACACCGGGTTGTGGGCACTGGTATCTCAGTCAACCAGCAGTTGTTTATTCAGCTGTCAATCAGCCATTTATTTGCTGGGAAGGAGGAGCTCTGCCCTCGAAAAGAACACAAGCCGAGGCCAGCTGAACATCCCTCGTGTTTTCTTCCTCACGATGTTTCATCATAGTGGTCAGTAAGTCCCTGGAACAGAAATTTGCCACCGGCAAGAATGAAACCCCATTTATAACATAAATGTATGTTATGGGGTTTTTTAGATTTCCAGTGTAAATCAGCTTATCCCCAGTTCCTCTCGGGCCTGATATCTCCCTTTTATACATACTGCGCAATAGAATTAAAGGATCACTTTTTCTAAACCCCATTAAATTCCACGCATTGAAAACGCTTAAGTTTGAAATTTGGCTCAAAGGTGCGTACAACGTTCCTCTGTAATGGGAAAAAGGTGTGGCGCCCTGCGACTTCACCATCGGGCTGGACGACGCTTCAAATAGAGAGGTATCGACACTTCGCGAAAATATGGCCACAACTCAGTTCATGTACCTTGTTACACCTAATTTCACTAAAACTCTGCCCAATGCCACCATGGCCGTGTGACACGATCGGAGGGTCGTCACGGCTGCTCTTACTCATATTTCAGTCCTTCTTTTGACGCCTCTGCGAGGGCTCCAGAATGGCGACGCCGAGCGTTGAAATGACGCTGTTTTCTTGTGAGTAGCTGAGTAAAACATTCCACAGACGCCGCCACTCGGAATCGGCACAAAAAGACCGCAGGGGGTGGCACAAAGGGTGTTAACGAAACCACTGCTTTCCCTGGGGATGTTAATTCACAGCTGAATATGGCAGTTCGCATTGCGACGACCAACAGACGTTCGTCACAACCTTTCACATTGCTGACACCCCCAGGTCCAAATGGCTCTCAGCACTATGGGACTTAACTGCTTAGGTCATCAGTCCCCTAGAACTTACAACTACTTAAACCTAAGGACATCACACACATCCATGCCCGAGGCAGGACTCCAACCTGCGACCGTAGCGGTCCAGACTGTAGCGCCTAGAACCGCTCGGCCACCCCGGCCGGCTGACACCCTCAGGCATTTCAATCTTTCTCTAAGGACATTGTGGAGTAATCACATCCGTCTGGATCGCAGTGCGACTGCAATTTTTTACTCTCGTTTACAGTTTGGAGCCACTAGGGACCATTCACAACCATTCGGCGAAATTTGAAGATGATCCAAAGCTGCTATGGGTGCTTATGCGTTCTGAGAGCTCCTATTTTGTATCGTCTTCTGGATTGACCACAGGGTAATGCGATATTGACAAACGCGTGGATTAAATGGCAAAGTGTCCCTCTAAGAATTCTTCCAGTTCGGCAAAACTCTCAGTGGCACCTGTTCACGTTTACTGAGAATTTTAAAAATGTACCTGTGAAGACAGAACTCGTAACGACATCCTAGACGCTTGCAGACCAGCAACCCCTTTGACAAACTCTGATTCCGGATGGCCCACTGTCAGGTTCAAGAGCAGCAGTGTAGCCTGCCTGCTCGCCTGGCACTGATAAGGGTTCTGTCTGTATAGGTACATTTACAAAAGTCTGAGTAAAGGCAGGTGGGTGTCACCGAGGGTTTTGCCAGACTGGCGACCTTAGAGGAACCCTTTGGCATTTCATTCACGCATGTGTCAATATCACATCTCCCTATGGTCACGTCACAGGTGGACACGCAATAGGAGCACTGAAAAAGCATAAGCAGCCTTAGCGGCTGCGAATGAGCTTCAAATGTCGTCGAATGGTTTGGAACGGTCCTTAGTGGTTCCAACTTATACACGAGAGTAAAAGTTGTGGTACCACTGCGCTCCAAATGGGTTCGAGCACTTTCGATGAGGATCCAGTTCCACAATGTCCTTAAAGAAGGATTGAAACGCCCAGGAGTGTCGTCATGTGAAAAGCTGACAATAACGTCTTCCTGTTGCTCATAACTCTACGAACTGCGAAATGTGTGGGAATCAACGACCTAGGGAAAGGGGTCGTTTCATTGATGCCCTTCGTGCCACCCCTGCGGTCTTTTCGTGCCGATTCTGACCGACGGTGTGTCAGGAATGCTTCCTCGGTCACTCATAAGAAAATCGCGTGATTTAAACGCTGGGTGTCGCGGTTCCGACCTCCATCGCAGAGGTGTTAAAAGAAGGGGTGAAATGGGGGTAAGAGGAAGTCTAACGATCTTCCGATCGTGTGACACTTCCACAGTGGCGTTGGACACAATTGTGGTAACATCATTAACCCGTCTTACACGTCACACGAACGTCTGAGCTGTAGCCCTTTTTTGGCAAGTGTCGACATCTTGCTGTCTGAAGCGTAGTCGAGCCCGTGGGTGACGCAGTAGGGCGCCACGCTTTTGCACTCTTACAGAGGAATGTCGTACGCATCTTTGAGCCAAATTTCAAACTTTAGCGTCACAATGGGTGGGAATTACCAGGTTTCGAAAAAGTAATCCTCTAATTCTGTTGCGCAGTGCAAATATATTTCATTTATCACGGCCACGTAACCTACTGTCTTCCCAGAAGGCGACTCAAGGCGGCAGATGCCCGATTATGGTTTTGCAGATTTATGTGCAACCCTTCCAGCCGCCAGCTTGCCGTAACTGTCGCTTTTGATGTCTCGCTCACCCTCACAGCAATCTGAGAGAATCCTAAATAGAGTTCTAGGTCCTGCTCTCCCATTGCCTTCAGGGATTTCTCATCAACCTCCACCGCTCGGTCGTATCCTCAAATCCTCTGTCGACACTTCCTGATTCTGCACCCCACACTTACTCGAACAGTCTTTGAAGGAACACCTTTAAGTAGCTTAGGTAGCCAGATCGATATCCTCGCGGTCTTGAAGAGTTTCTCTGCGGTTTTGACCAGCAGCTTTGCCTCCTCGCAACTAGATTCTAGGGTGCCATCTCTTTTAGCCAATCTATTCGTACAATCCCTGGTGAGCCGTTCACATCAACACAGGGAAACCTGTGTTCAAAGTCTACAAAAATTCATTGACCAAGGAAAGAAACGTCTGCTTCGACGGGCATAACAAAATTAAAATTACGGTGACCCACAGATAGGAAGACTTGACAGTATGGTGATTCCAGAGTCTGATAACCTAACACAATTACAATCTTTATAGCTAAAGACACCTGTCTCGAAAATATTCTAAGTTAGATAAAGCTGTCCTTAATAACGCCGGCACAGAAACAGCAAAGTCTATTCTGGATACAGTCTGATCGCCAAGTGAAACAACGACGAATGCTGAACACAGCGTCGTCCGTCACTACGATGGACTTCGAGAGCGTTCTAAGACGATGGGGTGAGTAGCACCTGCCTGGATGCAAGGAGAACTTCTCTAAGCCGAAAGAAGTGACCTGTGCAGCTCTGACGCGGCTGGCAGCGGAATACTAGCGGCGCTCTTTTCTGATCAAGTGTGGAGCGGACGCAAATAGCTCCCTTGGAAGTGGCGGTCTCTGCTAGTACTGATACCGCCGCCTGGTGATCGTCCGTTCTGCGACAGGGCGAGTTTGTGGCGTTGAGATGTGCATGGGACATGTAGGCTATACGCGTGCTCCAGGTGCCCCACGCCTTCCCTAACCCAAGCTTGCGCTCCGTCTCTAATGACCTCGTTGTCGACGGGACGTTAAACACTAACCACCACCACCACCTGCCTGTAATGGGATAAAAGATGTTCGTGACAGGACTGGAATAGGTGGTGGTGGTGGTAGGATGTATGGGACAGGTCTTAAATCTAGATCTATTATAGAGATAGGGACCAGGAGGCAAGGTGTTGGGAGCAGGGGTTGTGCACAGATGGACGAGGATATTGTGTATGTTCAGTGGATGGCGGAATACCATTGTGAGGGAGGGGAGGAGGGCTGGGGGAGTGAGAAGGCTAGTGGATAGGATATTTCTCATTCCAGGGCACGATGAGAGGTAGTCAAAATCCTGACAGAGAACGTAATTCAGTCCTGGCTGGTACTGATTTACGAGGGGAATGCTCCTCTGTGGCCAGATGTTGGGACTTTTCGAGATGGTGGGTGACTGGAAAGATAAGGCATAGGAGATTTGTTTTTGTACAGGGTTGGAAGGATAATTATGGTCTGTAAAGGCCTCCGTGAGCCTCTCAATATATTTTGAGAGGGATCAGTTATCACTGCAAATGCATCATCCATGGATGGTTAGGCTGTATGGAAACGACTTCTTAGTACGCAATGGGTGGCTGCTGTGAAGTGAAGGTATTGCTGGTGGTTGGTAGTTCAAAATATATCGAGATCCTCATGGAGGCCTTTAGAGACCATATGCCCTACGCACTAGCCTTCCCACTCCCCCAGCCCCCCCCCCCCCCCCTCCCCTCGCCTACAGTGGTATTCCGCCATCCACTGAACATACACAATATCCTCGTCCATCTAGATCTATAATAGATCTAGATTTAAGACCTGTCCCATACATCCTACCACCACCACCAGCAGCCACTCCAGTCCTATCACGAATATCTTTTATCCCATTACAGGCAGCGCTAACTGTGAAACCAGTCCTGTGATCTACGAGCTATGCTGCAACCACTGTGCTGCATTGTATGTGGGCATGACAACTAACAAACTGTCTGTCCACATGAATGGCCAAGAAACTACAGACCCCCCCCCCCCCACCCCATTGCTGATCATGCTGGCCAACACAACGTTCTTCATTTCAATGGCTGTACCATATGGATCCTTTCCACCAACACCTGCTTTTCAGAGTTGTGCAGTTGGGGACTCTCCCTGCATTGTATCCAATGTTCCACTAACTTTCCAGGTATCAGCCTTCTTTAGTCATCAGCCTCTCCCATCTAGCCCATTCCCTGTTCCTATTCCAGCACTACACGGCCCTCTACTCCACCAGCCCACCCAATCTGTCTCTTCTTTTCTGCTACCCCCACTCCCTAACCTCCCTCTTTCCTCTGCCCTCTGTATACCCCCAGACTACACCTATCTGCCCTACCCTCTCTCCATCTCGTCCTTGCATGCTTCCCAGCAGCACTTTACCATCCTCCACCACTACCCTACTATGCCTCCCCCTCGCCGCCTCAGCCTCTTCCCTAACCCCACCCAGTTGCCTCTCCCATCATGCACTGCTGCTACTGCTTGCAATCTGGGTTCAGCTCAGAGACTGTGGTCATTTGTGTGTATGTGTGTGTGTGTGTGTGTATTTTTGACAAAGGTCTTGTTGGCTGAAAGCTTACTTTGTGACAGTCATTTTGTTGTACCTGCTTGCAACTCGGCATCTGCGCTATATGGTGAGTAGCAACTGTTCTTTTCATAATGTTGTATCAGAGCTATGTATTGCACCCATGTGAACACTCTTACATAAGCTCTTCCACCAAATGTATTGTCCTTTAGTTTCGATTCTACTTACATGTTGCCGATCTTTCCGTGCCCTGCAATGATATAGTGCCTTGAGAATGTTTTCTGAAAACAGACGTAATGAGAATCATAGCTGTATTATTATAATAATGTTTATAATTTGAAACAGCAACCAGGTTGGTTAAATAAAAGCTTTACCAGTTTCAGATATCTTGCAAATCCATTTTCAGATGGTTCTTACAAACTTTCTTACTTTCCTGCTGGAATCTCGTTTTGTAGTCATTATTGGTTTTATGTAGGGATGGATAATTCTGTGCAATGCATTCATTATACGTACTAAGGTTTCCCACATTTTAGCTTGTCTACCATATGAGCGCCGTTAAATTCCAGGAAGCCTGGCTGAATACACACCATTCTATTTTTTATGGCAGTACACATACTCAGCATTTACAAGTTCCCGTGTTGACCCAGTTACGACTACAGTAGGTAGTGGATCGTGCCACCTGGTTGGATGTATCACATTTCTTGTAGCAGAAGGTCGATGGCTGTGTTCGGATATGCCATCATCCACACGAACAGCTGGTCTAATCACGCACACACCACGGACGCTGCTGGTGGCGAATAGTGTTATGCCATTGGGTACATTCACCTGCGCTTCCCTGGGACCCTTGGTAGTAATCGGAGGCATAATGAAAGCTCTTGGAATACATGAACATATGACGGACCACCTGCATTACGTCTTCTTCAACAGCGATGGCATCTTCCGGCAGGGACGCTGTCCGTGTCGTAATGACAGAATAGTGTTACAGTGGTTTGAGATGCATTATAGAGAACTCACGCTGATATCTTGACCACCAAATCCGCCTGATCTGAACCCGATGGAAGACAACTGAAATGCTATAGGGCGCCAACACCGTGCCTACAAATCACTGGACTGTAATTTATGGGAATCGCGTGACTTGTGTGTAGACTCCTGGTGCCACACACCTCCCGAAACGTAACGAGGGCTTTCAATTTGTGACAAGTGAAATTGGTGATGTATTGCATTACAAAGGTGGACTAACATACTATTAAGTAGGAGTTCAGAAGGTAAAGGCACATCAGTGAAAGGCAAGCCCTATAACCAGCATGCGATGAGGCTCTGATTGGTCGATTCGGTTGAGGAGACCAAACAGCGACGTCATCGGTCCCATCGGATTAGGCCTAGGAAGTCAGCCGTGCCCATACCGGCACTTAGCTAATGCGATTTAGGGAAGTCACGGAAAACCTGTATTAGGATGGCCGGACGCGGATTTGAACCGTCATCCTCCCGAATGCGAGTCCAGTGTGCTAACCACTGTGCCACCTCGCTCGGTATGAGGTTCTGCGCGAATAGACGCTCCACTAACACGCATGTGAGTAATATTAGATGTAGAAAGTTCACCCGTTATATCTACAGCGTGAGGTAACATCTCCACAATGGAAACAGTGCCGCGCTGCTTTCTTTTTGCTACTGGTTGAATACAAAACTAAAGTTGCTTCCGGTAATACTATTTGCTGATAAATACACATCCGCATTGGATGGAATAAGTAAGACTCGGCATAACCATTCATATTCACAGGACAACCAACGTTGTACACAGAAAGCAAATGTCTAAGTTCGTTTAGCTATTATTGCGGTGCGACACAAACTCGTGGCAGCACACCATCCTTCCATTTTTTTTTATTTTCTATGCGTTTGTTTAACAAGCAGAATATGTTCCGGTGACGATACAGGAGCCTACGCGGTCTAGTCACGTTAATGTGACCACCTGTCGAACGTCTGAATAACTGCCTTTTGCAGTGCAGAAATATAGGTACCGACAGGGATGTGAAGCCATGCCGACTTCAGAGCCGCGGCCAAATGAGTGAGGAGCTTTGCTTTCTTATATTCTCGACTGAGATAAAACCCGGGGGATCCGGTGGTCAGGGGGTACGGTAAACTCATCTTGGTCTCCTCGAATCACACACGTACACTGCGTGCTGTGTGACGCGCTACGTTGCAATGCGGAGCAAAAGCAAACTGCATGTAAGGGTGGACAAGGTCGCCAAGGATAGATGCATACTTGAGTTGATCCAGTGTACCTTCCAGAATGGCGAAATCACCCAAGGAATGCAACAAAAATATTCCACAGACTAATGTTCCTTCCTTCAGGGTGTTTGTCCTCAGACGTTTCACGCCGTGCACGCCAACGGCCATCTGTCCGATGGAGCACAAAGCGTTTTTCATTTGGAAAGGCCACTCAGAGAAAGTCCTGTTGCGCTGACGGAGTGTATCTTCCAGTATCTGTCGCCGACGATCGGTGACCAGACGCTTGCTGCAACAGTCGCTGAACGGTCGTTGAGGAGGCTCCGTTGGTAGTCCCTCGGTTCATGTGGGCGGTCAGCTGCTCAGCAGTTTCTCGTCTATTTGCCCGTACCCTTCTCCACAGCCGTCGATCACCCCTGTCAACTATGGCGCTTAGTGCACCGTATGTGCCTCCGTGCACTTTTTGGATAGAGCCATTTTGCCGTGCACGGTATACTTTAACCATAGTGGCACGCGAGCAGTGTACGAACTTAGCTGTTCCGGGAATGCTTCCACCCTTGGGCCGAAAGCCAATAATGGTACCCTTTTGAACGTCAGCTCCGACAATGCCTACACTGTTTTCCGTGTTCCCCTGACACCCATCACTGCTAGTGCTACGACCAGCCGTCCGTGAGTGGTTCACGTCTAACATAGGCGGTGCTCACATTAATGTGACTGGACTGTGTTTAAACAGCTACCGTGACATAAACCTTCATTTGCTACCATATATGAGAACCACGATCTCAACCTCATCAGCGTGATCGATGAACTAATCGTGTTAATACCGTTACATGGTCACCAATATCACCGGCCTAATATTGCTCAGTTTTTTAATATTCGATGAAGGCAGGTGAGTTAAGAATAAATCTGGATACGAGGCATGAACTGCTGTGTCACGTCACGGCAACTGCTGTCATAAAAGAATGTGCCAATGCTCTACGACAATCACCGTAACGTGTTCACCTGAGAGTACAAAACTTTAGGGAAGTTGATGGTAGATTCTATGAAAATTTACCGTAAGCTGCTTAACACTGATTGTGAAGTGTTGTACAAGTGTTTTGGATTTCTGAAAATGTACACTAAGGTGACAAAAAGTCATGGCATAGCGATATGCACATATACAGATGACAGTAAAAACGTTGTAAAGGGGCAGTACACTGGTGCAGCTGTCATTTTTAGTCAGATGATTCGTATGACAAAGTTTCCGAAGCGATTATGATTGTGCGATGGGAATTAACAGACTTCGAGCGCGGAATAGTAGTTGGTGCAAGACGCATGGGACATTCCAGTTCGGGAACCGTTAGGGAATTCAATATTCCGAGGTACACGGAGTCGCGAGTATGCCGAAATACCAACTTTTAGGCGTTACCTCTAACCACGGACAACACACTGGCCGACGGCCTTAACGACCGAGAGTACTGGCATTTACGTAGATAGTTCAAATGGCTCCGAGCACTATGGGACTCAACTGCTGTGGTCATCAGTCCCCTAGAACTTAGAACTACTTAAACCTAAGGACATCACACACATCCATGCCAGAGGCAGGATTCGAACCTGCGACCGTAGCAGTCGCACGGTTCCGGACTGCGCGCCTAGAACCGCGAGACCACCGCGGCCGGCATTTACGTAGAGTTATCAGTGCTAACGGGCAAGCAACACTGCGTGAAATAATCGCAGAAATCAATGTAGGACGTATAACGAACGTATCCGTTAGGGCGGTGTGGCAAAATTTCACGTTAATGAGCTATGGCAGCAGACGACCGACGCGAGTGCCTCTGTTAACAGCACGTCGCGTGTAGCGTGTCTCCCGAGCTGGTGGCCACATCGGTTGGACCCTAAACGACTGGAAAACCGTGGCCTGCTCAGCTCATTCCCTGTTTCAGTTTGTAAGAGCTGAAGGCAGGGTTCGAGTGTGGCGCAAACTCCACGAAACCTTGCACCCAAGTTGTCAATAAGTTACTGTGCAAGCTAGTGGTGACTGCGCTGTGTTTACACGGAATGGACTGGGTCCTCTGGTCGAACGGAACCGATCATTGACAATACATGGTTGTGTTCGATTACTTGGGACTATTTGCAGCCATTTGTGGACTTCGTGTTCCCAAACAGCGATGGAGTTCTTAGAGATGACAACGCGCCATGTCATCGGGCTACAGTTGTTCACTATTGGTTTGAAGAACATTCTGGACAATTCGAGCGACTTGCTGACAGATGTGAAAATTACCAAACTATCAGTTTAATAAGTCACAGCTGCAAAATACTAACGCGAATTCTTTACAGACGAATGGAAAAACTGGTAGATGCGGACCTCGGGGAGGATCAGTTTGGATTCCGTCGAAATGTTGGAACACGTGAGGCAATACTGACCTTACGACTTATCTTAGAAGAAAGATTAAGAAAAGGCAAACCTACGTTTCTAGCATTTGTAGACTTAGAGAAAGCTTTTGACAATGTTGACTGGAATACTCTCTTTCAAATTCTAAAGGTGGCAGGGGTAAAATACAGGGAGCGAAAGGCTATTTACAATTTGTACAGAAACCAGATGACAGTCATAAAAGTCGAGGGGCATGAAAGGGAAGCAGTGGTGGGGAAAGGAGAGAGACAGGGTTGTAGCCTCTCCCCGATGTTATTCAATCTGTATATTGAGCAAGCAGTAAAGGAAACAAAAGAAAAATTTGGAGTAGGTATTAAAATTCATGGAGACGAAGTAAAAACTTTGAGGTTCGCCGATGACATTGTAATTCTGTCAGAGACGGCAAAGGACTTGGAAGAGCAGTTGAACGGAATGGACAGTGTCTTGAAAGGAGGATATAAGATGAACACCAACAAAAGCAAAACGAGGATAATGGAATGTAGTCAAATTAAATCGGGTGATGCTGAGGGAATTAGATTAGGAAATGAGACACTTCAAGTAGTAAAGGAGTTTTGCTATTTAGGAAGTAAAATAACTGATGATGGTCGAAGTAGAGAGGATATAAAATGTAGACTGGCAATGAGAAGGAAAGCGTTTCTGAAGAAGAGAAATTTGTTAACATCGAATATAGATTTATGTATCAGGAAGTCGTTTCTGAAAGTATTTGTTTGGAGTGTAGCCATGTATGGAAGTGAAACATGGACGATTACTAGTTTGGACAAGAAGAGAATAGAAGCTTTCGAAATGTGGTGCTACAGAAGAATACTGAAGATAAGGTGGATAGATCACGTAACTAATGAGGAGGTATTGAATAGGATTGGGGAGAAGAGAAGTTTGTGGCACAACTTGACTAGAAGAAGGGATCGGTTGGTAGGACATGTTTTGAGGCATCAAGGGATCACAAATTTAGCGTTGGAGGGCAGCGTGGAGGGTAAAAATCGTAGAGGGAGACCGAGAGATGAGTACACTAAGCAGATTCAAAAGGATGTGGGTTGCAGTAAGTACTGGGAGATGAAGCAGCTTGCACAGGATAGATTAGCATGGAGAGCTGCATCAAACCAGCCTCAGGACTGAAGACTACAACAACAACAACAACATTTGACCACCCAGGTCACCCGACGTGAATGCCATTGAACATTATCCAGAGGTCAGTTCGTACACAAAATCCTGCACTGACAACACTTTCGCAGTTACGGACGGCTGCAGAGGCAGCAAAGCTCAGTATTTCTGCAAAGGACTACCGACGACTTATTGAGTTGGTGTTACGTCGAGTTGCTGCACTACACCGGACATGAGGAGGTCCAATACGATATTAGGTGGTGTATTGTCAAACTTTGTAAATTTACTGTCTCGCAAATAAACAGTACAGAAGACGCAACGGTAGAAAACTGTACCGAAATGCAGAGGATGGACAGGTGGCGTACGGATTGGCAGTTAACCCTCAACATAAAAAATGCAACGTATTGCGCAAAAATAGACTGAAAACACACTAGTGTGTGACTAAACGAGTGCAGAACAGTCGCTGGCAACAGCTAAATCCATAAAATATGTAGGAGTATGCGTACAGAGCGCTTTAAAGTGGAACAGCCTCATAAAACAAATCGCAGGTAAGCCTAATGCCAGACAGATTCATTGGAAGATTCCTCAGAAAGTTTAATGCACTTGCAAAAGAGGTGGCTTACAAACAAACCTTCGGTCGACCAATACTTATACGTTGTTCGTCTGACTGGGATCCTTACAATGAAGGATTGATAGACGAAATAAACAAAAGCTTCGCGTTTCGTTTTAGGTTCTTTTAGTAAGCGCAAAAGCCCCTTAGAGATGCTCAGCCGACTCGAGGCTTTCTGGGACGCGATCAGAGGTGAACAAATTCTCGTTCCAGCCTGCCTTTCCCTATCTCCACCGCAACCATTAACGCAGCTCAACCTGCCACAACGGAGACACTCGAGTACAATGGTTAAAGTAGACCGTCTTAAGCTTCCGCACTTCTGTAGAAGTTGGAAAGTGACAGGTCAAAACATAGAATGGGAACTGAACTTATAGGGCCGAAAAGTGTGACTCCTTTTAGTCGCCTCTTACGACAGGCAGGAATACCTCAGGCTTATTCTAACCCCCAAACCCACAGAGGAGTAATGTAACTGTCAGCCAATTTGTTGTATTGAGTCAGAAACAGTTCAGAGTAATAAATATTTTCATATTTATGGTACACTTCGAAGACAACAAAAGTGTTCAGATTTGGTAAAACACCCTTTCTAGAACGACTGTATTATTTTCACACCTACTTCTGAAAATCTGTTTAGATCATAACCATAACCAAAACTAATAACCTTGTTAGTGAAAACTAAACTCTCTTTTGAATTAAACACAAGACCATAGGAGTCATACTTTAGAGAGCGACCATTAATTTCTTCAATTGTTCTACTACGTAATATCTTTTGTATAGGAACTGACATTTTATATCCATATAATACCCTGACATGTCAAAATCTTACGACCACCTGCCAACAGTTTGTTTGTCCATCTTTGGAATGAAATACGTCACTGATTCTGCGTATCAGGGATTCGACAGTTTGTTGGTAGGTTAGTGGACGTATATGGCATTAGATGTTTACGAACAGGTCAGGTAATTAGCGTGAATAACGGGCCGGTGATCGGCGTACGCGGTGCTGGCGAGCGAGATGAGTTCCATAGGCTTCACATCGGGCGAATTTGGTCGGCAACACATCGATGTGAGTTCACTACAATGCTCCTCAAACCAATTATACTGCTGAAAAATGATATCTCCGTCGGGGAAAAGAATGCAGGGATGTAGGTGGTCAGGAGCTGTCAGCATGTCTTCAGTTACTAACACAGGTCCCATGCAAGCGCAGGAGAATGTCTTCCATAGCATAAGACTACTGTCACGATCTTGCGCCCGTGGAGCGCTGCACGTTTCGGGCCGCCCTTCACGTCGATGACTGCATTTGTGGGAACGACTATCGACCTGGTGTAGCAAAAATGAGATTCACTCGAAGAGCCGACGATTTTACAATTGTCGATGGTCGAACCCCGATGGTCCCGTGCCCACGGCTATCATAACTGACGATGTCGTTGGGTCAACATGTGAACAAGCAGGGACGGTTTGCTGTGGAGCTCCATGTTCCACAATATACGATGAACTATGTGCTCCGAAACACCTGTTGTGCAGAAACATTGTGCTCTTTCGGCAGAGATGCCGCAGGTCACAAAGCAGACAAGCCTCCAAACCCCACTTTCTGTTAAGAGTCGTGGACGTCCAACTACTTAGCGCCTAGTGGTAGCTAGTGGTAGTTTCACTGTCCTACCTCTTTCCGTATATGCTCACGCCAGTAGCACATGAACATTCGACCAGCTTCGCCGTTTTCGAGATACTTGTTCAAAGGCTCTGCGAAGTAATAATCTTCTCATTGACAAAGTCCCTTATCCAACGTATTTCCCCAGTTGCAGCCCTTATCTTAGCTAGGGTGATCTCCGTCCGTGTCTATCCCGCTTACTTACTTTTGTTACCGTGTCACGTGCCCACAACGTCACCAGGTAGCATCCAGCGCCGCGATGGGCATGGTCATAATGTTTTGGATTATCAGTAAATACAGAAATAACAGTATTGATGGTGACACTATTAATAGCACTAGTGATAGCCACACACGCAGATCAGTTGTGTCCATGTTATTTAGTAATATGATAAATAATGCACTCAGTGCCACCGTTGTCAGAGTCAAGTTCCCCATTATTAATATAAGGGCGTGCAGAAAGTTTATACCTCAGAATTTTTTTATTCTGTTCTGAGTATCGTTTGAGATCTTACATGTCACCCATATAACTTAGTCGATTTTCCCATTTCGCTGGCGCAAGTTGCAACCCTCTACTGCTACGAATTGTAGCGTCCTACATGGCCGTGTGTGACGCAACTATGTCGGTAGGTGGTAATCGAGTTTCGAACTGCAGTAAATGTGCCTCAAACTGAAATCCATAGACGAATGAAACCTGTGTGTGGTGATGATTGTATCGACATCAGTAACGTGCGACCTTGGGTTATTTGTACTCGTAATGACGGAAATAAGAGGGCATCCACAAAGAATAACTGATGCCAAAAACGTCCAAAACCATGCATTAGCAGGCAAAGTCATGCTGATAGTGTTCTGCGATTTGAGCGTGTGATGCATGTGGAATTCATGCCTGAAAGAAAGGTACTGCAACACCCTCAGAAAACAAAGCACGAATTCGAAGAGTTCGTCAACACACGGAGTACCCTCTCTTTCGGCCAGACCACACATGAGCACTGCTACATTTGCAGCAATCTGGCACCTGGATTTCACTATCATCTTCCATATGGTCACAACAAAGCCCCATTTGATTTGCATCTGTTTCCAAAAATTAGAGTTCACCTTCGAGGACTTCATTTTGATAGTGATAAAGTAGTGTAAGCAGAGGTGAGGTGACTCCGTCAATAAAGTCAAACATTCTGCAGTTACGGTATCAACAAAATGGGTTCTCGTTAGGAGAAATGTGTTCGTCACCAGGGTGACTTTGTTGAGAAATAAATATGTAGACATGAAAAATAAAGATGTAGAATGTCAATAAGATTTCTTTTATTTTAAAAACTTTAAATTTTTCACATAAATTGGAAAGCATTACTTGTCAGTACCACCTTTTTACCTAGAATAGTGGTGCTAGTTATGGCTTACAGATCTTCAGATAAACCATCACTGCTGCTCCAGATTTCGTATTGTTTCATCTTGCACTCAAGATCAGGTGTCTTTCTCCCTTCTCCAATGCTATCTATTGCTCCATATTGCATTTGTCCTCTCACCCAGATTGTTCGAATACTGCAACATGCAACCAGTATAATCCATGTTTTCTTGAATTACTGCACACAGCTGACAAGCAGATTACAAATTTTATTAGTGGCAGTGCATATGAAACTTACATTTTGGGAAACCGGCAACCCATGCACGGAGGACAGCAGCAGAAGCAGCGTCAGTGATTTACTTTTACTACAAACTGTCTATTTTTCTGCTGAGTCAGCGAGTCAATATTTTTAGCAATTTCCAAGTGGGTAATATTTCAATGGCTTTACCAAAATGCCTGTGTGTTTTCTCGCAGACAAGCCAGGACAAGTTACGATTTCTTCGAACAAGCAAAAACAATTAGTAAGCAAGTTTAGACTTATCAGTGGCAGAGAGACAAGATCTGTTCGAACAAGCAAAATACTTAGTTTGCAAGCACAGATATGTCGATACCTGTCAAGGAATTCGCACAGATGCCTTATTTTTCTCAGCCAAGTAAAATTCATTAGCAAGAACCACGACCTGTGTAACAAAAGAAATTCCGAAAATGATTTATACAAACATCAACCAGTTTCTTAGATTATTTCGTCAAGCATCAGTTATACAAGGTGAGCACAGTCTTGCCCCGGTTATAAAAATTTATAACAGAATAACCGTTTGACATAATAAGTTACATTTGATGCCGTTACATAGGTTAGTGTTACTAGTTGTGACCAATGGATGGCGCTAGAGCTCCACAGCACCGACGCAGTCTGTTAGGTCACGTTAGTAGCTGGTGAAATAGCGTCGAAGCAGGAGAATGTGCAATGTGTGCTTTGGTTTCACGAAACGAAATCGCCCGTCAGTGTTCAGCGTCATTTCGGGCTTCTTATGGACGCAGCCCTCCTGACGTGATGGTATGCAAAGTTTAACGAAACAGGCACCGTTGAAGATCGTCCTCGAAGTGGCCGGCCTCGTGTCAGTGATGCAACTGTTGATCGTGTTGGGCAATCGTTTCGCCGGAGTCCGTCTAAATCAACTTGTCAAGCATCACGTGAACTTCAAATACCTCAAGCAAGAGTGGTGAAGATTCTTGATAAAAGGCTTCGGTTGCATGCTTACAAAGTGCACATCGAGCAGGCCTTGAAAAATGTTCAAATGTGAGTGAATTCCTAGGGGACCAATCTGCTGAGGTCATCGGTCCCCAGATTTACACACTACTTAAACTAACTTATGCTAAGAACAACACACACACTCATGCCCGAGGGAGGACTCGAACCTCCGGCGGGAAGGGGCCCCACAATTCGCGACATGGCGATTCAAACCGCGCGGCGCAGGCCTTGCAACCGAATGATTTGCTGACACCTACTGAATTTGCAACTGAGATTCTCAACAGGTTTGATGGCCCTAACGATTGCTTAAATCTCATAAGCTTTGCCGATGAATCCATCTTTCATGTGAGTGGAATGGTAAATAGGCATAATGTCCGTATATGGGGTTCAAACTCTCCACATGCTACTGTACAGTTACAGCGAGACAGCGAAAAAGTCAATGTTGGGTGCGGCCTCATGCGTAACAAAGTTTTTGGGCCGTTTTTCCTCGCGGAAAAATCCATTACTGCTAACATTTACTTAGACGTTTTGCAACAGTTCATTGCCCCACAGTTAGAAGAATATCAACCGTGGATAATTTTCAAGCAAGGTGGAGCACCCCTCCCCCGCCCCCCCCACCCCCCACCCACCCAATTGGGCTTTGATAGAGCTTGATTTCCTGGATGAAACATTTCCGGATCGATGGACTGGAAGGAACGGTCCAAAAACCTGGCCACCCCGCTCTCCAGACATTACGCACCTTGACTATTTTTTCTGCGGCTGTATCAAAGACAGTCTACGTCACACCAGTTGCTGACGTGGACGAACTGAAGGCTAGGATACAAGCTGCTGTGGGTACTGTGACAGAACACATGTTACGAAACACTTGGCGGGAACTGGAATACCGCCTCCACATTCTCCAAGCCACCAAGTGAGCATTCGTTGACATTTACTAACGTAAGTGGTCTTCAAAAAACAAGTAACAATAACCTATGTAACGGCATCAAATGTAAATTATTATGTCAAATGGTTATTCTGTAATAAATTGTTATAATCATGGTAAGAGTTGTGCTCACCCTGTATTATTAATCTACATCCACAAGGAAAGTAGTATGACTGTCAATTATGTTAAATTATGTAGCGTTATTAAAACAGCAGTATTGGCCTATGGAATAAAAGGAACAAGAAATAAGGACTGGTACGAGCAAAATTTGGAAGAAATGGAACCAGTCACTGAGGCTGAACGGAAAGCCCTGCTTGCTTACAAAAGAAACCCAAATGAAAGAGCTCGAGATGACCTACGAAAAGCAAAGAACAGGGCACAGCAAACATCCAGGAGATGCGCAAATAGCTACTGGCTGAATTTATGTGCAGCTATACAGAAAGCGGGCGATTCTGGGAATGCTAAGGCAATGTACGATGGTATCAAGAAAGCAATTGGACTAACTGTCAGAAAAACAGCTCCTCTGAAGTCCAAGACGGGTGAAGTCATTACTGACGAAGGCAAACAAATGGAACGCTGGGTTGAACACTACCTCGAGTTGTATGCAGCCGAGAATGAAGTTAGCAAGGATGCATGTGACGCCATCAAACAAATGCCAGTTATGGAAGAACTAGATGCAGTGCCTACTATGGAAGAAATTAGTAGAGAAATAGATTCTCTTGCTAACGGAAAGGCTCCAGATGAAGATGGGATCCCTGCAGAGGTTATTAAGTATAACAAGCCTGTTCTTCTCAAACATTTATATTCACTTATCACAACCAGGTGGGAAGAAGGTTATGTCCCGATGAGTATGCTGAATTCGAGGATAGTTACTCTATATAAACAGAAAGGGAACAGAAGTGACTGGAACAATTACCATTTCGGGAAAGCTGATGCAAGAGTCATCCTAATGCGGTTACAAATCTTAGCTTCCAAAATCTACCCAGTATCTCAGTGTGTCTTCAGGCCTGGCCGATCAACCGTAGATATCACCTTCTCCTTAAGACAGCTACAAGAGAAATTTCGTGAGCAGCAGAGGCCACTTTATATTGCTTTCATTGACCTTGTTAAAGCGTTTGATGTAGTGAGCAGAAATGGGCTTTTCAAACTGTTGCAAAAGATTGGATGCCCACCTAAACTACTACAGATAATTGTCTCTTTCCATGAGAAAACACAAGCAACAATCTGCTTCAACGGTAAAACATCAGAAGCATTCCCTGTTAATAGCGGTGTGAAACAGGGGTGTGTGTTAGCTCCTACATTATTTGGAATTTTCTTTTCCCTTCTGCTCAGAATTGCCTTTGAAGACTGTGAGGAGGGAGTGTATCTACATACGAGGTCTGATGGAAATCTTTTCAACATTGCTCGCCTCAAGGCCAAGACCAAAGTAAACACAGTTGTTATCCGTGAGTTGTTATATGCGGACGATGCAGCTCTAGTAGCGAACACAGAAGATGAGCTGCAGTATATAATCAACAAATTATCAAATGCCTGTGAAAAATGTGGTCTACTCATCAGCCTTCAAAAGACTAAGATCATGGCGCAGAGCCCTACCAACCTTCCATCCATCAGCATTGATGGCAGCCCTCTCCAGATAGTTGATGACTTTACCTACTTGGGATCCACAATATGTAGCAACTTGTCCATGGGCACTGAACTTATTAACAGAATCGCAAAGGCATCATCTGTCATGGCTAGATTGAAAAACAGAGTATGGAACAACGGACTGCTTACCACAAAAACTAAATTAAATGTCTACAACACTTGTGTTATAAGCACCCTTCTCTATAGCTGTGAGACATGGACAACTCTTTCTAGGCATGAATCTCGACTCAACAGCTTCCATCTCCGCTGTCTCCGGAAGATCTTTCAGATCTCTTGGAGAGATAGAGTACCCAACACCGAAGTCTTTCATCGTGCAAGCACAACCAATATCTTTGCACTCCTAAGTCGTCGACGTCTAAGATGGTTGGGACATGTCAGGTGCATGGATCCTGAACGGATACCGAAACAGCTGCTGTACGGAGAACTTCAGGAAGATGTGAGGCCAGTGGGACGACCGCATCTTCGTTTCAACGATGTCTGCAAGAAAGACCTGACCAAGATCAGAATCAATCCAAGTCGATGGGAAAGCATTGCTGACGACCGTGTCAAGTGGCGAGTAACTGTGCGCAACGGCGTCAAGCACTCAGAGGACGACCGCACACAGGAACAAATCAGGAAGAGGACAAAGCGAAGAGACAGAGCGGCCTCTCTTCGAAGTCCCTCAGATTCCACATGTCCAAACTGCAGTAGGGACTGCCACTCTCGAGAGGGACTTTTTAGCCACAGCAGACGCTGCAGACTCTGAACCAAGCATGCTACACCATCATCCCTCAAGGATGGACGGATGCCATTATATTAAAACAGACAACACCAGTGTTTCAAAACGATAGCTCACACAATTCCTATCAAAATTGTTTAAGTCTTGACTCAATATAACTACTGTTCATCAGCCATCAATCATTCACATTCATATCATTAACCTACATCCGCAGAATGTGTAGTACGGTTGTTGATTATGATAATGTGGTGTTTGCCGACTGGTCCGCAGCAGCAGACTGCTGCACGATATCTCGCTTCTTAGTGTGTCGGCACATCACTCGACGTGTGCCTGATCATATTTCTGTCGGCCATGTTCGAAGCAGTTTGGCGGTTGTGGTGGCCCTTAAACACGCATTCGCAATCGTCTCACATACGGCTTGCTTACAGACCCATGTTTAGTGGAACGATTTTGCTTTTACTATTATACTTTCATTCACGTCATGTTTTGCTATTAATTGTAACACACGCTGTTTGTACGTAAGATACACTACAGCGCTAAAGAAACTGGTCTAGGCATGCGCATCCAAATACAGACGTATGTAAAAAGGCGGAATACGGCTTTGCGGCTGGCAACACCTATAAAAGACATGTATCTGTTGGGGTTACTGCTGACACAACGGCAGGTTATTAAGATTTAAGTGAGTTATAGTCGGCCCAAGAACGATGGGATACAGCACCTCCGCAGTACGCCTATGGAGACAACCTCATGAATCCATGGACCCTGCATACCAAAAAGGAACTGTTCAAGCTGGTGGAGGCTCCGTAACGGCGTGAGGCTTGTGGAGTTGGGGTTATATGGGACCCCCGATACGTCTAGATACGAGTCTGACTGGTGACACGTACGTAAGCACCTTGTCTGATCACCCGCATCCCTACACGATATTAGGCAGGCGTACCAGTCTCTTTGGTTCTTCAGTGCATAATCACCGTTTACGGACTTGGTTTCCGACATGCACCATTGAATACACAAACTGCCACCTCTGATCATGACATCAAGATGGCATACCTAAACCGAAATTGATTACTTATGAGGAATATCTCATAATTGTGCCTGCAAATAACGGAAATAGGGAACATTTCCTTCATGTTCTGCAACTGTTATGTACTTGATAACGTTGAAAACTTCGTAAGACTTTTGCGGACGAAGCTGTTATCCATAAAAGATTACAACGTTAGAAGACTGCAGCAAAATGTAGGAAGACCTGCAGAGGATCCTTGGCTGGTGTAGGGACTGGCAGTTGACCGTCAACCTAAATAAATGTCACACATTGCACATCAACTGGGGGAGGGGGGGCTATACATTACTTAATACACGCAGCTATTATATTTCCACCTGCCTAAAAACGCTATTGCAAAGTTATTAGCCAAAGGTAATCCTGTACAGTTCTCATAGACCACTCTTTAATATGGATTTAATTATAATGAGGGTATAATTTATATAGAATGTATAGAAACTATACAAGCCATCATTTCTTAACTTAGATTTTAAAGTAATGTTCAATACTGAGGACATGAAACAAACTATAATAAAAACTTGATTTGTTATTAATTTTAAGAAGACATATTTTTTACCGAGTTCCTAATCCAATGTCCCTGTAAATGACCATTCTACTTAACTCGCCAAAATCTAGAAGTCGGCCAAACACACTGAAGAGCCAAAGAAACTGATACACCTGCCTAATATCGTGTAGGGCCCCGGCGAGAACGCAGAAGTGCCGAGACACGACGTGGCATGGACTCGACTAATGTCTGAAGTAGTGCTGGAGGGAACTGACACCATGAATCCTGCAGGGCTGTCCACAAATCCGTAAGAGAATGAGGGGGCGGAGATCTCTTCTGAACAGCACGCTGCAAGGCATCCCAGGTATGCTCAATAACGTTCATGTCTGGAGAGTTTGGTGGCCAGCGGAACTGTTTAAACTCAGAAGAATGTTCTTGGAGCCACTCTGTACCAATTCTGGACGACTGGAGCGTCGAATTGTTCTTAGATTAGATTAGATTACATTAATTATTCATTCCATAGACCCACAAAAGAGGGGATCGTCCGGGGTGTGGAACATGTCAGATAAACACATTACAAAAATGTAATTATGAAAACTTGAGTGTCATTAATTTTAATGATCCTCAGTCAATAAACAGTAAAATTATGTACATTAATTAAAATTAAACTTGTAATATCTACAGGTTTAATAGTTACATTTGCTTTCATTAAATCCATCATTCACACAGTAGCTAGTTACTTGGCTATTACAACCAAGCATTTTCAGAAATTAAAGTAAAGTATTCATTTCAATGATCCTCAGTTAAGAACAGTCAAATTATGTACAAGATTTAAAATTAAACTTCCACTACTTACAGACTTAAGAGTTACTTATGCTTTCCATACATCCATTATTCACACACTAGGTAGTTACTTGGCTGTTACAACCAAGTATTGTCAAAAATTAAAATATAATAAATTTTCATTAAAATAGTCTACTGCACTTGTTTAGAAATTCATGGATGGAATAGAAGGAGTTGGCCACCAAAAATTCTTTTAAATTATGTTTAAATTGTGCCTTGTCTGAAACTAAACTCTTAATGGTTGCTGGTAACACTTTGAAAATATACGTTCCTGAATACTAGACTCCTTCTGGGCAAGAGTAGGTGATTTTAAATCTTTATGTATATTGTTCCTTTTCCTAGTATTGATACTGTGTACTAAGCAGTTAACTGGAAAAAGAGATGTATTATTTACAACGAACTTCATTAAGGAATTAATATAATGAGAAGCTGTGGTTAGTATGTCCAATTCTTTGAATAGGGTTCGACATGATGTTCTTGGATTTACACTACACATTACTCTTATTATACACTTCTGTACTCTGAAAAGTTTTTCTTGGTTTGCGGCGTTACCCCAAAATATGATACCATGTGACATAATGGAGTAAAAATAAGCAAAATATGCCAGTTTGTTTCTATTTATATCTCCTATGTCTGACATTATTCGCATTGCAAACACAGACTTGTTTAGGTACTTTAGCAGTTCGTTAGTATGTTGCTTCCAACTGAATCTATTATCAAGTTGTAATCCCAAGAATTTTACACTCTCAACTTCTCCTATTTCCATGTCATCATGTTTTATACACACACTAGACAGAAATCTCTTGGAAGTTCTGAACTGCATATAGTGGGTCTTTTCAAAGTTTAGTGACAGTGAATTGGCTATGAACCACTTCTTAATGTAAATAAAAATTTGATTAGCTGCCCTTTCTAAATTTGTATTTGATTTACTTTTTATTGCAATGCTTGTATCATCAGCAAATAAGACAAACTTGGCATCTGCTAATGTAACAGATGACAGGTCATTAATATACACAAGAAAAAGTAGTGGACCTAGAATGGAACCTTGGGGAACGCCACATGTAATTTCTCCCCAGTCACATACATGATGTCTGATTGCCTACTGCTGAAGTGTTACGTAATGACACCCTCTGTTTTCTATTAGTAAGATATGACTGAAACCACTTTGCAGCACTAGCAGTGATGCCATAATATTTTAATTTATTTAATAGAATGCTGTGATTCACACAGTCAAAAGCCTTTGACAGGTCGCAGCAAATACCAGTTGCCTCTAATTTGTTGTCTAATGAATTAAGGAAATATTCACTGTAATTGTAAATAGCCTTCTCAATATCAGAACCCTTAAGAAACCCAAACTGTGCCGTCTCTAATGACCTCGTTGTCGACGGGACGTTAAACACTAACCACCACCACCACCACTGCCACCCAAACTGTGACTCTGACAGTATGTTATTTTCACTAAGGTGCTTAAGTAGATGCTTGAACATAACCTTTTCAAAGATTTTTGAAAAATCTGGCAAAAGTGAGATCGGTCGGTAATTTGATGGCATTTCTTTGTCCCCTTTCTTGTTGAGGGGTAGAACTTCAACATATTTAAGCCAATCCGGGAATGTTCCTGTGATAAGTGATTGATTACACAAATAACTTAAGATATGACTAAGCTCACATGAATAATCTTTTATTAACTTTGTTGATATGTTACCATAATCACTAGAATGCTTTGATCTCAAGGACTTTATCATGGACTCTATTTCTTTGGGCGAAGTAAGTGTCAACTCCATTTTACTGAGATTGCTTGTGTGCACTGGTCTCAGATAGTCCATTGCATTATTTACTGAATCTGACAAGCCCATGCTATCAGTAACAGAGACAAAATACTTGTTTAAATGGAATGCAACACAACATGCGTTTGTTACCAGGGTTTCATTTATTTTTAGAGCTATTTCTTCCTCCTCACATCTGGTTCTACCTGTCTCTGACTTAACTATATTCCACATTGTTTTTATTTTATACCTGGATGTATTTATCTTCTTCTCATAATGCAGGTGTTTAGATTTCTGGCTAACCTTCTTCAATATTTTGCAGTAATTTTTATAATGAGCTCTAATGCTAGTATCAAAGGTGTCCCTTCACATCAGATAGAGTTTACTTCTTGTCTCACATGATATCTTTATCCCTTGTGTGATCCATGGTTTCTTATTAGACTTCTGTTTAATTTGAATTACCTTCAAGGGAAAACAATTTTCAAATAAGGTGCTAACTTTGTTAATGAATGTTTTGTATTTTCCTTTTGTGTCTTGGATGCTGTAAACATCCATCCAATTAATTTCTTTGAGCAATCTCCAAAATTTCTCAGTTTTTGACTGTTTTATTAGCCTTCTGTACTCAAATGGTTCAAATGGCTCTGAGCACTATGCGACTAAACATCTGTGGTCATCAGTCGCCTAGAACTTAGAACTACTTAAACCTAACTAACCTAAGGACATCACACACATCCATGCCCGAGGCAGGATTCGAACCTGTGACCGTAGCAGTCGCGCGGTTCCGGACTGAGCACCTAGAACCGCGAGACTTCTGTACTCAGTTCTGATAGATGTTTTACCCTGACAATTTTCAAAATTTGATGTTAGGTGTTGCATATCATGGTCAGATAGCCCATTTACTACTGGTTTTGTAAGTGGCTTAGTTGCCTAGAATTGTGTACAAAGATATTATCAATGGCAGTCTTAGAACATTTGTATACCCTAGTTGGGAAATTACAGTAGAAATTAAATTGAATGAGAATGTAAATGATTTCAGTAACTGTTTACTGACAATGTTTTTCAGGTTTATCTATATTAAAATCACCAGTAACTACTAGTTCTTTGTTTTTTTTTTAATTTTAGATGAGATAATAAATCTTCAAGATCGTTTATAAACAGGTTGAAATTCCATGAAGGTGCTCTGTATATGGCTACTATTATAAAGGACCTATTATGAAATTCTATCTCTGTTGCACATGCTTCCATGTGCTGCTCTAAGCAAAATTTATTAATTTCTGTAGTCTAAAATTTAAAACTGTTTTTAACAAATGTGACAACTCCTCCTTTCTCCATATGATGTCTACAGAAGTAAGAGGCTAATTTAAATTCTGTATGGTTTAACATGATGTTCAGAGAGGCAGATTATATCAACTGAGTTCGATGACTCTAATTCATCAATGCACATAAGTAGTTCATTAATTTTACTTCTAAGCCCTCGAATATTCTGATGCACTGAAGATAGTTGGCATTTCACATTTACCGAGATGAAATCAGATGGAAATAAAGTTTCTGCTGATTGCTGTAAATTTTTAACTGACAGCTGTGTTCGCTGATCCAATGTGCCAGGATTATGCTGTTTGATTTCTTTCTCAAACTGAAGGTTTGTTTCAATCTTACTTGTGTCAGAACTTGACGTCGTTCTGTCCTACCTATCCTAAAAAAGGTGCTGCTCCAACACCTGTGACCACTGGTATATTACCACTCATGTCAGGGCCTCCCCCCTTACATTTCCTGCTATTAGCCTAGCCAGTTTACCCTTCCCTTTCCTGTTGAGGTGTAGGCCACGTCTAGTATAATCCCACCTATTGAGAGAATTAACAGGAACCAAACCAATATGTGAAGCCCTCACCCAACCCAAGTAGCCGTTCCAACTCCAAATAACTCTCCCGACAGAAGAGTTTAAATGAGGTCGGTCATGGCGTCTCAGAACAGACAAACCCAACAATGGTATGTCTCGTTGCTGATGCAGTCTTTGCCAGGTCCCGCTTTGTATTGTACCCAGGATCTCTGTCAGTACTATTGCCCAGCCCACACATAATAACCACGATGTCTTCCTTGGTCAATTCTTTACAGAGTGAACCTAAATCCTCTGTCACCTGACCCAGACCAGCACTAGGTTTAAAAAAATTTGTGACCTGGTATTCTGATCCTAACTGTTCCTGCAAAAGTTGGCCTGCACATCTGGCATGTGAACTACCTAACAACAAAGCTTTCTTTCTCTTTGCTGACTTCCCTACATTCTTATTCGATTTCCTACTGAAAGTTTGTTGTGCCCTCTCTACACCTACCTCTGTCTGAGGCTCATCAGTTTCTGATTGAAGCAACAGGTCAAACTTATTCTTCACAATCACCACAAAGCTGTCTGACAAAGTTCTAGGTGTGTTCCTCCTGTTACCTGTTGCCACTTCCCACCTCTCTTTACCCTTATCCCTCCCTAACCTGCTCAGATCTTCCCTAGCCTGCTCTAACTGTGCTTGAAGGGCAGCAATTTTCCCCTCCTGTTCCACTATTTTCCTATCTCTTGCATATCCTACAGAACCACTGATGAATCTGATCCACTTCCCCATTTCCCACGCCGCTAAAGTCACCCCAATGGGGAAAAAAAACTACTGCAGCCATCACACCAAACCCCGGAGCTAACAATTCCACGGCACGTCAGGCACTTTTCACTCATGGTAAAAATCTTACTTTAGCGAGAATAAGTAAAATTAAATTACCGAAAAACAAGAAAACACGTTTACGAAAGATTAGGTCTACTCTCAATCGTATGTAAACAAACTTACTTTAGTGACAATGCTAATACGGCGTGTCCAAGTTTCCAGATACCGTAACTTAAAATTTACGCAGTGTTTCGCAAAATAAGAGTTAAACAACAAATGGGTTACGCTTTTCTTAACTTGCTGGAACTGAACATAACAATTGAATGAGATTCTATAAGTTTTACTACTCTAAAACGTATGCAAGAATGCGATAGTAACCCTACTTTATATTCCTTTCTCGTTTTCTGGAATAATACGCAAAGAGAAGTGAAACCTCTAATAGTAAGCTTGCAAAACACACTAATACAAGTATTAAACTAGTTTCCTGAACTAAACTGAGTTTTATTATAGTCTAAATCACTTATCTGTACGGCAACACGAAACTCATGCATCTCACCTGGTGCATGGATACCAACCAAACTGCTGGAATTGCCCACGTCCGTCGGAATGCACAATGGACATGAATGGATGCACGTGAGCAGACAGGATGCTTACAAACGTGTTACCTGTCAGTGTCGTATCTAGACGTATCAGGGGTCCCATATCGCTCCCACTGCACACGCCCCACACCATTACAGATCCTCCACCAGCTTGGAAAGTACCTTGCTGACATGCAGGGTCCACGGTTTCATGAGGTTGTCTCCATACTCGTACACGTCCATCCGCTCGAAACAATTTAAAACGAGACTCGTCCGACATGTTTCCAGTCATCAACATTCCAACGTCGGTGTTGACTGGCCCAAGCCAGGCGTAAAGCTTTCTGTCGTGCAGTCATCAAGGGTACAGGAATGGACCTTCGGCTCTGAAAGCCCATATCGATGATGTATTGTTGAAGGGTTTGCACGCTGACACTTTTTGATGATCCAGCATTGAAATCTGCAGTAACTTTCGAAAAGGTTGCCCTTCTGTCACGCTGAGCGATTCTCTTCAGTCGTCGTTGGTCTCGTTTTAACAGGATCTTTTTTCGGCCGCGGAGATGTCGGAGATTTGATATTTTACCAGATTCTTGATATTTACGTTACTCTCGTGAAATGGTCGTACGGTAAAATCCCCACTTCATCACACGTGCGGTGACTACAACACCACGTTCCAACTCACTTAAATCTCGATTACCTGCCATTGTAGCATAAGTAACCGATCTAACAACTACACCAGACGCTTGTTGTCGTACATAGGCGTTGCCGACCGCAGAGCCGTTTCTGTTATTTTACATGCCTCTGTATTTAAATACGCATGCCTATATCAGTTTCTTTAGCGCTTCAATGCATGTTCTATATCAACGTCACTCTTTACTATTACCCTATATCCACCGGTACATGAACTCACTTCAACATACAGAGGACTGAAATTTTTGGGGAATTGAATGAAATATTCACAGCTGACGCCGATTATCTAAGAAATTCTTATAGCCAGTCCAAGCGATACTGCTATTATTCAACCAGTACTCTAATTGTACTATCGTGTATCAGGGTCAACGCTCCATGTGCAGAAAGCTGGGTCGATGGCATTGTGCGTTTTAAGGCTATGTGAGCGATTTCGTATTTCTATCGAGATAAGCTCCTTAAAAATAAGGTGTCATAAGTGCAGACTAGAACTGTAGTCGTAACAGCGACAGCAAAATAAAAAGCCACAATGAGTTTCACCGTTCATACAGAGTGTCTAATTACTAAACACTTATTTTCTTTCAAAAGCCTAGAACAGCGCACAATTTTTTAGCATCTCGAAGGAAATTGTTACAGAGTTTGTCCAAGTGGTCTATTGATTACTGAGTCTACATCTAATCTATACTCTGAAAACCACTTTGGGGTGCATGGGAGAGGATATTTCCCGTTCTACCATTTATTAAGGTTTCTTCCCGTTCCACACGTGTGTGGAGCGCTGGAAGCATGACTGTCTGAATCCCTCTGTGCGTGCAGTATTTATTCTACTCTTATCCTCATGATCCCAATGTGAGCGATACGTAGGGGATTTTAGTACATTCCTAGAGTCATAATTTAAAAGCGGTTCTTGAAGCTTTATTGGGTTCTGGGTAATTTACGTCTATCTTCAAGACTCTTCCAGTTCAGTTCCTTCAGTATCTCTGTGACACTCTTTCACGGATCAAACAAACCTGAGACCATTCGTGTTCCCCTGTTTGTCCTATTTGGTACGAGCCCCACACACTTGAGCAATATTGTAGAATCGATGGCACAAGTGATCTGTAAGCAGTCTCCTTTGTATACTGATTGAACTTACCAGTATTGTACTTACCCCTGAAGTCCAACACCTGCTTTACCCAAAACTGAGCCTATATGATCATTACATTTAATATCCCTACAAAGTGTTACACCCAGGTATTTGTACGATGTGGCCGATTCCGAAGGTGACTCATTGATATTATAGTTTTAGGGTACTACGTTTTGGGAAGTGTAAAATTTTACATTTCTGAACATTTAAAGCAAGTTACCAATCTTTTATCAAGATCTGACTGAGTATTTATGCAGTTTGTTTCAGACAGTACTTCATCATAGATACTGCATCATCTGCGTCTGAGGTTACTATGAAGATCATTGATTTACAACATGAACATCAAGGTCCCATCGCACTTACCTAGGGCACACCTGAAGCTACTTCTACATCTGACAATGACTCTCTACCAAAGAAAACTTGCTGTGTCCTCCCTACCAAAAGGTCCTTGTCCAGTCACAGATTTCAATTGATACCCCATATGATCGTAGTTTTGATAATAAGCGTAGGTGTGGTACTGATCAAACGCTTTTCTGAAATAAAGAAATATTGCATCTACCTGAGTGTACTGATCCAAAGCGTTCAGTATGTCATCTGAGAAAAGTGCGTGTGGGGTTTCACATGATCGATGTTTTCGGAATCCGTGCTGATTAGCACTGAGGAGCTTATTCTGTTCAAGATACCCCATTATATTTAAGCTCAGAATATGTTCTAAGATTCTACAACAAATCGATATCAGGGATATTGGACGGTAGTTTTGTGGATTAATTTTACTACCGTTGTTGTAGACTGGTGTGACCAGTACTATTCTTTCAAGAACTAGGCACTTTTTTTGTTAGATGGATCTACGATAGATTATAGTTGGTCGAGAAAACATGTTTAAAGCATCTTATGCAACACGGACTGTAAAGAAACTAGAAGGAGGTCACGGGCTCACCACTATCTTCTCGGAATGTGCAGCACTGTTCGTACATCTATCAGCTTCTACAATAGACCACTATAGATTTTGCCCTTCAGCTACACTGCTTCAGAAGTAGAGGTCTCAATCTGAAACAACACCTGTTATTGTGGACTTCAGTCTGAAGATTGGTTTGATGTAGTTCTCCACACTAAATATATGATATGTAAATCTGTGCATCTCTGCATAACTACTGTCACCTACATCCATTTGCACCTCATTCGATTCATT
The DNA here is from genome assembly GCF_023897955.1 of Schistocerca gregaria. Classification (NCBI taxonomy): domain Eukaryota; kingdom Metazoa; phylum Arthropoda; class Insecta; order Orthoptera; family Acrididae; genus Schistocerca; species Schistocerca gregaria. The sequence goes on from NC_064931.1 coordinate 48,434,221, forward strand.
TGCTCCACCACTACAACAGACCAACATATCCCATTACTATCAAACTGACAATTCGATGACTTTTTTATTATTGAATAAAACCATGGATGTGGGTAATGGCAGTCACCCTATAATCTGACAATCATTGCCGGATTCAGTACATTGACCATCATTCCACCCACCCAGTAGTATTCAGGGCAATGATGGCTACGATGTCAACTGTCCGTCATTCACGATGGACTAGCGCAGTCTAGTAGCCTTCTAAATTTAAGAAGCAGAGGTTTCTTTTTCTCTTAGAGTAACGTAAATTGTTTATTGTAACCAAAGTCATAATAAAGATCAGAATTAATTGCTGCCCCCTGCTTCGTCTGACATACTAGAGCGTCAATGTTAACTCTGCTTTGTAACAACTATTACAACTGTTGCCTGCTAACGATTTAGGCACACTTTTTAATTGTAGAAAATAATGTCTTCGCCATAATGGTAGTGACCATGGTCAAGGGGTAAACTGATCATCATTGCCCCAATATCATCAATTTTTATACATATTTTTATGTTTCACGTTGTTAGGAAATACATAAGGAAAACAAAGCTAAATGGACTGTAGAAGATTTTGAAGGCTGCTGAAAATATTAAAATATAGTACTTTTAGCAAACTGCAAATTAGATTAAAGAATGGAACTGAATCTGACCTGAGCTTACGAAGGAAATGTAACTTTCCTCCTGCAAACGAAGAAATTCTAGGTAACCATGTTAAATTAGCTGAGGTTAAAATTTGTTTGAGGATGCGATTCAAGAAGGATGCACTTCAGTTTCCCATCACACCTGTTTCTCAGCTGCTTTATTATTCAAGGAGAGTTATTCCGCAAGGAGAAGAAGACAGGTCAAGATAAAGGAGATGACATTAAGGGGGAACGACAAGGTGGCGACCGAAAAAACTCGAATTTTTTTATTACAGAATTCGAATATATATAAATAGAAGAATTATTCCCCAAAATGTTATGCTCGAACTCCAAAACGAAACGATTCTGTGAGCATTTGAAGCCGAGCGTACACGGCACGCCTCGGCGTTAGAGAATCGGTTGTCACAAGTCGTTATCGATGCCTTCACCTTTATTTATACCAATTTCAGTAAAAATGATTTGCACGAGCGTTATTGCTGGTTTTACTCAAAATGTGAACGAAAGTTTCAATAGTCTCATTTGGAGTTACGCTCCAAAAATTACATCCACCCGAAGCGAAATTGTTAATATTGTTTAAGAATTGGCCGTATGTCTATTCAACGAAGACCATACTGCATTAATGCACGAGGCAAATGCTCTTCAAATCAAAATCGGCGGTCAAATGCGCCGATTCTGTGAAGATAGAGACGCCAGCGGCGATGCGTTCAGCGACGAAAAGGGCTTTGAGGACGAAAATGAGGGCTTATCAGATCAAAATAGCAGAAAGCGGCCATCCACTAGCCAGGCGGCGATGATATCCGGTAAGTCTCAAGCTTTGTCCCTTTTTTAATGTGATAAATACTTATCGAACTTTAAACGCGTTTTTCTAAAAACCATGTTTTTCAGTATGATTGTCGTCGCCCACGATACAATATTCATCCGATTTTAATGAGTTTTGGTCTCCCTTAAAGCAAACTGAATTCTCTTCAGTTACTGTAGCCGATTTATTTATGTTGATATACAAAAATTGCAATTTTTCAAATATCTATAATTTCGCCAACTCTTTTTCCTGTTTTTCAAATCCCTACGACGAACTAAAATTAGATCTGTAAGGATTTGGGTGATATCTTAGTTTCATGTTTCAGATAACAACAACCAGAGCTACACTGACAACCGTCGCTCTACCTCCCATCAGAACTCGTAAAAAGCCCAATTACACAGTAAAGATATTAATATTTTTTCAATAAAAATACCAATAAAAACTTTAAATGTATTCTTCATTTATTGCAGCAAAGCCTATTTCTCTACTAAATTGCAGTATGGAAAAAACCCTGAATTTGAGCAACATTCGTCCGTCACCCCTTTAGCCAAAGAAAACAAGGTATTTATAAACCATAGATCAGAGGAGGGGGTTGAGATATTAGGAAAAAGAAGATGAATACAATGAAGAAGAACATGATTTATGAAAAAAATTATAACAAAGACATGAAGTAGAATGGCGGCATCATTTTTTAGTGAATCAATAGACAAAATGCAGTGTACTGCATATGGCGTCAGATCCAATCCTATATAAAATATGTGGATGATCGGTGAACCATCAGCAGATACTGATGGGAATGATTTAATAATTCACTTAATTAGACACCCAGAAACGAGAATATTATATAACCTATTGTTTACAATTAAACCTAATGAAAAGAGTTATATAATTTGAGACCTTCAAAATTGTGCTAAAATTCTTAGTATTTGCAATGTTCATAAGAAAAATTCTCTCCATCTATCTCCTACACATCAATAAATTCTAACTTGTACCAATATCGTTAAGCCCACAATACATGTAAGTGGGTCCATATCAGGATGTGAGAGAACACAAATGAACTTCGGCTTCGCTTTATAAGGCGACCTCCAGCATTACACACATCGACTATATACATTGGAATATCTTCAACGAATTGGTGGAGCGCCTAGATTTATTGCTGACCTCGAAAGTGATAGGGAATAATTCACATAGTAATGAAATAATTTCTGCTGAAGAGGAACTTCAGGAAGCAACAGTAATTTCTTGAAGCTGATGATGAATGTCTAAAGTGAAAGAGTCAACTGCAGAATGGAAAGTAGTGTGCGAAAACACAAAAACATCGAAAGAGAGTCCCAAGAGATGGATTGCGTAAATTCGAAATATTTGGAAACTGTTCATATAATTATTGTGCGAGATTTCACGTATCTATCAGGATACTTTGGATCTTGGGGACAAATAGTGAAAGTCTGTATTCGACAAAAAAAATGAGGATTGAACATATAGGTAGAGCTTTAGTGCTTATATTTCAAGCTGGAAGTCACAGTCAGTGTGAACTTAGTTGATGTACGTTTGTTCATACTGTATGTTGGCTCACAAAAAACAGTTCAGTGTCACCTCGATTTCATTAAGGCAAATACAGCTGTTCAAACTATGTTAGCTGCTCGAGATGTCTTACATTTAATCGAATTCTAACAACCTACTGTTTGTAATAGATGACATTCCTATAAGTGTTGAAGGTGAACAAATATGTTTAATTGTATGATGAATAAAGTAAGAAATGTAACGTTTTTATAATTAATTTATACGTAGAGTATTTTTATTTGTTTTCCCGCCCCACCTGTAATATGTTTTATTGTTGTAATGAGCATGTCAGCTGAAGAACGGAAGAGTAATACAGCTATGCATGAGTCCTTTCTCTAAAAAGATTAAAAATTGTACTGAGATCGCAAATGCGTTTATAATGATCTACAGAAGAAGTGCACACAATGCAAAATTGAGATTTTTTTTTAACATGTCAGACTACATACGAATTGGCTGTTTCGTCTTAATGGCCCTGACAGATCCATTTCAAGAAATGCTAAGAAACGTTAACTTTTCTACCCGCACTATTTTGCTTTATTCAAAAATATACCGCCCCCACCATCTTGCATTTTTTTTAAATTTCCGACCATCGCCATCTTAGATTTTTGAATTTGCTCATCACTGCCATCTCTGGTTTTGACTTCATTGCATAGATGCACTCATTGGGTCCTGAAGCCAGGACGTCTAGATACGAACCCAAGGCTGAGGGGTGTGCTGGAACATACGAAGACCTACTATTAAGAAGACTTGCGCAAAGTGGCCCTAGGAGACAGGATGAAAGATTGAACGAATTCTAGGAAACGAGACTGCAATAACACATGAAGGAAAATTGACGGTTCCTTCTGGAGAATGAATAGTAACTATTACACACAAATAAGTAACTAATTATAACCATATAACGATGACAGATATTCACAAGATATTCAAAAGGTTTTATCTGAAGAACCATTCGAAATCGAGCGCATATCTGAATGAAGTGTTTGCTTCCAGTGCTCATTTCTTTCACATCCCGAAATGTTGACCTCCTGGAAGGGTTACCTATACGTAAATTTGTGCTTCTAATATTAAAAGTGGAAAACATGGCATCAGTTATTCTGTACAAAAACGATCACACCACCATAATGACTTGCATGGTTTATATTTTCGTGTTCAGAAGTCTCATTCTGAATACTCTTTTGACCATAGGATAAAAGTGAACTTGCATTCTCAGTGCTGTTCAGTAGGAAGCGTTGTGTGTCCAATCGTGAATGGGACACTGTGGCTAGTGAACACTGTTCAGTCTAACGACATATCTCGGAGGTTCATTTCAAGGATAGACCATGCACGTAATTTCTGTCTATGGCAGGGAGTTTGGGCTTGGTTGTCTAGTGGCAAAGTGCGTGGCTGAAAACGAAGGTCGGGGCTGAATCCCGGATGGACCGCACCAAAGGGAAATGTGAAGAGTCGCCTGGGACGGATTACACTTAAACTGTAGGCCCCTGGAATAACTGGCGTGGATTAGAGACCACGAGATGTAGAAGTGGCGTCCAACACAAAGACTTGTACATGGCCATTGAGCCAACGGAAGTTATTAAAATGGCAAGAAGAAGTTTCATTATGGGTAGTTGCACACGGAATTGGCGTAGACCACAGCGACGGTATTCGAAAATTTAATCGCTATTTTGAGTCACAAAACAATGAAGATCTATCTCATAGTGGTCATCCATGGTAAAAAACACCAGCTGTTAATCACCAGCTGCAGATGACGATTCGTAGGTAACCTGAGGAGAAAGAGACATAAGTCAAACTAACCTCTTGGAGACAAATGGGATGGTTGTGTCGACTTTCTCTACACAATTTGGCCTCTAGACATCTATCACGAGCAACACTCTAAAATGTCCAGCACCATGGTGTGTGAAGAAGGTGGCCAAGAGGACACCATGATAAATGATGTTGGGAATTAATCATCGACGAGAAGAGCGTAGAGGCAGCCAGGTTCAAATGCACGAATTGGGCATGAATTCCCATGGGTTCAGTTAGAATTCAAGTCAGTCATGTTTTGGACCAGTATTATGTATGGATGGCAGAGTCCTATCACCACTATGGACGATGTAGTATCCGTCCTACCACAACGTTTGGCGGTAGGTTTCTCTTTAAAGATGACAATGCATGACCTCGTTCCACTTTTCTCGTGAACATCTTCTGCCAGGCGACTGGAACAAACAGAATGGAATGACCTGCAGTAAACGCTGGTATGAAACTGACAGACCATGACCAGGAGCAGTCGGTTATTGGATTGGGTTGTCTCAAGTGTTGTGGCACACTTCGTACATCGTAACGCCTACTGCATCGGCATCCCACTTTACGTCCAACCATCACGGGATGCCTGCATCAAAGAGTGTATATTCATCGGGAAAACCTACGTCGTCTGTGTTGTCAAAACAAAGACTTACTGGCGGAAACAACACAACACACCGCCACGTCTCCACCAACGGCCGCCAGGGACCGCTACCCGTTCGTGAAGCCTGCAGAACAACTTCACCAGAGGTCGCAGCTAACCTAGGAACTACTTTGCTACGCCAGGCTCGTGATCGCAAATAGTTCTGGCAGATACATCCACCATCGGGCTTTATAAGGCGGCGCACCGCCAGCAAAAGGCAGTTCGATGTACCACTCGGAAGGATACAGCGCTGCCGCCCCCGCCAGCCACAGCTCCACAGCCCCACAGCCCCACAGCCACAAGGCTCTTCTAGCTGGTTGATCTCTTGGTATAGTCGACGAACTTCTGAATGTTGCAGAACTCTTTGGGTTCGCTCCCCGTGAAGATTTGAGTATCTTTATTATTATTATTATTATTTAATATTTTGTATTTGTGGCGATCCGAAGTTGGGATTGACTCGGTTGTTGTTTTGGATATTCTATTATTGTTTCGTTTTGGTGAGTCCAATAAATTGTTTTCGGACTTGTGTTTTCCGCATTTCTAGTCTGCTAGCGCAGATACTTCAGTGGCGACGAGTTGGTTTACGAGTTTCTTGCGTTTACTCGGTTGTTGTCTGCTATGGCAGACCGTATTCCAAGTCTTGACGAACCTACAGCGCGAGTCGTAGCGCTGTTGGATCGTAAGCAAGAAACGAACGCGCTCAGTATTCAAAGCTTGCAGGCGGTATCCACCACTTCCATTGAGGTGCCTATGGAAAGGTTCCACCCCGCTTCCGGGGTTCTGTGCCGCGACCCCTGCATTTCCCAAGTTCGACAAATGCGTTGAGCTTTGGGGCAACTACGTGGTTCGTCTGGAGCAACACTTTATTGCTCACGATGTCACCGGCTACTTTCAGCGTCGCGCATTTTTCGTCACTTATGTAGGCCCAGAAGTTTGTCACCTTCTGCCACAGTTGCATCTCGATACGGAACCTCACGCTCTCTCCTACGAGGGGTTTACTTCTAGCCTATTGGATTATTTTTGACTCTCAGGTCCACGTGGCGGCGGCACATCACAAGTTCTTCTGTCGTCAGAAGCTCCCCGCACAGTCATACAGGGTATGGATCGCTATGCTGAAAGGTCTCTCTCCCGTGAATGCCGTTTTTTCTGTGTCAACCCCCTTTGCAAGCAGTCTTACGATTTGGCACTCACTCGTAATATATTTCTTGTCTGTGCCACCAATGATACCTTACGGACTGATCTTCTGAAGCTGAAAGATCCCTCAATATTCATGATCCGCGCTCACGATCAGCCCTTTCGCTCTGCTTCCACGCTGTTCTCCCTGGCGCAGGTGTTGACTGGCCGGCTCCCACGTCACCGGCTCCCATCACTGCAGCCGCCGCCCCCTCCTGAGGCCGCACCCAACCTCCGGAATCACGACGACGGTCCCCACCTGCCCCACCGGCGGCCGCAGCGGCCGCAGTCAATGCTTTGTCACACATCACAGGCAAGATTGCCACTTCCGGAGGGTGACCTGTTCGGCCCGCATAAAGCAGGATCACAGAGCTGAGGTCTGTCGGTTGTCTTCGTTGGTGGTCGTGGACCACACTGCTGTCCAACTCCGTGGTGGATGAGACGGACTCACTGCCGCCAATTTCCTTCGTTCAGTCGGTTTTTCCGCACACGACGGACGCCGTCACTCTGTGCGGTTGAACGGCACTCTTCTCCATTTTCGAGTGGATACGGGGTCCTCCGTGACCGTCATCGGTGGGGATTCCCACCGTCAGTTGGGTTCACCGCCACTTTGTCTGTTCCATTCTTCTCTGAAGAGCTACAGCAATGACGTCATCCGACTGCAGGGTCGTTCTCGTTCGCGATGTCACAGCCCGGGTTTCGGTCCACGCCACCCCCAAGGCCACCCACTTACTGGGAATGGATCTTTTTCCCTTACTGGGCCTCGAGATACACGACTCGGGCCCAGCAGTCTGGTCGTTGTCGGCAGACGATCACTTGCGGCAGCTTCTGGATGATTTCCCAAACGTGTTCTCTGCCACATCTCGAGGGGTCTCCTGGTTCGAAGCTCGTATCGAACTCCTCCCCTCAGTGCTCCCGAAGTTCCACGAGGCTCGCTCGGTACTGTTTGGCCTCTGTGACAAACTACGAGAGGAGCTTCGGCGCCCGGAGGCTGAGGGCATCCTGACCCCGGTCCACCGCGACCGTTGGGCTACGCCCGTCGTGGTCCTTCAGTAGCCGAACACATCTCCTTGCGTTTCTGGGGATTTTAAGGCCACTGTCAATGCTCAGTCTGTTATTGACTCGTATCGCATACTCGAGGTTGGTGACATCCTGCCCCAGTTGGCTGGCAGCGACGTGTTTTCCAAAATTGACCTGGGGCACACGTACCTCCGGGTGCCTTTGGATGTGTCGTCGAAAACGATCTCGGTAATCGATAACCCTTTTGTTCTCTTCCGTTGTAGTCACCTCCCATTAGGGGTCGCCAGTGCCCCGGCCATCTTCCAGTGATATTTGGAAACGTTGATGAGAGATGTTCTGGGGATGGTCAATAGCTTGATGACATCTTAGTCGATCGTGTCTCCACCCCAGACTTGGCCCAGAACATCCGGCGCCTCTTCCAGGTTCTTCAGGGTGTTGGCTTACGTTACAACAAGGATAAATGTCTTTCTTTTGTTCCTCAGGTGACCTACCTCAGCCGCGTTTTGACCGCTTACGGTATTTGACCGACGACCCAGTATGTCGAGGCTATTCAGCAGCTGCAGCCCCCAAAGGACATGTCCAGCCTCAGGTCAGTCCTGGGTTAATTCAGTTACTACTGCCGTTTCATCCCACATGCTGCAGGTCTGGCGGAGCCACTGGTGGAAGCTTGTGATACGGCGTTCCACCATCTGGAGTCTTCTGTCCTGACACTGGCTTGCCTTGTGCCTTATGACCCCACCAAGCCTCTCACTTTGGCTGTCGATGCATCAGGCTACGGCGTGGGGCCCGTCTTGTTTCACATCGAAGACGGAATTGAGTGCCCGGTGACCTTCGTCTCCAAAACACTATTCCTGGCTCAGCATAACTACAGCCAAATTGAGAAGGCGGCCTTGGCCATCATCGTTGGGTTTAAGAAATGCCACGATTTCATCTACGGCCATCGCTTCACGTTATACACCGATCACAAGCCTCTGGTTTCATTGTTTAGCACTATGGCCGCCATCTCCACGAGGACTGCTCACTGCCTCCAGCGCTGAGAATTGTTCCTCACGGAATATTCCTAACAAGGAAACCTCCCAATCGCACCCCCCCCCCCCCCCCCCTCAGTTTTTGTTATAAGTCGGCACAGGGGATAGGCCTTGGAAAAACTGAACACAGATCACTCGAGGAAACAGGAAGAAATTGTGTGGAACTATGAAAAAATAAGCAAAATATACAGACTAAGTAGTCCATGCGCAAGGATAGTGTGAGCTCAGGAGCGCCGTGGTTCCGTGGTTAGCGTGAGCTTTTGTGGAACGAGAGGTCCTTGGTTCAAGTCTTCCCTCGAGTGAAAAGTTTTATTTTTTATTTTCAGACAAATATTTTGCGAAGCTGCACAGGTACACAGAGCACTATTGTTTACGTGATCGTGTGTCAATTATCAAAGTTCAGGCACTCACACATAATCAACTTCGCTCTCCAAAATTCCAGGACATTTTCAGCTTGGACATATGCAGTATTTGACGGCCTACACACGGAAAAATTTGAAAACGTTAAAAACATATGTTTTGACAGAGCACAGGGAAAACTGTGCGACTGTGAAACTGTTGCATTCATTTGTTGCAGTTTATGTGACAAACTCTTGTGTTTTGATCACTTTTTTGGGAGTGATTATCACATCCACAAGAAAACCTAAATCGGGCAAGGTAGAAGAATCTTTTTACCCATTCGCCAAGTGTACAAGTTAGGTGGGTCGACAACATATTCCTGTCATGTGACGCAAATGCCGTCACCAGTGTCGTATAGAATATATCAGACGTGTTTTCCTGTGGAGGAATCGGTTGACCTATGATCTTGCGATCAAATGTTTTCGGTTCCTATTGGAGAGGCACGTCCTTTCGTCTACTAAATCGCACGGTTTTGCGGTGCGGTCGCAAAACACAGACAATAAACTTAATACGGTGAACATAGACGTCAATGAACGAACGGATAGATTATAACATTGCGAAAATAAAGAAAATAAACTTTTCACTCGAGGGAAGACTTGAACCAAGGACCTCTCGTTCCGGAGCTGCTTACGCTAACCACGGGACCACAGTGCTCCTGAGCTCTCACTCTCCTTGATGTTGCCTATCTTGCACATGGACTACTCAGTTTGCTTATTTTGGTTATTTTTTCATAGTTCCACACAACTTCTTCCTGTTTTCTCGAGTGATCTGTGTTCAGTTTTTCAAGGACTATCCACTGTACCAACTTATAACTAAATCTCAGGGGGGTGCGATGGAGAGGTTCCCTTGTAAGACATCCATTTTTGGGCCACAGCTCTCCATGCCAACACGGATCTTCTCTCTCATCTCCCAGTGGGTGCTGAGCTGGAGTTTGATGCTGACCCGGTTGTCTGTTTCCACCTGGATGACGCCGCTGCCGTGACAGTCACTGATTTCCCACTGGATGTCAAGACGGTCGCACGTCACATGGCAGATGACTGGACCCTGCAAGTGCTGATGGACAACGTTCAGCAAGGGTGGACATCAGGCTGTAGTATGCCTCTGCAGCCAGAGGTCCGGGTGCACTGGCACTGCCGCCAGGACCTGTCTGTCAGAGATGGGGTCCTCCTCATCTTGGGTGCTAATGATCGCTGAGAGGTGGTGGGGGATTGACTGAGGAAATGGCTTGCCCACCAGCATGTCTACTGGAGGGGGATGGACGCCGCCATCACCTGCTTGGTGGCCTCATGTCCCTCTTGTCATCAGCACTAGACAGCACTCCCTCACCACCTGTTACTGTGGCCTCCTGCTCCTTCTCATAGGTCCCATTTGCACTTGGATTTCGTGGGCCCATTCTTCAGCTTATCCTGGCTGATTCTTGTGGACGCCATCAGTAGGTTTCCTTACGACATCCACCCATACCATCCGAGCTCCTTCCTGCATATTTTCCGTTGAGGGCCTTCCAGAGATGTTGGGGACTGACAACAGCCCTCAATTTACATCTACTGAATTTACTTCCTTCTCCACCTTCCAGGGCGTCCAGTTGATTCATACTGCTCCCTTTCATCCTGCATCTAATGAATTAGCCAAGTGGTTTGTCCGGACATTCAAAGTCCTGATGTCGAAACTGCGTCCCCACCACGCCCTGGACGATGCCCTTACCATCTTTCTTTCCTCCTACTGATCCACTGTTCAGGACGGATCATCCCCAGTTGATAAACTTCACGGCCGTCCTCGTCGGTTCCCCTTATCTCTCCTGTTTCCGTCTTCTCCCCACCCAGCTCCTCTGCGTTCGACACAGCCCCGTTATTCTCTACAGTATCCAGTCCGGGCACCGGTGTTTACCCGGCATTCTCCCCGGTGGGGCCCCGCAATTCGTCGGCCGCGCTATAGTGGTAGTCACCCTCGACAACGGCACAGTGTGTCGGAAGTACACCGACCAGCTTCGCCCCCGGTGTGGTCCACTGCCGCCTCCTCTGCCGTCTCCTGGGCTGTCGGCCCTCGGGGATGACGGTGCTCCTCTCTCCGCCCGACCGCCACCTCCACCGTCACCGACGGTCACACCACAGGCGGAACCTCCGGCAGCGGGCCCTACGCCTGGGGAGGTCAAAACAGAGACTTTCTGGAGGCCACAACACAACACACCACCAGGTCTTCACCAACGGCCGCCAGGGACAGCTACTCGTCCGCGGATCCTGCATAACAGCTTCACCAGAAGTCGCAGCTAGCCTAGCAACTACTTTGCTATGCCAGGCACGTGATCGCAAATAGTTCTGGCAGATACATCCGCCAACGGGCTCTATAAGGCGGCGCACTGCCGGCAAAGGGCAGTTCGACGCACCACTCGGAAGTATAAAGAGCTGCAGCCCCGGCAGCCACAGCCAGATGTTCAGATGTTCAAATGTGTGTGAAATCTTATGGGACTTAACTGCTAAGGTCGTCAGTCCCTAAGCTTACACACTACTCAATCTAAATTTACCTAAGTCCACACACACACACAAGTGTGCCCGAGGGAGAACTCGAACCTCCGCCGGCACCAGCCGCACACTCCACGACTGCAGAGCCTAGACTGCTCGGCTAGTCCCGCGCAGCCCACGCCCAGACGCCTCTTCTAGCTACCCGATTTGTCTGTATAGTCGACGAACCTCTAGACGTTGTGGAACTGCTTGTGTGCGCTCCCCGTGAAGAGTTGAATCTTTATTATTATGTGCTATTTTGTATTTGTTTCGATCTGCAGTTGGGATCGAGTCGGTTGTTCTTTTGGATATTGTATTATTGTTTCGTTTTGGTGAGTGTTTTCCACATTTCTATTCTTCTAGCGCAGATACTTCAAGATATCTGCACACATACTGGATGACCTTAGGATGGCCAACGGCGAAGAGTGGGAACGGAATGAGAATCAGCGTGAAATATATCTGCCTTCCGTCAGCGTTAGCGCTTGTACTGGCTCTCGGCTGTGGAGTGTGCAAACTGCCTGCCACACTTACGTACTCAACACACAAACGTTATACAAGCTTCTGGATTCTTTGCACAACATTACGCCGAGGAACTGCGCTAGTTACAGCAAAAGAAACACTATAATTAAGTACAATGGCAAATACAAATGAGAGCAATTCTCGTTAATCAGTAGTGATATAAATGAAGTAGATTTCCTGCATCACACATTAAATGTTCCACACTGAGAACACTATATATCTATGCAAAATAAGTCGGTCATATTTTATATTTAAATTAGGATCGCCTGTCAGCCCAGTTTTTGGATGAAAGTGAACATAACTCCGCAATTGACACCAAACGTGCCGCTTACCATACGTAGTATTACGCGACCGTAAACAAACGGCAAGTTGGACTGTCCGAGCGGTGAAAAGCGGTGCGGGGAATAAATACCGCCTCCCTCTCTTAGGCCGCCGTCTTCCGTCTGTGTTCTGTGCTTCCACGAAAGCAGAACTGATATAACGTTCATAAAGATCGCCGATTCCTTTTCTTGTTGTGAGAGTGTCTCAGAGTGTCATTCGAATTCCTTTATACATCAGGATTAGTCTCTTCGCTCATTTAAAAATTAAATAAAAACAATCAATCCACAACGCAAAGCAAATTGGAGTACACAGCGTTTGGTAGTGGCTACAGCGCAATTGTTGGCTGCGGTAGGCAGTGGTAGTTCAGGCCCGAACTCTACCGGTATCTTACGCATCATCGTTCAGAACACTCCACAACTAAAACTGTCACGATATAGTGTCCACATAATACTGGCCACTCCGTCGAGTTTACCACTACGGCCCCGCCGACACCACTGCACCTGCCGAACTATTTGTTAACTTCACTGCTCACAATTCACACACCTGCCTCGCTGCTCAGAACACCGACACGTGCACAACCTTATTGCCCGAACGACCGACCAATGTCTTGACAGTCTATACACGTCCCGATCAACTGTACTCAGCGATTACAGGGACGTCCTGTTTTTGTGATTTTTTATCTTATTTATCTTACGTATATTGTTTATGTTTTACTAGATCCAGCGTGGTTTTACACAAAAAAACGGGGACTTGCCTTGGCTGTTTTAAAGGTAACAAGGCCAAAACTAGCCGAGAGAGAGCTGCGGGAAAAGGAAAGAAAATGCAAGGAAAGAGAAGCTGGGAGCCGACGATTTTTGTAATTATCTAAGAATTGATGAAACATTCATTTCGTAGCTGCTGCACATCATCAAACCATTCTCAACGAAAGAGATTACAGTCATAAGAGAGGCTTTATGCTGCAAGGAGAGCCTGTTAGATGCAGAACGATTTGTAGCCAGTGGCAGCAGTTAGGAGGACTTCAGATTCACTGCTGTTGCATCCCCACACTTATTTACTAAAATGATTCCTCAAACCTACAGTGTGATATCTATTTCACTGAGAAAGTACGTCATGGTAAAGCAAAATAAATAAAACAGAATATCTTCATGAAAAAGTTATTAATTTATTTATGTTATAAAAGATAACCTGTAAGTTTAAGAAACTGATTTCAGATTCGAAGAAGAGAGACTACTCATGGTGGAGGTGCTCGTCATCTAATAAATAGAACAACAGATCCGTAAGAAGTGAAGCATTTAGCAACTGTTTAAAGTCTAAAAATGTTTCGTACTCTGCTCTACACAGCAGAGAGCTTGGATACATACTTACACCAATGAAGCAAGTGTAGTAATGAATTAACCTCCATTAAATATCGATGTTTCGGTTGCAGATTTCATTTCCGATGACTGTTGGAAATAAAACCTAAAAACAGAAATACAGATGTCGATGGAGTTTTATTCTCTCTATGTGCCACACGACACCGTTGGAGATTCGTTAAAAATGAAAATGAATTTCTTGCAACTGTATTGCAATATTCCTCGCACGACGCGTCCCACAAACATCTGCAGTCTTCAAATTTCTCCAGAAACTATGTCCTTAACGTTTCGTCCTCCTCGCACTCTATTACATACATTAGAATAGCATTTAATTTTACGTGCAGTGACAAAAGACGAACTTCTGTCTGGCGGTTGGCATGACAGAGCTACAAGCTGCTCGATTTGTTTGGTGGTCCTACCCGCACGACATCCCGACAAGGGAAGTCGTCGGTCAGTCGCTCCATCATTTGACCACGGGACAACTTACTAACGGACATGTACCACGTACTAATAAGTACCCATTGCATAGAGAAACAGCTGAAAGATTTGAAAGCAAATAAATCACCAGTTCCTGATGGAATCTCAATTTGGTTTTACAAAGTGTACTCTACGGCCTCGGTCCCTTACCTAACCTGCATTTATAGTGAATCTCTCGCCCAGTACGAGGTTACAGGCGACTGGAAATACGTGCAGGTGACTCCTGTGTATAGGAAGGGTACAAGAACAAACCCACAAAATTACAGGCCAATATTCCTAACTTTGGTTTGCTGCAGAATCCCGGAAGACATTCTCAGTTTGAATATATTAAACTTTCTTGAGACTGAGATGCCTATGCCCACGAATCAGCATGGTTTTAAAAAACATTACTCGTGCGAACTCAGCTTGTCCTTTTCTTACATGGTATACTGAGACGTATGGATAAAGGGCGACAGGCTGATTCCATATATCTATATTTCCGGAAAGCATTGACACGGTAGCCCATTGCAGATTGTTAACGAACTCGAGCAGATGGAGTAAGTTCATAGATACGTGAGTGGCTCGAAGATTTCTTAAGTAATAGAACCCAGTATGCTGTCCTCGACGGCAAGTGTTCATCAGGAGTGCCCGAGGGATGTGTGATAGGACCGCTGTTTGCATAAATGATATGATGGACGGGATAGGTAGCAATCTGCGGTTGTTTGGTGATGATGCCGTGGTGTACAGTAAGGTGTCGAAGTTGAGTGACCGTAGGAAGATGCAAGACGACTCAGACAAAATTTCTAGTTGGTGCGATGAATGACAGCTAGCTTATAATGTGGAAAAACGTAAGTAATGCAGATGGGTAGGAAGAACAAGCCTGTAACGTTCAGATACAGTATTAGTAGTGTTCCGCTTGACACAGTGAAGTGATTTAAATATATAGGCGTAACGTTGCAAAGCGATATGAAATGGAACGAACACATGAGAACTGTGGTAGGGAAGGCGAATAGCCGATTTCGGTTTATTGGAATAATTTTAGGAAATTGTGGTTCACCTGCAAATGAGACCGCAGGTAAGACGTTGGTGCGACCACTTTTTGACTACTATTCGAGTGTTTGGGATTCGTAATAGGTCGGATTGACGAAGGACATCGAGGCAGTTCAGAGGCGAGCTGCTAGATTTGTTACCGGTCGGTTCGAACAACACGTAAGTGTTACCGAGATGCTTCGGGAACTGAAACGGAAATTACTGGAGGAAAGGCGACGTTTTATTCGAGGAACACTATTGTGAAACTTGAGCGAACCGGTATCTGAAGCCGATTGCCGAACGATTGTACTACCGCCAACATGCATTGCGCGTAAGGACGACGGGGAATAAGGGCTCATACGGAGGCATATAGACGATCGTTTTTCCCTCGCTGTATTTGCGAGTGGAACAGGGGATGGGAGGACTAGTAGTGGTACACGGTACCCTCCGCCACGCACCGGACGGTGGCCTGCGGAGTATCTACGTAGATGTAGATGTAGAAAACGCGTACACAGGTCCAATTCGTCGTTCCGACAGTCGGTCGGCTAGTGCATGCGTGAGGCCTTCAGACCTACGTGCGCATACCACACCCCCACGGTGACTGGTTGGAGGAAAAACTCCAGAGACATCGTCTATCGTGTACGGAGAAACCTAACAACGACGGTCTGTCGATACTGACCATCACAGAACAAGGATTACTGGCACATGCCAGAAATTAGACATCGTGCTACTAAATGGAAAGGTGTCTGAAACAGCTGGCACCTATCAAATTAAATAACCAGAGGTTGGTGCACTGTATTTCCCGTGTCGTCACTCATTGGCACAGCGCCGATGCTGCTGACCCGTCTTGATTTCTGACAACATCCGGGACGTAAGTTTCAGAAACTTTCTCAAATTGGAGACAGTAAAATGGCGGCTTACCGTGTTCGCGTAAGCCTACAGGAGACACAGATTCGTCACCCGAGTAAGACTCAGGGCCGTGCTGTCGCTATGCTCTAACTTTAAAGTCCTATGTCGACGTGAGGACAGTGGAACCAGACCATCTTTCGGCAGAGCAGTTTTGCGAATCCACAGCCGCGCAGCGGATTGTAAAGCGTCCCATATTTAAAGTGCCAATGCGCTCAATGCCCCTGCTCTGGGGTGCCTCAGGGAAGAGAAATTTAAGAATCTTATTCCAGAAGCCACTAGGTATGTATTTCCCTCCAACAAAGTTAAGATAATCCAGCTACGAAATTTAATTAGCACAGCAAAGTGAGATGAAACTGCAGTACTATCACAAGTGCGTCGAGCACCTCGTGGAAAACATGCCTACGAGGACCCGAGCACGTTACAATGTAAGGGTGGAGTATTTTCTCCTCCCCTTGAATCTAAGTCCACACATGATGGAAAATGTTCAGGTGGTGCAGAGTTTTCTTGCTCATTTTCTGTAGCTGCTGTACTCTTTTAACATTTTCAAATTTTCGTTATTTCTTTACTAATTCTAGTTCTCGTCTTTTATCCTTTGGTGCCTTTTTTCCTGTTTTAGACTCCCGATAGTTTTCCTGTTGCGTTTACAACAACTATTTTAAGAACATCCCACTGGTTTTCCACATCATAAATCCTCAAGTGATCATTATTTCTTTCGTCACGTTTTTTTCTGAGGTAGCCTGAATTTGTAGTTCCTTCAAATTATCTAGTTTCCAAAGATTCAGCTGCTTTCCCTGTAACTTTCTTAACTTAAATAGCATTCCATTAGTACTCAGTTATCTTCTCAATTTATGTCATCACCGGGATAACTCTTGCAGTCCTTACCATGTTTTCTGCACCCTTCATTTACCAAAATACTCTGAAGAGTCAAAGAAACTGGTACACCTACCTAATATCGTGTAGGGCTCCGACGAGCACGCGCAAGTTCCGCAACACGACGTGGCATGGACTCAACACTATGTCTGAAGTAGTTCTGGAGGGAACAGTCCTGCAGTCCGTAAGAGAACAGGGGCGTGGAGATCTCTTTTGCACAGCACGCTGAAAGGCATCCCAGATATGCTCAATAACGTTCACGTCTGGAGTGTTTGGCGGCCAGTGGCATCGTTTAAACACAGAAAAGTGTTCTTGGAGCCACTCTGTAGCAATCCTGGAAGGGTGGAGTGTCGCATTTTCCTGCTGGAATTGCCCAAGTCCGTCGGAATGCACAATGGACATGAATGGATGCACGTGAGCAGACAGGATGCTTAAGTACGTGTTACCTGTCAGTGTCGTATCAAGACGTATCAGGGGTCCCATATCGCTCCAACTGCACACGCCCCACACCATTACAGATCCTCCACCAGCTTGGAAAGTACCTTGCTGACATGCAGGGTCCACGGTTTCATGAGGATGTCTCCATACTCGTACACGTCCATCCGCTCGAAACGATTTAAAACGAGACTCGTCCGACCACGCAACATGTTTCCAGTCATCAACAGTGCAATGTCGGTGTTGACTGGCCCAGGCGAGGCGTAAAGCTTTGTGTCGTGCAGTCATCAAGTGGGACTTCGGCTCCGAAAGCCCATATCGATGATGTTTCGTTGAATGGTTTGGACGCTGACACTTGTTGATGGCCCAGCATTGAAACCCGCAGCAGTTTGTGAAAGGGATGCGCTTCTGTCATGTTGAACGATTCTCTTCAGTCGTCGTTAGTGCCGTTGTTGCAGGATCTTCTTCCGGCCGCTGCGATGTCGGAGATTTGATGTTTTACCAGTTTCCTGATATTCACGGTACACTCGTGAAATGGTCGTCTTGGAAAAATCCCCACATCATCGCTACCTCGCAGGCTTTGTGCCCATCGCTCGTACGCCGATTTTAGCACCACGCTGAAAGTCACTTAAACCTTGATAATCTGCCATTGTAGTAGCAGTAGCAGTAGCAGTAACTGCGCCAGACACTAGCTATCTTATTTAGGCGTTGCCGACCGCAGCGCCGTTTTCTACCTGCTTACGTATCACTGTATGTGAATATGCATGCTTATACCAGTTTCCTTGGCGTTTCAGTGTATAATCAATGTGCTATATTGTAGGTATTAAGTCGTCCGCTGTAAAGAATGGCAAATGACAGTCGATGCGAACAGGGTAATTACATGCAAAACATTGTATGTGATGCGCTTTGCTGTTAGTAGTTGATAAACGGAGAAATGGCACCTCCATCTCTAATTTTAGATTCCGATTAATGACAGCTTTCGCAGAATGTGTGCACGTAAACAGTGGTAAGTGCCAAAACGTGGCTACTAGCAGCGGTAACGCGTGCTTTCTTCGTCCCAGGTAAATTCTTTTCGCAGTGACTTTTACAAATCTCAATGTGACTACGACTCAGTTGAAGATCCTGAATATGTTTCCGAACGCAACTACACTTTGTTGCAAATCAGGTACATTTGAATAGTTATTTAAGCAAGTAAACAATGTTAAGCTGTGTCCCCTACCACATGAATTTACGTGAGAGGGAGATGGTAGAATTGGTGAGGGCTATCCTTTATATTGCTTGCTAAAATTAACTTTATATTGTGCTGAATTATAGATTAATTTTTGAAGTTGTGATACTGTGCAGCGCAAAAATGGTTAACACAAATCTTAATATAAAATACTGAAACAGTTCGAACATTTTAAACCTGTATTTTTGAAAGGTTTCGCAGTAATGTTTCGTTAATTCACCTAACAAGTAAACATGATAATCCACGTTAAGTGTACCCAGTCTGCATGTAAACAATGTTAAGTACCTATCGACAAATTGTATGAATAAAATTTTGGGTGAAATTTACCATTCTAAAAATACAGAAAGGTATTTCCATTTGCAAATACGAACAACCATCACCTGTATAAGGGAATGACAACAATGAAAATTTGTGACGGACTGGGATTCGAACCCGGATTTCCTACTCTACGCGAGCAGCCGCTTTAATCCATTAGCGCCCAATTTATTTTTAGTTAACACGTAGTCTACACTTTTCGAAAACTGTTTCCTGCCAACCCAATTTACAGAAATATGAAGAAATTTTTTTCACTTGTTGCCTAAATGTGAAATTGTGCGCCGTCCTCATTTGAGGGCGCTGAGTGCTTCGTATTTGTTTCGACATTTCACGGTTATTAGGAGAAATGACAGGGGATACAGAAATTCGTAATAATAAACTCAACCTAACATTTTAAAACTATTATTTATTTTACAGTAAGTGACGTTTACAAAAGATTTAACCTAAAAATTCTCCAAAACTGAAGTTTCGTTAAGGCCTGATATGATATGTGGGAAAGCATTCCATACATTATACTTCCCACAATATTTTTCGACTTTCGTTTGCAGTTTTCATACGGGCATCGTCTTTACTTTTCACGCTTCTGGATGACGTGCAGCTTCTGGTCATATTGTATATCTGGTACAGTATTCCTGGAAAGCGAGATGAGTTTTGTTGGTCTTCCCTTAGCTGACCTTATTTCAAGACCTTTCTTCGGATATATTCTCGCAGTCTGTCTTCTGAATTCTTTCACTGAAAGAGAAGTTTCTTCATTGCTTCTCTTGAAAGCCAAGTATGCACTCACAACAGTCATGTTTACTATCCTCGTAAAAAGTCACCAGTACTACCTCTTACCAGGCACCGCAATGATATGTTTCTTTATTAGCCAGTGGCGCACATCGACTCCTCCCATGAAATTCTTGTATATATTCAAGGCATGACGTTGTGGAACACTGACCGTTCCTCACGGGATGTATTCCAGCGTTGGACTTCGACGGTTGGAAACGCAGTGTCGAAAGTAGTTGTTAGTGTACCACACTTGTTGTCATTCCATTTTGTGACAAAACTTCCTTCTTTCTGTCAGATCTGAACTCAAAATATCCCCTTTCTTTCTTTGTCATAACATTATTTGGTGATAGGGGACACTTCCTTGTTCTGTTTTCTCCGATAGTTCCGCTTGCACGGAATCCCAGTTCCTTGAGTTGGACGAGCAGGTCACGACTAGTAAAGTAACTGTGAAAAAAATACTTTGTAACTGTTCGGCTCATCAGTACTGGACATTTTCAAAACTGCCTTGTAACACAGTGGTAGATTTGCATTGGCATCGTTCTGTTCCTACCGCAATACAGAAAGAAATTGTAACAATAGCTATCAGTACTGCATAAAGCCCGAAGTTTATATCCAAAGGGCATCGGCTTCAGTCTGACAAACTGCTTTATTCGCTGATGTCCGTAGTATCTCACAATCATTGCATCAGCTGTCAAATTTTCTTGAAAGACTTCCCATTTTTGATAATTTTTATACCAGAGCCTCTACTAATTTATGATAGCCACTAAAGATCAAGAACCCAAAAAATGCACGAATTTCATCAAGTAAAACTGAAAAAATTATTTTATTTGTACACTCTCTAGTGTATTTTTCAGTTTCCTCTACAATCTTGCTTACAACTTCTTCTGAAAAGTTTTTCAAAAATCTGCTCAGCAGTGAGACCGTACAACTTTTATTTCAGTTCATCCGACAGACAGGAAAGAACCTTTATTCCATAGATCACGAAATGAATATTTGGGAACCCGATTACGCCTTTTAAGTTCCTCTTTACGAGCTCTTTTAGAAGAAAGATGAGGAATATCTTCGTTGTCATTCTCGTGTAAAATTTCAGTGGTACCTGCAATATCACTTACACAGTGTTTCCTAACAAGTCATCTTCAATATTTTCCTCATCGGTCGGCTCATCTATATCTGGAGGTAAAGCTACTATGTCTACTTCTGTTTCTTCAGAAAATAAGTATTCTACTGCCTCTTCAACAGTTTTGAAAACATGGCGAGCCACGGTAAAGAAATCTGACAACACCGAATAACATAACATTTAGCACGGAACGCTCAGTGTCCTCAAACGAAGGCAGCAAGTTTTCGTGCACTGGGACACAAAATGTAATAAACTATTTACGCCTGCATAAGTACCAAACAGTATCACAGTATTAAAAGACGAGTGGCAAAATAGAAAAATCCTCCAGGATCTGCAAAACACTCCACTTGTGTTAACAGTCTTCAATTTCAGAGAAATACGAGTGGTACCTATTGTTGACGGAAAGCTTACTTTGGAGTCGAGTGGGTAAACGTTTCGGCTATCCGTGCACGACTCGCGGCCAGTCCGAAACTTCCAGATATCGCCGTTCCTGCGTCATAACCTGTACTTCTACACATCAACTTCCATACGACCAAATTGAGGAGCAAATCTCCAAAGTCACGGAACGTGTCAGTACATGAGATTACAACATAAAAATAATAACGGATAAAAATAAATGTTCCTGAACCTGAAAACAGTTAGTCCATAAGTTTAAGTAAACGCTATCAGCAATACAATAAGAATCAGCTTAATTTTTCGAGGAACTCCTCGACAGAATAGAAGGAGTAACCGTGAGGAAACTCTTCAGTTTCGATTTCAAAGTGCGTGGATTACTGCTAAGATTTTTGAATTCCAGTGGCAGCTTATTGAAAATGGATGTGGCAGTGTACTGCACATCTTTTTGCACAAGAGTTAAGGAAATCCGATCCAAATTGAGGTTTGATTTCTGCCGAGTATTAACCGAATGACAGCTGTTCATTTTTGCGAATAAACTAATATTGGTAAAAAAGAACGCCAATAAGGAATATACATATTGAGAGGCCAATGTCAAAATACCCAGACCCGTGAACAGAGATCGACAAGAGGTTCGTGAACTCACACCACTTATTGCCCGAACCTCTCGTTTCTGAGCCAAATATATCTTTGTAGAATAGGAAGAGTTACCCCAAAATATAATACCATACGACATAAGTGAATGAAAATAAGCAAAGTAGACTAATTTTCGTGTCGAAGTATCACTCACTTTTGATACCGTTCGAATAGTAAAAATGACAGTATGAAGTTTTTGAACAAGATCCTGAACGTTGGGTTTCCACTACCGCTTACTATCTATCTGAACACCTAGAAATTTGAACTGTTCAGTTTCACTAATAATATGCTCGTTCTGTGAAATTAAAACGTCAGGTTTTGTTGAATTCTTTGTTAGAAACTGTAAAAACTGAGTCTTACTCTGATTTAGCATTAGTTTATTTTCTACAAGCCATGAACTGAGGTCATGTGCTGCACTATTTGAAACCGAGTTAATGTTGCACACAACATCCTTTATTACCAAGCTGGTGTCATCAACAAACAGAAATATTTTAGAGTTACCCATAAAACTAGAGGGCGTATCATTTATATAAATAAGGAACAGGAGTGGCCCCAACACTGGTCCCTGGGGCACCCCCCACTTGATAGTACCCCACTCAGATCCCACATCACAGCCGTTATCAACATTGTGAATAGTGACATTTTGCTGCCTGTTGCTAAAGTAAGAGGTGAACCAATTGTGAGCTACTCCCTGTATTCCTTAATGGTCCAACTTCTGGATCAATATTTTGTGATCGACACAATCAAATGCCTTAGTTAAATCAAAAAATACGCCAAGCGTTCGAAACATTCTGTTTACCCCATCCAGTACCTCACAGAGAAAAGAGAATATAGCATTTACAGCTGTGAAACGACTTCTAAAGCCGAACTATACATTTGATACAAATCGTATGATATAAAATGATTAATTATCCTTCCATACACAGCCTTTTCAATAACTATTGCAAACACTGATAGCATAGAGATAGCTCTAAAATTATCTACATTATCCCTTTCTTCCTTTTTATAAAGCGGCTTTACTACTAAGTACTTTAATCGCTCAGAAAACTGACCATTCCTACAGGAAAAATTACAAATATGGCTAAATGCATGGCTAACATGTGCAGCAGAGCACTTTAATATTCTGCTAGACACTCCATCATAGCCATGAGAGTCCTTAGACTTCAGTGATTTAATTATTGACTCAATCTCCCTCTTGTCTGTATCACAAAGAAGTATTTCAGACATCAATCTCGGAAAGGCTGTTGCCAAGAAAGTTATATGATTTCCTATAGAAACTAAATTTTATGTTTAATTCACTAGCAATGCTCAGAAAATGATTTTTAAAAACTGAACATATATCTGATTTATCAGTAAGAGAAATATTTTTACTGCGAACTGACTTTATATCGTCGACCTTGTGCTGATGACCAGACACTTCCTTCACAACTGTCCATATGGATTTAATTTTATCCTGTGAATTAGCTATTCTATTTGCATACCATATACTTTTTGCCTTCCTAATTTTTAAGCTCCTTACAATACTGTTTGTAATGGGCTACTGTAGCTTGATTGTGACTACTTCTAACATTTTGATATAATTCCCGCTTTGTTCTACATGATATTCTTATCCCACTAGTCAGCCACCCGGGCTGCCTATTACTGCTAGTGCCCCGTTTACAACGTTCTAATGGAAATCAACTCTCAAAGAGCATGAGAAATGTGTTAAGGAAAGCATTATATTTATAATGTATGTTACCGGCCACTCTTGTTCCTTAACAAGGTTCAAAAAACTATTGCTGTTGGATTAACTTTCCTACATAGTTTGTAATTATGTGTGACATTTGTTTGAGTACAAAAGCCTTTTAGTGTTAAAATTTGTGCATCATGGTGTGAAAGGCCATTCTCACTTTTACTAACATTATGACCATCTAGTAATGAAGAATGAATAAAAATATTGTCTATGACTGTGCCACTTTCCCCTGCACCCTAGTTGGAAAAAACACAGTTTGCATCAGATCATATGAATTTAGGAGATCTATCAATATCCTCTTTCTTGCACAATCATATACAAAATTAATATTGAAGTCACCACATATAACTACTTTCTGGTACTGTCTACAAAGTGAATCAAGACACCTCTCTAACTTGAGCAAAAATGCTCTGAAGTCGGAGTTAGGGGACCTACAAACAATAACAATTAGAAGTTTAGTTTCATTAAACTCAACTAACGCTGCACAACTTCCAAATATCTTTTCAGTGCAGTGTCGTGATACGTCTATGGACTCAAATGGAATACTGTTTTTTTTACGTACAGAGCCACTCCCCCACCCCGTATGGAACTCTTTGAGAAACAGCCAGCTAATCTGTAGCCTGATAAAGGAAGCCTCTGAATTATCAAATTTTTTAAGTGGTGCTCTGATATACCAATAATTTCAGAGTCAACATCTATTAGCAGTTCACTAACTTATATTTTGATTAAATATGCTAAATCCTTCTCTACTTGGAAACATTACATCCTCTGAAAGTGAGCCCTTAGTTAGAGGGACTTCTTTTAAGCATGTATACCTATCAGCTGACTTCAATCTCTGAAAAAGGTGCAGCTCTAACACCAACTACTACAGGAATTTTTCCATGAGTGACACCACTACCGCCATCACCACCCACTACACTGTCACCTATAAGCTTAGCCAGCCTCCCCTTCCCATACCTATTGAGGTGCTGGCCACGCCTAGTGAAACCCGATCTACTGATAGACCCAACTGGCACGACTGAGATGTGATCTATGCCCTCTGCCATCAGTGCCCACCCCTGCCCCACGTTGACGCGCCTAACAGCCGCAGCGTGGCACTATCACAGCAAAGGCCTACATTGATGTTTTAAGCACCTTCCTGCTTCCCAGTGTTGAGGAGCAATTCGAGGGGGGTGACTGCACCTTTCAACACGACGGAGCACCAGTTCGTAATGCACGGCCTTTGGCCGAGTGGTTACACGACAATAACATCCCTGTAGTGGACTGGACTGCACAGAGTCCTGACCTGAATCCCAGAGAACACCTTTAGGATGTTTTGGAACGCCGACTTCGTGTCAGGCCCATCGACCGACATCGATAACTCTCCTCATTGCAGCAATCTGTGAAGAACGGGCTGCCATTCCCCAAGAAACCTTCCAGCACCTGATTGAACGTATGCCTGCGAGAGTGGAAGCTGTCATCAAGAGCCAACACCATACTGAATTCCACCATTACCGAACTTGTAAGTCATTTTTAGCCAGGTGTCCAGATATTTTTGATCACCTAGTGTATGTCATCGCTGTAAATATATTTGAAACAGTGACATATCTGAATTGCATGCAACTTAAATATCTTATCGACGAGATTTTATTGAAACTTTAGTATACAATTTCTAAAAATTTTACCACTGTTTACAGCTGATGTCTGTATAATACGATTATTCATAAGTACGTTCTGGATATCAGAAGATGTTTGTGTGAAAACGGTAAGATGAACATGAAAGACACACATTTCAGTGGATAGAAATATATCAGTAGCTTTCCACCTACATTACGGGTGCTGAATGCGAGCACCGTTTGTGACGTGACAGACATCATTTCATTGAAATCCCTGCTGCTGCACGGGGAGCCGCAACGACAGCAGTTCGCTTTGGATATCTGTTTCCTGACTTGCCTGTCTGTCGGTGTGAACTGTATATATGAAAACTGCACTCAGTGATGTTTTCACACAGCCATAAATCTTTGAATACCTGGAAACTACATGCTCAGTGCGTCGCGGCCTACCTGCTTCCCAAGTACGTGCTAGCCCGTTCCCTCCCTGCGCTGGGGGGGGGGGGGGGGGGGCAAATGACCAACGCGAGCAAAATAGCCTACTTCCGGAAGAAGACCAACAACATCACCGTAAGTACGCATATAGCGCTGGTTCTACTTTTTTCAACATCTAAATCCTACTTTTCCTTCTTTTAGAATGCATATCTACATCTACATAACTACTCTGCAATTCACACTTATGTGCCTGGAACCGAATTCATCGAACCACTTCCACACTATATGACTGCGTGATGTCTGTTCTTTCGAACATGTCAGAAAGAACCACTCATTTATATAGTTGATATGCGTAGCTGGCCAATGGATCCACTTTCTTCGATGTGGATGCACAAATATGTCCTACCTGCTGTGGGAATCTCAGAGTAGCGAACAGTGAGTAAAATGGACAGGGAATGCGGACAGGTGACGCTGGCTGAGAGTGCAGATCGGATGTGAGACGTGCCGAGATAGTCCGCGCAGTTAAGGTAACGCTGTGTTCTGGACGGCGCTGTGATTAACACACCTGCCTATTAAGCAGGAAATTACGGGATCGAATCCTGGTCAGGTACACATTTTCCCTCGTCGCCGATGATTCCGCGTAATGTCCTGTTGCAGCTGAAAGCAGTGATCCCTGTCATGTTACATACTTCCACACTATTTCTTTGCCGTTTGATTCACGGAGAGCGCGCAGGAAGAGGGACACCTAAATCTTTCCGCGCAGCCTCCGATTTCTCTTATTTTATTACAGTGACCATTGCTGTCTATGCGATGAACAAACAATTTTGCTATCGGGGGAGAAGTCTGACACTGAAGTTTCCTGAAAAGATCTCGCCGCAACAAAATGGTTCAAATGGCTCTGAGCACTATTGGACTTTACATCTGAGGTCATCAGTCCCCTAGAACTTAGAACTATTTAAACCTAACTAACCTAAGGACATCACACACATCCATGATCGAGGCAGGATTCGAACCTGCGACCGTAGCGGTTCCAGACTGAAGCACCTAGAACCGCTCGGTCACACCGCCCGGCCTCACCACAACAAAGAACGCCTTTGTTTTAATGACTACCAACCCAACTTGCGTATCATATCCGTTATCCACTCTACCCTCTTTCGCGCTAATACAAAATGAGCTAACCTTTTTCCAACTTTTTCGATATTCTACGTCATCCTATGTGGTAAGGATCGCATTCAGCACAGCAATACTCCAGCAGAGGGCAGACAAGCGTACTGTAGGCGGTCTCTAAACGGATTTGTTGCATCTTTTAAGTGTTCTGCCAATAAAACGGTGTCTTTGGTTTACCTTACACGCAATATTATCTACACTATGTGACCAAAAGTATCCGGACACCTGACTGAAAATGACTTACAAGTTCGTGGCTCCCTCCATCGATAATGCTCGAATTCGATACGGTGTTGGTCCACCCTTAGCCTTGATGACAGCTTCCACTCTCGTAGACATACGCTCAATCAGGCACTGGAAGGTTTTTTGGGGAATGGGTGCCCATTCTTCACAGAGTGCTGCACTGAAAAGAGTTATCGATGTTGGCCGGTGAGACCTGCCACGAAGTCGGCGTTCCAAAACATTCCAAAGGTGTTCTATAGGATATAGGTCAAGATTCTGTGCAGGCCAGTCCACTACAGGGATGTTACTGTCGTGAAACCACTTGGCCATAGGCCGTGCTTTATGAACAGGTGTTCGAACGTATTGAAAGATACTATCGCCATCCCCGAATCGCTCTTCAACAGTGGGAAGCAAGAAGGTGTTTAAAACATCAATGTAGGCCTGTGCTGTGATAGTGCCACGCAGAACAATATGGGGTGCAAGTCCTTTTCCATGAAAACTGTTGGCACCACACACGCTGTCAGATGACGTTCACTGGGCATTCGGCATACCCACACCCTGCCATCGGATCGCCACATTGTGCACAGTGATTCTTCACTCCACACAACGCTTATCCACTGTTCAATCGTCCAATGTTTACGCTTCTCACACCAAGCGAGGCGTCGTTTGGCATTTACCGGCGTGATGAGTGGCTTATGAGCAGCCGCCTAACTGTCATAGTACTTGCAGTGGATCCTAATGCAGGTTGGAATTACTGTGTGATGGTCTGGATAGATGTCTGCCTATTACACATTACGACCCTCTTCAACTGTCGGCGGTCTGTCATTGAACAGACGAGGTCGGCCTGTATAATTTTGTGCTAGACGTGTCCCTCCGCGTTTCCACTTCACTATTACATCGGATACAGTGGACCTAGGTATGTTTAGGCGCGTGTAAATCTCGCGTACAGACGTCGGACACAAGTCATACCCAATCACGTGACCACGTTCGAAGTCCGTGAGTTCCGCAGAGCGCCCCATTCTGCTCTCTGACGATGCCTAATGAGTACTGAGGTCGCTGATATGGAATATCTGGCAGTATGTGGCAGCACAATGCACCTAATATGAAAAACGTATGTTTTTAGTGGTGGCCTGATACTTTTGACCACATAGTGTGCGTGATCGTCCCAGTTAAAATTGTTCGTGACTCATATACCTAGAAACTAAATTGAATTGACATTCTTTACATTTGTGTGATTTATCGTGTAACCGAAATATAAAGGATTTATTTTAGTATTCATGTGGATAACCTCACACTTTTCGTTATTTAGGGTCACAATTACCACTTTTCGCACCTTACAGATATTTAGTGTAAATCATTTTGCTGTTGATTTTGACGTTACGATGACTTTACTAACCGACTAATGACAGCATCATCTGTAAACAGGCTAAGAGGACTGCATAGATTGTATCCTAGATCGTTTATCTAGATTAAGAACAGCAGAGTGGCTATAACACTTCCTCGGGGACGTCAGATATCTTTTCTCTTTTACTCGATCTCGTTCCGTAAATAACGACGAACTGTGGCCTTCCTAACAGGAAATCTCGGATCTAGGCGCACAACTGAGTCGATACCCGATAGGCACGCAATTTTATTAGAAGTAGTTCTGAGGAACGGAAACAAGAGCTTTCTCTAAATATAGAAATATGGAATCTTTCTGAGATCCCCTGTCGATAGCACTCATTACATTGTGGGCATAAAGAACAAGTTGTGTTCCACAAGAACGATTATATTGAATCCGTGCTACGTGTTAATAGGTCATTGTCTTGGAGGTGATTCATAATGTATGAATACAGTATAGTGATACAGATTTGTAATTCAACGGATTACTCATATTCACTTCCTTGAGTATTGGCACGACCTGTGCAACTTCCCCGTCTTTGGGTACGGATCTTTCGTCGAGCGGGCGGTTGCTAAATATTTGAGCTATTAGATGAGGATACTCTGAAAGGAACCTAACTGGTATACAGTCTGGACCAGAAGTTAAGTGATTTGAGTTGTTTCGGTAAAGGAGGATCTCTGGTTCCAAGTTACTCATGTAAACAGCACTTGTTGATTCGAATTCTGGACTATATACCTTATCTTCTTGTAACTCCGTTTTAGCGGTAGAGTCATCGATAACGTTATCATGCATTCTCCATTCTGATATGAAAAATCGTAATGCTTTGTCACCTTAAATATTTTTGTTGTGTAAGTTATATTACGTAAGCTGTGAGAATATTCCGTTTTTTTTAAGTGCATCTTAATTAACATACAGTTTTATAGTACTCATGTATCTTGCACTTTGCAATAACGACGACAACATTCCGAATTATCCAGGAGTGTTGCTCTTACATAATTTTCACATCACAAAAAAGAGAAGTGATAGAAATATTAGTGTCAGTGGTATTGAGAAACAGCTGAAATCGGTAAATTTAAATACCTCCCTTTTAACCGTAATCCATCATAGATCCTTCGAACAAAAATCGTTCCACAGTGGCTGCAAAAATGCAGAAGTGGCACCCATCTACAACAACCGGATCAGAAGTGAATCACAAAACTAGTGTCCAAGATTAATTTGTTGTAGAGCCTTAGCAAATATGCTGAATTAAAATGTAATGAGATATCTCCTCTATGCCAGCATGGATTCTAAAACATCGACCATGTGAAACCCAACTCGCAGTTTTTTTTCTTTTTTTTTTTGCATGACGTCCTAAAAATCACGAGTCAAGGCAGCCAGGTAGATATACTATTTCCCTATTTCTCATCTCATCTCATCATACGCAAAACCACATCTACGCTTACTAGCAAAAGTACGATCGTATAGGGCAGCAAGCGAAATTTGTGAGTGTGTAACCTTCCCGTATAAATTAAAAATATAAAATAATGATGTGCACCTTCCCGAACAGAAAATAAAAATAATTAAATTTGGTTTTGAGGTATGAAAACTCATAAATCTTAACTCGTGAAAAACATAAATTTTGACGTAAACAGCGCTACGCCATGGCCCTGTGAAATCAATCTGAATCTAGCCGTGAGAAATAAACTTACCTCGTGATGGTGTCGCCGGATAACTCTGTCCATATATCTGCTCGTAAATGGCACAGCGTAGTGCAATGCTGGCCTATCTACTAATACTGGATAACATTTGTCTGAGGTCTGAATTACGAGAAAAACTGACTTTACTTAGTGACAAAGTTGCACAGCTGGTCGTCTGATTACTAAAGACCACATGACTATGCTCTGACAAAAATTCTGGAATATTTTAATTTAGATAAATGACTGGATCGGGACTGGCAATGACTTAACGGGAAAATATACTTTTATAGTTGACTGGTAAAAACAATTACATTCTGATATTTTTTTACGTTATTGATAAAGATCTAAAATCCATTACACGGAGAAATTGAATATATTACAAATCTGGGTCAACTGGTGCAGACGAATCACAAAATAAAAGACTGAAAAAAATTCATATCAACATCTCAGACAAGTGACGTAACTATGTGCATGCCAATAAAAAGAATAAAATTTACCCTACAATAAATGGTTACTTAATTACACTGCTGATTTTTCATTATATTTACAATTATTCACTTGTTCACAATCATCTGATTCCATTGTATCATTTAGCTCTGCGGCTGATCACAATTATTATTCAGTTCCATATAGAAAAGCTTTACAATTTTTTCTACACTGTGACTTTAACAACTGCTAACTGTAAACTGCGCTATACCAGCGACAGACTACAAGCAGAGACTGCTCTGACCTGCGACTCTATTGCAGCTCTCCTTTTGACAAGGGCAAAGATATTTTATGTCTCAGGCAGCGCCTGTGAATTGTCATTCTAACAAGTGAACAATACATAGAGATTAAATTTGCCCCAGCAGGGTGGTGAACCCCTTCCATAACCCTCCACTGGGAGGTAAAAATATGGCAGTGATGGTGAGTCAATTGGACTTGCCATGAGCAACAAATTTTTCTATTGCAAATAAATATGAAATATTTAGTTTACTAAGTCTACAAAATGAGTTTTGGTAATTAATATACATATAGTTACAGAGTATATATGAAATCGCTGACAAATTATATAAGTACCGCTACTGAACATATAAAGGTAACTATGAATACTAAGAATCAGATAAAATATACATACACTGTCAATTCAAATTATTGTTTAGTGTAAATCTGTAGTATCTTTTACAAGAAGGTGAGGAATGGAAAGGATAGCATCGGGACTGTAGCACAGTGGGTTGCACATAGCTGCACTGAATATTCCGTATCTTTTCACAGAAGCACAACACCAGGTGTGACAATCGGAAGTTCTCTTTTCTGAAGTATTAATCAGTGCAGCCAAAATACTGAAATGTAGTACTAATATTATATGTTGCCCTTCTGGTAGTACATTAAGTACACCAAGCAGTAGGTCCATAATAACATCTCTGTTGGTCAGTGTGGTGTACAGCTTGATATGTCAACATCACATTCTTATAGAATCAATTATTTGTGCATCAATGCAGAATTAGTGCTAAAAAATCCAAACAGAGTGCTCCATGACCATGAGGATGGGCAGGGTATAGGAAAGTCTCATTAATTGGTGATAATTGTGTCAGAGGTTGAAGGATACATTTAGTCTTAAAACATTTTGTGAAAATTATGTTACTGACATCAATCCACAGTTATAAAGTATAAGCTGAGTTTTTGTGCCATAACATATGTACGTTAAGCTCACATGAGCGTTTCATTAGCGGTTTTATATAGATATATACTTGATTTGACTTTATTAGTAGATCAAGGAAAATTTTTTATGTTACTCATGTATGTGACTTCTAGGAATCTTAACATGGCAATTTCACCACATGTTGTGGCGTTCAAAGGCCAAACAGTAAAATTAAAACATTAACTAAGTGTAACACATATCCTTAGCTTGAGAAGTGTTGGAACTCAGTGTCCTTTCAAAATTTCATTAATTGATACAAATGATAAACAAATTATTATCCAGAAATACATGTTATTGCATGTAGCATTAAGCTGCTAGTAAGTACATATAAAATTGTGTAAGTGACATGAGAGGTACTTAAAATGTATGACATTTAATCTAGTGATCAAGTTGCCTATCCTAATAATACACACAGGTAATGGAATCTATACATAACACAAGAAAAGATTTTTGGAATATATAGTACGTATATTTTTGTTTTATGGACTCGCAAGTCATTGCTTTTGGATTAATGGTTAGTTGGTGGTGCATGAGAATATTTGCTTTGATTTACTGCTGGAAATAAAATGATTAACGTCATTTGTCACTCGTCATGAGTGAGCTGCAGCAAGGTTATCAAATAAGTAAAGTAAATGTGATCACATTCATGAATGATAGAAAGAAGTAGATAAAATACAAGTAGTGGAACAAGCATAATAACTAAGTGTCTGTAGCATATAACACAAAATAACATATTTCAGAAATGATTCTGGTTACAGGAAATGTTATTCCTGAAAAAAAAATACAAAGTGGATTATTAAGCTGAAAGAAAAATGTATGCATATTTATGCAGAAAAAGTAATAAACTCTAAATTAACAGGTAATGAAAAATTGTGTTTAATATGAATGTCTTCTAGCTGTCTCTTCCAAAAATATTCATTCATTATACTATGCGATACATGACATACTGTCAAAAAAAACCTACAAAAAATACTTAAAAAGCTCCATTACATCTCATAACTACAGAGAAAACATCATTATCATTGTATGCAAAAAATAAAGACTTCAGTATTCGTCATCCTTATTTGTTTGTGTCAGTTGAAGGCATGACTTATTTAATATCATTCTCTGTCATATAACATTATTACCATTATCATTCTCTTTCATATTTCTTCATACACTGCGTCATTCTCTTTCATATTATTTCATTCTCATCATCATTTCACATATTATAGAGTTTCTTACATGTAACATACCTCATCACTAAAATTAACGTATACAGTTTTACTTGATAGTCTGCCATAATCGCGTCATACTCTGAAAAAAAGATAATTAGTCAAGACTGCTATCATATGGTGTGTATAGTGTATTCTTGTTAGTGGTTGTTAATTTCGGTCCATTTACTTTCATGGCAAAGTCTTGCATTTTCTCTCTTTCGTTCTGATGGTAAAATATCCACGCCAATTTACAGTAAACACTGTGGTTATTTAACTTATCTCTTTTACAGGGTATTTCTTTCTTAAATGATGAATATGGATCAATATCTAGCCTTTACATTATATACACATTAATCGAAAACTTACTTCTAAAGATATGATCAAATATAAAATAGTAATTTTTGTTGTTTTATAACATACGCCGAGGTATATGCATATAGCATAGTATAACAGGAAAATGTGGTAGGTACAAATCCATAGACAAGAATATATTCAAGTTCAGAATTGCATACTCAATATCACAATGTAGTGCCATAAAGAAATATGAACAAGATAGTGGTACATTATAAGCCAAAATTTCAAAGTGAACTTGTGTTTGCTATATCTTAAAAACTACAAAGTATATACAGAGAATATTCTACTTTCTATAGGAAAACCAACATATATACATTATAAAGTGGAAAATGTCAATTTGACAAGAAAAATTATTGTGCACAGTCTGATATTACGACAAGAAAAGCGACCTGCTAAGCTCATCTTGCCAGGCATTTGTCAAGAAAAATACAATCATAATCAGTATGTGGCGACATAAATGTAAATGTAACTGCAAATGGCATTACAGTGAAATAAATCATAAAACAAATTCATTCTACAAAGGGTTTGACGTTTGAAATGCAGTGGTTACCTTTTGACTTTCTGGTTGGTAAAGTTTAGATATGTACTACATTGGGGTGAGGAATGCTGCGGATTCTATGCGGATCACCGTATAGAAGTTCAAATTTACTGCATCTATGCTTTCCTCTGTTGGATAAATAT
This sequence comes from Schistocerca gregaria, assembly GCF_023897955.1. Lineage (NCBI taxonomy): Eukaryota > Metazoa > Arthropoda > Insecta > Orthoptera > Acrididae > Schistocerca > Schistocerca gregaria. Next base: position 48,468,235 of record NC_064931.1, read on the forward strand.
TGTGTGCGTACCAATATCTTCTGTCCTATGAGAAATTCACGGAGTTTACAAACCTGTTTTTGCTGTCTTTTGCGGCGCTGTGCGGCACGCTTGAGATTGTTGAGGGCAATGTCAATTATTTCACGGTGATGCAGTCGACGTGATGTAGGAAAAGATACCAGTTCATTAATTTTATTGCGTGGTTCAACGTTTTTCAAAATAGCAGTAGGAGATAATATAGTGGATTCATTTGGTATAGAATTAATTACATCTTGGAATGAAAAAATGTGTTTGTCACAATCAATATGTTTCTTATGGCAGTGTATTCTACATAATACCAATTTCCATCATCGAACGTTCAGAAGGGTTGAAGGAAGCATGATATTGTCATATATAAATCGGAGAAATGTTTCTAGCTTCTAACATACATGTCCATGTTGCAGATCGAAATTGAGGTCCATTGTCGGAAATTATTTTCAGGAAATGACCTACATGAGGTATAAAATGTTTTACGAATGCATTTGAAACAGATTTTGCAGCAGCTTTGCGTGGCGGAGTGAAAGTAACAAATGACGAAGTGAGTTCAACAGCGACAAAATGTAACAAAAACCTCTATTAGATCTAGCAATCTGTCCAAAGGTGTCTAAAGCGGCCATATGCCTTAATTTCATGGGTAAAATAGGATATGTGAAGTAGTGGATGATTTGGCTTCCTGGCAGATTTTACATGACGCTAAAACTCGTTGAATACGTTTTCCATGTTGACAAAATCACAATTCTGTCTTAGGATGAGAAAACATTTTCTGGCTCCATAATGGGCGTAGCTTAAGTGAATACACCAGATTAATTTGTTAACAACATCTTCAAGAATGCAGAGTAACCCACTGTGGCTGTCAGGCCGAGAATGACGAAGCAGAATATTGTTACATACAGTATAATTGTTTCTATGTTGTTGTTGTGGTCTTCAGTCCTGAGACTGGTTTGATGCAGCTCTCCATGCTACTTTATCCTGTGCAAGATTCTTCATCTCCCAGTACCTACTGCAACCTACATCCTTCTGAATCTGCGTAGTGTAGTCATCTCTTGGTCTCCCTCTACGATTTTCACCCTCCACGCTGCCCTCCAATACTAAATTGGTGATCCCTTGATGCCTCAGACCATGTCCTACCAACCGATCCCTTCTTCTGGTCAAGTTGTGCCACAAACTTCTCTTCTCTCCAATCCTATTCAATACTTCCTTATTAGTTATGTGATCTACCCATCTAATCTTTAGCATTCTTCTGTAGCACCACATTTCGAAAGCTTCTATTCTCTTCTTGTCCAAACTATTTATCGTCCATGTTTCACTTCCATACATGGCTACACTCCATACAAATACTTTCAGAAATGTCTTCCTGACACTTAAATCTATACTCGATGTTAACAAATTTCTCTTCTTCAGGAACGCTTTCCTTGCGATTGCCAGTCTACATTTTATATCCTCTCTACTTCGACCATCATCAATTATTTTGCTCCCCAAATAGCAAAACTCCTTTACTACTTTAAGTGTCTCATTTCCTAATCTAATACCCTCAACATCACTCGACTTAATTCGACTACATTCCATTATCCTCGTTTTGCTTTTGTTGATGTTCATCTTATATCCCCCTTTCAAGACACTATCCATTCCGTTCAACTGCTCTTCCAAGTCCTTTGCTGTCTCTGACAGAATTACAATTTCATCGGCAAAACCTCAAAGTTTTTATTTCTTCTCCATGGATTTTAATACCTACTCCGAATTTTTCTTTTGTTTCCTTCACTGCTTGCTCAATATACAGATTGAATAACATCGGGGAAAGGCTACAACTCTGTCTCACTCCCTTCCCAACCACTGCTTCCCTTTCGTGTCCCTCGACTCTTATAACTGTCGTCTGGTTTCTGTATGAATTGTAAATAGCCTTTCGCTCCCTGTATGTTACCCCTGCCACCTTCAGAATTTGAAAGAGAGTATTCCAGTCAACATTGTCAAAAGCTTTCTTTAAGTCTACCAATGCTAGAAACATAGGTTTGCCTTTCCTTAATCTAGCTTCTAAGGTACGTCGTAGGGTCAGTATTGCCTCACGTGTTCCAATATTTCTACGGAATCCAAACTGATCTTCCCCGAGGTCGGCTTCTACTAGTTTTTCCATTCGTCTGTAACGAATTCGAGTTAGTATTTTGCAGCTGTGACTTATTAAACTGATAGTTCGGTAATTTTCATATCTGTCAACACCTGCTTTCTTTGGGATTGGAATTATTATATTCTTCTTGAAGTCTGAGGGTATTTCACCTGTCTCATACATCTTGCTCACCAGATGGTAGAGTTTTGTCAGGACTGGCTCTCCCAAGGCCGTCAGTAGTTCCAATGGAATGTTGTCTACTCTGGGGGCCTTGTTTCGACTCAGGTCTTTCAGTGCTCTGTCAAACTCTTCACGCAGTATCGTATCTCCCATTTCATCTTCATCTACATCCTCTCCTATTTCCATGATATTGTCCTCAAGTACATCACCTTTGTATAGACCCTCTATATACTCCTTCCACCTTTCTGCTTTTCCTTCTTTGTTTACTACGGGGTTTCCATCTGAGCTCTTGATATTTATACAAGTGATTCTCTTTTCTCCAAAGGCCTGTATCTATCTTACCACTAGTGAGATAAGCCTCTACATCCTTACATTTGTCCTCTAGCCATCCCTGCTTAGCTATTTTGGCACTTCTCATTTTTGAGACGCCTGTATTCCTTTATGCCTGCTTCATTTAGTGCATTTTTATATTTTCTCCTTTCATCAATTAAATTCAATATTTCTTCTGTTACCCAAGGATTTCTACTAGCCCTCGTCTTTTTACCTACTTGACACTCTGCTGCCTTCACTACTTCATCCCTCAAAGCTACCCATTCTTCTTCTACTGTATTTCGGTCCCCCCTTCTTGTCAATTGTTCCCTTATGCTCTCCCTGAAACTCTGTACAACCTCTGGTTTAGTCAGTTTATCCAGATCCCATCTGCTTAAATTCCTACCTTTTTGAAGTTTCTTCAATTTTAGTCTACAGTTCATAACCAACAGAGTGTGGCCAGAGTCCACATCTGCCCCTGGAAACGTCCTACAATTTAAAACCTGGTTCCTAAATCTCTGTCTTACCATTATATAATCTATCTGAAACCTGTCAGTATCTCCATGCTTCTTACATGTATACAGCCTTCTTTTATGATTCTTGAACCAAGTGTTAGCTATAATTAAGTTGTGCTCTGTGCAAAATTCTACCAGGCGGCTTCCTCTTTCATTTCTTAGTCCCAGTCCAATTTCACCTACTATGTTTCCTTCTCTCCCTTTTCCTACTACCGAATTCCAGTCACCCATGACTATTAAATTTTCGTCTCCCTTCACTATCTAAATAATTTCTTTGATTTCATCATACATTTCTTCAATTTCTTCGTCATCTGCAGAGCTAGTTGGCATATAAACTTGTACTACTGTAGTACGCGTGGGCTTCGTGTCTATCTTCGCCACAATAATGCGTTCACTATGCTGTTTGTAGTAGCTTACCCGCACTCCTATTTTTTATTCAGTATTAAAACTACTCCTGCATTACCCCTATTTGATTTTGCATTTATAATCCTGTATTCGCCTGACCAAAACTCTTGTTCCTCCTGCCACCAAACTTCACTAATTCCCACTATATCTAACTTTAACCTATCCATTTCCCTTTTTTGATTTTCTAACCCTGCCCGATTAAGGGATGTGACATTCCACGCTCCGATCCGTAGAACGCCAGTTTTCTTTCTCCTGATGACGACGTCCTCTTGAGTAGTCCCCGCCCGGAGATCCGAATGGGGGACTATTTTACCTCCGGAATATTTTACCCAAGAGGACGCCATCATCATTTAACCGTACAGCATGCCCTCGGGAAAAATTACGGCCGCAGTTTCCCCTTGCTTTCAACCGGTCGCACTACCAGCACAGCAAGGCTGTTTTGGTTAATGTTACAAGGCTGCTGCCCCTCTTCAGGAACCACGCGTTTGTCTGGCCTCTCAACAGATACCCCTCCGTTGTGGTTGCACCTACTGTACGGCTATCTGTTTCGCTGAGGCACGCAAGCCTCCCCTCCACCGGCTAGGTAGCCAAGATAGATACGAAGCCCACACCTACTACAGTAGTACAAGTTTATATGCCAACTAGCTCTGGAGATGACGAAGAAATTGAATAAATGTATGATCAAATAAAAGAAATTATTCAGATAGTGAAGGGTGGCGAAAATTTAATAGTCATGGGTGACTGGAATTCGGTAGTAGGAAAAGGGAGAGAAGGAAACGTAGTAGGTGAATATGGACTGGGGCTAAGAAATGAAAGAAGAAGCCGCCTGGTAGAATTTTGCACAGAGCACAACTTAATCATAACTAACACTTGGTTCAAGAATCATAAAAGAAGGCTGTATACATGGAATAAGCCTGGAGATACTGACAGGTTTCAGATAGGTTATATAATGGTAAGACAGAGATTTAGGAACCAGGTTTTAAATTGTAAGACACTTCCAGGGGAAGATGTGGACTCTGACCACAATCTATTGGTTATGACCTGTAGATTAAAACTAAAGAAACTGCAAACAGTGGGAATTTAAAGAGATGGGACCTGTATTAACTGAAAGAACCAGAGGTTCTACAGAGTTTCAGGGAGAGCATAAGGGAGCAATTGACAGGAATGGGGGAAAGAAATACGGTAGAAGAAGAATGGGTAGCTTTGAGGCATGAAGTAGTGAAGGCAGCAGAGTGTCAAGTAGGTAAAAAGACAAGGGCTAGTAGAAATCCTGGGGTAACAGAAGAAATATTGAATTTAATTGATGAAAGGAGAAAATATAAAAATGCACTAAATGAAGCAGGCAAAAAGGAATACAGGCGTCTCAAAAACGAGATCGACAGGAAGTGCAAAATAGCTAGGCAGGGATGGCTAGAGGACAAATGTAAGGATGTAGAGGCTTATATCACTAGTGGTAAGATAGACACAGGATACAGGAAAATTAAAGAGACCTTTGGAGAAAAGAGGACCACTTGTATAAATATCAAGGATCAGATGGAAACCCAGTAGTTAGCAAAGAAGGAAAAGCAGAAAGGTTGAAGGAGTATATAGAGGGTCTATACAAAGGTGATGTACTTGAGGACAATATCATGGAAATAGGAGAGGATGTAGATGAAGATGAAATGGGAGATACGATACTGCGTGAAGAGTTTGACAGAGCACTGAAAGACCTGAGTCGAAACAAGGCCCCCGGAGTAGACAACATTCCATTGGAACTACTGACGGCCTTGGGAGAGCCAGTCCTGACAAAACTCTACCATCTGGTGAGCAAGATGTATGAGACAGGTGAAATACCCTCAGACTTCAAGAAGAATATAATAATTCCAATCCCAAAGAACGCAGGTGTTGACAGATGTGAAAATTACCGAACTATCAGTTTAATAAGTCACAGCTGCAAAATACTAACTCGAATTCGTTACAGACGAATGGAAAAACTAGTAGAAGCCGACCTCGGGGAAGATCAATTTGGATTCCGTAGAAATGTTGGAACACGTGAGGCAATACTGTCCCTACGACTTACCTTAGAAGCTAGATTAAGGAAGGGCAAACCTACGTTTCTAGCATTCGTAGACTTAGAGAAAGCTTTTGACAATATTGATTGGAATACTCTCTTTCAAATTCTGAAGGTAGCAGGGGTAAAATACAGGGAGCGAAAGGCTATTTACAATTTGTACAGAAACCAGATGGCAGTTATAAGAGTCGAGGGACATGAAAGTGAAGCAGTGGTTGGGAAGGGAGTGAGACAGGGTTGTAGTCTCTCCCCGACGTTATTCAATCTGTGTATTGAGCAAGCAGTGAAGGAAACAAAAGAAAAATTCGGAGTAGGTATTAAAATCCATGGAGAAGAAATAAAAACTTTGAGGTTTTGCCGATGACATCGTAATTCTGTCAGAGACAGCAAAGACCTTGGAAGAGCAGTTGAACGGAATGGATAGTGTCTTGAAAGGAGGATATAAGATGAACATCAACAAAAGCAAAACGAGGATAGTGGAATGTAGTCGAGTTAAGTCGGGTGATGCTGAGGGAATTAGATTAGGAAATGAGACACTTAAAGTAGTAAAGGAGTTTTGCTATTTGGGGAGCAAAATAATTGATGATGGTCGAAGTAGAGAGGATATAAAATGTAGACTGGCAATGGGAAGGAAAGCGTTTCTGAAGAAGAGAAATTTGTTAACATTGAGTATAGATTTAAGTGTCAGGAAGTCATTTCTGAAAATATTTGTATGGATTGTAGCCATGTATGGAAGTGAAACGTGGACGATAAATAGTTTGGACAAGAAGAGAATAGAAGCTTTCGAAATGTGGTGCTACAGAAGAATGCTGAAGATTAGATGGGTAGATCACATAACTAATGATGAAGTATTGCATCGGATTGGGGAGAAGAGAAGTTTGTGGCACAACTTGACCAGAAGAAGGGATCGGTTGGTAGGACATGTTCTGAGGCATCAAGGGATCACCAATTTAGTACTGGAGGGCAGCGTGGAGGGTAAAAATCGTAGAGGGAGACCAAGAGATGACTACACTAAGCAGATTCAGAAGGATGTAGGTTGCAGTAGGTACTGGGAGATGAAGAAGGTTGCATTAGGTAGAGTAGCATGGAGAGCTGCATCAAACCAGTCTCAGGACTGAAGACCACAGCAACTACAACAGTAAGTTCTTTCTGAAGTATTGTGTTCATACCATGAATAAATGCTGCTGAAAAAATTGATAAACCAAACGGTAATTTGCAAAATTGATAACAATCACCAAAATAGAGAAAAGCTGTGTACTTTCTGCAGTTCTGGTGCAGTTGAATCTGCCAGAACCCTGTTTTAAGTCTAAGGTGGAACAGATAGAAGTACCATGAAATTTCTGAAGAAGTTCTTCTATTGTCTGTGGGCGATCAATTTCGGTAATGATAATGTCATTAACGTGACGAGAATCAAGTACAAGGCGAAGTGAGCCGTCTTTCTTCTTAACAATGTAAAGCGAGTTTATATATGGACTAACTGCCGGTTCGATAATGCCTTGGTCTAGCATAGCTTGTAGTTCTTTCTTGACTTCTTCTCTATGGATATAAGGAGCAGGATAATGTTTGGCTTTAAATATGTCGTGCTGTTTAACTTGAAATTCATGCATAAAACCGGACATAGTTCCAGGGATGTTGTCGAAAATTGGGGCTTGCTGTAAAAGCATACTGCGTAGCCGACTACGTTCGTCATCTGTATTTGCGTTGCTCTGTTTTAATTTCTCAGAAATAGATTGTATCACGTCGTAATCAAATTCGTCCGGTTTATCGTAGTTGGGTACATACGTATCTGTGAAAAATGTGGAATGCCAGTCTATGTTATGGGATGTAGAAATGACTTCTATTCGATTAATTGCCTGTTCTTCTGGTGATAATGTGTGCTGAAACTTCAATGCAAGCTGTTCTTTTCCATTATTTAACATCCAATAAGACTTTTTGAAATCTATGACTGCGTCGTGTTGTACCAAATGATTCGTGCCTAAAATAACGTCTGTTGTCAATAAAGGAACAATCCAAAATTTGTGGGAAACGTTTGACCTGCAATAAAAAATTATAAGTGTGTCTGTAGTTTTTCATCTACTCCTTTACCGGATACTGCACCTCTTACATTAGTTTTGTCTAGTGGTAACGTAGGATAATTGTTTTCGTTGTTACATTTGTTGAAAGGTCTTCATTTATTACCGAAATAGGTGATCCAGAATCGATTACTGCTGAAAATGTGAATGATCCAGTTTTTACTGCAATAACAGGGTGGGAAATAGTTTTTTGTATAACTGGTTTTTCATGTAAAAGCGTATCTCGGATATCGTCAAATGTAATGACATTTTCGTGAACAAAATCTTGTATATCAAAGGTATTGCTGGAAGATGCAACTGGTGCTGTATCTAGTCAGATTCTTTCTGGCGTGCTCTTATATGCGGGAGGATGTTGTGAAATTTCAACTATCTGTACTGTTCTGTTACTTCGTTATGACGTACTAGGTTGAGGATGAAATCGGCTCTCTGCTGTTGACAAAACCTACTGTTATTAAAGGTGCGCTGACAATTGTACTCATTGCATTTGCGTTTGTCATAATAGTTACTATTATACGGCAAGCTGCGATGAGAGTTGAAATAACGGTTTTTCTGTACGTATAGGTCTCGTTGTTGCTGAGCGTTACTGCTCGGCGGAGCCGATGCTATACGTGCACGCGGCGTAACATTAAAGTTTAGCTGCCTTGGAAATTACATTGTTGTTTAGGTATGCTAACCGGCTGGTTCTGTTGCTATTGGGGAAAAGCCCCGATTGATGCCAAAATATGTCTGCGGTTGCTTGTAACTTTGTGGGTACTGATGATTAGAACTCTGTCTGTTATTGAAGTCGTGCTGGTAGTTCTTGTCATTTCGGGAACGTCTACCTATTTTGCTATTAAAATAGCGTGGCCGGTCGTTGTTGCCGTACACCTGTTGTCCTTGGTTATGTTGTGGAAAATTTTTTATTTATGAATGAATAATCTGACTGCTGGACTTCCAAAAGTTGTAATAAATCTCTAAATGTAGAAATGTTTTCTTTCTGTTGTCCAGTTAATCGAGGTAATTTCGAAATGATTCGCATAACTATTAGTTTTGCTGTGCCATATGTTCAAAGAATTGCGTGATAGTGGAGAAATTTGTGTTTTCAAAATTCGGTAGGCTGATTAACTGATCCTTGATACCGCGTTGTGTCGTTTTCGACCAATACGCTGACAGAAAATCATTTTGAAATTCTTCGACTGAGTAACATTGTCTTGCGCTCTGTGTCTTTAGAGTTACCAGTTCGCCTTCTAAACAAATGCAAATAAATTCTAGCCTGTACGTTACAGACCAGGCTGGTGGAAATGAAAAAGTAAATTATTGTATCTAGTCCAAGGGATGAGGGAGTTGGGTTGGGTTGTTTGGGGCAAGAGACCAAACTGCGAGGTCATCGGTCTCATCGGATTAGGGAAGGACGGGGAAGGAAATCGGCTGTGCCCTTTCAAAGGAACCATCCCAGCATTTGCCTGGAGCGATTTAGGGAAATCGCGGAAAATCTAAATCAGGATGGCCGGACGCGCTTTGAACGGTCATCCTCCCGAATGCGAGTCCAGTGTGCTAACCACTGCGCCACCTCGCTCGGTTCCCAAGGGGTGAATTTGTGTTCTGTAATACTTAAATATCTTAAATTTCCTAACGGGTGAATAGTGCTTGTAGTCAAAACTATCGTCTCTAAATGTTTGGGCAGGATCAGGGTTGTATAAGAATGTGTTTGTCTGCGTCTGTTCGGAATCTATGTCACGTAGTCTCTGTAACCTACCTAAGTTGTGTTGGCTGTGGGAGTGTGGCAAATGTTCAGAATGTGGCGTATGCTGTGAGATGTTAGAAGCTGAAACGTTTTTCATTTGTGTGACTTCATGCTGTAAAGATAACATTTTGCGACGTAACGTATTATTGGGTGCACCTAACGGACTGATAGTTTGCTGCATGTTTTGAAATTCGGGTGTCTGATTGAAGGAAACTAGTGACACATCATCTGATTCAGTGTCATTATTGGTCTCGATAATGTAAACTCTGCTGGCTAATTCATCGAATTTTTTCGGTTAGAGCTTTTACCTGATTGTCATTTATGGCGTCACAAGCATCAATCTGTTTTTGCATTTTACGCGTGGTTTTATTTAATTTCTTAAATTCTGCTTTAATGACACGGGATCCTGTACCAATTCCTGTTGTTCAAGTCTGCTAATAACTATCTGAAAGTATTCTGTGTATTTGTTTTCTAAAGTCTGAATGCTAGTGTTTGTTTTCGTTTTCGGATCGGTAAGGTCATCATGTTGTTCTCTGTTCGATTGTTTGACCGTGTTAATTTCATCCGATACTGTAGCAATGTTGGTGACAACGTATGTTTTTGCTTTCGCAAATAACTTACGCTTATCTTCCTGTCTCCGTGTAGTAATTGTTTGCATGAATTGTTTCTTTACTTTGTTCTGTTCTTGTGTGAATTTGCGGTAACGCATTTCGCTGTTTTGTAGGTGGTAATTAAAACTTTCGTCAATTTGGGTGTTATGTTGTTCAAATTTTTCGTCAATTTTCGCATGCAAATCTTGCGAAATTTCTGCTGATACTGCTTTTATCTCGTCGTGTAACTGTGTTGTGCTTTCTGAACATTGTTTGGCGACTGCGTTGATTTCATCACTAAGTATTTTTGTTGTTGCTTCATGTGTGTTGCGTATCTCTTGTGCAACGGATCTGACTTCTTCACTACTATTCCTGCCACAGGGCTTAATTTCCCACGTAATTGTTTTTTAGTTTCATTGCATTGCTCGGCAACGGCTGTAATCTGTTCTGTAAGCTGTTCAAAATACAGGTGTCAAGTTTTTCGTTAATCTTTTTGAAATTTTCATCGGTTTGTTTGACTGACCTGTCGTGTTTTCCATCCTACTGTTTGAAATTTTCGTTATGTTGTTTGTTCGATTCATTAAGTTGTAGCAATATTGCCATAACTTGATTAAAGTCAAAATTAGCGACTCTGTTTATTCTGCTGTGTGATAGTGTATCTACATTTGATACGTGTTCTGTAACCATTTGGTCATTGTCTGATTCATGAAAAGGTCTGCTGATTGGTTGTGCACTGTTGGTCACTACATCGGAACCAAATAAAGCTGACGTATTTTGAGTAAATTGCCGTTTTCACTAGTAACATCTAGCTGCTCACTGTGTAAATTTTGCACATGCGATGTGTGAAACTAGGCAGCGTTCCTTGTAGTGGAACGCGCCGCGTCATCAGTTGTTGTTACATTTACTGTGGACATAATTAAATCTGTTTGCTCATCATTTAAATTTGAATTGTTACTGGTGGTTGACACACACTGGTTGTCCAACGCTGAAGGACTAGAACTGTAAGACTGAATGTCTCTAGTATTGTCAGTTAAACTACTCAAATCGGCGTTTTCAATCATTGCACTTCACGATATACTGTTTGCAATTTTCATAAGTCAAAAGTGACCACAATATTAAATAAAGACAAAGCGGACATAAGGTGGAGCAAGTACAATGACAACAAAGAACATAAATTGCCGATGATCAGTGAAAAAAATAAGACAAACTAGCAAATGCGTTGCACCAAATTCAAACTATACACCAGATAAGTAAGAACAGATATATAGCTGACTACTTCTCAGGAAATTCTCAAAAATTACGATCTGGCCAAATATTGCCAAGTGTAACATTCCCGTATGAGTAAAAAAATATAAAATAATGATGTGTAACTTCCCCGAACAGAAAATAAAAATAATTAAATTTAGATAATTAAATATTGACGTATGAAAACTGATAAATCCTAACTGATGAAAAACTGGTAAGTTTTGACGTAAGCAGCGCTACGCCATGGCCCTGTGGAATCAATCTGAATCTGTCCGTGAGAAATAAACTGAAAAAATCTTACCTCGTGATGGTGTCACCGGATAACACTGTCTATTATCTGCTCGTAAATGGCACAGCTTAGTGCAATGCTCACTTACCTACTAATACTGGATAACATTTATCTGAGATCTGAATTACGAGAAAAACTGACTTTACTTAGTGACACAGCTGCACATCTGAACGTCTGATTACTAAAGAGCGCATGACTATGATCTGACAAAAATTCTGGAATAAATGACTGGATCGGGACTGGCCATGACTTAACGGGAAATTATAGTTTTATAATTGACTGGTACAAACAATTATATTCTGAAAATTTTTTACCTTATTGATAAAGATCTACAATCCATTACACGGGGAAATTGAATATATTACAAATCTGGGTCAATTGGTGCTGACGAATCTCAAAAGAAAAGACTGAAACAAATTGATATTGACATCTCAGACAAGTGACTTAACTATGCACATGCCAATAAAAATAATAAAATTTACCTTACAATAAATGGTTGACTTACTTAAACTGTTGATTTTTCATTATATTAACAATTATTCATTTGTTCATCATCATCTGATTCCATTGTATCATTTAGCTCTGCGGCTGATCACAATTATTATTCAGTTCCATATAGTAAAATTTTGCAATTTTTTCTGCACTGTGACTTTAACGACTGCTAACTGTAAACTGAGCTACACGAGCGCCAGACTACAGCTACACTGTATCATCGAGCAACTGCAACTGCGGCAGAGACTGCTCTGACCTGCGACTCTATTGCAGCTCTCCTTTTGACAAGGGCAAAGATATTTTATGTCTCAGGCAGCGTCTGTGAAACGTCGTTCTAGCAAGGGACCAATACATGGAGATTACATTTGCTCCAGCAGGGTGGTGAACCCCTTACAACTGGAAAGAGTACTTTTTTAACGGGAGTACACTGCACGTTGTCTTGGATGGATAGTCATCAACTGATGTAGAAGTACCTCAGTCTCTTCTTCCTCTACAGTTTTTACCCTTTACAGCTCCCTCTGGTACCATGGAGGTAATTCCCTGATGTCCTATCCTCTTGCCCCTTCTTTTTCTTCAGTGTTTTCCATATAATCCATTCCTCGACGATTCTGCGAAGAACCTCCTCATTCCTTATCCTTTCAGACATTCCTCTGTAGCAGGACATCTCAAATTCTTCGATTCCTCACAGTCCATGTTTCACTACTATACAATACTGTGCTCCAAACGTACTGTCTCAGAAATTTGTTCCTCAAATTATGGTCAACGTTTGATTCTAGCAGACTTCTATTGGCCAGGAATGCCCTTTTTGCCTGTTCTAGTCTCCTTTTTATATCGTTCTTTTTCCGTCCATCACGGGTTATTTTGCTGCATAGGTAGCAGAGGTCTTACTTAACTTCACCTACTTCGTGATCAATTTTAATGTTAAGTTTCTCACTATTCTGATTTCTGTTGCTGCTCGTTATTTTCGTCTTTCTTCGATTTACTATCAACCCAAGACAGTCCATTCAATTCAACAGATACTGTAATTCTTCTTCACTTTCACGGGAGATAGCAATGTCATCAGCAAATCTTATCATTGATATCCTTTCACCTTGAATTTTAATCCCACTATTGAACCTTCCTTTTATTTCTGTCACTGCTTCTTGCTTCGTACTTGATCTTCCACTCTTATTGTTCCCTCTCGGTTCTTGTACATCTTGTGTATCACTCGTCTTTTCGTATAGCTTACCCATATTTTTCTCAGAATTTTGAAGATCTTGTACCAATTTACATTATCGGAAGTTTTTTTATAGGGTCGGTGGAAAAAAAATAATGATCGTATGACATTGTTGGCCGGGAGGCCCCATCCGGAGAAGTTCGGCCGCCGAGTGTAAGTCTTATTTTAGTCGACGCAACATTAGGCGACTTGCGTGTCGGTGTGAGGAAGAAACGATTATGAGGAAAACACAACATCCAGTTCTCGAGCGGAGAAAATCTCCAACCCGGCCAGGAATCGAACCCGTACCTGCTGTATGGGAGGCCAGCACGATATCACTCAGCTAAGCAGGGAGACTATCATGCTGATATATCCTATGGGCGTGTGTTGATTTTTCTTCAGTCTTGCTTCCATTATCAAACGCAATGTCAAAACTTCCTCTCTGGTGCCTTGCCCTTTCCTAAAGCAAAACAGATCGTCGTCAACAGATCCTCAACTTTCTTTTCAGTTCTTCTGTATATTATTCTTGTTAGTAACTTGGATACAGGAGGTGTTAAGATGATTGTGCGATAATTCTCGCACTTGTCCGCTCTTGCAATCTTTGGAACTGTGTGGATGACGTTTTTCCTAAAGTCAGATGGTGTATCGCCATCTCATAGATTCTGCTCACCAACATCAATTGTCGTTGCGTTACCATTCCTCCCAACGATTTTAGGAATTCCAATGGAATGTTAACTCCCTCTTCTACCTTTTTTGATTTTAAGTCTTCCAAAGCTCTTTTAAATTCTGGTTCTAATACATCATCACCTATCCTTTCCCTATCGACTTCGTTTCCTCTTCTATCACGTCACGAAACAAGTCCTCCCATCTTAGCGACCTCAAATGTGTCCTTGCAGACAATATTTTGGTAACTACAGACTTTTCGCAGATGATGTTATCATAATGAGGTGCTGTGCAAATATGCAGTTAGATCTTAATATGATTTCGAAGTGGCGAAAAGATTGACAACTTGTTTGAAACGTTCAGAAATGTAAAAAAGTGCACTTCACAAAACGAAAACAACGTCGTATCCCATAATATCAACGAGTCATCACAACTTGAATCGGTCAACTCATATAAATATCTGGGCGTAACAGTTTGTAGGGGTATGAAATGGAACGATTACATAGGCTCAGTTGTAGGTAAAGCGGTTCATTGATAGGATACTAGGAAAATGGAAACAGTCTACAAAGGACATTGCTTACAAAACAGTTGGAATAATGCTCAAATGTGTGTGATCAGTACCAAATAGGACAAACAAGTGATATTCAACGAAAAAGAGAAAGGCAGCACTAATGGTCACAGATTTGTTTGGCCAATGGCACAGTATCACGTATCCTGATGAAACTGAACTGGGAGATGCTTGAAAATGAAGGTTAACTATTCAGAGAAAGCATAGTTCGTAAGATTCAAGAACCAGTTTTAAATGGTGACTCTAGGAATATACTACAACCTCCTGCGTATCGGTCCCGTAGGAATAGCTAGGAGAAGTGCAGACTGATTGTTACAAAGAAAATCGTGTACACGTTTGTAAGACACATGCAGTTGTAGAGGACACGCACATCATCCATACGAGTGGGGTGCCACAGATGCCACCTACACAGGATGAAGCAGGACTTTCACGAACAAAATTTCGGGGTCTATTCGGGGATATTTCCTGAGTATATTGATATCAGGACGCGTGGTCTGCAATGGTTCGTTACAGAGTAATTATATTCCGTTTGATTTCTTACCCTTTGTTTCTATTGGCTTCAGTGAACCGATAGGACGAGATGCGTATCGGTTGATTTTTCATCTGTAAACCTATCCATACTGTTGTGTATCACGTACGGACAACCTACGAAATTTTGTTGGTAGAATTCTGGTTCATTCTGTGCACATGCAGAATGGAATTTCCGTTAGAATAACATATACCACTTGCTGATCCACAGGTATAAACCGTATTTCTATTTCAAAGTGTCCTTTGTCGAGTAGAACAGATGCAATTTTTTTTAAATCTATGTTTTTAATTTGGTATTAACATTTCTCTTTGTTCTTTTCTAAGGATGTAGTCGTAAGTTATTATACCGGGTCCAACAAAAATAAAAGAATAATAATCACTTCCGGTTGCAAAAATTTACGCTTTACAGTTCTCGTTCTATCACTTCCAGACGCCTTCTTCATCACACCACGTAAGGGCGAGCCATCGGTTCTTTTGCCTGCCGAGCAAGTGGACCCTTCCTCGTGCTTTTCTGTGTGGAAATACCGCTGGGAGCAGTTTACAGGACTCCGTGGAACTAATTCGATACGATAGTACGGAACGAACGGTTAGTCTACGTGTTCTGACACCCCTGCTCCCTAGTTGTGCGCTCTGCAACTACGCCACGATGCGTTTTACGAATCGAAACCTGGAGACACGGTCCATCCACTGACAGATGTCATTTTTCTGGACGTCTTGTGGTTTTCACGCAGTTGACTTCTGAGACCTAGGAGGTATTTACGAACAGTCCTGTACTTCCTGCCGAAAGTGTTCCTTAATTGCTACGGTTGACCAACTTTTTGCCAAGTAAATTTTGATTTAACAAATATGTGTAAGGGTGTGCCCTTCCGAGATAAATGCATTTAATACGATTACGGTTTCGTATTTATTTGACAGTGAAGTACGTGTTAGCTGCACGTGCTTTGACCGCACGGCCGCTGTCAGATTTGTAGTTTATTATGAGCGAGGCGCGACGCGCCCTGACGAAGTCTCCTCGCGGCGCGGGGGTCGCCCAGTAAGGCAGGCCACGGCCACTGCGCCTTCCTGCGCCGCGCGCCTCGGAATGTTCATTGCTGCGCGCTGCAATCGGTATGCCCGGGCGCATTTTATAATATCTTCATCATCCGTCTAATTATGGGCAACCTTCCGGGCCAGAAAAGGCGGCGCTTCCTTTGGCGTGGCAGCCAAGGCTAAGGCAGCCGCACGCTCGGGCTGCGTGCCGTCTGCTCGCCTGGCGCTGCTTCTGTCCCGACACAGCGGATACAAACGCCAGGGGCCGCCTCCCGACAACTTCCACTGTTTACATCTGCTTTATTATCGATGCTCTGCAACCTGTGTAATGTCACGCCGAAGTGACAAAAGCCGTCGGATAGCAATATGCACATATACGACGGAGGTGGTATCGCGTACACAGGGTATAACGGGGCAGTGTGTTGGCAGAGCTTTCATTTGTACGCAGGTGATTCGTGTAAAAACGTTTTCGACTTGATTACGGTCGCACGACTGGAATTAACAAGAAAAAAAAATGGCTCTGAACACTATGGGACTTAACATCTATGGTCATCAGTCCTCTAGAACTTAGAACTACTTAAACCTAACTAACCTAAGGACATCACACACATCCATGCCCGAGGCAGGATTCGAACCTGCGACCGTAGCAGCCACGAGGTTCCGGACTGAGCGCCTTAACCGCAAGACCACCGCGGCCGGCTGGAATTAACAGACTTGGAATCCGGAGTGGTAGTTGGAGCTACACGTATGGAACATGCCATTTCGGAAATCGTTAGGGAATTCGGTATTTCGAAATCCAAAGTGTCGAGAGTGTGCCGAGAATATCACATTTCAGCAGCTACCTCTCCCCACAGACAACGCAGTGGCCGACGACATTCACTTACCGACCGAGAGCAGCGTTTTTGCGTAGAGTTGTCAGTGCAAACAGACGAGCGACACTGTGTGAAATAACCGCAGAAATCAATGTGGGACGTGCTACGAACGTATCCGGTAGGACAGCGCGGCGAAATTTGACGTTAATGGGCTTCGGCTGCAGACGACCGGCGCGAGTGCCTCTTCTAACAGCACGCCATTGCCTGCAGGGCCTCTCCTGCGTTTCTCACCGTATCGGTAGGACCCTTGACTACTGCAAAACCGTGGCCTGGACAGACGAGCCCCAATTTCACTCGGTAATAGCTGATGGTAGGGTTCGGGTGTGGCGCAGATCCCACGAAGCGATGGACCCGAGTTGTCAACAACACAATGTGCAAGCCGGTACTGGCTCCGCGATGGAGTGGGCTGTGTTATACGGAATGGTCCGGGTCCTATGGTCCCACAGAACCGATCACTGGCTTAAAATGGTTACTTTCGGCTAGTTGGAGACCATTTGTAGCCATTCGTGGAGTTCATTTTTGTGGATTACAGTAGCCCGTGTCACCGATCCACAACTCTGTGCGATTGGTTTGATGAACATTCTGGGAAGTTAGAGTGAATGATTTGGTCACCCAGACCGCCTCATTCTCATAAATCTCATCGAACATTTATGGACATAATCGAGAGGTCAGTTCGTGCACAAAATCCTGCATTGGCAACATTTTCGCAACTATGGACGGCTCTAGAGGCAACGTGGCTCAATATTTCTGCAGAGGAGTTTCAACAACTTGTTGAGTGAATGCCACGCCGAGCTGCTGCACTACGCCGGGCAACAGGAGGCCCGACACGATACTGGGAAGTATCCCGTGACTTTTGTCACCTCAGTCTACATTAAGCTGCCTTCTCATTCCATTGACCCAGCAGTTGTGTGACACACGGGGTGTTCTAGAACTACAGTAACAACCACATTTTCTCCAAAACTGTCCGTGAAGCTCGAGCATACACTACGAGTCTCCGTAATGGTGTACACCGTCCGTCCCGAAAGTTCCGAGACTGATTTTATTCCAGCTTGAGCTAACTTGAAGTAACATCTGTAAACAACATATGTGAATTGCACCAGTCAGTGCGATTCTCCAGTGTTAAGTAGTGGAGGTGTGACCTTAATTTTTGACGTTAATGTATCACAAAGCACAATGGAGCAATATCTCTAAATGAAGCTTGACTTCTGCCTTCCCCCAACCCCAGCTAAAAAAAAAGGAAATTTCTTACAGTTTCACATGGTTACTACTCCATTTCTTTATTACAATAGTTGCTGCCCACAATACCACCTCGTTGTGGTCATTTTCGTCTGAAATGCTTCAACTTAGTGTTTCTCAACCTTTTTTGGGACCCAATTTTCAAGTATAAGTTTCATCGTGTTCCCCTTTCTCACACGACAACAATATATGTAAATGATAATGTATCTTGAATATTTTGACGCTAAAGCTACAAAGTTACAAACCTAACAAATTACCAAAAATAAGTCAATTTATTGCTGTTCCGCAACACCGATACGCTATATTGGCCAAACTAGAA
The DNA here is from genome assembly GCF_023897955.1 of Schistocerca gregaria. Taxonomy (NCBI): domain Eukaryota; kingdom Metazoa; phylum Arthropoda; class Insecta; order Orthoptera; family Acrididae; genus Schistocerca; species Schistocerca gregaria. Next base: position 48,486,631 of record NC_064931.1, read on the forward strand.
TCGATGGCACTCTGTTGCTTTCTGTCTACATCTACATCTACATCCATACTCCGCCTGCCACCTGACGGTGTGTGACGGAGGGTACCCTGAGTACCTCTATCGGTTCTCCCTTCTGTTCCAGTCTCGTGTTGTTCGTGGAAAGACGGATTGCATGCTTCTATGTGGGCTCTAATCTCTCTGATTTTATCCTCATGGTCTCTTCGCGAGATATACGTAGGAGGGAGCAATATACTGCTTGAAGCTTCGGTGAAGGTATGTTCTCGAAACTTTAACAAAAGCCCGTACCGAGCTACTGAGCGTCTCTTCTGCAGAGTCTTCCACTGGAGTTTATCTATCATCTCCGTAACGCTTTCGCGATTACTAAATGATCCTGTAACGAAGCGCGCTGCTCTCCGTTGGATCTTCTGTATCTCTTCTATCAACCCTATCTGGTACGGATCGCACACTGCTGAGCAGTATTCGAGCAGTGGGCGAACAAGCGTACTGTAACCTACTTCCTTTGTTTTCGGATTGCATTTTCTTAGGATTCTTCCAATGAATCTCAGTCTGGTATCTGCTTTACCGACGATCAACTTTAAATGATCATCCCATTTTAAATCACTCCTAGTGCGTACTCCCATATAATTTATGGAATTAACTGCTTCCAGTTTCTGACCTGCTATTTTGTAGGTAAATGATAAGGGATCTATCTTTCTGTGTATTCGCAAAACATTACACTTGTCTACATTGAGATTCAATTGCCATTCCCTGCACCATGCGTCAATGCGCTGCAGATCCTCCTGCATTTCAGTACAATTTTCCATTGTTACAACCTCAGTCATTCAGAAGATGTTGTTGGGCCCATCTGTAAAGCGCTGCATGGTGTCGTGGCTGCAACGATGGACCTCGCCATGAACGTCGGGAGTGAAATTGCGCATCATGCAACCTATTGGCCACAGTTTGAGTCGTAACAAGACGTCCTGTGGCTGCACGAAAAGCATTATTCAACATGGTGGCGTTTCTGTCAGGGTTCCTCCGAGCCATAATCCGTAGGTAGCGGTCATCCACTGCAGTGGCCTAAGCGAGGCTTGTCATCGACCGTTCCAGTCTCTCTTTATCTCCTCCATGTCCGAACAACATCGTTTTTTTAACATCGTTTTGGTTCACACCGAGACGCCTGGACACTTTCCTTGGTGAGAGCCCTTCCTCGTGCAAAGTAACAATGCGGACGCAATCGAACTGCGGTATTGACTGTGTAGCCATGGTTGAACTACAGATAACACGAGCCGTATACCTTCTTCCTGGTGGAACTGATCGGCTGTCTGACCCCGCTCATGCATGGTTGTTTACATCTTTGGGCGAGTTCAGCGACATCTCTGAACAGTCAAAGTGACTGTGTCTGTGATACAATATCCACAGTCAACGTCTGTCTCCAGACGATCTGGAAACCGCGGTTATGCAAAACTTTTTTTTATGTGTGTAGGTGAAATGTGAGCACGCGGGCGAAGACGCGGATAAAAAGCTACTCCTAAATACGTGGATCGATTTCAGCAAAACTTGGTGCCCATGCTACTTACTATCTGGAAAGAAATACTGTGGGAGTAAGAACAAGCAACCTCCTATTGGGGTAGGGGTGATAACGTGGAGAGAGAAAGTGGAGGCGGAGACGGTCAAAGAGAAGGATAATGAGATGGACAGAGGGGTGAGGACGCGATGGCCTAATAGAAGATTCGAATAAATACCTACCCGAGAAACGCCAGGTACTTGGTTGGTTAGTTTGGACCAAACAGCGAAGTCATCAGACCCATCGGATTAGGGAAGGATGGGGAAGGAAGTCGGCCGTGCTTTGAAGACAAAATGCAGATCTCAGCTAAATATAGAAAAATAATTGAGAGTGTCTGAAGCGATTGAGGGAAATCACGGAAAAGCTAAACCAGGATGGCCAGACGGGGGTTTGAGCAGTCGTCCTCACGAATGCGAGTACAGGATGTTTACCACTTCACCACCTCGCTCGGTGTACTTCCCTAGTGAGTTCGCAAATGAGGCAAACATAAAATGGAAAACTGTGTCTGAATATACACCGCTGTTGCTCGTTCTGTGACTGGAATATACCATGTTATAGAAGCATTTCTTAAACAAAAATCTCCGCTGTATGATTGGGCACAATGCATAATAAAAAGAGCTCTGGCTTCCAAAGAAATAAACCCTAGTCGGAATGCTGTGTTATCAGAGGTTTTAACAATAATAAATTATATAAAAATACGACCCCTAAAATCAATAATTTTTTCAGCACTTTATAAAGACATTGGTGCAACACATACGGCATTACTATTTTATTGTGAGGCAAGATGGTTAACACGTGGGAAATTTTTGCACTGTATTTGTGAATTAAGAAATGGAATCGCCACTTTTCTACACGAGGAAAACTGACCGGGGCCCTAGAAGTTTCGAGATGGTTAATTTATGACGAAATTGAGGTACTTAGTCCACGTATTCGAGAAAATAAATACCTATAATTTTGAACTCCAAGGAGCAAATACACATATGTTGGAAACGAGTGATAAAGTTAATAATTTTGTAGAAAACTGGATTGTGGAGCACAAATTTAATGCCAAAGACTTAAAAATGTTCGCGAACGTCGATGAATGTATAAAAACTTATCGGCCTGAAGAAAAATATGGAGATGTGTCTTTGTTACCATTGAAAACCATTTAACCACGCTGGTAAAGAACTTTAGAATTATTTTGTTGCTCAAGAAAACTTGGTAGCACGTCACGAGTGGGTTAGGGATCCATTCCAAAATGGTCCCGGTCTCGTAATTGCCGAGAAGAAATCTTTATAAATTTCATGGCAAAGGCGAAAGCAAAAGACAGTCTCGTAATAAACTGCTCTCTGAATTTTGGGAGGAGGGTAAATGATGAGCATTTCATAGACTGTTACCATTTTTAACGTCGTACCTCCGCGAAATCGGATTTTCTGCGTTGGCTGCTTTGAAGACAAAATACAGATCTCAGCTAAATACAGAAAAAGAATGCAGAGTGTATATTTCTAATATTAAACCCTTCTTCGTAAAACTTTGCTTTGCAAAGCAGGTCAAAGGAGGGTCCGTAATAATTAGTAAACTGTTTCTAATTTAGTACTGGAAAGTTAATTATTGAATGCATTGTGCACTTCTGATACAGTCCTACTTGTAAGTGCATTATATCAGTGTAAATGTGAATTTTATTATTTTATTATATCAGAACGTATTCGGCTTAGTTTTCTTCTCGGTAAATTAATCAATTTTCAAATATCTTGTGCTCCCCATTCAATGTTGTCACGCCCGCCTAGAGTGTAGACCCCCAGGCTGAGAATCGCTACTTTAACGCAATCTGATCAACAATAGCAATTAAATCCGAGCGAGGTGGCGTAGTGATAGGCACTCTGGAGTCGCATTATGGAGGATGAAGATTCAAAGCCGCGTCCGACCATCCTGATTTAGGTTTTCCATGATTTCCCTAGCTCACGCCAGGAAAATGCCAGGATGGTGCCTTTGAAAGGGCACGGTCGATTTCCTTCCCCATCATTGGATCGATCACAGCTCCTGTTCCACCTCTAATAACCTCGATTTCGGCGAGACGTTAAAAACTAATCTTCGTAAAAGAAATTAAACATACGTCCTACACTGCACCAAGATTAATTTTGTGGTTGTCAATGACTATGGTTCCATAACGCCACGTCTAAGATTGTCGATTACCAAACGAATTCTACAGAAACGTTTCTATTCCATATGCCTCAAAATACATTCCGGAAAACTGCATCGAAAAAGGAGATAGTTACATCACTGAGGAAACGAGCATGGTATTACTCCATCAAACTACCACAAAACAAGTCTGCGACAAAAAAGCCTACAGCATTTTAAATCTGAAAGCACATGTAATGACTTTTAAACAAAATAATAGAACTTATTTATTTCGGGGTGCTGTTGTTAAGTTGTAGTACCCATTGTTTTAGCTGCAGTAGTTCTCGTCTTCAATATGATCTTTTATGATCGAAAGTGACACACATAAAGAAACGCCTACCATGTAAACACAATTTAACATAAACAAACTAGATGAATGTACCCTTCAAACGCGTACTGCCAGTCAGAAAAGGTAAAATGAAAAAGAGTTAATGACAAAGAAAAACATCTCGACTCATTTGAATTTACAGTACGAAATCCTCAGCCATACTACACTTCATAAGGTAAATCAGTTTCACCGCGAAGGCTTGTCTTAAATGCCTTTAACCCAAGAAGCTCGGGTGCACAGCTTTAGAAATGAAGCACTGGTACTGTAGGTCTAGATTACTGACCCTGCACAAAAACTCTCACTCCCCCAGGAGACATCACGCTGATACCGCGGAACACAGCATCTAGTCTTGATACAGATCCCACTTCCACGAAGAAAAGAATCTAACGGTTTCTTCACGTGTACCATAGCCAGCTGAGGGCACACATTCACAGTTACATATTGTAAAGTTACCAAATTCCGGGGTTGTCGATATCTACGTTTGACGCGTTGGTCCAGGCAGTCCCAGACACTTTCTGTGAGACATCCTGTGGGCCGATCGTAGTACGACGGGGAGCCAGAGTGTTCTTTAACCAGGAATGTACCCTGTTGTGGGGTCTATACAGCATTCTCATTATGAGGATATACAGCAAACCGAGAATACTGAAGTAAACACCCTAGTTATGTTCACAGTAATCTGACTCAATGGCCCCAAATCACGGTATGAAAAAAGAATGCAAATCACCCCTTCGCCTTAGCTACGTTTTTCACCCAGTACGAGTTAAACACTTCAATATGCTGTCAGTGGATTCATCACTTGAAAAGAGATAAAACTGCGATTTATCGGACCGCACTAAATGTCTCCTCTGAGCTGCCAACCTGCCCACTGAGTACGTGCAGCTGAGTGCCACTATGAATAATGACCTTTTAGAAAGTACCCGACTGAGTGAGTGAGGTTTTGGAAGGTACCGACAGGAATGTGGAGTTAATGCCGTGGCCAGCTGCGCTATGGTTCTCGGTTGAGGATCCATGGCGCGAACAACCTGATGCTGATTGTCCCAGAGACAATCTGCCCAATATGGTGGCCAGGGGAATACCGTAAACTGTTCACGTACACTGCAAACTGTGTGAAGCGTTACATTGTCCTGCTAGTAGATGGCGACGTGGCGGACGTCCAGTTGCGATACTGAAATGAAAATTCCAGCCTTCGTCGCCTATGAACAGCAATCACCGTAGGTGCATGAACCAGACACCTGCTTGGAGGGCCACATGCAGAAACGTTCATTAAACGATCGTCGAGGAGACACTGTTGGTAGACCCTTGGTCATTTGCTCAATAGTTGTACGTGTGTTCTCCCATAAACATTTCCACAACTGTTGTTCACCCCTGTCATCTATGGCCCGTGGTGCACAATAGTTGCTTTGGCGTTGGTTTTGGATACTGTCATTTTGCAATGCACGCTATACTTTAACCACAGCAGCACACGAACACTTCACAAACTTAGTCGTTTGGAAAATGCTCCCATTCTTGGGCCGAAAGCCAATGATAATGCCTTTCTGGACGTCAGATAAACAGCCAAATGAACCGAGGAGCTACCGACCGTGTTTCCCCGACGACTGTTCTGCCGAAGTTGCCGTATATGGCCTCCACAGCAGGCGCTTGATTCGTATACGCGTGTTGACTGCTGTTCACAGGCGACGAAGCCTAGAATCTGTTAACGAAGAACGGAGCTGCATATTCACCGAGTGACAACAGGTGGCGTTTTCAGACAAATCACGTTTTGTGCTCCATCGGATAGAAGGTGATTGGCGTGTACAGCCCTGCAAGAATCGTCGGAAGTGTCCAAGACGGAGGAGGGAGTGTTATGGTGTGGGGAATGTTTTCGTGGCATTTATTGGGTGATCTCGTCATTATGAACCCCCAATTGGTCAACACAAGTATGCAGCTATCCATGTGGACCATGTACACCCGTAAATGCAGTTTGTTTTTTCCTCAGCATGATGGGATCTACCAGTAGGACAATGCAACGTGTTACACAACTTGCAGTGAACGTGCGTGGTTCGAAGCTCCAGATGAGTTTACTCTAGTCGCCTGGCCATCAGACTCTCCGGATTAAACCCTTTCGAGAATATGTGGTGGGATCACCTTGATCGGGTGGTTTGCTCCATGGATCCTAAACGGAGAATTGTACCACAACTGGGTAAGCTGGCCACGATACTAGTCCGCAGGGCTATACGTGATTGTCGTGATCTTCTAGAACCACATTGTCACAGACAGGATGTCAGATTTTCCGATATTCCTCCGAAGGACTGGTTATTGAAGCTTAATAAGAAGTTTTGTACGTCATTTCTCGAGAGCATTTACTTAATTTTCTTCAGTATTTCTGTTGTGGCACTCTCCCTCGAATCGAAGAAACTTGACGCCATTCTCGTTTCCTCTTTCAATAGTCTTAATACCCGGTGTTTGTTCAACCTGGTACCGATCCAACACACTCGTAGGTAATTGGATTACATGAAAGGCCCCAGCTTTGGCTCATTTATGCTACAGCCATTGCTTTTTACATATTAACACTCCTTTAAGACCACATCTTTATATCAGACCGAATCCACTTGTGGTTCTCTCTGGTGTCGAAACAGAAAACAACAGGAAGAGTGTTGAAATTTTAAATTCTGCATTTGGAAATTTATTTACGAGAGTTCTACTATCAAATCACTGTTTGACCGTTGCGCAAACACAACAGTGAGTAACACTGAAATAATGCAAGAAACAGGCGGCTATGTTCAAACTGATTTCACTTCGAGATGACCCATAGTCGCAGACAACAAAAAGTTCCACAATATGATAATGGACGATCGGCCATTTAAGGTGTATGACATAGCCGACTTCAAATTTGTATTAGAAGAGTATGATACATTTTAAACGAAGATTCAACTCTGAGAAAGCATTGTGTAACATTGGTGTTACATGAAATCCTTGGCAATGGACAACTTGATTGTTATGAGAAATTACATAGTAAAGACTCAATAAAATCCCATAAATAAGATATTTCAAGTGCACGCAATGCGATCTTTTTTTACTCAGCTAAGCCATTGTTTTCTAATACAATGACCCATTTTTAAAATGTTAAATTCTACCCAAAATTTTATTCATAAAAATTCGTCAATTGGTACTTAAGACTGTTTACTGGGAAACTGAGTGCACTAACCACTGATTAGCACTGACTTACTATTGTTTACTTCATAGGCAAATTAACTAAACATTACTGCAAAACCACACAAAAGTACAAATTTAATAGGTCCGAATTGTCTCAGTAGGTTATATTATGATTTGCATTAATAAAGTATAAAAACTTCCAAAATTACTCTGTAATTAAGAACAATATAGAATTAATTGTAGCAACCATCTTAGTATAGTACGTAAACAACGTTTAGGATGGTCATTAACGTTTCTACCATTACACTGTCATGTTAATTGACGTGAACTATGGTAAGGAACACAACTTAACACTGTTTACTTGCTTAAATAAATATTCATATTTACTTGATTAGCAACAACTTTTGAAACGTATCTGCGTTCGGAAACACGTTCAGAATCAACAGCTGACTCGTAGTTATTCACACTATGCTCTGATTTGTACGAATTGTCCCTGAAAAAAATTTTCCTGGGACGAACACCATACACGTTACTACTATTACTATTAGTAGCTGTATTTTTGGCTTTTACCACTGTTTACATGCATACACCCTGACAAAGTGCCATTAGCGAGAATCTGAAATTAGAGGTAAAACTGGTATCCATCGGCTTATCGTGGAACTATTAATTAAGATGAGTAAAGCACATCTCTTACCATGTTTTACTGTTTCTGATCGATTGTTCCTTACAGCCTGGGTCTTCCAATTTGCTGCATGCTGACCTCCATAGCAATATACGGCCTATTTTAAAAAGCATCCAGTTGATTGTGTTCACCGATTTGTTACTGTCGATGAAGCGCGAGTTCACCAATTGACGCCAAAACGAAATAACTATCAGCACTATGGATGAAAGCCGGCGGTGCTGAGTAAACAAAGCCGCATGGAATTCATTAATCGGAAAGGTTACGGTAAGTGTTTTCTGGGATGTAAAATGGATTATTCTCATTAAATGTCTTGCGAAGATATAATTATCAAAGAATGCTACACTAAACTTATGAACAAATAGGATGAAACAAACAAGTTAGAAAATTCGTCCATTGCATCAGAAGATAGACTCAGTATTCACCAGAATAGTGTGAGATACTTTGACAGTGTGAAATCTGAGGGTTTAAAAGTACAGTTTTTGACATTGTAACAGTAAGTGATCTCGAATGAAAGACTTTCCGTTTCAGTAGCGACAATGGAATACATTACAAGATTTTCTTATCATTTCTAGTACTATGATGTAGCTCTACTGTCACAGCTCTAAATTGCTATGGAAACACATTAACTGACATTGAAGCTGTCAGTATTCTGAGAGACATGCCACATTTTTTATGAGTCCATAAATAAGTTAGCCGTTTGTTTCTTTGATATATCCATGCATACAGTTCATGGGGGCGCTCTTGGTCGACGACCTTAAGGAATTCTCCAGCGACAATTTTAAATAAATGGTCAAACATGCCATCAAATCAAGAAATCAAAAGCTAAACGTGTACTCTCCAACGTTCCGTTATCCCGAATGAGCTAACAATCAAGCATGTTTGCTTGTCCCCGCTAGTGGCGACGTTAATAAATGGAAAGGTGGGGTACGATTATTAGATAGGACAAATTTAATTAAAATGGAAATGAGGCAGTTGTTCCTATCGACGATCACAAGCGTATCTGCAACGCTGTTGCTCCTTCTTGCTATTTTAAAGACAAATTATGGCTACCAGCAAAACTGCCAGTCTCATTATTGACCTTTCAGCATTAGAGTTCACAACCTTCGTATAGCCTACCCAGTACGTGGCGTGGGACGGCTTTACTGTCAAAATGGTGCTGTTAGGTAGCAGTCATGGAAAAGGTGTGGCCCAACTTCCACAGGGAAAATTAGGTGACAGATACCAAGTCTCAAACTTTTCAAGCCTAGTGCATCTCTCAGCCAAGTGATGATCTTTGTGTAAAGGTTTCACCAAGGAGGATCATGTTATAATAGTGGGTGGAGCATGGAACAGTGTCGATAGGGACCAGGGCTACAGTATTGAGAGTGATACTGTAAAAATAGCATCAGCAATGAACCATACTATTGTTGAGTTTGTGCCTTTTTTCAAGCGGTACGATCGACCCCAGTTGAACAGTTTTGTGAAGAGGGTTAATATGGTATTGGATCGATTGCTTCGGGCTGGTGCTGGGTCAGGGATAGGTTTTGATCCTGTTGACACAATTGCTGATGGGGCTTTACTTCTCATGGCCTGAATCTCAATTGAATAGGGAAGGATATACTGGCTAGGTTGATAGCAAATTTTTTAAGGGGGTACACTGCAACTCATGTAAGTAGTTCTTTTTTAGGTTAAGCTCATTATCTACACATTCAATCTATGTATCTGAAAATGTTAAGCATAATACTCGTGAAGAAAAAAACAAGGTAATACTAAATTTACTACATCAAAATATCAGAGGTTTAACAAACAAAATTAATGAATTCCATATCTGTTTAGATGAGCTACAGTCTACAAATCCTGTTGATGTAATTTTTATTTCTGAACATCATTTAGAAAGGGCCACAATTATAAAAAAAATTGACATTCTTGACTACTGTAGCGATCAGCATTTTGAAGCATGTGCTACACAAGTAGAAATACACAAAAGGAAAATAATTATAGTCACAATATACAGGACTCCAACTGGTAATTTACAGCTATTCACTAAACAGCTTGATGCAGTATTAAATTTCTTACCTTCTATAAATAATGAACTCATACTAAGTGGGTCAAATCATAGTATAAATCCAATATTTAATGACGTTTCAGATCATGATGCCCAGTTGCTTTCATTTTATATAGTGGGGTCTGATTCAACTAATAATAGCAAGTGGCAAACTTAACGAATAATAAATGAAATAGGAACTGAAGGTATAAAAAAATTGTTTGAGGAATAGCGACTGCAAAGATGTATACAATTCACCCAGGATTAATGAAAAATATAACTGTTTCTCTAATACAGTCATAGGTCACATTGAAAACTGCTGCTCTAAGAAAGTAATCGAAGCAAATAGATTAAATGTTCCAAAACGTTGGATTACAAATAGAAATATCTTGCAAACCAAGAAGGAGACTGTACTTTATGTCAGGGGAAAAGGATAATTGCAGAGCTAAATCACATTACAAATTATATTGTAAAATTATAACCAAAGTAATCACAACCTCAAAATGTATTTATTTTCAAGGAAAAAATAAATGCATCTAATAACAGGATAAAAACTATAGGGAACATAGTAAACAGTGAAACAGGAAATACTAATCAGACAAATGAGGAAATTATGTTAAATGTAAATAATGAGTTTAGTAGAGATACCTCCAAAATTGCAGACACTTTCAACAACTTTTTCCTTTCAGTAGCAGACAACTTAGGTTTGCATAGTTCCTCAGAAGACAGCTTAAAACATTTAAAAAATGCATTTCCGCAGAAGTTTGACAAAATTCAACTATATCCTACCTCACTGAAAGAGAGTTCTAACATTATTAGCTCTCTTAAAAACATATGTTCCAGTGGTTATGATGAAATCAGCACTACCATAATTGAATGTTGCTCCTCAGAACTTTGTGACATACTGAGTTACTTATGTAATGAATCCCTCCACAGTGTTATTTTTTCAGATAGGCTTAAATATGCTGCCGTCAAACCATTACACAAAAAAGGAGGCAAATCATTAGTGGAAAACTTCCGTCCCACTTCAGTATTGGCAATATTTTCAAAAGTGTTTGAAAAGACTATTTACAATACGCCTTATAAACACTTAGTACAGAAAAGTATTCTCATTCGCAATGAGTTTGGATTTCTGAAAGGATTGTCAACTATATTCACTTTTACAAATGATATATTAGATTCAATAAATCCAAAGTTATTACCACTTGGAATATTCTGTGATATGGTTAAAGCTTTTGCTTGTGTTAAGCATGATATCCTTGTACAAAAGTTAAATTATTATGGGATAGCAGGAGTAGCACGCTCATGGTTCTCATCCTATCTTTTTAATAGAAAACAGTGTGGATCTGTATCAGGTTTACCACATAAAAATAATCATTCAGTATATGAAACAATCCGACAAGCGATGCCCCAGGGCTCTATTTTAGTTCCCTTGTTGTTCCTATTATACAGGGCCGTCCATTGATAGTGACCGGGGCAAATATCTCACGAAATAAGCATCAAACGAAAAAACTATAAGGAACGAAACTCGTCTAGCTTGAAGGGGGAAACCAGATGACTTTATGGTTGACCCGCTAGATGGCGCTACTATAGGTCAAACGGATATCAACTGCGTGTTTTAAAAATAGGAACCCCCATTTTTATTACATATTCGTGTAGTACGTAAAGAAATGTGAATGTTTTAGTTGGACCACTTTTTTCTCTTTGTGATAGATGGCGCTCTAATAGTCACAAAAGTAGAAGTACGTGGTGTCACGAAACATTCCGCCAGTGCGGGCGGTTTTCGCTTCTTGATACATTACCCGTGTTAAAATGGACCGTTTCCCAATTGCGGAAAAGGTCGATATCGTGTTGATGTATGGCTATTGTGATCAAAATGCCCAACGGACGTGTGCCATGTATGCTGCTCGGTATCCTGGACGACGTCATCCAAGTGACCCGACCGTTCGCCGGATAGTTACGTTATTTAAAGAAACAGGAAGTGTTCAGCCACATGTGAAACGTCAACCACGACCTGCAACAAATGATGATGCCCAAGTAGGTGTTTTAGCTGCTGGCGCGGCTAATCTGTACATCAGTAGCAGACAAATTGCGCGAGAATCGGGAATCTCAAAAACGTCGGTGTTGAGAGTGCTACATCAATATCGATTGCACACGTACCATATTTCTATGCACCAGGAATTGCATCTCGACGACTTTGAACGTCGTGTACAGTTCTGGCACTGGGCACAAGAGAAATTACGGGACGATGACAAATTTTTTTGCACGCGTTCTATTTAGCGACGAAGCGTCATTCACCAACAGCGGTAACGTAAACAGGCATAATATGCACTATTGGGCAACGGAAAATCCGCGATGGCTGCGGCAAGTGGAAAATAAGCGACCTTAGCGGGTTAAGGTATGGTGCGGCATTATGGGAGGAAGGATAATTGGCCCCCATTTTATCGGTGGCAATCTAAATAGTGCAATGTATGCTGATTTCCTACGTAATGTAATACCGATGTTACTACAAGATGTTTCACTGTATCACAGAATGGCGATGTACTTCCAACATGATGGATGTCCGGCACATAGCTCGCGTGCGCTTGAAGCGGTATTGAATAGCATATTTCATGGCAGGTGGATTGGTCGGCGAAGCACCATACCATGGCCCGCAACGTTCACCGGATCTGACGTCCCCGGATTTCTTTCTGTGGGGAAATTTGAAGGATATTTGCTATCGTGACCCACCGACAACGCCTGACAACAAGCGTCAGCGCATTGTCAATGCATGTGCGACCATTAAGGAAGGCGAACTACTCGCTGTTGAGAGGAATGTCGTTACACGTATTGCCAAATGCATTGAGGTTGACAGACATCATTTTGAGCATTTATTGCATTAATGTGGTATTTACAGGTAATCACACTGCTACCGCATGCGTTCTCAGAAATGATAAGTTCACAAAGGTACATGTATCGCATTTTAACAACCGAAATAAAATGTTCAAACGTACCTAAATTCTTTATTTTAATTTAAAAAACGTATCTATTCCCAACTGTTCATTTAAAATTGAGAGCCATATGTTTGTGACTATTACAGCGCCACCTATCACAAAGCAAAAAAAGTGGTCCAACTAAAACATTGATATTTCTTTACGTACTACATCAATATATAATAAATAATGGGCTTCCTATTTAATAAAGTGCAGTTGACACCCGTTTGACCTATGGCAACGCCGTCTAGTGGGCCAACCATAGCGCCATCTGGTTTCCCCCTTCAAGCTAGACGTGTTTCGTTCTTTGTAGTTTTTACGTTTGACCCTTATTTCGTGAGATATTTGGCCCGGTCCCGATCAATGGACCACCCTGTATATTAATGACCTTCCATATGCAGTGTCACAAAATGTTTGTCTTATTTGCAGACGATACTAGTATTCGTATAAAAAAAATAGTACCCGTGCTCTCTCACTGAGCAATCAGCTAATGAAATATTTGTAAGTATCAATGGGTGGTACACAGAAAATGGATGGTCACTGAATTTTGACTAGACCCAGTACATATAGTTTATTACCTCACAAACAATACCTGACCCTGTAAATATAATGTATTCAAACAATGAAATTAAAGTTGTAGACAGTGTCAAATTTTTAGGGCTACAAATTGACCACAACCTAAGTTGGAAAACTCACACTCTAGACTTAATGAAATGCCTTAGTTCATCTACATTTGCAGTACGCATGATAGCAGAAATAGGTGATTTAAAAATGAAGAAGTTAGTTTATTCGGCCTTCTTCCATTCACTAATGAGTTATGGAATCATCTTTTGCGAAAACTCCTCTCATAAACAGAACATTTTCAAAATTCAGAAACGAGTCATTAGAATTATATATAGTGTCAGTCCTAGATCATCATGCAGAGACCTCTTTAAGAAACTTGTTAATCTAACCACTACTTATACTCATTGATGTCCTTTGTCATTTCCAACATGTCTCTTTTTACACAAAATAGTGCAAAATATGATTATAATATCAGAACCAAAAACAGTCTGTATAAGGACTATAAAAGCTTAACATTAGTACTAAAAGAAGTCAAATATATATTCAGTATCTTACCAGAGCATATCAAAGGTCTTGTAAGTGATAAAGATCGGTTTCAGAGTGAATTAAAGACTTTCCTGTTGGTCAACTCCTTCTACTCCATCGATGAATATCTTCACAAGGATTACAGCTGCATGAGGATTGTACAATATCCATGCATCTGAGTTAAAAAAAAAAACTTTTGATTCTTTCCACATCCCAGAGAGGGATCCATAGAAAACGATAAATGTAATGTAGTGTAAAGAAGGCTGGGCAGCTGAGGGGCGAGACTGGATAGCAGGCCTATGAGGTCCTGGAAGAAGCAGCTGTCAAAACGAACACCCTTTTTTCAACTTGTGCATCGGTTGTGTGGTGTGGTGGGGAGGCGATCACGCTGCTGGGCCGGTAGTCGGTCGGCCGACGGCTAGCTGGCTGCAACATATGCTGCGGTTGGCGGGGCTCTTCGTGTGTCCTCGTGGTACTGTGGGACTGTGAATTTATCTGCTACAAACTCAACATTTGTGCCATTGTGCTGCTCCTGGTCACGTACACAGCAACACCACAAAAACCGTGCTAATGGAGACATTGCGTTGCCTGCACTGTGAATTACCACTGCACTGGCATGTTACACAGAGCGAGGCTAGCCAGGTTCGCAATAATTTCACACGCTCGTTGTCTTAACGCAAATGTCAACACGATGTGCTCACTGGTCACTGGCGGATAATGCGATTCTGCAGGTTTTTGTGGTCATTGTCACTGAAGGTAAAATCTTCTGGGCTGCTGGGTCATATTATGTTTCTTCTACACGTTTCGACTCCTGTGCTGGGATTTTCTTCAAGATCTTTTAGCATTCGCAGCTGACTGCTCACTGTCGAGGACCAATTTTGTGGTGTTTGATAAAGGGGGACTCGTCTCACGATTGTGCTGGAGAAGCGGGATTGTTGGGTAAAATTCTTGTGGGTACCATTGGGGGCCATAGTCATTGGATAGGAAGGGTTTTTCCCACACTTACACTGGAGAAGAGTTATTCGTTAAAATTCATCCTGCTGCTATTGGCGGGCCACCATCATTGGATACGGTCTGAGGAAGAGAGGAGGAATGTTTCGCGAAATCTTATTGTCCACAGAGGTGGATTCCTAGGCACTGTTTGTATAGCTCGCATTCTGTGGCCACAAATTCACTTCCTTGATGGCTGGGAGCCACGAAGCCAGATACCTGTAGCCGTTCTCTCGATTGAATTTAAATTCTTTCTTAAATTTCAATAGCTCCTCGGACATTTCTTCTACAAATGGTGGTTTCCTTAGCCAACGCACGTACATTATGGAAGTCGATGTCGAGGCTGCAGTTCTCATAATGTTCTGATACTGTAGATTTCATATTTTGTTTCAGACACATGTGACGTTCGTGTTCCTTAATACGTTGCTTAATAGTCTTTCCCATTTCATCTCTATATACCTTGCTGCAGCTTCACATCATTTCATAGTCGCCTGCAGTATGGACGTATCAGTACGTCCGTTTCGCGTCGGAAAAAGTCTTTCATTTTGTTTTCCCTGAAGAAAGAGGTCTGTATACCATTTTCCCGTAGAATTTTGCTTATGTGGTCAGTGACCCCAAAAACAACCGGTAGATTAATAGTGTGAAAAGGTTGTTCCTCATCATTCTTATCAGTGAAATTAATGTTCCCTTCAAAAGACCTGTATGTGGATACACTATTATAGCCACTGACCACGATTATCTTCTTCAAGAAGTCCAACTCTGATTCCAAGTTGTTGATGTCGCTGTTTGTCGGCACGTGAAAACATTGCTTGCTTCTGGCCTGGATGGTGACGCGAAGTAGCATCTAAATACCTATTTCGTTAGTAGGCTTTCTATATACTCTGCGTTGTCCGATCTTCTACATATTAACATATGTAGTAATGGGAGATCGACATCAACCTCAATCCCCAAGGTAGAGCTCATTTTCGGGTGAAATTCATTCAAGAAATTGTGGAACCTGCGAAGTTCTCCTTTGGCGTGTGGCCATATAACAAATGCGTGATCCACAAAGTGAAACCAAGAGGAAGGCCTTAAACGAGCATTCCTTGAAAATGTCGCCTGCTACTGATAATAAGGGTGAGCCCATAGCACCCCATATAACTGCCCATAAAATTCTCCTCTGTATTTAAAACAGCTCGATCGAAGACATAATTCAATGAAGTCAAACATTTGCATCAACTTTCTCCATTATGATCTCCATTGAATGTGATACTGGCATGTTAGTAAACAAAGATTTCACATAGAAACTTTCAAGAATGTCACTTGTGGACAATGCGTATTATTTCTAAAAAAAAAAAAGAGAGGTTCGAGTCTTTCTTTTTTTCCATCTACATGTATCGGTTTTCCAGGCGCACGACATCCTAAAAGATAAGTTGGCTAGTTTATCCCATTCACAACTGGTCTCAAAGAACATGATCGTTTGTGTATTTGGGTAGACCATACATTATGGATGAGACAGGTATTCTTGGTAACAGAGCTATCAGTTCTGACGTCTGATCGATTTTTCACTTTACTAACAATTCTGTTCGACGGATCGGTTATTAACTTGCGGTACAGAGGATCCGCCAGTAGCTATTTCATCTTCTTGTGCTATTTCACAGCGTTTACAGCAACTGTAGCTCTCCCCTTAACTGCTTTTGTCTCTTGAGGTCGCTTTCCATTCCTGCACTGAAATACTGCTTTTAGGTGGTTACAATTTCTATAGAACTCCCGACACATACCGTCTCACTTCCTCGGCCTGCAACTTCGGAAGAGAAAACAAGTATTCTTCGATGGCAGTGACAGTTTTTCAAGGTGTAGTTGCAAAATTCAGACATCTGCCCAGAACTGAGACAGCTGCTTCATCTAGTACCTATGACAAGAAGTTTACCACTACTCGTTTAGGATCCAGAACGGCGTCTTTTACGTGCATTTTGTCCATCGGTTTCTCCAACTTATCTTTTTGTTTCATAACATCGAAATGCCGGCCGCGGTGGTCTCGCGGTTCTAGGCGCGCAGTCCGGAACCGTGCGACTGCTACGGTCGCAGGTTCGAATCCTGCCTCGGGCATGGATGTGTGTGATGTCCTTAGGTTAGTTAGGTTTAAGTAGTTCTAAGTTCTAGGGGACTAATGACCACAGCAGTTGAGTCCCATAGTGCTCAGAGCCATTTGAACATCGAAATCTGATAATCTTTATGAATGGTTAAATGTTATTCTGTCCTCTTTATCCCAGTCCTGAGGTGAGAGAGTTGTCCGTGAAAATAGCAACACAATTAAAATGGAGCTAACATTATTTTACGAGAACTGTGACCCTGACATCAACTTTCAAAACGTCCATATGCTGTCTACGGAAACCAACTATTATAGAAGAGATGTCCGAGAAGCGATTGAAAATTCTAAGAACGAATTAAACTTCAATAGAGAGGACATTTACAAGGGTCACTGTAAAAGAAATGCACACTATTTTTGTAAAAATACAGTTTTCATTCTGCATGTGTGAAAGATTTACAGTGTGTAGATACATCCTTCCCGCTTGTTTTCAAACTTAGTTCAACCTGTTCACGTGAGTGGCGCCGTCACAGCATGTCGTCACGATGGCTGCTACACTTGACGTTCGTCAGAAGCAACGTGCTGTCATAGAATTCCTGGGGTTGGTTTGTTTGGGGGAGGAGACCAGACAGCGATAGAATTCCTGTGCTGTGAAAATGAGACAGTGAGAAACGTGTAATGAGGTTGAAAAAGGTGTATGGAGATGCTGCTGTCGATCGCAATACAGTTAGTCGGTGGGCAAGCAAGTTATGTGATAAAAGTGGGCACGGCAATATTGAGGATTGTCGTCGCAGCGGCAAGCCGCGCACTGCACACACTCCAGACAATGTGCAGAGAGTTAACGAATTGGTGACTGCTGACAGACGCATCACACTGTATGAATTGTCACGCTGCGTTGGGGCGGGGGGAGGAAATGTTTGCAAAATACTGAAAGTGTTGGTGTTAAAATAGGTTAGCGCCAGGTGGGTTCCCAGGATGTTGACAGTGGCTCACAAAGAAACAAGAAAAACGGTATGCAGTGAACTTTTGCAACAGTACGAGAATGGTGGAGATGAATTTCTTGGAAGAATTGTGACAGGTGATGAAACATGGCTCCATCATTTTTCACCAAGGACGAAGAGGCAATCAATGGAGTGGCATCATGCAAATTCACCCAAGAAAAAAAATTCAAAACCTAATCTTCAGCTGGAAAATTTATGGCTACGGTATTTTTCGATTCCGAAGGACTCTTGCTTGTGGACATCATGCCAAGTGGAACCACCATAAATTCTGATGCATATGTGACGTCACTGAAGAAACTTCAAGCTCGACTGAGTCATAGACATTGTGGAGTTCTAAGCCTACATCCACAAATTTAAATGCAGGATGTTTTGCTGTTGCACGACAATGCACGGTCACATGTCAGTCAAAAAACCATGGAAGCGATCACAAAACTCGGATGGACAACACTGAAACACCAGCCTTACACTCCTGACCTGGCTCCATGGGACTATCATCTCTTTGCGAAACTGAAAGACTCGTCATGGAACAAGGTTTGAAGATGATGGCTCCCTTGTGCACGTTGCCAAACAATGGCTCCAACAGCCTGGTCCAGAATTTTACCATGCGGGTATACAGGCGCTGGTTCCAAGATGGCGTAAGGAATTTGGGAGGGATGGAAATTATGTGGAGAGATGAAAATATTGTTCCTAAAGAATATATCTACACACTGTAAAACTTTCAAACATGTAGAATAAAAGATGGATTAAAAAAATAGGGTGCATTTCTTTTGGAGTGACCCTCGTACAACCAACTATCTTCGTGACTTACTTCTATCAGCCGGTCGGTGTGGCCGAGCGGTTCTAGTCGCTACAGTCTACGGTCGCAGGTTCGAATCCTGCCTCGGGCATGGATGTGTGTGATGTCCTTAGGTTAGTTAGGTTTAAGTAGTTATAAGTTCTAGGGGACTGATGACCTCAGAAGTTAAGTCCCATAGTGCTCAGAACCATTACTTCTATCAAGGAAGTGAATACGCGGCCGCGATGTGTGAGTAATACAAACAACCCCTAGGAAGCCACCTCTATGGATATCAATATTTTCGTAAACATTCCCCTTTCTATTCACTGCCGATGGCCAACCAATGGCGGCTACAGGAATTTTATCCAATAATCCCACTTCTCCAGCACAAGCACAGTAAACTCCCTCTTTACAAGAGAACGCACCACTGGTTTTTGGCAGTGTTCAGTCAGTCGTGGACACCACAAGATCCTGAAGAAGATTCCAGCAGAGGGATCAAAACATCTGTAGTGTAGAAGAAATATGACGTGGCCTAAAAACCCAGGAGATTTTACCTTCGGCTAATGCAATATTCCTCATCACTTTCTCACAAATTTTACTCTACCAGGCGGCTCTACACAAGAAGAGGATCACTGCAAGTACAAGCCCAAAAGTTGTTGACGTCATCATCAGAAATCTCGGAATTTTTTCCCCTATCCTGCACCACTCCAGTCTGCATGGTCAATATCATTCGCCGAGTGACCCCTGGGGCACTAATGATGTGGAAGCCCAGTCCCCCACCCTTAGAGCAATTTTAATTTTTACAGTTCGACTACGAGAGAGGTGTCATGTGCTGCCTGTATGTCCAACTAGTGTGAAGTGTTGCTAGCAGCAGCATCAATCAAATGGGAAGAAGTAAGTATTTTATCCATCGATATCTAATTATTATTATTATTGTGTGAGTGTTTTGTTATACTTCGGTCTTTGTTATTATTATTGCAGATGAGGGCATGCAGATGTTCCTGCCTCAACCACAGAAGCAACAGCAGCCACAGTCCACAGGGTATCTTTCTGCCCTTTCATATATGTCGTTCTAAAATGTCATACCATATCTGTAGCAGCAGCTACTGGAACTTGGGTCTCAGCTAAGTGCTAGCAGAATACTGCTCTTCACCAATACAAATAATTTGGCTACAAGTTAATTTAAATTTGGGGATGCAGGCTTAGAACCCCACAAAGTCCATGATATGGTTATTGAGCTAGAGAACGTTCACCACCTTGGTGCTAGAGTGCAATATTTATGGCGTGAATGGAAATATTTGCGTAGTGCACTACATTTTTAAAGTTATTTACAACACCTTTTTAAGAATTGTTCTTTTTTTTCAAAAAAGAGATTGCTTATGTGCAGAAATACATTATGCAGGAGCAGTTCATTGTTTTATACAGAGTAGGGCAAATAAAAGTGTCCCAAACAAGTGGATGTGATATGACATGAATGTATGCATATAACCACACCACTTGACGTCCACACTGTGTGCCTCTGTATTGTGAGTGGCTGTTCACAGACATAACAGTGAATGGCATGGACATGGATTTGTTCTCTATATCTGGTGAAACCTGGTTTCACCTGAGCGGTTATGTCAATTATATTCACGCTTAGTAAAAGAGTTGAGGCATGTGTGGCAAAAATGCAGTTTATTCATTTTTATTCAGTTAGGACGAAGTAGGTGGGACATATTCTTGATCCAGATGTAGTGATACTTCTCAAATTCTAAGAATAGCAGTAAATATGTATGTTTAGGACGCTGATTGGCTACTTTGGAAAAGTAAAGGGACCAACTACTGTATGCTTCACATTCAAATCTCCTGGCTTGGTTTTTTCTTATCTACGTCCAGACCGTAGACGAAAACTGTATAATTAGGATTTTGCCTCTAGAATTTTCGCAGGTCTGGTATCTTGGCAGGGAATAAGTTGCCTTCGAAGTTATAATGCTCGTGGACGATAGGTGCTTTGTATGTTTCTCTATGATATGCATGTTTCGGGCAATTTCTATCACAAGCCAGAAACAACTATACAGAGCAACATTCATCCCTCTCATCTACAATCTGGACGTTAATATATGCCTTTTTAGCGACACTATGTTCTGGAAGAGGGATGAAACTAGATCCACTCCCATTAACTGGATCAAAAACAAGTGACTACTTTTCATGGTGGGGTACACGGCTGGGTGCTTTACGAGACAGTTTTCCCTGCATATCGGAAAACCACTCAGTATGAAACAATTGGTAAAAGTTTCATATCACTCCACTGTTGACTCGCTCCACGATATCAAGTCATCCTTTCCCCAAATTTCGACAATGGTTTTTTCCGCAGCATTACGCCTTCTTTGGGCAGTGTGTCGGATCACAGCACAAAAATACTTTTTAGCTGATGGTGGGATATCGTTTGCCATTGATGATGTCAGGGAGTTCCCTTTCTAACACAACTTGGCAAGCTCGAAAGAAGGTAGCCAGATCTCAGTACCCTGCATTGGTATCAAAACGTGGAACTGCAAGATCCTGTACCTAAAAGCACCATTAAGCACAGAGCAGTTGCATGATTTACTTGGTGTTGGTTAACAAAATGGGCTCGGTGACTGCTACTGCTGCTTGACACGACACATTGTCGTGGTGGTCGATTGGAGAACGAGCACAGCAAACGTGACCCTCCAGGCCACGGTGACAGAGTCACACATGGTGGTGACCACTCGAAAAGCGCCAGTTTGATGATCTGGGCTGGGTAGATAGGGTTGCCGCACTTGGTGATTGTGGCTGTGGTGATGGGGTCGAAAATGTGAGTGTGATAACACAGGCCATGATGCTTGGACCCGTAAGTTTGACAGATGATGAGGGATACATCGACACTGGAGGTGTGATTAGATGAGTGTTTATAAATTAGTTCTACAAAAGTAATCTTTAACTGTGAAAAAGGTAAATAGCTTACAGACATTTCTGAGACAGCATTGAATGCAGTGTATCTTAAAATTTTATTTACAGATGTTCAGTGTGTCTACATTTTGTAACATGATGAAATCCCCATCTGTAATATGCGAAACCCTATGAAGCAAAATTTGTTGTATGATGACAACTGCATCTAAGTAAAGGGAGAAGAAAAACATAGTAAGTTATTATTGGTAGACGAAGTACTAAAGCACATGTATTCACTTCTTGATGACCAGTGACATCCCCATGAGCTCTGACCAAAAAATTACATAATGACCTGTGGCAGCTCAGTGGCTATGCTGTCATCAGGTTGTTGTAGTTGGCCGGCCGGGGTGGCCGAGCGGTTCTAGGCGCTACAGTCTGGAACCGCGCGACCGTTACTGTCGCAGGTTTGAATCCTGCCTCGGGCATGGATGGGTGTGATGTTCTTAGATTTGTTAGGTTTAAGTAGTTCTAAGTTCTAGGGACTGATGACGTCAGAAGTTAAGTCCCATTGTGCTCAGAGCCATTTGAACCATTTTTTGTTGTTGTTGTGGATCTTCATTCCTGAGACTGGTATGATGCAGCACTCCATGCTACTCTATCTAATGCAAGCTTCTTCATCTCCCAGTACCTAGAGCAACCTACCTCCTTCTGAATCTGCTTAGTGTACTCATCTCTAGGTCTCCCTCTACGATTTTTACCCTCCACGCTGGCCTCCAAGTACTAAATTAGTGATCCCTTGATGCCTCAGAACATGTCCTACTAACCGATCCCTTCTTCTAGTCAAGTTGTGCCACAAAGTCCCCTTCTCCCCAATTCTATTCAGTACCTCCTCATCAGTTATGTGATCTACCCATCTAATCTTCTGCATTCTTCTCTAGCACCACATTTTGAAAGCTTCTATTCTCTTCTTGTCCAAACTATTTATCGTCCATGTTTCACTTCCATACGTGGCTACACTCCATACAAATACTTTCAGAAACGACTTCCTGACGTTTAAATCTATACTCGATCTTAACAAATTGCTCTTCTTCAGAAACACTTAACTTGCCATTGCCAGTCTACATTTTATATCTTCTCTACTTCAACCATCATCAGTTACTTTGCTCCCCAAATAGCAAAACTCCTTCACTACTTTAAGTGTCTCATTTCCTAATCTAATTCCTTCAGCATCACCCGACTTAATTCGACTGCATTCCATTATCCTCGTTTTGCTTTTGTTGATGTTCATCTTATATCCTCCTTTCAAGACACTGTCCATTTCGTTCAACTGCTCTTCCAAGTCCTTTGCCGTCTCTGACAGAATTGCAATGTCATCGGAAAACCTTAAAGTTTTTATTTTTTCTCCATGGATTTTAATACCTACTCCAAATTTTTCTTTTGTTTCCTTCACTGCTTGCTCAATATACAGATTTAATAACATCGGGGAGAGGCTACAACCCTGTCTCACTCCCTTCTCAATCACTGCTTCCCTCTCATGTTCCCCCACTCTTATAACTGCTATCTGGTTTCTGTACAAATTGTAAATAGCCCTTCGCTCCCTGTATTTTACCCCTGCCACCTTCAGAATTTGAAGGAGAGTATTCCAGTCAACATTGTCAAAAGCTTTCTCTAAGTCTACAATCGCTAGAAACGTAGGTTTGCCTTTTCTTAATCTAGCTTCTAAGATACGTCGTAGGGTCAGTATTGCCTGACGTGTTCCAGTGTTTCTACGGAATCCAAACTGATCTTCCCCGAGGTCGGCTTCTACCAGTTTTTCCATTCGTCTGTAAATAATTCGCGTTAGTATTTTGCAGTTGTGATTTATTAAACTGATAGTTCGGTAATTTTCACATCTGTCAACACCTGTTTTCTTTGGGATTTGAATTATTATATTCTTTTGGAGGTTTGAGGGTGATTCGCCTGTCTCATACATCTTGTTCAGCAGATGGTAGAGTTTTGTCAGAACTGGCTCTCTCAAGGCTGTCAGTAGTTCTAATGGAATGTTGTCTACTCCTGGGGCCTAGTTTCGACTCAGGTCTTTCAGTGTCCTGTCAAACTCTTCACGCAGTATTATATCTCCCATTTCATCTTCATCTACATCCTCTTCCATTTCCATAATATTGTCCTCTAGCACATCGCCCTTGTATAGACCCTCTACATACTCCTTCCACCTTTCTGCTTTCCCTTCGTTGCTTAGAACTGGGTTACAATCTGAGCTCTTGATATTCATGCAAGTAGTTCTCTTTTCTCCAAAGGTCTCTTTAATTTTCCTGTAGGCAGTATCTATCTTACCCCTAGTGAGATAAGTCTCTACATCATTACATTTGCCCTATAGCCTTCCCTGCTTAGCCATTTTGCACTTCCTGTCGATCTCATTTTTGAGACGTCTGTATTCCTTTTTGCCTTCTTCATTTACTGCATTTTTATATTTTCTCCTTTCATCAATTAAATTCAATATTTCTTCTGTTATCCAAGGATTTCTACTAGCCCTCGCCTTTTTACCTGCTTGATCCTTTGCTGTCTTCACTACTTCATCCCTGAAAGCTACCCATTCTTCTTCTACTGTATTTCTTTCCCCCATTCCTGTCGATTGTTCCCTTATGCTCTCCCTGAAACTCTGTACAGCCTCTGGTTTAGTCAGTTTATCCAGGTCCCATCTCATTAAATTCCCACCTTTTTACAGTTTCTTCAGTTTTAATCTACAGTTCATAACCAATAGATTCTGGTCAGAGTCCACGTCTGCCTCTGGAAATGTCTTACAACTTAAAACCTGGTTCCTAAATCTCTGTCTTACCATTATATAATCTATATGATAACTTCTAGTATCTCCAGGGTTCTTCCATGTATACAACCTTCTTTCATGATTCTTGAACCAAGTGTTAGCTATGATTAAGTTATGCTCTGTGCAAAATTATACGAGGCGGCTTCTTCTTTCATTTCTTACCTCCAATCCATATTCACCTACTACGTTTTCTTCTCTCCCTTTTCCTACTATCGAATTCCAGTCACCCATGATTATAAAATTTTCGTCTCCCTTCACTATCTGAATGATATCTTTTATCTCATCATACATTTCATCAATTTATTCTTCATCTGCAGAGCTAGTTGGCATATAAACTTGTACTATTGTAGTAGGCGTGGGCTTCGCGTCTATCTTGGCCACAATAATGCGTTCACTATGCTGTTTGTAGTAGCTTACGGGCATTCCTATTTTTTTATTCATTATTAAACCTACTCCTGCATTACCCCTACTTGATTTTGTGTTTATAATCCTGTATTCACCTGACCAAAAGTCTTGTTCCTCCTGCCACCGAACTTCACTAATTCCCACTATATCTAACTTTAACCTATCCATTTTCCTTTTTAAGTTTTCTAACCTACCTGCCCGATTAAGGGATCTGACATTCCACGCTCCGACTCGTAGAACGCCAGTTGTCTTTCTCCTGATAACAACGTCCTCCTGAGTAGTCCCCGCCCGGAGATCCGGATGGGGGACTATTTTACCTCCAGAATATTTTACGCAAGAGGACGCCATCATCATTTAACTATACAGTAAAGCTGCATGTCCTCGGGAGAAATTACGGGCTTGCCTTCAGCCGATCGCTGTACCAGTACAGCAAGGCTATTTTGGTCACCAGGTAAACATACAGAAAGAAGAGAAAACCATATCATAAGCACTCAATCGTAAAAAATTATTAATATGGTTAGAGTGAGTGTTAATACTAATGTATCCGTTGCTCAATGCCCGATGTTATGCCCCACGAACCCTGAATAGAAAAAGGCGTTACTTCCTGTGGCAGCTCGATGTCAGTCGCACCTATAGGGGAAAAAGTAGGAACATGTCAGCACTGAATGCAAGAGTGAAATAAAAATTAACGCACACACATATAAATAAAGAGCTGGCCTATTCTGGGTGGCTATGCATCGGGATGGGAAAGAGAAATGGTGAGCGAGAGGCATATTCACGCCAGGCTCTGCAGTTAAACTGTTATTGCTTAAGCGCTGGTACGCCAGTCGGGAACGATTGAGAGGAGATGGCTGTGAAAAGACGCCGCCAGTCGCACGTCAGAAACCAAAGATGCGTGCAATCCATCCAGCCTTGCGGAGTTGTGCGAAATAGTGCGCTTGGGAGTGATAGCCAGCACTATATGTTCTGATGCTGAGCTGCAATGCCCCTGTCACCTCCACAGGAGTAGTCCAGGACAGTGATTGATGACATTTAGGTGGCGACGAGGCTGCAACGGCACGGCTCCCCCAGCTGGATCGTACACAACTTTTTTAGTTTTTTTTTTAAATTCTTTATTCTTGATCTTTACATACAATCCAGCACCTCATATAATTTGTCGGTCCTTAATTGTTACAATATTGTTAGCAGCTAATTTACAAGATTTACAGGTGAGCTACAGTAGTGTTACAAAGGTTAATGGTGTACTTAGTGACTAAAACTCTACACTGCCTGCAGCGTCACAGATGTGTCAGTCAAGTGTATAAACCTACTGAGCGGCCTTACCCACAGAGCTAATACCGATGACCGTGCACATGACATTAGGCAGGCCAAGGATAAATTGAATATCGCTGCAGGTTCCTGTGTTTTGTTTCTTAATTCTAAGTTCTACTTACTATGAAAGAATCTGACCTACGTCAATTCCGGTGCTTGCCTTGGTTCCGCATTGTTGTACCCCACTCCCCGTAGACCTGCACGTGGCGGATTCCGACTGTAGTAGTAGTCGACGTATCCATGCACAGGCGGGGAGGGATTGTCCCCCAGATATTCCGACAGCACTTTCCGTGATACCTCGTTTGCTAGGTTGTTTAATGTTCGAAATGTATCCTCTCGTCTCAGTAGTATGTACAGTCGACAGCAAAAAAAAAAAAAAAAGTGGGTCACGCCTGAATTCTTAAGTGTAGGCTGCACCTGAATGTATGCAACCAACATAGCATATCTGTGTTGCACATCGTCGCAACCCTCCACAGTACAGTCGTTGTAAGATACACAATGGGTACTGCTAGAGACTACTAGAGAACACCGGTCTTTGTGACAGTCTGTCCAGATGTAAAGTACCACCACGATAGCACAGAAGAGATCAGACAGTCCTTAACGCTTGTAAACTAAATTTAATTACAATAAGTGACATTTCAAACGTTATGGGACAACTAATTTTGTCACATAAATCGTTCAGTAATCCTTAGGCCTAATTAAATATTTGAGACAGTATATGGATTTATAAAATTGTATGGCAATTGGAAACAAGTTCTTTGCTGTCTAAAAGGTTTACCCAACACATGCTGAACGTCGTTCAACGTTCAGCGGGGAGTGGTTTCACAACAACTTTAAGTAATAGTAAGCAGTGAAAAGAAAACGTGATTAACGGCGGCAAGCACTCTACGGAAATCCTAACATCAACAGCGAATCACAAGTAATATCATTGTTCTCGTAACACATCAACAGCTACGTGTACACACAGTTGCACTTTAAATGACATGACCAACGTTTTCTTTCTGGATCCGGATGCAAACCTAGAACGTAAAGCCATTGTTAAACAAGCAAAGCTTTATGCCTTATCGAGACTCGATCACTAGGCGTCAAATATTGATGTTTGCATCAGTATCAGTTATCAGTTCTCAACTTGAACGTAAATGACGATAACGTTTGTACGAAACCAGGAACCCTAACATGACAATTACCTTCATGGTAGTTAAACTCGAAAGACGTTCGTTATATATTGTTGCACTGTCAAGGAACAAAGGATGCACATGTTTAAAACTGATGTGCCATCATGTAATGCTGGTGACAAGGATGCGAACCCAGCACCTAATCGGATTGTTGAATAAGTACGTAAAAATCAGAATGTAGAAATCACAGTTTGTCACCAGTAGTGAGGTTGGAGCCTTAAATGACGACTGAAGTTGTATTGCCTGACCGGGATTCGAACCCGGCGCGTACCACCGTCGGTGTCTAACCAGGAACAGACGAGAAATGTCTAATGTTGGTCCACCAATAGCGATATGTGCGCATGTTTAACTGGAAATAAGGCAACGAAAACATCTACGCTGCCTTAGAGTCGAAAGCCGCACACATGGTTATGAAGACACGTTAATAATCAAATTCTTATTCAGTAGTAGCTAGGAGTAGCATGTTTAGTTGCAAACCTTAAGGCCTTTCTCATCCCTAATAACGTGTTGTCTAATATCTGCGATATCATGGTGTTAATTTTCAAGTGGATTGACTGCCCTAAAGAGCAATGTTCTCTAGTAGTCGTGTATCATTGAGATGTAAATGAAGTGCCTCAGCACAAAGTAATTTCCGTCGTGCAGCATGTATTGTTTGAGATACACTGAGTACATGTTATAAGTGAACAAAACGTGTATTATATAGTACGCATATACTACTGTATTATTTGGAGTAGCTGTCGCCAAACCTGTTTACTTTTACATTCCGCTTAGTTGTCGTGGTTGAACACAAGTTTTCTTAGGGCTACATCTAATGCAGAGTGCTTACAAGAAAGAATAGTTTCCTGCATCATGCTATTGCTAGCTAGGTGAAATATTTTGTGGTAGCTATGTTTAAAATGAATGTATTTTTGAACGTATTGTTCGTCAAATATTTGACTGAATCGTCAACTGTAGGTGTGCCTGCACATGTTATAACATAATAGCTGTAGCTGCGTTAGTTTGTACTACAGACTTGGGTAGGTCAGGTGTAACTTTTGATTCTTCAAGGAGTGGGTCTGTACTAGCCGCGGCTCGCGAGCTACGGGCCATCCAGGGTGGCCGAGGCGACACTGAAGTGAGCGAGCTGGCGGTGACGTTGGTGGGCCAAAAGCCCGGGACGAGCCAACATGGCTGCGCCGCATGCCTCTGCCGCTCCGTTTGACGTAAATATGTTTACTTCCTCTCCTGGCGTCAGTAGAAGAGCGGCAAGCAGAAATACACATCAGGCTGTCTGCCGTAATGGCTCACTGGGAGAGGTCTGTCTATTCGTGATAGAGTCTTCTCATTGAAGAAGGAGGATGTTCCATCAGAGAAGCTGGCAGAGGTATGGCGTACCACATACCACTGCAACGAGATGGTGGAGGATCTGCCTTGAAAGAGGCACCACCAACAGAGCTCCTGGCTCAGGAAGGAAGAGAGTGAGCTCACAGCAGGAAGACAGGGGCCTAGTGTCTAGGAGCAGAGAAAATCCCTTTCTGAACGCGAAACAGTTGCGGCAGGAGACCAACTTCCCCGGCTCCAGTGACAGTGGACTGCATGCATGTGAGGGCGTCGTGGGACAACGTCATTTTCACTGATGAGAAGGTGTTTTCCATCAGTAGCGACGATCCATGAATCGTTTACAGGCTCCAAGGGACTCACCATCGACGCGAATATGCGACCACGACGAGAAGAAGTGGCCGGCTATCTGTTACCTGCTGGATTTCTGCATGAGGGGTGGGAATTCTTCATACGTTAGAAGGAACCCTGGAGAGCGTACAGTATGCCCACATTTGGACAATGTGATGCTTCCGTCAGTGCGAATGCTGTACGCAGAAGGGGGCGTCACATTGCAAGGGGACCATTCTCCCATTCACAAGTCTGCATTTGTTCAGCAGCGGCTCTCCACGATTGGTGTCAACGTCATGGACTGGCCGCCACGGGCGGCTGATATGAACCCATGGAAAACATGTGGGCTAAGGTTGCCAGAACATTAACAGAGAACTGGCCACAAAACCAACCATCTACTTTGAACGCTCTTTGGGACTGCGTCCTGGAAGCCTGGAAGGGAGTTGCTTCTTCAGGCAGTTACGTCCGACGGCTTATACATTCTATGCCAAGACGCATGATAGAAGTACAAAATAATGAAGGATTCTGGATAAAATATTAGAATCCTTAAAATGTTTTGTTATGTCTCCTTTTTCGTCATTTTTCCTCATTGGGAGCTAGAGGAAGATCGCGTGGCAACAGAAAAGATACAGTATGGGTTAGTTTTCCTTTGAGTTGCCTTTTTAATTCAAGTGGGTTTCTTTTGAATATACAGTTTGTTAAACATTCACTTTTGATTTCATTTACACGCTGTCTAGATACTTACAAACTAATCAGCGTAGATGGACTCTGTCACAGTAGCTTTTGTTATTTCAAATACAGCTCTCTCTTCCCCTCCATCCATGAATACACCCTCCGTCCTACACACAATACTCAAACGATTTCATATTAGGTTTACTCGTTGTTAACATCTCCTCTATTCTCTCTCACACACACTCTCTCTCTGACACTATCGCCGCAAGTGCCCTTCTATTCCATTCCCCCAGAACTTTATAAACAAATCTAGTGGTTTCTATTGACGCTACATTTTCTCTTTAAATTGCTGCTGTCTTTACTCTCTATCATTCCTCTCAATACCTATGAAACTGTATTCTTTGATCTCCCCTTCCCTATAATCCATTCTTTGTTATGAAAACAGTCCTTCCTTATCTCTCTGTCCTAAGATAAAACGAACTGTGGCAGACATCTACGTAAGCAATACTTTGCAAGCATTTCACGCTTATGTTTTGCACATCTGCACTTCTATCCATTCCCAGATCCCGCCCTCCTTCCTGTTACCCGTCTCTTGACATCTGCATCTACGTCTAAATGAATACTCTGCAATTCATAATTATGTGCTTGGCAGGGGGTTCTGTGGTCTGGTGGATTAATCTTGTATTGATGTGTAAAACGTGTAGGTTCACATCTCACGTCAGGCGTAGATTTGTAACACACATTAGTAACTCTCCTGCACCCCTAGTAACGTCAAGTGCAGAACGCCAGTTAGCTCCGTAGTTCAACATCCGCAGTAAAGATAACATCCCTTCGCTGCCGACTGGGGCAGAGCGGCATTCGTTTGAGCTGTGACAGATGGAGAAACCCCGGAAGGCAGAGACTTTGTCACCAGCAAGGCGTCGTAAACTAGAAAACATATTTCATTTAATGAACCAATGGCCATGTAAGTTCACAAGGCTCTTACTTTATTTGAAACTGAGACGTTGAAAATTGTGGTGCTGGACTGGGATTCAAATTCGATTTCACTATATTCCCCAAGATTGCAAACTCTTCTAGGCCTCCCCTAAAGGTACCTATCTGATTTCTAATCCTGATCAGCACAAAATATTCATTATTTCATTTCACCTAGCATGTGACCTCCGAACTACTAGTGAAAAATAGTTGCATTTTCAATGTCAGCTGTAACGTGTTCGTTTCAACTCACAGCCACAATATGAGCTTTTTATCACAACATTTCAAGATCAAACGTTTCCTTACATCTTTTCAAGTTCAAACATTCTTCTCCATTCTACTGGTGAAAACGGATTTGGGTTTGACGTTGTGTTCGTTGTGATCACCAACGACGATATGTTGTGGATTCAACTTCTAACCAACAGAGTATTTTCCATCACATCATTGAAAGTACAAACATGCCACTCCTGGCTATTATTGGTAAAGAATTTGATAGTTAAAGTGTTTTCATGATCACGTGTGCGGGTTTTGAATTCCATTCAGCACAGAACTTTTCGCCACCCGACCACTAGCTAAACATGCGCACATCTCGCTACTGGTGAACCAACAATAGCTATTTATCGTCTGTTCCTGGCTAGAAAACGACGGCGCTAGATGCTGGGTTCCAATCTCAGTCAGGCAAAAACATTTCTATCGTCATTTAAGGTTCCAACATCTCGCTATTGGTGAAAAAATTTGATATTTAACGTTTGATTTTACGTACTTCGTTAACAATCCGATTAGGTGGTGGGTTCGCTTCCCTGTCACAAGCTTTACATGATGGCACATCAATTTTAAACATGAGCATACCTTGTTACTTGTGAATGACACCATATTAAACGTAGTTGGGGGTAGTTCCCAGGAAGGTAACTGTTATGACAGGATTCCCAGTTCAGTACAAACATTTTCGTCATTTATTTTCAGGATCTGAATTGATAACTGATACTGGTGCAAAGTATATACTTCACGTCGCTTTATGCCTAGTGATCGGGTCTCAGTAAGGCACAAACAAAGCTTAGCTTAGTTAGCAATGGCTATAGGTGCTGGGTTTGAATCCAGGTCCAGAACGACGACGTTGGTCATGTCATTTAAAGTTCAAAGTTGCGTATACGTAGCTGTTGATGTGTTACGAGAACAATGATATTACTGGTGATTCGCTGTTAATGTTGAGATTTCCATAGAGTGCTTGTTGCCGTTAATCGCGTTTTTTACTGGTTCGTCCAATATCCAGTTTCCAGAGCCACTTGCCCTTGAGCGACGTTCAGAACGTGGATGGAAAACCTTTTCGAGAGCGAAAAACTTTTTTTCCAATTGCCGTTCAGCTTTGTAACTCCATATATTGTCTCAAGTATTTAATTTTGACTAAGGATGACTGTACGATATATGTAAAGTAATGCGTTTTCTCAGAACTTTTGGAAGTCACTCATCGTAATTAAGGTTAGTTTATGAATGTTATGGGGTGTCTCATAGCTAAGAACGTCTCTTCTAATATGTTTTGTATGACGATATTAGTTGGCTAAAGACTGACGGCGATAAAGACCTTTGGTCTCTAGTAGTCTCCTGCAGTACCCGTTGTGTGTAGTCAAACGAGTGTACCGCATGGAGTTTTCGTGATTAGAGGACCTGCAACACAGCTAAGTTATTTTGGTTGTATTCGGCAGTGACCCACTTTTTTTGCTGTCAAGTGTATGTTTGGTAGTTGATGTAATAGCGCGGCTGCTACATCAATGTAAAGGGGGCACTATTAAACCACATAGTTGGGAGTACCCTCTGGTGAACCACAGTCACATGCAGGTGTAGCCCTCCTCCCAAACCGACATAGACATGCCGGATAGGGCCCATGACCAGTCCCCGTGTTGGCTCAAAGTATCTCATACCTAACCGTTCTTTCACGTCTGGTAGAAGTTGGAATGCTCTTCAGCCAGTGTCATCGGCTTCCCATGACTCCTGCCACAGCTCTTCACCTCTTCTCCCAGTCGCACTCTTATCCCCAGCCTGAACGCGCATTCGTCCCCTGTTCTTCCTATTTCCCCCTTTTTGGCCCAGAACCGTGCTGCCTGCTCTCTGATTTTAATGTCAAGAGGACAGAACCCCATTATTACCAACAGGGCCCCACCTGGAGATGTCCTGTAGGCCCCTACTGACCTTAATATCATGTTACTTTGCACCCTTCTCACTGTGATGGCGGGCACCACGTCGTGAGCCTGTGTGCCTAGAGTCTTAAGCCGTTACCTGCTATTAATGTTAATATGCTGATATGGTATAATTTCATTAAATGAGGTGGAAGGTGGGATCTTTTGTGACCAATGAAAATGAGGTTCTTGAGTACTTCTAGGGCTTTCTGGGTTTCAGTTTCGATGTGCTTTGCAAAGTTCCACCATTCACCAATGACGACTCCCAAGTAGAGCGCCTCTCGTTGTAGAAGAACTGTCAAGCCCTCAATTCTCACTGTTGGGTTCCTTACAAGTTGTCCTTTTAGTAACATATATGTTGACTTATTTGGTGAAACTGTCATTTTTGTATTTCGGCACCATAGTCGCAGTTTTTCCATAGCTCTTTTTAACTTTGGCTCGATATCTTCGCGGCTATGTCCACCAACCAACAGGAGGGGGTGATCTGCGTAGGCTATAACTTCTAGAACCTCTTCGCTCCGTTGTAGGCTGTCCAATAAGGGTTCCATGTGGTTGTCCCAGAACAGGGGGCCTAACACAGAACCCTGGGGGCATCCCTTTATTATCATTTTTCCAACTTCCCCACGAGGGGTGGTAGCCAGACCTCCCTATCCTCGCAATAGCTCCTCAGACAACCATATAGCGACCCTGGACACTCTTTCTCCCGTAAACAGGAGAAGAGCGAAGGCCACCACAGGTAGTCGAAGGCGCCACTGATGTCCACCATGATGCAAACTATGTACTTGTACAGGGCTGAGTTACAGAACTCAGGCAACAGGGCGATTGCGTCAGTCACCGACCATCCAGGCCTAAGGCCAAACTGACTGTCACTCATCCTGCACAGCAATCGACGTGCAGCCAGTCTGCCAGTCAACAATTTCTCGAGTAATTTTCCAAAACTAAACAAATTGGTCTCTATGATTTGGTTTCAACCAGGTCTTTTTCGGATCCTTTCTTTATAATTACCATGTTTGCAACTTTCCAGATTATCGGAAATTTCTGCAGCCTGAGGCACTTATTAAATAGTTGCGTGAGGGGCTAACAAGGGAACCTCCCCATCACACCCCCCTCAGATTTAGTTATAAGGTGGCACAGTGGATAGGCCTTGAAAAACTGAACACAGATTAATCGAGAAAACAGGAAGAAGTTGTGTGGAACTATGAAAAAAATAAAATATACAAACTGATTAGTCCATGCGCAAGATAGGCAACATCAAGGATACTCTGAGCTCAGGACCGCCGATGTCCTGTGGTTAGCGTGAGCAGCTGCGGAGCAAGAGGTCTATGGTTCAAGTCTTCCCTTGAGTGAAAAGTTTACTTTCCTTATTTTCGCGAAGTTATGATCTGTCAGTTCGTTCATTGACGTCTCTGTTCATTGTAATAAGTTTAGTGTCTGTGCTTTGCGACCGCACCGCAGAACCGTGCGATTAGTAGACGAAAGGACGTGCCTCTCCAATGGGAACCCTAAACATTGATCGCAAGGTCATAGGTCAACCGATTCCTCCACAGGAAAACACGTCTGATATACACTCCTGGAAATTGAAAAAAGAACACATTGACACCGGTGTGTCAGACCCACCATACTTGCTCCAGACACTGCGAGAGGGCTGTACAAGCAATGATCACACGCAAGGCACAGCGGACACACCAGGAACCGGGGTGTTGGCCGTCGAATGGCGCTAGCTGCGCAGCATTTGTGCACCGCCGCCGTCAGTGTCAGCCAGTTTGCCGTGGCATACGGAGCTCCATCGCAGTCTTTAACACTGGTAGCATGCCGCGACAGCGTGGACGTGAACCGTATGAGCAGTTGACGGACTTTGAGCGAGGGCGTATAGTGGGCATGCGGGAGGCCGGGTGGACGTACCGCCGAATTGCTCAACACGTGAGGCGTGAGGTCTCCACAGTACATCGATGTTGTCGCCAGTGGTCGGCGAAAGGTGCACGTGCCCGTCGACCTGGGACCGGACCACAGCGACGCACGGATGCACGCCAAGACCGTAGGATCCTACGCAGTGCCGTAGAGGACCGCACCGCCACTTCCCAGCAAATTAGGGACACTGTTGCTCCTGGGGTATCGGCGAGGACCATTCGCAACCGTCTCCATGAAGCTGGGCTACGGTCCTGCACACCGTTAGGCCGTCTTCCGCTCACGCCCCAACATCGTGCAGCCCGCCTCCAGTGGTGTCGCGACAGGCGTGAATGGAGGGACGAATGGAGACGTGTCGTCTTCAGCGATGAGAGTCGCTTCTGCCTTGGTGCCAATGATGGTCGTATGCGTGTTTGGCGCCGTGCAGGTGAGCGCCACAATCAGGACTGCATACGACCGAGGCACACAGGGCCAACACCCGGCATCATGGTGTGGGGAGCGATCTCCTACATTGGCCGTACACCTCTGGTGATCGTCGAGGGGACACTGAATAGTGCACGGTACATCCAAACCGTCATCGAACCCATCGTTCTACCATTCCTAGACCGGCAAGGGAACTTGCTCTTCCAACAGGACAATGCACGTCAGTATGTATCCCGTGCCACCCAACGTGCTCTAGAAGGTGTAAATAAACTACCCTGGCCAGCAAGATCTCCGGATCTGTCCCCCATAAGCATGTTTGGTACTGGATGAAGCGTCGTCTCACGCGGTCTGCACGTCCAGCACGAACGCTGGTCCAACTGAGGCCCCAGGTGGAAATGGCATGGCAAGCCGTTCCACAGGACTACATCCAGCATCTCTACGATTGTCTCCATGGGAGAATAGCAGCCTGCATTGCTGCGAAAGGTGGATATACACTGTACTAGTGCCGACATTGTGCATGCTCTGTTGCCTGTGTCTATGTGCCTGTGGTTCTGTCAGTGTGATCATGTGATGTATCTGACCCCAGGAATGTGTCAATAAAGTTTCCCCTTCCTGGGACAATGAATTCACGGTGTTCTTATTTCAATTTCCAGGAGTGTATTCTATACGACACTGGTGACGGCATGTGCGCCACATGACAGTAATATGTTGTCGACCCACCTAACTTGTACACTTGGCGAATGGGTAAAAAGATTTTTCTACCTTGCCCGATTTAGGTTTCCTTGTAGATGTGATAATCACTCCCAAAAAAGTGATTAAAACATGAGAGTTTGTCACATAAACTGCAACAAATGGATGCAACAGTTTCACAGTCGCACAGTTTTCCCTGTGCTCTGTCAAAACATATGTTTTTAAAGTTTTCAGATTTTTCCGTGTGTAGATCGTCAAATCCTGCATATGTCCAAGCAGATCTGAAAATGTCCTCGAATTTTGGAGAGTGAAGTTGATTATGTGCGAGTGCCTGAACTTTGATAATTGTCTGAAAATATTTTTTTTTCCCCCTTTAGGGATGACTTGAACAACGGACCTCTTCTTCCGCAGCTGCTCGCGCTAACCATGTGACCACAGCGCTCCGGAGTTCACATTGTCCATGATGTTGCTTATCTTTCACATAGACTACTCAGTTTGTATATTTTGCTTATTTTTTTCATAGTTCCACACAACTTCTTCCTATTATCTCGATTGATCTGTGTTCAGTTTTTCAAGGCCTATGCACTGTGCCGACTTTTAACTAAATCTGAGGGGGGTGCGATGGGGAGGTTCCCTTGTAAGAGTTGCACTAATTCCGCAACAAAGCCGTCTGACCCAGGGCCTTTCCCTCGCTTTAACGATTTTATTTAGGCAGCCACCTCCTGGGGTAAACTGCCCTGTCATTGGTGTATCTAACCAGGTCTTCATTTCTTACTTGGCGCCGGTCCTTTGTTTCCCCATCCGCACTGTCTTCAGGCAGTAGGGACCGAAGGAGGACCTCGGCAGTTTCCTGCCAGGATTCCATCATCCTGTCCCCACGCGTGACTGTAGATATCACCATTGGAGAGCAGATCTTCTCTCTTACTGGTTTGTAGG
Organism: Schistocerca gregaria; assembly: GCF_023897955.1. Taxonomy (NCBI): domain Eukaryota; kingdom Metazoa; phylum Arthropoda; class Insecta; order Orthoptera; family Acrididae; genus Schistocerca; species Schistocerca gregaria. The sequence goes on from NC_064931.1 coordinate 48,523,405, forward strand.
GTAATCCCCATGGCTCTATAGCTGATTGGTTTATCACGCAGCTTTCCCAGCCTCATACCCTAACAGCCCAAAGTTCATTTTGGAATATCTCCTTTGCTTCCCTGTACTACTGCAGCCATCTTTGCCTTTCCCACCAGACGACACTTGGTAGTGCCGCCATAGGCTTCTGACAGACTGACGCATATGCTCTAGTTTGGCTGACCATGGTGACGGAGAGGCCGCCATGGCCTTCCTCCTAGTTGGTACGGCTGCTTTCACCACTCTGGTAATCGCACTCACCAGCTCTTTGGCATACTTGTTCACGTCTATGTCTTGGTGTAGGTCACCTTCTGGTAATGCAGGAATGTCGCACTCCCTCGCTAGGCGTTTCCAATCTGCTCTATTATAGTTCATCTGGACCTCCCACCCTCTGTCGCCTATTGCGAATGTGATAATATTGTGATCACTTGTGGTGACATTGTCTTCAACATTCCAACTTTTTACGATGTTGACGGCGTTTGGTGTGGTTAGTGTCACGTCAATGCTTGAGCTTGTTCCCCTCCCGCTGTGTAGGTGGGAGGTTTGCCAGGCTTGTAGGCCATCACAAGTTGCAAGGCCATAATCCATTCTTCCGCCTTTCCTCCATTTGCGTCTCTTGTGCAACTGTACCATAGGGGGGATTTTGCATTTATATCAACAGTTACAATCACTTTTCGTCCCCGCAACGCTCTGATTATTCTTGCGAGATGGTCCAAGTGTTGCTTAATTTTATCTCCGTACTGAAAGTACATACTTACGAGAGTTAATACTCCCGCGGGAGATTGAATTTCCATAACGTTGCAGTGACTATTTTTATACTGTTACCGGCAATGATTATTATTGCCGCACTCGGGTCGTCCCCACTACTGGCTAGTTGCCATGTTTCGGCTGCAAAAGCTATTTGCCCAGCTTGGGAGTAGGGCTCCCGCAAGCAGAGCACATCTAGTCTCTTCTCCTCGAGCAACTTGCTTAGCTCCTTCATCACGAGTCTGCTATTGTGAGTGTTAAGTTGACCAATAGTTATTTTTGTCATTATGGGAAGTATGTATGTATGTGATCATCTGGCCAGTTCTTTCACCATTCGAAAGCAGTGCGTCCATTTTCCAAGTCTAATTGTGTGTAGATATCATCAAGATCAAATTTTTCGCCTCGTTTTTCAAAAGTTTTCTTGACCAGTTCACGCAGGGCTCCGAAGTCGGTGGGGAGATTCATCGACTTGAGCTGTAATTCTGTCAACAGCCTCCATCACCGAGAAAATGACGTTCCTACCATATTTATGCCCTACTCGGACCACATGTCGCAACGCAGTGTTCAGGGTAGTCGGTTGCTCCAGCCTTGCCAATTGCATGACGCGATCTATGTTCGGATACACTCTGACAGGTTCTGCAGACGGTATTCTGACAGGCGTAGTGTCTTGTGTAGCTGGGAGCACACTGGTGCATGTTATTGTATTTTCTTGAACTGGATATTGTTCCACTCTGCGCAGTTCTTTTTTCTGCATGGCCACTGGTCGGACCACTACCACAGGATGCCCTTGCCGCTCTAGGTCTTTTATTGACTTATATCCCCGACCTCGGGAGCAGGGAGCTGCAACCATCGTAGGACGCTCCGTCTGTATTACGATGTCAACCATTTCTATTTTTTGTGTGCCTGAAAGCGATGTCAAGAATTATCTGAATTTACTTGCCTTCATAGCGTCTCTCCTCCTTTTGTTCGAGGATTATCGCTTTGGCATCCTGTTCCCATTTATGTTTTTAGCCATAATCTATTCTTGAAATGAACCTCTGTTCAGGCATCCTGTATGTAGGACAATTTCGACCAGTTATACTGGTAAATTATTTACAAACTACAGCGTTCAAACACTTCATTCAACATGTAAATGTCACTACAGATATTAGGACTTAGCTTATGACGTGTTCGATACGCCTGCCATCATTGGTGATGATGTGGCGCAGACGAACAGCGAAATTCTGCATGTTCCGCCGGTTTGTCAGAACATCTATGCTGTCGATGACCTCCTGAATGGTTGTTTTCAGCTCAGCAAGGGTTTTGGATTTATTACTGTACACCGTGCCTTTAATATAGCCCCACAAAAAGAAGTCGCATGTGCTCAGATCTGGAGTCGAGGACTATGCCAGTGGCCTCTAGGTATCCCAGAGCCAGAATGTTTTCTAGGTCGTCAAACACTCTCCTGCATCGATGGGGACAAGCTCCGTCTTGCGTGAACCACATCTTGTCGAAATTCGGGTCAGTTTGGATACCGGGGATGAAATCATGTTGCAATACCTTCACGTACCGTCGGTAGTCACCATGCCATCTAGGAATATTGCACTGATTATTCCGTGACTGGACAGTGCACACCACAAAGTCGCATGCTGAGGGTGAGTAAGCCACTGGGCAGTATTGTTGACATTACATGAAAACAATCCAGCCAGGTGAGGTTGGCTAGACCAGTCACAGCCAAGGTAAACAGAACCATGAACGCCACAACACAGTGTTACAAGGAGTGACGTAATACTTAGTAACTCAGAGCACTTGAGAAACTCACTTATTGCAAATTTGTCTAGGCATAGAAAGCTGTGCTCGGTACAGAACGAGCTAAGATATCTGACAGGACATGTAATTTGTGAAACCTACTCGTCCCCACTATCCCCTTGTAGAACTACATAAGAAGTGTAGTTGTAAGGCTATAAATAACCGAACTTACGAACTCGAGGCGTTCAGTCAAGACTCCATTCTGCCTGTGTCTTCGTCCGGAGAGACTGATGGGGTTTCGAGTTTCAGAGACACCGTGAAACAGTGATGAAGCTTAGCTGTGCACCTGTCCACTGAGTTACAACATAAGGCTCGCCATACGCGTGGCGTGGGGGTCGCGGTACCTAGGAAAATTTCATTGCTGCAGTGAGCTGGAGTCTAGCCAGCCTCCACCCTCAGAGGAACTTTGACCGACAGACTACAAGCTGTGTACGATGTCTGGCGCGAGGTCGAATGAGTGGAGCGTGAGGCCCGACCGCCGCCGGCGCTCCGTAAGGCACGGAATTTCGCATCAGGGTGTATCGCTTTCTGGTCGGGCGTGCCGCCGATAGGGCTCACGCGGGGGAGTGATGCGTCATACATAGCCTCTCCTTCCCACGTGGCTCTTTTCGCCTCGCCTTCCCTTGGTGTCAGACGTTAAGCTCGGCATTTTCCGGGCCCGCCCGGATGTGCCTTGCGTCACAATGGAGAGATGTGACCCAACCTGAAGCAAAAGCGAACGGTGCGTGGCACAGGGGGAGCTGTGTCCAGGGACATAAGATCTGTCCCTTGGGGGGAGGGGGAGGGTAGAAAATGATTGAAATGGCTCTGAGCACTACGGGACTTAACAGCGGAGCCTAGAACTTAGGACTACTTAAACCTAAGGACATCACAAACATCCATGCGCGAGGCAGGATTCGAACCTGTGACCGTAGCGATCGCGCGGTTCCAGACTGAAGCGCCTAGAACCGCTCGGCCACTCCGAGGGTTGAGCGGGGCTGCTAGGCTCACTCTGTGTGCGACTCCTGTGCGCTGGCCGGCTGCTACTCCTCTCCCTCCAGATCACCAGCTGCTCTGCAACCTCGTTTGTCGGCACGGGATCTCGACGCGAGTCGCCAAGGACGCTTCGCCGCGCCCGTGGGTAGCCGAGGCGTGTTCTGCCAAACCCAGGGGGTGGTGACATCGCCTGGGCCAGGTTAGCTGAGTCCAGACGGCTCAACGACTGGGTGACCGGCCCAACACCTGAGTAGGAGTGGGTCCCTGGCCGGGCTAGCATGTGGTGGAGGACGAGAAGTACATCCGCTTCTCCGGAGTGAAGGGTATACTTGCCGAGGCGCGCTGAGTGAAATCGTCGACGACGGGGCCACCGAGAGGAACCAGTACTTTGGCGACGGTGTGCTGAACCCGGCAGCTCGGAAGTGCCCTCGGCCTAGGGACGAGGCTGGTGGGCGAGCTGCATGCCCCCCATGTCAGAGGTGCTGGTCCGGGGCGGAAGACAGGTTCCCACCTTTTTATCACTTGTTGATACATGATGGCTCACATAGAAACGAGGGATGTGAATGCACCTTCACGAGACTTTATGATGTCTCATCCCTCTCCACAGGACGAGTTGGCACAGGCGACAGAAGAGAATGTGTTAAATAGGCAGACTAGGATCACGTTGCTCTTGGAGCAGAACATCAAAAACAGTTAAATGAGTCAAACGGTTCTAACGACCATTAAAAACGAGTTGGCAGCATGGGATATTGCCAATGCCAAACTGTAAGACCGCGTTGAAGAACTCGAAAAAGAGAATGATAGATTACGGAAAAAACCGACGAAGACCTCGGCGGTTGTGGTCGCGCAAGCGCCACCCGAGCCACAAAGCACAAAGGACACGATTGCGAAAGTGACTAACTGGCCAGACACGGCGGTCTTTCTTAGGTCCCTGCCTGGCCAGGACATTAAAAAAAGTACAGGAAATATTCACAACAATTGTGAATCCAGTAAAAGATAAAATTAAGATTAATAAGATCGAACCTGGAGACAACGTTGTAATCATAGATGTGGCAACTGAGAAGGACCAAGAAAAGCTATCGAATAACCAAAAGTTATGCAAAGTGGTTAAATGTGAACCACCCACGAAACAAAATCCTCTAGTTATTCTGTATCGCGTACCCACTGTAATGAAAGATGACGAAGTATATGAAACAATAAAAAGACAGAATTTTGAAGATATGGAGGACGAATAGTTTAAAAGGAGCTTTAAGCTGAGATTTAAGACGGAGCCTTGGGAACGTGATGTCGTCCATCACGTTGCTGAGGTCATCGGAGCTATGTGGAAGAAAGTCATGACAAACTCCATACTGGTTTTCACGCGGTCAACGTGAGGAACTACCTCGTGGCACCTCGTTGCCATAACTGTGGTGACCTGCACCAGGGGGTCGCCTTGCTCCAAGTGCGGTGAGGAAAATCACACACGCAAAAGACTGCAAGGCAGCAGGGGTATGCATTCGACGCAAGGAGCGAGGGAAAAGCCAGTATAATGCAAAACGAAAATAATATATAAGACAGTCCAACACTTTTTTGTACGCCATGATTACAAGGTAACAAATTAAAACAAAGAGGCAATCGATATTTTAGACTCTATCCCGAGGAAAAAAGAGCTCAGATTCAGGCTTGTTTAAGTAACAGCTTTATACCATTAAATATTTATTTATTAAGTAATATCAACTGTTAATTAAGAATGAAACCACCATCAAAAGATAGGTGTTTGAAAATTTCTAACTCTACCGAATATTAAATCTAAAGTCTTTTCTCTCTATATGCAGGATACTGACGTCATTAACTTTTTTATGCTTCTGACCGCAGCACGCGGTTGTGCGGTAGCGTTCTCGCTTCCCGCGCCCGGGTTCCCGGGTTCGATTCCCGGCGGGGTCAGGGATTTTCTCTGCCTCGTGATGACTGGGTGTTGTGTGATGTCCTTAGGTTAGTTACGTTTAGGTAGTTCTAAGTTCTAGAAGACTGATGACCATAGATGTTAAGTCCCAGACTGTTCTGAGCCATTTATGCTTATGGCCTCTAATCAATAAATGATCGGAAAAAGACGAATGATACTTGTTGGTGCCTTTTTTCCTAAGGGATTTCTTTGTATCTAACAGAAATTGCCGTTTTATGCTTGTCGAAACTTACAAGTATTGTCTTTTCATTTCTTACAACAACAAAAAATGTGTAACACGTAAATATGTATACCGGCATTCCTGTGAATAATTCTGGTGAAAAGACATACTTTGGTTGTCAAAGAACGGTGATTGTATGTCATAGTCACCCAATAAACGAGGCTTACCATCATCATCACCACTAGCACTACCATATTCATGCTATAGTCGACCATGATAATCGGACTGAAGAGGGGATGCACAGACTGACGTATTTATATCCACCATCGGTATGTGAGGGCCAAGTTCTGGAACTCGATTGGTTCAAATGGCTCTGAGCACTATGGGACTCAACTGCTGTGGTCATCAGTCCCCTAGAAATTAGAACTACTTAAACCTAACTAACCTAAGGACATCACACACATCCATGCCCGAGGCAGGATTCGAACCTGCGACCGTAGCAGTCGCACGGTTCCGGACTGCGCGCCTAGAACCGCGAGACCACCGCGGCCGGCGGAACTCGATTCACATCTCAGCATTCTTAGCTGCTTAGCACTACTGATAGTGCAGTGTATTCAGTATTGAAAGCTGTCCACATACGACTAATTTGGGGAACTCGATCTCGTCGTAGCGTTCACACGTGCATTCTCTCAGTGCGTGCACTATCGCACACCAAGTGGCCCTGGCGGGGGGTGCAGTTGGCCAGCAGTGTTCATTCTGCAGACATCGCGCCTGCTCAGGCCTGACAACTCAGAAGACTATTGTTAAAACACTCCACATCTGCCTTGCTGTACGCTACTAGCTCTTCCATACCACTCTCTTGCAGAATTTACGTGTAGAATTTTAAGTTAAGAATTTTGACAGACGAATTACCGTTAAAAGCTGTTATTCCGTCGCTTTTAAACTCTGGAGATGGTTATTATTTTTCTGGGTCTGCAATATCTTGTCTGGCACATTTTAGATGCAACGTAACCATCCTTTTTTAAAAAGTGGATCCAGATGTGAACTGAGCTTTATAAATAGATTATTCATGTATTCCTTGATGCAGTAAACAGTATCTATTCAAACATTTTCCATCCTACGTACGGCTAGTTACCGTTACAACACTATGTCATCAAAAGTATCCGGACACCTGGCTGAAAATGACTTACAAGTTAGTGGCGCCCTCCATCGGTAATGCTGGAATTCAATATGGCGTTGGCCCACCCTTTGCCTTGATGACAGTTTCCACTCTCGCAGGCATACGTTCAATAAGGTGCTGGAAAGTTTCTTGGGGAATGGCAGCCCATTCTTCACGGAGTGCTGCACTGAGGAGAGGTATCAATGTCGGTCGGTGAGGCCCGACACGAAGTTGGCGTTCCGAAACATCTCAAAGGTGTTCTATGGGATTCAGGTCAAGACTCTGTGCAGGCCAGCCCATTACAGGGATGGTATTGTCGTGTAGCCACTCCGCCATAGGCCGTGCATTATTAACAGGTGCTCAATCGTTTTGAAAGATGCAATTGCCATCCCCAAATTGTTCTTCAACAGTGGGGAACAAGAAGGTGCTTAAAACATCGATGTAGGCCTGTGTTATGATAGTGACACGCAGAACAATAAGGGGTGCAAGTCCCTCTCCATGAAAACCACGACCACACCATAACGCTACCGCCTCTGAATTTTAGTGTTGGCACTACAGACGCAGGCAGATGTCGTTCAGCGGGCATTGGCCATACCCACTCGCTGCCATCAGATCGCCATATTGTGTACCGTGATTCGTCACTCCACACAACTTTTTTCCACTGTTCAATCGTCCAATGTTTAGACTCCTTACACCAAGCGAGGCGTCGTTTGGCATTAACCGGCGTGATGAGTGGTTTATGAGCAGCCGCTCGACCACGAAATCCAAGTTTTTTCACGTGCCGCCTAACTGTCATAGTACTTTCAGTGGATCCTGATGCAGTCTGGAATTCCTGTGTGATGGTCCGGATAGATGTCTGCCTATTACACATTACGACCCTCTTCAACTGTGGCGGCCTCCGTCAGTCAACAGACTAGATCGGCCTGTTCGCTTTTGTGCTGTACGTGTCCCTTCACGTTTCCACTTCATTATCACATGAGAAACAGTGGATCTAGAGATGTTCCGGAGCGTGGAAATATCGCTACAGACGTATGACACAAGTGACAGCCAATCACCTGACCCCGTTCGAAGTCCGTGAGTTCCGCGGAGAGCCCCCTGCTCTCTCACGTTGTCTAATGACTACTGAGGTCTCTGATATGAAGTACCTGGCAGTAGGTGGTAGCACAATGCACCTAATATGAAAAACCTATGTTTTTGGGCGTGTCCGGATACTTTTGATCACATAGTCTATTGACAGTAATTGCTAATATCTCTCTGCGTTTAAATCATTATATAGCAGGAAACAGTGCAAGTAATCGGCTTCCTAAAATCTGTTGCATGTTGAATTCGGGAATCCCATGCGTGGGTCGAGGGACAGCTGTCTGGATGTGTGGTGAATTGAGATAGAGAGGGGGACACCTCGCAAAATGTCCTCAGTATAGTGGTGGCCAGCTGCGTGGCGTCTTGGTGCTGTGTGTTAAGATGTGCTGCTGACACATAAGTGGATGCAGGATTTGTGTTATTCCAGCATTGAAACTAAAAAAATTAATTATAAATGACGTTGCTCTTACCCACCTGGAACACCATCTACAGTGGGTAGCACAGTAGGCAGTTTTTAATGAGTGAGGTGATCGTGATGTCGGCAGTGCATGTCCTATGCATTTGATGTGGGTATCACATGACAGGGAGAATCACATTGTAGATACATGGAACTTATTTTTCTGTATATATTGCTCTACTGCATGAGAATGTAAAAGTTGGGCAGCTGTCATGCTTTGTAGTGTTTACAGGCAGCATGTATACCCTTTAATGAATAGTAAAAATTTGTCTTTCTGCACAGTGGTGAAAGTGCCCCTAATTATGTTAAAGGCAGTCATGCAAATATTCAAAAGGAGATGTCTTGTCTTACCGTCAGTTTCTTTATGCTTGCAGTTTTGGCCTATTTCAATACTTTTTACAGCTGGTCATACTTGACAAGGACTACAACTGGACATGTGTTTTTTCGGTTCACCCACAGTGCAGTAGTGCTGTATATTCTTTGTGTGTACAGGGTAAATATTGTATCTATGAATTGGAGAATAGATCAGCTGTATGCTGTAATTAAAACTATACGTAGGCAGATAATAGCGCGCATTTAATACACTGATTCTTTTCCTTGAGACCCAGAAACCGATTCGACCAGTAGAGGGAATGTCCTGACAAAAAAAAAAAAGGTTCAAATGGCTCTGACCACTATGGGACTCAACTGCTGTGGTCATCAGTCTCCTAGAACTTAGAACTACTTAAACCTAACTAACCTAAGGACATCACACACATCCATGCCCGAGGCAGGATTCGAACCTGCGACCGTAGCAGTCGCACGGTTCCGGACTGCGCGCCTAGAACCGCGAGACCACCGCGGCCGGCGGAATGTCCTGACAATTTGGGTCTTGTAAAAGTACTTAGTCAATGCTTTTAGCAGTCACAGACTCGGCAGAAACGCATTTGTGTAGGGAGAGGTTGAAACTTGCACAAATGCGAGATCAGTCGAGTATTTAATGTAGATAGCAAGAAGGCAGTGCAAGACACGTTTCAGTCTTGTACTTAGAATGGAAATTTATGTAAAAATCAGAAACAGTTATATAAATTACGGAAAATAGCTAGTACTCGGCTGCTAAATGTGTTGATTAAGATATAGCACTCTGTCACACACACACACACACACACACACACACACACACACACACACACAAACAAACAAACAAACAAACAAACAATTCGCCTTGAGGAATACATTTATTTTTTATATTATATTTTTTCTGCTGAATTTACCATGCAGTCTCAAAGTATCTTACCTAGTCATTTTCTTAATTGTGCTTCTAATGGTCTCAGTACAGTGATTTACAAAAACTCATGTAACTAGAACAATAATGAAAAATTAATTTCTTATGGCAAACACGCCCATCCTAAACACCTCGCATCAAAGAAGAAACCTACAATGGAGAGCTAATTGTCTAAGAACAGTGGAGCGCTACAACTATTGGCTGAGAGAAACAGTACAAAATTGTAGGCAGGTAGATTGACACACTGGTTCTTTTTCTTAAGTGCTAAGAAATAACTCTTCTTGATGGTATTGTGTCGGTCCATAGTTAGCACTTTTAGCAATCGTCACATGGTAGGAATGCATTTGTTTAGGGACGGCAAAAATGCAAGCAGCTTAATAAAGATAATACGATGAACAAATACTCTAACATACGTGATCGCTAATGCATATTCACAGCATCTGAATATTTAATGTAAATGCGTTACACAGTCTCGATATTTGTGGAGTGCCTACAGAAAAAGTCCAATACTATTCTGATAGATACAAAAGGTATTAATTATGCAAATATTGGCTACCACTCTTTTATGTTCAGTTACACACAATTCGCGAAGAAGACCGAATTTTTTTGTAGAATTCACACATACACCACAATGTCAAAGTATTGTACATTATTATTTACCACCATTTTGCAGAATATGCTGTGGCATCACACACACTGTAGTGTCAAAAAATCTCACTCAGCTACTTTTTTAACTCTGCCTCTCATTACAGAACAGATGGATGGCACCATACTAGCGCTCATTAATGATGGCACTCAAATATTTTTTTAATGTAAACGCTCATCTGCTAGAATGGATGTATTTACACATCTACCAATTCTTTTTTGGGTTGGTGCATCTGCATTTTGGTTTACTTTACCATTTTTTATAATTTCTTACAAACTGACGATTTTATAGCCATTTTTCCCAATTTCCAGATTTGGTATCACTCGGCTAACATTTTTACAGCCTCTGTTATGACATCATTATTTTATACTGTTGAAGTATCTTATCATGGCATATGTACAACTTATGTATAGCATATGTATGGTGTTTGTATGATGTATATATTGAGTATTTGTGGCGTAATTGATGCTTATGCATGAGGTAATTGTGGTATATACACTGGCATAACCTGTTGTGCTGACGTAATGCTGCCATTACGACTATGTTACACCATTGTGATGCCATGTATACATCACATAAGCCACGCATATGTCATTTGATTCCATAAGATCGTTTGGTTACTTTTGTGCAAAAAAGATTAATTTTGTAAAAGCAAAAACCCGAGTACTGAACTAGAATGCAGAGTATAGTGCTCAAAAGAATCAGCATGTAGTGACGTAAATTATAACGCAGACCCCAGAAAAAGATGTACAGGAGTACAGGCAGTGGCCATGTCATCAACTAAATGTTAGCAGTATCGAAACTGTACATAACGAAAGTGCTTTCATAAACTGAAAGTTTGTGTCTTGCTTCCAATAACCTGGAACTTAATTTGTTAAACTGTAGTTTCAACTGCTCACACACAGGTTCACCAGTAAGTAGCAACATATATTTTTAAAAACACTAGGTAGCTGGATAGGACATGAGGAAAATAACACAATTTTTTTGTATGAATATGTATTTTTGATTTATTTACAAATATAAATTTATTTACAACTATAGTTAAGTAGCTCAGTATTCCATGAAGAGTTGATTTCTACAGGCCTTAATTTCAACCTCTACTTCATAGAGTTCAAACACAGACATTGGACTACCATTCATGAGCTCAAAAATGGTTCAAATGGCTCTAAGCATAATGGGACTTAACATCTGAGATCATCAGTCCCTTAGACTTAGAACTACTTAAACCTAACTAACCTAAGGACATCTCACACATCCATGCCCGAGGCAGGATTCGAACCTGCTACCGTAGCAGCAGCGCGGTTCCAAACTGAAGCACCTAGAACCGCTTGGCTACAGCAGGTGTCCAATTCATTAACTCAGTCTCTGTAGACTTGGTATCTTCCACACCTACACACTTTGGTACAGGCAGATACAGGCATTGATGCATTGCTCCACTTGGTACCTATCTGCTCTGTTGTTGTGGAAATACTCCATAGATTCATAGTTCACCCCTCATACATGTGGGCACCAATGGCATACACTGTCTGCTGCAATCCGTAATGCACAACATAGGTCTTTACATTTAAAAAGTCTTGAATGTTTTAGATGTAAGTTCGTGTCCCATGATATTAATTCTAGTATTGCCTCACCATACAATTCGACTATAATCACTTTATGACCAAGCATGTAAATGTCAGTCAGAGTATGAGATGTGTCATACTTGACCATCATCTTCCTCTCTATACATTCCATCATACCACAAACATAGTCCCACTCATACCATGAATATTGAACTTCAGCTCCAAAACATTATGTGCTTTCCAGTTTCGTTACCACGTCAAAGCCACAGTCTGGTGATAGACCCACATTAACATGCTTAGATCCACTCATTGTTGTGTTATAAGCGTTAGCGAAAAAGTGCTCTTGCAGATTGGTGAGCTGTCGTAGTTCTAGCTGTGGTTGTGATGTTGAATAGTTGAGGAATACTAGGTCTGACATGTTGGGAGGACGTCCTGTGGATAATGGTCACTGCTGTTGCTCCTGCTGTGGTTCAGGCAGGAATACTTGTGTGTCTTTGTCTGTAACAATAGTTACAAAGCCCTAAGTATAGAGAAACACACCGCACGTAATAATAATAATAATAATAATAATAATAATAATAATAATAATAATAATTAGAGATAGATGAATACTTTTACTGATAGTTTTCTTTTTCCCAGCTGACTGCTGCTGCTGCTGGCATCATTTATTACTGGACCAGGTACAGACATAAAATGAGATTGTACAGGCAACCGAATTAAAAACTTAAAATTACTCCAAGGGTGGGGGCCAAGCTTTCATGCCATTGGTGGCACATAGACCATGCAGTGGAAAGTCATTAACTATGGGGGAGGAGGGGGAGGGGAACGGGAGTAAATTCTGGAAATGTTGATCTCATGGTATGAGCACAATGCTGATGTCAGTGTTTTACTAAAGCTGATGTTGATGTCAGCAGTTCCTGGAACGCTGATGCTGAGGTCGGCAACTTTTGGGCTCACACTGCCAGTGATCCTCTACTTATATTACCCCCTCTATGGAGAGGACTCAGCCTCTCAGGTCTTCCTTAGGACTGGTTCTCCACTGTGTGTTGCGTGTATAACACAGGTTTCCCTTCCAAAACATCTGACAGTACAATTTACAATGTTCAGAGTCTGCATCTGACTTCAACCCTTACATAATAAATACCTCCTTACACTGTTTAGTTGCTTACATCTACCCAACTTAACAGTCATTTAGTTCTAGAACTTTCATCACTTTGTGCTTCTACACTCCATCCATTGTGTCAAAACATATGCCCTTGACAATTCGCAAATACTCACTGCTTACTCCATGGCCTTATATCCTCTTAAATTCTATCAGATGCAGTTTGTTTTACAACACCATATTCATTTCTACGCTCTAGCAAAAATTACTGGAGGATTGGTCTGCTGAGCAGCCCACCACCTGAAATAGATGAAGAGGTAGAGTCACTACGGCGCTAAATATTGCAAAGATCAAGGTCATGGTTCGTCATTGTTTCCCTTCCTGCTATTGATTAACATGCTGCATTAACTGCTCCAAGAGATTTACCCCTCTTGTGTCCATGTTAAATGCTTAAGAGAATGGATCAGGTCTGGTTTCCATCTATGGTTCAAAAAGGTTAGGTTCTGCTTAGGGAATATCTCCATTGGCTCATCCGCCAATACAGCTGTGGCCGCATTATGTTCAAGTGAGTAACTCTCGTCATTATGGCTGGTATATGGGAAGCTGGCCTTGTTATGTCACATGCTGTCACGTTAATCAAGAACCACTATCTTTCAGATCCAACCATCTCATTCCCATGACTCTTCCTTGCTCATAGCAGCTCAATACTACTACCACACTGTGATATACAGAATAAATCCAATGTAGACCTGATCGCTGGAAAGGTGGCCTAGGTCATACGATATCGCTTGGACATGCTGCCCCTGATTTGCCCATGAATATCTGCACTGAACGTGGGATCATGCTCGTGTGAAACAAACAATTTGGCCATACCGTAACACTTCCCCTCTGGCATTGGGCATTGTCACAGCTGTGTCTCTATCATTCCTGCATGATTGTCTCCCTCTTCAAACATCAGCACACACTAACAGTTCCCAATTTCACCATTAGGAGTGTACGGCGTAATACTTAAAATGTGCATGACTGTCCGACATCAGGATCCTAACCAGAATGCACAATTGTGCCTAGTCTATCCTGACTTCCACTGATGCCATACAATAATATAAAGACAAGTTCTGCCCACGTGGCTCCCTTATCAATCCTAGGTCTTGAAACTTGATTGGTAACTATTTTTTTAACTTGTGTATATTTGTAATTATTGTTTGTTCTGCTGATAGACGTACGGAAATATGTGACGTTGCTTCTCTGACAATAATAGGATTCTGACTGTGAACAAAAAGAAACAGAAATTAAAGACTCTTCCTACAAATCATAAAGAAATCAATTCTCAAGTATCTGACTACGAGTTTTAAAATATTGTGTAACAATTTCTGACAACTGTTTTGCAATTCTCCTGTACGCAATGGACAACTTACCACGTATTGCCGCTGCAACTGTGTGATCAGCAACATGCTAAAAATGTTTCAAAAGCAATACTGTGATCCATGCATGGTCATTATTGTTTGTTCTGCTGATAGACGTACGGAAATATGTGACGTTGCTTCTCTGACATTAATAGAATTCTGACTGAGAACAAAAAGAAACAGAAATTAAAGACTCTTCCTACAAATCATAAAGAAATCAATTCTCAAGTATCTGACTACGAGTTTTAAAATATTATGTAACAATTTCTAACAACTGTTTTGCAATGCTCCTGTACGCAATGGACAACTTACCTCGTATTGCCGCTGCAACTGCGTGATCAGCAACATGCTAAAAATGTTTCAAAAGCAATACTGTGATCCATGCATGGTCATAATAATTGCAACATTGGTCAACTAGCCTCAAACGATATAAATAAAATGAAAGAAACTTTAATTTACTATATTCGCAAAATAGATTATTTAAACACTTACAGACCTTACACAGACTTTAATTACTCCGCAACGTCTATACTCAATAAACAGGTCTCTATCCACAACGAAGATACGAATATTACTCTCAATGTATGTATACACAAATCTGGCAATATCCCTCCAGTGCGCACACAAGCGACAACTACATGCAACAAGGAGGCAAATTACCAAAACTCCTCAATTAATACGAAAGTCTCCTCCGGCGCTACTAGCAGGCTGCGACCTCTCATGTCGCGCGGCTTCTCTCCACCACAGGCTGCGTCCGACCACTTCCGATTCCTCTCAACAACTGTTCGCTCGCTACTACTCGAGATAATAATATCTCAGACTCAGCGTTTGTGTATGCACAACACAGCAGAATCGTTGCCCAACATTGCAAAGAAGTATTAACGTCCAACTTTCAGTCTGGCGGAAGTTTTCTCCGCACTTTTATCAACATATGCTGTTTTCATCAACATACCGTATACTGTTCTGGGGACAACAAGACGAGACTCAGCTGCCCATGTAACACATGATGAATAGCCTATTGCAAGCTCATCTTCTTTTAAGATGTCAGGTAATTTCAACTCACAGTTACAGGCTCTATGCTCAATAAAACTATTAGAGAGGACTGACACTGATTGTGATGCAGAATTTAATGGCAGCTGGATGCATGAAGTCATTTGAGGCGGAGGTTCTGAGCGCTTGTGTTGTCGGCCAATGTCGCGATGGCCAGAGGCAAAATTTTTTATGACTGCGACAGACTGAGGGAGTGACAGTTGTTTCTGGACGAGGCGAAGTACATTACACCGTTTCAACAGGGTTCCTCATGTTGTTTTCTGGGAAACTTCCTGTAAGAATGGTATCAGCTTTCACCGGAATGGGCGAAATGGCGTGACGGTGTAGGACGCCGCACATTTGATGGCTGAGAGAGCTGTGGCGTTTTTTCGAAGTCACGTAGTTGCATGAGCCACACTGTTTCTCACACGGGCGCAAAATAACAGTGCGCTGACTGGGATGTTGACCGTGGGGTCAGAAAACGAAACAGCAGGTGCCTGTTCGATGTCGAAATGTTTTACGATTGGAAGAACAGTTTCTTCCCATCTTATGGAGGGAGATTGTAAGGTACATAAAGCCAACTGTGATTGACGCAGGAGTGCTTTACTAGCCTTCAATTGGGGGGGTTACCTTATTGGTGCAAACTCCAGGTGCAGCTTTCGTGGCTTGAATGTAATGAGTGAAAGCTGGGATTTTATCATGAATAGTCAAGGGAGTGGTCGATTCACTCTTGGAGAAGGGATTTGGTTTTCAACTCGGAGAATGGGTGCGAAGTTGGATCCGAACGAGAGCAGGAGACGGATGTCCACCGCTCGGCATGAAACCGAGGTGCACTGGGCATCACATCTACATGTACAGGGTGAGCATTTCGCAGCACTGGCACTTGGAGTATTTAGAGTGATAGTCCCTTACTTCAATGTGTGTTAACAGCAGCAACAGTCGCAGTCCGATTTAAGGGCATTCTGGAAGTTTGTTTCAGGTTCAAAATGGCTATGAGCACTATGGGACTTAACATCGGGGGTCATCAGTCCCCTAGAACTTAGAACTACTTAAACCTAACTAACCTAAGGACATCACACACATCCATGCCCGAGGCAGGAATCGAACCTGCGACCGTAGCAGTCGCGCGGCTCCTGACTGAAGCGACTAGAATGTAATTATCTTGCATACTACAGTAAAGAAATTAGTATTTCAGAAGCAAGAGAACGACGACAGTAAACATTAATATGGGATTCGACCAGAAACGTTTCATGTCTGTTTATAACTTTCAACACTGCCAGGACAGTGGTAATACTTTGCACCCCAAACCTTCCATTGCACAGTTTGATAGGCCATGTATCCTTCCTGCCCATTAAGATATAAACTGGAATTCATCTGTGGACACATGGAGGGTTCAGCCATGGGAAAAGTGCCTGGTGTTGGAGACACCTGCAGAACATACCAAAAATTTAGGGATGCGTTCCTCACCGGTTACTGATTATCAAAGATGCGGGACAGCCTAAAGCAGGAGATGATGATGTGCTGAGACTTCGAACCATTGGGATTCAAGAGCCCTATGAAACTATTCGAATCCCTTGTCAAGAAGAACCTGTTTCTGGTTGAACCATGTATTAACAATTAAATTATTCGTTTCTGTTACATGAAACTGCCGTTCAGTTACCAGCAAATACTCGCAGGGAGCAGCAGAGACGATGCTGAAGTATTTAAAAGAATTCTCCATGAACTAGAGTTTGCCTGCGAAATGCATACCGCACGAGAGAAGAGGAGGAATTGTAGCGGAAATTTCTGCAAATTGCAGAATAGAAATAATGAAAGAGGGAGTAATAATAATAATAATAATAGCCCCGTGGAGGCCCGGGAAAAGAATAGGCCTCCGGTATGTTCTGCCAGTCGCAAAAGGCGACGAGCAGAACAAACCACTAATAGGGCTAACCCCCCCCCCCCTTTTAGGGGAATTAGTTGGTTGAGGACAGAACTAATGAAGCCTCGGACAAGCGCTGTCATTGTCGGGGACGACACTTGAACCCTATGCCCGTCCACAATGGCGACGACACTGCTAGCCACACGGCAAATGATTTAAATCCAAATAGAGGTGTTTTGCAGGATATGCTTCTTGCAACCACACCAGAAGGAAAACAAAAACAGAGGATGAGATGGTCAGATGAAGTTAACAGACACCTCATGATCTGTTATTACCAAGAAACAAACTAAGGACTCAACACAACTGGATACAGATCACAAGTATACACAAAGTTTATTACCAGATACCCAAAATTAAAATTTTTAACAGAACAACGACTAGGTGATCAGATCCGTGTAATAATCAAAAATAACATGATACCCCAGTCAGAATTAGAAAACATCAAACAACAAGTACAACAACTATTGGAACAAAATAATTTGCATTCAGATAAAGAAGAAAATACAGTAACGGACTCAAACATCCCAGAGCAAACAAACAAAGAACAACAAGCATCAATTAAACAATCAGAGGAAAACGAAACCTTAAGACAGACACCAGAACAAGCACAAATAGAACACAAAGTGACATACATGTTAGATACAGAAGAAAAATTTCAGCTGACATATATAGAACACAAAGACACAACAAGAAGTGACATAAATATGACTTCTGGAACAGAGAAATGTAAGAAAAATAGCATAGTCAAGGGAAAACACACTAAACAAGAAGATTACATATTGGATACCCACAGCGACTGCATAGAAGCGATGGAAAAAACAGATGCCTATAAATATCTAGGATACAGACAAAAAATAGGAATAGATAATACAAATATTAAAGAAGAGCTAAAAGAAAAATATAGACAAAGACTAACAAAAATACTGAAAACAGAACTGACAGCAAGAAACAAGACAAAAGCTATAAATACTTATGCTATACCAATACTGACCTACTCATTTGGAGTAGTGAAATGGAGTAAGACAGACCTAGAAGCACTCAATACTCTTACACGATCATAATGCCACAAATATAGAATACATCACATACATTCAGCAACAGAAAGATTCACATTAAGCAGAAAGGAAGGAGGAAGGGGATTCATCGACATAAAAACCTACATTATGGACAGGTAGACAATTTAAGAAAATACTTTATAGAACGAGCAGGAACTAGCAAAATACACAAAGCAATCACTCATAGAAATACATCAGCTACACAATTGCAATTTCATAACCACTTCTACAACCCTTTAGATCACATAACATCAACAGGTACGAAGAAAGTAAATTGGAAAAAGAAAACACTATAAGTCGAGCACCCGTATCATCTAACACAGCTACACATCGATCAAGATGCATCCAACATATGGCTAAGGAAAGGCAATATATACAGCGGGACGGAAGGATTCATTATTGCAATACAGGATCAAACAATAAACACCAGATATTGCAGCAAGCATATTATTAAAGATCCCAATACCACAACAGATAAATGCAGACTTTGCAAACAACAAATAGAAACAGTAGATCACATCACAAGCGGATGTACAATACTAGCAAATACAGAATACACCAGAAGACATGACAATGTAGCAACAATAATACATCAACAACTTGCCATAAAACATAAACTAATAAAACAACACGTTCCCACAAACAAGTCTGCACCACAAAATGTACTGGAGAATGATGAACACCAATTATACTGGAACAGAACCATTATAACAGGTAAAACAACACCACATAACAAACCTGACATCATACTCACCAATAAAAAGAAGAAATTAACACAACTAATTGAGATATCCATACCTAGTACAACAAATATACAGAAGAAAACAGGAGAAAAAAATTGAAAAACAAATCCAACTGGCTGAGGAAGTCAAGGACATGTGGCATCCTGATAAAGTTGACATTATACCAATTCTACTGTCAACTACAGGAGTCATACCACACAATATCCACCAGTACATTAAAGCAATACAGCTACATCCAAACGTATATATACAACTTCAGAAATCTGTAATTATTGATACATGTCCAATTACCCAAAAGTTCCTAAATGCAATGTTACATATACCGTACAGTTAAAAGGAAGTCAAATTTGATCAAGGTCCGCGTCACTCTCCATTTTTAACCAGACATAACGTCTGACAAAGGAAAGAAATATTAATAGATATGAATAGTTGGAAGGACATGGTTACGGTACGCCTCTCAGATAATCGGAATAAGTGGAACAACTTTCATAGTGGATATAGCAACGGGCTTTCCGAAAGAATTTGGAGAAAACTAGATAGGAGAGAACAAGAAGTTGAAATTGTGGAGGTGTGGGCTCCGAATCCATCAGTCGAACATGGTAATGGATGCATAGTCAGTGCTTGACGGATGGAAAGGATAGATATTCAAATTAGATTAGGGTTAATTTGTTTAAGTTCACATTGTTGTCGTATAAGAAATTAAAGTAGTGCATGGTTATTTTTCACTAGTACTTTTTGTTATCCTGTGGTTGCAATAATTATTGTGTCATCCACCTCTCAAGAATCGTAGTGTGGTGTGTACCTTTACACTTGCTCGAATTACGATCACTGCATTGAGAAGCTACAGATTCAAACGGAGCAACTATGTAAAAAATCATTAGTGACACGATTAAGAAGAGAGGGGTTCCCCTGTCTTTTGTCTGATAGAATCTGAACGTTTATCATCATACTTTGGAGTATTCGTGTTCTTGTCTTTCCTAAACTTGGTCATCTATTCGCTTGTTGTTTGCATTATTGGTGTTCATGTATGTTGCTATAATTTGCCACTCCAGAGCTGCGTGTTCCATTGTGTTTCCACTGGAGTTTGTATTGTGTCCACAGATTGGATGGGTGTCTGACTCAATCCCAGCTCTTGA
Source organism: Schistocerca gregaria (assembly GCF_023897955.1). Classification (NCBI taxonomy): domain Eukaryota; kingdom Metazoa; phylum Arthropoda; class Insecta; order Orthoptera; family Acrididae; genus Schistocerca; species Schistocerca gregaria. Next base: position 48,543,592 of record NC_064931.1, read on the forward strand.
GATTGGTCCACACTAGTGCAGCATGGGGACTCCTTCGTTGAGTGTTTCTTCTGAGCCCCCTCGTCCCAGTACATCTGGGAGGCAGTTGGGTTCTTTGCGGGGGGGCTCATTTGATGATGTGCACAGTGCCAGTCATTTGAAGAAGCGATGCATCAAGCAGCGTCAAATTACTGGTTAGACCAGAAGTAAGGGTCGTACAAACGACACCAGGAATGAAAGGAGTTTATATCTTTGTGTACTAACAATCGGAAGAGACATGAGCATATCGCATTATAATCTTGCATGTGAGAGAAACTGTATCAGGTCATTATCGCAGAACCATGAGTTTCAGAGAGACAAATTAAGTAATGCGTCATACTGAAGTAGATCATATTTGTTATGTACCACCACGTGATTGAGCCCGGACAACTGCCGTGCAAAACCAAGCCCATCGCCAACTGGTTCATCTAGCCCCACACAAGACATGAATACCCAGGGTTAAAAGGTATGAAAACATTTAAACTTTTAAAAGTTTTAGTCAGCAACAATACGTTTGGTGTGAATATATTGTATGTTTACGTCAGCTTGACGCTATATTATAAAATGTAGGTATCTCTGTTGGTGTTTTTGTGTATGTCCACAGGTTGTGGCGCTGTTAACAGATTGTACATGCCACCACAATGAAATATATCCGTAGAGGATCCGTGCAGATACGCCGTAGTGTCGTAACTATAATTTCACATTTGGTTCGTGTATATTACCACAACATAACGGTTACTTAATGATGGAGGGAATAGTTAAATATAAGCTTAAGAAGCAACTAGTTGTAGGAGATGCACGTTACTGGGGTGTAGGCGCGTTGCCGGAAGATAAGATGTGGGGATCTGGTAGTTTTCAAAGCGCACCTCCTTAGCAGACCGTCTATCATGTGACTCACTATGGTTATATTTCTCTGTAATCAACATCTGCAAATTCCATCTTGATGATCGAGTACCAATGACTTGTTACCTTCAACCACGCTGCAGCTAAACGCAGTTCTGTGCCATGAGATTACCTGCAACACGCATCTACATTTTTTCCCCAAGCGTGGACCATGCAAATGGAACCGATCAGGACCAACTTATATGAATTGGTATTTGAATAGCGACAACATGCGTGTTCTGTTACTCCTTTCTTCTTTCTGAAAGTATCTTGCTCATCACACCGCCACGTTTAACGCACTGTCAACCTTCTGAGCCTTCACAACAAAGAAAATCAACTGCAAGATGCACGTAAGAGACAGAATCGTATCAGGAAACAATTTAGTGGAGCCAGTACAACTGTAAACTGTCATAATTACCAATCCATCAAACTGGGCTACCAACACGTTTTGTCCCATGCTGCCTTTGACAGTAACGAAGTATGTCTGGTATTGCCAGAGACAAAACTGCAAGGAGATCCTTGCCATTGCCCACCAAGCCTCTAACAATAAACCTACCCAACTACTGCAACCAAGATTCTCCACTAAACTTAAAGTGAGTGTCCTGTGCAGTCTAATGTGAAGTCACAAGACACTTTCAGTGCTATGATTACGATACCCTGAGACAGTCACTTCTCACCTCACTCAAATGTCATCAGAAAATCTTCGACTAAAACTGTGAACAATCATATGTAACAATTGTACTTTTCTGTACTGTCTTATTCTTATTCTTAATGCTGTAACAATTTCACTGTTCTTAGGTTTGCACAGATGACCGCACTTGACACATATGCTCTGCGTATTCATTTTGTTGACTATGTCTCCTCTGACATCATACATTCGTTGTGTTGTTCTCATGAGCATTTAATATTTGCATTTAACCTACATACCATTTATTAAGGTACTCGTTTCAAAGTTAATATTCTATTTTTGTGATACACTGTACAGTGACACATAGCTAACACAAATATGTTTGTAGGTCTTTGTAACTTTCATGTTTAGCTTTCTGTTTACACACTATAATTCACAGTAGATATTTACTCAGTTATCCACTTGAACTTATTTTTGCCACATCTCACATTCGACACATGTCACATTTCCATTTAAATTCACATTTATTGGTATAATTCTTTGTCCAGTTACTCCACGATTTACTGTAGGCTTTAAACATTTCTACATATTGGTATTAGATACACACTTGTTTCACTAGTTACTGCATTTCTCATGAATGAATGAGTGTTGACGAGAGGAGATTACTGAATGCAGTGCACTAAGTCAATTAAAAGACTTGTTTCTTGGAATTACAATCAGGGAGACATTTTTTTGTGGAAGTACAGAAATTCTTATCATTTTAAATTTTTTAGACGTTTCTTCTGTGGCCTCAGTAAATGAGTTAGGTTTTGTCAGCTGAATGCATTTAATTCAAGTTTTATTTAATTGTCTAACTGTGTGACTGTGATATTTGCAGAGACCATATAGTCCTATCAGATGCCAACAACATCCAGCACAGTCTTCAGTCCATTTTCAGCAGTTAATATTTGTGTGTTTATTGTTGGTTCATTATGGTTCAAATGGCTCTAAGCACTATGGGACTTAACTGCTGTGGTCATCAGTCCCCTAGAACTTAGAACTATTTAAACCTAACTAACCTAAGGACATCACACACATCCATGCCCGAGGCAGGATTCGAACCTGCGACCGTAGCAGTCCCACGGTTCCGGACTGCGCGCCTAGAACCACTAGACCACCGCGGCCGGCAGGTTCATTATGTTTAGAGCTCAAATTATTGCTTGTACATGCCCAGCTACCCTAATTTAAGTGGAACAAGTCCCATGCAAAAATGCATTGTGAGTGAAGGGTTTTGAAAGACAGCAGGTCTTTTTGACCCACCTTTCTCCCATTTTACGTATGCAATCAAACAGACAATTACAGGCCCTATGATCGATGGGACCATTAGAGAGGGTTCGCAGGGCTTGTGATTCTGAATTTAATGGTAGCTAGATGCCTTAAGTCATTTGAAGTCGAGGTGCTGAGCGTTTGTTTGGCGGAGGGTCATGGCTGTGGCATGTACCATGGTACAATCTCTGAGAATACAACAAGTCGCAGGCAGAGAGAGAGAGAGTGAATGGAGATCCAGGCGCCATAGAAAGCAGAGAGCCCAGAGCAGGGCCACAGTGCATTGTCCCAGAGACCACTGGAAAAACTTTATGACTGCTTTCATCATGCTGTCACGGACTGAGGGTGTGCCAATTTTTCCCAGCCAAGGTGAAGCGCATTTCTGCATTTTTGCAGGGACCCTCATGTAGTTTTCTGGGAAGCTTCCTAGAAGATTAATGTTAGCTAGATCGGCGAAAACATTTCTCTGGAGCAAGCGAAATGGAATGACACTGCAAGAGGCCGGACACTGGGTGTCCGAGACAGCTGTGGCGTCTTTTGTGGTCACATAGAATCATGAGCTACACTGTTTCCCAGCTCCAGAACATAACTGTGTGTTCATTGGGACACGGTCCCATGATGCCATAAAACGCAGTAGCAGACGCTTGTTTGATGTCTCAAGACGTGTTAGGCTTGGAGGAACACTTTTTTCCCATCTCATGGAAGGAACTGATACATGATTGGTGCTGGAGTGCTTTGCCAGCTTTCAATTGGTTAGTTTACCTTTTTGACGTAAACTTCACATGGAGCTATCGGTGGACTTGAATATAATGTGTGAAAGCTGAGGTACAATCGCAAACCATGGAGTGGAGCAGTCGACTCAATCTTGGAGAAGATATATGGACGCGAAGGCGGATCAGAACGAGAGCAGGAGACGGAGGTCTACCGCTCAACCCGGCACTCAGGCATACTGGGCACTGCATCTCGAGATTTCTACATGCATAGGGTGAGCAATCCACAGCACCATCACTAGGAATCTTTAGAGTGATACTCTCTTACTTCATCGTGTGCGCCCAGCAGCATCAGCCGTTGTAGAAATTAAGCGCCTTGTTGAAATTTTTTTTTTCAGTGTTTCATCGCGCTATCCATTTTTTTAAAGTGAGAATTAGTCAAGTCACCACCCTTCGTTTTTGTCAACTGTCTATCTGACATGTCACATTTTGAACACAAGGGAGAATATAATCGATGTGTTGTGTTAGTCTATGTATTATTATAGAACTGACATCTGATTACATTTTCAAGCAATTTGGGTGCATAGATCCTGAGAAACAACAGAACAACCACCTCTGGCCGTAATAACGGCCTTGATACGCCTGGGCATTGAGTCAAACATAGCTTGGATGGCGTTTGCAGGTACATCTGCCCATGCAGCTTCAACACAATACCACAGTTCATCAAGAGTAGTGACTGGAGTATTGTGACGCGCCAGTTGCTCGGCCACCATTGACCAGATGTTTTCAGTTGGTGAGAGATCTGGAGAATGTGCTAACCAGGGCAGCAGTCGAACATTTTCTGTATCCAGAGAGGCCCGTACAGGACCTGCAACATGCGATCGCGCATTATCCTGCTGAAATGTAGGGTTTCACAGGGATCGAATGAAGGGTAGAGCCACGGGTCGTAACACATCTGAAATGTAACGTCCACTGTTCAAAGTGCCGTCAATGCGAACAAGAGGTGACCGAAACATGTAACCGATGGCACCCTATACCATCACGCCGGGTGATACGCCAGTATGGCAATGACAAATAGACGCATCCAATGTGCGTTCACGGCGAAGTCGCCAAACACGGATGCGACCATCATGTTGCTGTAAAAAGAACGTGGATTCATCCGAAAAAAAATGACGTTTGGCCATTCGTGCACCCAGGTTCGTCGTTGAGTACACCATCGCAGGCGCTCCTGTCTGTGATGCAGGGTCAAGGGTAACCACAGCCACGTTCTCCGACTGATAGTCCATGCTGCTGCAAACGTCGTCGAACTGTTCGTGCAGATGGTTGTTGTCTTGCAAACGTCCAAATCTGTTGACTCAGAGATCGAGACGTGGCTGCACGATCCGTTACAGCCATGCGGATAAGATGCATGTCATCTCGACTGCTAGTGATACGAGGCCGTTGGGATCCAGCACGGCGTTCCGTATTACCCTCTTGAACCCACCGATTCCATATTCTGCTAACAGTCATTGGATCTCGACCAAAGCGATCAGCAATGTCGCGATACGATAAACCGCAATCGCGATAGGCTACAATCTGACCTTTATCACAGTCGGAAACGTGATGGTACGCATTTCTCCTCCTTACACGAGGCATCACAACAACGTTTCACCAGGCAACGCCGGTCAACTGCTGTTTGTGTACGAAAAATCGGTTGGAAACTTTCCTCATGTCATCTCGTTGTAGGTGTAGCCACTGGCGCCAGCCTTGTGTGAATGCTCTGTAAAGCTAATCATTTGCATATCACAGCATCATCTCCTTGTCGGTCAAAAATTTCGCGTCTGTAGTAGGTCATCTTCGTGGTGTAGCATTTTTAATGGCCAGTAGTGTAATTCACGTCTTTTAGAAATAAATTTGCCATTATGTTGAATTCTAGCTGTTATTCACGCACAGAAAATCTCTTGATCACATTTATTAATTTTAGTTATCCGTGTGAGAATAATAGGAGTCATCTTGGAATAAAAACACACTCTTTTGTCATCAGTTTCACTAGACAAAGCCACATTTCTTGTCATTCACATTTAAAATCCGTCGCATATCATTTTCACTGTAGTGTCACTGAAGGGATGGTTCCGTGTCTCAGATATATTGAGAGGCAGAAGTTCATTAAAGGTACCCAGATACCTGCCCACCAGAGAGACATTTTCTAATCTCCACTCTCATGTCCCAGCTGCTCTATACTAATGATTGCAGTAGTTTTGTCATGGTGACTCTTGTATCGAGTATTTCAACTCATGCTTGCATTTCCCCCGGATCCGAGTTCATAGTGTCCTGTGATACCTTCACGTAGTCCATCACCTTGCTTTTCAGCTTCCAGAGCATACACATGTTGCTTAACATTCTGCTCTCCAGACTTGCTATCTGCCTGGTATGCCACCTCACCACTGACTTATTATCCTCAGGAAACTCCTTCACTGCTTACATTGCACAGTTCAGTTTCCTTATGTCAGTAGCATCCGCTGTTCCAAACACAGTCTTCAAAACCCTTTTCAGCGTCCATCCCACCTCTCTTCTGCCATTGTAGTGAGTGCGACACCACCTCCATTATTTGCTGCATTTGTCCTTGCCTCTGTTTATATTCTTCATGTGATTTCTTGTACTCCCTGGAACTTCCCTAAGTACTCCCCTGTTCATGGCTACCTGCTACAAACCAGGAAACACTTTCTCTAGAACCCTTATTTCATTCTGGAATTTCCATGCGTTACACACTAAAATCAGCATCAATTGATGATTAGCAATCATCACATCCTCTTGGCTGACAGACAGAACTCTTCCCTGTTGGTTGCGCAGCACTCCCACTTTGGCACAGGTGAAGAGGTAAAGCATCACGGCAACTAGCATCCTTCCATCCTCGTTCTCAGAGTACAGCACAGGATAGGGACTACCATCCTCATTGCTCTCAAAATGTCTGCTTTCACCAGTCAGCATCTTTCATAAAAGTAAAACTAAAGAACCTATATTCCAGTACAAAATTTATACGTTTCTCCTTAACATACTATTTCTGGTACCCCACACATAATATCCTAAATAATCATCAAAAGACCGAGCAAGGTGGCGCAGTGGTTAGACACTGGACTCGCATTTTGGAGGACGACGGTTCAAACCCGCGTCCGGCCATCCTGATTTAGGTTTTCCATGATTTCCCTAAATCGCTCCAGGCAAATGCCTAGACGGTTCCTTTCAAAGGGCACGGCCGACTTCCATCCCCGTCCTTCCTTAATCCGATGAGACCGATGACCTCGCTGTCTGGTCTCCTTCCCCAAACCAACCAACCAACCAACCAACCAACCAACCATCAAGAACCCCAATAAAAATACATCTGCTACTTCCATGATCTCAATGTGTATGGTACTTCTGCCACAGGTTCATTTACACTTCTTGAAATTCGTCTCTCCACACAGATTTCACATCTTTTGTCAATAGTTACGTGAATGGTGACACTGTCTCAGGAAACCCCCTCATAAACTTCCTATAATAATACAAGACTCCCAAGAATGACTGTAGTTCTTTATTCGTCTTCAACACCGGAAAATCTCGCACTGCCTGTACCAGTCTCGTATTCGTTCTTGCTCCATCTTTGCCAATTACGTGCCCTAAGTAATTTACTTCATCCAATGCAAAATGACACTTCTTCATAGTCAACATGAGGTGTGCAGTCCATAACCTCTTAAATACTTCTCTCAAACGCTTCCAGTGTTCTTCCATATCCCTTGAGAACACAATTATATCATCCAGGTAAACCAGACTCTGGCAAGGCTTCAACTCCTTCAACACTCTTTCCAAAAAATTTAGAAATATCACAGGAACATTTTTCAGCCTGAATGGCATCCTCCAATGCTGGTAATAGCCAGAGGATAACGACAAAACTGTCTTCGGTTGGTCCTCCAGAACCATCTCCAATTGATGGCATTCACTTCTTAAAGCCATGGTAAAGGAATTCCAGCACTGCCCCAAGTTATCAATGGCCTCTGTGATATTGTGTATGGGGTATGCATCTGTTACAGTCTTACTATTAAGATGGCTGTAATCATACCAAAATCTGTATTTCTTGGAATTGTTTGTAATGTGTTAGGCACAATCACAATTCCTGCTCCCCGTGGACTATTACTCTCCTTTATTACTCTATCAACCAACTTCTGGGCAATAAACTCCTCCAGAATCAGTTGCAAGTGGATTGCAGTACAGTGGTTCTTCTTCCCTGTTGGAATTCTGTGTTGTGTTGTGGGTGTCGCAGGAAAGAGACCCTGAGAAAAAGACAAATTCTCAAATTCCATCAATAACTCCTCGATCTGTGTTCTCTCCGCTGTCTTTACATGCTCCACCTTCTTATGTAAACCAATCTTAGTGGTGCTCTGTAGCTGTTTATGGCACACACCTTCTGTGCGGCAATTCTCCTCCTTCAGGATCTCCAGTCTTGCTTCGACATCCCCTTTGTCAAATGTAGTTCTTCAGCACCAAAATTGTCAATATTTATGAGTACCTCCTTCCTGCCATCCTTCTCCTGTACATGTACAATACTCCGTTTAACAAGGCAACTCGCTGCTCAGTCTCCTGCAGCAAAACTTTATTCGCTTCATCATTCTGCGCCAGTTCACACCTTCATACATTCATTTTTTCTTCTTCTTTGGCAAAATATACCACGCCTGACCCTTCCCTCTTTGTAATAGCTCTCAACTGCTCCCAAAAGTGTCTCACGCTATTCTATTTCTTATAGGTCTGCAGAAGCCCCTTTTTCCACTGCTTAAATGTCTCCATGTTATTCAACAGTCTTTGCCACTTCAATTAAACGTAATTTGGCTATCTGCAACAAGTGGTTATTGGACCAACCGCCGACACTTGCTGAGGTTGTCACGTCTTCTGCGAATGACATCAAATCCTCATATGACTTTCTAGAAGAGAGTGTGACTACGTTAGCGGCAGGTGGATCTGTGCCCTAAGCAAAACTAACTCCTCATCTCTAGCTGCAAGCTTATTAAGCAAGACCGAATTTTCTGCTCTCCATCGCGCTAACTGATTAACTGCCTCACCCTCCAGGGCAGTGAAACTCTGTGTATCTAACTCTGCTATTGTAACACCTTTATCCTTCATTCATACGCAATTAAAATCAGCGATGATTACTAACCGGGAAAGAGAAAATAATTACATCTTGCACCTTGTTACCAATCATCTCGTATCACTATACTGCTTCACAACATGACCAAAACGATGGCACATAAAACAAGTTGCAGATGCAGATTCAGCACATAGTGCACAGTACCCAAGCGGATTATACTGTGAACATCTCACATACTCTAAATAGTGTTCTTTATTGTTTCCACGAAATTCAGGCACATCAGCTGGTTCTTCTGGTAGAAAGTTACTCTAAAGATACAATGACACCCCGCCTTAGGTCCAATGCCTGTCAAACCCATAAAATCCGCGCTGAGTGGCCGCGCGGTTTCAGGTGCAATGTCACGGATTGCATGGCCCCTTCCTCCGGAGATTGGATTCCTCCCTCAGGCACGGGTGTGTGTGTTGTTCTTAGCATAAGTTACTTTAAGTAGCATGTAAGTCTAGGGACCGATGACCTTAGCAGTTTGGTCCCTTGAGAATTCAAACACATTTGAACATTTCACACACATAAAATATAACAATCCGTTTCTCCAGTCACCTCATGATGATGGTGCTGCAGGTCATTGTCCAGACATCATCCTGCATGGAGGATGCATCCTCCACTGTCCACTGAAGGTGATACCAGTACGTCTGTAACCACTTAATAGCTGACAATGGGAGTGGCCTGAGCTGTTGTTGTCAGGAGGCTGGGTTGCTGAGCAGTGACGTTGGATGGCAGGCCAGTGAGGCCGAGGAAGAAGCGTCTGTCAAAATTAACATTTTATTTCCAACTTATACATTGGTTCTGTAGCGTGATGGGAAGGCGACCACGTACGTGCCCCACAGGAGTGGACCGGTAGTCGGTCATCTGCTGGCTAGCATCTGTCCAGCTGGCAGCAACATTTGCTGGCGCCCTGCTTTTCTGACGTCTGACCCATGGCTATGTTGTGTGGCCGCGCGGTTTCAGGTGCAATGTCACGGATTGCGTGGCCCCTCCCTCCGGAGATTGGATTCCTCCCTCAGGCACGGGTGTGTGTGTTGTTCTTAGCATTGTTGTTGTTGTTGTCTTCAGTCCTGAGACTGGTTTGATGCAGCTCTCCATGCTACTCTATCCTGTGCAAGCTGCTTCATCTCCCAGTACCTACTGCAACATACATCCTTCTGAATCTGCTTAGTGTACTCATCTCTCGGTCTCCCTCTACGATTTTTACCCTCCACGCTGCCCTCCAATGCTAAATTTGTGATCCCTTGATGCCTCAAAACATGTCCTACCAACCGATCCCTTCTTCTAGTCAAGTTGTGCCACAAACTTCTCTTCTCCCCAATCCTATTCAATACCTCCTCATTAGTTACGTGATCTATCCACCTTATCTTCAGTATTCTTCTGTAGCACCACATTTCGAAAGTTTCTATTCTCTTCTTGTCCAAACTAGTTATCGTCCATGTTTCACTTCCATACATGGCTACACTCCAAACAAATACTTTCAGAAACGACTTCCTGATACATAAATCTATATTCGATGTTAACAAATTTCTCTTCTTCAGAAACGCTTTCCTTGCCATTGCCAGTCTACATTTTATATCCTCTCTACTTCGACCATCATCAGTTATTTTACTTCCTAAATAGCAAAACTCCTTTACTACTTTAAGTGTCTCATTTCCTAATCTAATTCCCTCAGCATCACCCGATTTAATTTGACTACATTCCATTATCTGTTCTTAGCATAAGTTACTTTAAGTAGCATGTAGCGTTGCCTGGTGAAACGTTGTTGTGATGCCTCGTGTAAGGAGAAGAAATGCGTACCATCACTACAGCACTGATGTCAGTGACATTTGCTGGGTCTTGTAGAGGTAGCGTACGGCTGCAGCCAGGCGGCCAAGATGAGTGGCAAGAGGCAGACCCATCACGGTGTCGTAGGGTGGCTACTGTGCCTGGGCTGCGACCTCCTGATGGAGTGAACCACAAGGCCCGCTGCACTAAGGAAACATGTCCAGTGGCGGATTTAGTGCAGGAAGTAATTACCCAAATGGGGACTCAAACCTAGTGGCAGCTCTATGTCGTCCCCTCATCTGGCATAGCTGATGTGTTCCTGGTGGTGCTGCTGGACTGTGAATGAATCTGCTACAAAATCAATGGTTATTTATACCAGATATCAGGGCACTTCTTGTGTCAATGCGCCGCTCCTAGACACGTACTCACAACACCACAGAAGCCCCGATGATATGGTCATCGCCTTGACTGTGCTGTGCATTACTGCTGCACTGGAAATTCACGCTGAGAAAGGCTAGCCAGTCCTAGCCAGACTCGCAATAATTTCACATGCTTGTTGTCCTAACCCAAATGTCGAGGCACCACACTCAAAGCGACCATTGGCAAATAGAATGTTCCACTGCATCTTTTAACAAATTTTACTCCTAACGTGATAGAGGTGCTACCTGTTAGTGACAGACGGAAGGCTGCAGAAGAATAACAGAAGTGGTATAACTGAATTCACGATCTGTATATTGATCCCAAACGCACGGTAAATGGTGATCCAGTCTTCACAATACGGAAATAGCTATGAATCCACATTGCTCGACTACTACTGGCACAAATAAGCTATCCACTGGGAAGAGACTACATAAAACGCACAAGAAAATAACAGTGTGCTTTCGTGCCACACTTTAGGAAAAATTACTGGATGTATCGAGAGAGTGAACTAATCGGAACGAAATAAATAAGGAGTTACTGAGCCATCAGAGTGGTAGAGACGAGAATGAGGACATGAGCGCATGAGTGTGCTGCGAATACATAGAAAGATAGATCCCATGTCATTTAGCTACAATATAGCAGGTCAGCAACTGGAATCAGTTAATTCCATACATTATCTGGGAGTACGCATTAGGAGTGATTTAAAATGGAATGATCATTTAAAGTTGATCGTCGGTAAAGCAGATGCCAGACTGAGATTCATTGGAAGAATCCTAAGGAAATGCAATCCGAAAACAAGGGAAGTAGGTTACAGTACGCTTGTTCGCCCACTGGTTGAATACTGCTCAGCAGTGTGGGATCCATACCAGATAGGGTTGATAGAAGAGATAGAGAAGATTCAACGGAGAGCAGCGCGCTTCGTTACAGGATCATTTAGTAATCACGAAAGCGTTACGGAGATGATAGATAAACTCCAGTGGAAGACTCTGCAGGAGAGACGCTCAGTAGCTCGGTACGGGCTTTTGTTGAAGTTTAGAGAACATACCTTCACTGAGGAGTCAAGCAGCATATTGCTCCCTCCTACGTATATCTCGCGAAGAGATCATGAGGATAAAATCAGAGAGATTAGAGTCCACACAGAGGCATACCGACATCCCTCTTTCCACGAACAATACATGACTGGAATAGAAGGGAGAACCGATAGAGGTAATCAAGGTACCCTCCGCCACACACTGTCAGGTGGCTTGCGGAGTATGGATGTAGATGTATATGTAGATGTAAATGCTCACCACAAAAGCATGTGCGCTGGCGAAAGGCTGCTTGCGGAAATGGACGCAAACCGTTCATCGAAATAGCGCGCATCTTCTGGAGATCAGACCCAGTTCCTATTTATTTATTTTCCGTACACGTCTGACTTTATGTAATCAAGTCCACCACATGCTGCAACTAAGATGACAGCAGATTTCACGCCAGTCTTCCCGATGTACCAAAAACGGAATGACCACAACAAGAAACTGTTTCAGAGTGGGCCTTGGTAGGGTGTGTACCTGAATTTCATTTCCTCAATGGAGACACTGTGGAATGATACCAGTGGTAAAAAGTAATTCCTTGCTGCCAACTTGACCAGGGAGACAGCACTCAATCTCCTGTGGCGTTACAGGTAGGGGGATCATGGAGGCTCTCTGGCTTTTAAGTTGCTCATTCTGTTGTGGCACCAATCCAAAGCCTCAGCAGGATAAAGGTCTACTTCCTCTGGATGCATGGCGGCGGAGTAAGCTTGAACACTACAGCTCCTGGCTTCCTTTTCAACCAACACGATATGTAGGGACTATTTCACTAAATTGATCCGTAGAAATCTAAAAATTATGTGGCCCGTTTTATCTTGAGGTCCTTTACCTTAACAATACGACGGTCAGATCTGAATCGTGGAGAAAATTACTTTTTCGGGGAAAATTTGCCTATCAGATTTATCAGATCATTAATGAAATCAACCTGTGATTGTTGTCGTTTAGGTCTTAATCTCTTCGACAGTTTGAATCTTTCTTAGGATTCTGTATTAGTTAAATATTTCTAAAGGCATTTTTAGTGAGAACTGGATGTTATAATAGCCTCCTATTGACAAGAGACTGCATGCAAACAGTAGATTGGGATGAATGTACTGTCCTGATCACTTAAACTGAAGTTTTTTGACCCCTAATGTTCGAAATTAGGGCAATCCTGGATTTTCAACAAATGACAAAGCCACAACATTCGACAACAGTAATACCCCTCGAAGGTAAGAAAACTGTAGCGCATGTGTAGGAGAATTTCTTATGATGAGAATGAATCCTGAAGCCTCTGAGAGTAATGGATTACAGGTAATTAACAGTGAACACTTTATTAATGAGAGTGGTGTCTCGCGCACTCATGACACTTATAGGCAATCATCGTTTTGTGTTATATCAAGCGTGATTACATGAATTACTTTCTTCTCTTAGTTTTAAACAGTGAAGTGTAATTTCGTTGTATTTAAAAACAAAACGAAAAGGAAGAAAGAAAGAGGATACCTTTCTTTCAGGAGTGCTAGTTCTGCATGGTTCGCAAGAGAGCTTCTGCAAAGTTTGGAGGGTAGGAGACGAGGTTCTGGCGGAAGTAAAGCTGTGAGCTGGAACATTGTCCACGCGGTCACATGGATTACCGACTGCCACGGCCTGGCACTGCACTGCTTCGTGGGGTGGCCTACAAAATTATCACTGCAGTGGGGTGAGTGAAGTAAAACTATGAAGAGAAACTATTTTTCCTCTCAGTGCTTTCAATTATCGCGTGATGGCAGGCCGATTGGCATAGCAGATTCATTTGAAAGTGAAGTTTGTAAAAACTTGAGGGCATTAATCCGGAGGCCTTTAAAGGAAATACGAGGGAAGATTATGTCAGCATGTGTCATACTGAACGTACTCACTGCAGTTTGTTTGGTCCACGTGTAGAAAATAAGGATATTATAATAGGTAGTGTGACGAGTGTGCATGGCTAGCACTTAGTCGGAAAATTTAAGTTGTGTTACGATATTGCTAGATTAAGCGTCGTGAAGTTGACCTAACTTACTATACAAAGACAGATGGTTGCAACTCGGGAAATGGTTAAGTTTTGTTTGAATCGGGCAGCTTAACTGACATTGCATGATACAATCATGCAAAAGCAGTTACATGTTGTGAAAGAGGACATAGCCTCGTCTAAATTAACTGTTCCCCTCCTATATTGAACAACTGCTAGTTGTTAATTCCTTTTTCAGGCAAGATAGCAGAAGATGTATTAGAGTTTGCAGCTGACCTGTTGACAGGTACAACTTTGGGTTGTTGGACAAAAGAGAAGCTGATGGAAATGGCCGAATTACGTTTGACAAGGGATGCAAAGACTTACCTAATGTACCACGAGGGCCTTAGAATAATCCATTATTTGATGAGGTGAGGAGACATCTACTACAGCTACAGTGACGGGAAAAAACCTGTAGCACCAAAAAGTACTTTATGTAAGATAATGAAATATCTAGAGTATATTTATCTAGGTAACATATGCAAGCAATTATTTTGCAGGATCGGAAGCGCGAGATAATCAATTGCAAATGTGAAATGCTGGTACATTAATAACCGCCGTAATCGCCAGAATGTTGAATGCAACCACTGTGTTGTAAAGGTGCCGATGTCAGTTCAGTTTGTGGGATGGAATCCAATGTCTGTTGCACGTGGTCGATCAATACAGGGACGGTTGATGCTGATTGTGGATGATGCTGGAGTTGTCATCCGAAAATGTCCCATATGTGCTTGTTTGGAGACAATCTCGTAATCGAGCAGCCCAAGGCAATATGTCGACACTCTGTAGAGCATGCTGGGTTACAACAGCGGTGTGTGGGCGAGCGTAATCCTGTTGGAATACATCCGCTGAAATGCTGTTGAGGAAGAGCAGCACAACAGGTCGAATCACCGGACTGACGTCCAAATTTGCAGTCAGGGTGCGTAGGACAACAACTAGAGTGCGCCTGCTCTCATACGAAATAGCAACCCAGACCATAACTCCAGGTGTGTCTAGCACCCAGACAGGTTGGTTGTTGGCCCTCAACTGGCCTCCTTTTAATCAACTCACGGCCATACAGGCACTGAGGCAGAACCAGCTTTTATCAGAAAACACAACAGACTTCTGCCCTGCTCCACAATGAACTATCGCTTGACACCACTGAAGTAGCAAATGGCGGTGGTTTTGGGAATGCAGAACGCACGCTACAGGGCGTCTATCTAGGAAACCGTTTTTGAAGTGACCGATTTGTAACAGTTTGTTATGTCACTATGGTGGCAACTGCTGTTCGAATTTCTGTTTCGGATGCAGTACCATGCGCCAGAGCCATAGCCAAACACAGCGGTCTTCCCACTCAGTAGTGTCAAGTGACCATCTGGAGCCCGGTCTTCTCGTGACCACCTCTGTCAGTAGTCATGTACAACAGTTAGATTCGTGCCAAGTCTTTCTGCAGTATCGTAGAAGAAAGATATAGCTTATCGTATCCCTACTACACACCTCATTCAAACTCAGTGAGGTGTTGATAATGGCATCTTTGTCGCTTAAAAGGCATTCTTGGCTAACATCAACTCACCACGTCCAATCTCAAAGGTAAGTAACGTTCACGACCATTGCAGCGTGTATTTAAAGCAAACACAAATTGTATCGTCCTAGTGGTGCTACTAACACCAGTTTTACACAACTAGCAATGAAATTTGAATAGACATCATCTGTCAGATGTAGACACACACCTATCAGCTTTCGTTTATGTCGCAAAACTTCTTTTTGGTGTTGCAATGTTTTCTCTGTCATTGTGTCTGAAAGCCAATTTTAGCATGATATTTATACGGGAAACTTAGCCCTAAGGTTGTGCAGTACTCATCACATACGTGGGGCAAAACTTCCCTATTTTCCCGGAATGGCTTTATTCCCAGATGAAAACTTAACATCAACGAACCTAAAAGAGTGCATTATAATTCCCTTCTCAGTAGAGGGGCAACAGAAGTACCAGCACATTTTGTTAGTGCAGGTTGACTACATCAGGGGCAGGCATGTACTCAGAGGCAAACCTATTGTTCTCCTTTGATTGACTGATCATTAACCTATTGTTCTCCTTTGATTGACAGGACCTTAACCTATTGTTCTGCTAAAAGGTTCCTTCCTTTTGATTGACAAGTCCTTAACCTATTGTTCCCCCAACGCTCTCCTCCACCCCCCAACCCCCTCAGGAAACCTCCAACCCATCCCTCCCCCTCGCTGTTACAGGTACACTTTCAGGTATGAGTTAGTGGAATAGCACCTCTCAGTCTTATCAGTTTGATTGACTACATAATTAAATTGGTCAATTAATTAACCCCTACCCCTTTGGTAAACCCTCTCCCCTAACACCCTCCCTCCCGGAAATTGGCGGGAAAAAGACTCCATTAGTCGGTCATTTGGAAGGAATTCGATTGCAGTTTATGGAATATTGTTAAAACAATTTAGACAATGTATAGAATATTGATTAATTATTTATGGCAGTGTATGGAATATAGTTTATTTATTTAGTTAAAGAATTTGTCAGGAAATCGACTGCAGTGTATGGAATACTGTATAAACAATTTAGATAATGTGTGGAATATTGTTTATTTAAACAATTTATGGGATTCAAGGTAGTGTATTGAATATAAAAAATTGGTGGCTCTGTGGTGGAGACGAAGTTTGCGGGGATCGTATTTCTCTTGCTCATCATTCTCTGCTGCTTGGAAAAATGTAGGTCTTGTAAGAAGTAATTAAAGGGGGGCAAACATGTTGCATAACCTAATGTTCGGCACTGTACTCTGGGTGTCTTAGCCTAATGTTTGGCACTTTGTCAGCATTTAACCTATTGTTCTGTTAAGGGGTTTCCCACATCACCCCCATCCCCATTAACTATTGTTCCACCTTTGATACTAAATAAAGTAATTAGTTATGTTATCCCACCATTTTCCAGTACACTTTTCGAATTTCACACGCTTCTTAACGCTATTTCTGGCACACACTTCTTTGTCACGCATCTCCACCCCCTTAAACTACTGCACCGCGTTTTAGGTAAAAAACTATGCAAATTAATTATGCAAATTAACTTAGTGTTCTGCGCTTAACCTGCTGTTCTGCTCCACATCACCCATCCACCTCCTCCCCTTAACTACTTTACCGCTAACACCATGTTGATATAAAAAATCTTGCAAATTAATTAAATCGACATTCATCTCATGGGTGGGATAGCTTTTTTTAATTCTCAGCATCCTATTGGTGGGGGAAATTGATAGACTATAGTTTAATCAAAGGTTCACTAATAAAAAAAAATTCCTCCGCCCAACGCTGCAGCTGCCAAATATGCATGTGTACTTTTCAGGCCCAGCCAGACTCGAACCATTGCCGGAGAGACAAACGCAGGAGCATGAGCCACTGCTGTTACGTTGCTGCTGCCTGCAGCCAACAGGTGAAAGTCGCATCTAATTTTGGGTATACAGTTAGAATCCTTCGAATGTTATACTGACGTCACATGTCTATGTAAATAACAGCCAAGTGTCCCCCTGGACACACTATAGAAATCTGTAGCAATACTTCCCAGAATAGCTCAGGATGCATTTTCCTAGCAATCCTAACAGGACATCCCGTCCCACGTGCGAGACGCATCGGCTGTGCACACGTGTTTACCTGCCCAGTACGGCTGGCCGATGTGTGCGTAGCGTGGCTGGAATTTTCAATGTCCCACAGTTAATGGTCTGGAGATGTCCTATGTCGCACTGGCAGATGAGGGACAGCATCATGTCAGAGATGGATGGTGTGGTTCAAGCTTGTTGAACATTTGAACAAAGAAGAAGACATGCTACTACTACTTTCCATAGATACCTTGCCCCCATCTTGTTCGGACCAGTCTGTAGAGGCTCAAAAAATTAGTTGAAACGGCTCTGAGCACTTTGGGGACTTAACATCTGAGGCCACCAGTCCCCTAGAACTTAGAACTGCTTAAACCTAACTAACCTAAGGACATCACACACATCCAAGCCCAAGGTAGGGTTCGTACCTGCAACCGTAGCGGTCGCGCGGTTCCAGACTGAAGCGCCTAGAACCGCTTGGCTACACCGGCCTGCTGTAGAGGCTCCTATGTCCAAGCATAAAGTATGTCTTGTGAAAGATTGGAGCCTTCTGATTGGCTCTTACTGAATTTACCCACCAAATTACTGATGTTGCCGGTGTGGAAGCACTGTCAGTTTTTTTTCTGCAGACGAGACTTTCATCAGCAGAAAACTATTTTGTACAGATCGAATGTTGCACTGACAGTTAAACCCTGCAAAAGTGGCCTACAGACCGTCAAATACATGACACGTACTCACCGTGCCGCTGTGCAGCGCCGCCGTAAAGCGGCCCGTGACCGCAGCCAACGGATGCGCATGTCAGCCAGAGAAAGGCCAGCCGGCTGTGGACGAACACCCATCCCAGGACGACCCGAGTGGTAGGAGTTCGAACAGTATCAATACTCCCAGCGCAAACACTCGTCGTATTGAATCTTCTCAAATTTCCACAGAGTATACACGTGACACACGCGGTCCCAAAGGCAACTCAACGCCAACGGGTTATTAGTTCAGTGTTTACTCACCCAGGGAGAGCCTCGAGCTAAATTGTTATAAGCCAGAGGCTTTCTCGGACTCCCTGAACTGGCGTGCAAAGGGTGGGCGACACCCAGCTCGGAACAATGGCGCCCGCTGAGACGCTGTTTCCGCCCCCGACTTGCTTGCTTTCTGCTGTGCTTTCCATGGCTATCTCCAGACTCACGAGAATAGTGGGAACCAGGCACATATTTATCAGTGTAACTATAATTAAATATTAGGATTGATGCTGCAGTCTGACACCGAGCAATGTACTGGAAATGTCTCCTCTTGACGGCCGTGATTCTGGAATGAATCTCAATGTTTATAGCGCACATAATTTTCCATGTAAAAAAATTTTTCATTCCCTTTACAGCCATCGATGTGCTGAATCTATACCTCCCTCATGATAGGTCATACAGCCATTTTCTCTGGACATGCCGGAACATAAGCCACAGTAACTTTACACTGCAACATATACGCATTTCAGGCAAACAGTGAACGATTGTTTGTATGTGTACAGCACCCTAAAAAATTATGGTATGGCCACATTCACACCAGCTACGTGTCTCAATTCCCTTCAGTTCTGGGGAATTATTTGACGTTTCCGTTTTCCAGTTAGTGCTTCAGAAAGGTGCTGCATCCTGCCAAGATCTCTCAAACAAGCATAGCATTTATAAAGCACGGGCGTTCGGCAGTATGCGATAATCAACAATGCTCCCGTGTGCGAAAGGGTAGGAAAGATATTACCGATACATGTTGGTGGACTGTAATCAAAGTCATTGTCGATAATCTGACAAGGAAAACGCGAGGATGCGCTTAGGGGTGCCGATGAGGGGACTTTTTTTTTATATGCAGCTGTAGTGCCTGTCCTGTTTGTTAAGTACAACAGGTCCAGTTGAGCCCTTGCATTGCTATATTGTGCAGCTGTTTACGAAGTGAATCTATCACCCCTTACGTTCAGATATATTCCTAAATATGTTGAAATCACAATTCACCACGTCAAATGTATCCTTCCCTCACAAGTAGACATACAAAATTTTTTTTCTTCTTCTTCTTCTTTTTTTTTTTTACGTGAACAGTAGTTTGATTACTTCCCACAAACGTCTGGTGATATGTCGGAACTTAAGCCACAGAAATTTTATGTTCAAGCAGCAGCATAACATTTGTTACTATCAATTATGGGTGCATAAAAATTTTGATACAGTCACACTTGCAACACATGGGTGTCGTTTTCGAAATGCAAAAAAGGCCATCACATATTTGTCAATGAATAATGGATGCAATTACAATGCAAAAAAGCGCTAGAGTCTTTTCGGTTTATCGATTCCATCACTTCAACGAAACCTTTTGGTATTTTCGATACTTGTAAATCCAGCCAACACACAGTCGCGTCTTTTATATATTCAGACCGCCAAGTTGGGGTTTGTGTCAGTGCGTTCCACCACCCAGACCACTCAATATTCCCCTGACTAAGAAATCACTCCGAGTGCAAAATATACTGGAGTACGTTCATTCGGAGTTAATTTTCACGGGCAGAGCAGACGGGTGAAGAAACTGCAAAACTGTTGAAGTGTAAGCGCATTTTTAAGTTCATGTTGCTAAGCAAGTGCCTGTTTAACACTTTGGACCAGGAGGAGGATCACTGCGAGACGATCTGTTTCTTCAGATGGCAAAACTGAGTTTGTTACGAAAAAAATAAAATATTCTGTCAGAGCGGCATACAAATATTTTGTTTGTTACAGGTGAGAGAAACGGCGACTTAATGATACAGCCCTGTTTAAATCCTATAACACGTGTGTGTGGGATCTGAATTTTCAAAAAGGAGTATCATGTTATGTAGAAACCTCCTATAGGCCTGAATGCAAAGAATGATTTATTACAAGCACTTCGGTTTCTCTCTTTCAGCATACTAGCTTTATGTAACTGAATAATCACTATGAATCCATCGTCATTCAGTTATTCAACTTCAAGTGTCTGCTGGATGTCAGTAAATAAGGTTATGCCATAGTTCTGAGGAGTGGTAGTGAGTGTAGTGTGCAAAGTATGGTCATGCTTTAGTTATCGCTATTAAAGGGGGATAGTGACTGTGCAACTCTGTTGATAGTGATGGGGTCAAATATCTCACGAAATAAACATCAAACGAAAAAGCTAAAAAGAACGAAACTCGTCTAGCTTGAAGAGGGAAACCATATGGCGCTATGGTTGGCCCGCTAGATGGCGCTGGCATGGGTCAAACGGATATCAGCTGCGTTTTTTTAAAATGGGAACCCCCATTTTTTTTTACATATTCGTGTAGTATGTAAAGAAATATTAATGTTTTAGTTGAATCACTTTTTCGCTTTGTGATAGATGGCGCTGTAATAGTCACAAAACATATAAGTACGTGGTACCACGTAACATTCTGCAGTGCGCATGGTATTTGCTTCGTGATACATTACCCATGTTAAAATGGACTGTTTACCAATTGCTGAAAAGGTCGATATCGTGTTGATGTACGACTATCCTGGACGACATCATCCAATCGTCCAGACCGTTAGCCGGATAGTTACATTATTTAAGGAAACAGGAAGTGTTCAGCCACATGTGAAACATCAGACACGACCTGCAACAAATGACGACGTATAAGTAGGTGTTTTAGCTGCCGTCGTGGCTAATCCGCACATCAGTAGCAGACAAATTGCGCGAGAATCGGGAATATGAAAAACATCGGTGTTGAGAGAATGCTACAACATCGATTGCACCCGTACCATATTTAAATGCACCAGGAATTGCATGGCGTTGTGTACAGTTATGCCACTGGGCACTAGAGAAATTACGGGACGATGACAGATTTTTTGCACACGTACTATTTATCAACAAAGCGTCATTCACCAACAGTGGTAATGTAAACCGGCATAATATGCAGTACTGGGCAACAGAAAATCCTCAATGGCTGCGACAAGTGGAACATCAGCGACCTTGGAGGGGTAATGTATGGTGTGGCATTATGGGACGAAGGATAATTGGCCCCCATTATATCGATGGTAATCTAAACTGTGCAATGTATGCTGATTTCCTACGTAATGTAATACCGATGTTACTACAAGATGTTTCGCTGTATGACAGAATGGCGATGTACTTCCAACATGATGGGTGTCTGGCACATAGCTGACATGTGGTTGAAGCAGTATTGAATAGCATATTTCATGGCAGGTGGATTGGTCGTCAAAGCACCATACCATGGCCCACACGTTCAGTGGATCTGACATCCCCAGATTTCTTTCTGTGGGGAAAGTTGAAGGATATTTGCTACCGTGATCCACCGATAATGCCTGATGACATGCGTCAGCGCATTGACAATGCATGTGCGAACATTACGGAAGGCGAACTACTCGCTGTTAAGAGGAACGTCGTTACACGTATTGCCAAATGCATTGAGGTTGACGGATACATTTTGAGCCTTTATTGCATCCATGTTGTATTTACAGGCAATCACACTGCTACCGCATGCGTTCTCAGAAATGATAAGTTCAAAAAGGTACATGTATCGCATTTTAACAACCGAAATAAAATCTTCAAACGTACCTAAATTCTTTATTTTAATTTAAAAAACGTATCTATTCCCAACTGTTCATTTAAAATTGAGAGCCATATGTTTGTGACTATTACAGCGCCATCTATCACAAAGCAAAAAAGTGGTCCAACTAAAACATTGATATTTCTTTACGTACTACATCAATATATAATAAATAATTGGCTTCCTATTTAATAAAATGCAGTTGAGACCCGTTTGACCTATGGCAACGCCGTCTAGTGGGCCAACCATAGCACCATCTGGTTTCCCCCTTCAAGCTAAACGAGTTTCATTCTTTGTAGTTTTTTCGTTTGACACTTATTTCGTGAGATATTTGGCCTGGTAACGATCAATGGACCACGCTGCATATACACTCCTGAAAATTGAAATAAGAACACCGTGAATTCATTGTCCCAGGAAGGGGAAACTTTATTGACACATTCCTGGGGTCAGATACATCACATGATCACACTGACAGAACCACAGGCACATCGACACAGGCAACAGAGCATGCACAATGTCGGCACTAGTACAGTGTATATCCACCTTTCGCAGCAATGCAGGCTGCTATTCTCCCATGGAGATGATCGTAGAGATGCTGGATGTAGTCCTGTGGAATGGCTTGCCATGCCATTTCCACCTGGCGCCTCAGTTGGACCAGTGTTTGTGCTGGACGTGCAGACCGCGTGAGACGACGCTTCATCCAGTCCCAAACATGCTCAAAGGGGGACAGATCCGGAGATCTTGCTGGCCAGGGTAGTTGACTTACACCTTCTAGAGCACGTTGGGTGGCACGGGATACATGTGGACGTGCATTGTCCTGTTGGAACAGCAAGTTCCCTTGCCGTTCTAGGATTGGTAGAACGATGGGTTCGATGAGGGTTTGGATGTACCGTGCACTATGTACTGTCCCCTCGACGATCACCAGAGGTGTACGGCCAGTGTAGGAGATCGCTCCCCACACCATGATGTCGGGTGTTGGCCCTGTGTGCTTTGGTCGTATGCAGTCCTGTTTGTGGCGCTCACCTGCACGGCGCCAAACACGCATACGACCATCATTGGCACCAAAGCAGAAGCGACTCTCATCGCTGAAGACGACACGTCTCCATTCGTCCCTCCATTCACGCCTGTCGCGACACCACTGGAGGCGGGCTGCACGATATTGGGGCGTGAGCGGAAGACGGCCTAACGGTGTGCGGGACCGTAGCCCAGCTTCATGGAGACGGTTGCGAATGGTCCTCGCCGATACCTCAGGAGCAACAGTGTCCCTAATTTGCTGGGAAGTGGCGGTGCTGTCCCCTACGGCACTGCGTAGGATCCTACGGCCTCGCTCAAAGTCCGTTAACTGCACATACGGTTCACGTCCACGCTGTCGCGGCATGCTACCAGTGTTAAAGACTGCGATGGAGCTCCGTATGCCATGGCAAACTGGCTGACACTGACGGCGGCGGTGCACAAATGCTGCGCAGCTAGCGCCATTCGACGGCCAACACCGCGGTTCCTCGTGTGTCCGCTGTGCCGTGCGTGTGATCATTGCTTGTACAGCCCTCTCGCAGTGTCCGGAGCAAGTATGGTGGGTCTGACACACCGGTGTCAATGTGTTCTTTTTTCCATTTCCAGGAGTGTATTTTTTCCATCTTCGTGTTGATGACACATTCTGAGACTATGTTACTTGTGGAAGTTAAAGCATTTCTTTGCACTAATAGTTATTATTTACATGTAACATCAAGCCTTCTCCCTAATGAGTATCCTCTATTTTGTGACATGCATATGTTGAGGAAATGAGAGACAATTTCTGTAGAGAAAATTGCTGTGTGTGGATTGACTGACAGTGATATTTATATTTTCTCTCGTCACAAATAATTCATTTTTTCAGGATACTCAGTGATTTCTGGATGTGTGGGTGCACAGAAATCTAAGAGCACAACTGAAATTACTGCAAATGAACTATTAGCAATCATCTTTATACTCCTGCTTGTCACAAGTATTTATTTGCAATTTGTTGACGAAGGCCTTCATGGCCAAAATCTTTAACTATGTCTTTTTGTTGTGCCTATCTGTGATTCAGCATCTTCGCTATATGGTTAAAACTTTCCCTCTCATAATACTGTTACATTCCATCCTGGATTTTCCATTGTTTGATTTCCACCATATATGAAACATTCCGATTTATCAGCTGGATGTTATAAACTGCGACGAACTTCAATAGATGCACTTGCCACACGCTACAGACAAGATGTTTTTTAAATTTTGTTTTTAAGACCCAATTCGATGTTGTATCATATAGGGAAGTAGACTATATCTTCATTTGTATCTAGAGGAGCGAGTTCCAACTACATTTTACTTATTTCCTTATTCTTTGACGCTCTCTTACACAATTTTTTGGGTGTTTTTACGGATGTATTTGTAACTCATATTCCAAAACATAAAATCCAAAAGAAGATGTCAATGTGAATGAGAATAAAATGACATAATATGGCAATTTCTAGAATGCAGTCAAATACCCCACCATTATTATGCATGCATGGATACATGGTCAGCAAAATTTGAACGGTACTACGTAAGGTGAACATTGTTTTTGGTACTGCAAAAAATAGTGCGCCTCTATTGGCTGCTAGTCACTTTGCTTTGTGGCACTGTGCATGCTGCAGTGCACATGCATGGAGCTACAGCTGGTTACTTTTGATTGATGACATTTGGAGAACTGAAAACAGCACCTCAGTTCATTAGAACCATGCAGCTTCGCTTCCGAAATGCTTACATAATAATGTGGGGGCCCTCCTTCGAAAACAAGGCTGCTGGATATGCTCGCCTATTGCTCCAATCAGCAGAGCAGCTGAAAGACACTGAATAGGGCAACAGGAGTATGTTACCTACCATCATGCATAGTGCCAACAGTGGAATACAGAGAAGATGGCATTATGATATGAGAGTGTTTTTTATGTTTATGGTATGGTTCCCTTCTTGTGCTTAATACATCATACAGCATTGTGTACCGCTTACAGTAGAGGAACTGTTCGGAAATAATTATTATTTGTATCAGTATCACAAAACACCTTGTCATAAAGCAACATCTGCGAAGCAATGGTTTGCAGAAAATAACACTTCCTTAATAGACTGGTCTACCAGAGCAATGACATGAACCTAAAAGAACACCTTTGGGATGAGTAAGAACACTGACTTCACTACACACCCAAGGGTTAAACATCACTCTGGTTTTGCTTCTTGGGGAAGAATGGGCTGCCATTCCTCCACAGACACCTCATTGAAAGTATCCTCAGTCGAGTCCAAGCAGTCATAATAAAGAAGGGTGGATGACGGATGCCATATTAATGTCCACTAATAGGTTTCCAAATACTTTTGATCAGGTTGTGTATATATATAAACCATATTTACTGCAGTGGCAAATGAAACCTGACAAAAAGAATTCAAGTATATTTTCATTAGTGCTTATAGTACATTTCTTTATCAGCTTTTCCATTCATGTACCAAAATTTCAGTAATAAGTTGTCGCAGAGAAATTAAAAAAAATGCATCATCACAAGAAACCAGTGTATCATGGCCACAGCAGTGCAAACAAACAGTTACTGTTTTATTACACTACCCTGGTTCATAAAACAAGAAACAATTAATTTAAAAAATCGTTGAAATTTTTAAAAATAAATAAATAAAATCATCTTTTAAGCTAGAAAACTGCATTTCATTTATTAATAGCTCTATAAAAAGTACAGGCATTCAATGAGTTACAAATACATTATATACATAAATACACAACTCAATTTTCAGTTATGTAAAACAAATAAATATAAACAAATAAATAAATTATGTCTGTTAGTAGACATCACGTATGTCAATTCATTTAAGTCCAAACAAACTCTATTTGAGGCACCAAACATCATATATAAATTAGGAACAGTTAGTCATTGCACACCTCCACCCCCCCCCCCCCCTCACACCCACACACACACTCACACTCACATTCCAATCATTTCTTGTTTATAAAACAATTTACATAAAAATTTTAATGATATACAGCCTACAACATCAAGGGTCTGATGGGTGCTAGCAAAGTAATCCATGAGAGTGGAGAAAATTCAGAGAAACAATAGCTGTATATGGTTACTTTTTTTAAAGTCCAGTGAGACTGACAAACCAATTTTATGGAGAATATTTTGATAACTGACCTAGTCACATGCTGCAAGTAATGGTATCATATGATAGCACTGGTTGAACGTGAACCAGATTGGGCTTTTCAATTTAGCTGGAAACTTGAATCCATATCATTTATGAGCTTTAATGCAAAAATTATACAAATCAATTCACAGTACTGTAATGATTCCCCTTCTGTGCAGGAGAAAGTGGAAGATGACTATGGGGAACTGCTGTCAAACTAATATGCACAGCCACTACTTGGAAAACCAACTTCAAAAACATATTGACAACTTTTCCAATAGCATAAAAATAATTTAATTTTAAAAATGTTTTATTTTTGGATTGTTTACTGTCTGAAACTGACCAATTTTTTCAGTGAAGATGCTCAGTACCAATCACCGACTTATAATTCCATAATAAGGAAGTTATGTACTCTACAGAAAATAAAGAGAATTACTATGTGTGTAAGAGAGGCTGGAGCAGAGTATCGAATAAATTCACAGCCAAATACATGTGTGGTAAACTGGCAAGTAGTCTTATTTCTATCACAAAAGCCAACAATAGCAAAATTTTTTAGACAAGTTACAGACTTTAACAAAATATATTTCATTGTGTGAACAACAAACTGCCTATTATTTTGAAATTCACTGCATTCTAATTACATCTCCTGGAATCTTAACACTGATGCTACCTTAATCATACAAATTTTGGAACAATCACTTCACATTAACACGTAGTGAAAGCCCATTTAAAGCCTGTTCAACATACTCTGTTCAGCATAATATTTTAAGCAACTAAAACAAGTGAAATATGGCAAATATTCTGAAATGTTACAAAATAAATCATCATTCTTACTAACATGTAAAACACTACCTGAAATACACCTTTTGACATCTAGTTCAAATTGTAAATGTTGGAGATTTTTCCAGTGTGATCATCATCATAGTTAACTGCCATATATGTTCAATAATTAAGTTCATCATGATGATATAAATGTGTAGAACCCAACTTCATATTCCTTGCACATCTTACACAACTGAACATTATGTAGTTACACATGTAGGAAGAAATCAACTCATAAATGAAAGCACAAATTGTAAAATGGTAACATTCAACTCATTTTAAATTTATCTCTTTTCGTAATCTCTGGTGGTTGGCTGAAAAAATGTTCTCAAACAGCACTATGGCAACAAGGCAATGTGTCTGATTTGATTAGTTGTTCTTCCTACAAATGTCGTAGTTCCAGTTTATGAACATGAGTTTCTCCTGGTGTTTTTTAGAGCAGTGGTTTATAATTTGGAATACAATTCAACAGCTGGCAAACAATACCAGTGGCATTTTAACAGCTTATTACAGAAAACTTTTGATTATTTGTAATTAAAATCACATACATTATTACAAAGTGATAAATGAACTACAAAATAGAGTCCACTTTCTTACAGGAATAATATTTGACAACTGTTATAAATCTATAGTTAAATTTTTACTACACAGAGAAGTCACATTAAACAGCAACTTTCTGCATCTCTCCTTCTAAGAATTAAACAAAATACATCCAATCCAAGTAACTGCACACAAACTGCGTATTTCAAGGTATCCATGACTGAATTCTCTAAAAATACACGATTCATAAATTTTGTTGGTTAAAGAACAGAATCAAAAATACATTATCTGTGTTCTGTGTTGACTTGATTCTAATAATACATACCCAAAGCATACAGCACAACTGACATGAAAAAAGTTTTCCATTGTCTTTATAAAAGTAAAGAAGTTAGCAATTATGAAATATTCACACAGAAGTATTGAAACATTCACACAGAAGTAATTTACACATGATGATAAACTCATATCATACCTACAATCATGTGAAAATATTCTGCTGTTCCTCCAAGAAATGAATACCAAATTAAATATAACATGTCGATGAAAGCAAAAATAAATAAAAAACTGAGCTTGTCTTTCAGAAGGGAGAAGTTTGCCAGATTCGCTGCACTTTCATTGGTGTACCTATATTTCCATTATAATACATACATTATTTGTATTTGGAAGTAAATAGTGAACCATATGATGTTTGCTTAAAATATTATTAAGATATATATGTGTATATATATATGTATATATGCACATTAGCACTGACTGCGAATTTACAACAGCAGCATTGTGAAGTTTGCTAAGAAGTATTCAGTCACATAAAAAAAGATTTTGTATTTTCCATACAATAATTGCGTACCTCAAAAACAACTGTTAATGACTTTTCCATTCTGTATTATTTGAAATGCCATTCCTTCCTCTAGACTGCTTTTCTTGTTTCTTAAGGTGCTTTCCAAAATATTCTTCAGATGTTATTAACAAGAAGAAATCTGTTACTTCCTTTCTTTTTTAATCCTATGTTATAGGCTGCATACTTAAATATGGAAAGAATGGTGTGCAATGTCTGGGCTGGTATTCTTGCTGCTGACTGATACTGTATTCTGCTGAAATCCAAATTAACTTAACTAAACATCACAGGGCCTATTTCACTTTTGTGTATTTGCACAGAACTCAGTACAAGAACATAATTTTTATATTAGAATTGTGACATTTTCATTCACTCATCCCCCATCAAAAACATACTGAGCTACCTCACAATGTAATGGCATGAAAAGTGCTGGTACGAAGAGCTGGAGTTTCCACAAAGCTCACTTTTTTAATAATAAACTTACTGCCAAGTACTGAAAAATATTTTATATTACAAGCTTTAGAGCATTCAGTATGTGTACACTTATGGGACTTCTGCTGTTTCTGGATAGTGTCATTGATGTTATCTCCAGCATGACAAATGCATAAGGGCAATACATTTGTTCATTCCTTTTCATAAAGAACTTCAGTGTCTATCCAGACAATAACACTGTATTTTTTCTTAAATTATTGCCTTGCCATCTGTGATATACAGTGGAACTGGCTTATGCGATTTCAGCTACCGGCCACACAAGGGCAAATTATTAATTTCTTTCCTCTCCATGTCGAGTTTAAAATGTGATTACAGTATAATTAGGTATATCAGTCGACATCACAGACTATTTGGTGTAAAATCTGAGTGTCTCACACAACCAAAAGGATATAGTTACATAAAATGCAGTTTTAAAAAAGCTACTAAGCATAATACGAAATGCAATAATGTGTAAACATTACAAAAAACATCATTACACTGTCATCAGAGATAGTATATCACTCAATTCCTTTGGGGTTGATCACTGCCAACAGGTCCCAAACAAATCACTGAAATGTGGAAGCCATTAGGGACTATTCATTTATAAAATTTCACTTTTATTTCATTTGAGAACTTTCACTTATCAGAATCTAGCACACAATAAATGAGCTAATTTCATGTTTTTTTTTATCAAAATACAAAATATCAGTGCACAAGTAATATACAGAGGTTTATTCAACACACAAGCAATGAGATTGCTGGGGATCACAAAATGGTTTCCACCTACAAATTCTCTAAAAAAGTTTGTACACTCTTCGTTAGCAGTTCATAACTTTGAAGCAATTACAGAAAGCAACAGTAATTTTACACTTTTCCTATTACCCTGGATTTTATTATGACATGAAATACTTCTGAAACCCCAATAAAGCTTCAATGTATTAATAAGAAGTGACAGATAAGAGGCATGTCATGAAATAATTTTTGTTCAAGAAATACATGGCCAATTTTGTTCCAAATTAAGCATGATATTACTTTTCAGCATACTTACATTAAAAAAGGAAACAAATGTTAATGGAAGTTGGTGAAGCTTTTATATTAATAAATATTGTTAATTAAGTTACCTATCAATTATATTGTACAAGTATCAATATAACTTCAATGATACATTATTTCTTCAAGATGTAGGTTCCCATTTATTTCTGCAGTATATCCTTCTAAGTCTCTGTATGCAGTTCAATTGCAGATAATGAAAACAATCATGTATTAAGTACTAACAGACATAAAAGTAATTCAAATTACTAATGAGCTATCATATGGCCTTTATTTTAAAACTTTGCAGCTTTAATTTTATGCTCTGCACAAAAATAGGTTAAAAATATAGTTTGCAAAACTCTCATGAATGGAAGTAAACATAGCAATCAGTACAAAATGCAGAGCTTCGATATATTTGGCTTCATTCAAAATAAAATTAGATTTGTATACTAACTGCATGACATTACAAAGTACTAATAACATAAATAAAACAGGTGTACTGATACCTTTTATACAAGCTGATCTGAATGTTCATAACAGATGCAGGAAAATAAAAATCAGCCACTTCAACTTGATGGATTATTCCTGATTTAAGCACTAAATAATTTTGTTCCTCCATCACCTTATATGAAACAAAAAAATCGCAGAATGCATGCATGTATGACCATGAATGGTCACAGAAAATGAGAAGCTCCATAGCAAAATTTTTCTGTCTTCTTCTAAATCTCTAAATTAGGCATCACAGTACCCTTTCAATGCAATGGGCAAAGCAACTGTCCCATCCCTCCATTTTATTTCTGAAATATCTGCACACATTTAAATAGAAGATGCTATGTTCACTTGTTTCTTTTGCTGTCTCCACTAGTCCACGAAGAAACTTTGGTATTGAATTTTCTTGACACATATTAGAAGGAAACAAAGTGGATATGGTACCTAAGGCTGGTCACTTTCCAAAATATAGGGCGATATATTAGGAAGATGACATGATGATAGTGCATTCACTTTTTGTGGTGTGCAGTTAGGTTTATGGTAGTGGTCATTGTGGATTGTAAATACCATCCACTTAAACTTTTCATTTGCTAATATTTGACCATATAATAAATGTAATTTAATGGATTATGAGACACAAGCATGCATAGCGAGTTTATTTTTCACGTGCATACCCAAACTGGAGAGTGTTTCTCCAAGCGCGCGCCCCCCCCCCCCCCCACGCACACACACACACACACACACACACACACACACACAGACAGAGAGAGAGAGAGAGAGAGAGAGAGAGAGAGAGAGAGAGAGAGAGAGAGAGAGAGATATCATTATCATCATTCAACTAAAGGTGCAGAGTGTGGATCAAATGAAAGTCGCCCCCTTAGCTGAGAGGTCAGCAAGTCTGACTGTCATGCAGTGGGCCCAGGTTTGATTCCCGGCCGGGTCGGAGATTTTATCTGCTCAGGGACTGGGTGTTGTGTTGCCATCATCATCGACATGCAAGTCACCCAATGTAGCTTCAAGAGAAAAGACTTTTAACTTGGCCAAACTTCCCCAGACAGGGACTCCTGGTCATCAATAACATACAGTCATTACATTTTTAAAGACATTTTCTGTTCCAATTACTATGCAAATTGAAGTGTCAAAATCTCTCCAATTATTTCTGAAATTCTAACTCTAAATGGAATTTATGAGAAGTGGCTGCTCTAGTCTGATCAAGTGAACGGATGGAGCATAAAGACACTGGAGTTACATTCAAGAAGACCTAGCTTCAAATCTCTGTCCTGGTTTACTGACTTAGGCTTCTTCATAGCTCCCCCAACATAACTTTAGACAAATGTGAGGATGGTTTCTTTCAAAAGGACATGGCCAATTTCCTTCCCTACCCATCCCCCCTAATCCAAGCTCCGAGTCTGTGCTCTATCTCTGATGACATCATTGTTGAAGGGATGTCAATCTAGCTTTGTAGTCTGAAGGAGACACTAATTTTTAGCAGCCATAACATAATGAACTGTTATCTTAGTCCTCTCTTGGAGAAGCAAGAATTGGGGGAGACGCAGGAATTGCTCAAGGGTAAAAAATCACTGCAGGAGCAGGAGCCTCTGGAGAAACAGGAAGCATTGCAGGAGCATCAGGAGGAGGAGGAGGAGGAGGAGGAGGAGGTGGTTCTGGGTTTCATTTCCATAACTTTCCCCATTTCCTAAACCTTCCCAGTCCTTTATCTTCATCCCTCCTCATTTCCCTTCAGCACCTCTGTCACAAGAAGAAGTCAGTGACCCTGAAAGCTTGTGTATTTCCATATTTTTTGTGCGTGTTTTCTCCTCCCACTACAGGTATCTTTTTTGATCTACCAAATTAAAAAATGTGGATATAGTATGCATCATGAGCCATCAGAAACCACTATTATTTTCATTATAAATAATCCTCTGATTTGGAGAAATGTTTTAATTCAATAAAGGGAAAGCTTTAGCTAGAATGGTTCATGTCCTGTACAGAGCACCCAGAAGCTACAAGCACGTCTATATTTCAATTAAAATAACTGTCATTGACATTCAGTGAATAAATTTTAGTTCTTTTTTCAATATCATGTACTCACTGCTGTGCTTGATTAGAAGGTAAATGCAAAGTCTTGTTATCCATATCTGGACACGTTTAACAGGGCTAGGAGAAATAAAGTTAAATGTTGGGTGTTATTACTGGCCACCAGGTTCCACCGTGACAGATCTAGAATCATTCAAAAGGAGTCTACACTCTGTATCGCAGAAGTAGCTGGATCATGCTATATTAGTCGGAGGCGACTTCAACCTACCTAGTGTAGACTGGGATGTCTATGGATTCATTACAGGTGGTACAGACAAGCCGTCATGTCAATTACTTTTGAATACATTATCCAAAAACTGCCTTAAGCAGCTAAATCGACAGCCAACGAGTAATGGAAATATTTTAGATCTGGTAGTCACGAACAGACCAAACCTGATCAATGGTGTCAGTGTTGAGACAGTGATTAGTGATCATGATGTTTTCATTACGACTAATGTTACAAAAGTTAAAAAGTCAGTCAAGAAGGCTAGGAGAGTATTCTTACTAGAAAAAGCAGATAAGCAGTTGTTAGCATCCCACTTACTAAATGAATTGACTTCATTTACTTCCGGTATGATGGACGTGGAAGAATTATGGGCAAATTTGAAACACTTTGTAAATCACGCATTGGAGAAGTATGTGGCGAAAAAGTGAGTTACAGACGGAAAAGACCCACTGTGGTTTAACAGCGCAATTCGGAGAATGCTCAGGAAGCAAAGACAGTTGCACTCGCAGTACAAGAAAGATCGGGAGAATGAGAACAGGCAAAAGTTAGTAGAGATTCGTGCTGCTGTAAAATGGGCGATGCGCAAAGCATACAACCACTACCACAATCATACCTTAGCAAAAGATCTTGCTGAAAACCCAAGGAAATTCTGGTCTTACGTAAAATCGGTAAGTGGGTCAAAGGCTTCCATCTAGTCACTCCCTGATCAGTCTGGTCTGGCAATGGAAGACAGCAAAACAAAAGCTGAAATTTTAAATTTAGCATTTGAGAAATCTTTCACACAGGAGGATCGCACAAACATACCGCCGTTTGAGTCTCGTACAGATTCCTGTGTGGAGGACATAGTGATATACATCCCTGATGTTGTGAATCAGCTGAATGGGTTGAAAATAAATAAATCGCCAGGTCCTGATGGGATTCCAATTCAGTTTTACAAAGAGTACTCTACAGCATTGGTTCCTTACTTGGCTTGCATTTATCACGAATCTCTTGCCCAATGTAAAGTCCCCAGCGACCGGAAAAAAGTGCAGGTGACGCCTGTATATAAGAAGGGTAAAAGGATGGATCCTCAAAATTACAGACCAATATCCTTCACATCGATTTGTTGCAGGATTCTCGAAGATATTCTCAGTTCGAATATAATGAATTTCCTTGAGACAGTGAAGTTGTTGTCCATGCATGAGCACAGCTTTAGAAAGCATCGCTCCTGTGAAATGCAGCTCGCCCTTTTTTCACATGATATCTTGCGAACCATGGATGAAGGGTATCAGACGAATGCCATATTTCTTGACTTCCGGAAAGCGTGACTCGGTGCCCCACTGCAGACTCCTAACTAAGGTACAAGCATATGGGACTGGTTCCCAAATATGTGAGTGGCTCGAAGATTTCTTAAGTAATAGCACCCAGTATGTTGTCCTTTATGGTGAGTGTTCATCGGAGGTGAGGGTATCATCTGGAGTGCCCCAGGGAAGTGTGGAAGGTCCGCTGTTGTTTTCTATCTACATAAATGATCTTTTGGATAGGGTGGATAGCAGTGTGTGGCAATTTGCTGATGATGCTGTGGTGTACAGGAAGGTGTCGTCCTTGAGCAACTGTAGGAGGATGCAAGATGACTTGGACAGGATTTGTGATTGGTGTAAAGAATGGCAGCTAACTCTAAATATAGATAATGTAAATTAATGCAGATGAATAGGAAAAATAATCCCGTAATGTTTGAATACTCCATTAGTAGTGTAGCGCTTGACACAGTCACGTCGATTAAATATTTGGGCATAACATTGCAGAGCAATATGAAGTGGGACAAGCATGTAATGACAGTTGTGGGGAAGGCGGATAGTCGTCTTCGGTTCATTGGTAGAATTTTGGGAAGATGTGGTTCATCTGTAAAGGAGACCGCTTATAAAACACTAATACGACCTATACTTGAGTACTGCTCGAGCGTTTGGGATCCCTATCAGGACGGATAGAGGGAGGACATAGAAGCAATTCAGAGGTGGGATGCTAGATTTGTTACTGGTAGGTTTGATCATCATGCGAGTGTTACAGAAATCCTTCACGAACTTGGGTGGGAGAGTCTGGAGGAAAGGAGGCATTCTTTTCATGAATCGCTACTGAGGAAACTTAGAGAACCAGCATTTGAGGCTGACTGCAGTATAATTTTACTGTCGCCAACTTATATTTCATAGAAAGACTACGAAGAGATTAGGGCTCGTACAGAGGCATATATGCATTAATTTTTCCCTCGTTCTGTTTGGGAGTGGAACAGCGAAAGAAGATGCTAGTTGTGGTACGAGGTACTGTCCGCCACGCACTGTATGGCGGATTGCGGAGTATGTATGTAGATGGTTGCACACAAACAACACTCCCTGGCTCCCCCTCTTCCAATGCAGTCTGACAATTACAAAGCTATTTTATTTAAGAGAATCAGAAGTAGCTCTCAGATTATGTCCAACATATGGGAAATAATTAATGTGATAAAATAATTATTAATAACATGAGACAAACTGTCCCAGAAATGTGGTGCATATGTACCTATAGGATGTCATATTGTAACCATTCCACTGTGCAGTGTGTGCGGTAGTGTTCATCTCCCACATATCCCCTCTCTCATCTCTACTATTGCCATATTTATCATCATCACACATCAGTACAAAGGAATTAATGTAAAGAGCTAAACAGTACTTGGGTACTGCCCAATCTATAACATGCAAGCACTTGCACCTGCTAATTATTCAAAATATTTTGTTGATTTCTGGTCTTTAATATTTTACCACATTTACATATTACATCAGAACACTTAGTAGTTACTAACTGTGCTACAGTCTTTCTAATTTTTACATGACCTCCACCTTCAGCATTGCTGTAAGTGCTTGGTAAGCATAAATTTGCATAATGTTCAGAATCTACATTGCAGTTATCTGGATGAGTCACTTGACATTCTGTAGGAAGGCAGGAATGGACCACCTGCAGGAAGAACATACCTAATGCAGTGCTCTTAAAATGAAATTTGAAGTTCATAATTACACTCTATCTAGATTTAGGTTTTCCGTTAGTTCTATGAACCAATACACCAAATTTCAAAAGAGTTCCCTCTTCATGCTCATGGTCAACTTTATTCTCCCCCCCCCCCCTCCTGCTGCTCCTACTCCTCCCCCCCCCCTCATCCTACTCCTACTCCCCCTTCTCTTGCTCCTCCTCCTCAGTGTCATTATTGTAGTCCACTTCCTTATATTCCTCCAGCTATTCCTCGTGCTCCTGCAAGAGAACTAATGATCCACTTGTAATGACAATATCATTGCATTAAAGCCAAACATTACTTCTAGAAATATTTATACTAAGGTACAACAAAACCTCCTCACTTATTATTCCTTGATTTTTAAGCAAACTTTCAGTTTTCCTAAAAAGTTATTAACCTTTCCATGTTTTTCTGTCCACTCAGTTATCTGGTGGTCCTGCAGTGATGAATGACCATTTTCTGAAAATATTGAAAGCAGCAACACTAACCATTCAGCTACTGAGGTGCACCAGTATGCTCTCATTTACTTGAATAACAAATAAAACACACATACTGCAATCCCATTCTCTTAATTCTGCAATGGTCTTCACAGGGAAAATATTATGAGTTAGGATTTACCCCTTAGCTACACTAGAATGCATATCCTGTTTTGAGGCAAAAGACACACATTCCAGTACACTTGTTATATATGTGTTCAGTAGTTGGTGTTATTGAGACTAGACATGGTTCATATTGCCACTGAACAGTATCAAATTCTTGGGTTACTCTTTTGTACATTATATCACTTTTACCAGTAGGTTTATTGTGGCCACTCTTCTCTTTCTGGTCCTTATTATCTTATTACATTTTAATTTCCTTCATTCCTTCTCCTACTATCAAATCAATGATTTAGAAACTTCCAATTTGATTATTTTGTTACTATTGAGTACATTACTGAAGTGACATCATCAAGCAAACACACAGTTATGAGCTATATTCTTCTAATGGAGCCTCAGAATACAAGTTTTAAAATATCACATACCCCTTAATCTGAAACATACGAAGAAGAAAAATTTTTTTCATTTGCAACAAGCTTCAGATTACTCACGGTATAATTGCTATCTTCATCAGCAGCAGCAGCAACAAATCAAATACTCTGGTTTAAATGATCGTATGAAGTCAGTTGTAAAGACCCTAAAATAAGACCCTCTGCTAAACACAGTATCAACTACAGAGGCTGAAAAGGTAGAATTAACAGGAAACAATTTTGAATGTGCAAATGTCTTTTAAATCAGAGTTTCATTTTCCAACACAGAGAGAAAATACTGACAGAGAGTAAACGTATCTGTTAACTCCTGAGAAGTGTTGAACCTACACATCACTAGCTCTGACTACTGATGTGAGTGAAATACATGTGTCTGATAAATCAAAAGCATATATATTCCTGAAACCACCACTATTTTTTCTTTTAAGTGAATAATCACACCTAACAGTAATTATTATGTTCCAGGTGTTGGGCACATAAGCAGGTTATGGAAAACAGCACCAAGCATTGGCACAAACAGAGCACATTTCAGTACCACGTAGTGGCAGATGAGGTTTCTACACATCTCCCACTAAATAACCTACAGAGACCTCAGGATGCTGAACCATGCTATAACAAGGATGATCAGCAGAAACTTCAGTCCCCACAGTTGCAACACATAATGGATTTAAGAAATAAATACACAAAAAAAGATAATCTTGTGAGATATAAGTCCAAGGAGCTGAAGTGACTGACATAGTATGACATGCATTTATTATGGAATAAACAATGAAACCCTTCAAATTTGAGTTAAACTGCAGGATGTGATTCCTAAGAATTAAAATACTACAGTAATGTAGATCCCAAAGGAGACTTACATGCTTGTGTGTTACACATACTGAACACTGTTATAACAACAACTTCATTAACAATAATAAATGATCTATTTATATATATTTATGTATATATTATTATTATTATTATTATTATTTTCAATACCTTACTTCTTTCACTTGAGCATTTTATCCATTTCCAATTAAAATTAATTGCAACCAGATCCATACATAAAAAATGACAATGTACGGGGAACGAAGAGAAAGAAAATCCAGTCTCTTTCCACAATGTCTACTCAGTTACATCACTGTATACCAGCTCTCTACAGTCACTTATTTTCACACCTTTTGCATTTTCCTGAAATCACCCCACAAAACATAACTCTCATCATTGAATAATGCACCCTGAAATACATTTTACCAAGTGATTCAACCGGCATCATTTTCTCGATTTGGAGAGGTCTGCTGCTTCACTCGGCAACCCGTTAGCAGCTGCTGACAGTGGTATATGTAAAGGGATGAGGAACTGATGACCTGATGGATGCTGACTTGATCCACCTGCAACATATATTTCAGAAATTACAAACGTAAGATTTTATTCTTATAAGTCAGGGATTTTCAAGTGATCAATGGAAGTAAAAGTATAATCTAGAAGGGCCAATGCATACCAAGTGGTCAATGAAAACAATAACTAGCAGTTTGATCATCTGAGAAAAAAAGTGATATTTGATGGGTGAGTTCCCTAGTGTCTAGCAGACTAAAAAATATTTTAAATTTTTTTAAATTGTTTATCATGTAGAAATGGCAGCCATTTCTGTACCAGTTTTTTTTGCATCTGTTGTATTTTTATTTATTCAGTAATAATTTGCCCAAGGCTTTTCACCACAGTCAGGACTATAAATTAAAACCATCATCATCTAGCTGAAGATATTCCTTAATATATTTTTACTAGCTAACAGTAGTTTCTACAGAAGGAGTAATTTCTCTGCCTTAATATTTTTGTGCTATTACACTATATAACATACTTAAGCTTTAGAGAGTATTGAAGGTGAGAAGCTTACACTTAAAAAATACACTATTTTAAAAAACAAAATTCTTGACTTTTTCATTTTTTGACCAGCAATATCTTTGTCAGAGGATGAGAGAAAAATCTGAAAATTACACATGGAATAGACCTTTATGATATCAATTTTCAGTATAAATTTCAACCTCTAGATTGAGTTGAAAGTTATGAAGAAAATTTACAAATATGAGTCAAAAATACATTTTTTAACATTTGCAATATCTGGGCTAGTGCAATGAAGTATATCAGTCATATAATTTAAACATGTCTATGATTAACTGTTATTTTTTTGAAAACTAGCCAACTGATTACATTGTTTTGTTCTCAATTTATTTGTTTCTACATCATCATTCACTGAACATCTGATTTCTTCACTTAGTTTGGGCATTAGGTTAAAAGTTCACCCAGTTGTGGTTGTAAATTCTAGGGGAGACAGCTTGTTCAGTACATTTCTAACTGGCAACCAAACTTCATCCTTCTCAACTTTTCTGAAGGAGGTACATGGTCCTGGTGGGTGGTAAAATGTAACATGCACATCTTCGTGTTGACAAGCAATATTATCAACTTTGGTAATCCACCACTGTTTATCATAAACATAAGCCACTATGTCTTTATTTTGAAGTGTCAGTGGTACAAATTCAAAAGAGGTAAAGTTCACTATAAGTGGATGCAGATGTGATCTTACTCTTGAGCAAGTTGTGTGACTGGGATATAAAACAATTAAAAGATCGGGGGGTTTTAATCTTATGACAACCGGCATCTCTTTCCTTCAGAACATTGGCGTAACATTCTTGTATTTCCCCAAAATTTACAAAAACACAGGTAATTCCTTGTATCTATTCTTTAAAGAATTTAATGATTTCTTGGGGTGTCAAGATCTCTTCCCCACAGATCCGCCACTGTGTAGCTTTTGTGACAGCTTGATTTGTTGCATCTCCATGCCATCACACATGTTCTTCCCACGACATAACATGCAAACGTTCCATTCCACATCAAGTCCAAAATAATCTTGTAATATATATATGATATAGTTCTATTTAGTTTGTTAATTGCAGCTGAAAAGCGTGGAGTGCTGTAGTGTTGCACTCAAGGTCGTAATTCATGACAAAAACTCTAGTTCTTTGGTTTATCTTGATCATTATAATACACTCCTGGAAATGAAAAAAAGAACACATTGACACCGGTGTGTCAGACCCACCATACTTGCTCCGGACACTGCGAGAGGGCTGTACAAGCAATGATCACACGCACGGCACAGCGGACACACGAGGAACCGCGGTGTTGGCCGTCGAATGGCGCTAGCTGCGCAGCATTTGTGCACCGCCGCCGTCAGTGTCAGCCAGTTTGCCATGGCATACGGAGCTCCATCGCAGTCTTTAACACTGGTAGCATGCCGCGACAGCGTGGACGTGAACCGTATGTGCAGTTGACGGACTTTGAGCGAGGGTGTATAGTGGGCATGCGGGAGGCCGGGTGGACGTACCGCCGAATTGCTCAACACGTGGGGCGTGAGGTCTCCACAGTACATAGATGTTGTTGCCAGTGGTCGGTGGAAGGTGCACGTGCCCGTCGACCAGGGACCGGACCGCAGCGACGAACGGATGCACGCCAAGACCGTAGGATCCTACGCAGTGCAGTAGGGGACCGCACTGCCAGTTCCCAGCAAATTAGGGACACTGTTGCTGCTGGGGTATCGGCGAGGACCATACGCAACCGTCTCCATGAAGCTGGGCTACGGTCCCGCACACCGTTAGGCCGTCTTCCGCTCACGCCCCAACATCGTGCAGCCCGTCTCCAGTGGTGTCGCGACAGGTGTGAATGGAGGGACGAATGGAGACGTGTCATCTTCAGCGATGAGAGTCGATTCTGCCTTGGTGCCAATGATGGTCGTATGCGTGTTTGGCGCCATGCAGGTGAGCGCCACAATCAGGACTGCATACGACCGAGGCACACAGGGCCAACACCCGGCATCATGGTGTGGGGAGCGATCTCCTACACTTTCCGTACACCTCTGGTGATCGTCGAGGGGACACTGAATAGGGCACGGTACATCCAAACCGTCATCGAACCCATCGTTCTACCAATCCTAGACCGGCAAGGGAACTTGCTGTTCCAACAGGACAATGCACGTCCGCATGTATCCCGTGCCACCCAACGTGCTCTAGAAGGTGTAAGTCAACTACCCTGGCCAGCAAGATCTCCGGATCTGTCCCCCATTGAGCATGTTTGGGACTGGATGAAGCGTCGTCTCACGCGGTCTGCACGTCCAGCACAAACGCTGGTCCAACTGAGGCGCCAGGTGGAAATGGCATGGCAAGCCGTTCCACAGGACTACATCCAGCATCTCTACGATCATCTCCATGGGAGAATAGCAGCCTGCATTGCTGCGAAAGGTGGATATACACTGTACTAGTGCCGACATTGTGCATGCTCTGTTGCCTGTGTCTATGTGCCTGTGGTTCTGTCAGTGTGATCATGTGATGTATCTGACCCCAGGAATGTGTCAATAAAGTTTCCCCTTCCTGGGACA
This sequence comes from Schistocerca gregaria, assembly GCF_023897955.1. NCBI lineage: Eukaryota > Metazoa > Arthropoda > Insecta > Orthoptera > Acrididae > Schistocerca > Schistocerca gregaria. The sequence continues at coordinate 48,584,758 of NC_064931.1, forward strand.
ATGAATTCACGGTGTTCTTATTTCAATTTCCAGGAGTGTAGAACACAAACGGATAAATTGTGGCCATTTTCTTTGCCCACTGGTGCCCTTGTACTTCGTCTTGACCAACAATGGAACTGTTTTCCGAATATTTGAACTAAGCATTCATCAACTGCCAAGATTTGCTTTTCGTCTTACATAAATTTATCTTGAGCTTTCAAAATAAAATGATACATTTTTCAGAATTTTTCCTTAGCTACTAACACTTCACGAAACTATTCTCGTGGTTTTATGACTGTCAGCATTTCCATTCTTATGTCACCCATTGTTTGTATTCTGTATTGTCAGGCATCAAATCGTCTTCTTCCTATTCTTCAAACATGTCAAGTTAAGCCTGCTTCCTACGACAACCTTGATGATATCCCATGATCATATAACGGTAACTGTCAATTAATGCATTCCAGAACTTCCAAAAAGTCTTTACAGTTCACTCTAAGATAACCCCGTCTATCACCAGCTTTACATTCTGGTGATACAAACAAACGCAAACGTTATAGGTGCGAGATGCCCCTTAACAATACACTATTTTGGTCTCAAGTCGCAAAATTCCGACCTCCCAATTTTAATGTCAGGATTTTCTTTTTTAATTCAGTGAACAGCACATTTAAATTGTACAGTATTAACCTTTTTTGTCTTTGAACCTTAGTATCATTTTGTTTCACAGTAACACGACCTTTTTTGCCAGGTATCAAACACCTGTTATTGTCATCCTCATAAACCTTCGCAATCATGGTTTCATCTATCAAATTAGACGAATTTTTCTTTCCTAATGAAGGAAAATTCCCTTTCTTTTACTGAATGCCAAATGTTCTGACACATTAATCACTAACTTTTGCTCGACTCCAAGAAACACAGCATTTAGTTTTTAGCTTTTCTATCAAATCATAAAATCTGGTTGGTGAATTTTTAGAACATACAAGTGGTTTAGTACAAATTTGCTTTTGAAATGAAACTCCCAAATTCTTTTCGACTGTAGCTGCCACTTTCTCATTTCTTGCATTCAAGGCAAAAATCTTTTTTCATCGTTTAGTGTTTTAATTTTACTAGCAGACAACACAGTTAATATTTCGAAAGCTGAATCTACTTTTTGATAGTTTCTGGTAATTCATAAAATTCTATATCTGGCCTGTCACTACCCCATCTTTGTTATCTATAAACATCGTACAACAACATTTTGTACACAAAGACCTTCCTTGTGTTATATTGATGACGGCTTTTATTTTTAGAATAATGATCAACCGTTATTTCTCTCAGACCTTTTGTTATAGGCTTCTAATGTTTTTTGAAAGGGTCCAAGCACAGCTGGCCAAAAAGGTTACGAATTTTTTTCAGAGTATTTGCAAGTTTATTTAACCTCTGAGACAACTCTTACGTAAAACAACACTTTTTCTTCATCAGTGTAATTTCAATTAATGGAATGTACTTACGAAATGCTCGATACACTTTTATGGTAAGCTTCGTTAATATGAATACTAATAAAACAATGAGACCTCATTTTTCAACTCACACTTCAAGAGCTTATAGTTAACTCGGTGTGAGTGGACGGTAGTTGGTGAAAAGGAGAAGACGACACACTGACTTTTACAGGTTTGTCTGTGAGCCAGTACAGACTTGCAGATGCTGTCTGCCAGCCTGCTGAAACTTTAAGCAGAATATTGTCTCAGCAAATAATCATTAGTAACTTTAATCTGATGTATTTAAATTGTATAATTGATGTACTTTTCCGTTAGTATACACATCACAGATGTAAAAAAAAACTTATTTTTGAATCATATTTATGATTTTTTTTCGTAACTTCCAATTGAATCTCAAACCTGAAATTTCTACTGAAGTTTGATATCACAAAGATCTATTATGTGCGAAATTTTCAGACTTTTAGATAGTCCCCCAACAAAGATACTGCAGATCAAAAATTAGAAAATCCCAAAACTTGTTTTTTTTTAAAGTGTATTTTTAAGTGTAAGTTTCTCACCAAAAAGTAATTATACTATACAGTGTAACAACGCAAAAGTATTAAGAAAGAAATTTTCCTCCTGTGAAAAACTACTGTTCAAAAATTGAGGGACTTTTTTTAAATTTGGAACCAGTAACTTTAGCTATTAAAAATATATTAAGCAATACATTCAGCTAGGTGATGGTTTTAATTTGTAGGCTAGAGTGTGCTAAACTAAATGGTTTTTATTTGGAAGGCCTAGTGCAACCCATTAACACATAATTAAAAAAAACTGCAGATGCTTGGGAAGAAGCAGGTTGCTGCCTGAAACAAAAATGACCGCCATCTCTAAATGATAAACAGTAAAAAAAAATTAAAATACTTGACCACCGGACCCAAAAATGTCTTGAAATGATATACATTATCTAAAGATTTAAATTAAAGCACAAAAAGTTAATTGATGGTTCAACAATTGAAGAAATGTAACGTGTTAACTATGCTTTAAGACAATGGTGTACCTCTCCAATTCCTGTACTCTGCTGTTAGTAACTAAACAAGAAGCCAGCCTCATTATTTGACAATGTAGCGTCAAACACAACTACTATCAATTAAGTAGCTGCAGTCAGTGTAACACAAAACTAGTGCATCAATACTGATATATATATATTCTGCACAGACAGCGAGTAAAACAGCGCATACACATGGCAGCAGGCAGACAAGATGTAGCAAACCAACTTGTACCACATGACAGGACAGTCACGAACTTCAATTTAATGGTATGTTGGTCCAGGTGCACTTTACCACACTTTTATCATCTGCTAGGATAGATGGAAAAGTCCCCATTTAAATTTGCTTTGGCCTTCTTGTAAGCATATGAAACACAGTCAATATGCATACTATTCTAAATTTTATATATATTTATTTTTTAATCCAAGAATTTCAGCCACGTATCATCAATCCTTAAGTTATAACCATCGCCACTGTTACTAACAGAGGTGACTAAATAATCAAATTAACCATTCTTTGGTTCCTCCGGCCAAACAGTGGTCATATTTATATTTACTCAATCCATTGTTTATTAACAAAGAAAAGTGCAAGTAACATGATTATTGACAACAGAAGGGGAGGCGGCTACGATAAAACTGTAACACATGACGATGATGATGATTACGCATTTCACAGCTCTCTCTACCTGTAACAAAAATTTACAATTTGGTCGTGGATATTTTGCAACAGAGCTCTCTCATTCAGAGCCGCACATTGTCTACTCGTTTATTTCCCTTTTGCTCTTGAGTTTTACTTTTTTGTTCACACTAATTCAGTGTAAATTTTCGAGGTATTTGTAACACAAGTTCCTACTCTCCATACAAGCTGTCACGCTCAAATTATTCTCGGAACGGAGAATTGGATGAAGCCTGAAGCAGAAAGCTCCGTAATCTTTAGCAAGGCACGGAACGAATACTGGAACGACAGGTTAGATGCCGCACTGGGGGAGCGTTCGTTGCAATCGACAAAAATATTGTGTCTATCGAGGTCGAAACCGATTTTCTGTAGTTATCTGAAGGCGAGTAACAGACCTGTATGAACTCAATTATTGCAGTTTTTACCGGCCAACTGATTCCGCCGGTACCATTTTAGAATCATTCAAAGCAAGTCTACGCTCAGTAGCATGGAAATACCCTGATCGTGCTATATCGGTTGGAGGGGACTGACGTACCGAGTGTAGATTAGACGTTGTAGGTGGTATGGACAGTGAAGTTGTTTTGAACACGTTTACCGAAAACGTGTGCTGAACAGGTAGCTAGACAGCAACTACAAAGAGTCCTGACCTTATAGACAGTGTCGGTATACAGACACGGGATAGTGATTATATCACAGCGAGGATGGTTTACTCAAGTTACCAAACCCTCAAGAAGGTTAGAAAGAGTAGATACACAGTTTTAACATCCAGTTTAGACAATGAATGAACATCAGTTCTAATATGATGGACGTAGAGGCCTTACGAGCAAAGTTTAAACTGATTGTAAATCGCATCCTGGAAAAGTGCGTGCCGAGTAAGTGGATTAAGGAGGGAAGAGACCCGCCGTCAAATAACAAATTCGGAAAATGTTGAGGAAGCAGAAACTGCTGTACTGTCGGTTCAAAAAAGAAGAGCGCGCAAATGCGGCAAGCAGAAGTAACACGTTTGTAAACAGATCGCCGGGTGAAGCATGCAGTTCCCATCGTCATAGCTCAGCAAACGATTTTCCCGAGAAAATTCTGGTCCTACGTAAAATCGCCATCGAAGGCTTCTATCCAGTCACTTGTTGAGCACTCTGGTCAGTGTAGAGAGAGAGAGAGAGAGAGAGAGAGAGAGAGAGAGAGAGAGAGAGAGAGAGAGAGAGAGACTAAGTTTTAAATTTCCACATTTAAGAAATCATTTAAATAAGAGGATCGGACGAACATGCCATCATTTGAACGTCCAACATACTACCGTATGTAGGACGCAGTAACAGGTATTTGTGGCGTTGGGAAGCAACTGAAAGAGCTGAAAACAAGTAAGTCGCCAGGTCCGGATGGAATCCCAATTCGATTTACATAGAACACTGAACGACTTTGGCCCCTTACTCTGCTCGCATTTATCGCCAATCTCTTGCCAGCTCACAGTCCTAAGCGACTGGGGGGGAGGGGGGGGGGGGGACACGCATGCATTTCAGAGGCGAACCGTTAGATTTGATACTGATAGGTTCGATCAACTCATAAGAATCACGGAGATGTTTTGTGAACTCAAATGGGATTCACTGGAGTAAAGACGACGTTCTTTTCGCGAAATTTAAAGAGCCGGCATTTGAAGGAGACTGCAGAACGATTCTACTTCCACCAATGTACGTTTCGCGAAAGGACCACGAAGATACGAGAAACTGGAGCATATAGCCGTTCTTCCCTTGCTCTATATGACGTCATCTCATGCGTAATGAACTGATAGCACGGATGCCATTACGTTTCTTCCAACTGTTCAAGAAACACAAATATCTCAGACACCAATGCTGTCACAGACATGATCAGTGGCAAAATGTATTGTTTTGTCCTACAGAGAGGTTTGCATCTGACCGAGAAGCTACTGGCTTCAGGCTGCATTATAGAATGGCAGAATATATATACTGGCTTGAATTAACCACTAGATACAAGTTGCAATCTAGACTGATCTTATTAAGGGCAATCTGAATAATCACCAATACATCAAATAGATGGTTCTAAATGGAACATTTCAGCTGGACAATTTCGAGGTAAATGTGGTAAGGAATGTCGGAGTTTTCTTCAACGAACGCACAAATACTAGCGCTTCTTCGTGATGCTCTGAATCGTCAGCTAGTAAGTATGTCTGTGGTACGATTAGTCAACAACTTTTTCCTCACAGTCCTCTACGAACCACTGTTGATACTATAATAGAAAACTGAGTGCATGAGGGCCGCTTAGGAACATTTGCAAGCCCTCTTTTAATTCCGTAGAACAACATGCTCTGACTGCATCATGAGCAAGCTTCACACGGTACGAAATTCTTGAAGTCGGGAAGATCATGTACTGTTATGCATTATTAATAACCCAAGATTAATTTCTGTCACTTGTATCTTTCTTGAGGTTGCAATTCTTACGGAAATTGGGGCAACCAATTGCCAGCGAGTTGTCAATTTGCTGGAAGGCACTTGGAAAAAATTGTTTGAAGACTGATTAAAAAGGATGAAGCGAAGCGCTATCCACTGGGATAATCATTCTGGAAAGCAAAATCAATGAGGCTGTACAGTGAAGCTTTGTTGATCACCTTCAGATTTTGAGCCAAAGTCGCATTCATCGAGGCCAGTGTGGAAATCAAAGCTGTTCATGGGTTCCTTCTAAAGGAAAACTATGACATCTCTCAGTTCGTTGGCTTACGGTACATTTTGCCTTTCTCTTCAAATCCGCTGTCTTATTTCGTTCTGCTGTCATGGAGGGGATTTTATGCCATACTGCTAAAGAGTCAGAGTGATTACCTTATAGGAAGTCATAATTGATATTACAATGCCTATAGGACAATCGGCACTAGCGATGGCGTGTGTGCACATTCAGACTGCACATTTGAGACCACTTACGTAATCACTGACAGCTCGTGTTATACTGTGATTTTAACATGGCCGGCGCTGGATCCCATTCGATGATGAGTTGGTATCCTGTTTTCTTGTTACGCACATTTGTCGATCCGCGTACTTCTACTGCTTCTTTACTAACGCTGTCCCAATAAGAAGACGTCGACGACAGAAATGTGATGTTTTTGTACTGCATACTGTGTTCAGTAGTGAGCCAATGTTCAGCCACTGAAGATTTCCTCCTGGCAGGTCCAGACGGGTGTGTCGTCGATGTTCGACGCATCTGTCCTACATGATGCGACACGTTTGTGCAACGTATGACGTCCCGCAGCTATAGACGCCATGCCTTCTTATACCAAAATCATCTTTCACTCAGCCTAAAAGAGTTCCGAGTTTCGTTGTTGGGCATAACACGCACTTAACCTAACGTTTCACCAATAATCTTCCTATCTTCGAAAAAACTCCGCCGACATATGGCAGGGAGACCACTCCTATTTGTTCTTCACTTCATTCAGGCTCTTCACTTTGCCTAGCACGCGCCGGGCCAATCTCCCGTTCAGAATATCCATTCTCTAGAAATACAAGATGGTGACAGATGGTGGCCTGTAAGTCTAAGCCTGTGTGTGTCGGTTTACAGAACAAAGCGTTACCCAAAGTACCATCCTTTTTTCTCCGCAATAACATGCCCAGGAGCGATAGTTCGCCGTTTTTATCCATCTACAACGTAAACTCGATGTTCGAATGGAGATAATTTAGGTGTTGCATATCTGCGCTATTGGCCTGCGAATTTGACTCGTGTACGCCTGCGCATTTCCTTCTCACACTGGCATAGGTGGTTTCGGTCACAGCCTCAGCAGTGCGTTCGCCACAGCTGAAGATGTCCGTGAGTTGCTCCGACGAAATATTGCGGAAATTTCACATCGAAATCCGACGTCTCTCTGTGAAGAATGTTCAAAGACTGAATCCTTCAGTACTATAACTCTCTCTCTCTCTCTCTCTCTCTCTCTCTCTCTCTCTCTCTCTCTCTCTCTCTCTCTCTCTTTCTCTCCTTCCCTTCCCCATTTCTAATCCAGTTATGGAGAAAATATAATAAACTCAATTCATTACAGGTTTACAGTTTAGATATACATTTGCGAAGTACAACATATGAGACGTAATAAACTACATTTTAGAATACGAAATTTATCACAGCGGCATAAGAACACACAACTGAGCAAGGAGCTTATACTGGCATTACATGTGTAATTTAAATTATATTGTCCACAATTTTTCAGCAACTGAAATAAATCGATGTCTACATCTACATAGCTACTACACAATTAACGCTGCAGTGCTCAGAAGAGGGTTCATACTACCGTAACACTCAAATCTTTCACTGCGAGCTCCAATTTGTCTTATTATTATGACGGTTATTTTACCCATGTAAATGTGAGTACATTTTGTAAAAAGATCTCACCGCAAAGAAAAAGTCTTTCTTTTAATTATTCCAACCCTAACTCGCATATCACATCCGTAACACCCTGTCCCTATTTTGCAATGATATGAAACGAGCAGCTCTTCTTTGAACTTCATCTATTTCCTCTGTCAATAACATCTCGTAAGGATCCCATATCGCAGAGTAATACACAAGAAGAGGACACACATACGTGGTGCAAGCAGTCTTTTTAGTAGATCTGTTGCTCCTTGTAAGTGTTCTGTCAATAAAACGCAGTCTTCAGTTCGCCTTCCCACAACACTGTGTTACTGTTCCAAATTAAATAGTTCGCATTTGAGGTCCCTAGGTATTTAGTTGAATCGCCTACCACTAAATTTGTGCGATCTATCATGCAACCGAAATATAATGGGATATTTTAGTACTGATGCGGACGACCCAACACTTGGACAGCCTGTAAGTATGGATCTTTCGTCGAGAGTGCGGTTGTACACGACTGCTAAAAATGGAGCTATTTCAATCAACATACTCCGAAACAGACGTAAATGGTATACAATTTGCAGCAAATGACTTATTTATTGAGTGACGTAAATTGCTTGGCTATACCGAGGGTATATACTTCTAAGCTACTCGTGTTGGCAGCTGTTCTCGATTCGAATTCTAGAGTATTTACTGCATCTTCTTTGGTGAAGGAATTTTGGAAAACTGTGTTCTGTAACTCTACATTAGCGGGCTGTCGACCCCGATTTTTCTTCCTTCTAATACCTTTTAAAGTAAAGAAGGTTAGAGATTCGAGCCACATCGATATTTATAGAGAAGTGGCATATCTTCTTCAGATGCAGAAGCACGATGCAGGAAATCTGCCGTAGCTTTCTTGAACGAACCATACCATTATTTAGTTTAAACGACTTAGTGAAGTTGCGGAAAACTAAAAATATGGAATGACCGAAATTCTGCCCACCCCTCCAACCACCTCCGAGTACCAATCGCAGTGTTTAGAAATCTCACTAGTTCGCTCGCTCTTAAATCTCGCGGAGCTGGTAGTTGGTTTTGTCTACACAGTTCGTACTGAGAAGGAAACATCACCAACGTGACCTGATATTTTCGAAGAACAAAGGCACACAAGCAAGATATCACCTCAGAAATCGATCCCGCAAGAAAATTTGGGCCATAAATTGATATTACGCAGTTATGACCTTCTGAAACTATAGATTTCAAAACTTTCGCGCGTACCGTTTGTCACCCGCTCCGCCCCACTGCAGCTGCGTAATGCCCGTGCGCTAGAACTTAACAGTGGAGTGAGTTAAGAGGTCTGTGAAGTACTATTTTGAGACTGGAGACATACTTTGTTCAGTGTGTCAGACTACTCGGTTACTAACCTGTAACTAGTGCCGGAGATTGTTTTGCTTTTAACATTTTTTACGCTAGATTCATAAATGCAGTGTAAATGAATGAAACAAATTGGTATGTCGTTAAAAAAGTAGCGTAGCGCTATTTCATTATTAACGTAGCTACTGTGCGTTATTTGCTTTGGATTTTAAAGGTGACACTGTCAATGTGAAATAAACTTGCACGAGAACCGTTATTCTTTCAATTGGAAATCGAAAATCATTAACTTCATAATAATGATATGATTTCGAGTCATATAGATAGCTGAAGAGGGTCAATCCTAGAATACTGTGAATATAAAAACTGAGGTGACATAAGTGATGGGCACTTACACAGATGGCTGTAGTGTCACGTGCACACGCTGTAAGAGGGCAGTGCGTTGGCAGAGCTGTCATTCATGTGAAAAGGCTTCCGACGTGATTATAAGCGCACGACAGGGATTAATATCCCTTGAACGCGGAGCTAGACGCATGGGACATTACATTTCACAAATCGTTCGGAAATTCAATATTTCGAGATCCAGACTGTCAAGAGTGTGCCGACAATATCAGATTTCAGGCATTACCTCTAACCAGGGACAACGCAATGGCTGGCGGCCGCCTTCACTTAATGACCGAGAGCAGCGGCGTTTGCGTAGAGTTGTCAGTGGTAAAAGACGAGCAACACTGCTTAAGACAACCGAAAAAATCAGTGTGGGACGTACGACGAACGGATCCGTTAGGGCTGTGCTGTGCAGCGAAATTTGACGTTAATGGTCTATGATAGCAGACTACAGATGCGTGAGCGTTAACTGAAAAGTACATCGCCTGCAGCGCCTTTCCTGGGCTCGTGACCGTACCGGTTGGATCCTAGACGACTGGCGAACCGTAGCCTGGTCGGAAGAGTCCCGATTTCAGTTGGTAAGAGCTTATAGAGGGTTCTAGCGTAGTGCAGGCCCCACTGTGTGAGCGGGTGGTGGTGGTGGTTCCACAATGGTGTGGGCTGTGTTTACATGGAATGGACTGGGTCCTGAGGTCCAGGTGAACCGATCATTGACTGGAAATGATTATGTTCGACTACTCTGAGAGCATCTGCAACCATTCATTCACGGACTTTATGTTCCCGAACAACGATGCACCATGACAGCAGGCTACAACTATTCGCGATTGGTTTGAAGCACGTTCTGGACAGAATGAAATTTTCACTCTACAGCGGAGTGTGCGCTGATATGAAACTTCCTGTCAGATTAAAACTATGTGCCGGACCGAGACTCGAACTCGGGACCTTTGCCTTTCGCGGGCAAGTGCTCTACCAGCTCGCAGGTCGTTTAGGCAAAAGGAGGTCCGACGTGATGTTACGAAGTATCCTATAAAGTTTGTCACCTCGTATCATCTGCAGATATGTGTAGAGTATGTACCAAGTTACACCGTCGTCTTAGAGCTTTCCTTTTTTTGTCAGGCAGGGTATATCGAGATTAACAAGATTACAGGGACTTTTCAGTAAGCAGACACCGCTCATCTCTTGGCCGCACCGCAAACTGAGGTCAAGTCTCTGGTGTACAACTTTGGTGCAAAACAGAGCACCTACTTCATTGTGGAACTCAAGATTCCTAAGAATTTTTAGCGCCACGTATACTTAATTGAGGAACAGGTGATCCGGTAAAGAGTTGTAATATAACATGTTGTTGTATATATTGTTTACGTACAATTTTAATGATCAGCTGAGACTTCATGAAAAGAAAATAATCGACCTCTGTGTCTCTGTGGTCGCAAAGAAAACGTGAAAACGTGCTTTTCCATATTTCTATGAAAAATCGTCAGATAACACGATAACAGTTCTTCGTGTGGCGTAACAGAAGTCAAATTTTTCACAAGATGTGCGCTCAGTTGTTATGCTTTCTAAGGTGTCTAATGACCTCTTTCACTAACAGAGAACGAGTCGATGTGATGATTAATAAACTGGACACGGATTAGAGAAGATCAGGATTCAAATATCTGTGCAGCCGTCTAGACAGTTTTTGCTTAGTTTTGCTGTATCGTTCAAAGCAATTGCTGGATGGAATAGTCCCTTTCAGACAGACATCGCCAACTCCCACCATGTGAAGTCCTAGTTTGCATTACGTCTCTGCGGCATCGTCATCGATCAACGTTATGTCTCTTTTTCTTCCTCCCCTCCTTCCTACCGCTGGCAGTTTCAAAGTGAATATGTGTCGACTGGTCATGTGCTGTCGGCAGCAATGGCTCTGCTAACAGCTGGAGCGGAAGGTATTCAGCTTTTCCGCGACTGGAGATGTTAGGTACTACGTGGTAGGAGCTAACGTACTGAATTAGTGTTACAGTTGAATAGTTTTCGACTTTCTGACCTTAACTGACCATTAGGGAATTTTATTTCTTGACAATCAGACAGTCTGATGCTAAGATACATCTGAATAATTCAAATGCATTTGTGTGTGTGTGTGTGTGTGTGTGTGTGTGTGTGTGTGTGTGTGTGTGTGTGTGTGTGTGTAATGTGCTGAAAATAATTTTAACGTGACAGAGGTACAATCTGTGTATTTGATGAAACAGAATCGCTGTGTTTAAAGAGTGTGGGTTTGACTGCTGCCGTGCAATAAGTAATCTGCATTACTACGTTTTACACGATCAATTTAATTCGTCCTACTAAAATGAAGACCAAACATGAAACCCATTGAATATATGAACATATGGTGAGAACATATTTATACAGCTTCACCATTAGCTGCTGTCGAAAACTTTATTAAGTTGCTACTAGTTTCTGTCTATACGTGGACCACCTTCTGGCTTTCTTGAAGGAAAAAAAAAAATGTCGTCATAGCATTTTGCTTTCTGAGACATTATACACAGCTGCCTCAATATTAAATAGGCAAGCATCAGTGCTGTTATTACGTGTCACCAACATGCTTCTACCATCTGCACACATCTGTACTTTCATTGCTAAAGGTGCAAATCGCTTGTTAAAGATCTGCTTAAGTTATTCTTGAGCGAGAATATTAAAAATAACTTGCCCGTGTCTTGCAAGAAGCATATTTGCCACCTTTTGCAACTAAAGAACAGATGTGTCCAAACAGCGAAAGTGTAATATTGACGTGCAAAAACAATACAGATGCTTGCCTATTTAACTTTATATTAAGACAACACACCAGAAATCAAAATTCTATAACGAATTTTCTGACCAGAGACAGTGGCAACTTCATAAAGTTTTTGACAGCAGCTGATGGTGAAGCTATATAAACGTGTATTTCATGTTAAGAATCTATATTCTATGGGCTTCGCATCTGCTTTTCGTATTAAGCTATGTCTTTACATATTATAACTGATGGCCAATTGACAATGTGATGTTACAGACGTTAAGCTTAATTGACAATGAAGAAGAGAAACAAACGCCACTGCAGACTGCGACGGAACGTGCCTTTTGAATGTTGTATTTGAGTCAATCGATGGTGTTCAAATAATGGAAGGAGCGAGTGAAATTAAGGGATCTGTCCCGAAGATGAAAAGTGCTCCGAATAAATATTCCATTCACGATACGGACAAATTTTATATTTCAAGATTCTGTGAATAATGTAGCAAGGAACTATCAAATTCAAATGGCTCTGTGCACTATGGGGCTTAACATCTGAGGTCATTAGTCCCCTATAACTTAGAACTACTTAAATCTAACTAACCTAAGGACATCACACACATCCATACCCGTGGCAGGATTCGAACCTGCGACCGTAGCGGTCGCGAGGTTTCAGACTGAAGCGCCTAGAACCGCTCGGCCACAACGGCCGGCAAGGAACTACCAACTTCGCGTGAACGTCGCAGATTTTCTGATTTAAACTCTAACGAGAGAGAGAGAGAGAGAGAGAGAGAGAGAGAGAGAGGAGGGGAGACGAGACAGAGGACGCACCAATAAGATATCCAAATGGCCAAAAAACACGAACGAATACAATTCCAAGAAAATTGGAATATTTATTCTAGAACAAGTGCTTCACAAGTTTAGAAAGTCACGTTGACCCAACTTTGACCTGTATCCAAGCAATTGTTCGGCTTGGCATTGATTGACACACACTGACAACAGTCATGCTATACCTCCTAATATCGTGTCGAACCTCATATTTAACCGGCGGAGTGCAGCTACTTAACGCACTATGGAATCAACAAATCGTCGGAAGCTCCCTGCAGAAATATCGAGCCATGCTCCGTCTATACTCGTTCATCATAGCGAAATTGTTGCTGGTGCAGGATTTTGTGTATGGAATTATCTCTCGATTATGTCCCATAAATGTTCGATGAGATTCGTGTCGGGCTATCTGGGTGGCCAAATCATTCACTATAACTATCCAGAATGTTCTGCAAACAAATCGCGAACTATTGTGGCCCTTTGACATGGCGCATCGTCATCCGTAAAAAAATCCATCGTTATTTAGGAGCATATAGTCTATGAATGACTGAAAATGGTATCCAAGTAGCCGAATATCAACATTTCCAGTCAATGATCGGTTCAGTTAGACCACTGCCCCCAGTCCATCCCGTGTAAACACAGCCTACACAATTAGGGAGCCACCACCAGCTTGCACAGTGCCTTGTTGACAACTTGGGTCCAAGGGTTCGTGGGCTCTGCGCCACACTCGAATCCTACAATCGGGACTCATCTGAGCAGCCCAGGAGAGGTGCTGTTAGCAAAAGCAGTCGAGTCGGTCGTATTCTGCCGTCGGCCATTGACGCCAAATTTCGGTGCACTGTTGTAACGCATACATCCCACACTGATTTCACACAGTGTTGCTTGTCTCTTAGTACCGATAAATTACTCTCGGTCGTCGAGTGACGGCCGTCGGCCACCGCTCTGTCCGTGGTGAAAGGTAATGCTTCAAATTTGCTACTCTCAGTACACTCTTGACGCTGTACATCTCGAAATACTGAATTTATAACAATTTGCGAAATGGAATGTCTCATGTGTCTAGCTCTAACTACCAAAGTCCCGTCGTGTGGCCATCATCACGTCAGAAATCTTTTCATCACCGGAGCACGAATAATAGCTTCCCCAATGCACTGGCCTATTATACTTCGTCCATGTCATACTACCGCCATCTGTTCATGTGCATATCGTTATTCCAGCAGTTTTGTCACCTCAGAGCCGGCCTCTGTGACCGAGCGGTTCTAGGTGCTTCAGTCCGGAACCGTGAAACCGCTATGGTCGCAGGTTCGAATCCTGCCTCGGGCATGGATGTGTGTGATGTCCTTAGATTAGTTAGGTTTAAGTAGTTCTTTCTAGGGGGCTGATGACCTCAGATGTTGAGTCCCATAGTGCTCAGAGCCATTTTTTAATGCCTCAGTGTCGTTGTAGAAAGGAATCCAGAGAGATATTCTGCACAAGACTCTTCAGGAGAACATCCACATCTATCAGTCAATGCCAAGCCGAATAACTGCTTCCATAAGGGCCAGAGGTAGACCAATGCCTGCCTTACTTGCTAAATTGGTGAAGTTCGCTCGCTCATTCGCTTGCTTGCACGCTCTCTCTCTCTCTCTCTCTCTCTCTCTCTCTCTCTCTCTCTCTCTCTCTCTCTCTCTCTCTCTAATAAATCATTCAGTTTTTCTGAAATTGTATTGATCTGTATGTCTGCACATGTACACTTCGGCTATGCTGGTTACGGAAGCATCTTCCATACGAGCACCAAAATTTGACCACTTTCGAATTCGCTTAGCTCCGACATAACGCGCTTACAGTTGCAAAGAAAACAGTTATGACCACGAAAGACACTCGCAACGTCTTGAGGGCACTGCAAAAGTCTCGTTCATGGTCAAACTCAACAGCGCCACCTGCAGGTTTGGCCAGCATCTGCATTTACGTTCAAACATGCATTTATCTCGCTGTTTGCCTATTTTTGTCCAACCCACGTACGTTACACTGTGGTTATACAGGGTGTAACAGAAGTACGTCTTAAAAATTAGGGAGATTGCATAGGATGAAATTTTAAACGTTTTGCTATAAGGAACAAATGCGCTGTTGAAAATTCACACAGCACCTGTACGAGAAATTACCAAGTGAGATTCTCAACTAACATTTGGGGAGGAAGTGTTCGAGGTCAAGTCTTATCAGATCGTTTTAATGGTGCGTAGTATTTGAACTTTCAGGATAATGTCTCGCCTAAACATCTGGAGGACGTTCCCTTGCAACTATACACTAGTTCGTGGTTCCAGAAAGACGGGACTTCAGCGCACTTGATCTTCGCGCTTGGGGATATCTCACAGACAACTTCAGGCCGAGTGTAACTGGAAGGGGATGTCCAGTCTCATGGCCTGTGTACTTCCCTGGTCTCATCCCTTTTGACTTTTTCCTCTGGGGTTATGTAAAGTTTCTTGTGCACTCACCACCAATGGAACAATACCTGAGCTTACTGATGGCATCTTTACAGCGTTTGATACCATCAGAGTGGAGCGCGGAATCTTACACACAACCAGACAAAATATGGTGTGTCGTTCAACGTTATGTAATGAATTAATGGTTGTCACATTGAAAATTTACTCTATGATAGTGAATCCACGGACGGGTTGACAGTATTTACGTTTTCTGAACTACAGTATTATGGTGTTTCATTTAGCATACCGAATGCGAAGAAAGTGCATAGTGCATATTTCTAGCTACAGGTTCCTTATATCAATTGTCATCCTGTTACACCGTGTATATTAACGATGTTATGAAGTGCGATCGGTACTGTCCTAATCAGCTTGGCATATAAGAGAGCGACAGTGTCCATTTTTAAGCATACCGGAGCGTACACTTTTGCTACCTCAGTCTCCCCCCTTCTCGGACCTATGTGTGTTATGCTTCGGTTCCTCGTTAAACACTGACGGCACGGGAAACAGTAGCTGTATGGATTTCTGATTGAGTGTTTAAGGAAACCAAACAGTGAATGTCATCACAGTCTACGATTCACCCATACCACAGACAGAAGCAGTGAACCCAATCTGTTTGCACATACAGTAAATTCTGTGTGTAATTGTGAAAGTGTTGTAAACGTTTGCATAGCGTGTATCTGAAGCAGGACATGGGAAACAGCCCGGCTATGTAGGAAACCACCTAAAACCCACTTACAAGCTGGTTGGTACACCAACTCATCGTCGTTAATCCGCCAGACAGACTGGGTCCAGGCGGGTGCATGTATGGAGTAATAAACATCGTGCCTTTCTTGAGTGAGAGTTTTGCGAATGGCTTTATGTTTAGAGATACTAAAAGAGAAAGGGCTTTTATCTCTAGGAACCTAATGACGAAAGGGAAGGGGGCAGGAAAGAGCTTGAACTGAACCGATCAAAGATGGTGAAGGTGACACACATACTGGTTGTGAAACAACTATCCCTCCATTCAAAGTAATCAGATGAAATCAATATAGGATGGCTTGACGGGTATTTTGTGTGTTGCCCCTCCCGAACACTAGTCATATGTCTACATGTCCCAGTTACTCAAAATACTTCATGACGAAAAATATTTCAAAATGTGAGGTCGGCCTTCCGGCAGTGACAAAACTGAAAAATGTACTACGTTATATTTTATCATACTGGATGAATATGTTCGTTCTCTCTCTCTCTCTCTCTCTCTCTCTCTCTCTCTCTCTCTCTCTCTCTCTCTCTCTCTCACTCATCTTCGTTTAGTTGTCTTGAGTAGTTAATACTGTTAGACGTAGTTATTAATTCCGTTTGAGTGCAATTAAACCTCTGCGGTAAACTGGCTCGAACTGTCTCACAGAAATATTGTGTATTCAGTTACGTTGCTGTTAGTAGCTCATGTGCACATCATCACATTTCCCATGTATAAGCTAATATGTTTACTGTGTTTGCTCTGGACATTAGTGTGCAGTACACCTATTATTAACTGGGAACGACAGACATTTCTATGTTATCCAAAATTTGGCTGGCTGGTCACGGAGCGACGAGGGGATCAGAACAGGGTAGCTGTGGAATTAAGTCCGTTGTTTTCTCATCATTCGCAAGTGGCAGTTCTAATCCACTGACCCGCTTTTAGAGGAGCACATAGCAGAAAAACAAATATGGAACAGTATCTGAACTGCGGCGTTACTGAAGGATAAAAAAGGTAACCACCTCTCATACAGTTTCTACCAGACGGAGGAAATAAGCCATTTTAGATAATGTAAAAGATATTCTCACAGATATGTGGCTGTTATTGATTCAGAAGGATATGATATTGTGAAAAGAATAACATGTACTCAGCATGGAGCAAAATCTGCAAAGTTCTGAGTAACGCCGAAATGCCTTTCTGCTTTTTTTTCTTTTCTTTTTTATAGCTAAATAGCAGGTGAAGACAGACGTAGCTTTCTTGTTCGGACTTTCACCTTCTAATTGGATATCTCGATCGCGTTATTTTGTAGTACATATTAATTCTGCAGGTTCTAGAGGTTGCTAAAAGAGATTAAGTATCTTAAAGAGATTAAGTATCTTTTTTTCCTTTTAATTAATTGTGTTACGTATATAGATGGTTTCCAGAATAATGAAAAAATGTCACAGTACATCATTTGCTGAGATCGTAACGGAGATTAGGGCAGGTAGCGTGGTGCCTCAGGAAGTAAATGTCAGACTATAGATATAAATGTTTCACTTCGATTCCCATTGATCCCAAGACATTTTTTTACTCTCAGCGTGGCGTTCATCTCTGGAAAATGCCAATCGGTACTGTGGTCCAGAATCCGAGAAACGGGTGAGTAAGCCGATTCTCCGAGGAGACCAAGTCAAGGAGGTGCCACTATCAATAATACAATATCTACTGAAACCAATGTTGTTGTTGTACAATCACCTTGTACACCTTCGTAGCTCAGCGGTCAACGTGTCAAAATCCCAAAGCAAGGAACCCGAAGTCGATTCACGATACTACCAAGATATATTTCGCTGATGGGAAGATGAACAGTGTGCACTCAGCCACTTAACGAAAGTTGTGGAGGTACTTGAGGCTCCAGCTGACATTAAAGGGCGGATGAATCGTGTGCTAACCACAGAACCCTCCATTCCGATGTTCAGTGAGGCTGTTCGCAGAGGACGATCGAGCACTTAGTCTGCAGAGCATTATCAAGGTGTAAGTAGTTTCTTCACGTAAGTATTCGCCCCTAAAATTGTTTAGCAGTAGCTTTGGCAGAATGAGAGCTCTCTGTAATTTTGATCTCGAGTAACCGCGGTTAAAGTACGAAACTTTATTAGTTTTACCAAGAGCAGCAGGTTTCAAATCCTTGAGGGCTTAATTTACGGCAAAACGTCGTCAGCGTAGATCAAGGGGGTAATGATCAATTTTCGGAGACTGACAACACAAGACCGAACAAGATTCTCAAAAAGAGCTGTGAAGACGGTGCATGTGTAGTTGTGATGATTTCATGATAATACACAGCTCTTAGTGTTATCATCTAAGTAAGCATTACGACCAACGTGTGGCATTTAAGGTAATCAATTGCAGCTTATTACGATGAAGTTATTGTTCCCTAACAAGAGTGTAATATTTAAATATTCAGACTGCCTCTTCCGGCGGTTCGGTTAATATGTCGATAAATTTTTTATACTGCCTTCACGCCTCCACAGCTGGCCAAATTGATCATTACCTGATATCTAGTAGGATTTAGAACACTATCTCCCACAAGCTAACTAGACAGCGGACACGGTGCTGCACTTACTGACTAATCGTATAAATTCCCCTGTAAACAATTTACGGGTTGACTGCATCCATTCTGGGAGGGATCGCGATTATAGATGTAGTGAGGTCCATCGCCATTTTTCAATGTAATGTTATTCGGTCAAATGTTGGTATTATTTTGATAACCGTTTGGTTGTAGGGATAGCACTCCATCAGACAATAGAAAATGTTTATACAGATAGCCTATTACAACTTTGACAGCTCGACGAAGTGTACTGTAATCAGTGTTGAGTAGTCATCTCCCTCGGCAACTAAATATCTGACGAAGAAGACGTATTCGCGAACAGCGAAGTCAGCCAGAGCCTGATTGAATCCAAGCGCCGAACTGAGCCTTCGGTCTGATACACCGGCCAGTCTGTACGGTTTTCAGGCTGTTTTCCACTCATTCGAAGCAAAAAGCGGCTGGTTCCCAATCTCCACCTCGGAAGCACAACACTCTGACAGTTAAAATGCGAATGCAGACAACGAATTTTACACGATTCACAGACAAATGGCTCTCGTGACTTCCCTCTACTACGAATCCTGAGGGTTGGGGATACAAAAGCATCCGTTCACAGAATTTAAATAATAGTAATTACTAAATCGTACAGTGACGTCAAAGTGACGTAGAATGGTACAATGAAGTCTTTGCTGAAGGTATTTGTGCGGAGTGTAGCCTTATCTACATCTACATGGTTACTCTGCAATTCACACTTAAGTTCCTCGCAGAGGGTTCATCGAACCATTTTCATAATAATTCTCTACCATTCCACTCTCGAATGGCGCGTGGGAAAAAGGAACACCTAAATCTTTCCGTTCGAGCTCTGATTTCTCTTATTTTATTATGATGATCATTTCTCCCTACGTAGGGGGTGTCAACACAATATTTTCGCATTCGGAAGAGAAAGTTGGTGATTGAAATTTCGCAAATAGATCTCGACGCAAAGAAAACCGCCTTTGTTTCAGTGACTGTCACCCCAACTCACGGTTCATATCAGTGACACTCTCACCCCTATTGCGCGATAACACGAAACGAGCTACCCTTCTTTGCACTTTTTCGATGTCCTCCGTCAATCCAACTTGGTAAGTATCCCATACCGCGCAGCAATATCCCAGCAAAGGACGGAAAAGTAGGATGTCTCTTTAGTGGGTTTGTCGCATCTTCTAAGTGTTCTGCCAACAAAGCGCAGTCTTTGTTTCGCCTTCCCCACAATATTATCTATGTGGTCTTTGTAATGTAAGTCGCTCGTAATTGTAATTCCTAAGTATTTAGTCGAATTGACAGCCCTTAGATTTGTGCGATTTATCTTATACCCGAAATTTATCAGATTTCTTTTAGTACCCATGTGGATGACCTCGCACTTTTCTTTGGTTAGTGCTAATTGCCACTTTTCGTATCGTACAGAAATTCTCTCTAGATCATTTTGTAATTGGAATTGATCGTCTGATGATTTTACTAGACGGTAAATTACAGCGTCATCTGCGAACAGTATAACAGGGCAGCTCAGATTATCACCTAGATCAATGCTATAAATCAGGAACAGCAGAGGGCCTATGACACTACCTTGCAGAACGCCAGATATCACTTGTGTTCTACTCAATGATTTACCATGTATCACTACGAACTGTGACCTCTCTGTGATGAAATCATGAATCCAGTCACACAACTGAGATGATACTCCATATGCACGCAATTTGATTAATAGTCGCTTGTGAGGAACGGTATCAAAAGCCTTCTGGAAATCTAGGAATATGGAATCGATCTGAGATCCCTTGTCGACAGCTCTCATTACTTCATGGGGATGAAGAGCTGGATGTGTTGCACAAGAACGATATTTTCTGAATCCGTGTTGGTTATGTATCAATAAGTCATTTTCTTCAAGGTGATTCATAATGTTCGAGACAGTATATGGTCCAAAATGTTACTGCAAATAGAGGTCAGTGATATAGGTCTATAATTCAATGGGTTACTCCTATTTCCTTTCCTGAATATTGGTGTGACCTGTGCTACTTTCCAGTGTTATGAACACACCTTTCGTTAAGTGAGCAGTTGTGTATGATTGCTAAGAAAGGCGCTACTGTGTCTGCATACTCGGAAAGGAACCTTATTGGTATACCATCTGAACCGGAAGCCTTGCCTTTCTTATGTGATTTGAGTTGTTTCGCTACACCTAAGATATCTACTTTTATATCACTCATGCTAACAGCTGTTCTGGTTTCGAATTCTGGAATATTTACTTAGTCTTCTTTCGTGAAGGAATTACGGAAAACTGTATTTAGTAACTCCGCTTTAGTGGCCCCATCATCGGTAACATTTCCATCGCTATCGCGCAGTGACGGTATTGATTGTTTTTTGCCACTTTTGTACTTTACATACGACCAGAATCTCTCTGGGTTTTCTACCATATTTTGAGACAATATTTCATTGTGGGAACTATTAAAAGCATCTCGCATTGGTGTCCGCACTAAATTTAGAGCTTCCATGATACTTAATCAGTCTTGGGGATTTTGCGTTCTTCTGAATTTGGCATGCTTTCTTCGTTGCTTCTGCAACAGTGTTCTGACGTGTTTTATGTACCATGGTGAATCAATCCCGTCTCTTATTAACTTATGCGGTATGAATCTATCTGTTGCTATCGATACTGTATCTTTGAATTTGAGCCATATCTGGTCTACACTTACATAATTAGCCTGGAAGGAATGGAGACTCTCTCGTAGGAAGGCATCAAACGAATTTTTATCTGCTATTTTAAATAGATATACTTTGCGTTTATTTTTAGTGGTTTAGGTTGATATGGTTTTGAGCCTCCCTACAATGACCTTGTGTTCATTAATCCCTGTATCCGTCACGACGCTGTTTATTAGATCGGGGCCGGCCGCGGTGGTCTCGCGGTTCTCGGCGCGCAGTCCGGAACCGTGCGACTGCTACGGTCGCAGCTTCGAATCCTGCCTCGGGCATGGATGTATGTGATGTCCTTAGGTTAGTTAGGTTTAAGTAGCTCTAAGTTCTAGGGGACTAATGACCACAGCAGTTGAGTCCCATAGTGCTCAGAGCCATTTTATTAGATCGGGATTTTTTGTGGCTAAGAGGTCAAGTGTGTTTATGCCACCATTTACAATTCGTGTGGGCTCATGGGCTAATAGTTCAAAGTAATTCTCAGAGAAGGCATTTAGTACAATTTCGGAAGATGTTTTCTGTCTACCATCGGCTTTGAACATGGATTTTTGCCAACAAATCGAGGGTAGATTGAAGTCTCCACCAATTATAACTGTATGAGTGAGGTACTTATTTGTAATGAGATTCAAGTTTTCTTTGAAGCGTTCAGCTATTATATCATCTGAGTCGGGGGTCGGTAGAAGGAGCTAATTATTATTTTGGTACGACTGTTGAGTTTAACCTCTACCCATGGTAATTCGCAGGAACTATCTATTTCAACTTCACTACAAGATAAACTGCTACCAACAGACACAAACACACTACCACCTACTTTATTTAATCTACCCTTTCTGAACACGGTTTACGCCTCTGTAAAAATTTCGACAGACTTTATCTCCAGCTTTAGCCAGCTTTCTGATCGTATAACGATTTTAGCTTCAGTGCCCTCTATCAGCGCTTGAAGCTCTGGTACTTTTCCAACACAGCTACGACAATTTACAACTACAATACCGACTGTTGCTCGGTCGATTCTCGTCGTTTCTTTGGCCTGTACCCTTTGAGACTGGAGCCCTTTTGATACTTCCCAAGACTGTCTAACCAAAAAGACCGCCCAGTCCACGCCACACAGCCCCTGCTACTTGTGTAGCCGCCTCCTGTGTGTAGTGGACACTTGACCTATTTAGCGGAACCCGTAATCCCACCACCTTATGGCGCAAATCGAGGAATCTGCAGTCTTCACGATCGCAGAACCGTCTCAGCCTCTGATTCAGACCCTCCACTCGGCTCTGTACCAAAGGTCCACAATCGGTCCAGCACAGAACACTGAGGGGACAAAAGTTATGGGGTACCCCCTAATATCGTGTCGGAGTTCCTTTTACCCGGAGTAGTGCAGCAAGTCGATGTGGCATTGACTCAACAAGTCGTTGGAAGTCCCCTGCAGAAATACTGAGCCAAGCTGTATCTACTGACGTCCATAATTGCGAAATTATTGCCGGTGCAGGATTCTGAGCACTAACTCATCTATTATGTCGATCTAGGTCACCAAACCATTTGCTAGAATTGGCTCTACAAACCAATCGCGAACAGCTGTGGCCCAGTAACATGGCGCATTGTCACCTCTCGCAAATGGCTGCAAATGGTCTCCAAGTAGTCAAACGGAACAATTTCCAGTCAATGATCGGTTCATTTCTACCAGAGAACCCTTCTGCTCTTACCAACTGAAGTCGGGACTTATCTGAGCAGGCCACGGCTTTCCAGTCGTCTAGGATGATTATGATATTTGGATTGTGGGGCGCTCAACTGCGATGTTATTAGCGGCCATACAAATTCCCAAACTTTGCTCAGTCCAATCTCTCCACTTGCAAGAATGATGATGAAATAATGAGGAGAACACAAACACCGAGTCATCTCGAAGCAGGTGAAAACCCCGCCGGGAACCGAACCCGTGACCCCGTGCTCGGGTAGCGAGAACGAGACCACGAGACCACGAGCTGCGCACCCAGTCGCTGTCGGCGATGTCGTGCTGTTAGCAAAAGCAATCGCGTCCGTCGTATTCTGCCATAGACCATTAACGCCAAATTTCGGTGCACTGTGCTAACGGGTATATTCATCGTACATCCCAAATTCATTTCTGCGGTTATTTCACACAGTGCTGTTTGTGTTTCAGCAACGACAAATTACGCAAAAGCCGCTACTCTCGGTCGTTAAGTGAACGCCGTCAGTGCTGAGAGGTAATGCCTGAAATGTGGTGTTCTCGGCATACTCTTGACACTGTGGATCTCTGAATATTGAATTCCCTAACGATATGCGAAATGGAATGTCCCATGCGTCTAGCGCGACTACCATGCGGCGTTCAAAGTCTGCTAATTCACGTTGTGCGAGCATTATCACGTCCGAAACTTTTTCTCGTGAATAACCAGCTCCTTTTATACCTTGTGTACGCAATACCCCCACCGTCTGCATCTGTGTATATTGCTTTCCAATGAATGTGGTGCCACAGAAGAATGCTGAGGATTACATTGTGAGGACGGAAAACTAATGAGCTACTGAATCGAATTGGGGGAAGAAAGCACAATTTGACTAGGAGAGGGGATCGGTTGATACGACACATCCTGAGATATCAGAGAATCGTTAATCTGGTCATGGTAGGGGGTGCTAGGAGCAGAAATTTTAGAGGAGACTAAAGGCTGAATACAGTAAGCAGGTCCAAATTGATGCAGTCTGCAGTGTCTATGTAGAGATGAAGAGGTTTGCACAGGATTGACTAGCGTGGAGAGGAGCATCCAACCAAACTTCAAACTGGCGACCCCAACAGAGTGATGGAATGCTGAAGAAACAGAATGACGATTAACGGCGAGGAAATGAGGTTGGTGATATACGGGAGAGTTACACAACTTCCTCACCTCGGCGATATTTCGATAACAAGGGGTCGCCGGTTTTCACCCCCCTGCGAGCATGACTCTGGCTTCACTTGTGTTGTCTTGTAATGGGACTACCTCGACACACACACAAAAAGGCTGTATGCATTAATGAGGAACTACTTGCGGCTATCGCTGCCTGCCTTTCGGCCTGTTCTACGAAGAGTTTCATTATAATCGATCCGTTCGGTTCGCAGGGTTTCCTATTTCACTAAATAAACGTTGCACTCCGCTGAAAAATATATACGATGTCCGACACAAGTGAACGCGACTGACGCTGCAAATCTGCGTACTCATCGAATAGCCCGCCGAGCGAGGTGGACTCGCATTCGGGAGGACGACAGTTCAAACCCGCGTCCGGCCATTCATATATAGGTTTTCCGTGATTTCCCTAAATAGCTCCAGGCAAATGCCGGGATCTGTCCTTGAAAATGGTACAGCCGATTTCCTTCCCCATCCTTAACACAATCGGAGCTTGTGTTCCGATGTCAACGGGACCGTTAAACTCAGTCTTCCTTCCTCGTTCCTTCCGAGTAGCCTTCTGTCGGTTAATTGGAGTCACCTTCTCATTTGAGTCCACGTACTTCTGCTTTCGTTCCTTTCAATGGTCAAAGCGTTTCTGCATTTCTTTTTCCGTGAGCGCCGCTGTTTCTTGCTACTGGCGAAGCGCAGAGCAACTTCTATAATGATTTGCTCGTCCCCTGCGGCTGAGTTGATAGATTTTGATGAAACTCGCCTCGGCTCGAAAATCATTCTCGTACTAATACGCCTCGCCAAATACACTGAAACGCCAAAGAAACTGGTATAGGCATGCGTATTCAAATACAAAATAGGTAAACAGGCAGAATACGGCGCTGCGGTCGGCAACGCCTGTATAAAACAAGTGTCTGGCGCAGCTGTTAGATCGGTTACTGCTGCTACAATGGCAGGTTATCAAGATGTGGTGTTATGGTGGGCGCACGAGCGATGGGACACAGCATCTCAGAGGTACCGATGAGGAGGGGAATTTCCCATACGACCATTTCCCTAATATAGCGCGAATATCAGGGATCCTTAACATCAAATCTCCGACATCGCTGCGGCCGGAAAGAGTTCCTGCAAGAGTGGGACCAGCGACGACTGAAGAGATCGTTCAACTTGACAGAAGTGCAACCTTCCACAAATTGTTGCAGATTTCAGTACTGGGCCATCAAGAAGTGTCAACGTGCGAACCGTTCAATGAAACATTATCGACATGGGCTTTCGTAGCCTAAGGCCCACTTGTGTACCACTGATGACTGCACGACTGCGAGTCTCGTTTCGAATTGTATCGAACGAATGAATGTGTACAGCTATGAAGACAACCTCACGAATCCAAGGAACCTGAATGTCAGCAGGGGACTGTTTAAGCTGGTGGAGACACTGTTAAGGTGTGGGGCATGTGCAGTTTGGGTGATATTGGACCCTTGATACGTCTAAATACGACTCTGACAGGTGACACGTACGTAAGCATCCTGTCTGACCACCTGCATGCATTGAAGTCCATTGTGGATTCAGACAGACTTGGGAAATTCCATCAGGACAATGCGACACCCCAGACGTCCAGAATTGCTACAGAGTGGCTCCAGGAACACTCTTCTGAGTTTTTAACACTTCCGCTGGCCACCAAACTTCCCAGCCATCACATTATTGAGCATATCTGGAATGCCTTGCAACGTGCTGTTCAAAAGAGATCGCCACCCACTCGTACTCTTACGGATTTTTGGACAGCCCTGGAGGAGTCATGGTGTCAGTTCCCTCCAGCACTACTTCAGAGATTAGCCGAGTCCATTCCCCGTCGTGTTGCGGCACTTGCGTGCTCGCGGGGGCCATACACGATATTTGGCAGGTGTACCAGTTTCGTCAGCTCTTCACTGTAGTTCCTTAGTAGTCCAGGTAGTCTAGCCTCTTTGGTGCTGAGATATTGTGCCTAATTCTGACTACATTTCCGCACAGGCCCACCAGCGGCTTACAAGCAAAGCATAAACCAAACGATTGTACCATGTAGCTACACGTAGTAGTAGTAGTAGTACTAGTATGTGCATCTGAACCGCTTTCGAGAAATCAATGTTAAAGTTTTATGAACCTGTCAAAAACAATATTGCCATACGACAGCGTAAGTCGTCGAGCACAGTCAAGGCGGCTGACTGGAGATCTTCCCATCTTCCTTTAGTCATACTTACTTTTTTTCACTGTTTCTCATTTTCCCCCAAACACCTGCATCGCTACAACGAATCTCGTTTCTTTGGAAAGGAACAACAACAACCGTAATAACAGTACAAGGTAAGTCTGAAACGTTCGGTGAATGTTCTCATAAAATAATGAAAACAAGTGTTCCAAAGAAAATTCCTTTACAGACCTTCAAAGTAATCACCATTAGCTACAATACACTTCTGAAATCGGTTGTAAAGCTGTTGGAAGTTGTCAGAATACACTTCTCGTAGACTCGCTTCAAGCACGTTGGCCACGAATTGTTGGTATCTGCGTCATTAGAAGAGATGAGACCTGGTGCTACCAGATCCGCCGACCAAGCGACAGTCAATGGCGTGTCGCTCACTTCTTCCCTACCTTCCACAAAAAGTCGGCTGAGAAAATCCGAGAACAAAACGATGCTGATTGCCTTTATCGACAGCGAGGGCTCGATCCATCACAAATTTCTACCCAAGGGATACACACGATGCCGTCGACTGTCGGTCCCTGGATCGTACTGGTAGCATCAGGTCTCAACCCCAAGTGCGTTGCAGCTAATGATGGTTACTTTGAAGGCCAGTAAAAGTATTTTGTTCGTAACTCTTGTTTACTGTATTCTTTGAGACTATACATGGAACTCTTTAGACGCAACTTGTGTAATAAAAAATCTTGAGGACACAAATATTTCTCTGTCCATACATTCATACGAGTATAGCAGTCAAACCAGGCTATTCTTGTTTTGAATGATGTACACAGTATTTCGTTTTCTCCTTCTCTTCTGGATGCTTCGCTTTTTTGGTACGGCGGATTATTTTTTACGACTCCATTCATAAGGTCTAACGTGTATTACTATGTCCGAAATTGTCTTCAACTCCATCGCTGGTTTCAAATACTACGGATGAGCTGCTCAACGCCATGGATACCGAATCTCTTGTTTTTCTGAATCCATCTGGGCATTCACTTATACATCCTTACCTTATCAAGGAGACACAATGCGTCTGACTCGTCTTTCTTCAACTTTTGTTTTTTGTGTGTATTCCCGTGTTCTTATTAAACTGAATGCCTTGAACTTTTCTTTGCAAGTGTTCTTTGGCGTCCGTAATACATGTGTGAAATACAGAGCGCGCGCCAAGAAGACGGCCCTGTACAAGGTCTGGTGGTGGCGCATGTGCAAAGACTGTGTAGTGCCGGCCACTAGGTATACCGTACATATCAAGAACAGGCAATAATGTTGGCACATTCATAACATTATCTGCAGAAGTCCATAGAATTCACTGTCTCACGGATCGCGTGCCACTGCCTTTACACTTTTTCGAAATATTTTGAAGGAAGCTAAAAAATCTCTCTCTCTCTCCCACACCAAAAGACTGATCGCAAGAGGAAAACAGCTTAAAACGCTATGGAGAACTGTCCAAAGTGAATGACAGCATTTTGATATCATGTACGGCGATGTCCAACGATGCGAGGAGGGTGCGGATTGTAAGCAAGCATAAATGCAAGTACCGAGCAAGTGAAAATGTGTACATTCGTTGTGTGGGGACGCAAGGAAGTTCCAGGGTATCAGCGGTGGGGGTGCATCGCGTGTACTTCATTGTTGGTGATCCTTTTCCTGCAATACAATGAATGGCGAAGGATATTTATAGATGTTGAGATACCGTGCGTGGCCAGCAAAAATGGTTCAAATGGCTCTGAGCACTATGCGACTTAACATCTGTGGTCATCAGTCGCCTAGAACTTAGAACTAATTAAACCTAACTAACCTAAGGACATTACACACATCCATGTCCGAGGCAGGATTCGAACCCTGCGACCGCAGCAGTTGCGTGGTTCCGGACTGAGCGCCTAGAACCGCGAGACCGCCGGGGCCGGCGCGTGGCCAGCGAGAGAACTGGATCACATGTAGACTGCATGAGCCACATGCCTTAAACTCTTACCCCTCCCCCTTTCAATTCCACACAACAAATCCTCTGTGTTTTGCCTGCGCGGTATGAGACTATCGAAACATGACGTGTATGATGCTATTCGGAACGACTTGTCTTCTGTCTACTTGGAAATCAGCTCACTCAGCGAATAGCAGCCTGGTGAACAAAAGCTGAAAATGGAGAATAAATGACGGGACGATCTACAATTGTCTCTATACACTGAATCAGAAAAAAAATCCCCGAATCGCTACTCAGCCACAAATAAATCACACAGGTCAAAATATCTGGGAAGAGACGAACATAAACTTGCTACTTATAAGTGACAAATTACTGGGATAAGGACAATATTTTTCTATTAGCCTAACCGAAACAGTTGCATGGTATATAATCCATGTTTTCCACCCAAGTACGCGGTCAGGGATTTTCTCCGCCTCGTGATGACTGGGTGTTGTGTGATGTCCTTAGGTTATTTAGGCTTAAGTAGTTGTAAGTTCTAGGGGACTGATGACCTTAGATGTTAAGTTCCATAGTGCTCAGAGCCATTTTTTTTAAACTGTACACACAAATATATGGACATATTCCCGGCCACTGAAGATGTCATGCAAATAATAAAGGCGAAACGCGTAACTCACGAAAATTGATTCATTCAGTTTTAATTAGAAGGTCCAAGAGTAAAAATTATCAACTTACTGTAAATATACCCAGCAGTATTCCTGAATCTAATTTTGAGGCTCATTTTTTTTATATGTGGTTCTCTCTCTCTCTCTCTCTCTCTCTCTCTCTCTCTCTCTCTCTCTCTCTCTCTCTCTGTGTGTGTGTGTGTGTGTGTGTGTGTGTGTGTGTGTGTGTGTGTGTGTGTGTGTGTGTGTGTGTGTCGTTGTTGTTGTTGTACATCAAACTATTTAGTATAAACCAAAGAGGAAATTTGGTATTTCTCATAAAAAAACTATCCCTAAAAGTCCCCGTAAATTCCAAGGAAAGAAAAGTCTTAAGTACACCTGGGAATCGAGCCAACAACCTTCCGACTGGTAGTCCCAAAATCACAGCACCACGAAGCCAAGGAGAATTAAATTAGTGATTTGAAACACACTGGCATATTAAAATTGTGAGCCGAACTCGGAAACCCGAAATTTGCAGAAAGTTATCTTCCAAGGGAACTAGTCCGACATGACGTAATGGAGTGTTCATACGAAGTATGGACAGTAGAAGTGATGGTACTGACAAAATTGGTAGCAACGAGGACAGGTCGTGATTCCTGCCCGAACAGCCAGTCATTACGAGCATCGCCCGCGAAAGGAAGGTTCACGGTTCGAGTCCCGACCCGGAAGGCAGTTTTAAACTGCCAGCTCATTTGAAAGTCGTGCATACTCTACTGCAAAGCGTAGGATACAGTCTGTAAATTAGTGACTCATTTGTCCCCGAAAATGGCTTCCTGTTTGCTGACAGGACCTTAACCTAAGCGGTGAAACAGGTCGGCTGAACAACATACAGGAACATAGTACGAACTTGCAGCACGATGGAATAATTTTATGCCAGCAACTTCTATTAACCAATGCGTCGAAAAACCAGCCACAGTTGCAAATTTCACTTTTTTATTCATTCGATGACAAGTTCGGGGCCGTGACCCATTTTTTAATCATTGTAAAAGATAGTCAAAATGGTATTTCCGAAATTGCAAAAACCGTGTCAAAAACGCACAAACGAACAGTTACAGCGCACACAGGCATAGTACACATTATCGTCAGCTACCAGTAGCGCACGCTGGCTCGTAACATGCACATTTATGAGGGTGTCCGAGCAGGAGCGCCACAAGCAGCTATAAAAGGCAGAGCGGTGCCGAGTGCGCCTTAGGCGGTCATCGACACGGCGGGCGCGGAGTCCCGTGTCGTAATTTCGGTAAGGAGAGCGGAATGGGGACGCCGGCGCTCCTGCGGGCGTGCTGCCATGCCGCCGAGTCTTATTAGGCAAGCGCCACTACCTGCTACCAAAAGCAGATTAGCCTTGGCATTTCCTCAACGCACCCCCCGCCCAGGGGAAGTAGACAGCTAGGCGACCGCACCGCTCCTAACATGGGCATCGTCACATCAAATGCTCGTATTCTAGCCACCAACACACAACACCTCACTAACGCTGTGCAGTCTTCATCCACAAAGCTAAAAGTATCTATTACAGATTTAGTCAGTACACATAACGTGGTGTGACCAGTGTAAGGATATAATACACAGGGTGTCCCAGGAGGAACGGTCAGTATGCAGGGATAAGACACGAAAGATCATTCGCAGCAAAAAAATTCTAGTAAACATGGGCTCGAAAATGCATATCTTAAGAACTATAAGCACTAAATCTTCGATAGTGTGAAACATCTCTTCTACTCACCACGTGCTCATAGCTGTTAAGGTATGTCCACATTTACTAGAGTTTCTCCCTACGAACGACCGTTCTCGTCAAATCTCTGAATATTCGCCGTACCTCCTCGGACATCACGTACGGCAGCCATTATCTCATCTGTGGACTAAAAGTGTTTTTCCGGCCACGAATTTATGTAGTTGGAAATCATACGGGTGCAAAATCTGGTGAATAAGTGGACAGCCACCAGTTAATATTTAAGTTTTATCTTTTTTTTTTCACGGACAAGGCTTTAAAAATTGTAGGAATGTACTGCGGCGAACAATTCTTTTTGCTTTCTTTTGCAAAAATGGCTCTGAGCACCATGGGACTTAACTTCTGAGGCCATCAGTCCCCTAGAACTTAGAACTACTTAAACCTAACTAACCTAAAGACATCACATACATCCATGCCCAAGGCAGGATTCGAACCTGCGACCGTAGCGGTCGCGCGGTTCCCGGCTATAGCGCCTAGAACCGCTCGGCCACCCCGGCGGCTTTCTTTTGCAATCAATCTCTTTTCTCGCCAACTTTTTTTCCCCTTTAAATTGGTCCGGGAGACTTGTGTACTATTCGCCTGTTATTGTTTTATGGTTTGTAAAGTAACGAATAATAGAATGACTTTTTCACTCTAGAGAAGAGATCATGATCTTTCTGACGAATAATATCGACTTCGCCTTTTTCTGGTGCACAGGCATCAGTTTCGATTCACTTTTTCGATTACAGTTTAATTTCACGCGTGAAGTAACAAATATGGGCACAAAATCAGTTGATACTTTTTAAAACGGTACATTGGTTGGGTTGGGTTGTTTGGGGGAAGACACCAAACAGCGAGGTCATCGGTCTCATCGGATTAGGGAAGGAAGTCGGTCGTGCCCTTTCAAAGGAACCATCACGGAAAACCTAAATCAGGATGGCCGGACGGGGGATTGAACCGTCGTCCTCCCGAATGCGAGTCCAGTGTGCTAACCACTGTGCCACCTCGCTCAAAACGGTACAAACATTGCTACAAAATAAGTTCTCGCATTTGCTTGTGGTCGGCATACTACAAATGAGACACCCACCTTGTACAAAGTGTGACGATAATTAATTGTTCATGTCTATGGCTCCAGCTTTAATCGCAGACCGTAAGGTATCATTGTACGTAAATTTTCTGACTTTTCAAATCTGCGAGTCCAGTTCTGGGACGTCCTTAATGTGGATCATCTTCAAGAGAAGCACGGTCTTGTTTGAACTCAGCCAACCATTTCTCGACTCGTGAAAATAAAAGAAGCAAATTCCTCACAAACCTTCACCAACTTTGAATTAATTTCACTTGGTGATAAACAGGCCAAACCAAAACTTTTTGATGACACGGTATTTCTCTCTATACGCACACAAGAAACGCACGCAAGAATGTTTTAAAAGGTCATATTAAAATATTTATATGATGAGAAGGTTGATGACTGACGTTCTTAACAACTAAAAAAGCTTCCGAACAGAAACAAAATGTGGACTTCCTCTCTCAGATTTTCTGTGGTGAGGTCTTCGCTTGTTTTGGTTGCGGGTGCGATGGCAGCGGAGGAGGTGCCTAAACGCTAACATTTCGTACTTTTAATGAATCTTAGGATGGTTCAAATGGCTCTGAGCACTATGGGACTCAACTGATGTGGTCATCAGTCCCCTAGAACTTAGAACTACTTAAACCTAACTAACCTAAGGACATCACACACATCCATGCCCGAGGCAGGATTCGAACCTGCGACCGTAGCAGTCGCACGGTTCCGGACTGCGCGCCGAGAACCGCGAGACCACCGCGGCCGGCAATCTTAGGATTGTTCGCTTTACAGAACTATGTACTGGACCGCGACACGTATCCTTACCCCTGAGCTACCGAGTCGTGCAGTAAGAAGCCCCAAGCAGGCAGTACTTCTCATTTCAAATTCGCCAGAAGATGTGCATTACCTGCTGCGCTAGGACAACTGGGAGAAATTATATGTCAGAGAAATGGCATAGTGTAGGTATAGTTTCCAGAATGAATCTTTTATAATGGTGCGAGGTCCTATTACGAAACTTTCTGAAAGATTGAAACTAAGTGCCAAACCGGTGAGAGTATTGCCCACGAAAAGAAAGGGTGTTGATTTGTCTGTCGATACCGACAGTTTTGACTTTTCCAGAAGTTTCATAATTTATTCGTGACTGTGCTCAGAAACTGTAAACTGTCAGCATTACCTAGACAATCCTGGTAAACTGAGCACATTTATGTAGACATTAATGGGGATTTGGTGGAAACGTATAGTTATCAAACTGAAAAGGGAAGCATGTTTACCTAACGGGACACCGATTTTGCTATTTCTCGCGCGAGAAGAGTACACATTCAGATTAAACAAATGCTGATCTAGCACAATACGCTTCTGAAAAATGGAAGTTCCCAATTTTACGAGCATGGTGAATATCATACGAGAACGTCAGCTGTCGAGTGATGCCTGCTTCATACTGCGAACGAGTCTAGTCACTTATTTGTAATCCTCCCCCAAACATTTCTATCGCTAAAACGAATTGTGTTTCAAAGTCAGACTGGTGGTCTTGTGATACAGTACGTGCTTGGAAAC
This sequence comes from Schistocerca gregaria, assembly GCF_023897955.1. Lineage (NCBI taxonomy): Eukaryota > Metazoa > Arthropoda > Insecta > Orthoptera > Acrididae > Schistocerca > Schistocerca gregaria. Next base: position 48,617,975 of record NC_064931.1, read on the forward strand.
CGAAAGATTGCGCCATCAAATCCCGGCTGGATCACGGATTTTATTCAGTTTGCCTTTAACCTCTGAATGATATGAAAGATTCGCCAGGTAACGACACTTGGTTCTGATTCCACGTTGAACTGTAGGTAGGTCTCCTTTCCCCGTTAAGATTACTGGGATAGTTTAGGGTTACGTAAGTCGCTGACGAGGCTTCCGATTGGAGGATCTGCACCAGGTTACAAGAAATTATTATGGATATTCGGGAACGAATAATAATAATAATAATAATAATGATAGTATGATACATTCGAGGAGAAATATAATAAGAAGTCGTAATGAAATGAACTTTTAATTTATCGATAAATACTTGTGCATTTTGTATTGAACTCATAGTGGACAACATATATCGCGAATAATGTACCCTGTATTTGGATTCCTTCTGGAGCATCAACTAAAAGCAGCTTCGTCCACTATTCTTGGTTGCCTGCTTTCCTACCTGCTGTATTGAAGACTTCTTCATATTGATACGAGAAGTGATCGCGTTGTTAATGAACGGTTCGTAACAGTTCAGGACGCTCGTTTGTTAGTGTAAGCAGCAACGATACTAAATACGGGCCGTTATCAGAACTTTCAACGGCGACTGAAGAATCACAATACGAGTGATTGGCGGGAAATAAAAATAAAAAAAGTGAATATACTCGAACGCAGAACCGGATGCACAGTCGCACCTTAGCCGGTTGCGTCAACACCACCTGAGGCTCCCGAACTGTATTCACCAGGGTCGTATACTTCTGAACCACGGATTATCGGACGCATCGTAGTACAGTCGCATCTGCTACATCTTAGTGTAACTACAGTCGTGCGAAAGATGAGCAAAATCGATGACCCCTTGTGTGTACGCTGCCCCTTTAAGTTTATTCAGCACAGATTCACCATCTACTAAAACGTACTTCCCCTAGTCTTGCTATGGCTTCTGTTATAACGCCTAGATTTCATGCAGCACTGAAAATACTGCTCGTCTCTCCCAAAGCTAACGAAACGAGAGCCGGACGCTATTCGTTAGGGGTAGTTAAATACAGAAACGGGTTTCAGGTAGAGGGCTACAGCATATTATACGTACAGTTACAATGGGAAGCACTGCAGCAAAACCTTTTCTTGCTCAAAGAAAGCAGACATCTTACCCGACTCGTGGTGAAGCTGTCCCTGACTGCTTAGGCTGAAGATGACCCCGTTCGGGATGCCTGAAGGCGACGCGTACACCATGCCCTGGGACGTCTGGTACATTACACCGGGATACGGGGGCGACACCATGCTCGCTGGAACATTTTCACGACCGCCATAATCCCACAAAAAAAAAGAACTGACAAAACAATAAACCAAAATAAAATTCAGTCAAAATCCAGCCTCACTGCAGCAATTCGGCCCGCGCATAAAAAAAGAATTAGAACCTACGCGAAAACACTCAGCACAAAAAACACACGTCGCGCAGCAATCTTACCGTAAACAAAACAGGGAGTTAATATCTGCCTTGTTTTAATTATTGCCAAGGACACAGATAACACCGAAAACATACAACATCCGAAAAAATGCCATTGTGCCCAACAGAAATATAATTTAAAGAATCTTTAGTCTATTAAAAAACTGGCCAGCAACGGTTCATAACAATAGGAGCTACAGATACAACAAAAATCACGGTATGAAATATACAACGAAATACTCGTCTGAAAACTTAACAACCAAGTCTTGTGATGTGGCAAAGAAGGCTGGAACTTTTGAGACAGCTCTCGAGTCAAAGGTACATTTTTACTTAGTGAATGAGACATTCTGGTCAGACATAAGTTCAATTATGACCCCCTAGGGAGTCAATTAAAAGGCAAAGCCCACTGACATTCCTGGAGATCAGAATGATCCAGTCCGTTGTTACACATAGCGTCTCGGCGCTATACCACAACAATTGCAATACTAAATACAGTTCTCAAGTGGAGTGTGATAAAAAGTACGCCCTACAAAACTTCCTACCACATTAACACTGTGCTACAGATATACAGGCACGACTAACGAGTCAACCTCACAGTCATGGGTAACCCACTTATTCGCGATATCTTTCCCTCTACGAGGATAAACAACAAGTATGAGAAAGGAATTTGTAGAAATGAAGCTGAGACGACGAGTTGGGAGTCGTGCCCGAATAGCTTTCGGATTCGGGTCTCGTCCGGCGCAAAGTTTTATCTGCCAGGGAGTTTCACACCACCGCACACTACGCTGCTGAGTGAAAGATTCCTTCTGGACAATGTTCTATAACCTTCATCACCTCTGAATAAATAACTATCCACTCCTACATAATCTGTTTACGACAGTTCAACATATTTCTCTACCCCCTCACAGTTTCTCGAGTGGTCAGCTTGGGACGGGGAGGTGCGCACGTTGTAACTGTGCTAACTTTCTATTACCTCCCTTGGTTGGCTACCGCGCTATTTCATGGTTATTTGGCAGTCTAACTGTGTTCGGTGTGTCACAGTCACTAGCGTCGCCATCAACTTTGCTAGTACTTATAACTGGTCACGCTGGAAACAACTGAAAGGTGTAAATGACAGCTGTTTATAACATACCACAACGCCGCAAAGGACGCTGAGACAAAGAATTTGTTACGGGACACTTGTCGTTTATCGAGCCGGCAAACAACTTCACACTGGCCTACAAAAGCTGCCTAACCTAAGCTTCAGCGCATGCGCGTCGAGTGAGATGTTTAATACTGTATCATCCTTTAACGCCGCCAGCTTTGTCGGTCTTACCCGTTTGAAGCTCATTTCTTTTTATCGCCACAATCGTTTTTGAATATTAAACACAACTTGTTCTCTCACTTACTAATTATAAAATTGATGTTTGTGTACATTTTATATCAACATTTTCTGAAATTTGACAGCGTAAAATTAATAAATAATTTTGTCTCTCCGGCCTAACTACGAGTTGCTTGTACGGGTTCAGTTTAGACCGAAATGTAAACGTAATGATTCTGTGCATAACGATTAAAGGAGCTGTCAAAAAAACCATGGTTGCACACAGTGGTATTAATCAATTTATTACACCAGCAGTTTCAGTCATAAATACATCTGACATCGTGATCAGATGGGTAACAGCCCATAACCATACATCTGATTACGATGTTACCATTCACCTGAAAAAGATCAGTTTATGACAAACTGGTGGTTTCATAAATTGATCAGTACAGCTGTGTGCAATCATAATTTTTCAACAATTTTTACAAGCTGTAGATTATCGCTAGCTCAAAATACTGTGTTTGAAAAAAATCTTTTTTTTTCATTACCCTCGCGGGAAATTTGAAGTTACTAATGTCAATGAAATATAAAATTTCAGTAATTTGATAGAGTAAGCTTGTGGAGTGAGAGGGCAAGAGGATATTGCAAATTTCGCTTGGCGCGTATGCGCTGTAACTTAGGTAATTGTACGCCAATTTGAGGTTGTCAGTCAACTTGATGGACTACAAGTGTCCTATATCAAATTCTTTGTCTCGGTTTTCCCTACATCACTGTGGTATATTGTAAACAGTTATCGTTCACACTCTCTATGCTATTTGTCTGTGCCGGTGACTACAGAAAACCCAAATCAAGGTGGCTGAACGGTAATTCACAGCGCAGTTTTCAGCTATAACGAGACCAAACATTTTCCCATAGCATCAAACTCGGCTACGTATGAATAGTCTGGGAGAATTCTCCTACAGAAATGAAGGTGAACTACCCATCGAAGTCGTCAAGGGTATTACAGAGGGAGCACGAGCTCAGTGATACATAGTCGGCCACGACCTTTCTTTGGTAAACATTCTGACATTCGACTTTGAAAAACAACGAAACCATTTAACAGTTTGGTCAGACTAAGATTTTAGCCTCCATCCTCAGAAGCACGAGTTCAATACCTTCCAATCAACGCGAAACAACAAGGGCGAACAATGTGGCTACGTCACCCTCATTAAGTGCTCTTGCAATCCGCAAATGCCTCGTGAAACTAATTTAACACACTTTACACAGTATAAAGGTTATCATGAATGACGAAAATTTGAGGATCAATCTCTGAGGCAACTGACAGCGGCTGATACACCTATGCTGAAAGCAAGGTCGTATTCGATTGTCGGCTGGAAGACCCCTAAACGTACGTTCGCAGCCTGATCGAAAAGATAATCCGTCTATCGTTGATGCTGGCACCTTTTCTGCGTGAAATGTGGGTGCTGTGTCGTGAGAGTAATAAACATTTTGTCTAGTGTATGTACACTGAAAACTACACTCCAAACTTCTCAATACTTCGGGGTGAACGAGACTGTACACCGAGACGAAAGTCATGAGTTAGCGATATGAACATACCGGTACTATCGCATGCACTATGTATAAAAGGACAGTGCATTGACGAAGCCGTCATTTGTACTCAGGTGATTCCTATGGAAATGTTTCCGACGTGATTATGGCAGCACGATGGGAATTAGCAGACTTTGAATGCTGAGTGGTAGTTGGCGCTAGATGCACGATTAATCCCATTTCGGCAATCGTTAGAGAATTCAGTATTCCGAGACCCACAGTGTCAAGAGTGTGACGAGAATGCCACATTTCAGGCATTACCTTTCGCCACCGACAAGGCAGTGGCAAACGGCCTTCACTGAACGACCTAGACTAGCGGCGTTTGCGTAATTAGCTGGTGCTAAGACACAAGCAACATAGTGTGAAATAGCTGCAAAAATCAGTTTCGGACGTACGACGAATGTACCCTTTAGGACACTGCACCGAAGTTTGGCATTAATGGGCTATGGCGGAATATCACCGACACGAATGATTTTGCTAACACCACGACATCGCCTGGGCTCGTGACCATATCTTAGACGACTGGAAAACCTTGGACTGGTCAGATGAGTCCCGATTTCAGCTGATGGTAGCGTTCGAGTGTAGAGCAGACCCCACAAAAATATACATCCAAGTTGTCAACAAGGCACTGTGCAAGTTGGTGGTGGGTTCATAATGGTGTGGGCTGTGTTTACTTGGAATGGACTGGGTCCTCTGGTCCACCTGAATCGATCACTGACTGGAAATGGCTATGTTCGGCTACCTGGAGGTCATCTGCACCCATTCGTGTACTTCATGTTCGCAAACAACGATGTAATTTTTATGGATGACAATGCGCCCAGTCATCAGGCTACAATTGTTCGCAATTGGTATGAAGAACATTCTGGACAGTTTGAGGGAATGACATGGCCACCCACATCGCCCACCACATATGCCATCAAATAGTTATGGAACATAACCGAGAGGTCAGTTCGTGCACCAAATCCTGCTCCAGCAACGCTTTCGCAATTACGGACGGCTATAGACACAGCATGGCTCAATGTTTCTGCAGCTAACTTGCAAAGACATTGAGTCCATGCCACGTCGAGTTGCTCCACTACGCCGGGCAACACGATATTAGGAGATATGCGGAAAGAGCAGCCGAAAAGTAGGAGCTGGTTGTAGACCAACCACCTGGCAATCAGATTTTTGTAATTTTTTTGTATTTATGGTTCGTGAAGTTCAGAACTTAAATATCAGTCAGCCAAAGCAGTTCGATGCAACTCTCGAAAAACTAGAAAAAGTCGGCTTTGAAGATTTACGAGGAACTTTAATTTACTGAAGTTAATGCTACTATCTCGACAGGCCGCGTAGGTCCCTCGGTAGTGTCGAACAATAGTCTTTTTTGTTTTACTTTTTGTTGAATACGAATATCTACATCATTTACATATAAAATTAATCCAATATATTTCAATTAACGCAAACTTAATAATTTTTAAGAATATGTAGACAACCTTGTTTCTAATTCCACACTGCATACACAGCAAATATAAATTCTTAAATTTAGATATTTTCTAAAAGACTGTTAATAAAAATTGTTTAAATTAAAAAACGTTACAGACTTATTAAGAATATTTTATACAATATCGATCTTTAAGAATCAATATTTGCAATGAAAAGTGTAATTTGCATGTGATACGTAATTAGAGATAAGAAGACACAAATTTTTTTCATAAAAAATGATGTAGGCATTCTAAACGAACGACAAAATAAAACGAATAGAGACCATAATGAGATTTGAACTAGCGAGCTCTTCATTCGCCAATTACCGTTCTCCAATGCTATCCAGTAAGCCACGCGGACCGTCGTAAAGATCGCCTTCATTTATTGAATTTAAGTTTCTCGGAAAACTTTAACGTTGATTTTCTGGAGCCGCGCATCAAACTGTTTTTGGTGACACACACTTGTATCCGGTCACTCCCAAAGCCGGCCAGTGTGGCCGATCGGTTATAGGCGCTTCAGTACTAACAATATTTATCCTACGATCTACTTGAATCAAATTCATATGTAAACACATTTACTACAATTCCTCATCACACTTTAAAGATTCATAGACGTATGGAAAAACAAATTTTGCTTTTAAACAAAAAGCCGATTTCCTGTAATCGAGTCAGATAGCTTCATTCTACAAGTGACGCGATGTGCATCACTAAGTACTTCATGGTTGAAATTTCGGAGAGAGTCAAATTCAAAAATGGCTCTGAGCTCTATGGGACATCTGAGGTCATCAGACCCCTACACTTAGAAGTAGTTAAACCTAACTAAGCTAAGGACATCACACACATCCATGCCCGAGGCAGGGTTCGAACCTGCGACCGTAGCAGCAGCGCGGTTCCGGACTGAAGCGCCTAGAACCGCACAGCCACAACGGCCGGCTCGACAAGAGTCAAGCAACGTATTATTACCTTCCACTTGCATCTTGCGAGTGACCCCGACTGTAACATCAGAGAAACCGTAGTTGATTATGTAGGTTTGCAGAAAGTCGTTCATCCCACACCATCCGCGAGTGGAACAGGGATGGCATAAAAGTTATTGGTATATAGAAAGCATCCTCAGCCTCACGCCATAAGATGGCTTACGGATAACATATGTAAAGACGTGTTGTTATTTTTGTATAAATGATACTCGAAGCTGTGTATACCAGTGACAACGGCCTGCTGATCAACCAAGAAAGAAGAAAGGGAGAGCGATTATGTCCCAGTAATTTCAGACTAGGCGGAGCATAACTGGCTGCTGCAGAAAGCTCAGCACGTGTTAAGTGATTTGAAAGATAAATCATCTAGCACGAAGAAGATACAGCCTAACCTTCCCAACACAAATACCATAAAACATTTGCACCTTCATCGTCGCCAAGCAGTAACCTTAGTGATTTCATCATCCCTCCTTCAGGTTAGGTTCACCTCACACGCATCTGCTAAGACTGTTGTCAGTAAGATATTTATCTCCGGGAAGATTATTATTTTGCACTCAAAAAATAGAACTTGTCTCCCAAGACACGTAGATTTATGTGAATGAAGAGTAGTAAAGTATCTATCATTGCGATGATTTTGACGTGCACAGTTTATCAACCCACAACGATTAAAAAACAATATAGCTCGACGGGTAGGAGCAAATGGAAGGCAACAGAAAGCAGGAAACGCACAATAGAAACGTAGCACATCATGCAAAAGCTGAAGGATAGTGAAGCGAATTCTTGGATTTGTCGATTGCTGTGATAGTGACAGTAATAAGAAGAAAGTGTATCCACCTGGTACTTGTCTTTCGACACCCCGCCTCTAATTCGTGGAAGCAGTTAATGCAGTCAAATCAGAAGACAGCATTGTCTAGCTGTTTTGTGGTTCTTAGATGCTCTTTGAACTTCTAATGAAACTGCGCCGTGATTAACTACGTTGATCAACGGATATGTAAAGGTAGGGGAGATTTAAGAAATTAAGAGCAAACTGACAAATGAAATACACTAACACAAGAAAAATGACGCACCACAGATAAATTATCCCAATGGAACGGAAATCGGTAGAAGTTATGTACATGTACAGACAAACAAATGATTCAAATTTCAGAAAAACTGGATGATTTATTGAAGAGAAAGAGTTTCACATATAGTGCTGATACAGTAGCTGGATGTCCTCCTAAGTGATATCGTGCCAAATTCTGTCTAATTGGCAAGTTAGATCGTCAACATCCCGAGATGGTTGAATGGCCGTACCTATCTCAGAATGTTCTCAACTGGACAGAGATCCGGCGACCTTGCTGGCCAAGCACGAAAACAAGCAGTGGAAAGTCTCGCCATGTGCGGCCGGGCATTATTTTACTGAAATGTAAGCCCCGGATGGTTTGCCATTAAGGGCAGCACAACGGGGCGTAGAATATCGTAGACTACTGCTCTTCTGTAAAGGTGCCACGGATGACATCCAAAGGGATCCTACTATGGCACCCCAGACCATCGCTCCTGGTTATCGAGTCGTCTGGAGGGTGAGAGGCTGGCCGGGCCGGCTCCAGACACATCTTCGGCCTGGAATCTCAGAACTGTCTTCAGTGGTGATGGACGCTTCGAAATGAGCCCCGAGGACCTGCGAAGTCGAGTCTTTGGCTCAATATCCCTCACTACATCCAACAACTATATCAATCCATGCGAAGCCGAATACCTGCTTACATTAGGGCCATATGTGGACCAACGTGTTACCAACTCGCTCAATTAGTGAAGCTCTCTCTGTCTTGAAGTAAAAATCCAATTTTTCTAAAATTGTAGTCTTTTGTTTGTCTGTAAATGCACATCATATCTACAGTGTTCCGTCCCAATCGTATAACTCCTTCGTGGCGCGTCGTTTTGGTTGTCTTAGAGTTTACAGGAGTCTCAAACGCAGCGGAACTGATCCAGTGGTCTAAGGGGGGTGAAAAGCATAAATAGATGCGATTGGCTTTCATTCTTGCGTTGCCTTCATTGCAGGTAATTTTATGTCGTCGTCTTCCAGAGCATACTCTGGACATTTCACTGTTTTTAACGTTTCTGGCGATTAATCCCCAATCGTGTAATGAAACAGTGATGGGTCCTTCCACATACTTATGAGCAATACGTTACAGTTTTTATACTGAGAAGTAGCTCTGCTGCCTGCACCAAATGTCTATCTTCTGAAGGTTTCCCTGCATTTCGCGACAATGTTATGGCACTGAGACTTCCCCGTATACAACTAGATCATCTGCAAATCACCTCGTGTAACTTCCATCTCAAATAACGAGGGTTTTCAAAAATATACAAAACAGAAGGAAACAAATGTAGATATATCTTTAAGTGTGAAATTGAAAAAAAATGGGATTATCAGTCTGTTCTGTTACATTATGAACGGAAAATTGACTGCTTTTAAAGCCTGCGGACACGGCGAAACCTCTTGGGCATAACTGGAAAGCACATCACTGAACTTCAAATGCAAGCACAGCAAAATTGGAAACACTATACTATGGAAAAATTATTAGCTACTTCCGACTATACACACTGGTATGGAAAACTTACGGACGTAAGTAATCGCACATGTGTCACTGCCGAGGAACACAGCTCGTTGAAACTTGGACCATAAATAGAAACAACTGCTTCGGTACAGTACATAAGGTAACCGAAAGGTATACGTCATTAGACTAGGGTGTCCATTCGTCCCGTTTTTTACCAAAATGTCCCGCTGCCCAGAAAGTTTTTTCGGCGACGCGCAAATGTTCCGTTTTTTATGATTCCGCTTGACTAGAGTATTTTACACTACTGGTTGTTTGATTTGCTATTAATTGCGCAATTATTTACGCTAGGAAGCTTGTGATGACTTTCAGTATACCCCAAACATGTACCGAACTGTCAAAAATCGCAAGTAATTTTAAACGCACTATAGGTTACGAATAACAACGAAGGTTCTTCTCTTCTAAATCGATCCACTGAATCCGTCCTTTCGGTCCAGAGATACTCTACACCACTGATACTTGCTCTCTGGTTTTCGTCACCACACTGTTAATGTTTTTCACTGTGCAATCACTGTTTCATTATGCCAAAACGAAAGAGCAATTTTAACAGCAATATAAAAAGCGAGTTTCCTTTTATCACTGGCAGTGGAGAAACTGTAGAATGTACTTTGTGCAGATCTACATTTGCTATTGGTCATGGTGGAAGGTCTGACATTGTGAATGACATTAAGAGAAAGAAACATCGCATGAATGATCAAACGAAAAGGGCGAATAAATGCGTGAGTGACTACTATGTAAATTTAAAATCAGTAACAGAAATGAATAGGCAGTTGGCAGCACAAGAAGTTACATTTGCATACCACAGTGCAATGCATAACCATAGCTTTAAGTCAGCAGACTGTACTACAGCAATTGTTAAAAACGTTTTCAATCCTAAATTCGCATGTGGACACACAAAATGTAATTCAATCATTTCAAATGTTATTGCACCGTTTGCAGCTCAACAGGTTTTAAATGAACTGAAAAGTGCTAGATTCATTTCTGTAATAATTGATACATCGAAGGTCTGGATCTGAAGTTGGTTCCTCTCCTTATCAGGTATTTTCACCCTGAAAATGGCAGCACGGTGAAAGTGCTCGAATTGGTTAATTTAGCTGGAGAAACTTTAGATTTACTTCAGAATTATGTGCTGGAGGTTTTAAAGAAATATGATCTTGAGGGAAAGGTGAAAGGTGGTTGCAGATTCTTCAGACAACACTAACACCAATTTTGGTGGTAAGCAGAGGAAAGGAAAAAACAGTTTGTTCTATAAACTGCAACAGAATACAGTGAATAATATAGTAGGTGTTGGCTGTCTAGCACATGTGGTGCACAATTCCTTACCAACAGGCTCAGATTGCCTACGCATCGACTACCAATTAATTGCAAACAAAATCTACCAGCATTTCCACATATGTACAGTAACGTTTGAATCTCTGAAGTCATTCTGTAAGTTTACTGAAACTGAATACAAAACTGTACTTGGGCACAGCAAGACAAATTGTAGAGATATTGCCTGCTCTGAAATCATATTTCATTTCCCTTAATAAGTGTCCTGTTATCCTTAATTTTTTGATAACCCAGTGTCTATTGTTCTTCTACATTTTCTTGTTAGCCAGCTAAAACCTTTCTCCACAACAAATAAATGTATCGAGAAACAAGAAATCACAATAGTGGAAGTTTATCAAGAAATAAACAAATTATTGGGCAAATTACAATGTAGAAAATCTGAAAGATTTCTCACATCCTTTGTACACGAGACTCTAAGAAAGCTGGAAGAAGAGGGTGAAATTACTGTAGAACAATTTCATATTTATGCTGACATCTTCTATGACTTGCATTGAGTATATTAAAGAATGGTGTTTACCGTTTCTCACACCTTTCAAAGCATTTGACTGGGTTAATACTGAAAAACAGCAGCTACAATGGAAGGATATTCAGGACTGTAGTATTTTTGTCAAAAGTATTGTACCAAACATTCCTGTTGATGAAGACGAACTGTTCGATGAATTTTCATGTGAACAGAACTTCATAAAAAGTGAAGGAGGAGACAGAGAAAGTGTTAGTGCAACGTGGCGTAAAATATTTGCTTATTTCAAAAGTAAAAATATTAACATGAAAAACATGATTAATTTGGTGGAGTTTTGTCTGACAATTCCTGGGTCAAATGCTGCTGTGGAACGTGTGTTTTCGTTAGTGAACTCTTTGTGGTCAGATGAAAAAAACATAATGAAAGTTGAAACAGCGAGGGCCTTACTCATTGTCAAAACACACTTTAATGGTGTATCGTGTACTGACTTTTATGATACAATTACAAATGAAAATGCACTTCTTGATAAAGTACATAAAAGTGAAAAGTACGGTGATAGTGTGGCAGAATAATTGTAAAAAGTGATTTGGGATCATCTGAGTGCATGTTGTAAAGGTAAACTTGTATGTGTATTAAATTTAGTCAATACAATATTTCCCCCGGAGTAGACAACATTCCATTAGAACTACTGACGGCCTTGGGAGAACCAGTCCTGACAAAACTCTACCAGCTGGTGAGCAAGATGTATGAGACAGGCGAAATACCCTCAGACTTCAAGAAGAATATAATAATTCCAATCCCAAAAAAAGCAGGTGGTGACAGATGTGAAAATTACCGAACTATCAGTTTAATAAGCCACGGCTGCAAAATACTAACGCGAATTCTTTACAGACGAATGGAAAAACTGGTAGATGCAGACCTCGGGGAGGATCAGTTTGGATTCCGTCGAAATGTTGGAACACGTGAGGCAATACTGACCTTACGACTTATCTTAGAAGAAAGATTAAGAAAAGGCAAACCTACGTTTCTAGCATTTGTAGACTTAGAGAAAGCTTTTGACAATGTTGACTGGAATACTCTTTTTCAAATTCTAAAGGTGGCAGGGGTAAAATACAGGGAGCGAAAGGCTATTTACAATTTGTACAGAAACCAGATGGCAGTTATAAGAGTCGAGGGGTATGAGAGGGAAGCAGTGGTTGGGTAGGGAGTGAGACAGGGTTTTAGCCTCTCCCCGATGTTATTCAATCTGTATATTGAGCAAGCAGTAAAGGAAACAAAAGAAAAATTTGGAGGAGGTATTAAAATTCATGGAGAAGAAGTAAAAACTTTGAGGTTTGCCGATGACATTGTAATTCTGTCAGAGACGGCAAAGGATTTGGAAGAGCAGTTGAACGGAATGGAAAGTGTCTTGAAAAGAGGATATAAGATGAACATCAACAAAAGCAAAACTAGGATAATGGAATGTAGTCAAATTAAATCGGGTGATGCTGAGGGAATTAGATTAGGAAATGAGACACTCAAAGTAGTGAAGGAGTTTTGCTATTTAGGAAGTAAAATAACTGATGATGGTCGAAGTAGGGAGGATATGAAATGTAGACTGGCAATGGCAAGGAAAGCGTTTCTGAAGAAGAGAAATTTGTTAACATCGAATATAGATTTATGTATCAGGAAGTCGTTTCTGAAAGTATTTGTTTTGAGTGTAGCCATGTATGGAAGTGAAACATGGACGATAACTAGTTTGGACAAGAAGAGAATAGAAGCTTTTGAAATGTGGTGCTACAGAAGAATGCTGAAGATTAAATGGGTAGATCACGTAACTAATGAGGAGGTACTGAATAGGATTGGAGAGAAGAGAAGTTTGTGGCACAACTTGACTAGAAGAAGGGATCGGTTGGTAGGACATGTTTTGAGGCATCAAGGGATCACAAATTTAGCATTGGAGGGCAGCGTGGAGGGTAAAAATCGTAGAGGGAGACCGAGAGATGAGTACACTAAGCAGATTCAGAAGGATGTGGGTTGCAGTAGGTACTGGGAGATGAAGCAGCTTGCACAGGATAGAGTAGCATGGAGAGCTGCATCAAACCAGTCTCAGGACTGAAGACAACAACAACAACAACAACAACAACAATATTTATGTCCCGTTTTTTTTCTTCATTGTCCCAGGTTTTTCTCTATTTTAAATTTCCCCTTTTTCAATGAAAATGAAATGGACACTTTTATTCAAAGACAATCATTACACTGAAGTCACCGCTATTCATGATGGTCCCCTGGACATTACAAAGAGCTGGGCACGGTTCTTAATATGGTGTGTGATCACCACAAACTGCAATGCACGATCTGCAACATGCCCCATCTGGTCACACGCTGGCAGGGGGTTATTGTCGCAGGGCGTTCAATTCCTACACCAATGAGGTTGACAACTGCTGAATAGTCGTCGGTGAATGTGGACGTGCTGCAATACCTAACCACAACGCATCCCTCGTGCTCGATGGGATTTAAGTCAAGAGAACGGGTGTACAGTCCATTCTACGAATATCCTCTCCTTCCGAGAGCTCCTCCATCAGCACAGTTCGATGTGGTCGCGCACTGTTGACCAGTGACTGTATAGTGTCCGAAGACTTGGAGATCAGTTCAGCCGTGCAATATTATTCCTCAGCACGCTATAGCACCTGTTCGTTGGTCTAGTCCCTACGTTGTGGGCTTCATCGCAAACGGTGCTGCCGAAGAGTGGGTGTGAACAGAACAACGTACTCGCCGCCGGGCAAATTACCATCGCCGTGCCACTGTGGAGCGTAAGTTAACGTGCCTTGCGGTGCTGTCACATAAGGTTGCAACTGCGTCCGCTGATTGACGTAGGTCCTTTCTTGCCGGCTGCGCAATGTTGGGCTTCATCTGCTGCTTTAGTTGACTGTGGTCGAGCGCCACCTCTCCTTGGGCAGAAATGTCTGTGGTTCGGAACGCTGCCTGTGCAGGTGACAATGCTGTGAGCAATACCAAACTCCGAAGCTACACGCGTCACACTTCGTCTTCTTTCCTCTTTCCCAAAGATTCTTCCCCATCTTAAGTCACGCAAATGTTATCTCCGGGCCATTTTGTAATGACTAACACCACCACACTGCACCGAAATTGCTCGCCGATTGTCAAGTACGTTTTTTTTTCCGTTACTTCAACTTTCTCGTGTTGTGGAGCCACACTTTGATGCTATAGTCAACGTTGACCTTACGCCATGTGACGTCCCAGCTTTCTGTCCACGATTGGGTGACCTCTAGCAACGTTCTCCCGCACTTTAATTTATTTCCATCGAATTAATATGTTACGTTACTTTATCTATCTCAGTCTTAAGTTTTGCAGAGCAGTATATTAGCACCTTCGACACAAATTCCTGGCCTGTGCTTCTCGGAACCAAGAATGAAAATAATTTCGATAATTATCTTCACCTATTAACATTTATTAGAGAACGAAAGCTATATTCAACAACGAATGAAACAATGATAGTAAACCTAAGTGAGTGTCACTCTGAATGCGGTGTCCCAAATCCGTATACTGTGTGGCCAAAAGCTTCCGGGGCAAAACTGTACACATTAGAAAGCGGAAAAATTTTTTTCAGGCGGTACGAGGTCTTCAATGAGGAATGCTTGTGAGGCATGTGTTTGAAAATGCCGCCGGCAGCGGAGGCCGAGCGGTTCTAGGCGCTTCATTCCGGAACCGCGCGAATGCTACGGTAGCAGGTTCGAATCCTGCCTAGGGCATGGATGTGTGTGATGTCCTTCGGTTAGTTAGGTTTAAGTAGTCCTAAGTTCTAGGGGACTGATGACCTCAGATGTTAAGTCCCATAATGCTCAGAGCCATTTGAAAATGTCTTACTTTTCATAATAAACAACTACCTAAACTAGCATCGCTACTGCCAAAACAACAACCCTCAAAACACTATAAGCGACAGGAGTGTGACATGAGCCACACACTCAAATGCCATGGAGAGATAACAGAAAATATCAACTGGCGATAATTTGTTATTTCGCGCTTGTACTATTTGATGGGTAAGTGTGTAGATAGCATTCTCAGTCGAGTAACCCTTCCGGAATCCGAACTGTGACATGCTGCGTAAATTATTTTCACTTAAATATGAGACTACTCTTGAATACACAACTTTTTCGAATATTTTAGAAAATGAAGGCAGTAATGGGACTGGTCTATAATTGTTTAAGTTACTCTTGTCCCCTTTCCTATGAAGGTTTGACAATTGCGTATTTCAATCTGTCTCAAAAATTCCCTGTGCCAGCGAAGCATTACATATAGCGCTAAGGATTCCACTTATTAAAATATCTCAACATTTTAAAATTCTGTTAGAGACTCCATCAACATCACATGAGCTCTTGTTTTTCAGTATATTTATAATTCCCTTAATTTCAGTGGGGGGTGTTGGTGCTATTTCTGAAGACCTGAAGTCCTGAGGAATGACATTTTTTAACTTTTTTTTTCTTCTTCAACTGAACCCTTTAACCAGATTTTTGCTGCTACATTCAGAAAGTGATTGTTAAAAATCTTGCAACATCATTTAGCTTTACTGCTATGGTATGCTGTGCACTGTCAGGCTGCCCCGTCTCCCGTCTGACAATATTCCGTATAGTTTTAATCTTACTATCCGCATTATTAATTTGTCAGAACACATAAGCTTCTCGACTTCTTAATGATTTTCCTTAAAATATTACAGTATCTTTTGTAGCAAGCTAGTAACGTCAGATCCTGACTTATTCTGGTCTGTCCATATTTTCCCTCTTCTTCTTACACGATATCTTAATTCCCTTAGTAATCCATGGCTTATTGACTTTAGATTGGATTTTTTGGATAACATTTCAGGAAAGCAACTCTCAAATATTGAGACAAATTTACGGTGGAATAAATTGAATTTGGCATCAGCATCATTTTCTATGTATATTTCATCCCATTTTACCTCTTCTAGGCTGCACTTAAAAGCTCTGTATCCTGTTCGCATTATTAAGCCTCCCTGCCTTGTATGAACCTGACTGAATCCTTTAAGGTGCTATATGTGTTATTTCCATTAACTGTGCATCATGATCAGATAGCCCATTAACAACTGGGTACACATTAATTGTTTCTGCCTGAGCACTGTCTATGAAAATGTTATAGATAAGTGACCTATCCTGCTGCACACGAAATGGAAAATTTACAACAGATACGAGATTGAAACAACCAAACAAATATTCTAACTCATTCTTCCTACCCGTACCTTTTATGAAATCTACATAAAAATCACCTCAAACTGCTTCTTTTTGTCTGTCAGGTAGCTCAATAATGCCTCAACATTTTTCATGAATAGCTGAAAGTTACCTTGAGGGGATCTGTAGATTGTGACAACTCACAAGCACATGCTGTAAGGACTTGATCTACGTAAAAACTATTTGCGAGCTTACCCACTGAACGATATTCACGAGGATGCCCCACGAAAATAATCTGATCATAAAGCTCTGGGAATGTCATGCAACTTACAATCAACAAAACGATCGTTTTCTTAAATACAGTTACCGGGAGATCATCATTTAGATTTTCGTATTAAAGTTAAAAGCAACGATTCTGACTAACCACCTGAGCTTTTCTGATGTCACGAAGTTTAGTCTGTCGCCCGTACATTTTAATATCAACTCTTACAAAAGTGGGAATTTTTAGTTCACCCTTGTTGAAACATATCATACGAAACATAAATAAACATTTGTTTATTTGCCGATTTTAATGTTACGTTCTGGGCACAGTAACATCAGCTTATGGACAACGCTTTGCCATTTTTATGTGCCTATTGATTTTCTAGATAAATTATTTTATTTCCAAGATGTTTAAAGCTTTTTAATTGTTGTGCTTTCCTGTTATAATAATGTTTAAAGTTTGATTTTCATTTTACAGTACAGATTACTGTGGCCAGAACGTAACATTAAAATCTGTACTGAAAAATCAAAATCGAACATTTAAGACTAAACATTATAATAACAACATAGTACAACAAGTAAAAAGCTTTAAATATCTTGGAAATAAAATAATTTATCTAGAAGATCAATACGCGCATAAAAACAACTTGTAAAATTTCAATTTGTGTGGCACTGTAAACGGAATTTAAAAAAAAAACGCAGAATGAAAATTAAAGTAAATTTATAAAACTATGGTAGTAGATCTCTACGGCAGTGAAACCTGAACCCTTACCAAACGACAGAAAAATAAGATCCAAGCGTGTGAAATGAGATTTCTAACGTCTGTGACGTGATTTACAAAATTAAATTATATAAATAATGATATTAAAAAGTTAAAAGTTGAACCAAAATTGAGAGAGAAATGGACAGACCACGTGCAGAATGCCAGAGCGATAATTAAAACAATAAATCATGAAATATGTACTACACGGAAGTAGTCTTTGAAGAACCAAGAATAGATGACACGAATGAGGTTGATCCAGTAAGACAGTACAGACCATCACATCAAATCAAATCCCTTCAAAGTGAAGTTGATGAAACCACCTGAGAATATAAATGAATTTGATAGCCTTCGAGATATCTGTATTCTCCCTCTAATCCAACAGCGAAATTTATGGAGGAGAGACGTATCTGAATTGAGGGAAATGGCAGTCTTTATTAGATGAAATTTAGGGAAGACCCAAGTTACTGGTGCTTCTATGAATCACAATTACCACCATTGGAAAGTTTTGATTTTTCTGTAACTCCTTGTTACCTACATTAAAAGATATGTGGAGTAATTCTGTAGTTCCTTACTTCCCTCTGTCATTACTGTTGGGCAAACAAACTTTCCGAGGACATATCAGATTATGGGATGACTTTACGAAAACCTTAAAAATATTACCTCGTTTAAATATGAAAGTTAACTAAAAAAGCTTTAAGAAATTGATAAAAGAAGAATAGGTATTTTAGCCGAGTGTAATGGTTTGGTATTACAATTATATCAACCGTGTCTTCAAAGAACATCGCAGTTACTTTGACTTGCAGTACTCAAGACGAATGCTTTTAGATCTACCGAGAACAAACTTACCAACAAAGCCTCGAATAAAATGAAACACTTACGTTCACCTAGAAATGCTCCACGATACTTATGCTCTATGAATGCAGAGTTTGTACTGAGCATTTTGAACACCGCGGTCACAAAATTCAACTCTGAGACGTGAGATTCGACTCGATATCCTCGGCCGCTCACTCCTATGGGCGCCTAGCCACGCAAGCAGGCACTCGCTAAGTGGTACACGACGCCGTCCTATGAAGTCAGACGCGCTGTAAACGAGGTGACAAATGAGTCCGGACGGAAGCGGTCGTTGCGTCCACAGATAGCAGCTTCTCTCACTGAGACCGGCTAAGCCTCTGTGTTGAATTCAAGAGTACGTTCATAAGCGACAGAGTCAAGTTTACAAATTAAACAGCTCCACTCTCTTCCTAGTCACAAACAGAATGCAGAGCCTACTGACTCAATTGTATTATGATAGCGCTCTGCTCACAGTTAAAACTATCAGCAGAGCGCTATCATAATACTACTCCTCTCACCTTTAGCTGTTCAAATTGCTACCCTGTCGCTGAAATTCTTCCAATGAACGATAGGGAATTTCTACGAGATATCTAATAGAAACTTCCAATTAATGACCACGACGAAATGTGTTAGCAAAAAAATTGCCAGAAATAAATTGGATGGAAACGACTCAGATCAGACGTAACGTTTTCAGTTTTTCCATCAGCGGACTTCAAGTCTGTGTCTGCTTCACGACGAACAATGCCACGAAAACAGAGCGTCCTGCCAGCGTCAGGCGCCTTATCGAAACCAACTATAATTTGTTTCATCATTATCGACAACGTTACGAGGCAATTATGATACATTTGGATTTTTTTAACGGATAAGAAGTGCACAAACTGCGAGTTGTTCTCCTAATAGTTACTTATCTCAGTCCGGGATTATCAGACCATCAGTCGAAAAGATTCCATGATAAGCGAGAAGAAGAACCGCAACTTATCAAGCCTTCTAGCATGGAAGAATACACTAAAATTATCTTAAGGGATAACGAACTTGCAGGTCTGAAAAGCAATGGGCAGATACTAACATAACAAATGGACTGCTCCACATAAATTAATTTTTTTGTGTACAAATATATTTCCTGATAAATGAAAAACGAGATTTTGTGCGAAAGCCCGCAGCGTGCAGTGTAGTGTAACCAACAAAGACACAGTAAGTACAGACTTATTTGACTGATTGCGGTCACACATGTAGCTACACCGTCACGGACACTAAATTGCCAGTATGGCTCAAATACAAGAGTGGTCTTGATTTTTGGATAATGACGAAGAACACATTTATTTATTTCATTAACAGTACAGAGCAGCCCACCGCCTTGAAATGTAAGGTGGGTCAGATGCTTCTGAAGGTTAGGTTTAACGACTCGTCGTCGACGATGGCACTGGATACGTTGCATAAGCTTGGTAACGTGCGAGGAAAGAGAAGGCTACTGGCCGTGCCATCTCACAGGAATTTCCATGGCACTTGCTTTAAATCATTTAATGAAACACAGAAATCTACATCTACATGGCCGGACTGGAATTTAGACTCGGTTCCCAATCAATGAGAGTCCAGTTTCCGACTATTGCGCCGCCTCATTCAGTGAAGTAACGTAGTGAAATAGTTCAGTTTTAGTCTTCACGTAGAGGCTGCAGCGAGGCATTGGCTCTTGCCAATATTAACGAAACTTTGATGGATTTCGCAGCGCCTTTCGATGCTCAACGGTGATTCTTAATGGATCGAATAAAACGACCTATCACCAGCAGTTTTTGACGTTCTATAATAACTTTGATGTTGGAATTTGTCGTTTGATTCGTAACCCCTAAGAACCGAGTTTGGGAGTTGTGTACGAATACAAGAGTACACAGCGCAGCCTACGCAACTAGAAGCAGGACGCAATAGTTAAATAACTCTTGTTACGCTCTTTATCCCAAAATTTCCAACATGTTTCTAACATACTGCAGAAAAAAATTAGTACAACGTTTTAGAGGTTTCCAGTTCAGTCAAGATGTATTGTTGCAACAGTGCACATGGAGTAAATGAAATGATTACAGCACAAGCGGTTCTGAGGTATCAGTTATCGACCCATGCTGGAGAACCGATATTTCCTCCACGGCGGTGATTCTGGGACCGAGTCGACCGTACAGATGGTGGATACTGTGCTACGCCACCCTGTTCCACCTGTTCACGCAGTTCTGTAAGAGTTGTTGGTTGACGAGTGGCACGAGTCCCTTCTCGTCCCATCATGTCGACTGAAGACAAGTCCGGATATTGATCGCACAATGTAAGCTTTCACGGATGTTATTCACATCACTTAAAACTTCAGGGATAACAGGTCGTGGTCAATGTATAAAACTTAGTCTTAATGTTTCCTCTCCGACTGCGGGAGACATCTTCAGAGGTAGAAAGGCGAACTGCAACCAGAACTTGAGGGAGCGTCGAATCTATGTTGGCAGTGTGAAGGGCACCACAGTCCATCGCGTGACGTCGGCTATGAGATTATCTCTGGTCGTGCCAACATTCTCGACTGAAAGTAATCGATCGTCATTCTTGCGTTGCAATGTCGACATCCAAATTTTATCTAATTTAAGACCTTGCTCTTTTCTGTTAAAATTATTACGGTGTTTATAAATCTCAATAGCCTCTCTATATGTACCGTCACGATAATACGTTATTTTTGATATAACTATTATTCTCAGTGAATCTTATTACATGATCACCCTCTTGGTAAAGGTGTTTCGCTACGGCCGATTTATTTCTACGACCCAGGCGACAATTTCTCTTGTGTTCAAGCAAACGGGTGTCAACACTTCTTTTTGTGGTACCTACATAAACGCGACCACAAAAATAAAATAATTTTTATATACACCCAGTGTAGCAAAAGGATGTCGTATATCTTTAGTCTATCTTAAACATTCTTTTACCTTCCTGGTGAGTCTGAAGGTACACTACTGGCCATTAAAATTGTTAAACCAAGAAGAAATGCAGATGATAAACGGGTATTCATTGGATAAATATGTTATACTAGAACTGACACGTGGTTACATTTTCACGCAATTTGAGTGCATAGATCCTGAGAAATCAGTACCCAGAACAACCACCTCTGGCCGTAATAACGGCCTTGATACGCCTGGGGATTGAGTCAAACAGAGCTTGGATGGCGTGTACAGGTACAGCGACCCATGCAGCTTCAACCCAATATCACAGTTCATCGAGAGTAGTGACTGGCATATTGTGACGAGCCAGTTGCTCGACCACCAGTAACCAGAAGTTTTCAATTGGTGAGAGATCTGGAAAATGTTATGGCCAGGGCAGCAATCGAATATTTTCTGTATCCACAAAGGCCCGTACAGCACCTGCAACATGCGGTCGTGCATTATCCTGCTAAATATAGGGTTTCGCAGGGATCGAATGAAGGGTAGAGCCACGGGACGTAACACATCTGAAATGTAACGTCCACTGTTCATAGTGCCGTCAATTCGAACAGGAGGTGACCGAGACGTGTAAACCAATGGCACCCCATACCATCACGCCCAGTGATACGCCAGTCTGGCGATGACGAATACACGCTTCCAAAGTGCGTTCACCGCGATGCGACCATCATGATGCTCTAAACAGAACCTGGATTCATCCGAAAAAAATGACGTTTTTGCCATTCGTGCACCCAGGTTTCTCGTTGAGTACACCATCGCAGGCGTTCCTGTCTGTGATGCAGCCTCAAGGGTAACCGCAGCCATGGTCTCCGAGCTGATAGTCCATGCTGCTGCAAACGACGTCAAACTGTTCGTGCAGATGGTTGTCGTCTTGCAAACGTCCCCATCTGTTGGCTCAGGGACCGAGACGTGGCTGCACGATCCGTTACAGCCATGCTGATAAGATGCCTGTCATCTCGACTGCTAGTGATACGAGGCCGTTGGGATCCAGCACGGCGTTCCGTATTACCCTCCTGAACCCACAGATTCTATATTCTGCTAACAGTCATTGTATATCGACCAACGCGAGCAGCAATGTCGCGATACCATAAACCGCAATCACGATAGGCTACAGTCCGACCTTTATCAAAATCGGTAACGTGATGGTACGCATTTCTCCTCCTTACATGAGGCATTACAACAAGGTTTCACTACAACACCGGTCAACTGCTGTTTGTGTATGAGAAATCGGTTGGAAACGTTCGTCATGTAAGCATATTGTAGGTGTCGCCACTGGCGCGAAACTTGTGTGAATGCTCTGAAAAGCTAATCATTTGCGTATCACAGAATCTTCTTCCTGTCGGTTAAATTTCGCGTCTGTAGCACGTCATCTTCGTGGTGTAGCAATTTTAATGGCCAGTAGTGTAGTTTCCACACCATACTTGCCCAACACTTTCCCAATGCGATCTGTAATCGTAGTGATGGACTGAAGGAAAACTTACCCTTGGGGCGGCCGTCGTTCCTCGTCGATCCTGTTTCTTTCCCTGGGTCGAAGTGCTTTGTGTATCTCGTTGTTCGAATAACCATTCTTCTTGAATGTCGACCATAGATGTTTAAGCTAATCTTTCAAATAATTCGGTTCAGTGCGCCCTATCCACCAAGGTTTTAATCACGCCTCTTTCTTGTCTGGGGTGGTGGTTAGAGTCTTAGTACAGGTAGCGGTCAGTACGCGTGGCTTTTCTGTATAACCTGTGGCTACAGGCGGTCCTCTTAGTCGGGCTGTGGCCAATTTGTTTAATGGAGAACTCTGAACAATGGTCATTGCCGACTGCCAGTAAAAGACCATCCACGTGGTACCGCTACGTCGATGATACTTTCGTAGTATGGACACATGGCGCAATACTGTTTACTAGGAAGACTGAGAATAACCGCTAACTGAATTTTTTGGGTGTATCTGTTATCAAGCGAGGGGACGGGATGTTGGGCCATGGGGTATACAGAAAAGCCACATATACTGACTGTTACCTGAACAAAGATTCTAACCACCACCCCAGAAAAAAAGGTATGATTGAAGACTTGGTGGGCAGGGCGCACAAAATTTGTGAACCGACTTATTTAAAAGATGAGCTTGAACATCTACGGACGAAAGTCAGCACTTAAGTAGTCGTAAGAAAATAAACAGACCCAGCAATCCTGAAAGAATTGAAACCTGCAATCAACTCTGGATGCATTTTTGTGAGCCAGTATTCTGCAGTTTCATCTTATTCAGCAGGAATTCTTCTCCCTGTGAACACTGTATCTAATATACTAGAAAGATAGTGAAAGGATTCTAGTGCTTTTTCCTTTCTATTTTTTAATTACGTTCTTATACGGTTCTTTATCATGTCTTTCTAACACATCTATTCTTAGTTCGACAGTTTGCAATATTTGCGTCTGTGCTAGAAAGAGGTATAGATCTCCACAAACCTCTGACAGTTGTCGCAAAAGATGAGTGGCATGTTTATAACACTAGTCAAGATTTTGCTTATGTTAGCAGGTGCTTCTTCAGAGTGATCTGTTACAATTTCTATGTTTTTATAAGAAACTGGTTGTAGGATGGGCTAGTGTTTTGACTAAGTTAATCATATGAATTTGAACTACACTACTTAATGATCAATACAAAAAATCCCAAACAACATAATAAAACCCACAAAAAAATTAACCCACTGGGTAGTTTTTTAAATACCCGACTTTTTCTCAACAGTAGTTATGACTATTCCAAACGTTTGTGAAGGAAACTGCTTAACTTCTATTGAAATCATCAGCTGACCCCCACATTTAATGGGAAATCGATTAATCATTACCCTGTGTCAAGAAACGCCTATGTAAGCCACTGAGAAGATACTTGGCATTTAATCTGTGAAGCAGGCGAGCAGTAGATCGATAAAACATATACTGGGCAACTAGTGCCATATCGACGAAATACCAACAGTGAAAACAACTACTCACTGGAGACTGGAAACGACAACCTCTAGGTGACTGTCACTGTGTTACCACACAGATCTACAAATTTCTACATGCTTCAAAAAAGGACTAAACTGTACTTTACAGCCATTACGATTCTACATCAAGTTGAATTTTTTCTGGAAGTTAAATGATATTTTGTTTCTTATGCTGCAAGAAATGTTACAACACAATACTAATAAAATAAATTTTTGTGACGCTAAATAGTAACATTCGATAAATATAGCGCTTTTTTAATATGTGCGGGTCTGACTATGTAACATCAATTAAATTTTCATAATAAAATGTGGTTGGTTTTTATTGAGTTTTTTGCGCTAAAATGGGTCTATTAAAAAACCCACGGTTTTTGTGTCGGTTTAAATTACAGGTCTATTTCACCTTTTCCTTCTCCTCGACATCCTCTTTGTAGACTCCCGGTATACTGTTAAAGAGACGCAAATTAAAACAGTGCAAAAGATGTTTCATCTCTGACTTTAAACGTACTTTATTTGTTTGCGATATTTAATTCACGAACACGCCATGGGTAAAAAGACCATCTGCCGCTTGGTATCGACATTTCCTGCAACGCTATCTTTTGGGAAAGAGAAATTCTTCCTAGATGTATGTGAATCGAGCATTTCCCACGAGAACTTCCTTCTACGAAATGTAACAGGACCGAAATAAACACAACACGCAAGAATTCAGCCACACAGCATCAGCCGAGCATACCCTCGACCCTGTTGCAGCAGCAAGCGCCTTCATTGTTGCAGTTTATCGGGGCGCACGAGCTAAGAAAGACACTGAGTCAGTTATTAGAACGGGCGCATGAATCAGCTCCTGCGACTGCAGTGTCGTGGAAATGGGATACAGCTTCAGATGCGGCACACTCACCATCGCGCGTAGTCCGTGTCCGATAGCAGCTCAGCAGCACGCCGACATCACGCACTCCACAAACATATAACGTTATCTGGAAGCAGTTTCAGCGCATGACGCTGCACTTCGCAACACCTGTTACTCGACAAACCACAGACCCGGCTGTAACGGGAAACGAACTTGGTCTCGTGAATCCTGTTCAAAATACTGGACTTTACTCGCAGTGCAAGCATGCAAAGTAATCGTGGAAAATGCCTTTTTGGGCAGCCACGACGGCTTGCTGTTTACCTTGCTAAGACAACTGATGACGAGAAGCAGAAAGGAATGACAACCCTGACGGAAATGGTAACGGACCGTGTAAGCAAGACGTTAAAAAGTTGATTAAGTCGATGGTGTGCAAATTAGGGACACAATGCTGAGTGAAATCGGATTCAATGCTCTACTCCGACGACGACGACGACGACGACGACGACGACGACGACGAGGAGGAGGAGGAGGAAGCAATGTGCATACAAGAAACTTCTCATTGACGATATGGATAAATGTGTTGTTATCGCGAACAATAAAAAGAAATACAAACTGTGTGAAAACTTGAGAGTTTTTCTCGCACGGAACTGCTCTTTGAAACTGGCAAGAAGATTCTGAGAAAAAACTGTTCTATTTATCGTAACTGGTTTTAAAAAGTGCCAGAATAAACGCGTCGTATGCAAACGACGAAGTCTACAGATGCTGGAAAAAAATATGGACCCATCGAATTCGCAAGACGTTGCTACGGTTAATACGCTGGTAGAAAACTATTTGCATTCCAAACACATACGTGCATAGCGATCAAATGCCCTTCTCTCGAAAGCAGACGACAAAGGCTCAACAATATTGAGATCTGGTGACTGGTGCCCAGGGGAGAGAGAATAATTCATCCTCTCGCTAATAAAACCAGCCCTGTGAAGAGTGGCCCTGTGTTCGTGTAACACAGCATCGATGTTGCGCAACAAACATTGTGCCCTACGATGAACCTGATAAGCCAAAGTGGTCTATAATACTTGGCAGTGACGCGTCCTTGCAGAGTACCCGTGGGGCACATGGAAACCACGATATAGCTGCCCCAATGACCACCAAACGTAAACCGAGACCTGAAGTTGGAAACTAGCCTCATCCGCCCAAATGACTTTCTTCCATTGGTCTTAAGTCCACGTTTTCCTGTTACGCGCATTTGCATCAATGTGTGGTTTAGGAATTTCAGCTCGCCCTGCTTATGAAGTTCCGTTCGTGTTGCTCAGGTGCTGACAGGATTCGAGAGTGTGACATTCAGTTCTGCGGTGACTTTTGCAGCTCTCGTGCTCTTATTTTTCGTCACAGTCAATAGCCGTGCGTCACGATCACTCGACACACACTTTCGTCCGAATTTTGATTTAGCGGTTGATGCTTTTCGCTTTCCCTTTTTGCGGTGCCTCTTGAAACAGCTAACACTTCGGTTACCGCCATACGAGCATCAACAATTTGCACACGTTCGAATGCACTGTGATCCGACATAATGCATTCACAGCTACACAGAACAGTGGTCTGCCTAAGACTGACGCTTGCAACGTGTTGGCACTGCACAGGTGCCGCTTGTGGTCAAATACAAGAGCCTAACGTGCAGGTTTGGCTACCGTATGCATTATTTCCAGTCATGCATTTTTCGTGGTGTTTCCAAATTTTGTCCAATCCCCGTAGTTCCGACTGTATTTTTACGGAAAAAATAAGTTTGAGAATGATGTGGCCGCGGTTGACTCAGACGAAACATGTATTCATACACATTACACTGGGAATAAAAGTTTTTAAAGAGACAGTATGCGAGCAATGTCAACCAAAGTGTTAAAATTCCTCATTTTTGTCGCACGGAGAGCCGTTTATAACAGCAGTCTGTACAGCCCTTCCTCCCTATCACGCGAATCGACGAATAAGCAGACACAGCCGTGACGAAAGAACGTAGCGATAAGTCCAAAACGCCGCATGTGAATTTTAAGCAATTAAACCATACCAAAATGCCTCAAATCATTAATTTTTTGAGTAACTTGCACTTCGCATTGGCAGCTAAACTGTTCAGATGTAATCATCACAGAACTGAGCGACAGAGGAAAGAAAGGCAAGGCAGTATATGATGTTACATTACATACGAACATTAATTTGTTGACACGAAATATTTTCTAACAATTCCTGTAGCCCAATTCTTATGATAAATTTCCAATGATGCATATTTTACTAACAATGAGACAGTTCCTTGTCTATCCCACGAAGTCATCATAAAAACTGAAAGTATCTATTGGATGACGAAAACAAACATTTCACTTGCACCAGGCTCAGCTGACAATAGAAAAGCTAATGCGTTCACGCATTTCACAGTACTTACTAGTTCTATTTAAACAGAATTGTGATGGTGTAAGAAATGGTCGCGGTCGAGGTCGAGGTCTTTTCCTGTCGGCCGGCCGCTGTGGCCGAGCGGTTCTAGGCGCTTCAGTGTGGAACCGAGCGACCGCTACGTCGCAGGTTCGAATCCTGCCTCGGGCATGGATACGTGTGATGTCCTTAGGTTAGTTAGGTTTAATTAGTTCTATATTCTAGGCGACTGATGGCCTCAGAAGTTAAGTCGCATAGTGCTCAGAGCCATTTGAACCACTTTCCTGTCAGAGAGGTAGTAATTCACGAAAGTGAACGAGTAAAACGGAAGTGATTTTCTGGCGTTCCCCAAAGTAGTGTTATAGGCACTCTACTGTTCCGTATCTACATAAACAATATAGGAGACAACCTGAGTAGCCATCTTAGGTTGTTTGCAGCTGATGCTGTCGTTTATCGTATAGTAGAGACATCAGAAGAGCAAAACGATTTAATAAAGATAAATGTATGGTGCGAAAATTGGCAACTGACTCTATATAATTAAAAGTGAGAGGTCATCGACATGAGAGCTAAAAGAAATCCGTAGCTTCGGTTAGACGATAAATCAGTTAAACCTAAAGGTCGTAAATTCAACTATATACCTAGGAATAGCAGTTACGCACAACTTAAATTGGAAAAAAACACGCAGAAAATGTTATGCGGAAGGAAAACCAAAGATTGAGTTTTATTGGCAGGACACTTGGAAAATGTAACAGAGCTACAAAAGAGACTGGGCATGGATGTATGTGATGTCCTTAGGTTAGTTAGATTTAATTAGTTCGAAGCTCTAGTCGACTGATGACCTCAGAAGTTAAGTCGCATAGTGCTCAGAGCTATACTAAAGAGACTGCCTACACTACGCTTGTCCGTCCTCTCTTAGAGTACTGCTGCGCGGTCTGGGACCCTTATCAGATGGGATTAACGGAGTACGTCGAGAAAGTTCACAAAAGAGCAGCACGTTTTGTATTATCGCGAAACAGGGGAGAGTGTGTCACGCACGCTATACAGGACTTCAGGAGGACATCATTAAACAAAGGGGTTTTACGTTGCAGCGCAATCTTTTACGAAATTTTGGTCACCAACTTTCTCCTCCGAAGCGAAAAAATTTTGTTGACGCCGACCTACATAGAAACAAATAATGATCACAATAAAATATGGGAAATCAGAGCTCGCACGGAAATGTATAGGTGTTCGTTTATTCTCGCGCGCTCTTAGGGATTGGAATAATTGTGAATTATTGTGAAGGTGGTTCGATGAACCTTCTGCCAGACACTTAGTGTGATTTGCAGAGTATCCATGTAGATGTAGACGTCATCTTTGCAAGGCTGAAAACATTAACTGGACTCCATATTACTACGAAACTCTGGAACATGCACAAAGGCAGATACTATTAACAAGCACATAAGAAGAAATCACAAAGAAAATTAATTTAGTTTTCACTCTATTGTTAAGACTTAAGTGATACCGCAAAGGCAACTGCTAATTACTGTAGATATTACATGCGTTGCAAATTCAACCGAATAGTGTCTGAACAACTGTGTCACAAAAACCCTCAATGGAAACTGAAATTCTATTTACAAATTACGATAGCATTGTGCCGCGTTATCTGTTTAGCGTCACCCAAGGCTATGCACCTGCCGTGTGGCGCGTGCACTGTGCGCCACAGGTACGGTAGAGCATCACTTCAGCCGCCTGGCGACTTTCAAATTTGGCCATTTTCAACATTTTTCAAAATCTATTTGCAAGTGAGTCTTATCAGCTAAAATTTTGACAGTGTTCCTTTCGTTGTATCTACCCTGTACAAAAAATTTCAGGGCAAGTTTCGACATTTCGGAATGGCCCGTCCCCTTGTAAGTATATGGCAGCGTACGCTTACACAACCTCCCTTCTTCACTTCTTGGGAGTAACACATTGCTGAGACCCAGACACTGTCTTCAATTCTCTTTGCAGGGTAATAATTAACTCACCCAAACAGCAATATACACAACCATGCGGTTCGCTAATGAAGTTAAGACGCGTAGTTCCTATCTTGTAGTTATGTGGACATTTTCTACATTTTATTGGGTTAATAGTATGGACACTAATTTCACATATAAATGCTACTGGAACGACAATTAAGCCACGCTTTCTTCTCTGGTGTAAGAGAACGTCACCCACCACCAAAGTACATCTAGACAGCTTCCACATCATGAAACAAAATACCAGAATTGACTCTTTTGTGAACACCACAAACATCAAATACATCCACGTCACTGGAAAGAAAGTAGGTTAGTGTTCTGTCCACTGTGACCTTTATGAAACATCTTGGAATAACCGGACGCAAAATGAAAACCAGCAACAAAATTATCTGACTGGAACAAGCACGGGAGTACACACAGAAACTTTACATACAGGAGAATAGATTGTGCGCTTTATTGCCGAATAATGGGCTAGTGTATAAGCTAGAAGCAGATAAGATTGATATAAAAAATGTTCAAATGTGTGTGAAGTCTTATGGGACTTAAGCTTAGGGACTGATGACCTTAGCAGTTAACACTACTTAACCTAAAGTATGCTAAGGACAAACACACACACACACACACACACACACACACACACACACACACACACACACATGCCCGAGGGAGGACTCAAACCTCCGCCGGGACCAGCCGCACAGTCCATGACTGCAGCGCCTTGACCGCTCGGTTAACCCCCCGCGGCTAAGATTGATATACAACTAAACAAAACAAATAAAAGAATTGTCACTCGCAAGCAGAAATTAACACCAGTTCAAAAATGGTTCAAATGGCTCTGAGCACTACGGGGCTTAACATCTGAGGTCATCAGTCCCCTAGAACTTAGAACTACTTAAACCTAACCAACCTAAGGACATCACACACACATCCATGCCGGAGGCAGGATTGGAACCTGCGACCGTAGCGGTCGCGCGGTTCCAGACTGAAGCGCCTAGAACCGCTCGGCCACACAGGCCGGCTAACACCAGTTCCCTAGCTTCTTTTCTTATCTACTACGAATATTGCACTACCAGGCAGTGCATCAAGAACAGACTACCATGCGACATATGAATTCCTAGACACTCTCCAATCATCAAAATTCTTTCTCGTCTTCCACGTATCAGGCTTAATATAAAGAGCTTGTATGGGATCTCAGCCTAATTCTTGCGATTTAGAAGAACGCTTGTCGGACACCGCTAGACAAAAATTGACGCATCGGTTTCAACCAACGGTTCCGCCGACAACCATATAGCTGGGGAAAAAAAAAACCCTGAAGCCGCCTTAGTCGGATATAAAAAAAGGTATGCAATACGTAATGTATCCCTTTACAAATGGTATACTTTATACAGCCCAGGATGCGAGAGCGCCGCAATGCAGCGAACAGCGCAACACGTTTTTAGTTGTACATCTATTGAGGACACTCATGTGGAGACGTTTGTTGGTTCAAATGTGTGTAAATTCCTAAGGGACCAAACTGGTGAGGTCATCAGTCCGTAGACTTACACACTACTTAAACTAACTAACTTATGCTAACAACAAAACACACACACACACACACACACACACACACACACACACACACACACACACACACACACACACACACGGCCATGCCCGAGGGAGGACTCGAACCTCCGGGGGGAGAGGCCCAGCATGGCGCCTCAAACCGCGCTGCCGTTCGTTGGTCAGACAGCTCTGATGCAATATTGATATAAACAATGTGTTAAAATGTTGACTTGCTATGATTTTATACGTGTTTCTTAATATTTTTGTATGCCTGTCTTATATCTTTTCTGTTTCACGTGCGTCACACTTTTCTGAAGCTGTGCCATGTGCCAAATAAAATAAATAACCTCAATACAGTAGCAGCACTTGCTCAGTCGCACAAGAAAGGAACTGGCCTTGCCTAAGGCATCATCCCAACATTTTAATCCCGTCATTTTAAAAAAAAATACAGAAAAGCCACATCGACCCCATCAGCGCCGGACGCGGATTTCCAATCTGCTTCTCGAGAAAATACACCGACGGAAAGAAACCGCAACATAAAAACAAATTAATATAGAGCAACGAAATTTCGCGAATACATTTGTCTAGGTAACATATTTAAGTGATTAACATTGCAAGATCACAAGCCAATGTAAGTGAGAGAGAAGCCATTGCAAATGTGAAATACTGGTGCATTAATAACCCGTGTAACCGTCAGAATGTCGAAAGCAAGCATGCAAACGTGCATACACTGTGTTGTACAGACGCCGGATATCTGTTTATGGAGTTGAATTCCATGCATTTTATACTTGATCGGTCAGTACTGGGACGGTTAATGCTGGTTGTGGATGACGTTGGACTTGTCGTCCGACGATATCCCATACACAGATAAGCCAAAACATTACGGTTGGTTGGTTTGTGGGATTAAAGGGACCAGACTGCTACGGTCATCGGTCCCTTTTTCCAAATACTAAAAACGCCCACAGAGAATGAAAACGATCAACAGAATAGATGACTGACGACACAGAACAAGAGAAACTTAGACAAAGACCAGACAAGACGGACTAAAATCACACAGAGTGTGACGGTGGTTGGCCGACCATAGAAAAAAAAAAAAAAAGGAAAAGCCAACCGCCGAGAAACACATTAAAAAATCAGACTAAAATCGTAGGCCATAGGCCAGAATCAACACAAAGACACACACATTAAGCGATAAACGCCCCCTGCCCGAATAAAACGCAAAACTATGTCCGCTATATCAGAGTCGTCAGTTAAAAGGGCACGGAGTGTATCAGGCAGCGCATACGTCTGCCTGAGCACAGTTGAAAGGGCGCACTCCAACAGAATATGTACCACCGTCAAGGCCGCCCCAAAACGACAAAGAGGTAGCTCCTCACAACACAGTAAATAACTGTGTCAGTCGGGTTTGGCCAATGCGGAGCCGCCAAAGGACGACTGAGTCCCTGCGGTTGGCTCGCATGGATGACCGCCACACAGTCGTCTCCTTTATGGCACGGAGTTTATTGGCCGTGGTCCGATCGCGCTATTCAGCGTACCAAAGCGTAAAAACGTGTCGGCGGAGGACTGCTCGCAAATCAGTCTCTGGGAGGCCAATGTCCAGAGACGGTTTACTGGTGGCCTCTTTCGCCAGGCGGTCAACATTTTCATTTCCAGGTATCCCAACATGGCCTGGGGCCCAAACAAAGACCACAGAGCGGCAGCAACGGGCAAGAGTATGCAGTGACTCCTGGATAGCCATCACCAGACGAGAACGATGCCAAT
Organism: Schistocerca gregaria; assembly: GCF_023897955.1. Classification (NCBI taxonomy): domain Eukaryota; kingdom Metazoa; phylum Arthropoda; class Insecta; order Orthoptera; family Acrididae; genus Schistocerca; species Schistocerca gregaria. The sequence goes on from NC_064931.1 coordinate 48,650,619, forward strand.
TCCAGCTGAAGGCGAGGGGGAGGCACACACCACGGGGGTGTACGCAGAGGTGCCCGGAAAGGAAGCGGAAGAGGTAAAGCCCCAAGCCCGGAGAGAAGCTCTCGGACGCGGACCGCTATCGTACATCCAGCCCTGGGCCGACGTTCTGGAAGTTTGACGTGCGACTGTGGGATTAGTAGCCGATAGTTAGGATGCCCGGGCAAGCTGAAAACATGGGCAGCATAAGCGGCCAGCAAACTTTGGCGCCGTAACCGCAGTGGAGGGACACCTGCCTCCACTAGTATGCTGGTCCACAGGGCTGGTACGGAAAGCACCAGTGGCAAGGCGTATCCCGCTGTGGAGGATTGGGTCCAGAACTCGCAACGCAGATGGGGATGCTGAGCCAGAAACCAGGCTCCCATAATCCAGATGGGACTGGATTAACGCCTGGTAGAGCCGTAACAGGGTAGATCGGTCGGCGCCCCAGCTGCTGTGGCTCAAGCATCGCAGAGCATTAAGAAGCCGCCAACTCTTCTGTTTAAGCTGCCGAATATGAGGCAACCAAGTCAACCGGGCATCAGAAACCACACCCAAAAACCTATGGGACTCTACCACAGCAAGAAGTACGCCGTCAAGATAAGGCCGCGGCTCCAGGTGAACAGTGCATTGCCGGCAGAAATGCATAACGCAGGTCTTGGCAGCCGAAAACTGGAACCCATGAGCTACAGCCGAAGACTGCGCCTTACGGATTGCGCCCTGTAGCTGACGTTCAGCAGCTGCAATGCCAATAGAGCTATAGTAAAGGCAGAAGTCGTCAGCATACAGGGAAGCGGAGACCGAATTTCCCACCGCTGTAGCGAGCCCATTTATTGCAACTAAAAACAGGCAGTCACTGAGGACAGATCCCTGTGATACCCCGTTCTCCTGGACTCGGGAGGAACTATGGGAGGCCGCGACTTGCACGCGGAAGGTACGATACGACAGAAAATTTCGGATAAAGATCGGCAGAGGGCCCCGAAGACCCCATCCATGAAGCGTAGAAAGGATGTGATGACGCCATGTCGTATCGTACGCCTTCCACATGTCGAAAAAGACAGCGACCAGGTGCTGACGGCGGGCAAAGGCAGTACGGACGGCCGACTCCAGACTCACCAGATTGTCGGCAGCGGAGCGGCCTTTACGGAACCCAACCTGAGACAGAGCCAAAAGGCCCCGAGACTCCAGTACCCAACTCAAGAGCCGGCTCACCATCCGTTCAAGCAACTTGCAAAGAACGTTGGTGAGGCTAATGGGACGGTAGCTGTCCATCTCCAAAGGGTTCTTGCCAGGTTTCCGAGTGGGGATAACAATACTTTCCCGCCACTGCGACGGAAACTCACCCTCGGCCCAGACCGCCACTGCGACGGAAACTCACCCTCGGCCCAGAGACGGTTGTAAAGGTCGAGGAGCCGCCGGTGGCAGTCCACTGAAAGGCGTTTCAGCATCTGACAGTGGATGCCTTCTGGCCCAGGAGCGGTATCAGGGCAAGCGGCTAGGGCACTGCGAAATTCCCACTCACTGAATGGAACATTGTACAATTCTGGATGGTGGGTGCGAAACGAAAGGCTCCGACGTTCCATTCGCTCTTTAATGGAGCGGAAGGCCAGGGGGTAATTCGCAGAGGCGGAACTCAGAGCAAAATGCTCTGTCAAGCTGTTTGGAATGACGCCGGAGTCAGTACAAACTGCTCCATTCAGTGAGAGCGCTCGGACGCTGACAGGGGTTCGATAGCTGTAGAGGCGTCGAATCTTGGCCCAGACCTGCGATGGAGAGACATGGAGGCCAATGGTTGAAACATACCGCTCCCAGCACTCCTGCTTGCGTTGGCGGATAAGGCTGCGGGCCCCTCGCAGGCAGCCGTTTGAAGGCGATGAGGTGTTCTATGGAGGGATGTCGCTTGTGACTCTGGAGCGCCCGCCGGCGATCTTTAATCGCTTCAGCGATCTCAGGCGACCACCAAGGCACAGTTCTCCGCCGAGGGGACCCAGAAGAACGGCCGATTCTACGGCAGTAACGATGCTGGTGGTGACTGACTGAACTACCGCATCAATGTCGTCATTAGAGAGAGGCTCAATAGCGGCAATGGAGGAGAACAAGTCCCAGTCAGCCTTATTATAGCCTAGAGAGAGGCTCAATAGCGGCAATGGAGGAGAACAAGTCCCAGTCAGCCTTATTCATAGCCCATCTGCTGGGGCGCCCAGAAGAGTGACGCCATCTCAGTGACAGAAAGATCGGAAAGTGGTCACTACCACACAGGTCGTCATGCACACTCCATTGACAGACGGTAAGAGGCTAGGGCTGCAGATGGAAAGGTCAATGGCGGAGTATGTGCCATGCGCCACACTGAAGAGTGTGAAGGCACCATCATTTAAAATCGAAAGATAGAGCTGCGCCAATAAATGCTCGACGGTAGCGCCTCGACCTGTTGCCACTGACCCAGCCCACAGAGGGTTATAGGCATTGAAGTCGCCCAGTAACAAGAAAGGTGGTGGCAATTGGGCTATCAGTGCAGCCAGGACATGCTGCGCGACATCAACATCCAGTGGAAGGTGAAGACTGCAGACGGTAACAGCCTGTGGCGTCCACACCCGAACAGCGACAGCCTCTAAAGCTGTCTGTAGAGGGAAGGACTTGCTGTGAAGAGAGTTAAGGACATAAATGCAGACGACACCAGACACCCTTCCATAAACTGCCTGGTTCTTATAATAATCCCGATAGCCATGGAGGGCGGGGGTTCACATTGCGGGACACCAAGTTTCCTGAAGAGCAATGCAGAAGAAAGAGTGAAGGGTGATAAGTTGTTGGAGCTCAGCTAGATGGTGGAAGAAACCACTGCAGTTCCACTGGAGGATGGTATTTTCCACGTCTGAGAAAGGCGTAACGGAACTGGGAAGGCAGATTACGCCACTGGGTCACCTGCTGCCTCCGATTGAGCACCTGTGCTAGTGCTATCCATGGTGTCCGAGGAACCGGCGAGATCGAGGTCCTTAGCAGACGCCAGAATCTACACCTCGGCTTCAAATGCAGAGCGGAAGGGTTGCGGTGGGGTGGGTGCCACAGCGAGTTCCTTGGGCTCAGAGCTCTTCTTCTTAGCTTTCTCACGCTGCTCCTTGGGTTTTACTGGCTGGGAGGGCTTCACCGATTCAGTCTCCGGGACTGAGGAGGATCACGAAGCCCTACGATCAGCTGACGGTGGGCACTTACGCCACTGTCGGTCGTCAGCCTTCCCGCTGGTGGAAACCTGGGAAGGGAGGAACCCAAGCGACCCCTTGCGAGCGTGAGAAACCGAAGAAGTTGGACACTTCTCCTGCTTAGAAGCAGGGACGGACGTACCTCATGGGTGGTATGGTGTTGCTCCTGATGTAGGTGGCACAGGAGCAACCCGGTGGGTAGAGTCCTCCCCCCACTGGCAAGGGGTCACGTGGAGTTGTACTACTCGTCGATCCGGTCGGAATTCGCAAAACTGATGGGGCTAACACAGGTGTTGTAGCAGTGGCGTAGGAAGATGTCAGTCTCACAGGATGTAATCGGTCGTATTTCCTTTTGGCCTCAGTATAGGTCAGTCGGTCCAGGGTCTTATATTCCATGATTTTGCGTTCTTTCTGTAAGATTCTGCAGTCTGGCGAGCAAGGTGAATGAGGCTCTCCACAGTTACCACAGATGGGAGGCGGGGCACAGAGTATCGGGATGAGATGGGCGTCCGCAATCTCGACATGTCCTCTAAATGCTCTACGAAGAACTGAGGCTTTGTGGAGAGAAAAGACTCCCCATCAGATCTCGTACATACTAGGAACCAGGGAGAATAACTGTCACTGCCATTCTGGGACTTACGCTCCTCCCACTGTGTGGCCAGAGAGGGGAATGTTTTCGGATTGTACTTCTCAGCATTAAATTGAGCCCGAGAACGCTTAGAGACTGCTGGCGGCTGGCCGCCAGCGAGAGATGATGTACCACGCTTCATTGCGGGTCATCCGCCCTGATGCCACCTACTCCGACCGAGGGCCCTCCCCATGGGCGCCACCCAGCCTCAGCAAGGGCCACCCGGCAGGATGGCCATTGCCGGGAGTCCCGGTACTCCAGGACTCCTTGGCATACATGGGGAGTTAACGGCGCAGGCATCAGTAGAGCGATCCCTGTGTTGTCAGAGGGCTACAACCAACAGGGTACATGGCGGCTACCGTGCTGGATGTTAGGTGACATGTAGTCCACGGTCGTCGTCTCCGCAAAGCTCAACACTACACAGTGCATAGTGAAAATTGAACCCAGGAACACATCCTCGCCCAAGAGATGGAGAACGAGCGGGACGGCAATGCGACGACGAGAAATCTGGCTAGAGGTCTTAATGCACGATGGACAAAATGCACCATGTAAGGCACCCTTCCCCAATTGGCTCGCTCTGCGGAAGAATTTGGAAAGATGGAGGTCAAACCCAACAGGGGACCATCACAGAAGGCCGAAACGTTTGAGACTCCTTTTAGTCGCCTCTTACGACAGGCAGGAATACCGCGGGCCTATTCTTAACCCCGAACCCGCAGGGGGGAAAACCATTACGACTACTGCCCATCACGACGCTGAATGCGACTTGGTAGCGTTACAGGCACGTGCCGCGGTAAAAAAAATATTTAAGCGGATTGATTGAGTGATTGATTGACTGACTGATTGATTGATTGATTGATTGAGGGGTTTATGGGACTAAACGGCGAGGTGGTCAGTCCTGCGTTTCTGAAGCTATTCGTGGAAGAAAAAGGGTCCGCTAAAAGTGGACGGATCCAGTCTGAGGATTCAAACCATAAAACGAGGAAGTTAAAACCTACACAGTAAAAGGCGTAAAAGGGTTGACCAAATTTAAAAACTGGATAAACAGAGGGAGTAAAAGAGCGATCTTTCCACGGTGGAGTGGTCATGGGTCCCGAGCTGCGAAAAACATGAAGAAAGGCCCCTACCACAACCACCTTGCCCCTGCTCCAGGAATAATGCAAGACCTATGAGGTATCGAATAGATTGCTTCCCCTCTACTTATACCTCCCGAGAATGTAAAATTAGAGAGATTCGAGCGCGCACGGAGGCTTTCCGGCAGTCGTTCTTCCCGCGAACCATACGCGACTGGAACAGGAAAGAGCACGTAAAGTGCCCTCCGCCATACACCGTTGGGTGGCTTGCGGAGTATAAATGTAGATGTAGGCCTTATATCTGAAAATAAAAACCACTTTCACGGAGAAAATTGAGGACCAGTTTAACTATCAGTGAATCGTCTCCTAATATTAAAATAAAGGACTCTGGAAGACTATAGACAGTATGAAGGGCCAAAATAATCGGTCATTCCATCAATATAGGGTATACCGTCAGTCCGGCTCCATAACCACGTTGTGGGATGGTTCGTTACGTAAGAGAAAACAATGGGTGAGTCTGGTACGACCAATGCACAGACGACATAAAACAGTGAAGTCCTTCCGAGAGTAGCGGTAGGAAGAGCACCAAACCGCTGTGGTCTCCTAGATTGTGTGGAGTTATTATGGTAGCAGTAGCGCACCAGATCTCATTCCACTTTTGGGCACAGACAGATTTGACGTAAATCCGCAAATCCACAGCTGGAACCATGAAAGGGAATGAGAAATAAGTATCTGATTCTCTACCCAAACGGTTAGCCAGTTCATTCCCTGGGATGCCCACATGACTCGGGAACCACAAAGAGACAACTGAGCAGGTAGCATGGCCAAGGGCAGAGAGGTGGTCATGGATAGCAGAACCAAAGATTGACAAGAGTACCATCGGTCGATAGCCTGCAAGCTGCTCACTGAGTCGGTACATATTAAAACTGTGGAGGGAGGCCTGAGTAACAAAATGGAGGGCCCTGTTAATAACTAACAACTCTTTTGTGAACACACTAAATGATCCTGGAAATAAATGATGTTCTAAGCCCGTAGGAGACGTGAAAGCATATCCCACCTTATCTATCATCTTAGAACCATCTGTGTAGGAGATGGTAACACCCTGTAACTCTGCAAATTTGGAACGAACAAGACGCCAGAAAACCACAGGGCCGACAGAGACGTTAAGACCCTGGAATAGGTTGGTCCTAAGCTGTGGTCTGGGCACCACTCAAGACGGGGTGTGGGACGAAATACATGGGGCGCATTCCACTGAGTGGAAACAGAAACACCGAGAGAGGGAAGTGAGACGCATTTCAACCGGCAATCCCACCTGTGGGCAGTTGTCAGGAGAGACACATCCCTCGTTTGCAAAGACGACAGGATACTCAATATGGTCAGGGCATCGGGGAATGGCGATTGTGTGAGAAACCAGGAGATGGATCCGTCGTATTTGTAGATGGGGAATTCCCTCTTTTGTGAGGAGACTGTCAATAGGAGTAGCGAGAACGGCACCAATAGCCAGACACACCCCACAATGGCGAACAGGGTCAAGTACTTTCAGAGTGGAAGGAGTCGCTGAGCATAAACCTGACTACCATAATCTAGTCTGGACAAGACCAAAGCATGGTTAAGATGGAGAAGAGTAGCATACCCCAAGTTATGTGGGCCAGGAGGCAGAGAACGTTAAGTTTCCACATGCATGTAGTCTTCAGATGGCTAATATCAGGCAGCCACATCAGTTTTGTATCAAAAATACCTTGTGACCCTTCTGCACACATCGAACAAAAGGAATGCCACGTTTCTCCAGATTAGGCCGGAGTTCCTCATCAGTTAGCAGAATGAGGTACCTATGACAAATCACTCTCTAGACCATATTCAGAGACTGGTGAAGGAGCATACACACTGGGACATTGCCAAGACGATCGCAAGCATGAAGAGCTGCAGATTTGGCGGCAGAAGCAGCTTTGATCAACAGGGAGCTCGACCGCATCTTACTGGGAACTGCAACTTCACCAACCTTGTCCTTGATATTCTCCACAAAAACAATGGCGTTATGGCGGTGGATGTGTCCCCGTCCATCCACGGGTTACTGGGGAAAGTGCTTCATCCCAAGACGGCGAGCCTGACCCCCCTTGTGTTCGCTTTATCGGGCAACAACAAAGTTATTGACTGTGGATGGTATCGTCACAATGGAAATAATGAAGTCACTGTAAAAAAGTCATTAATTTTGGCACTTATCTTGAATGAACTCCCACGTAGATTTCGTCGAAGTTGTTATGGCTCACCTTGTTGATTCTAGGATGATTCCACTTTGACTGCTAGAAGGTCCAGATCTGTATTTTAGCAATATTTGAAGACCTAACAAATGCGTTTTTCAGGAAATTCTTAATGATCAAACAATCCCAGATCAGAACAATGGTATGGTAGAAATAATTTTTGACTTGGTGTTCACGATCCACATTTTTATTAAACTTCTTGTAAATTCACATATACTTCTTAATTGTCACATCACCAAGAAAACAGTTTTGTATCAATCTTCATATATTTAATTTCCACTTTAACCAAACACAAAACTTGACTGTTCTTTTACAAAGCGAAATAACAACTTCTGCAAAGAGAAACAAAGACTGCTCTGTGCGCGTTCGCGCCAAAACGATTACAAGTAAGTCAAAGATTATGACAGCCTTAGAGAAATGAATACACACAAGAACCATATCACTGTAATATATCGATACATCGGAGTACCTATACATTAATAAAACCAAATGTGAATATTGTCACAAAAATATGTCTGTTACTTCGCAGAAAAGTAGTACGATATTACTGGTATCGAGAACTAGCGTTGGAGTGCCGTAATGGTCACGTAAATAAAGAACCATTACAAGGGAAAGGTTGAGAGGAAGGAAGGAGGCAGATAAATCCGCGCCGTAGACGCTAGGAAGGGAGTTCTTCCCCAAATGGCTCACACTAAAAGCAGAAAATTTAGGGGCGGAGGTCGAATCTCAAGTAGGGACCTAAACGCCAAAAAGGAAGAAGGACAACAGGTATGAGGAACAAAACTGCAAGCAATACAGGGAACTGGTTGGATGGCCAGATCGACATAGAACACAGCGAGAGGAAGGAGAGGGCAGCGGGGAAGGAGCGACGATAGGGAGGGAGGGGCCCCATGTGAGCCACGCACGAGGTCACAGAAGAACCGTGAGCCCCTGGGGGGTATGAAAGCAGAGCAGAGATGGACGGGAGATCATCCAAGCGAAGAAATGGGCTGCAAATGGGGAAATCCACTGAGGTAAGCGACTTTGACAAAGGGCAGATTATTATTATTATTATTTCTTTCTTATCTCAGACGTTGTGTCTGGTCAAAAGTAGAAAGTGACGCAGACCTTGATCAAGCGTGACTTCCTTTTAACTGTACGGTACATGTTATATTGCATTTAGGAACTTTCGGGTAATTGAACACGTATCAATAATTACGGATTTCTGTAGTTGTATATATAAGTTTGGATGTAGCTGTATTGCATTGATGTACTGGTGGATATTGTGTGGTATGACTCCTGTAGTTGATAGTATAATTGGTATGTCAACTTTATCCTGATGCCACATATCCTTGACTTCCTCAGCCAGTTGGCTGTATTTTTCAATTTTTTCTCCTGTTTTCTTTTGCATATTTGTTGTATTGGATATGGATATTTCGATTAGTTGTGTTAATTTCTTCTTTTTATTGGTGAGTATGATGTCAGGTTTGTTATATGGTGGTGTTTTATCTGTTATAATGGTTCTGTTCCAGTATAATTTGTATTCATCATTCTCCAGTACATTTGGTGGTGCATATTTGCATGTGGGAACGTGTTGTTTTATAAGTTTATGTTGTAAGGCAAGCTGTTGATGTATTATTTTTGCTACATTCTCATGTATTCTGGGGTATTCTGTATTTGCTAGTATTGTACATCCGCTTGTGATGTGATCTACTGTTTCTATTTGTTGTTTGCAAAGTCTGCATTTATCTGTTGTGGTATTGGGATCTTTAATAATATGCTTGCTGTAATATCTGGTGTTTATTGTTTGATCCTGTATTGCAATCATGAATCCCTCCGTCTCACTGTATGTATTGCCTTTTCTTAGCCATGTGTTGGATTCGTCTTGATCTATGTGTGGCTGTGTTAGATGGTACGGGTGCTTGACATGTAGTGTTTTCTTTTTCCAATTTACTTTCTTCGTATCTGTTGATGTTATGTGATCTAAAGGGTTGTAGAAGTGGTTATGAAATTGCAGTGGTGTAGCCGATGTATTTATATGAGTGATTGCTTTGTGTATTTTGCTAGCTTCTGCTCGTTCCAGAAAGAATTTTCTTAAATTGTCTACCTGTCCATAATGTAGATTTTTTATGTCGATGAATCCCCTTCCTCCTTCCTTTCTGCTTAATGTGAATCTTTCTGTTGCTGAATGTATGTGATGTATTCTATATTTGTGGAATTGTGATCGTGTAAGTTTATTGAGTGCTTCTAGGTCTGTGTTATTCCATTTCACTACTCCAAATGAGTAGGTCAATATTGGTATAGCATAAGTATTTATAGCTTTTGTCTTGTTTCTTGCTGTCAATTCTGTTTTCAGTATTTTTGTTAGTCTTTGTCTATATTTTTCTTTTAGTTCTTCTTTAATAATTGTATTATCTATTCCTATTTTTTGTCTGTATCCTAGATATTTATAGGCATCTGTTTTTTCCATCGCTTCTATGCAGTCGCTGTGGTTATCCAATAGGTAATCTTCTTGTTTAGTGTGTTTTCCCTTGACTATGCTATTTTTCTTACATTTGTCTGTTCCAAAAGCCATATTTATATCATTGCTGAATACTTCTGTTATCTTTAGTAATTGGTTGAGTTGTCGATTTGTTGCTGCCAGTAGTTTTAAATCATCCATGTATATCAAATGTGTGATTTTGTGTGGGTATGTTCCAGTAATATTGTATCCATAATTTGTATTATTTAGCATGTTGGATAGTGGGTTCAGAGCTAGGCAGAACCAGAAAGGACTTAAAGAGTCTCCTTGGTATATTCCACGCTTAATCTGTATTGGCTGTGATATTATTTGAATTTGTTTGGATATTAAGTGTGGTTTTCCAATTTGTCATTACTATGTTTAGGAACTGTGTCAATTTAGGATCTACTTTGTATATTTCCAATATTTGTAGTAACCATGAGTGGGGTACACTATCAAAAGCTTTTCGGTAATCAATGTATGCGTAGTGTAGCGACCTTTGGTTTTAGCTTGATATGTTACCTCTGCATCTATTATCAGTTGCTCTTTGCATCCTCGTGCTCCTTTGCAACAGCCTTTTTGTTCATTTATAATTTTGTTCTGTGTTGTATGTGTCATTAATTTCTGTGTAATGACTGAAGTTAATATGTTGTCTATTGTTGGTAGGCATGTTATGGGGCGGTATTTAGCTGGGTTTGCTGTGTCTGCTTGATCTTCAGGTTTCATATAAGTTATTCCATGTGTAAGTGTATCAGGGAATGTGTATGGGTCTGCAATGTAACTGTTAAATAATTTAGTTAGATGTGTATGTGTTGAGGCGAATTTCTTTAGCCAGAAATTTGCTATTTTGTCTTTTCCAGGGGATTTCCAATTGTGAGTAGAATTAATTGCTTTGGTGACTTCATGTTGCAAAATTATCACTTCAGGCAATTGTGGTATCATCTTGTATGTGTCTGTTTCTGTTTCTATCCACCGTGCATGCCTGTTATGGTGTACCGAGTTTGACCATATGTTGCTCCATAAGTGTTCCATGTCTTATGTTTGGTGGATTGTCTATTTAAATGTGTGTGTTATATTGTCTGGTAAAATTTCTTTTAGTTTGTGTTGAATGTTTGGTTTTGTTTCCTTCTGTTTTCACTTTTTTATATCTTCTAAGTCGTTTGGCCAATGCTTGTAATTTCTGCTTCTTTTCATTTAATTGCTCTATCGCTTCTTGTTATGAGATTTTACCTAACCTTTTTCGTTCTTTGTCTGATATTTCTTTTCTTATAAATTGTGTTAGCTGTCCAATGTCTTTTCAGTTTTTCTATTCTGATCTGTAGCCTGTGTTGCCATGCTGGTTTTGTGGGTTTCTTCTGTGTGTTGGTTGATTCTGATCTCTGCCTAGTGTGTATATTTAGTGTACTGAGTGCTCCTATATAAACCAGTAGTTGTAACTCTTCCATAGTTGTGTTTTCATTTATTTTGTTGTGTATGATTGTGTTGATAGTTTTTATTGTTGTTTCGACTTGTGGGTTATTTGGCGGTCTATGCAAGAATGGTCTAATGTCTGTATTTGTGTCTTTGTGTTCTATATATGCCAGCTGAAATTTTTCTTCTGTATCTAACATGTGTGTCACTTCGTGTTCTATTTGTACTTATTCTGGTGGCAGTCTTAAGATTTCGTTTTCCTCTGATTGTTTAATTGATGTGTGTTGTTGTTTGTTTGTTTGCTCTGGGATGTGTGAGTCCATTACTGTATTTTCTTCTTCTGATTGCACATTATTTTGTTCCAGTATTTGTTGTACTTTATTATTACTATTATTATTATTATTATTATTATTATTATTATGCAGAGCTTGTGAACGAGTATCTCGAAAACGGCGAAGCCTGTCGAATCTTCACGTGCTACTGACATGGTCATCTACAGAAAGAGGTAGGAGTACAGTAAAATTACCACTAGGCGCTAAATGGTTGGTCATCCGCGGCTCTTTACAGAACGGCAGGTTCGGAGTCATGTTTGCTCTGTAAAGTAGACAAATGGTGATGCACAAACAAGTGTTTCGGAGCATACCACTCAGTGCTGAAAATGGATCTTTGCAACCGACCACCCCTATGTGTTAACATGTTGAAACAATTACATCGTCAATTACGATTGAAGTGGGCAAAGGACCATCGGGATTCGACCGCAGATCAACAGAAAAGTGTCAACTCTTCGGGTGAATCATATTTTTGCCACATTAGGTCGATGGTCGAGGTAAACGGCGGCTCGAAGCTTGCAGCGCGCCACGGTCGCATGCTGGTGGGTTCAGTATTACCCTATGGGACACATTCTCCTGCGCTCGCATGGGACCTGTTTTCGTAATCGAAGACACGCTGACAGCTGCGAACCACCAGCATTCCTTTGTGCTTGATGTCTTCCCCGACGGCGACGTCATCTTCCAGCAGTATAACTGACCGTGTCTCGGAGCCAGAACCGCGCTACAGTAGTTTCAGGAGCATTATAATGAACTGAGGCTGATGTCTCAGCGAAGAAATTCGCCTGATGTAAATCCCACGGGACCCATCTGTGGCGCCATCGGGTGCCATGACAGCGTACGCAAATCAGCGGCCCGTTATTTACGTGAATTACAAGACCTGTGCTAAGACGTCTAATGCCATATATCTCGACAAATCTACCAACAAGCTGTGGGATCTCTGACGCGCAGAACCAGTCATGTATTTTGTTCCAAAGACGGAAAAACAAGTTTTAAGCTGATGATCATAATGTTTTGGCTCATCAGTGTATGTGCTCGTTTAGAGACAGATCTGGTGATCGAGCAGGCCCACGAAACACGTCGACACTCGGTAAACCGTGATGGGTTGCACCGGCGGTGTGTGGGAGAACTTTATCCTGTTGGAAAACACCCCCTGGAACGCAGTTCGTGAACGGCTGCACGACAGGTCCAATCACTAGAATGACATACAGATTTGTAGTCAGTGTGCGTGGGATAACCACGATAGTGCTCCTGCTGTCATACGAAATCACACCCCACAGCACGCACACAGGTTGGTTGCAGGCCCTCAAATGACCTCCTCCTAATCAACACACGGCCATCATTCGCACTAAAGCAGAACCAGCTTTCACCGGAAGGCACAACATACCTCCACCCTGTCCTCCAATGAGCTCTCGCTTGTAATCTCTGAAACCACAAATGGGGGTAGTATGGGATCAACGGAACGCACGCACAGAACGTCTGGGCCGGAGCTTGTCTTGAAGTAACCGATTTTAAGCAGCTCGTGATGCTAACTGCTGCTGCACATGCAGTACGATGCGCCAGAGCCATGCGCTGAAGAAAAGATCTGCCGATTGAGCAGGCCCAGGAAACCTATGGACACTCTGTAGACTACGATGGGTCTCTCTGTAGTACCACGTGGCCGTCAGGAGCCCGGACTTCTTGCGACCATAGATTCTCATGAGCATTGCTGCTAGCAATCGTGTACAGTGGGTACACTCCTGTCACGTCTTTCTGCAGTATCGCAGAAGGAATATCCAGCTCTATTACACAACTTCTTTCAAACTCAGTGACGTGTTGATAATGACTGGCGTCTTTGTCACTTTAAAGGCATTCTTGACTGACATCAACTCACCACATCCTATCTCAAAGCTAACCAACATTCTCGACCGTTACAGCTACTGATGAATAGACATCATCTTTCAGATGTAGAAATACACCTTCCAACTTCCGATTACGTCGCACAACTCCTTGGTGTGGCGATTTTTTTTCCATCAGTGTGTCCTAAGTTCACTGTCAAACATTATGCCATCCATCGATTACGCTCGATTCGGTGTTACCAGTGTAACATTTATGTGAAGAAAGTTACAGCCCTCCTAACATAACTGATGTCAAGGATTTCCTATTTCCCAATGAACTGAAAACGTGGACCTGTCCGCACATTATAAGTGATTCGTTTGACAATCCATTTTCCCTCGTGAGACCGTCCTCCATTCAACAAGCCATCTTGACGGATCCGTAATCTTGCATTTCGTGCTCATCAAGGATACGGAAAGACCATCTACTTCCGAAATAACGAGTCTTTGGTAAGTATATTTGGGTTAAATCGCCAAAAATTCGTCTATACACCACAATTATAATAACAGATGCTAGGCAGATCATAACGTAGTACGAGGAACGATGTCATAGGACTGCGGGCATTGGATAAGACAATCAGTGCAATTGTGATTCAAGTAAACCACGTATTAAAACAATGAAGGCGTGGAACCTTGGAGACTGGTGGTGATTATGGACCGCCTTAAGGCCATGAACACGTCGGCGAATGGAGAGTTATAGCATACCTCTTCCGTTCCTCGTGCAAGAGAAAAGATTATATTGTGGTCACCTACTTTCTGTCTGTCACAGACAGATAACTCTAAGCAAGTTAACAAGTTAAAATACCTTGTATGAACTGTTGTTCTGATCTTCAGTTCGAATATTGGCTTGATGCAGCTCTCGACTTAGTCTACCCAGTGCAAGCCTCTTCATTTCTGCGTACATATTGCAACGTACATCCATTTCAAGGGAGGAAGATTGGGTTTAACGTCCCGTCGACATCGAGGTCTTTAGAGACGGAGCACAAGCTCAGACTGTGTCACGGATGGGGAAGGAAATCGGCCGAGCCACTTCAAAGGAATCATCCGGGCATTTGCCTGGAGCGATTTAGGGAAATCACAGAAAAGCTAAATCTGGATGGCCGGACGCGGGTTTGAACCACGTCTCCCTCCAAAACTTTTATTGCCCACACTTCCCCCGTTACCAACTGACGATTCCTTGCGTCAGGAAGTGTCCTATCAACCGATTCCTTATTTTACTCAATTTGTGCTGTAAATTTCTTTTTCCCCAATGCGATACAGTACCCCCTCAATAGTTATAAGATCTATCCACTTAATATTAATCATTCTTCTATAGCACCACATTTCAAAAAGTTTCTGTTCTGTTCTTGTCTAATCATCTTGTCGTACAAGTTTCACTTAGGTGTAAGTCTACATTCCACACAAATATCGTCAGAAAAGACTTCCTAACAAATAAATTTATGACATTTGTTGAGAAATTCACCTTTTTTGGGGTACAATTTTCTTGCTATTGCCCGTATACATTTTACAACCACTCTATTGCTGCCAAGCAGCAAAAACTCGTTCCCTATTTTTAGTGTCTCATATCCTAATCTAATTCCCTCAGAATCGAATTATTTAATTCAACTACAATCCATTACCCTTATTTTACTTTTGTTGATGGTCATCACATATTCTCTTTTTAAGATACCATCCATTCCGTTCAAATCCTATTCCAAATCATTTCCCGTCTCTGACAAAATTACAACGTGACTGGCAAACCTCGAAGTCTTCATTTCTTTTCCCAATATTTTAATTCCATTTTTAAACTAACATTTTTCCTTTACTGCTTGCTCAATTTACAGATTCAATAACACTGGGGATACTCTACACTGTCAACTACCTTCTCAACTACTGCTTCCCTTTCATGTCCTTCTGAACCTTATCACTGCAGTCAAACTCCTGTATGAGTTGTTGACAATCTTTCGCTCCCAGTAAATACTGTAAATATGTCGCCAGGTGGTGTTACACGCTTTTCGTAAATACAAAAACGATGGCAACCAGGTGTTGGCGTCTGGAAAAGGCTATTCAGATGGTAGAATCGAGGGACACAAGATTATTAGTGGTAGAGCGACCCTGGCGGAAGCCGGCCTGTCATGGAGCCAGTAGGCCACGTGACTCCAGGACCCAACCCAACCGCCGACACAACATACGTTGAAGCAGCTTACAAAGACCGTTGGTGAGGCTGATGGGCCGATAGCTATCCACATCAAGCGGGTTTTTACCAGGTTTGAGGACCAGAATGATGGTGCTCTCCCGACATTGCGATGGAAAGACGCCATCGCACCAGATCCGGTTGAGGATGACGAGGAGATGTCGCTTGCAGTCAGATGAGAGATATTTAATCATCTGACTATGGATCCGATCTGGCCTACGAGCTTGTTGTAGTCACCTGCTCAACAATCACATTGACGTTACCGCGTGGGGCAGATTCAACAGTGACAGCAGAGGTGAAAGTTTCCCAGCCCGCCTTGTTTAAAGCCCATCTGGGCAGGTGACCGTGGACCTGACGCTGGAACAGTGACAGGAAGATGGGGAAGTGGTCACTACCACACATGTCGTTGTGTGCTCTTCAGTGGATAGATGGGAGAATTCCTGGGCTGAAAATTGATAAATCAATGGCCGAGTAGCTGCCATGAGCCGCAATGGAATGTGTGGCAGCCCCAGTAATTAAGAGGCAGAGGTCGAATTGTGTCAGTAAGGTTTCGACATCTCTGCCTCGGCCAGTAAGCATGGTACCACCCCACAAGGGGTTATGGGCATTAAAATCTCCCAAAAGTAAGACAGGTTTAGGGAGTTGATCAATCAGTACAGCTAATACCATCTGGAGGAAAATATACATTACAGACAGTTATTTCCAACGTCGTCCTTATTCTGACAGCCATAGCTTCAAGAGGGGTTCGGAGGGGCACAGTTTCACTACAGACTGTGTTAAGGACATAAACGCAAACTTCACCTGACACTCGATTATAGTCGCTACCATTCCTGTAGTATCCCTTATAGCCATGGAGAGCAGGGGTCCGCATTGCCGCGAACCAGGTTTCCTGCAAGGCAATGTAGAAAGCAGGTGTAAACCTTAACAGTTGCCGTATCTTAGCCAGGCGGTGGAAAAAACCGCCGCAATTCCACTAGATAATGATATCATCATGAGACTGGGAAGGTATGGAACATTCAACGAGGCAGTTTACACCTCAGGGTCACCTGCTGCCACCGTCTTTATGCCTGAGCAGTCTATATCCATTGTGTCTGAGGGTCTGGCGAGACCTAGGTCCTCAGTGGATGCCAGAATCTCTACCTCATCCGCAGCTAGTAGGTACTGGGGGTGGGGGTGCCACCGCAATTCCCTCGGTCTTGGGGACCTTCTTTTTGGATTTCCCTCCCTGCGCCTTGAGTTTCCCTGGCTGGGAGGACATCACTGATTCAGTCTTTGGCACTGAGGATGAACGTGAAGCCCTAGGACCAGCTGCTTTTAAGCTTTTCAGGCACTGGTGGGTGTCATCTTTCCCATTAGCAGATACCTGGGAAAGGAGTGACCCAAGGGACCCATTCCTAGCGAAAGGAGCCGAAGAAGACTTACGTTTCTCCAGCTCAGAAGTGGGAAATGATATCCCCGATGGTTGTGTGGTGTTGCTCCTGAAGTAGGTGGTGCAGGAGCAACTGGGAGGGAAGTGCCCCCCACGATGAAGGGGCCGGTGTAGTCTTCTGGTTCTGAGAGGCGACAGGAATGCGAGGAACTGATGGGGCGACAACTGTTCTTGTAATGGCGGCGTAAAAGGAGGTCATAGCCACAGGATGTAGGCGCTCAAATTATATCTTAGCCTCAGTGTAGGTCAGTCGATTCAGCATCTAATATTCCATGATTTTCCTCTCTTTCTGTGAAATCCTGCAGTCTGGCGAGCTCGGTGAATGATGTTCTTCGCAGTTGACACAGACGGGAGGCGGAGCACATGGAGAATTGGGATGTGATGGACATCCACAATCTTGACAAGAGACACTGGAGGTACAGCGGGAAGACATATGGCTAAACTCCCAGCACTTAAAGCACTGCATCAGGGGAGGGATATATGGCTTGACGTTACAGCAGTAGACCATCACCTTGACCTTCTTGGGCAATGTGTCACCCTCGAAGGCCAAGATCACGGCACCGGTGGCAACCAGACTATCCCTGTGACTCCGATGGACGCGCTAGACGAAATGAACACCTCGCCACTCTAAATTTGCGCGCAGCTCGTCGTCAGGCTGCAAAAGAAGGTCGCTGTGGAATATAATACCCTGGACAATATTAAAATTGCTATGGGCCGTGATGATAACAGATACATCCCCCAACTTGTCACAAGCAAGTAATACCCGTGACTGGGCAGAGGATGCTGGTTTTATCAAGACTGACCCAGAGTGCATTTTGGACAAGCCCTCCACCTCCCCAAACTTGTCCTCCAAATGCTCCACAAAAATCTGAGGCTTCACCATCAACTCTAGTACACAAGAGGTACTGGGGCAAATTAGCTTCACTGCCGTCCTTAGCTTGATTATTTGAGGTCATATTTCCTTGCACTGAAGTTAGACTTTGCCCCCTTAGAGACTGCTGGCGGCGGACGACCAGGAAGAGATGACTTACTACACTTCATGGCGTGTCATCCGTACTGATGCAACCCACTCCAACCATGTGCCATCCCCTCAGGCGCCACCCAGCCTCAGCAAGGGCCACCTGGCAGGATAGCCATTGCCAGAAGTCCCGATGCCCCAGGGAGATGTGCATCTACTACATGGCATACATTGGGAGTTAACAGCGCAGGCATCAGCAGAACGATCCCTGTTTGGTTAGGGTTCTACGACCAACAGGGTACATGGCGGCCCCACCGCAACTGACTGGCTACCGTGCTGGATATGTGGTGCAAAGAATTTCATGACCCTCGTCGGCGCAGAAAATGACACTGCATAGTGGGTGGAGGAAAATGCACTCAGAAAGGTGTCGTCGCTCAATGAGATGGAGGATGAGCAAGACTGCAGTGCCATGTAAGGCGCCCTTGCCCAACTGGATCGCTCTCGGGAAGATTTTGAAAAATGGAGGTAAAACCTTACAGGGGACCATCACATAAACGCAGAAAGGTGAGAGACTCCTTTTAGTCGCCTCTTACGACAGGCAGGAATACTTCGGGCCTATTCTAACACCCGGGCCCGCAGGGGGGGGGGGGGGGGGGCAGAATAAAACTATGGGTCATCCTGGTATGACCGATGCAGACACACCATAGGACTAGCGATTCTTTCTGGGAGAAGCTGCAGGAAGAGCGCCAAGCTGCAGTAGTCTTCTTCATTGTGCAGAGTATATTAGATGGGGTAGCAGCCAACTAGATGCCGTTCCACTCCCGAGCGAGTAGAGATCTGATGTGCACTCGCAAATCCGTACCTGGGATTCGCAAAGGAAACGGGACCCAGACAAAGGCAACTCGGCAGGCAGCACGAAGAAGGTGAATAAGGTCACGAATAGAAGAGACCAAAACGTGGCAAGAGTAGCACCAGTCAATAGCCTGAACACTGCTCATTAAGACAGTACATATTAAAACATGATCAAGGGAGGCCCGTTTAATGAAATAGATATTTACTAACAGCTGTCAGCTTTGCCGTAAACGTTCTCGACAGTGAACGGCGTTCCATACAGACTTATATCTGCATAGCCACAGCTTCCATCATCCGTCTTAGAAGAGAGCTATGCTGAATACTTTAGTACACAGAGCCAGGACTATTTCCGACAAGGACCACCTCGGTCCGGAGATTAACCATTTGACGACTGTTTTCAAAAGGAATGGTTATTCCGCCAGTGAAATTAAATCAGTATTGTCGAAGAAAGTAAGACACGATGCCGCCCATAAACAAGAAGAGGACCAACACATAGCGCGGCTTCCAATTTGCGGTGCTACAACAAGCAAGATAGGCAGAGTCCTAAAGAGGCACGGAATAAAACCAGTTTTCCGACCACCTAGGAAAATTAAGGAAATGTTGAGACCAGTCAAAGATAGTCTCGGCTTAAGGGTGCCGGGAATTTATAGTATTCTTTGCGAACGCGGCAAGAATTACGTGGCCCAGGCTGTAAGAACCGTTGCCGACCGTTGCATCGAGCACCAGTGCCACCTGAAATAAAGGTATTTGGAAAAATCAGCGGTGGTTGAGCATAGCCTGCTTAACAAGAATAAGATTTTATTTGAAGAAACTGGAGTAATAATAGCCCACGCATCGAATTACTAGGACTCTGTAATCAGGGAAGCAGTCGAAATTAGACGGCTATGCACTTAGCAACACCTGGAAGAGTGCACTGGATAAAGAAAAATCGCAGAGGAAAACTTCCCGCACTTTACCTCCTGATTCAAGGGATGGCGCTGCAAGCAACGCGGGATAGAAACTACGTCTATGGAAGTAGAGGGCATCACTTCACTACGCACCATATCTCTGTTGCCATGACGTATTCCAGCCAATCAGAAGCAGTCCTTTGCACATAAAAGTGGGAGCCTCACTAGTTCACGACAGTCAGTTTTAGCCCTGACGACAACCATGGAGGTAGTGGTCGAAAACTTGCGAGTTTCATCTGAATTGACGCGGCATATACACCAAGAGATTTTTATTCAAGGAATCCATTCACTGACAACTGTATGAATCAAAGTAGAGACCCCTACAGACGCCCTCTCCAGACCACCATGGTTTCGATAGAGCATGGAGTGTTGGAGAATGGTCATAAGTGAAGTGTTATTCTTGGAGAGCAATGCAAACCACAGAAGAAGATGAAATAAAGTGTTGCAGTTCTGGCAGGTGAAAGCAGTAACCATTATAATACTATTAGATGATCACGCAATTGGCGACCAGGTTAGGCGTGAAGGGGCAGGTGAACCTGTCACACTGTAGAATCAATGTCCGTCACCAATGAGGATGGAACCATATCCACTAACATCAGTTCAGAATTCGACTGTGTGGGGGGATCTAGCACCTTCAGGGGCATCGGGGGAGCCTTGTTCTGATTCTCCTCTTCTTCTTCTTCCTCTTCCTGTTCATATCCTTTGGTGGGCAAAGCTCAATCAAGGAACTATCTGCAACGAGCGTGGGGACAGATGAATAGTGGACAGCCCTGGGATCAACAGGATGTGGCTGCTTCAGCCAGCTTGGTGTCAGGTCTCCAGTACGGGGATTGCTGGGAAGAGGGATCCCAAGAGACAGCCCTGTCACAGGAAGACGCCGGAAAAGGAGAACAATTCTCTGGCCAGGTGTGGGAAGTGGTTCCCAAAGAAGGTATCATGGAAACCATGATGTGAGAGATGGCTGGTGGGAGATCTGGTTTGGAGAAGGTAGAGGTGGGCGGGGGGGGGGGGGGGGGGGGAGATCGTGATGTTGGCTTAACTGATAGTCAACATACATAGGAGGCAGGCATTCATAGGAGGCAGCGGAGTAAGTTTTAAACCCATTAGCGTATTGCGTTACCATATGGCAACATTTGTAACACTTTTTTAAAGTCGTTGATTCCCTGACATCAATGAAGCGAGTGTGTTGGCAGCGGTGGATTCCGTTCCGCAAGACTGTAAAGATCACTAGAATAGAACAGTTTTAACAACACATTTAAATTCTGCGGCTTCAGCAGTGTTGGAAGTCGTCGTTTCCTGAATGACGAAGAAAAATGGAGTTTAAGTTCGAGTAAGTAGGTTTTACACAGTAACGTAGATATATAATTTGTTTTTTTAGTACGGTTGTGATTTAAATCCTAAAACATGTTCTTTGGAGGTCACTGTTTGCTGTGAAATAAATTACGTTCATTTAGGCTGTTTGAACGTCGGTGTTGCCATATGGTAACGCTAGGCTCTTGTACTCAGTAGAAGGACGAATTTTCTCTTTTTTGTTTTAGAAGAAGTTTCTCGCTTGCTGAGACGCTGGAGATTCTTTATAATGACGCTATTGAAGGTGATGGGTTTGTTGAGTCCCCAGATCCGAAGAGAGAAAAAGTGTGCGGTGGCTGGACAACTCAGTTGTCACTATGATCTCTTCTTCATGTGGTGCACAAGAAGTTGGCCAAGTCAAGAGATTCTCGCAACTAAAAAAAGCGAAATATAATGATAGCCAAATATAATACATATATGGGAGGTACTGATCAGATGGATCAGAATCTAGCATGCTATCGCATTGCAGTAAGAAGCAAGAAATGGTACTGGTCTCTCTTTACATGGATGTTAGATGTCGCCATACAAAACAGTTGGATTTTGTATAATGAAGCAAGAAACCAAACTATTTCTCAGCTTGATATCAAGAGAGAAGTAGCAACAGTGTAATTGTAAAGACACCAAGCTTTACCAAAAGGAGCCGGGAGACCATCTGCATCAAGGGCATGTTCCGACAGCCGCATATCAGATTCAACTAGGTTTGATAAGACTGACCACATCGTCCAGCACACAGAAGGAAAGAAGAAGAAAAGGTGTGCACATAAGGACTGTGAATCTATTGTGAGAACAAAGTGTTCAAAGTGTAATGTGGGATTGTGTATTGACTGCTTTATTACATTTCGTGTAAAATAATGCTAAGTTTACGGTCTGATTTTTGATTATTAATCGTGTTGTGTTATAAAGTATCAATTGTGCGATGAAGACTGAATAATAAATTTGCACAAAACTTGTATATGTAATAATAAATTTCAATAACCTACTTATTTTAGTTGAAGTTTTAATCCATATAAACTTAGGTAGTGAAAGCGCCTAGAGTTGCCATATGGCAACATCAAATATCTCGCTAATGGCGGTAATGACTTTCGTCAAAACAACTCTGTTGTGTAATTTATGACTTTTACAGACATAATAACGCATTTTAAAAAATTAAAAAAAATGGTTCAAATGGCTCTGAGCACTATGGGACTTAAAATATGTGGTCATCAGTCCCCTAGAACTTAGAACTACTTAAACCTAACTAACCTAAAGACATCACACACATCCATGCCCGAGGCAGGATTCGAACCTGCGACCGGAGCGGTCACGCGGTGCCACACTGAAGCGCCTAGACCGCACGGCCACACCGGCCGGCTTAAAAAAATTAATTCCGGCGCTAAATTGGATTCGCATTTTTCCAAGTGACTGAAGTTCCCCAAGTTTGCTTCAATATTTTCGACAGAAAATAATGTTTTAGTTGTAATGAAAGTATCCCGATCAGCTGAAGGTGAGGTGCCACACAGCCATCTGGAGTATCCCTCTCCCCACGGCACAGTCAGGGAAGGAAAGGAAACGCGGTGAGGTGTACCTTTATGCATTATAATAATCTTTTCCATCTGAACAGACTGCTGGAGCCTTGTGAATCTTCCACGATGGTACTACGCACTCTGAATAGGGTCTCTTCCCAAGGACGCCACAGGAGAAGTTACCTGACTAATGAACCATTGCCCCGAGTCCCTGTGACTCAACCATGATGGACAAGTACTGCTTGGCTTGCATGGGTAGTTCCCCTCTAAGGCACCAACAGTGAAATCCCTGCATGGTCAGGGTCTGCCACCATGCAGGCACTTGACATTACCCCCACCACACTGGAACAGTTATCATGCAGGGTTTTGGGTGTAGTACCCTTGCGAAAAGGAAAGGGTACAAAGAAAGAATGGTACAAAAAGTGGAACTTACACCACAGTGAACGATCTTCCCTGCACAAGCCACACTTTTGCTCCTTTAGGAGCAGCAAGTCAGACTCAACAAGGGAATAATAAAGTTAAGAATGAAAAGTGGTAGAATGCTGGAAGGGAATAAAACGAGTGTCGAAAATCGCAAACTAGATTCAAACACAATTGGCATAAAGAAGACCATCCAACGGAAGGCAGAGGCTGTGGCTAAGCCATGTCTCCGCAATATCCTCTCTTTCAGGAGTGCTAGTTCTGAAAGGTTCGCAGGAGAACTTCTGTTAAGTTTGGAAGGTAGGAGAAGAGGTACTGGCAGAAGTAAAGCTGTGAGGACGGGGCGTGAGTCGTGCTTGGGTAGCTCAGTTGGTACAGCACTTGCCCGCGAAACGCAACGGTCCCGAGTTCGGGTCTCGATCAGGCACACAGTTTTAATCTGCCAGGAAATTTCATATCAGCTCACACTACGCTGCACAGTGGAAATCTCATTCTGGCATGATACACATTCGTGGTATGCTTCCCAAGGGCCATCTAGCGCCAAATCAAACAGACCCACAATCACATCTACCCAACACTTTTGTCTATTATACCGATAGTATGCCACCTAGGCTGGAAGGCCACCTAGGCTGGAAAGCTGTCTACGTAAAACATGTACTAAAACTGTAACAGACATCCCTACTCAACAAGGACCCATCAACAAACTTCGACTAATTTTCATATTGATTTCTGAAAACTTCTCAATACATTGTGTGTTGTTTCTGCGTCGTCATACAGTCAGCTAAATTAAAGAAATTGTATCTTGAAAATCTGGGTTTATCCTAAAATTAAAACCAAACCGACCTTTTTTCTTGATCTTCTGGTTACTCTTACAAAATATTACTGGTAAAGAATAACGCCAGAAGAACCGATGACGACATGGGACATACCTTCATAGTAGTTAGAACACTGTGTGCTGACAGCCATCAACAAGGGCTAAGCATGTTGCTCGGTACTTCACTGTTCTTGTCATGATTTTTTTACGATGCAGCTGCAACCTCATCTAGCCGTAAATCTTCAATAATAGCTCGCCGGGTTTAAGACCTAGAAAACTGCAGGCACCATACATGTGCATAATGGACGAAAGCTGGGTCAACGATGAATGCGTTAGATGATGACAGTGCGATCTTTTCACTTACTTTCAAACTGAACAAACAGCACATTGTTGTTGTTGTCTTCAGTCCTGAGATTGGTTTGATGCAGCTCTCCATGCTACTCTATCCTGTGCAAGCTGCTTCATCTCCCAGTACCTACTGCAACCTACATCCTTCTGAATCTGCTTAGTGTATTCATATCTTGGCCTCCCTCTACGATTTTTACCCTCCACGCTGCCCTCCAATACTAAATTGGTGATCCCTTGATGCCTCAGAACATGTCCTACCAACCGATCCCTTCATCTGGTCAAGTTGTGCCACAAACTTCTCCCCAATCCTATTCAATACTTCCTCATTAGTTATGTGATCTACCCCTCTTATCTTCAGCATTCTTCTGTAGCACCACATTTCGACAGCTTCTATTCTCTTCTTGTCCAAACTATTTATCGTCCATATTTCACTTCCATACAAATACTTTCAGAACAGCACATTACTCCATCTATTATAATACTTGGACATGCAAAGAACCCTCCTTCTCAAACTGGGAAACTGCAGAGGTCTGCCACTCTCTCTACGTTAATCTGCCAAGCAAGCAATGAATGATTTAAGTAGGACTAGCTGAGAAACCTGGCGCTGAGGGCAGTAACTTTAAGCCTCAGTGAGTGACGACTTCTGAGGAGCGAGATAATGCATGACGCTCTCTATCAGAGTTACGATGTGCCCTGTTTTCAGAAGCGGTTTCCAAAAAGTGAGATAAAGCCTCAGTTTCTCGAGCCAGTGCAAGTCTCAACTCAGGATCTTTATTGGATTCCTTAGACTGCATAGTCCTCAGTCTTTTAGCCATTCTAATGTATTCAAAAAGACTCGACGGTTTTCTCGTCATTTTTAATCATTAAAAAATCGAGATGAAAATGTAAAGAGTGAGCATCCAAACAACAAAGCAAACTTAATAAATTCGTTTGTCCTAGCAAACAATACAAATAAAACCTGTCGAAAGATGCAATGCAAAGGCGTTAATTTTTTAACAAAGAAAGCGAAATCAATAAATCCATATATCCTACCCAAGTAAATTCAATGTTAGTTTGTATTCGTAATGGTAAGATTGTGACGCTTAATTGTGTCACTGACAAACTTCCGAGAACACATCTGTCACTGAGTTAAAAGAACTAACAGTACGATCTAATGGTTCTCTGGTGTACTAAGAAACTAAAGACGCCATCTATTTGCTCTTTGGTGTGTTACGCTGTTATGATTGAACATTCAAACTACTAAGCTGAGCAGACGATTTTAGATAAAACTTTAAATTACAATCTCTCTTGTTTCCCTGCGATCCTATTTTGATGAAATAAAGCCTACATATTGCCCCAAGCTACGCTCACGTACTCAGTGAAAACCTCACGAAAATTTAACTAGTAATTTTGAAGATTAGCGTGTTAAAACAGAGACTCGACGGTTTTACTGATTAATTATTAGTATAGATTTTTTCGGCGTTTCTTCCCACATATTTAGGTGAATTCAGGAGTAGCTCCTCAGTTCGTTCTGGATCACAGAAGGTAAGGCATAGAAAATACTGAGAGGATGTGTTTATGCGTCCGAAAATGTACTAGACATAAACCTATCCGTACAAAATTAATTAATTAGGAAGGAAGATTACAGTTAACGTTCAATGCGTGTAGATGAAACCAGATGTGTACCACAAACCCCTGGCAGGTCACGACTGGCGAAGGAAATAGAGCGTGGCTTCTCCCAATGAATAATCCTGGCACAGTGTAAAAAAACTAGTTTCCAAATGAATACGATGAAGATGACATCGAATTATTTCGTAAAAAGAATGAGAATCTAGGTCTTCTAATACAAACATGTTGTGGAAGCTATTTCTTGATCATATAGTACCATGATAAAAATGATTTAAAAAGGTAATGCTCTTATTGAGGATGTACACTTATGGACTAAGAGGAAATCATTGTAACTGTGAGACTGCAACAGGTTATCAGCCAAAAGTGTAAACTACCATAAGCCGCTCGCACAGAGCGAGTTGAGATAATTAAACACTGAGGACTAGCTCAGAATGAGAACGTTGGGAGGATCAGTATTCACCATCCCAAAATTTGTCTCAATTTGTTTGAGAAGGAGGCAGATTAAATCCGAATGCCCCTTCGACGACGAGATCATTAGCGACGGAGGAGGAGCAAAGGTTGTGGAAGGGCGGTGTATCTAGTAGGCTGAGCGGGAATTTCAACTACGGCCCTCCGGAATGCGAGTCCAGTGTCTTAACTGCTGCGCCACCTCTCTCAGTTATCTATACGGACAAACCGCGACAAAACAAGCATGGGAATGTCCAGCCACGATCTGAACCCTGCTCATACTATGGCTTAAACCATTGCGTCATCTCACTTGGCAGACGTCAGCAGAGAACGAGGCGTCACCGGCGTAAAAACAATGCGGATGCACGACAACGACGTTCGTCCCGTAACAGTCCACAGACTACTCAAATAAGGCTACTTGGCTCCTGTTTTATGTCAAACCCACACGAAAGGTCCGAGCAGCAAGTGATTAGCGACCATCGAGTGCGCTCACTCGAACTCAAGCAAGAAACACACACACACACTTACGACAGACAGCCACGTGCTGCTGGCAGAGAAGAGCCGCACTGCACGGCACACAGTGAGTTTTAGTAGAAGCGCTGTTAGTGTAGACCATGCAGAGCCTTACCGGAGATGAGGTGGGGCAGAACGCGAGCCGCCGCGCCCGGCCCCGGTGCCTCCTGGTAGCGCTCTAAGCCGCCTGAAACACACCCACCACACGCTTACTGTTTCCGCTCCTTTCCTCTACCCACACTCACTCAACCAAATCGCTTGCCGCCTACTACCAACACTCATCATTAAGCGACAACTGTGCAATTTGTCATCTGGTACAGCAATGGAACTCGTCGCGGAGAGCGAGCAACTGCTACGACGCGAGGTGAAAAGCTTCCCGTAAGATAGTGGTGATACCAAACATACACCAAGTTGACAAAAGTCGTGGGGTACCTCCTAATATCGTATCGAACCGCCTTTCGCCCGGCGTACTGCAGCAACTGAACGCAGCACGGACTCGACGAGTCGTCGGAAGTCCCGTGCACAAATACTGAAGCATGCTGCCACTACAGCCGTTCGTAATTGCGAATGTGTTGACCGAGAAGGGTTTTGTGCACAAACTGATCTCTCCATACTGTTCCATAAATGTTAGATGGGATACTTGTCACGCGATTTTGGTTGTCAAATCATTAGCTCGAATTGTCCAGAATGTTCTTCAAACGGATCCCGAACAGTTGTAGGCCGGTGACATGGCGCATTGTCATCCATAAAACTCCATCGTTGTTTGGGAAACAAGTGTCTGGAAATGGTCTACGAGTAGCCAGTCAATGATCGGTTAAGTTGGACCAAAGCACCCGGATCGAGACCATAAAAGGAGCCACCGTCAGCTTTCACAGTGCGTTGTTGACAACGTGGGTCTGCGCCCCACTCGAACCTACCCTCATTTCATACCAACTGAAATCGAGCCTCATCTGTCCAGGCCACGGTTTTCCGGTCGTCTAGAGTCCGACCGATACGGTCACGAGCCCAGGAGAGCCGTTGCAGGCGATGTCTCACTGTTAGCAAAGGCACTCTAGTCGGTAGTTTACTGTCATAGCCCAATAACGCCAAATTTCACCGCACTGTCGTAACGGAAACGTTCCTCGTACGTCTCAAATTTATTTATGCGGTTATTTCACGCAGTGTTGCTTGTCTGTTAGTACTGAAAACTCTACACAAACGTTGCTGCTCTCGATCGTTAAGTGAAGGCCGTTGGCCACTGCGTTGTCCGTGGTGAGAAGTAATGCGTGATATGTTGTATTCTCAGCACACTCTTCACACTGTGAAACTCGGAATACTGAATTACCTAACGACTTCCGAAACAATGTCCCACGCGTCTAGCTGCAACAATCATTCCGCATTCGAAGTCCTTCCCGTCATTATCACATCGGAAACACTTTCATGTGAATCAACTGAGTGCAGATAACGGTTCTGCCAACGCACTGCCCATTTATACCCCGTGCACGCGATACTACCGCCATATGTATACGTAGATATAGTGATATAATGACTACTGTTAACTCAGTGTAATTTTGCTACGTTAGCAGTACGTTGTTCCAGACGGAGAGTGTTCGTTAAAGGCGAAGATTTTGCCAGAGTGTCCCAGAGAGGTGCAACACGACCGCTCTTGTTCTCCATAAAAAAAAAAAAAAAAAGGTCTTCCAGACAGGGTAAGCGGAAATCTGCGACCGTTTAGTTGGTTGGTTGGTTGGTTGGTTGGTTGGTTGGTTGGTTGGGGAAGGAGACCAGACAGCGAGGTCATCGGTCTCATCGGATTAAGGAACGACGGGGAAGGAAGTCGGCAGTGCCCTGTCACAGGAACCATCCCGGCATTTGCCTGGAGCGATTTAGGGAAATCACGAAAAACCTAAATCAGGATGGCCGGACGCGGGATTGAACCGTCGTCCTCCCGAATGCGAGACCAGTGTGCTAACCACTACGCCATCTCGCTCGGTACGACCGTTTGGTGATGACGGTGTTGTGTACGGGAAAGTGTCGTCTTTGAATGACTGTAAGATGAAAAAAAAAGATTACTTTGATTTAGTTTATTGGGAAAATTTTAGGAAAGTGCAGGTCCTCTGTAAAGGATACCACATACAAAACACTTCTGCAACCCATTCTTGAATACTGGTCGAGTGTGTGTGATCCCCACCAAGTCCAGTTACAGGAATACCGCCAAGCAGTTTTCAAGGACGTAATGCTATATTTGTTACCGGTAGATTCGAAACACGTGAATATTAAGGAAATGCTCCCTGAACTCAAAAGGCGGGAAGAAGGCGTGCTTTCCGGAAAATATTATTTAGGAACTTTAGAGATGTGGCAGGTGCGACAAGATGCAGAACACTTCAGCCATCAAAGTACATCTCGCATAAGTAGCCCGAAGGCAAGGGTCCCCCAGCCTGGAGCGTGAATACACGATGATGATGTACAGGAAAAGTAATGCTACCAGGAGTACAGGCTACCTTCTGTCAACTATCGAATGGTGTCTTCTTGAGTACGTAAACTGACATGACATAAGTCATCACAGAGAGGGGCACATATACAGATGGCGGCAGTATCACGTACACAAGGTACAGTACATTGGCGCAGCTGTCATTTGTACTCAGGTCATTCGTGAAAACGTTAACGATGTACTTATGGACGCACGATGGTAATTAAAACAATTTGAACACATAATAGAGCTACACGCACGAGACATTACATTTCGGAAATCATTGGGGAATTCAAACGTTCAAATGTGTGAATTCCTAAGGGACCAAATAGCTGAGGTCAGCTGTCCCTAGACTTACACACTAACAACTTATGCTAAAAACAACACACACACCCATGCCCAAGACAGGACTTAAACCTCCAGTGGAAGGGGCCGCACAATCCGTGACATGGCGCCTCAAACCGCGTGGACACGCCGCGCGGCGTTAGGGAATTCATTATTCCGAGATCCACAGGGTCAAAAGCGTGCCGAGAATACCAAATTTCAGGCATTACCTCTCAGCACGGACAACGCAGGGGCCGACGGCCCTCACTTAACGACTGAGAGTAGCAGCTTTTGCGTAAGGGTTTCAGTGCTAACATACAAGAAACACTGAGCGAAATAACCGCAGAAATTAATGTGGGACGTACGACGAACGTATTAAATAGGAAAATGTGGCGAACTGTGGCTTTAATGGGCTGTGGCAGCAGACGACCGACGCGAGTAACTCTGCGAACAGGACAGCGCCTGAAGCGGCTCTTCTGGGTAAGTGACAGTATCGGTTAAACCTTAGATAACTGGAAAACCGTGGCCTGGCCAGATGAGACCTGTGCAAGTTGGTGGTGACTCCATAATCGTGTGGGCTGTGTTTACACGGAATGGACTGGATCCTCTGCTCCAACTGAACCGATCATTAACTGGAAGTGGTTACTTTCGGCTACGTGGAGACCATTTGCAACCACTCGTGGATTTCATGTTCTCAAACAACGATGAAATTTTTATGGATGACACTGGGCCATGTCAGAACAATCTAGACAATTCGGGCGAATGATTTGGCCACCGAGATCACCCGACATAAATCCCATCGAAATTTGCGGGACATAATAGAGGGGTCAGTTCGCGCACAAACTCCTGCACCGGCAACATTTTCACAATTACGGACGGCTATAGAGGCAGCATGGCTCAGTATTTCTGCTGGACACTTCCAACTACTTGTTGAGTCCATGCCACGTCGAGTTACTGCACTAGGGGGTATCCCACGACTTTTGTCATTTCAGCGTGTGTGGATGGAGAAAGCGTTAACACGAGGGGAGCAAGCGTGTACGCCACTTTAAGGAGGCATGTCTCGTCCATACCGTGGCATCACAAAATTATTTGTTTGGGATAGAAAGCAATTCAACTGCTGAAAAATGACTGACTGAATCCAAATGTAGTTGTACTTCAAACTTGCAGAGTACAACTGAGTGCCAGACAGTTTATTATTCACGGTCTTCCAAAGGATGTGAGTTCTGTGTATGTATTCTGAACCAATTTGATAAAAGAAATACACGAGAAAAACGTAATCATATTGCACATGCTCATAAAGGTACTTCGTCAATGAGAAAACAGGGATTTGAAGTACAAATTTTTAAAACTTAAACCTTATCCCGTTCGACAAACCTCCCTCTTATTTCCACCTATTTTTGCATCTAAAGTATGGGTGACTGGAAAATATGTCGACTTCAATGAAGTGGTTATGGCATCCACTTGAGATCCTCACTTCGAGAATGGAATCCACTCACTCGATGAAAAATTTAAAATAGTATTATTACGAAAAAGTGTATTTTGTAAGCTAGGATCAATGTTTCACATCACAACCTATATCGTTTTACCTCGTCAGAAGCTGTTACTAATAAGATTGCGACCACCAATGCACGGTACGAGGGCCGGCCGCGGTGGCCGAGCGGTTCTGGCGCTTCAGTCCGCATCGAATCCATGGATGTGTGTGATGTCCTTAGGTTAGTTAGGTTTAAGCAGTTCTAAGTCTATGGGACTGATGACCTCAGATGTTTAGTCCCATAGTGCTCAGAGCCATTTGAACCATCTGAGAGCTGTGCAAAACTTCAGAAAAACAATACACATTGTAGCCGAATGCAGTTTACCTGACGTTCTGCGACTTCATATTAGGATACAGGTTATTCACCGGATCCCACGTCGACAGAATGTGATCCGTATCTTCAACATATACCGACCAGCAGTCTGTTGTGCAGTGCGCTCTCATGGGTACCCTTCCAAGCCATAAGCTTCATAAAACGTGGCTTTTTCTGGAAGTACAAACTACGAAACTTAGCAACTTATTTTAGTATGATGGATTTCAATAACCGATAAAATAGTTTTCCACTACCTGAAAATTTTTACACATTCCGTAGAGGTGGCAGGATGAAGTAACATGTGAATTACTAAAACTACCAATACAAGTGTTAGATTAACACATCACGTACACGACAAATTTATTTTCATGTCTCAGTGGCTGCAGTTCCAAGGAGTTCTTCCTTAAGATTCAGATCCGCAGGTTATAGCCTTATTACACATTGTTCAGTTTGGTACAGGCGTGCACAAAACGACAAATAGCAGAGAAATATTAAGTAAGTAACATTCATGGGTTTTCTTCTTTTGGGGCATTCTAGTGGTGAAAGAAATTATATACAGTAACAAGTGATACTTTCCACACATAAATAGGTAAAAGTCAATAATCACGACAAATTACAGAAATGTGAATTCCGAAGTAAAATGAAAACTTTTTCGCTAAACGTTCAACAAACAGACATCATAAAAACCTGTGCCCCATCTAACCGAAAATTCGACTATGCTGACAGAAATCAGGTCAATCAGAAGCCAGTATTGGTAGTCTGCTTTGCTGTGCCTGCTTCGTACACGAACAGCGCACCGTTTCGAATAGAGACTACTGAAATTGTATCTCATCTCCGTCACAAATCACTGAATGAAAGATTTGATGCGATGCAAGACTGTCTTTCACGAATTCGGTACGTTACGGAAGTGAGAGGGATACTATTCCTGAGGTCAAGTTCTTTGACCACAACACTTCCTGTGTTTATGATTTTTATAAACGTACTAAGTAACACAACTTTGATGCGAACGTTATTATAAAAGCGTTTGTATACAATTTCTGATACTCCGTACGTATGCCATTACGAACATTTTTCATGATAAAACGATGTCTGTCTACTATGCTTATCACAGGGATAGAAAGCAGAAGCCATTTTTTTTTACAATAAATTAATCCACTGGAATAGTTTAAGGTTTGATCAACGCTCCAGTCAGAATTTATCCTTTAAGAAAACTAAAGCTGCTATGGGGGCACTATCGCCCAACACCGAAGGCAGGGTGCTGGGAAAGTTAAAAGTCTGCCGCAGAGTGGCTGAAAGTGGGCAGTCCAGCAAGGGGTGGACTACTGTCATTTGAGAGTCACAGCGACACTGTGGTGCGTCCTCGCGACGGAGTAGGTGAACATGCGTTAACCACGTATGACCAATGCGGAGCCGGCAGAGGATAACTGATTCCCTGCGAGAGGGCTGCATGGAAGACTTCCACACATTCATAGTCTCCTTAATGACACGCAGTTTGTTGTGCGTGCTGTTATGCCATTCCGTCTCCCAAACCCGGAAAAACCCTGGGGTGTAAGACAGAACGCAGGTCAGCTACTGAAATGCCCATCTCCGCATCGCCTGTTTGGCCAGCATGTCAGCAAGTTCGTTGCCGGGGATTCCGACGTGTCCTGGGGTCCACACAAACACCACGGAACGGAGGGACTGTTCCAGGGCATAGATGGACTCCTGAATGGACGCTACCAGAGGGTGGCGTGGGCAGCACTGGTCGATAGCTTGTAGGCTGCTCAATGAGTCAGTACACAGGAGAAATGACTGGCCAGGACATGAGCGGATGTACTCAAGAGCAAGAGATATGGCCGCCAGCTCTGCAGTGGAAACACTGCAGCCAACTGGCAAGGAGTGCTGCTCAACATGTCCTCCATGAACATATGCGAAGCCTACGTGACCATCCGCCATTGAGACGTCGGTGTAAACAACATCAGAGCCTCGGAACACGTCAAGAATCGAGAGGAAGTGACAGCGGAGAGCGACGGGGTTAACGGAGTCCTTAGGGCCATGCAAAAGGTCCAGACGAATCTGCGGCCGAGGAGTACACCATTGAGACGTACGTGAACGTACCGCAAGTAGAGATGGTGAAGGGAAGGACTTCAGTTCGGAGAGAAGGGACCACACGCGAACCGCAATCGTTAGCCCCGACCAGGGCCACCGATGCGGGAGATGGACTGCCGCGGGCGGGAAAAGGAGACGGTAATTCGGATGCTCAGGGGAAATATGAACGTGTGCTGTGTAACTGGCGAGCAGTTGCGCACGTCTGATCTGCAGTGGAGGGACACCAGCCTCTACCAGTACGCTGGTCACCGGACTCGTCCTAAAAGCTCCTGACGCTAATCGAACCCCACAGTGGTGCACAGGGTCGAGTAAATGCCACGCTGAAGGCGCTGCCGAAGCACAAACCACACTCTCATAGTCAATTCGGGATTAGACAAGGGCTCTGTAGAGCTGCTGCAGCGAACAGCGATCTGCACCCCAATTGATGTTGCTCAAGCAACAGAGGCCACTGAGGTGCTGCCCGCACTAATGCTTAAGCTGACGAAGATGAGGGACCCAAGTCAACCGAGCGTCGAAAACCAATTTTAGGAATTGATATGTCTCCACCACAGTGAGTGAATAGTCATTAAGATAAAATGTGGGTTCCGGATGAACGGCACGACGCCGACAGAAGTGCATGACATACGACTTTGCGGCTGAAAACTGGAAGCTGTGGGCTAGAACCCATGACTGCGCCTTGTGGATGGCTCCCTGGAGGCGCCGCCCAGCAACAACAGTACTGGAGCAGCAGTACTAAATGCAGAAGTCGTCCCTCATACACAGAAGATGAGACAGAGGGCCCAACGGCTGCTGCTTGACTGTTAATGGCCACTAAAAATAGAGCGACACTCAATACAGAGCCCTGCGGGACTCCACACTCCTGGATATTGATGGAACTATGGGAGTCACCAAGTTGGACACGGAAAGTACGGAGCGACATGAAGTTTTGGATAAAAACCGGAAGTGGTCCCCGGAGACGCCACTCATACAATGTGGTAAGGATATGACGTCGCCAAGTCGTGTCGTATACTTTACGTAAGTCAAAAAAGACGGCAATCAGGTGTTGCCGTCTGGAAAGGGCTGTTCGGATGGGAGACTCGATGGACACAAGATTATCAGTAGTAGGGCGACCCTGGCGGAAGCCGCCCTGACATGGAGCCAGCAAGCCACGTGACCGCAGGACCCAACCCAACAGCCGACATACCATACGTTCCAGAAGCCTAAAAAGAACGTTCGTGAGGCTCATGGGCCGATAGATATCCACATCAAGCGGGTTTTTACAGGATTTGAGCATCGGAATGATGGTGCTCTCCCACTATTGCGATGGAAAGACGCCATCGCACGAGATCCTGTTGAAGATGTCGAGAAGATGTAGTCAGATGAGAGATGTTTAATCATCTGGCTGTGGATCCAATCATGCCCAGGAGCTGAGTCGGGCCAACATGCAAGGGCACTGAGGAGCTCCCACTCGGTAAATGCGGCGTTATAGGATTCACTGCAGCGTGTAGTGAATGGGAGGACGTTCCCTTCCAGCCGCCGTTTGAGTGTGCGAAAGGCTGGTGGGTAATTCTCCGACGCAGAGGCTCTAGCAAAGTGCTCAGCGAAGTGCTCGGCAATCGGCGTCGGTAAATAACTCGCCATTTACTGTAACACCAGGGACAGCTGCTAGGGCCTGGTACCAGAAAAGACGTTTGATCCTTGCCCAGACTCGGGAAGGTGACGTGTGGCACCCAGTGGTGGAGACGTATCTCTCCCAACACTCCTTCTTCCGTTGTTTGATACGGTAGCGAACAAGAGCACGGAGCCGTTTAAAAGCTATGAGGTGCTCCAGGGAAGGGTGCCGCTAATGCCGCTGTAGAGCTCGCCGAGGCTCCTTAATTGCTTCAGCGACTTCCAGCACCCTGAAGAGCGTGGGATCGCGTTTTCTACCGCAGAAACAACTGTGCTAGTCACCTGCTCAACCATCACATCTATGATACCGTGTGGGGGAGATTCAACGGTGACACCAGAGGTGAAAGTTCCCCAGTCTGCCTTGTTCAAAGCCCATCTGGGCACACGTCTGTGTGCCCGACACTGAGGCAGTGACAGAAAGATGGTGGTCACTACCACACAGGTCGTCATGTGCTCTCCAGTGGATAGATGGGAGAATTCCTGGGCTGCAAATTGATAAATCAATGGCCGAGTAACTACCATGAGCCACAATGAAATGTATGGCGGCCTAGTATTTAAGAGGTCGAATTGCGTCAGTAAGGTTTCGACATCTCCGCCTCGGCCAGTAAGCATGGTACCACCCCACAAGGGGTTATGGGCATTAAAATCTCCCAGAAGTAGGAAAAGTTTAGGGAGCTGATCAATCAGTGCAACTAATACATCCAGGGGTACTGTACCATCTGGTGGAAGATATACATTGCAGACAGTTACTTCCTGTGTTGTCCTTATTCTGACAGCCACAGCTTCAAGAGGGGCTTGAAGGGGCACATGTTCACTACACTCCTAGGTCAGGACATAAATTCAAACTCCACCTGACACTCGATTATAGTCACTACAGTTCCTCTTATATCCTTTATAGCCGCGGAGGGCAGGGGTGCGCATTGCTGGGAACAAGGTTTTCTGGAGGACAATGCAGATAGCAGGTGTAAACCTTAACAGTTGCCGTAGCTCAGCCAGGCGGTGGAAAAAACCGCCGCAGTTACACTGGAGGACGATATCATAATGAGAATGGGAAGGCATGGAACATTCAACAAGACAGTTTACACCTCAGTCACCTGCTGCCACCGTCTTTTTGCCTGAGCAGTCTATATCCATTGTCTCTGAGGGTCTGGCGAGACCTAGGCCCTCAGTGGATGCCAGAATCTCTACCTCATCCGCAGACACAGAGCTTGTAGGTACTGGGGGTGTGGGTGCCACCGCAATTCCCTTGGTCTTGGGGACCTTCTTTTTGGCTTTCTCTCGCTGCTCCTTGGCTTTCTTTGGCTGGGAGGACATCACTGATTCAGTCTTTGGGACTGAGGATGAACGTGAAGCCCAACGACCAGCTCCTTTTAAGCTCTTCAGCTACTGGCTGGTGTCATCTTTCCCATTAGCAGAAACCTGGGAAAGGAGTGACCCAAGGGACCGCTTCCTAGCGAGAGAAGCCGAAGAAGACTTACGCTTCTCCGGCTTAGAAGTGGGGACGCATGTCCCAGATGGTTGGGGGGCGGGGGGGGGGGGGGGGGGAGTGTTGCTCCCGAAGTAGGTAGTGCAGGAGCGACAGGGAGGGAAATGCCCCCCACCATCAAGGGGGCAGGTTTAGTCTTCCGGCTCCGAGAGGTGACCTGGGTTGACGGAGCTGATGGTGCCAGAACTGCAGTAGCGGCGGCGTAAGACGATGTCATACGCAAAGGATGAAGGCGTTCAAATTTTCTCTTAGACTCAGTGTAAGTCAGTCCGTCCAGGCTCTTGTACTCCACCACTTTCCTTTCTTTCTGGAGAATCCTACAGTCAGGCGAGGAAAACGAATGGTGCTCTCCACAGTTGACACAGATGGGAGGTGGTGCTCATGAAGTATTGGGATGTGATGTGCGTCCGAAATCTCGGCATGTGACGCTGGAAGCACAGCAGGAAGACTAATGGCCGAACTTCCAGCACTTAAAGGCACTGCATTGGGGTAGGGATATAGGGCTTTACATCACACTGGTAGACCATCACCTTGACCTTCTCGGGCAATGTATCATCCTCAAAGGCCCAGAGGAAGGCACCGGTGGCAAACTGACTATCCTTCAGACGCCGGTGGACACGCCGGACGAAGTGTACACCTCGCCGCTCTAAATTGGCGCGCTGCTCATCGTCGGAGTGCAAAAGAAGGTCTCTGTGAAATATGATACCCTGGACCATATGGGGCATGATGGTTACAGAAACATCCCCCAGCCTGCCACAAGCGAGTAACTCCCGTGACTGGGCACAGGATGCTGTTCTGATCAAGACTGACACAGATCTCATTTTGGATAATCCCTCCACATCTCTGAACTTGTCCTCTAAATGCGCAACAAAAAACTGAGGCTTCATCGTCATGAAAGATTCCCCATTAGCTCTCGAACATAGAAGGTATGGGGGCGAATAAGATCCACTGCCATCCTTAGCCTGACGTTCCTCCCATGGTGCGGCCAGTGAGGGGAACGATTTGGGGTCGTACTTCCGTGCGTTGAGTTGAGCTCGTGATCGCTTAGAGACTGCTGGTGTTTCACCACCAGCAAGAGATGGACTACGCTTCATCTCGTGCCATCCGCCCTGATGCCACACACACTGTCCAGGGGCCCTCCCCACAGGCGCCACCCAGTCGCAGCAAGTGCCACCTGGCAGGGTGGCCACTGCCGGGAGTCTCGGTGCCCCAGGGGGATAGGCATCTATCCCTTGGCATACTTGGGGAGTTAACGGCGCAGGCATCCCTGTGTGGTCAGGGGGGCTACAACCAACAGGGTACATGGCGTCGACGCAGAAATCGGCACTGCATAGTGCATGGTGAAAAACGCACCCAGGAATGTGTCCTCGCCTAAGAGATGGAGAATGGGCAGGACTGCAATGCGACGACGAGAAAGTGTTCTAAAGATCTCAATGCACGATGGACACGATGCACCTTGTAAGGCGCCCTTTCCAAACTGGCTTGCTCTTCGGGAAAATTTTGAACAATGGAGGTAAAACCCTACAGGGGATGATCACATAAAGGCCGACACGTGTGAAACCCCTTTTACTCGCCTCTAACGACAGGCAGGAATACCTTGGGCCTATTCTAACCCCCGGGGGAGGGCGGCTGGTGTGTATGGTTCATTCAGTAAGAGCAGCACATTCCGAGTTGACACTTTTCATAAATAAGGTAAGCTGAATGTAATTTTTAAAATCATTCATTATTACCATGTCTGTGTTTACAGAGTGTCTATATCTTACATTAAAATGTTCTTCAGACATGCTAGCATGCCTGAGGAAACATGTTTTAACGATTACTGCAACTGTAAATATTACGAATTTCCGTGCGTTGGAGCGTACAAGAAAAAAATTGAAATTTGTTCTGTAAAGAAAGTTTATTTTGAGTCTCTTTTCACGGTGAAAAGTATTCCTATATTATATAAGCCCATTTATGGTTCTACCTACTGGTAAATTGTGTTCCTTAAATTGAACCTAACTGATGTTCCTTATTAAATTGTTATCTATTATAATTTTGCATTCGCGTATTTCTAATAAAAAGATTTCAGCTTTTTCACTTTTTATTCTGTTTTAAGTACTCATTTTGCCTGATGGATGATAGAATGCCATATTATATTACAGTAAGTAAAAATATACGTGCTACTTGGGGTGGAACAGTGGCGAAAGTATTAAGTGAGGGGTCATAACAAAACGTTTTTAGAAAAGCAAGAAAAGTGACACACGCCAGAAAAATAATTACCTGATAAAATCTCACATTATACGAGAACACAATTACACCCCATACTACTGTTGTATAGAATATAATGGAATTTACTGCCCAAAACACTTGAAATTTAAACGAAGCTTGTACTATTTATCTCAAGTATTGCATTTTTCAGTTGTGTTACTGTTCTTGTCGGGGTGCGATATATTATGTGAAGACCTCAGCATACCTGCAAAGTACTCAAAATATTGGTACGTCGTAACAAAAATAATTTGTCTGTTCTACAAAGCGCTTGCAGACGTTATAGATTTTCAGAATTAGGGTAATAACGCCAGCTTTCACTGGGTGCAATTTGAGAATATGGGTACACGCATCAAAAAAATGATTGTGTGTGAAATTCTGGAACGTTCTGGGGACATCCAACCATTCACATTATATACAAGGCGAAAAATGCAGCTGACAGCCCTTATAAACAGGACTAGTCAACAGAAAACGAGAAGGACTCGTTTTTCCTATAGCCATATGCTATTTGACATGATCGGAATGTGACGACAGCAACTGCCACTCTGCGCGGAATTTGTGTGTTAGCATACAGAGGTGGAATCGCGGAGCAGTGCAGCGCAGACAAGACCCCGTCAGAGCCCCCAGTGGCGCGGCCGCTGCCCAGTGTGTGATGTGAATGCTGACGCAGATCGCCGGATGGGCACAAGGAAGCCAGCAACCACGCAAGTTCCCCTACCGGAAGCCCCTGCAATCGTCCAAGTAACGCACCAGCCAAACTGCCGTAGTTCCGATCGGTGCCCGTCATTTTCCTTATCACCATTCAAAGCGCAACAAGGCTGTAAATGCGTGTCCCAAAATTTAAAAAAGAATACGTAATGCTGCTAATACAAAACTTGGATCCTCGGTGGATGTCACGGAGGCATTCCGTTCTGGTAACGCAGAAAACCGCAACGTGCATAAAGTGCAGCTCGAATTACTCATTACATAGTACACAGGCAAGAAGAAAATTTCTCGGACACGCTAATAAAGACTATTTTTTTGGTCAACAGTATGTAATTCTGCAAAATATCTATCTTACATGACGAATACGGTGGGTAAGTATGACGAATACGGTGGATATTCCAACAGCTTGCACTTCTAATTCCTAAATTTACCCACTGTCAAAATACCCTTGCGCGTACGTGCCTTGTCCTGGAGAAAGATGACTTTTGTCGTTAACAATCCAACCATCTCAAGTTTTTCTTCACGAACCTGATTCAAAAGTCTTGTGTAGATCTACCCAGTTATTGTTTTCACTTCCGCTGGGAAATCAAAAAAATATTATCCTTTGTATCGCAGAAAAAACTTGCTATAACACCGGAAAGACGAAACCTAATTCGTCTTATCGATTACTGTTTCGTTTCTCGGGTGAAGTGGTGTACCGAGGATCCATAGTAAGACACGGGCCCACAAAACGAACTCTGCTCATTTAAGAATGGTACGAACTCTGCGAACAAATTTGTTTTTCCGCGACCTTTTCATCAGCCTTAAACGTATGCGGCTTCCTTCTTGCATATACACTGAGGTGGAAAGAGTAA
Organism: Schistocerca gregaria; assembly: GCF_023897955.1. NCBI lineage: Eukaryota > Metazoa > Arthropoda > Insecta > Orthoptera > Acrididae > Schistocerca > Schistocerca gregaria. The sequence continues at coordinate 48,690,878 of NC_064931.1, forward strand.
TGGGATGCCTCCTAATATCGTGTCGGGCGTCCTTTTGAATGGCGTACCGCAGCAACTAGACGTGCCATAGAATCAACAATTCGTTGGAAGTCCCCCGCAGAAAAACTGAGCCATTTCTGCCTCTATGGCCCTATATACAGGGTGTTTAAAAAATCGCCGGTATATTTGAAACGGCAATACAAACTAAACGAGCAGCGATAGAAATACACCGTTTGTTGCAATATGCTTGGGACAACAGTACATTTTCAGGCGGACAAACTTTCGAAATTGCAGTAGTTACAATGCGATGTGGCCGGGCACCATCTTGCATAAACCACGAGGTGTTCGCAGTGTCGTCTAAGGCAGTTTGTACCGCCACAAATTCACGAAGAATGTCCAGATAGCGTGATGCAGTAATCTTTTCGGATCTGAAAAATGGGCCAATGATTCCTTTGGAAGAAATGGCGGTCCAGACCAGTACTTTTTGAGGATGCAGGGACGATGGGACTGCAACATGGGGCTTTTCGGTTCCCCATATGCGCCAGTTCTGTTTATTGACGAAGCCGTCCAGGTAAAAATAAGCTTCGTCAGTAAACCAAATGCTGCCCACACGCATATCGCCGTCATCAATCCTGTGCACTGTATCGTTAGCGAATGTCTCTCGTGCAGCAATGGTAGCGGCGCTGAGGGGTTGCCGCGTTTGAATTTTGTATGGTTAGAGGTGTAAAATCTGGTGCATGAGACGATACGTGGACGTTGGCGTCATTTGGACCGCAGCTGCAACACGGCGAACGGAAACCCGAGGCCGCTGTTGGATCACCTGCTGCACTAGGTGCGCGTTGCCCTCTGTGGTTGCCGTACGCGGTCGCCCTACCTTTCCAGCACGTTCATCCGTCACGTTCCCAGTCCGTTGAAATTTTTCAAACAGATCCTTTATTGTATCGCTTTTCGGTCCTTTGGTTACATTAAACCTCCGTTGAAAACTTCGTCTTGTTGCAACAACACTGTGTTCTAGGCGGTGGAATTCCAACACCAGAAAAATCCTCTGTTCTAAGGAATAAACCATGTTGTCCACAGCACACTTGCACGTTGTGAACAGCACACGCTTACAGCAGAAAGACGACGTACAGAATGGCGCACCCACAGACTGCGTTGTCTTCTATATCTTTCACATCACTTGCAGCGCCATCTGTTGTTGAAAATTGTAACTACTGTAATTTCGAAAGTTTGTCCGCCTGAAAATGTACTGTTGTCCCAAGCATATAGCAACAAACGGTGTATTTCTATCGCTGCTCGTTTAGTTTTTATTGTCGTTTCAAATATACCGGTCATTTTTGAAACACCCAGTAATTGCGAAAGTGTTGCCGGCGCACGATGTTGTGCACGAACTGAGCTCTCGAATATGTTACATGAAGTGTTCGATGTGATTCATGTCAGGCGTTCTGGGTGGCCAAATCGTTCGCTCGATTTGTCCAGAATGCTCTTCATACCAATCTCGAACGACTGTGGCGCAGTGACACGACACTGTTGTTTGGGCCCATGAAGCACGTGCAGGGCTGCAAATGGTCTCCAAACAGCCGAACATAGCCACTTCCAGTCAGTAATCGGTTCAGTAGCACCGGACCACCCAGTTCATTCCACGTAAAGACAGCTCACACCATTATGGAGCAGTGCCTTCTGGCAACCCGAAACCTGGCATCAGCTCTTACTAACTGAAATCAGGACTCATCATCTGCCTACGACAGTTTTTCCAGGCGGAGGAGATTAATATTTAACGTCTCGTGAACAACGAGGTCATTAGAGACTGAGCACAAGCTCGGATTTGGGAAGGACGGGGAAGGAACTCAGCCGTGCACTTCGGGGCCATCTCAGCATTTGCCTGAAGCGATTTAGGGAAATCGCGTAACATCTAGAATGTGAGTCAACGCTTTTCCAGGCACTCTAAGGTCCAACCCATATGGTCACTAGATCAGGAAATACGCTGCAGGTGACGTCGTGATGTGATGTGCTGTTAGCAAAGACACTAGCGTGAGTCGTTTGCTGATATAGCCCGTTAACGCCAAATTTCGACGCACTGTTCTAACGGAAACGTTCGGCGTACATCCCACACTGATTTCTGAGCTTATTTCACGCACTGTTGCTCTTCCGTTAGCACTGCACAACTCTACGTACTTTTAAGGACGTGTCGGACAACATACTAGTTCCACGCACGTCCATCTCGCGTATTGACCACGAGGAGAAAATTTGAGAAATTAGAGCCCATACAGAGGCTTACCGACACTCGCTCTTCCCACGTACTATACGTGAATAGAACAGGGATGGAGGCATCAGATAGTGGTACTGAAAGTACCCTCCGCTCCACACCATTAGGTGGCTTGCGGAGTACGATGTAGATGTACGCAATCGATACTGCTCTCGGTCGTTAGGTGGAGGCCGTGGTGAGAGGTAATGCCTCAAATTTGGTATTGTCAGCACACTCTTGACACTATGGATCTCGGAATACTGAATTTCCTAACGACTTCCAAATGGAATGTCCCATGCGTCTAGCTCCAACAACCATTCCGTGGTCAAAGTCTGTTAATTCCCGTCGTGCGGCCATAATCACGTCGGAAACCTCTTTACATAAATCACCTGAGTACAAATGACAGTTCCACCAATGCACTTTTCTTCCATGTGTACGTATTACTACCACCATCTGTACATGTGCATATCGTTATACCATAAGTTTGTCACCTCAGTGTAGATGTGTCTTAGTTAACTGAAGAAAAAATTACCATATTATTACCATGTCAACAAAAAACAATGCCGTTGCATTAATCGCTGCTTCACTAGTTGAACTGTTCAACTAAAAATTACCGGATATATACCCTGACGGAAAAAATCGCAAAACCAAAAATATTAATGTAGAGTAAAGAAATTTCAGGAATACATCTGTCTACGTGACATATTTCAGGCAATGTATGCACTGCAAGGTCACAGGTAATGTATGCGTGACATAAGCTACTGCAAATGTGAAATGCTGGTCATTAATAGCCTCCGTCTGGAACCGCGCGACCGCTACGGTCGCAGGTACGAATCCTGCCTCGGGCATGGATGTGTGTCATGTCCTTAGGTTAGTTAGGTCTCAGTAGTTCTACGTTCTAGGGGACTGATGACCTCAGAAGTTAAGTCTCATAGTGCTCAGAGCCATTTGAACCATTTGAACATTAATAACCAATGTAACCGCTAGAATGCTGAATGAAACATGCAAACGTGCATGCATTGTGAGTTCCACGCCTATGGCACTTGATCGGTCAATACAAGGATGGTTATCGCAGTTTGCGGATGACTGGAGTTGTGCGACAATGTCACCCATATACTCGACAGGGGACAGATCTGGTGATCGAGCAGGCCAAGGCAACACGTCGACATTCTTTAGACATGTTAACTTACAACAGCGGTATGTGGGCGACCATTACCCTATTGGAAAACCGACTGGATGCTGTTCATGAATGGCTGCACAACAGGTCGAATCACCATACTGACGCACAAATTTGCAGTCAGGATGCGTCTATTAAACACGAGAGTGCTCCTGCTGTCAGACCATAACCCCAGCTGTAGGTCCGGTGTGTTTAGTACGCAGACAGGTTGACTGCAGGCCTCAACAAACACACGGCCATAACTGGCACCGAGGCAGAACGAGCTTTTATCAGTGAACACAACAGATCTCCACCCTGCTCTCCAATCAGTTCTCTCTTGACGCCACTGAAGTCGTAAATGGTTTCGGGTCACTGGAATGCATGCTACAGAGCGTCTGGCTCGGAATTGTCCTTGAAGTAACCTATTTGTAACAGTTCGTTCTGTTAACGTGCGGCCAACTGCTGCTCGTATAGCTGCGTAGACGCAGTACACGATGCGCCAGAGCCATTCGCCTAACACAATGGTCTTCCCTCTCGGTAGGGTCACGTGGCCGTCCGGAGCCCGGTCTTCTTGCGTCCGTACATTCTCGAGAATATTGCTACCAGTAATCATGTAGAGCGTCTACATTCCTCCCAAGTCAGTCTGCAGTATCGCGGACGAAACATCCAGCTTCTTACACGACCTCGTTCGAACTCAGTGAGGTGTTCTCAATGGCGTGTTTATGCCTTGAAGGCATTCTTAACCAACAACAGTCTCGAAGGTAACTACCGCTCACGACCGTTACGGCGGGTATACTCATAGTGGCGCTACTAGCACCACTCGCATGTCACTGCTTTGTAATCTGAATCGACATCTTTCAGATGTAGAAACACGCCTATCAAGTTTCGTTTATGTCGCACAACTCTTTCTTGGGGTGCGATTTTTTTTTCTCGGTCAGTGTGGCAAGCAGGTTGAAACGGATGTATGTTGCAGAGATAGTTTTGCAGAGATGAAGAGGCTTGCACAGGTTACACTAACTTGGAGAGCTGCAACAAACCAGTTTCAGGATTGAAGACCATAACAACCACAACATGTCATTCATATTTATGCACGCAGAATTATATTACAGCACTCGTTTATTTACAGGGACTTTTGGTGTAATATCTTGTACAACCGTGATATAACAATGTGCCATTTGAACCCCTGCAACAGCCACTGGAAATATCGCCCACCAGCTTCAGTCAATGGAGACCACTGGCCAACTAGATTTTGTAGCAACCTTTCATGTTTATCAAATAACCCTGATGGAGGAACATCCGCAAATGAGCATTATAGCAGCGGTTTCAAGTTTCATTAACGTATATCAATCTTCTCGCAGACGGCTATTATTCTGGCTACTAGATTAACCATTCAGGTCTCAAATCACTGATTTTCGATACCCCAGAGGAAATAAACGATATGATTGAGACTGGGTGTTCTGGTAACCCTGGAAATATGAACTCTTTTTTCGGTATAGAAAAAAGGCACACGAAACACTCAGTGGTTGCTGAAATCTTCAGCTGATCTATAATTTCAATGTAAAATGTTAGATCGAACTGATAAATGACTGAAAATAAATAGGACACTGCCAAAGCCAGTTTTCACGCTTAAGCTTGGTTCACAAACTCAGAATGTTCATAGCGGGTGTGTGTGTACCACACGACATGCACTGGTAGACAAAGGCAACCTACAGAATTGGTAATGTCAATGGCGTGTGGCTAGGGCCTCCCGTCGGGTAGACCGGTCGCCTGGTGCAAGTCTTTCGAGTTGACGACACTTCGTCGACTTGCGTGTCGATGGGGATGAAATGATGACGATAAAGACAATACAACACCCAGTCCCTGAGCGAAGAAAATCCCCGACCCAGCCGGGAATCGAACCCGGGCCGTTAGGTATGACATTCCGTCGAGCTGACAACTCAGCTACCAGGGAGCGGACATCAAACTTGTAATGTTCGCATACAGTATTACTAGTATCCTGCTTGACACAGTCAAGTCGTTCAAATATCTGGGCATAACGTTACAAAGCGATATGAAATGGAACGAGCATGTGTGAACTGTGGTAGGGAAGGTGAATGGTCGACTTCGGTTTATTGGGAGAATTTTAGGAAAGAGTGGTTCACCTGTAAAGGACTGCACACAGGACGCTGGTGCGACCTATTCTTCAGTACTGCTCGAGTGTTTGGGATAGGTACCAGGTCGGATCAGAGGACATCGAAGCAATTCAGAGGCGGGCTGCTAGATTTGTTACCTGTAGGTTCGAACAACACTTAAGTATCACGGAGATGCTTCGGGAATTCAAACGGGAATCCCTGGACGGAAGGCAACGTATTTTTCGATAAACTGTCTTGAGAATGAGAAATTAGGGCTCATACGGAGGCACATAGTCTTTTTCCGCTCGCTCGCTCTATTTGCGAGTGGAGCAGGAAAGGAAACGACTAGTAATGGTAGAGAGCACCCTCCTCCACGCACCTTACGGTGGGTTGCGCAGTATCTACGTAGAAATAGATGTAGAGGTTCACTTCCCACCCACCTGCACTTCATTTCAGCACGGTCATAATTACGTCTTCCACTCCAGTATTATTTATTCAGTGACAATGCGGAATACTTAAAGTAGAACGACGAAACGGATTTTGAATTATGTTCCCCTCAAAGGGTCATTGTTACAGCCAAAATGTAGGTAGGTCTCTCTCTCTCTCTCTCTCTCTCTCTCTCTCTCTCTCTCTCACACACACACACACACAAAGTGGAGTGGTAACACAGGCTCATTAAGCGTTAACACCTCTTGAAGAGGTCAATCCTTAAGCAGCTAGGAAAATGACTCGGCAGGAGGATGGGAAAATTCGATGGGTAATTGATGGAAGGCACGCAAAATATATACCACAGTTGTGGACGTGAAATCAGGATGCAGTTCGTTTGATAAGAGTGACAGTGCTTTAAATACACTCACAGGTGAAGTGGGACGAGGTGGTCACAACACTAAATTTGAAACTTTTTTCATTCCACGCAGTAGTTATCGTTGTTTTTCTTGAATAAAGCGTAACCGTGACTTCTAGCGAAAATGATGGACATGCAGGCGATTCCCTACTACGTCACAAGAAACAACTACAGTGTGTTTCACGAAGTTATAGCTGGCCTTCCTCCTCTGCTCGGCTTACGAATCAATGGGGACGCAGTGCGCAGTCACACCAGCAGTGTGTTTATTTTCCACTAAGTGTGTTAACACTACCTGAAACACAGATAGGACTTACCTATAACACAAACGCAAGAAAATAATATGGACAGAATCTACGTAAACCTCTGCGAACCTTTTTACGCTTCTAGAGGGTAAATTCTCAGTGATCCTGTACGGCGGCAGCAGCATTCCTCTAGGAAATCAAACCTCCAACACGAGCGCTCCTCCATTTTTAGTTTACAAACAGCCTACGCCTCTCCAGCATTTCCTGTCCAGTTCTCTCATGTGAGTATACAAAACAACTTTCTGAGCTGATGTTTATATAGAGGAATTATTTTTACTTTATGGAGTGACTACTTATATCCAGTTGTTAAGAGAGTTGTGGTAAAACGGCTCAACAAATGAAGCTCTCCGCCACCCGCTGTGGCCGAGCGGTTCTAGGCGCTTCAGTCCGGAACCGCGCTCCTGCTACGGTCGCAGCTTCGAATCCTGCCTCGGGCATGGATGTGTGTGATGTCCTTAGGTTAGTTAGGTTTAAGTAGTTCTAAGTCTAGGGGACTGATGACCTCAAATGTTAAGTCCCATGGTGCTTAGAGCCATTTGAAGCTCTCAACTGTCTACTTCAACGAAGAGCCTGCCACAAATGCAACATGCTGTCCATATGCATTCGACAATGTCGATTTCACTGCATCCACGATCAATAGCGTAAACACTTTTCACAGCATGAGGGGTATCAAATGCATCGCCCTTCCCGAATCTCTCTCAATATCTGAGAAGGCCCAGAAGCTTAAATAGGTTCCCTCTGCAACAGATGGAGTTCACCTAGGTGATATGGAACATCAAATATTTCAACACAAGTCAAGCGATGCATTACAACTATTACCGAGAGCCGACACGATATTAGGAGGTATCCATGACTTCAGGCACCTAAGTGTATTATGCCGAATAATACCAAAAAGTCAACGACATAGTACACACATTCATCTCTAGTGAATCAGCTTTTATTGAAGAAGTCAAGACTGCCTTTAAGAATAATAAGACCGTTTCGCTCTTGGAATTTTCAGAGTTCACTTCCAACATGCACTTGTAACTGAACGCCTACCGTCCGCATCTCGACCACTGGAAGATGATCTAGACGCGATCTCCGAGGGGCAGATGTACCTGGTCGAAATACCTGATTCAGTGGGTACAGCATGCGTCACTATATTATGGAATATTCTTCTGAGAAACCCCAGGTACGAAAACCGCATCCGCCATTATTCAGAATGGGAGGTTCTAAAGTCGATTTTATTGGGGGCCACGAGCACCATTGGCCTGTTGTGCTTCAGAGAGATGTTATTCAACCTACAAAAATGTATTATGAGACAACAGGAAAAGTTTAGCTTTACAAAACTTATAAATGTGCTTAATTGTTCACTACGACACCAAAAGGTAATTTAAAATTTCTTGTTAATTGTACCGTCACCAGATTATAGTCCTACATATCTACACATCTCAAATGTGTTTTTACGTGACACATTAAAATAATTTTTCAGTAAAAGACTTTTCATTAAAATGCCATAAAAAGGGAAACTAATTGTAGTACGGATAAATATCTCAAATATTTATGCATTTTTCGAGTAACTATTTAAGGAATAGTTAACTTTATTTTTCAAAAAGAACTACAAAATAACTGTGTCAAAACTATAATAAAATTTTCTACGTCAATACTAATGTTCATTATATTTTTCAGTAAAAGGCTCAAATAGGATGAAACAGTTTTGTTTAAAACTAAAAATGGCTATTCCAAGAAAACAAATAACTAAAATTCATTTCATAAAAAACCTAAAAATCCGAGTCCTAGTGATTAAAAACCATGTCCCGCCTTTTGGAGTGTTCTGGGGACCATCACGAATCGTGATAAGTTCAGTTTAATTATTGCCTTTGAATAAAAGTGTCATTTCAATTCGTACTATACTGTAAGAGTTCTCTACATGTATGGCCAACATTTCATTACTTGGCAACGACACCTCATGCGAAAGATCCTGTCGTCCTTAAATTTTGCGCAATAGTGTGTGTCAGTCAACACAACTACAGACAGCGCCAACCATTCTCAAAGGAATACACTGAACGGCTCAAACACTCTGCGCTAGCGATATTTCTTTCAGGAAGACCATATTTACTTCCCCTAGGATGTGCAGTTGTAAGGCGTACTTCAAACTTCTAGTCGTGATTGGGGAGAAATAAATGGGGGAAGAGGAGGGAGTGGAGACTATAAACAGAATTGGACTAGACTATTAGCAATGGCATACAAAATCTAGGGGTAACTCTCGTACACAGAAAAAACGGAAACTTCCGATAATCTCAAAGACAGCACAGGAATGCCAAGAACGTCTGTGCACGACGTATAGTATCAGAAAATCGACGTTCTGAATAAAGGATGAGACGTACATAATTTCAAAGTGCTGACACCGCACACCGTCCTCTTTCTCAAACTGCATCACTTCGATGTCTAGTACACACAATACGCACAAAGTACACACGCTTTCCCCCAAGCACTAGATAAAGTAGTGCTGCTTCGTTCAGCGTCCCGAAGGATTTGCTTTTACGGCTGATTTCAGGATTACAGTGAATATTTTCCAGCTCTTTTCTAATCAAACGTACCACATGCGCCGACTCCAATATCTCATTTTGTTGTTGTGACAAACGTTTCAATTTCCGTGCATCTTCGTTGTTTTGCTTGACAATGTTTAATAAAATTACAGGTTGATACAGGCACTTAAAGAAAAGTATTAGATTCGGACAGCAATATGACGATCTCGTGCTTTTCTTTGATCAATGTTGATATAATCTGAGTGGACACAACGCAAAAATGAATTGTTTACCATTTCAGCTATTGGCAAATCGTCATTTAACAATGTTAGCTGTTTCATTATGTACTACGCGGCTTCTAAAAGTGACGACGGCATTCCAGCAAAACATACCCGCAATGAATATCTACTGAGGGAAATAGAACGGGGCAAACCTGAATAGCACAAATTGTATGATGTCTGTCTCAAGTCGAAACAACCATTTCACCCTCGAATTACTGAGCGTTCCATCCTGCCAATTTGATACGGCACGGTATGAAATCGATAGATATTCTCTTTCCACCTCGGAGAAGCGGAAGTGGTGTTGGAACCTAAGGTGTTTTAGGCATGTCTCCACCTGCTCCAGCTTCCTCCCCCTCTCTGCTTCCCGTCTGTTTAGAATTATACACTCTATGAGGCACTGAGGTAGGTCATGTGCAAAGACCTCGCATGTGCACAACGAAGTTATGAGGCTAACGGGGAAGAGAGCCTAACCCAAAAGCCTCCCCAATCGAACGCAGGCCGAATCTCCACGGTCAGCTGCGGCAGTCACTTACGCCTGCCAGTTCTTTGGGCAAGAGGATATAAACTTAACCAGTAGCTGCAGAAACAGTAGAAAGCTTAACCGACGTTGGCAGCGACACAGAGAGCACAATGTGTGTCGTCCAAGTATGGTGGTTGCTTGCTCGCCTGGGACTACTTGCCGTACACGCAACCAATACGAGAAAGTGGGGCAAACTCTCGGAACGCGGAGAGCACAGGCTAACAAAAACCAGCTGATTATCCTGCAAAAAGAAGGCGCTTCTGGAAATGTCGAGACAAGCTGGCGTGTCGTCTTCCCGAATAACCCGATAACGTTTCTCCAAAATGTTTCTAAATGCGTGATTCTCAGTGCATCTAATTTTCATGCAATACGTCCACTGTTCTTGGCTCAAGGTGTAGTTATTTCTACAATGAAAATCTGAAAATCTACGTTTGGAACATGAGTTCGACAATGTTGGGTGTCGGAATATGATCACTGCTTGATTTGTGACGGTACGCGCCGGTATTCCGTACCGGTACCTCCGACGAAAGAAAAGCGTTAAAGTAACGTTTTAAGACTTTAACACTAAAAGAACAGTACACCCGAACCTCTCTCTTTTACGAATCAAGCATGCTTGAGAAAGGGGGGGGGCAGAAGGGGGGAGGGGAGGGGAGGGGAGGGGAGGGGGGGAGAGAGAGAGAGAGAGAGAGAGAGAGAGAGAGAGAGAGAGAGAGAGAGAGAGAGAGAGAGAGAGAGAGAATTTAAGCGGAAGCCTTTTGGCATTTGCTACTTGAAAATTGCGTAAGGGCACTTCAGTGACTTTGCCTAGTATCGTCCAAACGTCATAACACGTCACTTGTGCCTTGAAAATCTATACCTCATGTGCCTAGTTTAACTACACACAATGCAATTCAACGTGAAAATCACGTTATTACGAAAATAAGTCAATTAGAAGTTTATTTCTTCTTTAAAAATGAATTTCGACTGCCGATATCACGTTCAGCTTGTAAAGCAAACTAATACGGTCGAACGTGTGGGTTTCTCTACATTTCAGCAAGAATATAATGGTCAGAAAATGTGTTAAGATATGGAGTATTTTCCGACAATATGGAGCTGTAGCCACAGAAAGACGGAAGAATGATCAGGGTTGAACGCCCAGTCGACTACGAGGCCATTAGAGACTGACCACAAGCTCAGGTTGGTGAGGGATGAGGAAAGAAATCAGCTATTTCCTTTTCAAAGGAACCGTAACACCGACTAGACCGTGGTTTGAGCCGCGGTTCTCCGGAATGAGAGTACAGTCACCGTGTTAACAATACGTCGCCTCGCCTGTCTTCTCACGAAATGCTGACAAATTTCTTATACTGAATTAAATAGCCAGTAATGTCCGAGTTTTGTTCTGTAGATACGCATTTTATAAATATGATATGGTCCCATCGCGTGGTTTCCACAGACAAAGACTCAAAGGAGGAAATTAAATTTCCATACTTTGCGCCATCGCGAAGGCAGAAAGTATTAAAAGGCAAACTACGATGAATTATCAAGGAAACTGTGTGCGGAGAAGATAATTCTATTCTAGATTTATTATAACCTACATTTCGTGTTATATCGAAGGACCACTGTTATGGACGTATACTAATCGGTAGCTATAATGAAATAAGCCCACCTGAGGATTATTACGAATCGTATCGAATGTGTCTTGCATATGTAACTAACTATAACTTGGTGTATAGAATCACACCGGATAAAATGAAAAATATTTCTTCCCCTGTCAACGCGCTTATGAACCACTAAATCATTGTAACTTTGAGCTCAAGGGGTGAATAACTGGTGTCTAAGACTTCACTTTACGGTTTTGCAGTCGTCGTGTGCCGGTAAGGAAACTTTAGTATTTGCTTTATAACAAATCCCAGTCATTGCCATCATCAGCATAGATACAGTCTAAACCCGAATATAGTGTTGTTTGCTGAAATTTATCCTCGAAGTATTTTAAAAATTTATTCTGCCGACACTTAGCTTCGTTGAGCTTTTTTTCTGTTGTATTTGCAGGAAGCAGATGGTGACAAAGCCATCACTACACCCACCAAATGGGCGGCTTTTATTTTAGGAAAAAGTGTTACAAGAGTGTCGAAAGGCGGATAATCACTCCGTGGTTACAAAAAATGTGGTGAACTTCGCAACTGGTTGGCTATAAGTGGGATTTCCCAATTATGGTTCACCTCAGTTGTTGGCGGGCTATTGAACATCCTCGACGAACTTTATCCACTTCTCTTGCAACGCTGAATTTCTCTTGTAATTGAAATGCTGGATTCTGGACGAGATTTAAACAAAAGGCTCCAGATTTCATATGCAGACCTGTGACACCTTCACTTTAATTTATTTCGGAAGACTAGATATAGTGGGTTAAAAACATCAATGGATGTACTGACGTTGCAGTGAGGGTCGCTCATCCATTTGTTGTACCAATGATAAACCAGCTGTGACGAGATTCCAAACCCATTAACGGACTAATTGAGGATCCAGCACTGTTGATAATCTGGAAGAGTTAGCAAACTAGTTTTGATTAATCTCTCGAGCTTCTGACGGTTAGTGGAACGCGGGCGATTTCTCTGGCGGGATTTCTGGCTCCTTACTGTATGATGATTGTTAACAGTTCTTGTTCGATACTCGCGAACGGCAAGAGAACTGTAGCAATGAGAGATGTGGCTGAGTTATGAAGTTCAGAACGGTTGCTGTAAATTGCACGCAAGCCCTACACGGTGTATAGAATAGGCATAAGCTATTCTAATCTTAGCGGTGAAGTTAATGATAACAGTACAGTACTGAATGCGCATTTCGTTACATTGCTGCTGCGTCAATGGGTATCAGGTTCGTAGAATGAGATGAGAGCTTAGATCAGTTCTCTTTTGGATAAACCAATCATTCCAACTCTCAATGCCGAAAGAGTAGTCCAAAATGACTAATATATGGTTCTGACTTCAAACTATGTGTTCCTTGCTAACAAAGTATAGCATACACAAGGGCATTACCATTACCACCCACCACCCAACACCCACCTGGAACTGGTGACAGTGCGATCGCGTCAGTTGATAATTTCTTCAATACGTTGCGAGGAGAGCACGAGAAACTAAAATCAAATATTCATACTGCAAAGAGACATGTAGAGCTCTGCACGACAATGCACAGCCAACAGTGGCTCAACGTATTGAGTTAAAGTACATAACTGGCTCTGATCAATGAAAATGGTTTTGCACCACGAATAGTAACCAGATTTGATTCCATGTTCTGAGATGAAAGCATTCCTGGTCTCCAGCGACAAATGAAAAATTCAGGGCCAAAATATTAGCAAACAGGACTGTCACCTATTGTTTGGGATATGAAACGTTTGAATCCTCTATTTTTTCTTCGGGGGCCAATCAGTCACCACCACTAAACAGACGTGCTTGAAAATAAATTAAAGCTTCTCAACAAGAGATAGAATATTCATCAACCAAGAAAGAACGTTCTCTCTAGCACAGCACTTCCATTTTCTGGCCGATTATAAAACTGATGAAAAATTAGTGAAACAAGTTGTCTCATCCACTTGGCACTTTTGGTTGATCCACACTATCTGGAAGAATAGCCGGCCGGTGTGGCCGAGCGGTTGTAGGCGTTCCAGTCTGGAACCGCGCGAACGCTACGGTCGCAGGTTCGAATCCTACCTCGGGCATGGATATGTGTGATGTCCTTAGGTTACTTAGGCTTAAGTAGTTCTAAGTTCTAGGGGACTGATGAGCTCAGACGTTAAGTCCCATAGTGCTCAGAGGCAATTAAACCATTTTTTTTCAGAATAGTTGTGCATTTCGTGACTTTTTCTGAATTTCCCTGGGTATTATTACTTCCCCACGAAGTACAACACGGCACAGTGCTGCCCTCATCGTCAGGAACACAGTCATTAGAAGGCGGCAAGTTTCACAGCTGCGATGAATGTACATAACTGACGAATCTTTCAAGAGAGAAAAGCATTTTTACTGTCGGCAAAATGAACTATCAGGGGTGTGACACGTATGCGGGCGAGAACCGATATACTCTAGGCACAATTCAATGAACAACATGTGAACTGTCTCTCTCTCGTACATATGGAAACCACGAAAATGTGTGTACTTTCTGGTTACGCTTCATAAAAGCGCTTGAACTGAGACACAAAAGGATCCGTTAATTTCTCTCTTGCGTACCAGAAAGATCTCTTCATGGCACAGATTTACTGTAAGAGTTAATACAGTACCAAATATTTTGATGGGGTGTTAGGCGAATACCCAACGTGACTGATAACCACATGTATCGCGTTGACTAATTAAGATACGTAATATGGACTCACTGACTTTCCGTAAATAAATACGTTTTTGAATATTCTAAGTCTTTTAGCAAATTCGTGTCCCTTCTGGTGGCATATTTATCACGAGCTACATGTCAGCAGAAGATTAGTGTTCCTTCAGTCGTACATTTACTTGTGGAACCAAGCCGAAGACAGACGAGCCACATCAGATACATATGAGGACACTCAAGAAGTCTGAAACCTAATGCAGCTAAGCAGTTTGTGCGATGCTGTATTGTCGTGACGAAAGAATGAACTAGTTGATCTTGATAAGCTGGTTTTAGAGTCTGTGGTTTGAAGCGTACATTCTACAACTTTCACTTTACGGTCGAGCACTGCATGATTCAAACAACCTTGTACAGGGTGTTACAAAAAGGTACTGCCAAACTTTCAGGAAACATTCCTCACACACAAAGAAAGAAAATATGTTATGTGGACATGTGTCCGGAAACGCTTACTTTCCATATTAGAGCTCATTTTATTACTTCTCTTCAAATCACATTAATCATGGAATAGAAACACACAGCAACAGAACATACCAGCGTGACTTCAAACACTTTGTTACAGGAAATGTTCAAAATGTCCTCCGTTAGCGAGGATACATGCATCCACCCTCCGTCGCATGGAATCCCTGATGTGCTGATGTGCAGCTCTAGAGAATGGCTTAGTGTATCACAGCCGTCCACAATACGAGCACGAAGAGTCTCTTCATTTGGTACCGGGGTTGCGTAGACAAGAGCTTTCAAATGCCCCCATAAATCAAAGTCGAGAGGGTTGAGGTCAGGAGAGCGTGGAGGTCATGGAATTGGTCCGCCTCTACCAATCCATCGGTCACCGAATCTGTTGTTGAGAAGCGTACGAACGCTTCGACTGAAATGTGCAGGAGCTCCATCGTGCATGAACCACATGTTGTGTCGTACTTGTAAAAGCACATGTTCTAGCAGCACCGATAGAGTATCCCGTATGAAATCATGACAACGTACTCCATTGAGCGTAGGTGGAAGAATATGGGGCCCAATCAAGACACCACCAACAATGCCTGCCCAAAGGTTCACAGAAAATCTGTGTTGTTGACGTGATTGCACAATTGCGTGCAGATTCTCGTCAGCCCATACATGTTGATTGTGAAAACTTACAATTTGATCACGTTGGAATGAAGCCTCATCCGTAAAGAGGACATTTGTACTGCAATGACGATTGCTAATCCATACATCAAATGGGCATCTGACAACTCCGCATTTGTAAACATTGCTCTGACTGCAAAACCACGTTCGTGATGAACACTAACCTGTTGATGCTACGTACTGATGTGCTTGATGCTAGTACTGTAGAGCAATGAGTCGCACCGAAGTCAACATTACCTTCCTTCAATTGGGCCAACTGGCGGTGAATCGAGAAAGTACAGTACATACTGACAAAACTAAAATGAGCTCTAACATGGAAATTAAGCATTTCCGGACACATGTCCACATAACATCTTTTCTTTATTTGTGTGTAAGGGAATGTTTCCTAAAAGTTTGGCCATACCTTTTTGTAACACGCTGTATATTGAAGAAATCCGCCATTCTTCCAAAAGAATGAGAGTTTTTAACTGCGGTTTCTGCACCCCTTCCTTCTATAGCTTTAATGAAACAAAGACACAGTACTTGGGGTGAGGGGGAAAATCGCTAGTGTAAATACTATTCAAAATTGAGAATAATAAATCTCTAGCTCAAGAAGAGCAAAAGACACGGGTCAACTACGGAGCTAAGTCACTAAACTAACAATCAAAATCATACGTTATACCCCTCAACTCTTGCGACATCAAACATTGTAATATGCTGTTGGCATATTGGAACTAGTGGGGGTCGACTGATCATTTCTGACGCTAGCTTCGTTTGTTTCTATGATTCAACTTCGCAAAAGAAAGATGTATACAAGTGGCCAAGTTAGGAAGTATTCGAAATAATTATGACGGAGCAGCTCAATGGAAGTTATAGTACTGAGTCTTTCCAACATTCGAGTTTGTCGTGCTCCGGTTAGTGAAAATAGCTGAAATGTTTACAGCCAACATTTCATCGATGGTGACGTACAATTACAGGAGCTGATGGGCTACGCAAGGTGCTCAATTGTATCACTCTGCAGGCAGCAGAAAAAAACAGTGGACGCAAAATGCATAGAAGGTATATAATAGAGGTCAGCAACTTGTAATGTTAATCACTGACGCGTTACACCGTGAAGATGTTGGGCCTGTCACCAGAACATCTGTAATGCGCAATTACGGTTTCAGAGTGTCTTCACGAGAGAGGCCTCTACGCCGTTAACGAAGCATCGTTAAGGGCTGCGTTTACAATACGACCGAAGTGGACTAAGGTGCATTACCACTGCGTACATTACACAGAATACAACAAATTTCTTGTCGTAGGCACATCTTTTCGGTGTATATTAATCTGGAGAGAAATATTAACACGTACTGTCCCTCTCGTATCGCTGAAATGAACTAACTTGCCATTAAAGGCGCCAATGATTCCACTGGCACACTCAGTTGTTCGTGTATCGCCATTGTATCCGCGAATGATTATTGGTTGCATTGTGTGAACCCAAACGTTACCGATAAGAATTTATACGTTTTTAATGGATTTGTAGGTGTATTTTGGTATAAAGGCCCCGTACTCTCCACTGGCTCGTTATAAACTAATTTTGTTTCCTTCGATTTCTTACCCCTAATTTTTTATCTTTGTCTAAAGTTGCATAACAAGAATACTGATTTCAAACAAGTTTTCGCCTTACTGGGCCGTCTTTTCTACAAAGAAGTAACGAAAGAACCCATAAATAACATTTTTGTATCTGTATGGTACTGAGAATATCTGCACAACATTGTAAATGTTGACAGTTTGCGATGGTGTCTTGTTTGATAAACTGTTTCATCCACTCACAGCACTTTTTGCTGACAACAGTTACACCGTTTGCTCTTTTTCCCTCGAGCTTGCATTGACCACAACTCTGTTCCGGGTCCGGTGTATTTTTCCAGTGGTGCTAACTGTGCAGTAAGAGCCACACACCGTAGTATGTACAAGTTTACTGATAAATAGTTAGCAGACATGCGCCTAGAGAATGGGTTCACGAAATACAGTGGAAGAGCAGCACAAAGACGCTATGCCGAGCTGTGCCGGCAGCGGGCGCAACCACATCACATTACTCCCGCATTCTATTGTTGCGTTGCCTTGTGTTTTGTGTTCCACATTTTGGTGATTGTATATTACTAGCTACTCACTACTGAGAAGGTATTTTCACAGAAACAAAACTAAATGGGGTAACTAATCGAATAAACAATCATTACATGCACCAAAATACTCAGAAAATATGTTGGGTATTAATAAACTACTTCAGCTGTATTTAGTACTTTATTTTTAGATCACTATCGATTTAGTATAGATTTGTTTTGCTGTTTGCAGATGACATGTTATATATTGTGTAGCATAACAGCTACCAAAACAAGAGCACAATAACATAATGTAAGGTATGTTACTTTTGGCCAATTAAGTTATAAATGCAACTTTTACATAATGTTGTAAACGACGCAAATGTTAATATGTTAACAACAAATTTACAGTTAAAAAAATTGAACCCACTGAAGATAGCACAAAAGTGCTGAAACATGTTTGGGTGAAACAAAAGAAAAAAAGGTGTCTTGCATAAGACGGAACTTCTCATCCCATTCCCATTATCTGTATGGAGTGTAGCCATGTATGGAAGTGAAACATGGACGATAAATAGTTTGGACAAGAAGCGAATAGAAGCTTTCGAAATGTGGTGCTACAAAAGAATGCTGAAGATTAGATGGGTAGATCACATAACTAATGAGGAGGTATTGAATAGACTTGGGGAGAAGAGGAGTTTGTGGTACAACGTAACTAGAAGAAGGGATCGGTTGGTAGGACATGTTATGAGAAATCGAGGGATCAGCAATTTAGTATTGGAGGGCAGCGTGGAGAGTAAAAATCGTAGAGGGAGGCCAAGTGATGAATATACTAAGCAGATTCAGAAGGATGTAGGTTGCAGTAGGTACTGGGAGATGAAGAAGCTTGCACAGGATAGAGTAGCATGGAGAGCTGCATCAAACCAGTCTCAGGACTGAAGACCACAACAACAACAACCGGTTTAGTGGCACTAAAAGCCACGTGTTCAAGTGAACGTATAACTAAAACATTAGCTTTTGCTAACAGCATGGCATCGCCCGCACCGCCTCTCCTGGGCTCGTGTCCATATCCGTTGGACCCTAAACGACTGGAAAACCGTGGTCTGGTCAGATGAGTTCCAATTCCAGTTGGTAAGAGCTGATGTTACGGTTCGAATTGGCGCAGATTTCACGAAGACATAAACCCGAGCTGTCAAGAAGGAACTGTACAAGCTGCTGGTGGTGGTGGTTGTTGGGATGTTTAGGGGGACTAAACAGCTAAGGTCATCAGTCCCCCATTCCAAAAACAGGCGAGACGAAAATTTGCGGAGCAGGTAAAACCGTAAGGGGAAGGAAATACGGCAACGAACACTACAGACAAGAAGATTACAGATGAGCACCAGACAGCAAGAAACAGAAGAAAAGAAGAGGGCCGGAGACTGGTTGACTGACCACGAGAACAAAAAAAAGGGCGGATAAAATTTAAAACGTCGTCAGCCATGGAGGCATTGTCGCATAAAACCAAAGGCAAAGTGCCCGGGAGATTAAAAGACTGCCGGAGGGTACGCAGTCGGGGACACTCCAACAAAATGTGGGCGGCCGTTAGCCGGGATCCACACCGACACAGGGGGGGGGGGGATCCTCCTGAGGCAAAAGATGGCTCTGCGTCAGGTAGGTATGGCCGATGCGGAGCCGACACAGGACGACAGAGTCCCTGCGAGAAGCCCGCAGGGAGGACCGCCACACATCGGCGTCTCCTTAACAGCCCGCAGTTTATTAGGCGATGTCAGGCTACGCCACTCATCATGCCACACGGCGCAACACCAACTGCAGATCAAGAGCCGGGAGGCCGATCTCCAAAGCTGGGGCGTCGATCGCCCCTTTGGCCAGCCTATCGACACGTTCGTTTCCAGGGATGCCAACGTCACCTGGCGTCGAAACAAAGACCACCGAACGACCAGAGCGGGTAATGGCAGAAACAGACTCCTGAATAAAGGATACCAGAGGAGAAGAGGCATAGCAGCGGTCGATAGCCTGGAGGCTGCTCAGGGAGTCACTGCAGATGACGATGGACGTACCTGAGCAGGAACGCATATGCTCAAGAGCGCGCAATATGGCCACCAGCTCTGCAGTAAAAATACTGCAGCCAGCCGGCAAGCAGCGCTGTTCAACATGGGCAGCGTGAGCAAAAGCGTAGTACAAGCTGGTGATTGCTCCACAATGGTACGGGCTGTGTTAAAGTGGAATGGACTGGATCCTCTGGTCCAACTGAACCGATTATTTCTTCTACTCGGAGACCATTTGCAGCCATTCGTGGACTTCGTGTTCCCAAACAACGATGGAATTGTTATGGATGACGATGCGCCACGTGACCGGGCCACAATTGTTCGCGATCGGTTTGAAGAACGTTCGGGACAGTTAGAGCGAACGATCTGGCCACCCATACTGCCCGATACGAATCCCATCGAAAATTTACGGGACATAATTGAGAGGTCTGTTCGTGCACAAAATACTGCACCGGCAACATTTTCGTAATTACGGACGGCTACAGAGATAGCACGGCTCACTATTTCTGTAGGGGACTTCAAACGGCTTGTCGAGTCCAGGCCACGTCGAGTTGCTGCACTACGCCGGGTAAAAGGCGACCGCACACGGTATTAGGAGGTACCGCGCGTCTTTTGTCACCTCGGTGTGTGTATATCATTATAAGTGAAGACGAGGGCCTTTTCTGCAGCGTAGTGACTGCCAAACCTGACACGAACTCGGTAGAGGCTCGGTGCCGCTTTTGTTTTCAATCGCTTCACTTGCAAAGGCAGAAGTGTTTATTCCGTCGGCACCGGTTTATTTCTTTAGCTACGATTACGATGCACCAGCTGGGAAACTCGGGTTCGCGGTGTCGACACGGAGCTCGATCCGGATGAAACCAGTTGCGCGGGCTGACTCAGGTGCGACGTACTGGGGCTGTTTTCCCACAGAAACGCCGGCTGTGACAGTTTCGCGGTGCCGGCTGCGTGGGTGGGGCGGAGGCGGCTGGCGGCGCATGCGCGGCACGCCCGGCCGCTTCCTTCCGGCGCCGGCCGCCTCCTCCGCTTATTGAATATAATTAGTAATAAAGCGGCTGGACGACGCAGCCTCGTTTCAGCGCGCGATCGCGCTTCCGGCTGAGCCACGGCCCGGCACGTCATTTCCTAGTGGGGGCGCTGGTGCAGGTTGGGAATTAGCGGAACACGGGACAGGAAGCGGCGCGCACACGTCGCCGGGTCACGCGCGCCTCGCCCGTTCCTTCCGCTCTATGTCAACACACTGCCATCTGCGGTCGACACATCATCCGCCCTTCTCTTTAAACGCTCAATGCAAACAAACATTTGGCACCTTTTCTGTGTATACTCGAGCAAAAGGTGAAAAGTGACTGAAATGTATCCAAGGGAGAGGGCGGAGGAGGGAATATTAAAAGCTATTATTATTATTATTATATTCCGTTAATACGCTAAGTGAAGATCAGTTTCGATTGAGGAGGGGATTAGAGACAAGAAAAGCGATGCTAGCATTGAAAATCCCTTTTTTATCATACGCCGTAACAGAAACATATTGCTCAAAATCAATTAAGGTTTCCTAGAATCCTAGGATTCGGGTGTGGCGCTTAGCGTATGTCTACACACAGTTCAGTTGTCAGCTAGACATTGTACAGTACGATACTGACTTAAAGGATAACGGGGAGTATTTTGACGGCACGATCGAGATACTCAGTTGAGACGAAGAAATTCATTAAAAGATATTCTGTTCTGCATCCAAGAAATAATGGAGTCTCCGGGGGAACAATTCACAAAGATCCTTTGAGATCGGCTTGAAGATTATTGTGAATATTTTAAATACACGATTTGGTGACCTAGGCAGTCATCAGTAACCGACGACAACCACACAATTATTGGCGACTACAGAGACGGCATTGCTCTGAAGACTTCCGCAAACTGATAGTATTCAACATTCTGTACTTCAACACGACTATACAATGTACAGTGGCTGACAAAAGTATTCGGACACTGGGAGTACTCAGAGAAGTAAACCTTAAATGTATTTTTAGCTCAAATCATATATTTTATTCTTTACAAATGTGTAATACATATGTCAATCTGAACATATGCAAAACAAATAACAAAACACGCTTTATACAAAAAAAAGAAAGAAAATCTAAATATACAATGGGCAAAAGTATTCAGTCAGCAGTCAATATTTGATAACGCGTCCCTTACAGGTATAACAGACCTCAGTCTTTGTGGCGTAAAGTAAACAACCTTTTTCGTTATATCCGACCCGATATTCACCCATTCTTCTTCTATCAATGCAAGCAAATGTATCAAACTGCTCACATGTCGTTTGCGTAGTCCCGTTTCCTGTTCATTCCATATATTTTCGATTGGACTGAGGTCCGGAGACAGCGGTGGGCTAATAAGACGGCGATGAGGCGTGTTGTATAGAATCCACAGTTTGACAATTTCCGCCGTATGCTTAGCATCAGTCTTGTTGGAAAAAAAAGTCATCTCCAAGATCCAACTTCGCAGCACTTTTCGTCAGATTTTGAGTATATCGAAACAGAAAATTTGTCCACAGTGCCTTCAATAAAGACAAGCTCGCCAACACCTCTGGAAGACATGCATCCCAACACCATCACACTGCCGCCTCCATGTTTGATGGTTGTTTTCATGTTTTTGGGCTCCCACTCTGTGTTTGCTTGACGTCACACTAAATTGCGGCCACCCGCGTGGCTCAAACTAAATCTGCATTCTTCACTCCACAGAATCTTGTCCCAAAAGGTCACATCCTTACCTACAAATTCTTCAGCAAAACCATTCCCTTTTTGCGTTACACTTACTGACGAACGGTTTGTGCCTTAACACTCTGGCATTGTATCCAGCACTGTTAAGGCATCTGCGCACTGTTCTAACACTATCTTCGGTACCAACGCCTTCTGCCAGTTCTGCCGCTATAGCAGGGGCCGTTGTCCGCGGGTCTTTCACAATTCGAACTATATTCCTCTTGTCGCTGTTCGTGAGTTTCTGAGACGCACATCTCGTGGACGATTGACGAAGGTTTTCTTCTTCTTGTTTCCATTTCTGGACATTACTAAATATAGTTTTTCGGCTTCGGTTGACGACCCTGCGTATGATTTTCCCCACTGAGCAGCCGCACAATAAGCCTTCGCTCTTCCACTGTCGTTTCCCTGCCTTTACGAGGCACGGTGCTAAGTTGATCTTTTCTGACGAGACTTGTGCTTTCCTGTAGTATGAGGCAGCTGCCTTGCGTACACTGACTGTTTGATGCCGCCGAGTTGTGGCTTCCGACTGCGGTTATCTCGTCAAGCGGGGTGGTGTCTGATTACTTTCGTCCCGCGTGGAACACACGCCTATGATGGTAACACAGACCTAATCGTTCCAGGTAGGGGCTACAGTGGCATATACGTATTCGACGTCTTTCGAAATCTTCCTTGCATTGTGGCATATACACACATTCCGTGTATGCATCAATCACAATTGACCGTGAGATACGCATATGACCTGTGTCTGAATTCTTTTGTCCGCCTCTGTAAGTGTTCCATGAGATATGGCAATTCTCAAATTGTGTCTTGTGTTGATTCCAACGACTAACTCAGCACCAATTTCCAACCAAATGATTCATGGAGTCACAGTCAATGTTGCAAAGATTCCGACAGGGCATTTAAAACTCCTTAATGAGTTATTTGATGATTTTAAGTGGAAGTGTAGTAGCCAGTTTCGTGTACGTCGCCGATAGATTCCTTTAGTGCCCGAAGATTTTCAAATTTATTAGGCTCTCATACAAAGTCCACATTCCACGTTGGCGATCGCGGATAGCTCAACGGTAGCTTTAATGCTTCAGATTCAGTACCAATGGCCTCGATAACCGTTGAGCGCACCGTCTACACCCAAAGGCCCTCAACTCGTGACGTTCACGCGCGATTTCCATGTTTTTTTCCATTACACTCGAAAGATCACTACAGGGCCAGTTCGTTCATACCAAACAACAAATTAAGCACCACACAAGTGTGTCGAGTATGTGGGAAAAAATAACTGTTTATGTAAATTTATTAAGAGATTTCTAGACTTGTCACACCAGTTGATCGGAGAATTACACGCAAGATTAACTGCAGTGGACGTTCGAGATTTGCAACTGATGCGTCTCTCACGGCTAATTGGCCAGAGCTTTGAGACACTGCAAATTGCTCTGCTACTGGTTCTGGTATCCAGTATGGGAGAAGGTTAAATGCGAAGCACCGTTGACATCGAAATCACTGCAGAGTATAAAGTAGCGAATATGGACAAGGATGTAGAAAAAGTCAGTATTTATCTTGTTAAAGGAACTATTTATGGCCGGGTGGGAATTTTATTATTACCTTAATTATAAGCGTAAACTAAAAGATTGCGGACGTTGGAGTGTAGAACATCTACAATTCTGTGATTTTCATGTACAATTATGAAGTTGTTCTACCAAGAAGCGATGGAAGAATTTTCTCTCTCTCTCTCTCTCTCTCTCTCTCTCTCTCTCTCTCTCTCTCTGTGTGTGTGTGTGTGTGTGTGTGTGTGTGTGTGTGTGTGTACTTCCTGTGGTTGCATGAAAGAGCACATGTTAAATGTCAGAAGCCCCTCATAGTACTACACTTTACTGATTTCGGTGAGTATTGATGTCTTTAATCACTCCACCTTTCTCGAAGCTTGTTCACATTTCCATCTTTAGCGAAGGCAAACTTGCTTGGATTCTTCTTACTGTTTCTAGACTTTGCCCATGTATTTCTCGTAAAACAACAACATCTACTGCATTTTTATTACAGCTATTCATATTTCATTTGACCATTATCACTGCCCACAAACGAGGACGACGACGACACTGACACTTTCTTGCAGTGTTTCTGAAACCGGAGACTGCCAAAAAACCTGTATCCGCAAGAATCTTCATGATTACTAACGAGGTTTTCATTAATTCGGCATTCGCGGGACGGATATGCTTTTTCCTACAAAAACGGAGACCACACACAGACCACTCCACCTCATTGTGAAATGTGTGAAGCCTCTTCGTTTTGGCTGTTAGCAGGCCCCGAAAATTTCCAACACAACTGGAACAAAACAGTACCTTGCTCCACTCAAGCTTGGGCAGAAAGTCTAACACATTATGCAGGAACGATGCAACAAAGTTGGCAGACATGGTTTGAACGTAACTCAAGACCTTTACGGTATGTAATGTAATGTAATATCTCAAATAGTTGGCCGACCCCATACAACAGATGCTTTTAAAATATTTCTCACATACTTGCGAACGAAACAACGTAGTTTTATGACTCCGTATTTCTTCAACGAATGTCATTAATAATTATACATAAAAACATCACTGTAGAAAAGAGAACAACTGACTACTAAACAAAACAAGTTAACCACCCAGAAGGGATAGTCAGACGTTGCTGTAACGTACACACCATTCCCAGGTATGTAAATAACTGTAGTATCAATTCTCTGAAACAGATAGAATGGTCAGTAGAGTGCACTAGTGCTGTTACCAAGCCTGAGGTGACAAAAGCCATGGGATACCGCCTAATATCGTTTCGGACCACCTTTTGCCCAAAGTAGTGCAGCAACTCTACACGGTATGGACTCAACTGGCCGTTTGAAGTCCCCTGCAGAAATACTGAACCATGCTGCATCTACAACCGCCCGTAATTATGGATGCGTTGGCGCTGCAGAGTTTTGTGCACCACCAGCTTTCAAAGTGCCTTATTAACAACTCGGTTCCACGGTCCGTGGCTTCGTAGGGTCTGCGTCACACTCGAATAATCCATCAGCTCTTATCAAGTGAAATAGGAACTCATCTGATCAGACCACGGTTTTCCAGTCGTCTAGTGTGGAAACGACATGGTCACGAGTCCAGGAGAGGCGTTACAAGCGATGTCGTGCTGTTATCAAAGGCAGTCGCGTATGATGTCTGCTGCCATAGCCCATTAACGCCCATTTCGCCACAATGTCTAAATGGATACGTTTGTCTTAGTACGTTCCACATTGAGTTATGAGGTTATTTCATACAGTGCTGCTTCTCTGATACCACTGACAACTCTACGCAAACGCCGCTGCTCTCGGTCGTTAAATGAAGGCAGTCGGTCACTGCGTTCTCCGGGGTTTCACGTAATGCCTGAAATACGGTGTTTTCGGCACTCTCTTGACACTGTGGACTTCGGAATATTGAATTCCATCGCTTTCCGAAATGGAATTTCCCATGCGTTTAACTCCAACTACCATTCCGCATTCAGAGTCCATTAATTCCCATCGGTGGCCATAATCAAGTCGTAAACCTTTTCCACATGAATCACCTGAGTAAAATGACAGCTCCACCAATGCACTGCCCTTTTGTATCTTGTGTACTAAATACTACCGCTATCTGTGTAGGTGGACATCGCTATCCCGTGACATTTGTCACTTCAGTGTATAAGGGAGAGGACAGCGTCGGATGTTGAGTGATCACTGCACGACACGGAGGTGGTGCGTACTCGTGAGACGTTATCAGCGCCTGTCACAGTTTCAATGTGGCCTCACTGTGGGACTCCATTTGGACAGCTGGTCGTATCGTGCAATATCTAGATTAGTGAAGCATTCAGATGTGACAGGGAACCGACGTTGGACTGCATGGGAACGTGAGGGCAGACATATTAGTAGTGAAGGAGGGCAGACATATTAGTAGTGAAGGTTTCGGACGACAAAGTCTGACCATCACAAGGGAGAATCCCGTACTGTGCACCTAGCACATCGGAACCCTGTTACGTCTGCGTCTGCCATCAGAGAACCAGTAATGGACTTCTTCCAACATTTTGTGTCAACCCGCACCACTGGTCGGAGACTTTAACTGCATCGTGACTACGGAATTACCGTCTTATCGTCGAAAACCATTAATGCCAACACAAACCGCTGCATTTGGAGTGGTGTCGATGATATTCTTGGTTGAGTTTGACAGCGGCCTGCGTCTGACGGTACATCGGTACGTCACGGACATCGTGCGTCCCCATATGTTATCTCTCATGTGACAGTATCGTGGTGCCATTTGCTAGTCCACACGTGGCAAGTATCTGTATGATGTTAAGGTACTCCTGTGGCCAACAAGATCTACAGATCTGTACCCAGCTTTGACGTCAGCTCCGTCCCAGATCCAGAACTGTTGAGGGCCAGCTTTCATCAGAAAAAAAATGAAGAGATTTCACTTCTTTTGTCACGGTGTGTATATGGCAACCTTGGTAAGAACGAATAAAAATACCACCTTACAGCAGAAAAATGCTTCTTAATAACTTCTTTAGCTTCCTTTGATTTTCGTTACTTTTTAACGCGTTTGTTTGTTTTTCGGGATTTTTCTGCTCTATTCGGACCGACTACTGATTCCTCTTCCTTCAACCCCGTCTTCGGCTCTCCCTTAACGAATTCTCAGTACGACTGAGATTCGAAGATTATGGGCGTGTTTCAAGACCTTTATGGCAGTTGTAAGTTGCTATGTGGCAATATCCGCATTCTTAAATTTCGAGTCGTTACCTTAATAGAACTTTAACGTAAACCAATGACCTGTTTTTAACAACTATTTGTAATTATGCATTTCAGAGATCAGGTAACTATCGTTAGTCATACAGTTGTCAATAAATTTAAGATCACTCGGCACATACCATTATACTGGTCAATCGTGTTTTACTGAAAATTTTTCTTCCGCATTTCTTCGTAGGACTTGTTCAACGCGCTCTACTCTTGTGATATGACGACTAACGTACTTTCGACCACGAATATATCTTTCATCGACGCATATAAGTTCCTGCTGCAACTGCATTTTAATACAGCACACCTCTCTAATCTAAGGCTTTTTTTCCACGGCATCACCGGTTTTGCGTTTACTAGACGCACTCTCCTAACTGCATTGGAGAGGACTTCCACAATCAGTAAACGTTCAGCAATTTAAGTATGAATGGCACCAGGTGAGGTAGGGGAGGGGGACGATATTTTATACAATTAGTCAGCAATGACACCCAGACTTCAATACAGAATGCCATCGAAAAGCGTTGCGATACGTGGGGCTGTAAGGAAACACAGGTAAATTGAAACACAGAACGATTACATTAACAGAAGCCCAACGTTAACTGGTAACTCATCTTGGACGAGCATGGCCGATTTACACTAACGTTGGGATTTGCTACAATTTACGCCGTAATATAACCAGATTTGACGAGGAGGGTTTAATTAACTATGAACTTTAAACATTTTGTATGTTGTACACTTCGTAATTTTTAATTAAGCTTCTCCTACGATTTCTTAATTTTATATCTGATTATATGATTACATTTCCCGAGACAAATATACAGGGTGTCCCAGCTATCTCGTCCACCCAAAATATCTCTGGAACAATAACAGCCATTGGAAAACGACTTTCACCCCTATCAATGTAGGGCTGGGGCCCATGAATGTACATTCTAAAACGAAAGCATATGTGTTTTTTAACACACTTATGTTTTTTTTTAAATGGACCTATATTTTTTCTTCAGCAATCCATAGCATGACAAAGCACATACACAATGGCGTTGATTGCATCGCAATATTCCCATTACATCCCGAGGTATTGAGACGCGAAGTTAAAGCTTGAAACACCCGACATGCGCTGCTAGCGCACGTCCTGAGGCTCAGGCGTGAACCCCATGCTCCTCGTAATCGTGATGTGATTGACATGTGTAATCACACCTCCGTACTTATCAAGAGGTCCGAAACGAATAATACGGTCTGCTGCCGTCAACTATCATGAGCACATAATGGTTTCCCTCTTGCACGTTTTACGTATCTACGTACACAATATGAACCAGTACCGATCGGTGTACACCCGTCAGGTTGTCTTATTTATCCTGCACACCCAAAATAAGGTTTATCAAATGCGTTATATGGCCCATTGTGCCTGTCGCGCAGGGCCTGGCTCTACCTAATCAAGTGTCCAGCGTTGTTCCCACTACTGCCAAAGTTACCACTTCGCCTTGTTTATGATTTGAGACCCATGCAAACTCCTATACTCCACCACCCTCCGAGCATCCCATTTGTTGTTGCTTTGGCGTGCAGTACACCGCTTGCCAGTGTAGTCGTACATCAGAGTAATCTAGTGACGGCACGGAGGTAGTACACATTGTGAATAAACGTTGTGTTGTGCAACTTATACTGTACAGTGTAATGTACACACATGAAGCTACGGTAGAAATGCTGCTGATCTATGGAGAATGTACGTTGAAGGGAAATAAGTTATGAGATTGCTTGTTTGTTGATAGTACTGTTAGCGAACATTATGATTATTAAATTAATATGTCTGTTTTCTACCCTACTCTACATACCTGTACTGTACCCTGTTGTAGGTGGACGAAATGCTGTTCAGGCAGAACGACAGTACAGAAGACGATTCCCTGACAAACCATCGCCTTCGCGCCGGATGTTTGGTCGTCTCACATCTCGTCTACGTGAAACGGGAAGCTTAAATCCAAGACCTTGACATCGTCCTAGAACACGCACAGATGAACGTGCTAAAGTTGCTGCGCTCGCTACCATAAGCGCGAATCCTCAAATCAGGACACGTCAAATTGAACGTGAAGTTGGTGTGTCGAAATCAAGTGCACAGCGTATTCTTAAACGTCATAAATTTCATCCTTACCATGTTCATTTACACCAGGATCTTCATGGAAAAGACTCCCGCAATAGGGTAACATTTTGTCGGTGGGCTCAGCAAAAACTTCTGACTAATCCAAATTTTTTTGCTGATGTTCTCTTTACCAACGAGGCATCATTCTCCAACAAAGGAATTGTCAATATGAGGAGTATGCATTATTGGTCCGCAGACAATCCAAAATGGCTCCGTCAGGTAGAGCTTCAACGTCCGTGGAAAGTTAGTGTTTGGTGTGGGATTATTGGAGATACCATTATCGGACCTTTGTTTATAAATGGCATCCAAAATGGCAGACAATACTCCAGATTTATACGACACAATCTTCCTGTTCTCTTGGACACCGTACCTCTGAACCGGAGAATGGTCATGTGGTATCAGCATGACGGATGCCCTGCACATAACGCCTTACGAGCACGACGACTTGTGAACCCTAAGTTCCCTGGTAGGTGGATTGGATGAGGTGGCCCAATTAGGTGGCCTGCCCGATCTCCGGACCTAACACCCCTGGGTTATTTTCTTTGGGGAGCAGTGAAGGATGCAGTTTACCAACATGAACCAACAACACCAGAGGACACGAAGCAACGCATTATTGATGATTGTACAGCCATCAAAGAGGAAACAGTAGCACGAAGTAGGGCATCCTTCATCTGCAGAGTGACCTTATGTATGCAAGCCAATGGGCACCACTTTGAGCATGAGATAAGAACGCTATGTTTAGTATGTAGTGCTGGTATCACAGTGGAAGTTTCTACAAAGGGCCATTTTACCAGTGATGTAAAGAAACATTTGTTTGCAACAATTTGTCATTTAACGCATTAGATAAACATAACATTGATAATTATGTGATAATAGAACTAATTGGTTAAACATGTTTACATTCATCTTCTATGTCCTACCTGAACTTCCCAAATGAAAACATTTTTACCTAAACAACGGTAAAACTTTTAGTCCACTTGCTCGTTTCACTAAAACCATCAACATGAATTTTACTATTACGAGTGAATGATTAACTGTCACTTGCGCTAGACCTGCAGTAAAGTTAAGTTTTAACGTTGAACGGCGTTACCTTTTTAGTAACGGATTAACTATAAGCGAAGTTAACTATGTGACTAACGTTGCGGTACACAGACATGTTACAGAACCGCATCACCCCTAGCCTATGGGATAAATACCTGCTGGAATGTACGACGTTAATGCAGACCGTATTATTCGTTTCGGACCTCTTGGTAAGTATGGAAGTGTGATTACACATATCAATCACATCGCGATTACGGGCAGCATGGGGTTCACGCCTGAGCCTCAGGACGTGCGCTAGCAGCGCATGTCGGGTGTTTCAAGCGTCAACTTCGCGTCTTAATATCTCGGGATATAATGGGAATATTGCGATGCAATCAACGCCGTTGTGTATGTGCTTTGTCATGTTATGGATTGCTGAAGAAAAAATATAGGTCCATTTAAAAAAGCATATGTGTGTTAAAAACACATATGCTTTCGTTTTAGAATGTTTCCAAATATGTACATTCATGTCCCCCAGCCCTACATTGATATCAGTGAAAGTAGTTTTCCAATAGCTGTTATTGTTCCAGGGATATTTTGGGTGGAGAAGATAGCTGGGACACCCTGTATAGTAACAGCAACAAAACTTTAGCACATGATGAGTGGAGTACAGAAGTACAGATAGTGCTTTCAGAAAGATGGGATTTTTTTGTAATATTTATTGTTCCACAGCATAGAGGTTACCCTAGATTGACAAACTGCTGACTTCTGTTGTTGAGTCATACGAATAATTTGGGGGAACGAATGAAAATACAAACTTAGAGCAACTTCTCGGATTTTGAGCGCTGAGAATACACGTCTATCAAGAAGAGATGGTTATTTGAGCCCATGAACAAAATACCTAATTTGGAGAAACGCATAATCAATAGAGTGGAGCCACAGCTGGCGTTACAGTTTGAATTCCCAAGGATGTTCAAAGAGCTACGCTGATACCTGTTTCAATGCAGACTGACAATTCGTTACTGGACGCTTACCTGTTAATCGTCTAGCATTAACATGGCCAAGTAATGCTGAATGAAGACCACCGCTGCAACTATCTGAACATCTCCTTTTCACATCACTTTGTAGGGATTAATTTCTTGTCTACACTTTCAGCGCACGTCTTTTAGCGAGCGGGAGTTAAAGCCGTAGCCTGTTAACAAAAGAATTATAATAAATAAAATAAATAAAAACCGGACAAATGCGAGTAGGACTCGCGCTCTGAGGAGTTCATACAATATTATTTATGTAGATAGTCCATCTATAAATTTTGATGAGTGAGTTTGAGAGTATCAAAATATGGACGAATGGTCGTAGCTTATAACTACATTGACTTAGAAGCTAACATTCTTTTTACACCGCCATGGAACCGCAAATACCTCTATTTGACAAACTGAGTGAAAGGATTCTGTACCCCTCTTCAGTCCGTGGATACACATACGTGGACTTCGAGGTACGCCGGTCGCTGTGGCCAAGTGGTTCTGGGCGCTTCAGTCCGGAACCACGCTGCTGCTACGGTCGAATCCTGCCTCGGGCATGATGTGTGTGATGTGCTTAGGTTAGTTAGGTTTAAATACTTCTAAGTCTTGGGGACTGATGAGCTCAGATGGTAAGTCCCATAGTGCGTACAGCCATTTGAACTTCAAGGTTCCACTTCGTAAAATCAATAAACCATTTTTACCAACTCGTGTGCTGTGATCTAGCGGCAGAAACTGAACCTAAGCAACCTACACGATCGTGTGCCACCAGTCTTAAGTTGGTAAAAACTGTATCAGTTTTACCATGCGACTGATGAGGTTAACAGTCAGACGGGAGAAAAAGAAAGAAAGAAAGAACGAATAAAGTGATCCTATAAAGGTTCTGTTTTTACCGACTGACGTGCGGAGCCCCAAAAAGTATTACACCAACACGCAGAAACAAATTTTTCTGATTTTGAGTTCCATCGCCACCATGTCGCGGCTCAAATGGCTCTGAGTACTATGGGACTTAACATCTCGAGGTCATCAGTCCCTTAGAACTTAAACTACCTAAACCTAACTAATCTAAGGACATCACACACATCCATGCTCGAGGGAGGATTCGAACCTGCGACCGTAGCGGTCGCGCGGTTCAAGACTGAAGCGCCTAGAACCGCTCGGCCACTCTGGCCGGCGCCACCATGTCTGGATATCTTGAATAAGCAACGCGGTTTTCCCTTATAACATGGGACGTGCGGAAGGGTGGATGCGTGACTAAGAGGAAACAATGCCAAATTTGTGTGACAAATTAAAGCTGAATGAAGTGGTATCAAAATTCAATGCACCTCTTTCTCTTTCAGGTTCGGCAGTGTCAGCTACACGGAGAAATAACATTGTTGCTATCAGTTTCAATTGTTACAAATCATTATGAGGAACAGGGAGTTTTAAGATCATAGTATTTGTTTGGGAACATACATGACGTTCATCCATACGCAGGCACATCAAAACACGGAGCTGATTATCTGAAAAGATATATAAAATATAAAAGTAATCAGACGAGCCAATTTTGTGAATAACAGAACAGTACAACGCATCTAGCCTCTCGTTCTACTGAAGAAACCACACCTCATGAGTGTTTATATGCTGCGTATATTCAATTCGAATTTTTGGTGATGAATTTCACGTATATACCCACACAAATAGTTTGACTGAAAAGCATCCTGTGGCTGAGGATGACTGATGGAAATCCAAACTGTTGTCAATACGACTTTCCGTAAGTGTGCACAAGCTGTAGGGGATTACCTACTGATAATATTATAAGATCTATTTCTTGTTAAGTTCTCAATCTACCACTAACAATTACAAAACATAGAAAAACAACAAAGGTACTTTTCTTCACTTCATGGATTAGACGGCTGCCTACTGTTGTAAATGCACACATCGATCATCATTTAGTGCTTCTACATTCGGCTTCTGCCTCTTAAAAAGCCAGTACTTGTTAGGTGCAGCGTTTTACTCACCGCAGGAACTTAATTTCAGATGCTTGTATTATTGTCATACAGACAAACAGCACCTCCAAGGAAACATCACTGTGTGTGTACACTGATCAACCAACATTATGTATGACCACCAACTTATTATCGATATAAACCTGTCCAGGTGATAGCAGCGTCACCTGGTGAGGAATGACTGCTAGTCAGACGCATGAACGGTGTATGTACACTACTGGAAATTGAAATAAGAACACCGTGAATTCATTGTCCCAGGAAGTGGAAACTTTATTGACACATTCCTGGGGTCAGATACATCACATGATCACACTGATAGAACCACAGGCACATAGACACAGGCAACAGAGCATGCACAATGTCGGCACTAATACAGTGTATATCCACCTTTCGCAGCAATGCAGGCTGCTATTCTCCCATGGAGATGATCGTAGAGATGCTGGATGTAGTCCTGTGGAACGGCTTGCCATGCCATTTCCACCTGGCGCCTCAGTTGGACCAGCGTCCGTGCTGGACGTGCAGACCGCGTGAGACGACGCTTCATCCAGTCCCAAACATGCTCAATGGGGGACAGATCCGGAGATCTTGCTGGCCAGGGTAGTTGACTTACACCTTCTAGAGCACGTTGGGTGGCACGGGATACATGCGGACGTGCATTGTCCTGTTGGAACAGCAAGTTCCCTTGCCGGTCTAGGAATGGTAGAACGATGGGTTCGATGACGGTTTGGATGTACCGTGCACTATTCAGTGTCCCCTCGACGATCGCCAGAGGTGTACGGCCAGTTTAGGAGATCGCTCCCCACACCATGATGCCTGGTGTTGGCCCTGTGTGCCATGGTCGTATGCAGTCCTGATTGTGGGGCTCACCTGCACGGCGCCAAACACGCATACGACCATCATTGGCACCAAGGCAGAAGCGACTCTCATCGCTGAAGACGACACGTCTCCATTCGTACCTCCATTCACGCCTGTCGCGACACCACTGGAGGCAGGCTGCACGATGTTGGGGCGTGAGCGGAAGACGGCCTAACGGTGTGAGGGACCGTAGCCCAGCTTCATGGAGACGGTTGCGAATGGTCCTCGCCGATACCCCAGGAGCAACAGTGTCCCTAATTTGCTGGGAAGTGGCGGTGCGGTCCCCTACGGCACTGCGTAGGATCCTACGGTCTTGGCGTGCATCCGTACGTCGCTGCGGTCCGGTCCCAGGTCGACGGGCACGTGCACCTTCCGCCGACCACTGGAGACAACATCGATGTACTGTGGAGACCTCACGCCCCACGTGTTGAGCAATTCGGCGGTACGTCCACCAGGCCTCCCGCATGCCCACTATACTCCCTCGCTCAAAGTCCGTCAACTGCACATACGGTTCACGTCCACGCTGTCGCAGCATGCTACCAGTGTTAAAGACTGCGATGGAGCTCCGTATGTCACGGCAAACTGGCTGACACTGACGGCGGCGGTGCACAAATGCTGCGCAGCTAGCGCCATTCGACGGCCAACAGCGCGGTTCCTGGTGTGTCCTCTGTGCCGTGCGCGTGATCATTGCTTGTACAGCCCTCTCGCAGTGTCCGGAGCAAGTATGGTGGGTCTGACACACCGGTCTCAATGTGTTCTTTTTTCCATTTCCAGGAGTGTAGTACCAGGGAGAGGGCAAAATTTGTCGTGTGTTCGAGGGGTGCTGTGGTGAGCGTCTTCAGCACCAAGGTGAAACACATCCAGGCGTCGTGGGGCTGGGCGCCCACCCCTCATTAGGGATGTCGGATGTCGTAGGCTGAACAGACTAATAAAAGAGGACAGGTGGTGAACTGTGGCGGAACTAAGATCAGACTTTAATAGTGAGCAGAGAACAAGTGTGTCTGAACACCGTGGACCAAACACGGGAGGACGAGAATCCGTCGTTTTCCTGGGGAAGAGCTCCAAGAAACCTGTACGGCGGTGGCTCCACTATGCTGTGGGGAACATACACGTGGGCACGTATGGGTCCAGGCACCATGACGGCCAAGGTGTGGCGTCAGCGCTCATTTCCCCTCCCCCCCCCCCCCCCGGAATTTACGGAAATTGGGTGACGTGTGTGTATGTGTCTACCGAGGCTTCAGTGCTTCCATGCCACGACGCGTCGCCACTGTCATCTGTACCGAAGGTGGACATACCGGCTACTAGTTAGGTGGTCATGATCTTCTGGGTGGTCAACGTATATTGTGCCAAAGCATTAATGTGTCCCGTTTCTGAATCTTCGTCATTTTCCCCCAGTGTGGCGCAGAAGTGTGAGATTTGGCTCAAAGGTGCCTGCAGATTTCACCACAATTCTCTGCCCAACGCCACCGTCGACGTGACGCACGATGGGAAGCCTGCCTCCTCCTCCTCCTCCTCCTCCTCCTCCTCCTCCTCCTCCTCCTCCCCCCCCCCCCATTTGATTACATCTAATTCTTTCTCTTGACGCCTCTGCGATGGAGGTTAAAACCGGAATGCCCAGCGTTGAAATCACGTGGTTTTCTTA
The DNA here is from genome assembly GCF_023897955.1 of Schistocerca gregaria. NCBI lineage: Eukaryota > Metazoa > Arthropoda > Insecta > Orthoptera > Acrididae > Schistocerca > Schistocerca gregaria. Next base: position 48,726,522 of record NC_064931.1, read on the forward strand.
TTGGTGGCCGAGGAAACGTTTAGGACACACCTATGCTCAGAATCGACACGAAAAGGCCTGAGGAGGTGGCATAAAGGGCGTCAATGGAAGCACTCCCCTTGGGGCTGTCATTTACACATACGGTACTTCGTGGTCAAAACAACAGCGAGCACTGCGATGAACAACGGAACGACGCGTTCTCGACAACGTTACACACTACCGACACCTCCCGCCCCCTCCCTCCGTCCGGACGATTCACCCCTTCTCTACGGACATCGTGGCGTTGCAACACCACAGAACGTTATCTGACCCCTTTGGAGCGTAATGTGACCGCACTTTTTGCTCTGATATACATGATGGACCCACTAGGGACAGTTCAGAAATGTGAACATGATCTGAAGCAACAAAAAGTGAGAGGTTGCGACATTGATATATGAGTTTATTAAACGGAAATAAATCTCTGTACCACTGCCCAGTTTGGCAAACCTTTGTTAAGGACTTTAAGAGATGTGTGGCACCGCGACTGTCGCAAACTGAGCCACCTTAGAGGGACCCTTTGATACTTTATTCACGCACATGTCAATTTTAAGTGTTTTGGTATGCCCTTAAGCGCAGAAGAGGAAAGTGCATGACATGGCCCCTTACAACCTGTTTTCTTCACGACACGTAACATAGGCGTTCAACAGCAACGAGAACGTGACGCGCAAATCAAACGGGAGCGAAAGAATGAAAAGATATAAGGACGAGCAGTACTGACAAGGATAGTTTGTGCACAGGGCTTTCAGTAATTCTACACACTCTTACACAAACTAAGGATGGGTAGGTACATTTCTGTGTTTTGTAACTTTGAGAAATCCGCGTAATAAGAATGGGTAACGCCCCGGCTGTACAAACCAGCAAAGTGCACTGAAGTATTTAGCTGCACCAATGTACGTAGCTCATTTTTGACTATGAAGTCTACAGTAATGCCACACCTTGTGATAAATTTACACCGACCAAAATCAACAGGCAGGATCTTGACTTATAGATGCTATGGAGCACAGGTCGGCTTTTACCGTTTTAATTTAAACCCGTACACATTGTTAATTTCAGTATATGACACACATCTTGTAGTGTGTAGCTGGCAACAGGATTTGATGCACGTTAGTGCGGAGGTATGTGAGGGTAAACGACATTGTGTACATTTCATTTGAGTAGTCTTGAAAGTAACACGTGTGTTTTAATGGTGTTGTGGTTAGTAACGGCTGATGGAAATGTGTATGCACGTAGCCACTTTACGTGCCCCTAAAATCAGTACGGCTCAACATTTTACTTTCTATGGTTTCCTTATATGTAAGACCTGTCTTTGTGTCTAAATTGAATATAGGTTCAACTTTTTCATAGGGTACCCATTTCATTACTTTCTGATGTCATACATGGGTATTTCGTACACGAACACTCGTTTTCTGCTATTTTGTAGACCATTGTTGCCAACTGTATTGCTGCATCCGAAGTTAGAGGAAAGTGCTGGGTATGACCTTACCTATAGATCAGCTTACGTAGTTTCCGCGGTTAAAATTATCAATGAATAATTATGTTTATTTAAACATTTGCACTTTTTTAGCACAAGTGTTTCTTTCGATGATTATTCATTTCTTTCGTCTTCATATCCCAGTTAACGTTCATCAGCTGATGGCAGTCTACTACGAAATAACCTGCGTAGATTGCCTGCCTGTCCCACAGTTCTTGCTGCTAGTGTAACCTGGGTTGGTGCTAACTGTATGTATCTGTAACAGGAAGATATTTCTTGTTCTCTGTGAGTGCGCGTGTGCAATTCTGTTATTTTGTGGCACTATGTACGATTTACTTTGCGTTTCACTGTTGTCTTCAGAGCTTTTGCTGTACCTAGTGTCGTCTAGTGTGGCTATGTTGAGGTTGAGTATTGCTTGTTTCCTTTCTCCTGTAGTCATTTGGTAGATCTATTATTGAGCTGCTGTGTTCGTTCTGTGGGTATTATATCCATAATTATTGCCCATGTGCTCGCAGATTCTAAATCTTTGAGTAGTTTCCTCTTGGAAGTGTGATTTTATATAACTGTGTACAGTGTGAGAGCCTAGGTGGGTATGAAGGGATGTTTATATAGCACATATCTCTCCCTGTCAGTTTTTAATAGATGTCAGAAATGTTTTGGCTGTTTCTTTTTATTGTGCGAAGTCCGTTACACGTTTTTTGTGGTATCATGTTATAACTTCTCAATGGTCTACGTGTGGGCCAGATATTTAGTCAGAGGCCACTGATATTCATTACTAGTCATTCCAACCACCATTCTTTCGCCTTCCCATTCAAATATTTGCTAGCAGTAAGTATAAAAATGAACTTAAGAATTGCTGACACGATTAATTCGGTCTAAGCTACACTATTAATTCCCAGACAGCACAGTAACCACGTAAAACAGGCACGAAAATGTCACTTTAACATTTGGGTTACGGATGTCTATCGTTATTGGGCCAGTCAGTCGCCTAAGTGATAATGTTTTCGTGTAAGCTAACTACGACGTGTTAGCAAATGCAGTGCACAGGCGAGGTTACCGTGGTATCCGGGAGCCATTCACGGCATTTAATGATGTGTCCTAACAGTGCTCGTTATAAGTCATCAGGGATTTCTTTTTGATTGATCATTCAGTCCGATACTCGCACACCATATATAACGAGGTAGCGAAGAAACGGTTGACGAAGTACCATTTACGTTACCTTTCCGGTGTTCGTGGATAATGCCTTACCTAGAAATGTAATTTGCAAAGTATTTTATCACTTTATGCCTAATGCTGCTTCTTGCTTAAAAATGTAAATGCAACAGGGGTCATTATTTCACTTAGGGCCACACTGTTACAAGCACTCATTAATTGACAAATAAATTTACTATTATTTGGAAAACGACTTATGACGGACACTAAGAAAATCTCTTAAGAAGTTGCATACGGGAGCGCGTATATGTAACTCGCGCATGCCTGGATTCCGTCAGATTAGATTCTCTGTGTGACATCACAGACTTCACCCAACGGCTATGACACTCCAAATTATGTACTATGGTACCACTGTATAGCACTATGCAACAGCTTCTCTGCATGATATGGAAACTTGTAGAAATTCGACTTACTGTATTTTGAACTAATCTGACAGCGTAACTCCCAGTAAGCGTCGCCAAAAGACATTCCCTGGGATTTTTCAATAAGCACCGATGTGACCATTACGGTGCGCGTAGTTAACACACACAGGCAAGGTTAATATTTCTCTGCCTGTCCGTGAAAGATAGTAATTGTTAGTAAAAATGCACTCTTCAAGTATACCCGTTGAGTATTTCCTAGAGGCCGACATAGTGTCTCCGACGTATACCAGTTACAGTATATCCCCCCCGTTCCCGCCACCAAGTGTGTTTTTTATAAAATGTTCACCTGATAGTGGCACAGCTTCATTAGACCCAGATCATCATCTAGCAAAAATCTCCTTATATGCAGGTCTTTCGGTGAACGTCAGAGTGTGCTAAACCGATGAACAGGACGAATGTGTTCGTAATTCCTCTTTCAAATCCATGTTTTCCTCTGACCTGGCTGGTAGGCTGGCTGTCTCTGAGCACTATGGGACTTCACTTCTGAGGTCATCAGTCCCCTAGAACTTAGAACTACTTAAACCTAACTAACCTAAGGACATGACACACATCCATGCCCGAGGCAGGATTCGAATCTGCGATCGTAGCGGTAGCGCGGTTCCAGACTGAATCGCCTAGAACCGCTCGGCCACACCGGCCGGCTTTCCTCTGAGCAAATACCTATACGGCTAGGTGACATTTCTTTGCGAAAGACAACTACTTTATAATGCAGGCCTCTTCTCACACACTTCAGCTTGCTTGTCCAGAAGTCTTGCGCATTTACTCACCACTTACTGTAATTTGCAAAGAAATGAATAAGAAGAATCGTTTCTGCATCGCAGGATCGACTAGCCGAAATTCCAAATAGTTTAAATTGATTTCGTCTTTTTTCAGGTGCAGATTCATCGATTTCCATCCACTGTACTGAGTCATGTTTCGTTTCTGGCGTGAAATGGTCAACCCAAGTGTCACCCATAGTATGAAACCAGGAAATATAAGTCAGATGGATGCTAACAGATGTATAATTGCTGAGACGGTGCAAACTTTGCTGACAAATTAATTTACGCAGTTGCTTTCTGTCAGCATTCTACATACGCGTCTCCCGGTTTACACAAACTTTCTCACAGTTGCCTTCGTGAACGGTACTCATTCTTCTAATACGCATGTGACGTCGGCTATTCTACACGCATTTAATCGCCAATCGTCCACTACCATGTTCTGCAGTTTCTCCGCGTAGCATCTGTATTTACATTTCTGGGACATTCTGATTGCGGATTTCAATCACCAGAAAAACAGCCATGTTTGAATTCACTTAACCATTTCTAATTACTAAGAAGCCTTCATCATCTTCTGTTGTATTTCCTTTGGCGATAAACCATTCCAGAGAAAGAAATTTATAGGGGGCAGTACTCTAGTTAAACGATGTTAACGAAATACAACATAACTACAAAAAACTATGAAGACAGCTATTCAGAAGACCAAACTTACACTTGCCTTATATTATTGCTTATGAAAAGTCATTTCATTGCATGAGGGTGATTTTAATTTGAAATAAACACTTCATTTAATTTGCATCCCCATGCGGGTTACCACCCAAAATCACGCAAAAATTACATTATATGCTTTCATTTGTCAACACTTCTTGATCCATACAACAGCACGAAAGGATCAAAATTTACTTATGTACCATATCCCTATCGGATGGTGTAATGTCTTAAAATCACAGATGTGGGGTTCTTTAACTTTAACACATTAACTGTGTTGTGTGTAATGGCACAGCGACTGGGTTGCGACTTTGTCATTATATTTCATTTTGATTTTCATTATATTAGATTACATTATTTTTCCATTATATTTAACGTAGAGGTTACGCCAACCGCCAGGAATAAGACACACCACAATATACAAACTGTTTCATACCGCCGGGTGGATGAAGATATAGTAACAAATGAAGTAACTTTCTACACTCTGCAAAGCATTGTGAAGTGCATGGCAGATGGTACGTGTCCCACTGTACCAGTTATTAGGACTTTACCCCCGTTCCATTCACAAATGGAGCGCGGGAAGAATTATTGCTGAGGTGTGTGTGTGTGTGTGTGTGTGTGTGTGTGTGTGTGTGTGTGGTGCGCGGTAGCCATTTGTAGATGGTTGTAGTGTGCTCCCACATTCATCACTTAAAGATGGATAGTTTGTGTCTATCTTCAAGCGTCTGGCTATTCAGTTCTCTCAGAATCTTGGTGACTCTCTCCCATGGCTCTGACAAACCTATGACCATTCGAGCTGTCCTTTGTATCCGTACAATATCTCCCGTACTATTTGGTATGAGTCCCATACGCTTGATGGGTCGCGCGAGTGTTTTGTATACAGTCTCCTTTGTAGTCTGATTGCATTTCCCCACTATTCTACGAATGTCCGCTTCCGTAGCTAAGTGGTCGACGTGGCTGACTGCGCAGCCACGAGGACGTGGGCTCGATTCCCGGTTCTGCCAGGGAGTTTTCCTTGGTGGGAGGACTGTATTGGTGCGCACCCAACCTCGTGATACCAATTGACCGAATAGTAGCGGCTCCAGGTCACGAAAACGGACAAAGGCCGGGAGAGCGGATTACTCACCTCACACCCCACCATACCGACGGAACTACCTGGGCCTATAGACGGAGAACACGTGTACCTAGTATTCTACTAATCAACCAGTCTGCCACCTGAGACTACATCACTACCAATTATTACATCCAAGTATTTTTATGAGTGGCCAATCCCAACTGTGAGTCATTGATATTACAGTCATAGGATACACGTGTCTCGGTTTGGTGAATTGCACAATTTTGCATTTCTGAACATTTAAGGCAAACTGCCAATATTTGCACCGCTTTGAAATCTTACCAAGATACGGCTGAATACGTGCAGAGCTCCTTTCAAACTGTACCCTGCACGCTGTAAAGGATACTTGAAAAGTACCACAGTGGTGTAGACGACGTCGAGGAACAGTTTAATACAGCGCATTAATGGTCCATCAAGTCGGGAAACGACCAGAAATTGGCCTACAAAACCCACCTAAGCAATAGTGGATGCGCGGTGTGCGATATCTTCAATATTTTCACTTTGCAAGCAAACTAGAGCAAAAATGAATAGGCGTTTTTTTGTACTCGAGTAAGTTTTCGCTAGACCTCGCGGTTTTCGAGTTATTCCAGAAAAACGTATAAAGGTGGGCTTCAAACACACCCCACTCCCACACTCGTCCCCCACCGATTACGACTTTTAGTATGCTGACAGTGGCATCCTCCTACCACTGTACTAAAATTTGCAACTAACGAATTATTTTCCATATTCGACCTTTGTTGCTCTCAACTGACAGGGCAATTATTATGGCACTGGCTTTGTCGTGCACTAACAAATTGTAAAATTGACGTGTGTGCAGATTTTACATAAAAATTCTGAGAACTTTATCAGGTGAAAATTAACATTTAAGTCCTTTTGTTTGTCTGGTTTCTTAACGCGAAGCTACTGTGCTTCTAGATGTTACGTTGATACCAAATCGTTAACATACGCTTACGCACGACGATTTCCTTCAAAACCCGCAAAAGTTTAAATCAATAATGTTAACGATACAGCCAACCGAGCCGGAGGTGTAATAGCATACTCAACGACGACAAAAAATGGTTGAGTATAGGAAATGATAATCAGTGTAGGGTGAGTGTGGGAGTGGGAATTCCTTCGAAGGCCACCTTCGTATGTTTTTACTCGAAGAACTCAAACTGCGGCTTCTAGCGAAGACGTATTCTGGTCCAAATTAAACTACGTTACATTTGTTACAAGAAAGGTCTTACTCATTTTTCCCTAGGACCGAGAGCGTCCGCGCAGATAGTGAGAAAATACTGAAAATTTGGTGCAATGCGCGTGCGCTTTAAGTGAGGTGGTTTTTATAGGGTCAGGTTGCGGTAGTCTTCCGACTTGATGGACCACAAGTGTCCTACATCAAACTATTCGTCTCGACTTTCTCTACACCACGTACGTACATTGCCAACAATTACCATTTACACTCCGTAGATAATTATCTTCTGGGAAAAGTTTGCAGCTATTATTAATATTAACTGTAAGATCGTTAACATGCGACACGAACAGCAAGGGTCCCAACACACTTCCTACGGCCACAACTAAAGTTACTTCTACATTTGTCGAAGACACTACATCCGCGATAATTTGCTGCGTCCTCCCTACCAAAAATTCCTCAATCCAGTCACAAACTGCGCGTGATTTTACACGATAATGCCCGAGGGGGCCAAATTAGCTAATCGGAAATTAAGTATTGATTTCGAAATAAAAAAAACAGCCTCACAGGGGAAAATGACAACTTTCAAATAACTTTATGCAGCTGTGGATGAAAGCTTTAATAAGATGATTACGTTACTACGCGAGAACGGCCAATTATGTGGCAGAGGCGTAGTTGCTCCTAGCCCCACTACACGTGTACGGTAAGTTTCTGAGGAGACGAATGAAGTCCCGTGGGTGGGACAGGCGGCTGGAGGGGGCGCGGGAGAAAATGGCGCAGGACGGCGCCGGTTGTGAAAGCCCCGCCTCCGTGGCCGCGAGTCTACCTCGCACCCAAATAAACTACCTCGCGTAGCGCTCTTTGCATGTAAATGATGGCGAAAGCACACCATCTGCACTAACAGCCTGCTACAGATTCTGAATTAACTCGGCCTTATTGCAAGTCTGTTACAGCAATCGTTTTCTCTGACGAACGGGCCAATCGGGCAGCAGCGGCGCCCTGACTTTGTGCTCTACTGGCTGTAGGCGCCAATATGCGCTTCACCCGCATCTACCGTACATGTATACTCACGCGGAGAACACGCAAGTGCCATAACCCGATTTCCCAGAAACTTCGCTCACGAGGGGCTCGTACGAATTGCCCTCACCGATTCCATTCATACTGACAGGCTGTGTAGGGCACGACTAGGACGTCAATATATGTACATAACAAAATGCAACTCTCGACCGTTTTCCAGAAAATCGAGTTTGTACATTTCGTGTGTACATACGTATCTACATCTACATGGATACCCTGCAAATCACATTTAAGTGTCTGGCAGAGGGTTTATCGAACCACCTTCACAATTCTAATTATTCCAGTCTCGTATAGCGCGTGGAAAGAACGAACATCTAGAGCTTTCCGTACGAGCTCTGACTTCCCGTGTTTTATCGTGGTATTCGTTTCGCCCTATATAGATGCGAGTCAACAAAATATTTTCGCATTCGGAGGAGAAAGTTGGTGAGTGGAATGTCGTGAGAAAATTGCTCCGCAACGAAAAACGCCTTTTTAATTATGTCCACCCCCAAACCTTGTATCATTTCAGTGACACTCTCTCCCCTATTTCGCGACAATACAAAACGTGCTGCCCTTCTTTTAACTTTTTCGATTCAGTCCGTCAATCCTATCGGGTAAGGATCCCACACCACTGTACACAGTCTCCCTAGTAGATCTGGTACATTTTCTAAGTGTCCTGCGAATAAAACCCAATCTTTGGTTAGCTTTCCCCACCACATTTTCTGTGTGTTCCTTCCATCAATGTAACTTTTCGTAATTGTAATTCCTAGGTATTTAGTTGAATTTACGTGGTGGTGGTGGTTGTTGGGATGTTTAAGGGGGACTAAACGGCTAAGATCATCATTCCCCCATGAATTTACGTCCTTTAGATTTGACTGATTTATCGTGTAACCGACATTTAACGGATTCATTTTCGCACTCGTGTGGAAGACCTCACTTTTCGTTATTTAGGGTCAATTGCCAATTTTCGCACCATAGAGATATCTTTTCTAAATCGTTTTGCAGTTTGCTTTGATCTTCTGATGGCTTTATTGGTCAAAAAACGACAGTGTCATCTGCAAACAACCTAAGACGGCTGCTCAGATTGTCTCCCAAGTCGTTTGTATAGATAAGGAACAGCAAAAGTCCTGTAACACTTGTTTACCAGCAACCATACTTTGTTTCTACGTAATTATAAGAACAGATATACGCCACGCCACGAAATTGTGTGATGACCGAGCACCGCTTACGAATACAATCCATGTTTGTTTTGGAATACACACATTGGAGAGAGAGAGAGAATAAAACCATGCAAAGTTTCGCGCCGTTCATTGCAAGCGCTATATGTCGCAATGATTATTGTTTCTCATGTTGCTATGATCAGTATCATTCTAATTCGTAGAGTGTTACACGTTACGCTTCCCACAAATGTAGATAAAATAAGAAACAAAATGACTGTACTGATCTGACTGATAGATCATGTGTATCCATTTTTTTTGTCTCATTAAGAAAATTTTCTCTCCTTTTTTCAGGATAAAGATCATGAATTTCAGAAATGAATCATTTAATAATGACGAATTGTACAGTCATAATTACGTGGGAATAGAAAAAAAGTGTAGCGAGGGGTATTCGATCCACAGAACTCTTGCTCCTGATCCTAACCGCTTTAAAAGCTCGGCTGCGGACCACTTCAGTACTAATGGCCATACAAAATATGCAAATACGTGTAAAATTTTTAAACTCGATTTTGTCGGAAACTCGGGAGAACTGCGTCTTCAGGTTGACATATGTTGAACTCACAGCCGTGCCCTGTACAGCCTGTCCATACGAATCAAATCGGCGAGGGGAAGTTCGTACGGTTCCCTTGTCAATGGAAGAGGCGTCAAAATAAGCGAACACGTGTGTGTGTGTTTTCCGTGTATATTGACATAACTTTATTGTTATTCGTCTAGCAATTGTATGTCAGATGAATGAACTAAGAAATAAGAAAATTATTGAAACTGTTTTCGTACAAATTTCTGTAATGTACCTTGATTTATAAGCGGAATTTTTGGAAAAGCGGTCCGTTCTGCTTGTTTTGCCGCGAAATTATTGCTAACGTGCGAAATCTTCACCAATGTTAACGACGTTTCTTTCCAAGCGCGGTTTATACGAAGACATTTCAATGTGGCAAATCTGCCTTCCTTGATTCTCGGGGTGTTCGGAATATCTCTGTTTCAAATGTTTCTGCGGTTGGCACCATCCAAGAGAAAGCACCAAATCTTCCTGAAGAATAACTCATAAATAAGACATTAGAATTTAAGAACTGATATGAGAATGAAATATCAGAGTATTCGAATTAAAAAGGATCGTAACACCTCAACATACCACACACACACACACACACACACACACACACACACACACACACACACACAATAAGTGTGTGACACTTATTGTGAAATCCAGTGGTTGTTTTATAATTAATATATCGCCCCTTATCTGATGAGAAACACTCGTTTAGTAACCTTGTACGGACATGGGTAGATAAATGAAAACAATAAAACAAAATAAATAAAAACAACAATCGTGTTTCGGAAGCCGCAACACTAACCACTGGACTGATGAGGATATCGCGCGGTAAAGTAACTATATAAAAAAAACACAAATTTTGACCATCTTTTTTCCCCAGAAACGGTCTAGTATCTATGAATAAGCCGAGACATTCGTTCACTTATTTTAACTCGTCTTTCACTGAGCAAAGTTCCTAGGAAATCGGGTGAAGGCACTTATTTTACTCGAGATATACGATGATGGCACCATAAGGGTGGCACAGTATTCTTCGAACGCAGGTTTTCTAAATTTATCCACCTCGATATCTCGAGCACTGCGTCATCTTTTTTCTCAATATTTCCTTTTAAATTCCTCGAAAAATTTCTATCACATTATCGTACAGGTTGCTTAACTCTCATAAGATGATAGCAGCGCGTCTCTGAATTAGTTTCATGTCTGTTGTCATGGCTCCTTGATAACCACTCCAAACACCTGAACAATATTACAGAATCGGTCGCACTATTGCGTTGTATGCGACTGCCTATACAGCTGTGCTGCATGGTATCTAGCAACATTTACAACAAATCTAAATCTTCTAGTCGCCTTCCTCGACACCTATTTTGTGTGGACGTGCCATTTCATACTGCCTCTTACTGTAATGCTTACACGATCTGATGTGCTCAAAATGTTCACCAGTAATCTTGTAATTAGATACTACGCAGCTGTTTCTCGATGTTAGAAACATTATCTCAATTTATCTACCTACACCCCATTGCGCCAAGTGGAAATTTTGTCCAAGTGTTCCACAGTTTCCGTAAGATCGTCGAACGTTGATACTTCTCTGTAGAACTGCATCGTCAGGAAATCTTATTGCTCGAACTTTTAAATTTCGCATTTAAGAAATCGATCACGCAGGAGACACGTACAAACATACCGTCGTTTCACCATCGCACTGAGTCCCTTACGAACGACATAGTAATAAACATCCCTGGGGTAGAAAAACAGCTGTAAGTGTTGAAAACATATGAGTCGCTAGGTCCGATGGAATCATAATTCGATTTTACAATGAGTACTCTGCGCCAACAGCCCATTACTTAGCTTGCATTTATCGCGGGCACAAAGTGCCAAGGGACTGGAAAGAGGCACAGGTGAATCCTGTACATAAGAACGATAAAAGAACGTACCCACAAAATTGCAAGCCAATATCCTTAACATTGGTTTGCTGCAGAATTTCTGAACGTATTCTCTCAAGTTCAAATATAATAAATTTCCTTGAGACATTACAAAGCTTCTGTCGAAGAATCATCAGTATTTTAGAAAGCCTCGTTTGTGCGAAACTCAGGTTGTCCATTTCTCGCATCATACTGTGCGAACTACGGTTGAAGGGCAACAGGCGGATTCGAGGTACCTAGATTTCTGTAAAGCATTAGACACAGTGACCCACTGCAGACAGTTAACGAAGGTACGAACATACGGAGTAAGTTCTCAGATATACGAGTGACTCAAAGACTTCTTAAATAGAAGAACCCAGTACGTTGTCCTCGACGGCGAGTGTACATCAGAAACAAGGGTACAGACAGGAGAGCCCAAGGAAGTGTTTTGGACAGCTGTCATTATCTACATATATAAATCTGGTGGCCGACAACAAGGCCAGCAATCTGCGGCTGCTCCCTGATGATGCTGTGGTGGGCGGGAAGACGTCGTCGTTGAGCGACTGTAGGATGATATAAGATGACTTTACAACATTTCTAGCAGGTGTCATTATTCGAAGTTTGCTCTAAATGAAGAAAAGTGGATGTTAATGCTGATGAGTAAGAAAAATAAACTCCTAATGTTCGTATACGGCATTACTAGTGTCCTGCTTGACAGAGCCGTTTAAATATCTGGGCGTAACGATGCAAAGCGATATGAAATGGCACGAGTGTGTGAGGACTGTGGTAGGTAAGGCGCTGGTGGACTTCTGTTTACTGGGAGAATTTTGGGAACACGTGATTCGTCTGTAAAAAAGGTGGCTTTTATGACGTTAGTTCGACCTGTTCTTGAGTACTGCTCGAGCGTTTGGGAACTGCACCAAATCGGATTAAATGAAGACATGTAGGCAATTCCGAGGCGGGCTGCTAGAATTGTCATCGGCAGGTTTGAACAACACACAAGTGTTGCTTCGGGAACAAAATGGAATTCCCTGAAGGGAATTCGAAGATCACTTCGTGGATCACTATTGAGAAAATTTAGAGAATAGGCATTTGAAGCTGACTGCAGAACGATTCTACTGGTACCAACATTGATTTCCCGTAAGGGCCACGACAATCAGATACGAGAAATTAGGCCTCATACGGCGGCACATAGTCGTTTTCCGCTCGCTCGCTCTATTTGTGACTGGAACAGGAAAGGAAATGACAGCAGCAGTGCAGAGAACCCTCCCCGCGACGCACCGGAAGGTGGCTTGCGGAATATGGCTGTTGATGTAAATCCTAACTACTACTTACTTGCCTTGTCCCTTTTCTCTACAGAATTGGAACTGTTATGGGTCTTCCGGCTATGCTGGTGACAGCCCTTCCTAACACTACCCCATCCCCTCCCTCCCCGGAATTTGTGTACTCCATCTCTTTGGCATTGGGAATTTCGATGACACCGATGTTTTCAATGCCCTGGAATAACACACTGGAGGTCCCGCTTCAGAATGGGAAGTTGATAGTTCTGACATTTATCCTGATTTCTTAGTGGCTGAATGCCCTCGTAAGTAATAAAAGAAAATACTGTACTGAAGAAATACTGTCTCGCCTAAATTAAAATTCGTAAAACAATTATGGTACTAAAATTATCACTTGGGAAATTAGATAATATCATGCGCCAGTATAGTACGTGCAACAGATGTAGCAGGGACGTGGAAGCATGGTGTTTCCTGAAACAGTTTGTACAGTTATTGGAGGTATTAAGAACAGATGCCAGTAAGCGTGTCTGCGATGCAAACTCTTGAGGGGATGACGACGTTCTTGATAGAAGAGACGACCAAGTTTTCGTCTATCAGAATAAAATTATGCGTATTGACCATGAAATGGAGAACACAAACTCGCAGTTTACTGTCAAACGTAGTGGAAATACATAACGCTAACAACGCAAGTCATCAGGAGTCAGTCAAAAATCGCTGACACTAGGAAGAAAAAACTCTCAACTTTGAAAATAAAACTTTTGTTTAAATTGAACACAACACGCGGGTGCGTAAAAGATTTAAATTTCTTCCAGGCAATCAAAATGCACAAGGAATTTCCAAAAGCTAGCTATCGCAAAATCATCCCAATCTTCAACAATGCTCTGATTCAACAGGTGACGCGCTCTAACGAATGGATGTCCGCCAAATTCTGAGAATGACATACAACACAATCCGATAGCTACATGGCACTAAATGTGATTGATATAGTTTTCACAAGGCTGTATCGTTCGAATCACAAAGTTCTTATGAAGCTCCAAAACGCGAAGCTAATTACGAAAACAATATTACATGGCAGTAACATTTAACAGAAGACCATTTAATTGTAATAATACATTTTTCAATTATTTTGCAATTGTGTTTGTATGCGATATATTCAGCAGAAAAAAAGGAAGTCCTACCAAAGCATGTTACAGAATACGGAAACGTGTCACCTGTTCAGCTCTGTAGCCCATCAATCCACTAAAATAACTGCTATTCATTCAGTTACTAATGACGAAAAAAATTGAGGGAAGAAACGGGCTCTGTTGGGAAACTGTGACAACGGAGTTGGTAAAGGTTCAAAAACACACTTACAATATAACATAATAATATCTAAGGTTGGCACTGTACAACCCATTCATAATCCATTCTACTTTCGAATCTACCTGGTCATGACAGGCACGCTAATAAACAACAAAGGAAATAACAGATCTCGTGGTCGTAGCTTCCTTTGCAAATGCAATGCGTCTGAAATCTTTAGTGCCAAAATTGTACACATTCTGAAATGAGATATGGAACCATATAAGGAATTGGATATTTTAAGTGGTTTGAGATCTTGCTTGAGCAATGTGCATGAGAGGTTTATAAACTGCTTACGATTCATAAGAATCGATAGTCTGGAATATCGATCGTTTTGACACTAACTTTAAAAACAACGGATAACCGTCTGTGATGTGTCCGTGAAGTATGTACATTGTGAGATGATTTTCTTCAGGAATGTTTAGCATTTCGATACGTGGTTGCTTGAACAAGAAAGAATTTATGGTTTTTCTCTGTTTATACTTACACGTGTCGATGGTGTTACACAATCACTAATTTTATTGAAAGCGACATATACTAAATATATTGTCACGTAGAAGAAGGTGTTATTAGATGAATGACGAACACTAACTTCACTTAAGGAAGGTTTATTCAGCACTTTCACATACAAGAGCGTGCAGCGAACTGCCTCCGGTAACAACACATACGGTATATATACAGTTACAGAACATTCCCGTACAATGACGTGGATATTTCTAGAATGTACTCGAACCTAATATAGAAATTAAAATTTTACAGTTAAGGTGAGTTCTGAACTCACGACCCTCCATGCAACAGTCTAGTATCATAACCGCTACACCAAGACGACAGTGCTACTCAGCTTTTTCTGCGACATTGGTCCCTCCTTAAAAGAACAGCGTGGAACGAGTCGTCGGTCCTACATACTCGCCGGCCGCGGTGGTCTCGCGGTTCTAGGCGCGCAGTCCGGAACCATGCGAGTGCTACGGTCGCAGGTTCGAATCCTGGATGTGTGTGATGTCCTTAGGTTAGTTAGGTTTAAGTAGTTCTAAGTTCTAGGGGACTGATGACCGCAGCAGTTGAGTCCCATAGTGCTCAGAGCCACTTGAACCTTTTTTTTCCCTACATACTCCGACTCCCGATGACGGATACTCGCCGTGGCGGTGATCTTCTTAGAACTTCTTTTGCCGCTACGCTCTTCGTCACCTTTCCCCTTGCTGCCTGTCGCTGGAGCTTCGAATTTACCCTGGGTTGCAGGATCGTTATAGGGCTTCATTTGAAGGACGTGGACCGTATCTCTGATCTTTCGTCGTCTTGTGCCGCGATCGAAATCTTCAACTTCGTAAGTAACAAAAGACAACTGTCTTACAACCTTATAAAGTCCACAGTAGCGCCTGAGGAGCTTCTCAGAGAAACCAACATTACGAACTGGAGTGAAGATCCAGACGAGGTCACCAGGCTGGGCTCGCGTCGTACCTTTAGCGATCGTTCTCTTGAGCATGCGGAGTCGAGCTAACTGCCGAGCTTGATCGGCTCTGGTTAACACCTGGCAGATGTAGTCGTCGTCCACGTCATCATGATGTAATGCAAACAGTGTCCAACGTCGTAGCCCCCTCACACCCACACACCAGGAAAAACGGCATATATCCTGTGGTGTCTTGTTTGGCGATGTTGTAGGCAAACGTCACGAAAGGTAGCACCTCATTCCAGTTACTCTGCTCAACACTGACGAACACTGATAGCATGTCGGCCACGGTCTTATTAAGACGTTCAGTAAGCCCGTTAGTTTGCGGATTGTAGGCAGTCGTCATGTGACGAGTAATGATGCACCGATGGTTTATCTGCCACAAGATTCGACTGAAAAACTTTTCCTCGATCCGTAATTAACGACCTTGAGGCACCGTGTTTTAATACAATGTCTTCCACGATGAATTTGGCTACCTCGAGCTGTTTTCACAGCTTTTGTAATGGCACAGCGTGTCAGATAATAAAAGCAAACAATAATCCTTCATTGCCACTAGCAGACGTTGGAAGTCGCCCGAGGTGGTCAATCCCAACACGCTGGAAAGGCGTTTCGGCTGGTGGAACTGGTATGAGTCTGCCAGGTGGCTTCTGAGGAACTGCCTTTCTCCTCTGTCACTCTCGACAGTGCGACACATTGACGGACACTCCTAAATAAGCCTGGCCAGAAAAATCTCTTGTCGATCCTATCGTATGTCTTAATGAATTCTAAATGTCCGGCCTCAGGTATGTCATGGAATTTATGTAGAACATCTAAGCACATGTGTTTAGGAAACACTGGTAGCCACCTCTTTCCAAACGGATCAAAGTTTTTCTTACAAAGTAATCCATTAACTACCTTAAATTGTCCTTTCACATGCTCTGACAGATTTAAGACAAGCATAATTTGAGATATCTTGGCGTCCTCCTCCTGCTCAGTAGAGAGATCCTGGAGTGCAGCGAGACAGTCACTATCTTCTTCAAATTCTTGATGGCCTTGTACAGGGTTTGTTGAGCGACAGTTTGCATCTCGGTGTCTTCTTCCACCTTTTTACACTATGGTATGTCATACTCTTGAAAACGTAGTGCCCACCTGGAGAGTCGTCCTGTTGGGTCCTCAAGACCTGTCAACCAACAAAGTGAATGGTGGTCTGTAACAACTCTGAATGGCCTTCCACAGAGATACTGTCGAAATTTGCACATGGCCCAGATCACAGCAAGACATTCTCTTCCTGTAGTTGAGTAGTTTCTCTCGGCTTTTCTAATTGTCCTAGAAGCATGGGCTATAATCTCTCTTCCATCCGAAATTTGCGCCAGAACAGCACCGATCCCATGCCCAAGTCATTTGTGGGTAGTTCTGTAGGTGCTCTCTCATCATACAGACCAATTACAGGGTCAGTCGTCAGAGCTTTTCGCAGCACATCGAAAGAATCTTGTTGAGCACCACCCCAGATAAATTTAGCATCAGCTTTTAACAACTCTGAGTGGTCTGGCTTTGATACAAAAGTCTTTGATAAAACTACGGTAATAAGAACATAATCCGAGAAAGCTTCTCACATCTCTAATACTTTTAGGAATAGAAAATTCCATTATAGATCTCACCTCTTCTGGGTCTGGCCGCACACCTTCGTTTGACACCAGGCGTCAAAAGTGTTTTGATTTCTTTTGCTCCAAAGAGACACTTTCATGGATTAAGTTACAGTCTGCCAGGTTGGAGACACTTACCACTGGCCCTCAGTGTTTTTACGTGTTCATCAAATGTCTCTGAGAACACTATAATGTCATCTAAATAACAAAGACACATCTTCCCCTTCAGCTAACTTAGAAGATTATCCTACATCCGTTCAGTAGTTGCTGCTGCATTACACAAACGAACGGCATTACCTTAAACTAATACAGGCCCTCAGGGAAGATGAATGCAGTTTTCTCACGATCAGCCTCATCTACTTCGATTTTCCAGTATCCTGAGTACATGTCCAGGGTTGAGAAAAACTTAGCCCCCTTCAGACCATCTAGTGTATCGTCATTTCGTCCTTTTTATATTTATCTATTAAGCTTCCTGTAATCAACACAGAAGCGCCAACTGCCATCCTTGTTCCCGACGAGAATTACTAGTGGCGACCATGAGCTCTGCGAAGGCTGAATGATGTCGTTGTTCATTATTTTCTCCACCTCGTCGCGAATTATTCGACGTTCCGTTGCTGACACACGGTATGCTCACTGGCTTATTGCTTGCTGGTCTCCAGTACTAAACCGGTGCTTCACCATCGATTTGTCTGACTTGCTCTTCACCTGTGGAGTGAAGCACTCAGAGAACTCCTGAAGAATGGCAAGTAGTTAATTCTGTTGTTCCTTAGTGAGATCTGGTGATAGTCGAGCTAGAAGATCTTCTCTCGTAGCGGTAGCGCAAATTTCGCCCACAGACTAGGCATGGGAGGTTTCTATCACGCTCAACTGTTCGGTAATTAACGGCTCAGAGTTTGCTACGCACATGCGTCTTTGAAGGTTCTGCGGTTTTCGGCGACACTTAACTATCCACAATTCACCGAACCCGTTCTTAAACGAGATGACAGATGCTGGGATGACCAAGTTATTCTTCAGTGGTATGCTTCTCTTACATTCCACTACAAAGTCCATTGGCTGGTGCATAGCATGACACATGACAGTTACCTTTCTAGCGCTCATTGCGGGAATGATCACGTCATCCAGCACACATTGTCTCCACACACTCGGATACGCATCTTCCTGTCCACAGTATCTCATCTCGTCGAGCGACCAAAATCTATAATTGCCTGAGAAGCTTTCAAAAAGTCTCATCCGAGAATGACGTCATGACTACACTCTTGTAAGAATTAGCCACCTTCAGCAGAGATGTTTTTTTGTCGACGAATACGGTTTTCTCCAACTGGCGACGGTACTTCTCCGAAATGACAGAATATGATGCTCCAGAGTCCACAAGAGCTTGGGCTGGTCCGCCATCCACGAGGATATCGCCGTAGTTTCCTATCATTTTTATAGTGATCTACGGCATAGGATTTTTCTCTTCGGCGGCCTCATCTCCAAGGAACGTCGCTCCCCTTACTTTTCCAGGTTGCGGCGGCTACGTGATCGGCGGGAACTCCTAAATGGTGATGGAGACCTTGATCGGCGTGTTGGGGAGCGTCCTCTCCTGCGGCTAGCTTGCAACGATTGTGACCTACGTCGCCTGCATCCACATCTTCTTGTTCATCTTCGTATTCCCCTAGTTGGCGTTGGCTAAGATCGGTCTGCTGTTTTCTGGCGCGGGCGTCATCAAATATGCGCCGCCTTCCTCGACACTAGCACACCATACGTCCTGGTCGTTCGCAGTGGAAACATACTGGTTGGATATCCTGGGTCTTCCAGACGTCAGTCTTCCTTGGTGCCCAAACAGGTTCTTCATGCGGCATTGTAGGAACATAACTTCGCCTGGGTCTCGACTTTTTCATCGTCTTTAAGGGAAATGAAGGACGAGAGATTGGGTTCAATGTCTGTTCCTCTTCCTCCCTTATGACCTCTTGAAGCGTCTCCGTTTCTTGCTCGCCGTGCCATCCGAGTGCCTTCTGAACTCTCACTATCTGACGAAGAACACTTGTGGAATCAGTTCTTTCCTCCATCACAGACATCTATACGACGTTTGGAAGCAGTTCAAACTTGTTGCGTGTAATTATTTTTTGATGCATTGTCTCGATATACTGGCACCATAGTATGAAGTCGTCTGCTGTCTAAACCTCCTTCAGGCTTGATAGATGTCACCAGCAACACACTTCATGAGATGTGCAGCCGTATCTTCCTACTCCATTCTAGAATCCACTATATTACACAGCTCCAAGACATTTTCAAGGAGGATGCTGTAGCTTCTCCTGGACGCTGTGACCTGCACTTTATCTTCAGCCTTGAACTTCTGCCGTTGTGTGTCGCCGAAATACTTACGCAGTTCCACCTGGAATACTGCCCAGCTTGTGAAATTCTCCTCGTTGTTCTCATACCATTGCTTGGCAGTGCCCTCCAAGCAGAAAAATACATTAGCTAAGCACACGGTGTCATCCCATTGGTAAATTTGGCTGTGTGCTCATATACCTTCAGCCACTTCTTTTATCTTGGCCATCATCACCAGATCACCCGGAAGGATGTCTCATATGGTGGCACACAGTTGCTGTCATTGTACCATCCTCTTCTGCTCCTGCTTCCAATAGATTGTGATCTGCTGAATATATCTCGAACTCTGGTTTCTCGCCACATAAACGGCGCCTCTGTCGTGGCCTGATGGGAGCCACTGTGTCATCGATAATGTGCGCCATCACAAGTTCCAATACCCAGCGCCTCCATCAGAATAATATCACGCAGAAGACGGTGTAATTAGCTGAATGACGAACATTAACTTCACTTAACGAAGGTTTATTCAGCACTTGCACATACAAGAGTGCGGAGCGAACTGCCTCCGGCCAGAACACATACTGTACATACAGGGTGGTCCATTGATGGTGACCGGGCCAAATATCTCATGAAATAAGAGTCAAACGAAAATACTAGAAAGAACGAAACTTGTCTAGCTTGAAGGGGGAAACCAGGTGGTGCTATGGTTGGCCCGGTAGATGGCGCTGCCATAGGTCAAACGGATATCAACTACGTTTTTTTCAATAGGAGACCCCATTTTTTATTACATATTCGTGTAGTGCGTAAAGAAATATTAATGTTTTAGTTGGACCACTTTTTCGCTTTGTGATAGATGTCGCTATAAAAGACACAAACATATGGCTCACAAGTTTAGACGAACATTTGGTAACATGTAGGTTTCTTAAATTAAAATACAGAACGTAGGTACGTTTGAACATTTTATTTCGGTTGTTCCAATGTGATACATGTACCTTTGTGAACTTATCATTTCTGAGAACGCATGCTGTTTCGGCGTGATTACCTGTAAATACCGATTTAATGCAATAAATGCTCAAAATGATGTCCGTCAACCTCAATGCATTTGGCAATACGTGTAACAACATTCCTCTCAACAGCGAGTAGTTCGCCTTCCGTAAAGTTCGCAGATGCATTGACAATGCGCTTACGAATGTTGTCAGGCGTTGTCGGTGGATCACGATGGCAAATATCCTTCAACTTTCCCCACAGAAAGAAGTCCGGGGACGTCAGATCCGGTGAACGTGCGGGCCATGCTTCGACGACCAATTCATCTGTCATGAAATATGCTATTCAATAACGCTTAACTACACACGACCTATGTGCCGGACATACATCATGTTGGAAGTACATCGCCATTCTGTCACGCAGTGAAACATCTTGTAGTAACATCGGTAGAACATTACGTAGGAAATCAGCATACATTGCACCATTTAGATTGCCATCGATAAAATGGGGGCCAATTATCCTTCGTCCCATAATGCTGCGCCATACATTAACCCGCCAAGGTCGCTGATATTCCACTCGTCGCAGCCATCGCGGATTTTCCGTTGCCCAATAGTGCATATTATGCCTGTTTACGTTACCGCTGTTGGTGAATGACGCTTCGTCGCTAAATAGAATGCGTGCAAAAAGTCTGTCATCGTCCCGTAATTTCTCTTGCGCCCAGTGGCACAACTGTACAAGACGTTCAAAGTCGTCGCCATGCAATTCCTGGTGCATAGAATTATGGTACGGGTGCAATCGATGTTACTGTAAAATTCTCAACACCGACGTTTTTGATATTCCCGATTCTCGCACAATTTGTCTGCTACTGGTGTACGGATTAGTCGCGACAGCAGCTAAAATACCTACTTGGGCATCATCATTTGTTGCAGGTCGTGTTTGACGTTTCACATGTGGCTGAACGCTTCCTGTTTCCTCAAATAACCTAACTATCCGGCGAACGGTCCAGGATACCGAGCATCATACATAGCACACGCTCGTTGGGCTTTTTGATCACAATAGCCATACAACAACACGATATCGACCTTGTCCGCCATTGGTAAACGGTCCATTTTAACACGGGTACTGTATCACGAAGCAAATACCATCCACACTGGCGAAATGTTACATGATGCCACGTACTTATACGTTTGTGACTAATACAGCGCCATCTATCACAAAGCGAAAAAAGTGATCCAAGTACAACATTCATATTTCTGTACGCACTACACGAATATGTAATAAAAATGGGGGTTCCTATTTTAAAAAAACGCAGTTGATATCCGTTTGACCTATGTCAGCTCCATCTAGCGGCCCAACCACAGCGCCATCTGGTTTCCCCCTTCAAGCTAGACGGGTTTCGTTCTTTGTAGTTTTTTCGTTTGATGCTTATTTCGTGAGATATTTGGCCACGTCACTATTAATGGACCACCCTGTATACAGTTACATAACATTCCAGTACAATGATTCTTGACATTTGTGGATATTTCTAGAATGTACTCAAACCGAATATAGAAATTAAAATTTTACAGTTGAGTTTTGAACTCACGACCCTCCTTGCAACAGTCTAGTATCATAACCACTACACCACCTTCTTCTGCGACAATATTTACAGCGCACGGTCATCCGGCACAAAAGTTAAAAATTAAATGAAGTTGCCAAATGATGAGAAATAGCGAACCTCTTACGACGGCTTGAACGAGGCAAAGCGACAGGTGGAGTTATTAGTGCTCGCATTTGATGTCTGGCTGTCGAAGGAACGTACATACATGCATTTAATATATGCTGGAGGAGAATGTAGTGCCCAGGAAGACGAACGAATGTAGAGAGAAAACTTCTGCAACATCAACAGGCGTCAATCTACGCCAAATACATGTATAGTTCTGTACAGAAACTACTGAGAATTTGGGGAGTTAAAGTCCCATACAGTTGGCCAAGGATATTGACTTCGTGCACATTCAAATTTGTGGAGCCATTAACTGGATCATGTAATAGGAGATTCATGAATAAGCGCCGCCATGTTGCCCATGAAATACTCACTTTAAAGAATACACGATGAAGAGTACTGGTGGACCAGCAATTACAGCCCTGACGTCAACAACGTACAAAAGAACGATTATGCCTAACTACACGTACTGTTGTTATGAGCAAAAGTTTTCCGCTGTAAGCTGAAGTCGTTCGTGTCAATAAAACACTAAATATTCATTTCCGATTATTTGTTCCTATTCTCAAATTACGCAGTTTAAAGTCTTCTACCATGTGAACAATTTTGAACCGTGTGTAGGATGTCTATCATAAATGAAACTACTATTCTTTTTTAAAATCATTTACAATCAAGAAACACGCCGTTTTGGTTTGCACTTACGATTAACTGTATAGTGGAGGAAAAACATTTAGTATCAACATGAAAAAAATGTTCCTCAAACAATACCGTCTGCAAATTAGAACGTGACAATGTGTGTAACGCACGTTTATTTATAGTACGGACGTAGAATGTGTAGACGCTACAGATGTACATCTTGGTATTTGAACAGTTGCAAAAATATGAATGGGAAACAACAGGCCCTTTCCAGCTAGTATTTTTGAAACACACTACTGACCACGAAGACTGCAACACCACCGAGGCAGCATGTAACAAACGTAAAAATGCCATGAAGTGTACTACATGCTTGGGTATGTAAATGATTAACATTTCACCGCAACACCACCATATTCTGTATATAGCTGAAGAATACGCAGCGTGTTACTCCTTAGGAAATCGCATTTCCATATTGGTTGTTTGTGAGAATACGACGACATGCCCCGTGTAAGAAGTATATACCGGAACGTGCTGGAATTTTACAGCGGCGGGATTCGGTTCCGCACGACTAGCGCCCGAGAGAGCACACAAGCAAATAAAGTATCCGAATGGCCAATGCGACGCCCGAGAGAGAGGGGGGTGGGGGGCGGGGCGTTGCACAGAGAAGAGTGTCACGCTACCACTCGCCAGCCGCCACGACCGATGCGACTGATGAACCATGGCACAGTACTGAAGCAGCCTGGATGATGTACCCGTATCTGTCATCGAAACGCAACTGAACTCTGTCCCCACGTAGGTGAGGGCCACTGTCGCCGCCATAGGTGGCAACTTTGTGTACATTGTGTACCCACAAATCACCTAGCCATTTAACCGTGTATTCTTCCTACTAGACTCTACACGCATTCGAATTAAAACTTGATTACTTGCTGTCCTTCCTGATGCAGTGGACTACGGAGACCTGCGGACCTGCCAGCCTGCAGCAGAGGGTGAGGCCGGCCGTGACCTTTGTTTAGAACCGCCCCCGCTTGCATGCGGCCCGATTTGGGTAGCGGTACGACGCCAAATCAGGAAGCAGCATGGAGCGGCGAGCCCACGCGCGCGCCTGGCCACTCATCTCTCTGTCTAGTACGCTGCCTTCCTACGACGTGGGCCGCGCTCCGCGCCCACAATTTGCGCGCATAAACATCGCCGCTATTTCCTATTCGTAAGACGAGAGAACGCTCAGTTCTAATGGACTGAGAGTCAGGTTAGCAATCACGCCGACCTCGTGTTGCGGAAGCTTCTACTATGACTCCCTTTTCAATCCGTAAACTAAAGCCGAAGTGAGGCAGTAACTACAACTAATTTTGCTCCCTTACGCCGCATTCCAAAGACCTGTGGCGTTAGAGTAGTAGTACGAGCACCTATACAAATCTACAAATTCCGAATCAAAATTCCCCAGAATAATCGGCGATGGTATGATATCGAAATTTTGACATATTTCCACGAGTTTTGGATGGCAAATTAACCCTGAAAGATCCGAGATGAGCCAAAACTAAATCTGCTGGAATCCGCCACTGAAACAAAACTGTGTCATTGGGAATAATTACTTACCTGAAAGCAATACCTTCTTCTGAAAATTAATCATAAAATTTAAGCTTTAGCAAGCATAAAAAAATTTTACAGAGCATTCCAGTGAAATCAAGCTTTAACTTAGGGAGAAGGGAGAAAAGTTAGTGTGTTATTTTCTGTCTAGATCTAATTCGTTAAGCTCGTACTGCACTGGCAAAGACCTTTGATAAATCTTTTATAAAAGCTGGGACCATGCTTTAACATTTATAAGATATAATAAAAGTACTCCAGCACACCTTTAAAAGATTTTATAAAACGTCTTTCGTAGGAGGTATTTGATAAAGTTCTTTTCCAGTGTAATCTGAGCCATAGAGAGGACTACATTCTCTAAATGGACATAGACAAGGAATTAAGCTGGCTGGGATGGTGTTTAAAGAACTATACTACCACTTGTCACCAAGTGATATAGAGAATGCAAGGAAATCATTAATCAGAATGGCCAGGCAAGGATTCGATTTTCGTTCACCTCGAACACGGGTCCAGACTATTAGCCGTTGCGTCAAGTCGGTCGGTTTATGTTAGAAGGGTGGTGGCGGGTTTTCTGGTTGTGGCTAAATACGGACATTTTTCAGAAAGTGAACATTATTACTGATCCAGGAAGTTATGGACTATCAAAGCTGTTTTACTTTGAAGTGTGCGACTTCCGTAGTAACTTTACAAAAGAACTGAGTATCTGACCACGATACGATTCGAAACTAATTGAACCATTTCGACCACAGCTATCGAAACATGGGATATTATTCTAAACTACGATCTACAGAAGAATGCCACGGTTGACAAAAGCCGACCTGGGAGGTCAGTTTGGGTTCCGGAGAAATCTAGAACACGCGAGGCGATACTGACGTATTTTAAAAGATACTCTAAGAAATATAAACCTAAATTTATACCATCTGTAAATTTAAATAAAGCTTTTGGAAATAGTGACTGGAATACTTTCTTTGTAATTAAGAAGTTATTAAGGGCAAAAGACACGGCGCAAAAGTTAATCTACACCTCGTAAAGAAGCCGGAGGATGTTCGACAACGACCCGTGTCATCCAAACAGTGATATCCACGGCAGTGGACTCTGGCCGCGAGAGAGAGAAACCAAATCTCTAACACTTTAAGCGCGGTCGAACTCAAATCAGTTTCTGTAGTTAAGGCGAGATTTGCATAGGACAGATTAGCGTAGAGAGCTGCGTCAAAGAATTCTCCGAACTGAAGACGAACCCACCACCACGACTGTACTATACATCCAGAAGCATTTTATCGAATCTAACAGCGGAATCAAAAACCAGCGCTAACACTATCGACTCCCTGGAGCAGGCGCCTACGAAGTGGGAAAGCGAGCGGACGAACGGAATTAGTGGAAAGGAGCGTGCTAGCAGAAGGCAGAGGGTCGACTTACCCCGCGCAGCATCGTCGTGTCCGGGGGACTCGTTGCCGCTGGAGTCTGCGCTGTCCTGGCCGGCACCGTCCGACCGCGGTGACATTGCCTCTTCCTGCAACGCGACAACACCAAATTAGTCGCTGAGCCGCGCCGCCCGACCTATTATAGAAATGGCTACAGCTGGGGCCAAACCTGACCCCATCCGTCAAGACTCATTGGTAAGCAGCGGGCGCAGCCAGCCACAGCGCACCTGGTCGCACAAGAACCTACGGCGCAGAAAACAATTAAACGGCGACACCGCCTACATATTTCAGCACCGGCGAGCGGCGCAAGAACAGCGGCGCTGCGGCCGCAGCCGGGCAGCGAAGCCCGGACAGGTGCTCCGGCAGCGTGAGAGAACACCTGCCACACGCCATACGTCGCCCTTATCTGCTCCACGACACCATCTGGCCCGGACAAGGCGCCGCTATCACCGGCAGTTTCAAGAACACGACGAAACTCACATTTTGCCACTAATAAAACCGCGAAATTTTATTGCAAGGTATAAATACGGAGCTTGTGCAAAGCTACGAAAAAACTACTGTGTAAGCAGGTACGTTCTTCCACTACTTTACTACCGACACCTCCGACGCTGACGCACTTCCCGGATATATTGTGTATTACTTAACGTAGCAGCGCGATAGCTAACCAGGTAGGGAAGATGGCCTGCGACCGGCTCGAACTAGCTAGACGGATTAATGATTGAATTTGGATTCCATTTAAAATTTGTGCACCATGACGACACAACGATTATTACGAACAAGGGAAAACTCCAGCGTTGGTCGTATAAATTTGAATATTTTTTTTGTTACTATTGGATTTCAATTTCAATCACAGAGCTATCATCTTTTGTTCAAAACTAAGTCCAGTGGACTCACATAGTCATGCACAAAATATAGCTTCAGATATAGGTGTTCATAGCGAAGAACATGCCGACTAGCAGGTTAGAGTTTTAATCTTACCTGCTATTTGGCATGTTCTTCACTATGAACACCTTTGTTTGAAGCTATATTTTGTGCACGATTGTACATTGAAGTCTTGCACAGAGGATGATCACTCTGTGATTGAAATTGATATGCAATAGTAAAAAACTGTTACAAATTTATACGACCAATGCTGGATTTTGCTTTGTTTGCAAAGATTAATCATTGTTGTTTTGACACGCTGATCAGCCAGCGTGTGAAATGGTACAGGAAGTGAAATGTGACCAAGGGCACAATAAAAGCTATTGAAACCTGGCGTTACAGAAAAATCGCAATGACAGGAAGGTTACATTGAATAATGAAGAGAGAATGAATGGAATCGGGGAGGAAAAAAAACCGATGGTGCGTCATTATTAAAAGAAGGGATCAGTTGATTGCACGCATTCTGAAGCATCAAGAAATCGTCAGTCTGGTAAAGAACGGAAGTTGGGGTGGGGATGGGAGTAAAAATTACAGAGATAGACCAAGTTTTGACTACAATGAAAACGTTCAAGAGCATGTAGGTTGGAGTAATGATGCAGAGAAGAGATTTGCACAGAACAGACTAGTGAGATCAGCATGAAACAATCTTCAAACTAACACAACACAACTTCATAGACGAACATAGGGCTGGTTTCGAATCTGCGTTTCAGAAAGGCAATAATTAAAATGCCAATATACGCAGAATGAAAGCTTCCATAGTCGCCAAACAAAAGCTGTATATATCCTCCCTCACGTTCCTGATTATTGTGCTGATAAGTTCACCGGATTGTAAATTAAAATGAAATTGCCCTACCTTGTGACTTACGTTCATTAATTTCTTTAGCCACATCTACATTCCACGAAATAGGTCCGATTCAACTTTCATGGGACATTCCAAACCGCAGACCTGGAGCCCTACTACTACTACCGGTATGCCTTGTACATCACCATGTTGACAGGACAGCCCTTAGTACATACATTTGTGCTATGCGCCTCATCTTGTTTTTAGGGTGTCGTAATTATCTAAAATTATATATTTGTGGGTCTAAAAATAAATCTAAAATAAAAGATGAAATATAGATTGACGACAGCATAACCTGTTACGAAAAAGCTATGATCCACGAGCACAAGTCCACTATAGTACCACAGTCTGAATTGCAGTCTTGCACACACCTCGAGCTAACAAACTCTCAAATTTGTCATTATAACTGCTTTAGACCTTCAGCTCTTCCAAAAAGTACGCTCTCCATCAATTACCATACATATCATCTCCATCATCATCGTTCAGAGAAAAAAAATATTTGATGTACCAGCAGTAATTCGCAAAGACATTGCCCTGGGAAGACACTCGTGAGCAAATGTATTAGAGAGAACTGCTATACTGGAGAGAGAATTTCTATCGCCACGGCGAATGGAAAACTTCGACGTGTCACGTGACTCAATTGTCGTCAAACATCACACTGCTCGGCAGACGAGCACAGAATGGACAAAATGCACGTATTGACAACATATCGCACCTCTACTCTTTCCATCACAACATTTACAGCGCATGTCAACAGTTAAGGTGCGGATTCGAGACGGTTTTATGGCGGCCCGCCTCTTCCTACATGTATGGTCACACCGCTTGAATATGTCGTAAACACTGCGCACGTTACATGTGTGTGGTTACGCGCCGCGGTGGTCTCGCGGTTCTAGGCGCGCAGACCGGAACCGTGCGACTGCTACGGTCGCAGGTTCGAATCCTGCCTCGGGCATGGATGTGTGTGATGTCCTTAGGTTAGTTAGGTTTAAGTAGTTCAAAGTTCTAAGGGACTGATGACCACAGCAGTTGAGTCCCATAGTACTCAGAGCCATTTTTTTTTGGTTACGCGCCAATAAGTGCTGGAGAGTAAGAGACCTTCTGGTCGATATTCCCACAGCACTTCTGCAGTCCTTCATTGGGTACCGGGGTCGATGCTTTAGCCTTCGCGGATCTCACAGAGAGACCCAATAGTGCTTTCATGGGATTGCAGTTCGTGCCGCTAGTGTGTTTGTTGAGCTGGAGTGGGACTCAATGCAATGTTGGTTGCATATGCACATTCCCCCACGCAGCACTCACGTCCACGTTCTTCCTATACTCATCCTCTACAACATTAATTACACACGTTTCTTCACTATATCAGTATCGCATTCTCTCTTTCACTATTACAGTGATTGTGCAGGGAGGGGGGGGGGGGGGGTGGACTCGTATATGTCGCAAACTGGCACAACTGTCTTTCATATCTGAGAAATTCTGTTGGCGACATCATTTACTGCCGCCCACCATACGCGGTTCCTTGTTCATTAGTATAGGGTGTGAAAAGGAAGCAGTAGTTGAGTAGGGAGTGAGACATGGCTGTAGCTTCTGCCTGATAATATTCAATCTGTATATTGAGCCAACAGTGAGGAAAACCAAGAAGATATTTGCAACGGGAACTAAAGTTCAGGCAAAAGAAATAAAAGCTTTGCGGTTTGCCGATGACATCGTTATCGTCCCGGAGACGACAAACGACTTGCAAGAATGGATAGTGTCTTGAAATGAGGTCATAAGATGAACATCAACAAAAGTAAAACAAGGGTAATTGAATGTAATCGAATTAAACCAGGTGATGCTGATAGATTAGGAAATGAGATACTAAGATCAGTAGATGAGTTTAATTATTTGGGCAGTAAATGAACTGATAGGTCAAAGTAGAGTGACTGCCAACAGCAAGAAAAGCGTTTCTAAAAAGAAAAATTTATTAACGTCGAATATAAATTTAAGTGTAACGAAATCTTTTCTGAAGCTATTTATACGAAATGCAGCCCTGTACCGAAGTACAACGTTCACGACAAGCAGTTCAGACAAGAAAAGAACATAAGCTTTTGAAATGTGATGCTACATAAGATTGTTAAAAATTAGGTGAGTGGACCGAATAACTAATGAGGGGGTAGTGAATGGACTTGATGAACAACGAAATTTATGGCGTAACTTGGCAACAAAAAGAGATCGGTCGGTAGGATACATCCCAGATATCAAGTAGCTGTCAATTTCGTAACGGAAGGGGGTGTGGGGGGAGATCAATGCTCGAATACAATAGCTATGCAAAGACGAAAGGGGCTTGCAGGATCGACTAGCGTGGAGAGCTGTATCCAACCAGCTTCCGAAACGAACAATACAACACGGAAACTGCCGTCTGAATTGGTTTTCTAATTTAGTTATGTTATCTCACTTAAGAATGATGTGGTCAGGTGTTTTAGTATCCCCACATTGACACCCAGTTTGTTTCGTTAAACCTTTACAGCCAACAGGAAATGAGTGTGTACCACGCCTCGATTAGATATGAAACAACTAGTCTTTCGAGAATGTTAGGATAAAGGTGGTGTTACCTTTAGCTCGGTTCTCTATTTTCCCAATCGTCCTACCAGTCAACTTCCATGTTAGAGGTTGGGTCCTGTCAGTTATTCTTTGCACAGTTATGTCTTGGACTTTTGAATGTACCCCAGTAGAAAGCAACTGTGAGCAGCACAGCTCTCTGGCTGCTTCGCAGTGCGTGCGTCTTGCGAATTCGGTGATGGCAACGAAAATGGCATTGTGGTACTCTCGCACAGTATGTAACGAGAACTTTTAATTGGCAGTGCAAACGTGGGCAATTTTGTGTGTATGTTATATGCTTTGTGTGTGACTGTGTTTGTTAAAGTATTGTCTGAAATTACGTTTTTTATCTCAACTCTAAGATAACTCAAACTTCAACTGTCGGATTTCTACACAGTGCAAGTTGGCCTTTTACTAGGACGGACGCAGTTTCCTGCGGAGCTACCATCAGTTTATTATCCAAGCACCACCGCTCCATACTGTGGAGGAACCGATTTAGCACACACTCCCAGACACCACCGCCCGTACATCGTAAGCACGCGCTAGTACCCAGTAAGCTTTATCATACTCTTCTATTTGGTAAAAGAGATATTCGATCACGAAAAACCACAAAACATGCCCGCATGCCTGTATGTACCGCTTTAGTTTTTGTATAATACCCGACCACTCGACAAATCTAGCCCACAGTAATCGGTGAAGCTGTGCTAAAGACTATGTGGTATCTGAAACTGATGATATTTGGTTTGTGGGCGCTCAACTGCGCAGTTATCAGCGCCGTACCAATTCCCATCTTTTCACAGTCCAGTACGCCACCTTTCCCGAATGATGATGAAATTATAGGACAACTCAGACACCCAGTCCCCGGGCGGAGGAAATCCCCGACCCGGCCTGGAATCGAACCCAGCAACCCGTGATTCAGAGCCAGCAACGGTAGCCACTAGACCACGAGCTGCGAACGTATTTGCAATTCTCGTGTCGCATTAACACAGTGGTCCACCGTGGATTAGCTAAAGCGCTCCCGATGTTGATTAATAGTGAAATGGCGTATTTATGATTACACGTGTGTTTTGTTTAGGATACGCTATTGATAGCATCTTCATTGTAAAATGTAAACTTTCACGGCCGGAACTGTCATGATTAATAAAATATTGAAAAAACGGAATATCGCGGTGATTTACAAACCTACCCGGAAGATACAAGAACACCTGAGATTGGCTAAGGATGCTCGTAAACCGCTGGAAAAAGCAGGAATTTACAGGATCCCGTGTAGTTGTGGGGAGGTATATGTGGGTACCACAAAAAGAACGGTCAAAAAAAAAAAAATAAGACTAGAAGAGCACAAGGGCAATTGTAGAAGGGGAGAGATTGATAGATCAGCTGTTGCGGAACACGCTTTGCAGTCAGGAGACCACCACATTTATTTTGATAGAACTCAAGTACTGGCAGCCACAAGCGGATATCATGAAAGGCTTTACAGAGAGGCTATAGAGATTATGAAACACCCCAGGAATTTTAATAGGAAGGAGGAGGGCGTGAAATTGAATGACATCTGGATGCCGGTGCTGAAGAAGATGTGTACCAGTCTTCCGCCATGGGATGATAGCAACAGCGGACGGCGGCAACCGACAACGGCCAATTGCGCTCGCGTATTCAAAACATGTGACGTCACGCCTATGCGCGGGAGCACGCGAAAACAAAAATTTGCTGCAGTCAGTAGTGAGACAGTGTGTGTTTCGGAAGTTAACAGAAGCCACGAACCCCCTTGAAGATGTCCTCCGCAGATGGGGACGAAACGTTGGGTTACAATGCGAAATCCATCAGACCACGGCATAATAGCCCGGAAAAGAATTTTATTAATCAGCATCTTCATTGCATTTGCCTTTCCTAAAGTCAAACTGACATTGACTGAGGTTTTGGACCGAGGGCTGGATTAAACAATGTGGAGACCCGTGGCCAGAAAATGTGTGTGCCCCACGCTGATTTCGTGTAGGCCTAAAACATTTCTGTGAAGTACAGTATGACAGTTGAGGGAATTGGCGTGGTTCTACGACAGGAACAATGCCATGCATTAGATGATATACCTACTGGAACTTTCCAAATGCACAAAGGTGGCCTATTATATAAATGTAATTGATAAAAAAAATGAGTTCCTCAAAAATTTATTTTCCTAGCTTTCATGGACGTCAAGAGAACTGGTCACCCTCACGTTCAACTGATAAAGCAAGAGCAGAAACGCATTCTCCTTCCACTATTGCACGTAATTTCTTTTTGGTAGGGGATAGTTTGGCGAATCCTCTCTCAGCTTCACAATACTCGATTGGTAAGCACTCACTAAATATGGAAAAATATCACCAAGATCATTTTCAAACATTAATTCATAAGTATAATACGACTGGTGCAATGTTAGCGGCCTTTTCTTTGATGGAAAATATTCACTGAAATCAAGCAGAAACAAAACTTTCTTCACTGAAATAAACTCGGCATGTTTCAAAACTTTTTGCCGCGCGGAGTGACCGCGTGGTTTAAGGCGTCATGTCACGGACTGCGCGGCCCCTCCCGCCAGAGGTTCGAGTCCACCCTCGGGAATGGGTGTATGTGTTGTTCTTAGCATAAGTTAGTTTAAGTAGTACGTAAGTCTAGGGACCGATGACCTAAGCAGTTTGGTCCCTTAGGATTTCTTTAGTTTCTTGCTTCACTATATTGTTTCTAAATATTCGAAAAGATCGACTACTTCGCAACACCTCACGCTTTTTTAACTCTGCTAGTAGTTTATCAAACAACTGTAATAACCGCCACACGAATTTTATCACGTCCACTCAATTCTTCTGATACCTTCGCCCGTATGACTGTGTATGGGAACAAAACAAAAATATTTTGCGAAATCTTTCCTCGAAACAATACCTTACGACAACATCTAGCTGACCTTCATGTGCCGTTTCTACCGTTCAATCCACAACTAGTCCGTAGTATTTTGCTGTTTTAATTTCGCCAACTATTTAACTCACATTGTTTAACATTGTTTCCCATAAGACCGATGTATTCTTCACAAACTGTCTGGTTTCTGTACAAGTTGTAAATAACTTTTAGCTCCCAGTATTTCATCTCCGCTAACTTCAAAATTTCGAACTGTCTTCCGCTATGTTGGCTTCTACCAGTTTTTTCCATTCTTCTGTAAATAATTCGTGTCAATTTACTAGCACGACTTATTAAACGGATAATTCAGTAATATTCACACCTCTCAACACCTGTCGTCCTTAGAACTGTAATTATTACATTCTTCTTGAAGTCTGAGGAATCGACGAACCTGGGTGTACTATTCTCTACCAGAATCAAAGGCACAGAATGAAGTGGCACCACTCGTAATTACAAAAAAGGAAGAATTTCAAAGCAGTTCCTTCCGCTGTAAAACTCAAGATGGCAGTCTTCTAGGATAGTCAAGGCGTAATTTTCGTGGATATATTGCCAAAAGGTCAACCATTAGTCCAAAAGCATATGCAAATACTCTGAAAAGTTCAAGAAGCGTTTGAAAAATGTCTGGTATGACAAAAATCCAAATGAAATCTTGCTCCAACATAACGATACACGACCGTAAACCAGTCTCATAACCAGGAAACACACTGCCTCATCCTCCCTATAGTCTGGAGGCGCCCTCGGACTTCCATTTGTTTGGGCCACTTAGGGATTCGTTACATGGGAAACTCTTTGAAGTTGGTGAGGTGGTAATTCATGCAGTGAAAACATGGCTACGAGCACAGGGCAACCGCTTTTGCCAAAAGGAAATACATGCTCTCTCACAATGTTGATAGATATTGACATAAAATTCTAACTCTGATTCATTTATGTTCTGATAAAAATTTGTGGTGCATTATTTATTAAACCACAATTGTACATTCCCAAGACAGTGCACCCAACTGTCTCTTAAACTGTGATAATGATGTACGGAAAACGCCACTTGTATTAGGACGCTTGGATCGCGATCCATTTCATTTCATAAGACCTCAGTCCTATCGAACAAAGTTACGCCACCATCGAGTGAGGTATTCAGCCTTGGTTGGAGCTCCGGCCAAACCCGTCTGTTAAGTATTTAATCTACCGTTCTCGAGTCGGTACGGCTCACCAATGTATTAGTTGTCTCGCGGAGACAGTGAAGAGAGAAAAACGACTGTCTGTATCGATGGAAACTGCAAAAGTAGCCTGATGAAGTGTATCGCCGCATCCGCTCAAACAAAATCCCGAAAGATTGTTTTGTCTCTTACTTCTCTCTTTGTTAGACAACTTACTTTTTGGCCTAACAGTCAATACCGTCTTATAAGATCAGACAGCAATGCTTCAATTATTGGAACCACCTGCAACAACACTATGTGTAGTAGCACATATTTAACTGTTCTAGTATCAGACCGTCGAATTAGAGTACATGGGATTTAGCTGACTTGCGTATAACACCACCATATATTTTTTACAGGGTAAATAAAGCGTTACCTTCACTGGAGAACGTCGAAATTCGGTGGAGACCTCAATCGTTCGCTATTAATATTTGAGGAAAAAGCACATGTCCTGCAATTGTTGACAACACCCCAGCATGAGGAGCGTTCGTATTAAACGAGGTCTATACGAGGTAACATTTTATTTACCTACATGTGAAGCTGCGCCTTATGTGCATGACCATATTAACGGATTTTGTTCGGACAGCTACGAATCGATAAATCTGTAGTCAACAAGATTTCCACACCCGCTGTTTTCAGCGCATAATATACGCAACGAGCTAATATTCAGTATCAATGATACCATCCTGGGCAGTGTTCACCCGATTACTGCAGCACAACGAAGCGAGAGCAGAGTTTCACGTCCTGTCAACATCAAATTCGTTAGTGATGCAGAAGCAGCAGCAGCAGGCACTCCGCTGAACAGTAATTGAACGAAGGCATTGCTGTTGTCTGTTTACGGAACCCTCAGAGCACTAGTGTGAAACGATTAGTATTACAGCAACCCTAAATCAAGATGATCGACGAGGATACGGAATACATGTTCAGGGTATCAACCGCCTCGACCACACACTAATGTTTGTGCTGCGCGTGAAACAAGTGGTCTGGTCATCATACGTGAAATCACTAAGCCAGTCGAAGGCTTCTATCCACTCACTCGCCGACCAGTCTGGTGTGGCAATAGAACCCAACAAAAGGAAATCTGAAGCTCTAAATTGAGTGTTTAAGAAATCATTCACACAGAGGGATCGAAGAACACACGACCATCGTTTGACTGTCTCACAGACTCCCGCATGGAGGACATCGAAATAGGCATCACTGGGGTAGAGAAGCAACTGAAACAGTTGAAAAAACAAATAAGTCGCCAGATCCGGATGGAATCCCAAGTCGGTTTTACAAAAAGTGCTTATCGGCATTGGCCTCTTACTTAGCTATCATTTATGGCGAATTTCGCGCCCAGAGAAAAGTCCCAAGCGACTGGAAAAAAAGCGGAGGTTACTCCTGTACATAACAAAGGTAAAGGAATGGACTCATAATTACAGACCAACCATATGGAATATGTACAGAACTCACGAGGTTGTCCTCGACGGCGAGTGTTGTACAGAGACAAGGGTATGGTCAGGGGTCCTCCATGGAGTGTAATAGGTCTCCTCTTATTCTCTACACAGAGTTAACATTAATAAAAGCGATCAACTGCAGGGACGAATTCCTGACTGGAAATGGAGGGAAAAATGGTCTACGATGATGATGTTTGGTCTTTGGGGCGTGGTCATCAGCGCCCGTACAAAGTCCCAATTTTTACATAGTCCATTGTTTTACACAGTCCAATCTAGCCAGTATCACGAATGATACGGATGATGAGAAAATGATGATGACACAAACACCCAGTCCCCGGGCAGATAAATCCCCAACCCGGCCGGGAATCGAACCTGGGACTCCGTGATCCAGAGGCAGCAACGCTAATCACTAGATCACGAGCTGCGGAAAAAAAGGGTCTATGAACATGTGCCCGGAAATTCATCGTTGCCACGGTACATGTCTCTGACGAATGACAATTCCTCTGACTACGTGTCATGTGTTCCTTGTGTGCTGCAGGCTGTGAGACTGACGCAGCATACTGTAAGCAGCAGATTGATCCGGTATTCATGTCGGGAACAAGCCAAGATAATGTTTGTGTACGGCCAAGCAGATGGAGACGATCGAGAAGTAGTACGGCTAGAAGAAAAATTTTACTTATGTTCAATTTCATGTAATTAAATTTGAAGAGGTTTACTTCCATTGAGGTTTATGTGTAGTTCACATAGATGGCGCCATATAACCAACCGATGATTTCTCCACACAGCCCGCCTTCCGCAAAAATTAGTATTCCATGAACTGTGGACAAAGCCAGACCGACAGGCATTACATGCATTGACCAAAAAAAGGATAGTTCATTGAGAATGGATAGTTGCTAGCCGAAATTTAGATCGGACAAAAAATATTCCAAAGGACGAGTGATAGCTGAAATCTATTATTTACAAAACTACAGTATTTGCTATCATTCATTGGAATCCGTCTTAAACGCCTCTACCCACGGTGATTTATGCCCGAACCATGTAATTTTAGCCACAGAAAAGGCCATACCAAGCTGATTTACTGGATGAATGGAATTCGCCCACGATTGAGTCTTGCACACAACTGTCGTTCGATCAATTCTGAAATACTGTTAGAATTATGATTCGCTAGAGAGAATATTCGAGGGATAGCTAGGCGGCTCGTCACGGGGTTTTTTTAAATGAAGGACGATTATGATTTATAGTACCATCGATGAAGAACTCAAAGACAAAGCGCACACGCACACACCGATCATTCAAAGCATATATTTCTAATTTGCACGAGCATTTATGTTATACTTTCCTATGAGTTAAAGCACCCCGTTATGATCCTAGCAACGCATCTGTGGATTCCTTCAATATCTATCGTCATGCCTACTTAATAGGGACTCCAAAGGCTAGAGAAATACTGTACAAGTGGTCGTGCTAGTACCTTGTACTCTGCTGCCTTTACAGGTGTATTACATTTTCCCAGAACCCCTCCAAAAAATCCTGCGTCTTGCATTCCCCTGGCATATTACTGATTTTGCGTGTTCATTCCATTCAATATTACCTCTTAGCAGTATGTCTTAACATTTATACGCTCTCACGTGCTCAAAGTGATCGTCACCAATCTGGTGTTTCCTTGTTTAAGTATTATTCAGCATTTATCCATATTTAAAGAGAGCTGCAATTCATTGCACAAAATGGAAATTTAGTCGAAGGCTCTCTGCAATTCCTTACGATCGTTCATAGACAATACTTCTCTGCAACACCAAAGTTAGCGAACAATATTATAGTGGTGCTGATCACGTCTGATAATCGTAGATGTATTCTGGAAATAGTGGAGCTCCTGTCACGCTTCCTTGGGAGCACAGCTTCGTGCCTGTAGAACTTCGCCGATGAGTTTATTGTTCTCGACTCTATTGGTAAAATATTTTTCGACCAAATCACATATGAGTGAACACATACAATGAATATCTATACTGCATAGGAAGTCACTCGGTGTTCATCTTAACGTGAATACGACAAGACACACAAAAAGTAAATCTGGGTTGTTTCGGCAAAGCGAAAAATAATCGACAAAGAACTCTAGAGGAAGATGCTACAGAAAAAAGCAGTTAATTCTACAGAGCCTTCATTTCAAAATTGTGAGAACCTACGTTCCAACACGAGTCAAGAAGCATATCCCTTCCATCAACATGATGCTCGCGTAATGACGACAAACTGAAAGCCAGATAAATTTCGGCTTATACTGATGGGTACCGAGAACCCTCCCTACCCCCCACCCATTTCGTGAACACTACGCGACAATGAGGTACATATAGGAAAACATTATTCTCGTACACTATACAGGGTGGTTCGGTCATCGTAACCGGGCCAAATATCTCATGAAAAAGCGTCAAACGAAAAAACTACAAAAAGCGAAACTTGTCTAGGTTGAAGGGGGAAACCAGGTGGTGCCATGGTTGGCACGCTAGATGGCGCTGCCATAGGTCAAACGCATATCAACTTTTTTTTTTAAATAGGAGCCCAATTTCTTTATTTCAAAAAAATGGTTTAAATGGCTCTGAGCACTATGGGACTTAACATCTGATGTCATCAATCCCCTAGAACTTAGCACTACTTAAACCTAACTAACCTAAAGACATCACACACATCCATGCCCGAGGCAGGATTCGAACCTGCGACCGTAGCGGTCGCACGGTTCCAGACAATCACCTAGAACCGCTCGGACACACAGGCCGGCTTTTTATTACATATTCGTGTAGTACGTAAAGAAATATTAATGT
The DNA here is from genome assembly GCF_023897955.1 of Schistocerca gregaria. Lineage (NCBI taxonomy): Eukaryota > Metazoa > Arthropoda > Insecta > Orthoptera > Acrididae > Schistocerca > Schistocerca gregaria. The sequence goes on from NC_064931.1 coordinate 48,765,099, forward strand.
TTTAGTTGGACCACTTTTTCGCTTCGTGATAGATGTCGCTATAATAGTCACAAACATATGGCTCACAATTTTAGACGAACATTTGGTAACATGTAGGTTTCTTAAATTAAAATGCAGAACGTAGGTACGTTTGAACATTTTATTTCGGTTGTTCCAATGTGATACATGTACCTTTGTGAACTTATCATTTCTGAGAACGCATGCTGTTTCGGCGTGATTACTTGTAAATACCGATTTAATGCAATAAATGCTCAAAATGATGTCCGTCAACCTCAATGCATTTGGCAATACGTGTAACGACATTTCTCTCAACAGCGAGTAGTTCGCCTTCCGTAATGTTCGCAAATGCATTGACAATGCGCTTACGAATGCTGTCAGGCGTTGTCGGTGGATCACGATGGCAAATATCCTTCAACTTTCCCCACAGAAAGAAGTCCGGGGACGTCAGATCCGGAGAACGTGCGGGCCATGCTTCACGACCAATTCACCTGTCATGAAATCTGCTACTAAATAACGCTTAACTACACACGACCTATGTGCCGGACATCAATGATGTTGGAAGTACATCGCCATTCTGTCATGCAGTGAAACATCTTGTGGTAACATCGGTAGAACATTACGTAGGAAATCAGCATGCACGGCACCATTTAGATTGCCATTGATAAAATGGGGGCCAATTATCCTTCGTCCCATAATGCTGCACCATACATTAACCCGCCAAGGTCGCTGATATTCCACTCGTCGCAGCCATCACGGAGTTTCCGTTGCCCAATAGTGCATATTATGCCTGTTTACGTTACCGCTGTTGGTGAATGACGCTTCGTCGCTAAATAGAACGCGTGCAAAAAGTCTGTCATCGTCCCGTAATTTCTCTTGCCTCCAGTGGCACAACTGTACAAGACGTTCAAAGTCGTCGCCATGCAAATCCTGGTGCATAGAATTATGGTACGGGTGCAATCGATGTTAATGTAAAATTCTCAACACCGACGTTTTTGATATTCCCGATTCTCGCACAATTTGTCTGCTACTGATGTGCGGATTAGCCGCGACAGCAGCTAGAACACCTACTTGAGTATCATCATTTGTTGCAGGTCGCGGTCGACGTTTCAGATGTGGCTGTTTCCTTAAATAACGTGACTGTCCAGCAAACGGTCATACATTTGGATGATTTCCTCCACGATACCGAGCAGCATACATAGCACACGCCCGTTGGGCATTTTGATCACAATAGCCATACACCAACATGATATCGACCTTTTCCGCCATTGGGAAACGGTCCATTTTATCACGGGTAATGTATCACGAAGCAAATACCGTCGGCACTGGCGGAATATTACGTGATACCACGTACTTATACGTTCGTAATACAGCGCCATCTGTCACAAAACGAAAAATGTGGTCAAACTAAAACATTCATACGTACTACACGAATATGTAATAAAAAATGGGGGTTCCTATTTTTAAAAAACGCAGTTGATATCCGTTTGACCTATGGCAGCGCCATCTAGCGGGCGAACCATAGCGCCATTTCGTTTCAAAACAAGCAAGACGAGTTTAGTTCTTTGTAGTTTTTTCGTCTGATGTTTATTTCGTGAGATATTTAGCGCGGTCACTATTAATGGACCATCCTGTATAATGATCGACATACACTACCTGCTTGATAGTACCCAGACACCTACGAGTGTCCACCGAGCAACTTTTCGACGATTGTAGTCCATTCTTTTTAGCCCCCTACGCACATTATGCTAACTGGACAGCTGGCAGTCGTTTGGTTCCTTTAGCTGATTCAGTGCGATTTGTAAAGGTCCGAACCTGAATCGGTAAAAACGGACCCCTTATACGATCGCTCTGTTGCCAGTCCGTCCGCTCACGTGGCATCCAATGACTAGTGCACTTTCGAAATCGCGTCGCTCTCGAGACCGACCCACTCCACTGTTGCTGTTTATCTATTGACAAAATGCCACCCGCCTCGTTTTATACAGGCCCACCTAACGTGACACCTAGTGGTCAATTCCGCATCACATAGGAGAGTCCGGATATATCTGATAACTTAGTGATAGCCATACGATGGCTGGTGGAGAACTGTTTAGGTAAATGTAGAAAGAGTAGTGAAACATGGTGGTCACCACTATTTTCCGAAGATGAATGAAAATATGATGAGGAGGAGGAGGAGGAGAGAAAACATTATCAGCAGTTGTAAAGCAAGACGTGCGAGAGCATAAAAGCGATCCCCTGCTTGAAGTCGCTCGAATTTGTTTCGCCGGGGTGACTGAACTGCGTCTGGGTGACCAACGGGGTCTCCCATGTTTGGGCTGCGGTTGCTGCGCGCAGCACGAGGCACAAGGTCGAATTGCGCGACCGAGAAACGTGTAAATTTTTAACTCGAACCTTGTAACACCGAACAGTACGTTTTTACGTACTTCTTTCTGGCTGAAACTTTTTAAAACGTCGTGACAGACGCAATAGTTGCTGCCGGTAACGGCAGTTGGTAACAACAACGGGCACGCAGCGAGGTAACTAACGCGAACAGTATGCAAGAAACGTAGGATGAAACGTATATCGAGGGGCTGTGGCCATATTTTCGCCCTACAGCAATTAACAGCGGCTGCATCGGTGGAGCAAAGTTCGTAAAAGGAGTTGCAGTCTATACTTCCTCGTGCAAAAACTAGCGACGACGCAGGTTGGGGAGAAGTGGCGTTGTGCGTGCTCGGTCTGCGAAGAATAGAAACAGTTGAAATGTGGTGCGGCGTGTAGCGCACGCCGGCCGCCGGCCGGCCGCGCTTTTTCGCACCCTGACCATTAAAGGCCATGCAAGGAAGCAGTGCGCGGCCGTCGCGCGCCGTCAACCGACTGCGGAATAAAGCCTACCGTGCCAGACGCTCTGTCTCCGCCTAGCGAGGGGTCAACCATTTCTGTGCGTCTGACTAGCAATGCCCGACGACGAGTACAGAGTAGCGGGCGCTCCTGTCGCTGTCATGTAGCGAGTACGCTCCGACTGTTGATACACTGTACGCCGTCCCGGTTAAGACCTCCCCATTGCTCTTTCTTAATTTGAGAAATCAGGCGTGTGTTTCTCTCATAGGCTCACAACTTTAATTTTCCGGTTCCACCCCTCCCCCAGCTTCGAACGGCGACCACTACAGTGAAATGCAAACACTCAATAGTAACGTATATCCCGAGCAACTGAAAACTGCGTTTCACTCTGAAACTTATACTACACTTCCTGAGATAACAACAGCTACGGATTAAATCCTAACTAGATGTGCTGAACAATTACTAGAGCTAGTTAAAGTGACGTAATTTAATTTTTTGTTATTTGCACAAGAGATGAATACACTAAGCAGATTCAGAAGGATGTAGGTTGCAGTAGGTACTGGGAGATGATGAAGCTTGCACAGGATAGAGTAGCATGGAGAGCTGCATTAAACCAGTCTCGGGACTGAAGACCACAACAACAACAACCGTAGCACACCTGTAGATGAGCCAGAAGATGGAACAGCCCATTGATAAATAAGAGTACCGTGCGGTGTTTCATTTTCGGCAGCGGCCGAAATGTCGCAGCTGACAAGTCAATCCTGATGCCTTCTTTAGCCATCCGGCACGGTCTGACAGCTGCAACATTTTGCTGCTGCTGCTGCCGCCGCCGCCGCCGCCGAAAACGAATTACCGCACGATACTCCATTTTTTTCATTGCGCTGTTATTAAAAAAAAATATAACTTGAGTTTTCCGAGGTGATAGTTGAAACTTAGCTTTAGAAATGGGCCAGTTGAGAACAGCCTGTACAATTTCCTAACCTGACCACGTAAGAAATGGGAAACAAGAGAAAGGGCACAGACTCATTATAATATTACAGGTAAAATCGAAGAAAGACAGCTAGGATTGTATGGGCATGTCGAAAGACTGGATGAAGACATAAAGCCCATGAAAGCAACCTACTGGAAGGAGGAGGAAGACCACGGAAGTGCTATCCAAGAAGCGACAAGAGAGAAGAGGATTAAAAGAGAATGAGGAAGAATTGCGAAATAGAGACATTTAGCGACAGAGATGCGGAATGCGGCGACAGCTGTAAGACCCCCGCAACAAGGAAAGGATAACAAACTTTATGACTACGCAAAGAGGCGCGCAAGCATGCTCGAAATGGACGAGGATAGCTAAGAAAATTGGCTTCATTATTTACAAAGGAACTATCCCGCTCTTTTAGGCGAGTCAGGAAACCCACGGAAAATATAAATGTGAATGGCTAGACGAAGATTCATCAGAATTCGAGTCCAATACGTTAGGCACTGCGCTACCTCGCTCGGTCTCAATGTGGAGCGCATCGTAACCATAGTCTTTGAAGTATGGTACAGACAGGGTGATTACTCTTCAATAAAAAAGGACACAACCAAGAAACGTTGGGGCCTATGGATTGGGTGCCTGTGCGGCTGTTGTCCATCCGTCATCAATATCACAGGAGGTTAAATGCTGGCAGAAAAAGAAAGGCGAGACAGCGGCTTCAGTACGTTAAGAAAACAAAAACAGAGAAAATTAACAATAAAATCCGGAACGGCGAAACTTGCTCAAGATAAGGATAAATGGATAACAGAAACTGCTCGTGGCGAATCTGTAATTAGGAATAATGTTACGACGATAATATACAAGACGAGAAATAGACGAGGCGAAGAAGAGGAAGAAGAGGTTAAGTTCTTTGTCACAACTAGTGGAGCAGACATTGCGTAGTCAGTTCAAGCAGACAAGAAAACAAAAAATAATAAATTATGTTACAGTATCCAAAATTATTTACCTATTTAACTTATACCCAAATGAAATATTTTGCTGATCTTTATTATCTCCTAAATACGCGTTCATGTCGCGTCAAAACCTGAAAGATGCGATTTCAGTTTTGTATTTCTGCTGGTCTAAAGCCGTCAGACGCCTTTTCTGTTTTTTCAACAAAATATTTTTCCAATTTATTTTTATAATGAATAGCTCCAGTCATATTAACGTTGAATTATCGGAATGCGATGTTGATCGGGTATTTCGTACGACCACAGTATAGATGTTTAACAAGAGCAGGCATCGCCTGCAGGTGAAGCGACTGTTAAAACCAAGTTTGTGGAAACAGCCACATGTCGCACTTAGTATATTTTATTAGCCGGTTATGCTCTTAAAACGAACAAGAGCATCCTCAGAACATACACTGTAAAAGATATAAATTGCCATGATACGGAAAACTTTAAACGCAAACTTCAGTGCTGTCAGTCAACTTTCAACGTAATTCACCACACTGGAAATAGAATATGTACCTTACATAACATTAGTTTTTCGTATTATCTCAACTCGTATCTTTTACAGTATATCTTCTAATTATCCTCTTGTTGATTTGAAGAGCGGAGCCGGTAAATAAAAAGTACTAAATGCGACTACTGACCATTTTCGGAAACTTATAAAAAATTAAAATCTATTTTTATGTGGTCATTCCAAAGAACCGCCTAAAAAGTCTATTGCAATATCCAGTTCAAGTATATTAAAGATGACAAAACTGAAGATTCATCAGTATCTCCACGAGCGTCTTGTACGGTTGGTGTGAGACGGTAAACCACAGCATGTACTTCAATAAGTCGCCATTGGAAAGACATTCATCGTTCTTTATAGCAGCCCTCAATGTCATTTAACTGATTAAAACGGCAGCCTAATTTCACGCCGTTGTATGAGGAGGAGAACATTAGTGTTTAACGTATCGTCGAAAACATGGTCATTAGCGACAGAGCACAAGCTTCGATTATGGAATAATGAAGAAGGCATTCGGCCGTGTCCTTTCGGAGGAACTATCCCGTCATTTGCCTCAATCGATTAAGGGAAATGACAGAACACCTAAATCAGGTTGGCCGGACGCGGGTTTGAAGCGTCGTCCTCCCTTGTGAAAGTCCGTACCCACTGCGCAACCGCGCTCGGTACCTTTGTATGGACTGGTCAAATAAAATTACACGTTAAGGTACGTTTGTACTGTCAACACACACAATGTTTCTGAATGACGCTGTCACATGGAACACCACAAGGGGTATGCGTATGTGCAACGAAATATCATGTTATTGATAGTAATAGCAAAGCTACAATTACTGACAAGTCATTAGGCAACTCGGCGCTAGGTAATGAACATTATCCACATTTTATAATCGGAGAAATGGAAAACAAAGATTAAATTTCTAATTTTACTAGCGGTGACAGGATCCTGTAGCACAATGAATCAGATGGGAACATTTGTTTTTCCAACTGATATTTCGAATAATACCCTATACCATAAGAGCGCCAAAATAACTACAGAAAGCGTTAAAACCCACAAACAACGTTGATCCAACCGACGGAAACATAAGACTGGGCATTTATCTGGAGAACACACAAGCACAGCCGAACTGGTACAAATACTTATCGTCCGAAAACACAAGGCGAAAAGCGAATAAAAACAGTGTTGTTTGGAGGCGGAGAGCGTCCCAGTATAATTCTTCGGAAGGGGGCCGAGATCGAGGAAAAAGCTGAATAAAACTCATAAATTCTTAATTTTAAATTCCGTAGCAAGTTATACACACGAGCGATTATCAGTATATAAACAAGAACACAGTGTAGAACATGGCTCATTCCTCAACAGACGCTATGGACGTTCAGCTGAATTTTTTAAGATGTAACTACAGCAAAAATCGACACGATGAATCACTACAGACAGATAATTAAGTGATATTATGTCCACGAAATATTTTACAACGTTACATAACAACTAATGAGCACTTCCGCATACGTAGAAATAGGCTATAAACGCAGAATGATCGATGTCGATTAGACGCAGTGTCGCGTGTGGCATTGGAAAGCTACGCGCAACTTAACTGAATCATAGATAGCGGATGTGTTAGAAGGTGAGCTCTCCTGTCGTCACAGCAAATGGAATAGTTGGGCGTGTCACGTGATGGGATGCCAATAAAACTAAATGGGCATAAGCGACCTGTTCGTGTGTGCTAATACATGGGTACCATCTGTGAGGTCACCTAGTCATCATTCTTGTTTCACGTGCCTCGACAGAACGATATACCGTTAGTAGCTGAAGTCGCGTAACATCATGCCGTGGCCAACACCTGTCGATATACGTCGCCGTCGACTATCACAGACTAACAGCGAAGAGGTAAGCAGGAGTGCGACAAATCATTCATCAATTCAATAATCGCCACCCACAACCATCTGCCCCCTACAGAGCCATCGCACGTCGAAGGGCGCAGACACTGGGCCTAGGCTGGCCATCCTGACAACTACGCGCTATTCAGGCTGGTAATGGAGGTGTTCTAAAGGACGCGTGTTTACACAGAACAATACAAGTGCCTCCAGTACGATCACATTAAAGTTTGTTCGCCCGCAAATCAGCACGACAATGCAGCGCCCCGTCGCTCCCGAACTGCTTGAAGAGGACTTGTAACATGTGTCTGCGTGTCTCCCACCACGGTAGTCCTACCAAGTACTTGTGGGAGCCACCGATTCAGAACTCAGCTCCAACCAGTATCCATAAGTTGTTGAGAGGTTATGGATCAGGGCGGCTCTGCAACGCATTCAGCGCCTCGACAAGTCACCGCCGCCAACGGGGCAAAAGGAATTGCAACACACAACAAAGACAAATCAGCGTGATTCAGTTGCATATTATTGTAAACACGACATCATGCACAACAGTAAATGCACTAAGTCTATTTCAGTTTCCAAACTGCACCAAGAAGTTATCGATCTAGCTACCCACACCGTCGGGATTATTATTTCTGCTACTAGTTGCGCAAATTACTGAGCTAGAGTCTCATAACAACATTCAATGAACATATTACACGTATTACTAAACCAAGACGAATGCGTTTAACAGCGATTTTGAGAACATCTAGATACCCGGAAAAGTGAACAGTGGATCAAGGCTCGAATGAGTCCTATCATTTCACGAGTAATGTTGTTGCCAACTGTGCTACACTTGAGTGTCAAAAAGCCCTATGCGAAGTTTTGTTAAGACGAGATACTACAAAAAAATTGTTCAAATGGCTCTGAGCACTATGGGACTTAACATCTATGGTCATCAGTCCCCTAGAACTTAGAACTACTTAAACCTAACTAACCTAAGGACATCACACAACATCCAGCCATCACGAGGCAGAGAAAATCCCTGACCCCGCCGGGAATCGAACCCGGGAACCCGGGCGTGGGAAGCGAGAACGCTACCGCACGACCACGAGCTGCGGGCGGGGATACTACAAGTTTTGACTCTGGTCGAAAAGTGTCCGGTAGCTCAGTTTTTGAAGAGTAATGTCAGCAAACGACAAGGACTGCATGGAGTCCTGGTCCATCACTAAGTATGACACGATGTACGTCGTTCCTTATGTTTGTTAAAGCACAATATATTTGTCACCTTTTAAAAGTGTTTGCAGAAATAAATTATGTTGCTCCAATTACTAGACAACATATATTTCAGAATGCTGATAATATTTACTTTGGCTTTCTTCGATTCACTGGTAAATACACTCTGACAAAAAAAGTGAAGTATCCAGAGAACATGATCAGATGTCAATGTAAGTGAAAACCATCGACAGATTCGTAAATCGTTTCAATTTTCTGTGACAGGTACAACGACCACCAGAGTGCATCCGTGTAGTTCGTGTTTAGTGTTGTTACCAGGCCTGGTCGGGTATAAAAGGAGCGTGCACAACGTCATTTGTTGAGTGACCATTCTAAAGGATACGGAAACATTGCGTACTCGTGTGCGACAGCACCCGACGTGGTTGAAAAGGACTTCATTGCGGGGGCTATTTGGCCGGCTGGAGTATCCAGATTAATGAGACATTCGGATGTGAGAGTGACCCGATGTTGGACTCCACGAGAACAAGATGACAGGCGTACTCGTCGCCAAGCTTACGGTCGACCACTTCTGACCATTAGGGACGATCGGCATACTGTGCACCTAATACATCGCAACCACTTCACAGCTACGTCTCCCATCAGAGAGCAAGTACTGCGACATTCTCTGCCATCCTAGACCATTGATCGAAGACTAGCAGCAGCCGCACTGCGGAATTACCGTCCCATGCTAGGCTGCCGTTAACACCACAACACAAACGGCTGCTTTTGGAATGGTGCCGTGATCAGGAAACATGGACTGATAAATGGCATCGCACGGTGTTCAGAAATGAATCACGGTTCCGCAGTATTCCGGGTGACCACTGTTAGCGAATATAGCGACGACCTAGAGGGAGGGCCCATTATTCCGGTGTTTTGGAGAGGCACAGCAATGTTACTCCCAATGTCGCGGTGTGGTGAGACATCGGGTATGAGTTTAGGTCACGGCTGGTAATGATGGGCCGGCCGGAGTGGCCGAGCGGTTCTAGGCGCTACAGTCTGGAACCACGCGACCGCAGGTTCGAATCCTGACTCGGGCATGGATTTGTGTGATGTCCTTAGGTTAATTAGGTTTAAGTAGTTCTAAGTTATAGGGGAGTGATGACCTCAGAAGTTAAGCCCCATAGTGCTCAGAGCCATTTTTTTTTTGTAATGATGGAATGAACTCTGACGTGACAACGGTACGTCACTGACATCCTGCACCTTCGTGTGTTCTCTCATGAGAGAGAGTATCTCGGTGCCAGGTTTCAACAGGGCGACGCTAGTCCACACGACACGTGTTTCTATTAACTGTCTGCATGATATTCAGATACTGCCGTGGCCAGCGAGATTCAGAGACCTGTCCCCGATAAAACGTGTGGAATCAGTTCAGATGTCTACTCTGACATAGTGCCCGTAATCCAGGATATAAAGGAAAAGTTAATACAGTTGTGGGGCAGTTGCCTCATGGGAGGATATGACGGATTTACAGCAATCTTCCCAACAGAGTCAGCGCATGCGTCCAAGCCAGAGGGATTGCACCGTCATACCGTAAGTGGGCTCATACTGCAAACTTCTTTGTAAATTTGACTCTTTTGTAATTAGAGAAATAACATCACATATCCTCTGAACCCGTGAAGTTTCGCTTCACGCACTCTTAAAGCTTTACTTTTTATTTTTTCAGGCAGTGATTATTGTTAGCGTTGGACGTTAAGATCGAGAAAGAAGGGTTACCAATATTTTTACTACAGGAATTGTGGAGAAGAGTGGTGTTACATCCATTGCGCTCAACGTAATTTTCATTGTCGTTTATTTCTGTAGATCATTAGGGCGATTATCAAAGATTTCTCCGTCTAGACCATACGTGAATTCCGCGCCAGAGACTAATACTCCGTTTGTGATGACCCCCAGAACGACAACAGTTTACTAACCTTCCTCCTCGCCTTCCTTTCTTATGACTTTCTCTGACGAACACTGAACATAAATACGTAAATTAACTGCAATGATTAGGTAAAACAATTCAACGCTTTCCGAGAAAATTATCACCATCATTTACAAAGGGGAAGGTAAAAAGAAGTGTGCAACAAGCAGGTGTAAAATATGGGTTTAACAAAGAAAATTCGGTGTAGCAGGTCCCTATCAAAGTAAGCTACGCGTCTCTCTTCAAGTGTTTATCAGTCCTAATTCGGTAATCGTTACGCCGCACTGCACTGCCACGCTCCGGACGCGTCGGTGGCCGCTTGTTCCGTCCACACCCCAAGGTCACTGGCATCTGGCATGACTCAGGACAGCTTGAGACTGTCGACTAACAACTCTGCTTTAAAAGGCGCCCTCATATATGTTGGGAGAGAACTCGGGATGACAGTGCTAGAAGCTTTTAATAATCCCAAAAGCACTGCTATTGCCAATGTTTGTTTAGAGTAACACACAGCATTATGCTCATGCTATTCGTAAAGCTCACCTATCACACGACTATAAATAGGAAAAACAGCAATAGGTCTATAACCTACCTAACGCCGCCTCCTATACTTGTGTGTGTGTGTGTGTGTGTGTGTGTGTGTGTGTGTGTGTGTGTGTGTGTGAGAGAGAGAGAGAGAGAGAGAGAGAGAGAGAGAGAGAGAGAGAGACCTCTTTTTATTCAAGAAAAGCATATGTCCTCGAACTAACCAATTTATTACTTACTGGAATAAATGTGTTACAACTAGTACATACATCCCAGGCGGCAATGAACAGCAGACATCGGTGAGGAAGAAAGGAGGGGGCAGTGCTCATCATGATGTCTCTATGGAAGCTGCAGGTGATATACTTTCAAGAATGAGCTTGTATCGCGAGCTTAAGAGAAAATCAGATGCGTCTGTGGCAGTACAGTAAATCTGTTTCTCACATGGAATGATTTCGGAAAGCCTTCAATGAAAAACATACGATTCAGAACACGAGCATGTTCCCTCCTCTGCTATCATGAATGCATCTCTCTGGAAAACTAGGTCCTTTTCGGTCCCTTACCCGAGGCGGTAGAGCACACACACAGGCGAGTCACTAGAGCAAACCGAGCGGTGATAACAACAAGGAGTAAAGCTGGTGATTCGCCACCATGAGAACCTAAGACGAAACTGCAGTAAAACAAGCTCCGAAATTAATGTAGAAAGCAAGAGATGTATATTCTTTAGGAACATTTATTTTTCTGATGAGTGAGACAAAGATAATGGCTTTTAATCGATTTAAAGCATGATATTCTGCGGGTATTAGATTTGGAAATGACACACTAAAAGCAGTACACGAGTTTCGTTGTTAGGGCAACAAAGTAAGTACAGAGGAAATAAAATGCACAATGGTATGAAAGCACAACTACAAAAGAACAATTTGTTAACATCGAATATAAATTTCGAAGTTTCGAATTTGTCTGGTACGCTGTCTTTTACGAAAGTGAAATGTGGACGATGAACAGGTAAGACAAGAAGAGACTAGAGGACACTGAAATGTGGTGCTAAGAACAGTAGTGAAGACTAGATGGGCAGATTTGATAATTAATGAAGAGAGATTGCACTGAACGGGGTACAAATACTACAACAAAAAAACGACAACAACCCACTATTTGTAGTAGCTTCTTCAGGGTATAAGCGAATGCGTACTGTTAGATATGTAGCTCATGACCATCTGGAACAAAGATGTAACGACAACAGCAGCTAAGTGAACACGAAGCACAAAAGTGATGGAAAGGAAGGACAGTTAAACTTTGACATCCTGTGACATCTACATGTGCTCGAAAATGTACTGCTATTACGTTGTATATGTAACACCACGCCGTAGTAAGATAGAATGCCAGTTTAAGAAAGACATAAATGGTCTGAACAAGCAACCAAGTTATTGATGCTCCGACAGTTACACTGTAATGGCTAAGTTCTTGCATGAATTAGTTAGGGAGCCGACTTTAACACATGGCACTGATTTTCTTCCCTTGTAAGGATGCAGTTTTTGAAGATGATCCACCAGTAACAAAGCAGGCGTGCAAACAGTACGACATCGCCTGAAGCGTTTCTCCTAGACTCCTGACCATATAAGTCGCACCCAAGACGGCTGGAAAACCGTGGCCTTTTCAGAAGAATGCCGATTTCAGTTGGTAAGATTTGATGGTACGGTTCGAGTATGGCGCAGACACCACAACGCCACGGATACAGGTTGTCAACAACGCTCTGTGCAAGCTCGTGGTGGCTCCACAATGGTGTAGGCTGTGTTTATATGGAACTGAACCAATTACTTACTGGAAATGGTTATGTTCGGCTATTTGTAGACCATTTGCAGCCATTCACAGACTTCATGATCCCAAACAACGATGGAATTTTTATGGATCACCGTGCACCATGTCACCGGGCTACAATTGTTCGCAATTGGTTTCAAGAAAGTTACGGTCACTTCGAGCGAATGGTTCGGCCACTTAGTTCGCTCGACATGAATCAATCGAACTTTTATGAGACATAATCGAGAGGTCAGTTCGTACACAAAATTCTGCACCAGCAACACTTTCGTAATTATGGACGATATAGAGGTAGCATTGCTCAATATTTCTGTACAGGACTTCTAACGTTTTGTGGAGTCCATGCCACGCCTAGTTGCTGCACTATACTGGACAAAAACAGGTTCGACACGATATTCAGACACACCCCATGACTTTTGTCACCTCAGTGTATGTGGCAGTACGTTGCTGGACTTCCTGGAACGCGCGCTGCTCTCAGTAATGCACGATGTGTCTTGTAGCATGTGTTCCATTGCAGTTTGAAAATCATCTTTCTTTTCTCTTGCATTTAACGAACCAGTCACAAAACGCACGGTTCTTATTTGGATCTTCTCGTTCTTTTTATCAACAACAACAAATCCTTATTTGCGTTTAGTGGAACAAATACATCACGCGGGTAAAAAAATAAGGCCATGCTGCGATCACATTATCTTTTCCTTATCTTTTCCTTAAGGTGAATAAGATAAACGGTCAAAATTATAAGTATTTGACAGCGGATACCAGTAAAACCGAGTAGGAAATACATGGCTGCTAGGTGAGCAGAGGACGTAGTTCCTTAGGTATGCATTTGCTGCGCTTCACTTTAATCGCTGAAATTAAAAGGAAATACGATCATAAAAGACGATACTATTAATTAAAAGATAATTACACGCAAACAGCCACTAAGCAACCACATAAACTTATGTGCACCGTAGTTTGTTAAGAGTAAGGCATCATCAACCCAATTGTTGGTACTTTACTTGTGATATGTCAATTGGAGGTAGTATACGTTTGGTGTCCTCAGACGTGAGGTTTAGCTCATGCCGCCAGTTATAGTGGGTGCCCGTAAGTTTTTATTTTACAGCACTTTCTTAATTAATCCACAGTTGCGTTAAATGCCAGAAACAAAATTCGTAGAAATGATTAGGGGGTGCAACCGGAAGCTTAGAAATCAGACAAACTATCCACTAAACCTCATACCGATGAAATTATACAACTCTGCCGGTCCTTCATGGGAGTCTTCAGCTTTAGGTCTAGTCTCTCTGGTAGCGGATTACTGAGCGCTCGTTAGGCTGAATAGTACTCACACTAGTCACAGCTATGTCCTTGTAATAGGCACAATAAAGGCTAATCGCACTAAGCAATACACCACCTCCCCATCTAACTCACTAAAGATCGACAACAACCCTCTACAAATCCATCAAGGCATCCTCGACAGAGTACCAGACTGCGCTCTAGACATCAACCCTTAAAAAGAGCAGCTGATCGCTGGAAAGAGGAGTTGAACAAATAGGGACCTCCTGCATTTCATAATACGCCTTGCCTCACCAACACATCACCTACGTTCGGCAAGTCTCGCAAAATATGGTATACTCTAAATAGAATGCGAACAAATTGTGGTAGTTGCACTTACTAGCTGTATAGGAGGGGGGGGGGGGATAGCTTCTCCCAAATGTGATAATGGAATCACTAGGCAAACCATAAAACATATAGTTAAAGATCGCCCCAGACAGCCTTCAATGGCGACAGCTCCGAATTCTTGCATGGAGTTATATGTTTTACGTAGCTCATAGTCTCCTTTCTCCGTCCTGCCTGCGTATTTCCCCATGCGTGATTGTTCAGAGTAAGAACGAAAGGTTGAAGTTTAGCGTTCTCTCAACGTCGATGTCCACCCTCCAGCTGGGTAATGAAGTAGAAACAAATTCGGATGTAGCATTGATTAACGAATTAACGAATCAACGCACCATTCGCTGAAGTGATTAGGAAGGGACCTATTTCAGATTACAATAGCTCTCCTCTTGAATGAGAGTTCATTGCGCTGTCTCATTAGTTTGAAAAAATTACATCAAACACGTGTCCACGATACTCGCAGTGAAATTTTACTCAACAAGCGAATTGAATTGAAACAGTTTGCCGAGAAGTTACCTGATCCTTTCAAAAAGCACCATCAGAAGCACAAAACTCCTGGCCAGTATGTGGAAGTAATCGTAAATGTCTTACTGCCTAGATGGCAGAGAGGAGCCTGTCTCCTTAACTGTCGTCGCGAATGCAACTGTGCAGTGGTGCTAAACTTGGGGATAGTCAGCTCGAACCCTTACGGCGGAGAAACTATCTTTGCCAGTATTTGGACTACATGCACCTAGACATCACCCCACTGTGTCAATCTGTCCGCAATGTCTCACGGAATGGGGGACTGTTGCTAGTGATCCGTGCGCTCCTACTAGCACTATTCGAGAGGTGCTGGCATCATGTTTCAACTTTGCCCTTATGTCATCATCATCGTCATACACAGCATTATATTAGAAAACACACTATACGCATGCATCACAGCCAGACTCTCATATTCAGCATGTCGCTGAAAATGTGGCCATCTGAAAGGTTTGAGCAAGGCAACGCGTCGCACGACAAATACTAAAGAGTGCGGGAGGGACTGCAATTTATTTGACCACGACATTGCAATGTCTCTGACTGTCTTGTTGTTCACGTGTGAGGATAAATACTTATAGCTTTTAGAAATTGATTCGTATTCACAAAAATCTCAAGGAGATCCGCTAAATATGCGACGACAGTATGTCTTCCCACATCTCTCAATTATACATAAGCATTTAATTTCGATTACACAAATTCAAGGTTCCAAAACGTGGCTCTGAACCAGGAACAAGGAGCCAATGCAACACGCACACTATCTCAACCTCTGCAGAAAGCTGCACGAATTCTTTATTATGCACGGTGTGGGTAGAGCAAAATGAAAACTTTTTAGACAGCTTGATTTTGGGTTATACCATGAATTTGCCGTTTTTAAGAGTTGTTTGTACATATTACTCATTTGTATTTTGTGCTCCTACACTGGCACTGTTTACAATTAAAAGTACTGGATGTAAGGTCCACATATTATGTAAATGACTTCCTGTTTAAAAAAAACCCAAACACGTTTCGGCTCTTTTGTGCCTTTGTCAGCAGGTACTCTTCATTCAACTCTTAATTGTTCTACATTATTGGATTATATAAGACCATTTGTACATTATCGTGTACTGATAGATTATCATCTGCAAATTTAGGTTTCAAAAATCTTTTTTCATCTGCATTCCTATAAATTGCTGAGAATCACACTCAAACACAAAACGTATTTAGCGGCATTTCGTTCGTAAACAGAGCTTTTCGACCTTACGCAAAACACATTTTTGGCGTGAATGCCAACTGCGACTGACACAAAACAGTAATATTAACACTATGCTTTGATAAAGTTGGAAAGTGTTATTAACGAACTAATTTCCGCAAAATATGTGTAGTGTTTGTGCGCGATTCTCAACAACTTACGGGTACGCAGATGAGATAGGATTTTCGCCAGCTAAATTTGCAGGTGACACGCTACCAGTATCGAATAATGAACACAAGGTCCTACATAACATAATAATGTACTTGTAGAAAAAGTATGATCTGAATAAAGACGATCTACTAACAATGGCGCAAAAGTTACTGAAAGATGTTTGGGTTTATTTATTTATTTATTTCATAGCAGGTGGACCTTACATCCCGTAATTTTATGCGATCGTTTCGAGAACTGATACACCCAGAAATATGACGCGAACGACGCTGAGCTTTGAAGCCGCAACAGAAACTGTACCAGCAATAAGAAATTGATATCACAGAAATATTGCAAGCAAGGTGGTTCAGTTGCGTCTTTTCTCGTGTGACCGAAAACGTCGATGTCAGGCCAAGCTCAGACACCGAAGAGCAGTACAACGAAGCGGAAACCTGAAGCCACGTACCAGCGTACCTCATCCACATCAAAAGGTGCACTAGCGACTTTTCTATTTCGAAAGTCTCCCTAAAGATGAAAAAAAGAGTAGCATACTCTGACATTTCAGTTAGTATGGGGCACACTGCTACAATAGTGAAGAGTGTGCAGATCCAGCAGATAGAAGATGGTTCTGCAGAGCGAACAGCGGGATGTGGTAGCCTACAGTGTTGGACTCCACAAGGCACAACAGAAATTCTAACTGTGATGGTTTCGCTGGGCAATGATAGCGATTTCAACAGCAACCGTTGCATCAGATAAGTTTGATTCCTTGGTGTGCAGGTTCAGTTGGCATGTCGTTCATGGAACATGCAGTCCTCCTCCAACTACTGTTGATATAACGTATGTGGAACATAGCGCGATTCCGATGCGGGTACGCAAGCACCGACATGTAGGCAAGGGATTAGTCTGACATTCGTGACTTCCCGACGTGCGTGCGGTAGATGCGAAAATGTGAACTATGGCGATGTTATTACCAAATGCTCCCGAACAGGACCAACGTGTTGCTATTCTTTTCTTGGCTGCAGTGAGACAAACACCGGTAGATATCCACTGGAGAATGACTGTCTATGAGGCAGAATGTATGTCGAAAACCACTGTCGTGGAATGGTGCAGTTCGACACAAGATGCCGGATGATTTGAGAGGACAGCCTCATATTTTGCGAGAAAGTGAGAAACGCTCCAGCACCCGCCCTCCTCCCAACGATTATCATGCCTTCGGTCCCTTAAAAAAGGCCTTGAACGGTCACCGATTCCGCTAGGACGACGACCACCCGGATGCGAAGTACGATTCTTGCCTAAATGTTCGCGGCGATTTTGCTTGGCTACACACCGATTCACGACTGTAAGGCCTTCGAACGGAAACGGTTTTGATTGTACCGTAATAGGTACGCTGTGGTCTCTCAGAGAAAATGAAGTGTATGACGATATTCCTCTACCAGATAAGAGCCCTTTCAGGGGCCTGATCCTAGAGCTTGACACGAAGTTGATCCAGATCCGTAGCGAATATGCGCACAGGGTTATTTACCTATCGTCTGGTACATCGGCCAGCCCTAGCGTCGTTTGTAGGCGGTTTCCCACGGTTGTTCACGCAAATTCGTGGCCGGCGCACAGACTCCGCCTCAGAAAACACGGCACACAAACAGTTAAAATATTGTAACCCTCATGACGACTACTACACGATTCACAGACAGATAGCGCACAAGAAAGCCTTCTCTGCGTCACTTGACTGTGATGGCTCGAAGAACATCCAGCCATTGAATTAAGATAAAGCGCCAAACAATGAAAATGAAAAGTCGAGAAGCCGGTGACCAAGGGATGACACTAGGATTTTGATTCCATGCCAAAATCACGAACAGGACCGAATACTAATGATAAACGTATCTGGAAGGTTTCAGATAGATTATGTAATGGTAAGACAGAGACTTAGGAACCAGGTTTTAAATTGTAAGACATTTCCAGGGGCAGATGTGGACTCTGACCACAATCTATTGGTTATGGACTGTATATTAAAACTGAAGAAATTGCAAAAAGGGTGGAATTTACGGATATGGGACCTGGATCAACTGACAGAACCAAAGGTTGAACAGAGTTTCAGGGAGAGCATCAGCGAACGATTGACAAGAATGGGAGAAAGAAATACAGAAGATGAAGAATGGGTAACTTTGAGAGATGAGATAGTGAAGGCAGCAGAGAGTCAAGTAGGTAAAAAGACGAGGGCTAACAGGAATCCTTGGGTAACAGAAGAGACTTGCATGTAATCGATGAAAGGAGAAAATACAAAAATGCAGTAACTGCTTCAGGTGGTGGTGGTTAGTGTTTAACGTCCCGTCGACAACGAGGTCATTAGGGACGGAGCGCAAGCTCGGGTTAGGGAAGGATTGGGAAGGAAATCGGCCGTGCCCTTTCAAAGGAACCATCCCGGCATTTGCCTGAAACGATTTAGGGAAATCACGGAAAACCTAAATCAGGATAGCCGGAGACGGGATTGAACCGTCGTCCTCCCGAATGCGAGTCCAGTGTGCTAACCACTGCGCCACCTCGCTCGGTAACTGCTTCAGGCAAAAAGGAATACAAACGTCTGAAAAATGAGACCGACAGGAAGTGCAAAATGGCTAAGCAGGGAAGGCTAGAGGACAACTGTAAGGATGTAGAGGCATATATCACTAGATACTGCCTAAAGGAAAATTAAAGAGACCTTTGGAGAAAAGAGAACCACTTGCATGAATATCAAGAGTTCAGATGGAACCCAAGTTCTAAGGAAAGAAGGGAAAGTAGAAAGGTGGAAGGAGTATATAGAGGGTCTATACAAGGGCGATGTTATTGAGGACAATAGTATGGAAATGGAAGAGGATGAAGATGAAATAAGAGATATGGTACTACGCGAAGAGTTTGACAGAGCACTGAAAGATCTAAGTCGAAAAAAGGCCCCGGGAGTAGACAACATTCCATTAGAACTACTGATAGCCTTGGGAGAGCCAGCCCTGACAAAACTCTACCATTTCGTGAGCAAGATGTATGAGATAGGCGAAATACCCTCAGACTTCCAATCCGAAAGAAAGCAGGTAGGTGTTGGCAGATGTGAAAAGTACCGAACTGTCAGTTTAATCAGTCACGGATGCAAATGGAAAAACTGGTAGAAGCCGACCTCGGGGCAGATCAGTTTGATTCTGAAAAAATGTTGGAACACGTGAGGCAATACTGACCCTACGACTTATCTTAGAAAACAGATTAAGGAAAGGCAAACCTACGTTTCTAGCATTTGTAGACTTAGAGAAAGCTTTTGACAAGGTTGACTCTTTCAAATTCTGAAGCTGGCGCGGGTAAAATACAGGGAGCGAAAGGCTATTTGCAAAAAAATGGCTCTGAGCACTATGGGACTCAACTGCTGTGGTCACAGTCCCCTAGACTAAGAACTACTTAAACCTAACTAACCTAAGGACATCACACACATCCATGCGCGAGGCAGGATTCGAACCTGCGACCGTAGCAGCAGCGCGGCTCCGGACTGGAGGGCTATTTACAATTTGTAAAGAAGCCAGATGGCAGTTACAAGAGTAGAGGGGCTTGAAAAGGAGCAGTGGTTGGGGAGTGAGTGAGACAGGGTTGTAGCCTATCCCCGATGTTATTCAATCTGCATATTGAACAAGCAGTAAAGCTAAGAAAAAAAATTCGGAGTAGAATGTAAAATCCATGGAGAAGAAATAAAAACACTGTAATTCTGTCAGAGACAGCAAAGGACCTGGAACAGGGTGTATACGCGGACAAGGAAAAAAAAAATCCCGTATTTCCCGGTTAAAAATACACTTTCTCCGGGGGATCACACGCTTTTTCCGTGTTAAGTTACAGTGTATTTTCTCTTATGAATCCCTTGAATGATTATGGTTTTATACACAGGCATAGAATTTCCCAGCACTTTAGAAAATAGAACTCAGGGAAAAATACATGTTTTGGAAATATATTTCATTTGCAGCAACATGTACGCTGCATATTTTCGTATTACGAAAGTATACAATGGAATTCCACCAAACACAGCATGTTACTTTCCGAATCATTGAAATTGAGATTGCCAAACGCTTATGTAAGCCAGTCATAGCTGATGTCACGTGATCTCTCCAGCCGATGACAGCAGATAATCAGAGCATTAGACACGTGATGTAGTTAGCAAACAGCAACATTACTGTCAAGTAGCACGAACACACAAACAGGGAAAGTTATTAGTATAAATTTACACACATTGTGTAGCTACATGAAAAGCAAAGCTTTCACATATGATAT
This sequence comes from Schistocerca gregaria, assembly GCF_023897955.1. Lineage (NCBI taxonomy): Eukaryota > Metazoa > Arthropoda > Insecta > Orthoptera > Acrididae > Schistocerca > Schistocerca gregaria. The sequence goes on from NC_064931.1 coordinate 48,785,529, forward strand.
TGGTCTCTAAGATTAATAAACTGCAAGAGAAATTAAGCTTTCACATATAATGTTGGTCTTTTTTGCGCGTGTTACACTTTAAGATACACAAATGTGCCAGTAAAATTTTTAATAATGACATAAATGTCTGATCTTCAGGGTTTGGAATTCTTCTAAATGGCTCGTCATCAAAGATTTTATTTTTAAAATAGGCCTTGCTAATATTGCAGCAATTTTGTAACACACACCAAATAAACGAGACTATTTTGGCACGAATGGCCATTTTTATAACACGACGGAATATAATTCACGAAATAGCAATATCAAACGCCCATTAGGCCTACTACATGCAAAAAGCTTTGTGTTAGGAAATGGTTTCACATTTTTTTTAAAAAATTCTTTTTAAAATTCAGTCTTGATCGAACCACGTGTGCTACAAGAACATAGGTGACCGGTTTCGGTCATATCACATGACCATCATCAGACCCATGTCATGCTTCGAAGATGTTAGGTGGAGCACTCTTCTCAGCTGCTGTCATGTCAACTGGTCTGAGCTGAGAAGAATGCTCCACCTAACATCTTCGAAGCATGACATGGGTCTGATGATGGTCATGTGATATGACCGAAACCGGTCACTTATGTTCTTGTAGAATATGTGGTGCGATCAATACTGAATTTTAAAAAGAAAATTTTTTGTTCGCTGTTTCAAAATTGTTAATTAAAGTTTCACATTTCTTTCATACGCACCAGTTTCTCAAGCATGAGATCGAAAATTAGTATTACTAAATTTATATATAAATTTGGAATCGCCCCGTTTCTTCTCTTTCCTCGTTCTAACAAACAATCTTGTCATCACGAATTCTGTAGCTATTCCTCCCATGGTCAAAATTTGTTCGTCGATTATCTACACTAACCCTGCCAGAATCACAGGTTTAGTTATCCCGCGATTATTTTCCGGTTAGGCGTTATTACATTTTCGTAGAATACGTTTTCCTCGTTACTTCCAGAATAGAACTAAAGCGGCTGCTAGCCGGGTACGGTACAACTAGTCCTTGCTTGTGTAGCGATCTGGCCAAAAATTTTCTGTCAAAATTTCATTTTCTTGGATATATCTTTCTCACCTGTTATTCCTTTCAGTCGTTTATTTCCATTCTGGTAGTCTGAATCTATGGATTTCGCTAGTAATTACAACAACGCTGATCATTCACAAACCCTATCAACTACATAATCAGACAGCGACTGACATTCATCCGTCGGCTTAACTCCGCTAAGCTCGTATATCCTCGTCCCCTTTTGTCTGCGGAAAGTTACTTCTAGATGCGACGAGGATTCTCCTGACAGAGACATAACGTACACTATGCACGCATTAAAAAAAAATCAACTTATGATTCATTCAAAAATCAACTTAAAATGTGTTCAAAAATGTTCAAAAACCAACCAGGCAAGCGTTTAAAAATCATATGAGTAATCGATAGACAAACGTGTGCTGGATGCTAGGCGCTTTGTGAAACAAGGTTTTTTTCCCCTCAAGAATATGAATTTGGCGCTGCGACTGCTCGCACAGCCAACAGCCACATTCCTGTAGCCAGAAGCGGGAGAATCTACTACTCAAACTGCGCATGCGCGTGAGCCCGCTCATAACTGCTAAAACGAATCAAATGTAAACAGTTGTGACTTCACGCAAATCGGAGGCAATTTGTTGTTATGAAGCACTGCAAAGTCTTCCTAAAGCCTTTGACACACGTTGCTGTTGGCAGACGCTTGCATGAGCACTGTTTGTCGTTGTTGTACATGGTGCATTTCCTTTGCAATTTATTTCCGTTTTTTCTCTCGTTTATGTTTTATTGTTGAAGTATTATTCTGCAGGAGCGAGATACAGTAATATGCTTAGTTAGAGTATCGGTTCTTACCAGTAAAAATTACAAAAAGTTAACTGAAAACTAAAACAATAAAAAATTCCCGGGTTTTTCCCGGTTGACCCGGGTCGTATACATCCTGTGGAAGGGCAGCTGAACGGAATGAACAGTGTCTTGAAAGGAGGCTATAAGATGAACATGAACACAAACAAAACGAGAGTAATGGAATGAAGTCGCATTAAATCGGGTGATGCTGAGGGAATTAGATTAGGAAATGAGACGCTTAAAGTAGAAAATGAGTTTTGCTATTTGGGGAGCAAAAGAACTGATGATGGTCGAAGTAGAGAGGATATAAAATGTAGACTGGCAATGGCAAGCAAGGAAAGCGTTTCTGAAGAAGAGAAATGTGTTAAGATCGAATATAGATTTAAGTGTCAGGAAGTCTTTTCTGGAAGTATTTGTATGGAGTGTAGCCATGTGTGGAAGTGAAACGCAGACTATAAATAGTTTAGACAAGAAGAGAATAGAAGCTTTCGAAATGTGGTGCTACGGAAGAATGCTGAAGATTAGGTGGGTAGATCACATAACTAATGAGGTGGTACTGAATAGAATTGGGGAGAAAAGAAATTTGTGGCACAACTTGACACGAAGAAGGGATCAGTTGGTAGGACATATTCTGAGGCATCAAGGAATCAACAATTTAATATTGGAGGGCAGCGTGGAGGGTGAAAATCGTAGAGGGAGACCAAGAGATGAATACACTAAGCAGATTCAACAGGAGTTAAGTTGCACTAGGTACTGGGAGATGATGAAGCTGGCAAAGGATAGAGTAGCATGGAGAGCTGCATCAAACCAGTCTCTAGGCTGAAGACCACCACCACCACCACCACCACCACCACCAAAACACAGAGACCGAAAGATTACTTACAACTTGACCCAAAACGAGAACGCAGTTATAAGCGTTGAAGGACATAAAATGGAATCAGCAGTTGAGGGACAGAGTGCTAGCTGCAAACCCATTTTCATGTTTACAGACGAAGAACACTGCTTATGTAGCACAACATTTCATCGAAGCAGATGACCCGCCGAGAAAGTACGAACAGTCACGGGGTTGTAGCCTATCTCTGATGTTACACAATCTCTACCTTGGGCAAACAGTAAAGGAAATCATGGAGATTTGGAAAGGGGTTTAAAGTTCAGGGAGAAGAAATAAATTTAAGGTTTATCCATCATGTTCTAATTCTGTCACGGATGGCAATGGACTTGGAATAGCAGCTCAACAGAAAATGTGCCTTGATAAAGATGTTAGAAGATAAACATCAGCAAACGTAAAAGACGGGCAATGGAATGTTGCCACATTAGATCAGCTAATACTGAAGGTATCAGATTATGGAACGAGACAGTAAAATTGGTAAAGTGGGTTTGCTATTTGGGAAGAAAAATAAGTTGGTTGGTTGTTGGTTGTTTTTGGGAAGGAGACCAGACAGTGTGGTCATCGGTCTCATTGGATTAGGAAAGGACGGGGTAGGATGTCGGCCGTGCCCTTTGTAAGGAACCATCCCGGCATTTGCCTGGAGCGGTTTAGGGAAATCACGGAAAACCTAAATCAGAATGGCCGGACGCGGGATTGAACCGTCGTCCTCCCGAATTGTTGGTTGATTTGGAGGAGGGGACTAAACAACGAGTTCATCGGTCTCATCGGATTAGGGAAGGATTGGGAAGGAAGTCGGCCGTGCCCTTTCAAACGAACCATCCCGGCATTTGCCTATAGCGATTTAGGGGAATCACAGAAAACCTAAATCAGGATTGCCGGGCACAGGTTTGAACCGTCGTCCTCCCGAACGTGAGTCCAGTGTGCTAACCACTGCGCCATCGCGCTCGGTGGGAAAATAAGTGCAGAAGGCCGAAATAAAGAAGGTACAAAATCCAAAGTAACAATAACAAAAAAGCTTTTTTGAAAAGGATAAATGTATTAAAACCGAATATCAGTTTAAGTATTACGATGTCTTTTTGTGAAGGTATTTCTCTGGAGTGAGGCATTTTAGGAAACTGACGCCTAGACGATAAAAGTTCTGGTGGGAAGAGAAAAGAAATTTTTGAAACGTAGTGCTACAGAAGAATACTAAAGGTTAGATGGGTAGATCGGTTGACTAATGAAACGGTACTGAACCAACATAGGAGGAAAGAAATTTATGGCACAACTCGAGTATAAGAAGGATTCCGCTGACCGGACCATGAAGCGCTAAGGAATTGTCAGTTTGGTAATGGAAGGAAGGCTAGGGGGTAAAAATCGTAGTGGGACACCGAGGCTTGGTAAGCAGGTGCAAAACGATGTAGTTTGCAGTTGTTATGCAGACATGAATAGGGTTGCACAAGGTAGACCCGGCGTGGACAGTTGCATCAAACCAGTTGTCAGACTAAAAACCAGATCAATAACAATAACGACGAAGACGACGACCCATGTTATACTTTATAGGAACTCTTCAAGCCAATCCAAACGGCGGACTGACATTCCTTAAGCTCGTATTTTGTTCATAAGACGAGAGTGAGAGAGTCGAGCAGCTTGTACTTCATCACTAATGACCTAGTCGTTGACGAAACGTTGAAATCCATTCTCAGGCACAAAAAACAATAGCGCGTTTAATTTCATGGTAGCTATATTGACCATTCTTGTGAAAACCGAGACAGTGGAATAAATGGGAAATTTAAGTCGGTGTATTGTCTTTTTAGTGGTGTACGCGTGCAAAAATCGTGACTGACTGTAAGAATCCGTATGCAGCTCGATTATCTCCAATTTTATGTTCATCGTGTTTCCGCGAGATTACGCAAGGGAGAGTAAAATCTTTGTTGACTGGTGTAGGAAAGCACGCTCTTGGAATCTGAACATTAAACCAGGGTCTGCCAATGGCGTTGGATAACAGTCTTCTACAGATCCTAACTGGAAGACCTTAGACTGAGGACAATATTTAAGTATCGGTCGAACGAGGATTTTTGTAACGTACTTCCCACGTGGCTGAACTATCCGAGGTTTCTTCTAATGAAAATTAGTTTCTTGCAAGTGTTCCAGTTAAAATCGCTTCGCATGCCTACTCCCAGTTACTTAATGGATTCGACTGTTTTCAACCATTGTCGAACAAACATGTAATCAAACAATGATGGATGCCTTCGTTAAAAAATGTGTGTGAAATCTTATGGGACTTAACTGCTGAGGTCATCAGTCCCTAAGCTTACACGCTACTGAACCTAAATTGCCCTAAGGACAAACACACACACCCATGCCGGAGGGAGGACTCTTAACCTCCGCCGGGACCAGCCGCACAGCCCATGGACTGCAGCGCCCAGACGGCTCGGCTAATCCCGCGCGGATGCCTTCGCCTATTTACGCTTAATATGTCACATATGTTTATACTGAGGGTCAACTGCGAGTACCTTAATCAAGCTTAGATTCTCTGCAGATCATATTAGCGAACATAAATGGCACTATTAACACTACCTTGGGGTATGCCCGAAGCTACGTTCACATGTCAAGATTTCCAGCTCTTTAGAACGACATACTATGTTGTACTGACCAGGAACTAACTTGTTTTATTGTAGCTAGATTATTAACCCAGCCTCTCGAATGACTAAGAGGGGTCGTTATGATTAACTAAACAGTGACCGCTTTCACGTTAGTTATTTAGTGTTTCATTATATTACTTTGTTGCAATCTTGTGTGTCACATTTAATCTCACGGCACGCCAGATGACGAGTATTCGTCCCTGCCACGAGGGTGTGGGCGGACTACTATCAGCGAAAAACACTTAATTTACTTACAAAGTCAATGTCCTAACATTCTACTTTTTTAACCAAAAGTAATCTACAGCATCAGTAACGAAAAACAAAAAATTAAAAACCTTGTTCTAGGCAGAGCTGCACATTTGCAATGGCTATTTACACAATTAGATGGTGAGGAGGTAGCCTCCACAGCTGACTACCCCTGTTCTACCTTTCGATACGTACCGGTGCCGCCACATGCAGTCAAAACGCTTTCTGTTATTCCGCACGCCCGTACTTTGTTCACAAGGCGAGATTGCGGCAATTATATAGAATGCCGTCTCTAACGACGACGTCGACGGAACGTTCAACCGCAGTTCTACTCACTTTCAATGTAATCAGATGTCTCTGGCACAAAAAAATAATACTTCGATATCTTCACTTCGAGTACAAAAGTCCAAGTTTTTACGTGATTGCGCCATTTCTCCAGTTAAGCTATTATATATTTAAAATTTTTATTTGTTTCACAACCAGTGTCGGCTTTTGAAGGCGTTATCCAGTGTTTAGCTAGAAAAAGGCGCCATGCGCATAAAAATGGCAATATATTCGCATTATGTGCTTCCGTTCGTGTTTGTTTACAAAATTAACTATTGTTGGTTTAGTGACAGAGGGTAGGTGCACATGAGGCGGAAAATGTGTGAAGTTACATCTTCGCAGTTTGCCGCATTCCGTGCACCAGCTAACTGTCCAAACATCAAGAACAGTTAAATTTGTAAACCAAAACGAACGGAAGTACATAACGTGAATAACCTTCCATTTTTATACGAATGGAACCTTTTTCTAGTTAAACACTAGATAATGACTTAAAATGCCATAATTAGTTGTGAAACGAAGAAAAAGTTTAAATACGAGAGCGTGCTGAAAAGTAATGCCCCGATTTTTTTATGTGAGAACTCACAGCTTTTTAAATAAAACAAACGTTGAAACTTCCTGGCAGATTAAAACTGTGTGCCGGACCGAGACTCGAACTCGGGACCTCTGCCGTTTGCGGGCAAGTACTCTACCCAACTGAGCTACCCAACCACGACTCACGACACGTCCTCACATCTTTAATTCCGCCAGTACCGCGTTTCATTCTGAAAACAAACGTTATTAATCATTATTCTTCATGTCAACATACAGTAGTCACCCTGGCAACAGACATTCCTGCCACCGAGACACCAGTTTGTTATAATGTAACTGCAGAATGTCTGATTTAGTTGCCGGAGCCACAACCTCACCGCTGCTTGCACCGGTTCATCACTATGAAAATAATGTCCTCGAAGGGGTTCTTTTAATTTTGGAAACAGACGAAAATCGAATGAGGCCAAGCAGAGGCTGCATGAAGGATGATCGATGACAGTGAACCCAAGTCGCGGATTGTTGCTGATGTCGCACCGCTAGCGCTCGTGTGTGGTAAGCACTGTCATGCTGAAGAAGATGGTGTTCCGTGTGTGGTCCAACTCTCCGCGCCGACATAGTTACGTTACACACCGTCGCGTTAAACGCTACAATTCGGGGCTCACTAACGGCAGAGGACTACAAATATGTACACCCGAAGAATAGTGACGTAGAATAGCAACAACATTTCTTTCATTTAATACTAGCAGTGTATGCCTCTGAAATTGTCGTACGAACTGCATACCAGGGTCACAGTGGCTCACAATTATTTACTGAAGAAATTGCCTGAATATAGAATATTTTGTAATGAAATTGGTCTCTCACGTAGTAAACTCATTTTATTTCACGTCTGTCACGCTCTTTTTCGATCGATATTAGTATTAATGCATCCAAAATTTGAGGATAAGTAAAATCTGCGCTGGAACCTTACAACAAGTGATCTGCGCCTAAAAAATTTATTTGCAGTTTAATTAGATGAAGAAGATGTTCATTTAATAATATGACCACATTACACAAATATTTTGAGGGGTTCTCACTTATTCATAAATCAAGTGACTCATATTTCCACACTCTTGAGATGTGGACTATAATGTCATGGCAACTGGCAGGCATCTTCTGTTAGGGACAGTGGACGACGGTATTTTATTCATCTCTGGCCGAAATTCGGCAGACTCCGTAGCTCACAGCAGACTCATTTCCGCCCTTGTCCGTAACAGCTGCAGGACGATCAGCCTCAGAATCGCTTTCATCACCAAAGTCACTTACATCACTTTCACAATAGAATTGTTCTAACAATGCTTCCTGTCTAGTATCTTCTGTTAGCAAAATGCAATTCCTACGTGCCATTTTCACATAAGTGTTTTTTACACTCGGTGACGGAATAGTTACACGATGTGTTCTCCAGGGTCACAGCGACCCTTCAAAAAATATTTCGAGCAAATTAATTAAACAACAATCTTTACTTCGAACGTCCGTCCTCTACAAGTCTCACTCAATGCTAAATTTACATTAATGGCAGCGGACTGCGTATGTGCAGTAGAGCATGCAGAGTAAAACAAAATACTCCATGGTCAGAGTGATCCTGATGTACACAAGTAGGGTTAAAAAGCTTTAATAATTGCCACATAAAAAATTCGGAGGCATTACTTTTCAGGACGCCCTCGTACATAACAGCCTAAGCGTCCGTAATCTCGACATGCAGCAGGATTTTGGAACATATGTGTTCGAACATTATGAATTAACTCTAAGAGAAAGGTCTATTGACGTATAGTAAACACGTATTTAGAAAACATTGTTCTTGTTAACCACAACTAGCTCTTTACTCACACGGACTGTTAAGTGCTATCGACAAGGAATTTCATATTGATTCCGTATTTCTAGATGTCCATAAAACTTTCGAATCCGTACCTCACAAGCGGCTTGTAATCAAATTGCGTGCTTATGCAATATCGTCTCAGTTATGCGACCGGAGTGTGATTTCCTATCACAGTGTTCACAGTTCGTAGTAACTGACGGTAAGTCATCGAACAAGGAAGTGATTCCTGGCTTTCCCCTAGGTGGCCCTCTGTTGGTCCTTATCTGTATAAACTATCTGGGAGACAATTTTTGTGGTGCGAAAATTGGCAATTGACCCTATCAATTGACCTTAAATAACGAAAAGGGTGCGGTCTTCATGAGTGCTATAAGAATCCGTTAAACTTCGGTTACACGATAAATCAGTTAAATCTAAAGGCCTTAAATTCCGCTAAATACCTAGTAATTATAGTTACGAACAACTTAAATTGGAAAGAACACACAGAAAATGTTGTGGGAAAGGCGAACCAAAAACTGCGCTTTATTAACAGATCACTCAGAAGACCCAACGGATCTGCCAAAGAGAGTGCCTACACTACTCTCGTCCGTCCTGTTCTAGACTACCGCTGCGCGGTGTGGGATCCTTACCAGATAGGATTAACTGAGTACATAGAGAAACTGCAAAGAGCAGCAGCATGTTTTATATTATCGAGAAATAAGGGAGGGAGTGTCACGGTCACGGTACAGACTTTGGGGTGGGTGACATTAAAACAAAGGAGTTTCTCGTTGCGGCGGGATCGTCTCACCAACTTTCTCCTCAGAATGCGACCTACATAGGGAGAAACGACGATCAAAATAAAATAAGGGAAATCAGAGCTTGCACGGAAAGATATAGGTGTCCGTTTTTACGCCCGCAGTTCGAGAGCGGAATAACAGAGTGACGGTGAAGGTGGTCAACGAATCCTCTACCGAGCACTTAAAGGGACCCCTCATACGTTCAATAATATTGTCAAACTGTCAATGTATTGACCGTCAGAGGGCGCGTATTGACATATTGTCGACACTAGAAATATTGATGAGCAGTATTGATAGACCTCAAAATACATATATCTGCAGTGACTGGTAAGACGCCTGGGAAATGCGGGTAAGACGCCTGGGAAATGCGTGTGAATTTCAACAAATTATCACAAACCGCAAAAAGCTTTATGTTAATTTCCTGCGATGGTTCAAATGGCTCTGAGCACTATGGGACTTAACATCTGTGGTCATCATTCCCCTAGAACTTAGAAATACTTAAACCTAACTAACCTAAGGACATCACACACATCCATTCCCGAGGCAGGATTCGAACCTGCGACCGTAGCAGTCGCGCTGCTCCGGACTGAGCGCCTAGAACCGCGAGACCACCGCGGCCGGCTTTTCCTGAGATCCTTGCCAGACAGATATAATTGCTACATAGGTTTCTACAGAATTTTACTAATTGTGCTCGCTGATATTACAGAACATTTCTAGGTTACTCCTAATCTCTTGGCGAATGCTCTCAACGTAGTTTACTTTTTTTTATTTTAGCTCTTATGGACACTAATAACTTGTCATACTATGGAGAACTCGTCGGAAAATATATAAAATCTTTTGGGTCCGCGATTCTGATTTCAGTCAGTAAATGACCGTACGGCCAGGGCCTCCTTTTTTTCAACCAATCTCGGACCTATTTCCTCTTTTGCGTTGCTTTCTGTAATATATAATTGCACGATCCGCTTTCTTCTGGCATTTTATATCTCACTCTCGTGAAATCAGGTTGCCACCTGACGGTTTTTGTCAATATTATTGTCGGTGAGGTCGCTTCAATATTTGACTGTTCGACAAACTAGTATTGTCGAGACATATCGAACGTGTGCAGACCCCTAAAGTGTGATTTGCATAGTAGCGATGTACATTTAAATAGAAAATTGCCGGATTTATTTAGTAATGGGTATATCTGGCCAAACCGAGAGAGTGAAATAATGGGAAACCCAGTAATAAACTCGGCACGTTTTATTTGCCACTTTTGGTGGTTACAGTCGGTACACAGAAATAAACAAGAGAGGGAGGGGAGGGCGAGTGTCGACGAGGGGTGCGGAAGGGACAGGGCGAGCGGTGGCGTCCGCTGCGCGGGTCCACACACACGCACACAATCAAGGCCGATCGCGGAGTACGCGGAGCGAGCGGCCATAAAAGGAAGTTGCGTTAAGAAGTTTGAGGCGCGCGCGCCGCGCTTCCCCTTTTAAGGCAGGGTCCCCGGCAGCGGCGCGGCGGCAGCGCAGGCGGCGTGAGTCACAGCCGAGCCACAGCCAGTCAGTCGGCGACCGGCGGCGGCGGCGCAACCATCCGGCGCGCTCCGACGCTCCGCGCTGCACACAGGTGGGTTCGCGCTCGCCGCTACCGACCCTCACTAAAACCACCCCCGCAGCGCACACTACCTAACCCCGCCACACCCCCACATTCGCGTCTCTGCAGCGCTCTGTCACCTCTTTCGCGAAGCGGTGTCACCCCCTGTACCACAGTTCGCCCCTCGGACGCCCTCCGCTCTGCGAACGTACCATTATTTTTATTATTATTATTTTTTAATACAAGTTACGAATTCGCTAAGCTCGCGTTCCCAATGCCCCTTTCCGGCGCCCGAGATACCTCCGAGACAGGAAAAAACACAGGAAGTGTCGTTTACTCGATTGTGGACCCGGTGGCGTCACTCGGGCCCGAAATGAGCGGCACGGGTGCGAGAAATGGGCGAGATGGGCAACAGGTGGTCGCGCGGCGGCCGCAGCTCATCTGTCAGTTGCCGCCGCCGGGCGCCGGCCGCCGCGCCGAGCCGCGCGCGCCGCGCCGCGCTGTCCACTACACGTACGGCACGAGCCGACAACTTTTCTGCCTATCTGCTCTCTCCGCTACCGGCACCGCCGCCGGGCCGCCCTATACACGACACCCACTTCTCGCGGCCATTCGTCACATTACCGCTGCACGGAGAACAGTAATAACTCTCAGCCCGAACATTTACGACCGCCAGGCAAAATTAATTCCTTTCCTACTCGCCTCTAGTATCGGCTGTGCTCGGTCTACAAACTTTATTTCGCACTGCTCAGCGGCGAAAGAACTAAGTTCCTAACGTGTCGCGGGCGCAAAATAAAAAAAAATTAAAAAATATCCCCTACGGCAAAATTATGATGCTAGATGGCGTGATCGACACACCGGCTTCATATTACGCAGCTGATTTTGGTTTCCGTAACTTGGGCACCTCACTTTCGGTAAATGTTTGGATGACCCTACACGATCGGGTTACAACAATCTCATTCCGTCCCCCTCCTCCCTCCCCAAATCCCTACCCGTGCTATTGTTCCTTCCTTCCGCAATCTGCCTCTCCGCTATTTCGGAAACGTGGCAAAAAGAAGCAATCAAATCGGTTAAAATTTCCCGAGACCTACTTATTTTATAATTACTACATTCCATGTCCTCGTCTACTCGCGTTAAACAACAACTTTACTTGTTTACATAGCAAAATTGCAAAATTTTTCGACCTCCTTCCTTGTTGCACCGCTGGCACCCGAAGCCCCGATAACAAACTAAAAATTACGCTCCACCTACAGTACACAAAACAGAAATCCTCTTGCAAAACATTTGCATGTAACAAAGAAACGCTTTTAACATACCTTTGAATAATTGCTTGGCATTTCTGTATGCATGGTGCGCTGAATAATCTTTAAGCAATACTACAATATTTAATGTTGGCACCAACTGGAATCTTTAGGAAAACCGTAGGAAAATTTTCTTCGCCGCGAATTAAAATACAGCCAAAACTGTGAATAAGTTGACGCACATTGTATCTGTTTCGGGCTCTTCGGCCGACGTCTGTTTGACAGTTTTTCTCACGTTTCACCAGCACTTGTGGCTGGCATTGTCAAAGCTGCAACCTCCATTGTCGGTGGAGAGTGGAGCTTTGACAACGCGAGTCACACGTGCTGACGAAAGTTAGAAAAATCGTCCGACGAAAGTCGCCCGAAGAACCCGAGACAGAAGCCGACAGGCATTATGTGAACAAGTGACCACGAAATCCTCCAGAGTTTTGTAATTTTACGGGTGTTGAAACTCAGTGACGTAAAACCGTTCGTGTGCACTTTAGCACACAAAAGTTAAACATCTGACCCGTTCTTAATGCAACTGAGAGAAAACTAATGTTTAAAACACAATAATTATGCACTTTCTTCAACATCGGTGTGTGTGAGCTACAAGCAAGAGCCCACGAGTTCATTTCACTCTATCGTGTCTGTCGCAGTTATTTTCAGAGCGTGACGCCTACAGCAATAATTGCTCAGCCAGCTACTAAAACGGAACGAGATCTCGCGGACAAATTGGCACTTTTCCGTGCAAAAAGTGCAAAGCGAAGAAACGCATACAATCTAGCTTTACCAGTATGTTGCAGCGGTAGCACCGTAGCCACGACTTCTAAAGTTTCCACAGAATTTTCCGTAACGTTACACACGCACTTGACATCCACATCTCACCAATCACTGGTCCGTTCTAACCAGTTACGTCTATAATCGAGAGCTAAGTTCACTTGCTGAAACCTGTGGACACAGCAGGTGGTTTGATGACACTGTACTGCGAGTGGGAAGCCACGGAGACAACAGGTTCCACGGCTTTTGGTCAGAATGTCGGTCGCGCGGCGGCGCCGAAAGCCACGCACCCGTGAGAAACGTCGCGCAAACGCGGAACTCCGCCCTCAAAGGGGGCAGCCACCTGGCTGCACAAACGTCGCATTGCGCCCACATCCCGCTCGTCTCGCCACACTAACCTATCTGTAACGCATTACTCGGCGCGCACCTTCGTCTCTACATCTCGAGATATTCAGATACAGACGCGATTGTCACTTAAAATCGCCATCTGCGTGGCCACGGGCAGCGCTGTTAAACGAACTTTCACATAACTCTCCAGCCAACAGGCCGCAACCACGAACTGCAAAAATGTAGGTAGAACACAGAAAAATAAATCACTACAAAACCACCGCCACCAATACCACGACCAACAACCGTTCATCTTAGAGCTATAAAAAACTGGAAAGTTTCAACAACAGAAAATAAAAAATTGAACATAAATAACAAATACAATATAAAATGACAAAATAAAAAGGATAACAATAATGACGACACAGAGCAGTAATATTAAACTTAATAACAGTATCAGCAGCAGCAGCAATAGTAGTAGCAGTAGTATAATCACAATAGTAGTAATAATAATAATAATAATAATGATAATAATAATAATAAAATAATAATAATAATGAAGATTCACAAACACACTATACAAAAATACTGCTCATTCATCCCCCCCCCCAACCCACAAAACATATGGTTAATCAGTTCAGCAATTTGGGGCTTGATGGTATTCTACTGCAGGGAGAGAGGGAGGGAAGGGGTGGGAGGGGGAGAGAGAGGAGAGAGAGAGAGAGAGAGAGAGAGAGAGAGAGAGAGAGAGAGAGAGAGAGAGAGAGAGAGAGAGAGAGAATTGGGGGGAGGGGAGGAAGAGAGGGGAGTGAGATGCGAAGGGTAGTGGGGAACATAAAGCGATGGGCCGGGGAGGGGGGGGGGGAGAGGCGCCTGTAGAAATCTAGCGACAAAAATGATTAGGAGGTGTCACAGTAGGCTACATAGTGTTAGGACAGTGACATTCAGTTCCCAGATCATGAATAGCATAAACCACTTTACTGATTTGCCTATAGGGCAGCAGGACGGGTAAGATTAGCAAAGAGTACTAACATTTTGACGATGGCACATAGAAAAAGAGGATCCATTAATGCCGTTAGAAGAAAGAGGAAACTTCTCACAACTCATATGTTATGCGCACACGAACACTATAGAAACACAGTGGCCATGGTAGGAAATTTGGCACTAACGCCTCACTGAAGTGCACCTACTACTACACAGTTAAAGTGAGGTTCTAGGGACGCTATCTTGGCTCCTCTCAAAATTTTCTCCTTTGTAACACAAAGAAGACCTATGCTCGTACTACAATTGTACAGCGGTACCTCCCTGAGGAGAAGGTACTTCAAATGAATCGAAAGGAAGTAGTTGGTATCGAATCATGAGAAAGCCGAAACAACGTATTGGTCGCTGTAACGGCTTCCAATACGACACAGTGTTGGTCTCGAAACTTGAGTAGCTGCCACGTCTGTCTACGACCAAGTCACAAAATGAAACATACCCTAAGTAGTTCTATTTTTCTGACATATAATCAATATCATATCATGGCATTTCCTACACTATCATACGCCGTTAAAATAAAAAATAACGTTGCGCGCAAAATTTATATCTTTGCAAAACGTACACTGCTTTGATATTACTTACAATACTATCGAGGGAATTTGCGAAAGCCTACTTTATCAGTGGGAAAAGGCTAGGGTTTCATTCTCGTCAACTGCGATGTAATTGGAGACGGAGCACAACTTGGACTGCGAAATCATGGCGAATGTAAACAGCAGTATCCTTTTCAAAGTATATATTCCGGAAGTTGCCTGAAGTGGCCATTAAAACCACAAAAAACTCAAATCTGGATGCCAGACGCGGATATGAAGCGAAGTCTTTCCGAATCCAAGTCTCGTGTCTTCAACCACTGCGCCCCTTTAATCAGCACAGAAAATATAGCTCCGTATGCCGATTCAGTCAACGAAACGATGAAGCCAAAAGTTTCAACACTATTCATGTTTCAGCTGTGTGTGTACTGACTTAGAGCCGGTCGCAGTGGCCGTGTGGTTCTAGGCGCTACAGTCTGGAACCGCGAGACCGCTACGGTCACAGGTTCGAATCCTGCCTCGGGCATGTATGTGTGTGATGTCCTTACGTTAGTTGGGTTTAAGTAGTTCTAAGTTCTAGGGGACTGATGACCTCAGTAGTTAAGTCCCATAGTGCTCAGAGCCATTTGAACCATTTTGTACTGACTTAGCTACCTGGGCGAAAGTTTCGTGTCTTTCCTAATTGTTATTGAACGGAGTGGTGCGATAAGACCCCGAACTCTAACTTGGGTGAAGTGTGGCTTAAATACCCGAAAGCCACACAAATTTACGTTTTCCGTTGTTTTCCCACAGCAATGAATATCGGAATGGTTCCCGAAAAAAGTCATTGTAAATTCTCTATCCAACATCTCCAAGCTTGCGCGACGTCTCTGATTGCCTTGTTTTCGAAGAGGCGTAAAAAATGATTTTGGCAGCGAATCCACCAGAATAATATTAAAAAGTCAGAAGTATTTAGAGAGCCGCCAACAACCATGTGCTGGTACTGGTCAGTGAAGATTACGAAACAACCGCAATGAATTCCCCTATTCTCTTGATATTTCTTGTTCTAAACGTTCAGCCACCTCTCAAATCAAGAGAACTACAGCCCCCATTTAGAAGATAGCGGAAGCCGCAGATTTTAGTAGTCAATCTCAGACACCGGTATAGCTGATATCTATAAATAAATATAGCTGATATTGCTTACACTTATAACGAGAGTTGATGACTAAGAGGTCTGTTACAGATGGGTAGACGAAGGATTTATCACGGACAGCTAAGCGTCTACCCTTCAGCTGGTAGTGTCTGTGGCCACATGTATGTTTATCTGGTTCCATGGGATATTATGGTGGACCTGAGGACTGTACAGTCTTTCAACTCACAAAATGGCTGCACGTTACGCATCCACAATATCGGAAGGAAACAACTGGCCACGGTTACAGTCTCTTATTAATAATTATGCCAGGAAAACTTGAAGACACACGTATGTTGATGTTATTACAACGAGGCCTAAGAGACATGTTTCACAGAATTACTCATATGTCAGGAATGCTTGCATCGATTCCCGTAAGAGCAATTGTGTTGGTTTACGCGAATGAAGCACATTAAAGTGTGTTGTTCGCAAATAAAGAACTTTATAGCAAACTCTGCGAATATTGTCCGGAAGATGTAGGGCGACATTACGAAATGATTTGATCTTTAATCACTGGTGCTTGATGACACCTTACTTTCTCGTTTGATCTGTGGCTACCAAAACACCATTACATGTCCCTACCACATACACAGTGCATAATGTAAAACAGTATGGTATTTAAAAGACGACGGCGACGATTTTGACATGTCACTGACAGCGCTCTATAATAAATTAAGGCTAACCGCACATGACAAAAATACAAACGCTATTTATTCCGTTGAACATAGGCGTTACGTACGATCATGTTTACAACAATAAAATATTGGTAATAATTTCCGATGTTGGCAGCAATAATTAATTGTGCGGTGGCAGGTACTAAAGTCCTGGTACCCATTTAATTCCCGCGCCACAGTACCGTAGAGCAACCAAAACAAAATGGCGCAGCTGGATGATAAAGTAAAGTGTCGTGTGGTAACTCCATTTCGTCAGCAGCACAAGTATCAGGCCAGTCCAGACGGTTAAAAACTCATCCAGATTGGTCTGACACTTTTGCTGCTGCCGAAAACTAGTTGTCGCATGATACTCTACTCTATTTTTTCATTGGGCAGCGCCATTGTATTTTGACTCGTTTCGTGGTGTGCGACGGTACTGTGGAGCGCGAATTTCAACGTATAGAAGAGAACCAACGTAAATATTTGCTTTCAAACGTACAAAAAATTACGTAACTTTATTTTTTTAGGTGTTAATTGAAACTTTAACTTCCCTTCGTATACATGTACCGCAACGAGTCACAATGTTTATATATTATAAATTTTATACCATTTGAGACAGCGGTGCCATCTTCCGGCATCAAAATAATGAAATAGTATTTACGTTACTAAGATTGCTATTAACTACATTACCGCTAGTTTGTTGTCCATACATGTAGGAGGCGTTCGATCTGAAACTAACGAAGGCACTCGCAACTGGACAACAAGCTAGAGACAAATCCAACACAAGTTAGCGACAGTAACAAAATTACTACTGTCAATAATATTTAACTGCTTTCAAATGCTTGATGCCTTAAGATAAGCACTAGCAGATCAAAACACCCGGAAAGTGTATCGTGATAAAATTGATAACACACAAACATTGTGAAAGACCAAGCGTGGTGGGGCAGTAGTAAGAAAGGAAAGACGGTGGTTGAAATGCCCGTCTGGCATCCCATATTTACGTTTCCCCCAAATAACTTACGGCAAACGCCGGGATGGTTCCTTCTAAAAGGCAAGCCGATTTCATTCCAATCCTTCCCCGATACGAGGTTGAGCTCGTAACTAATAAGAGATATATACAGAATATCCCATTTATCTTGACCGCCCCAAATGACTTTGTCCAGAATAAAAATTAAAAAATGTGTGAAGCAAACGTTTAGCTACTAGGATTGCCTTTTTTGTAGTATTGCTCGTTACGAATATAACAATAGCACCCTAAATTTTTAATTCGTTACGCAGCTTTCTCAGAAGACGATACACGTAATACAAAACTGACTCTACAGTACTAGTGCACAGTGCTGGTGTCAGTGGTAATTTAACTGGCCTACTTGTTGGAGTTGACAGAAAAGAAATGGAAGGCAACGGAATGCACATCGAACTTTACTGTTCTTTACCTTACATTGAGGTGACAGAAGTCACGGGATACCGATATGAACTTATACAGATGGCGGTAGTATCTCGTACACAAGATAAAAAAGGGCAGTGCATGGGCGGAATTGACAAATTTAATCAGGTGATTCACGTGAAAAAGTGTTCGACGTGATTATAGCAGCACGACGGGAATTAACAGACTTCGGATGCAGAATGATAGTCGAAGCTAGACGCACGGGACATTCCATTTCCGAAACGGTTAGGGCATTCAATATTCCGGGATCCACAGTATTAAGCGTGTGCCGAGAATACCAAATTTCAGGCATTATCTCTCACCACGGACAACGTAGTGGACGACGACCTTCACTTAACGACCGGGAGCAGCAGCGTCTGAGAAGAGTTATCAGTGCTAACACACAAGCGACACTGCACGAAATAACCGCAGAAAAGAATGTGGGAAGTACGACGAACGCATCCCTTAGGACAGTACGGCCAAATCTGGTGTTAATATGCTACAGCAGCAGACGACCGCTGCGAGTGCCTGCGCTAACAGCACGGCATCGCCCGCAGTGCCTCACGTGGGCCCGTGACCCTATCGGTTGGACCCTAGACGAGTGGAGGCCCGGTTTCAGTCGGTGAGAGGTGACGGTAGGGTTAGAGTGTGGACCCAGCACTGTGCAATCGTGTGGTGGCTACATAATGGTACGGGCTACGTTTACATCTAACGGACCGGGTCCTCTGGGCCAACTGAACAGATTATCGATTGGAAATGGTTACGTTCGGCTACTCGGAGACCGTTTGCAGCAATTCGATGATTTCGTGTCCCCAAACAACTGCCGAACTTTTGTGGGTGACAATGTGCAATGACACGTTATAATTGTTCCCCACTGTTCGAAGAACATTCTCGAAAATTCAAACGAACGGTTCGGCCATCCATATCGCCAGAAATTAATCCCGTCGAACATTTTTGGGACACAATCAGGAGGTCAGTGAGCGCACAATATACTGCACTGGCAACAGTTCCGCAACTGTGGACAGCTATAGAGGCAGAACGACTCAAAGTTTCTGCACGGGACATCCGACGACTTGTACGTCCGCGGAGTTGCACTGCGCCGGGCAAAAGGTCGTCCGGCACAGAATTAGGAGGTATCTGACACCATTTGTCATCTCATCGTACATACGAGATCCGAATTAGTTTCAGCCAAATGCGTAGACACGTGAGCGTACCACGCGGGTCGGAACGCGGAGAGCAAAAAAAGTGTAAGCGGTGGAAGCACGGCGGTCCGGCGGCGCGGCATCCGAGATTCGAAGCAGGGCCGGGCGAGTTAGTTGCTAGTCACGGTGTAGCGTCCGACAACCCCGGCGCGCAGCTGGGGGCTGGCGGGCGCGTGGCGCCGCCGGGGGGCGGCGGCGGGCGGCGGGGGCGTGCGGGCCGCGCCGTGCCGCCCCCAGCGGGGGCTGGCCGCCGCCGCGCGCCGCCCCGCCGCCCCCGGGCGCGCCCGCCCCCGCCGGAGCCCACAGGTGTGCGCCGCCCCCCGCCTCCGCCTCCGCGCCTCTAATTGACTGCGCAGCCGGCGGCGCGGCGGCGCCACAAACGGCCGGCCGGCCGCCGCTCTCACCTGCCGCCCCGCCCTGCGCTGCGCTCGGACCGCCACGCGCTAATCCTCCACTCCCTACGCCACTTCCTGTCGCGAGAGCCGCGACGACGCCACCTCTTACTGACCGCGAGAGCCGTTAACTGTCACCAGATGTACACTCCGACCGCCGTCGGCACGTAATGCGACGGAGCCCGACGTCAAATCCGTGCACCTGTGAGCGCAGCAGTTCGCAGCTTGCCGGTTTAGTACGCGATACCCACGACGACGTTGCTAGAGCAGCTCGACTCCATTTCTGCATCTACACCCTATGCACGGCAAACCACCTTCCAGTATGTGGCGGAGAGTACTTCGTTTACTACTGCCGCTTCCTTCCTCTCCCGATCCTATCCCGAGTCGTGCGCGGATGAACTACGGTCGGTAAGACTCCGTATGCGTTCGAATCTCTTTAACCCTAGCAATACCGCCACATTTTCCACAACGCGTAGTACCGAGGAGGGCGGGGGAGACTGTGTCCGCTAACAAAAAAGGTAAAAATGCAAATTTCGAGAAACGTGTTTAACTTTCATTGTCCACACATTTTTTAAGTAGGTAATAATGAGATAGGATAAAGAACCTGAAAATATATTTTAACACAATCTTAGCAACACCGAGACACTTTTCGTAGTGTTTACATCGAGTGGAGGAGGTCCGTTACGAACACAATAATATATTTCAGAAAATACAAATTTCATTTATCGTCGTCGATTTTCATTCGCAATATACTTTTTAAAGTGCACAGATGAACACGAAAATATGAACACAATATCCGCTGCAAAAAGTCACATTCAGTACGGAGACTCAAATTTTTGGGTTAAGTGTTACTGAAAAATTTAAAACAGTTACGGAATCTGATGCAAGATATCATCAAAAACAAATATTTTTATTAAAATTTTAAAAGATGGGGTACCAGACTAGATTACGACATTTTCGAGAGATGGGCACAAAGTACCCTCACCCTACCCCTCGGTACTGCGAGGGTTAATTTCACCATACCAGTCTTTTCGTGAGATACTTGCATGAGCAAGCAAATCGGTCGACTATCTCTAGAACGTAAACACTCAGAATTCTTACACTGATGCCACGATGCACAGCGGCTCTCATATAGAGTCTGGCACTAAAGATTCACGAACATATGTGTCATGCTTGCTTTCTTTCTTTCTAAAAAAAGAAAGAAAAGTGTACGCTGAAAAATTCAGATCTTCGACGAGACCAATGTAATGTGAAAAGAGCATTAACAATGTGGGCACAGAATGTCTCGAAAGGTACCGACCCCAAGAAATTCCGCCTACGCTGAGGGCCTTTGTCATACTGCGAACAGGTGAGGCATCGTTAAAGACAAACCTATCACAATGAGGGTTACAAGATGACAGTGACATTTTCTGTCAGGGAGAGAAGTTGCGGGATATGGCACGCGCATCAGATTGCCCATTCAGTTGTAAGTGCAACCAGCCTCGAAGATCTATGGTTGGGAAACAATGCGCCAATTAACATCGCCCGATACTGAATCGCAAACTTTAGAGAACCAGAAACCACAGCTGCACACTCGCCCGGACACGAAACAGTAGAAGAGTCGGACAACATCTCTCTTCCTCCCACACATCTCGCATTAGAGTTGATACAGAGGCTTACCGACAGTCGTTCTTCCCAGGCACCACACGCGAGTCGAACAGAAAAGAGGGGGGTGGGGGGTGGGGTGGGGTGGGGTGGGGGGTGGAATCAGTTTTCCGTTACGTGGCTTGCAGAGTATGATGTAGAGGAAAGTTGTAAATCAAACCCTGACGAAACGTGCTACTCTTCATTAGTTTAGTCTCCTATCAATCCTACCTGGTTAAGGATAGAAACTCTGAAGTATTAGTCGAACGGGAATGTTGCAAGCTACCTCCTTCCAACGTGGACTACAATTTCTGAAGATATTTCTAATGAATCTCAGTCTACCTATCGTACTATTAGTTTCATGTGATCTTTCCACATCAAATCTCTCCGTACTCTCTCAGATATTATAGTGTTTTTTATTTCCAAAAAGCCTTGGATACCCTTCAGCATTGCTGCCTGGTAAAAGTAAATGGTTGTGGACAACATGCGGCCGTTAACTGTCACAGATCGCTTCTGCGCAACATGACAAAAGCGGTACTGTCAAGAGACCGTAATTGTTATTCATCCCTTCACAGTTTCACGCACGGTATAAATATACGTTAAACAACTTTAGTAGTTCCCTGATGTTTTTAGCAACTGGACACAGGATGCTTTCATCACTTGGGACCTGCGGGAACATTTTTAGCCGCGTGGGATTAGCCGAGCGGTCTTAGGCGCTGTAGTCATGAACTGTGCGGCTGGTCCCGGCGGAGGTTCGAGTTCTCCCTCGGGCATGGGTGTGTGTGTTTGTCCTTAAGATAATTTAGGTTAAGTAGTGTGTAAGCTTAGGGACTGATGACCTTAGGAGTTAAGTCCCATAAGATTTCACGCACATCTGAACATTTTTTGACAGAAAACGTATGATGCAATGAGTGGCAATTTCACTCTCAACATAGGAAGATATAATGTGCGCCAGCTACCGAAAAGATGAAATATCGTTTAATAACAACGTTGCCAATGACTGGACTCTGTAACATTGGTCAAATGGCTAGGAGAATACACCCGGAATGTTTAACATGGAACGAGTCAGTGACGCTAGTTTCAGAAAAGGTGGAAGGGAGACACATTACTGACTAAAACCCCAGGAAACTGAAATCATTCACAAAGAACGTCGAATACCGAACGATCCTTCGAGTTGTCAGTCCATCTGGTACCATTGCCGGATTAACGAAAGAGATATAGAAGATTCAAAGAACGAGTCTATTTACTCAGAGTTGTACATAAATGCTCTACTATCGGAAGAGGGGGGACCCTACTACAACGATATTTTTACTATTTATTAAGTTCGGAAGCTTTCAGAGCCATAAACAATATACCTCCGTTCCACATATATGTCGCATAATTACCAACCATACGTGAATGATATGACACTGGTATAATTTGTCCTAATCGACTAACACTGTATGGTGGCTAGGTTATCAAAATTAATAATGCAGATGTGATGGCCATCAAACAAAACGGATCCTACAATACTAAAAAAAGAATCGTCGAAATGTTGAGCGAAGTATACCTTGACAGTGTCTCGAAAACTAAAGCAGTCTCATTAGCTATAAACAGCATCAATAACGATGCCTGAAAACACGATGAGAGACAGGTGCGGAAGTTAAATGCTGCACTTTGCATGAAACGGTGTCGGGCTCGCACTTAGTTTGCAGACGTACCAAATGGAAGTTCCGCTGTAGCTCTTTCAGTATCAATGAGTGTGATCCTCAATTGCCTGTTGAAACACACAATATGCAGATGCATAAAGCACGAATCTCTGATAATCTCGGCCTTGTGCGCCTTGAATCTACAAAACACGGAAACACTCCGAACTGTCAGACACAGTCATGTCGATTAAATATATAGGCGTATCCCTGAAGGGAAGACGCTCTTTTCTCGAAACACCACTGAGAAAGTAGAGAACCGGCATTTGCGACACGCTACAGAACGGTTCTACAGCCACCAACGCACATCTCGCGTAAGGTTCGCGAAGGCAAAAATCAGAAAAATAAAGCCTATAGGCAGTCGTTTTACCTTCCTTTAATTTGCTAGTGGAGCAGCGTAGGGAATTACTAACTGTTGGTACAAGGTACCCTCCTTAACCATGTCCCGTTTTGGTGGCTTATCGAGTATGTATGTATGTAGATGAACTAAGATTCCACAACACACAGGTTGCACACACAGCTTTCCTCACTCAAATATCTGACCCTCACCTCAGTCGCAGCGAACTCACGTAATTACTGGACACCCTGTGCGGGAAAAGGGTAATATAAATGCACGTTTCTCACTTGAGAAGTGGAACTGTGATTGTGCTACTTGCCTGTTGGCAGTACAGTCATCGTCGACACAAGGGTTGGCCACGACAGCGGAACGTAGATAGATGCCCACGCACCTGATATCAAGATGTTCACAAAACAGCGAGTAGTGAACGTCTCCATGCCAATGTGCACACTGAACCCGCTAAAAAAGTGATACAACTTAGAGAGTTGTCCTTTTTGCCTTAGGCAATTAAATATAAGTTATACCGTTTCTTCCGAACTCATCCGCCATTGTCTAATCTTCCCGTTACCACAAAAAGATATAGTGAGGTGATTTCGCATAGTGATTAACGGTTTAAGTTATCACGCGGAAACTGAGTCAATATTTCGGATCCAGTGGGCACTGCTATCCTTAAATTTAAATTTTATTTCAAGGTCAGGTCAGATATAGATAGAACTCAAAATATACCCACGTCTGTGTATTACGGTGACTTAACTGGTACAATTTGATGTTCGCTTTCAAACACTGAGCAGAAATTTTAAAATGGTAACAGTACCAAAAATCGGCGTGTACATTATTCACGACTAAAGGCAGTTTCCCCTACGCTATTCGTATATTAGTTACATTCTCAACGTAACAAACTGCACCACGATTTTCGGTGTACAGAGGAACTCTCACCCTGCACAAGGCTTTTAACATATGCCACACTGATCGCATAGTTTATGTTATGCGCATAGGCTATAATTTACCGATTTTCAATAATTTGGCCGAGAAAATGTCTCTTTGGGTATATGATCAGACGAGGCTCAATCGTTTTCCGCACACTTTTCCAAATTCAGTTACTTAACCACGCATCTAGAGCTTCGTATCACCGAATTACAGCACAATGAGGCGTTACGTTACGGGGCCAAAAGCAATGAATCACCAGCACTTGTGAATCACGTAACTCAGCCTTTGTGGTACCTTTGTATAAAAACCCCTGAAATGATACTTAGCGTTCCTTAACAGTGTAGGCACATACGAAATATGTTGCATCATGCCAGACGACGAATTTCTCTAACCAATGCACACGCTATTCTGGACAACAACTCAAACCTACCCTATTCACTCAACAGACATAGCCCAAATAAATGTAGTCAAAGTTTGAGTAATTTTTAACATTTGTATGCAGCGACAATGTTTGAGTGTTCCGCCTTTGAAGACAGGCGGTGATCAAACACAGCAATAGGACAAGTAACTTCTTTGTCAGCACGATATTTTCCTCATGCTTATGATACTACGAATTTTATTGCTCAACAATGGTTTATGCGATTGGGTGAAGCCGCAACTTATTTAAACATTTTACTATATTTCTATAGGACAAATTAAATTCTTACTGCTCCACAGAGTTTGAGTATAGTGTCTTCATATTCTTGGCGCTGGCAGTAGCGTCAACATTGTGTGATAAGTTCTTTTGTACGAGAAGATAACAGTCCGATGAACTAAATTAAAGTACAGAATACGAAAGTATACGGAGAAAACTCTTACTATCCCTGGACACTGAGTACCCTGACGAAAGACTCTTGTGGGTGGAGAGTGTAAAGTAACTTACTAGCTAATACGACGCGACACGGAACACGTGCCAGCGCCAGAGTAAAACAGCAAACACAGCAGCTGGTTCCACAAGACAGTCTAAATGGAAACTTGGTGAAAAGCGTCAGAAAAAAAACCTACAAGTTAGCATCGGCACGCTTCGCGCCTGCGAAATTTGCTCGGTAGTTGAAATGTGAACTGCTACAGCTGTTTAAAAGTGTTTACAAAGCCACACCATCGGCAATGCGTATCTTGTGTATCCCACGTTTAGGTATTTATGCCAGACTTGAGACATCTCGGCAAATAATTATTCTCGTTTGATGCGATTTTCGGCTCTGCAAGGCTTATCTCCTCACTACGTTAACACCACTGCCAAATCACTTTCATTCAGAACACGAAATAGAAGATCTTTATATATTTATTTTCTTAGTGAGTGTTGATGTGTCGATAAGATTATTACAGAAGTTTTAGCACGGCTAACTGGGTGCTGCAGACTGAAGAAAGGAAAAGGACAATCGTTTGCAAATTTCAAATGCGCGCGCGCGTTTGTGTGTGTGTGTGTGTGTGTGTGTGTGTGTGTGTGTGTGTGTGTGTGTGTGTGTGTGTGTGTGTGTCTAATAGGGGGAGTTGGGGGAGGGGGGAGTGGCAACGCTGGCAGCTGCTAAGAAATAGGGGAAGACAGTATATTTTGCACACAACGTCTTTTACACCTCAGCACAATAGTTCTCAAAGACAAAACGTCATCACACCCAACTCATGGAAACTTCAAGTGAGGCCAAAAGTACTGAAAAACTACCTGCAGTGTTTTCCTATTTTATGTTACTGAGGACCATTAAAAAAACGTCGAGTCGAAACTGATGTTTTCTGAGAAACAACCCTACTTCAGCTGCAGAAACTTACGGCGTTGGAAGCGACAGTGGATTTGTGTGAAGAAGCACCCTGGCATTCACCTGAAGTTATTTAGGAACAGGAAACCTAGATCTGGATTGCCAGACGGGGATTCTTCGAATAGGAGTCCGCCGGTGTGTACACAATGAGTCCACTCCCTGGGATGGACTGACAGGAGAGACAAAGGCTTTGGGGGCAAGGTTGCGAAGCGCTCTCAGAGCCAACGAGCACAGATAAACGTGCAGCGCACCATGGGTATGAGAGATGCTGAATGGTCAACACTTCCGTCATATCCGTTTTCCAAAGCGATAAGTGCTACATTCAAGATCGTGAACCAGACATCTTGTCACCCTGGGTATTTCAGAGTAGCGCTCAGGGAACATTCCAATACTTAGCTAAGCACCAAACAACGTCATCCTAACACAAACGAAAAATCAACCGAGGAACCCTAATGACGTTAATTTTACTCATACCTGTTATTTATTGGTTTTATTTTCTGTTTCCTGAACTTATCAACACAAATCAAAGCTCTGTTTTACCGGAAATTTCATAAATCATAACTGCAAGCTTTCTCAGATAGCTGTTCTAGCAACTATTCTCTCCTCGCCTGCAAAACGAGTAAAATCTTTTAAACAGAAGTTTTGATATGAAAAACTTATCTTTTTACTTGTGCGTCAAACATTTTGTTTCGAAAGTTTTTTCCCCTGGAAAGAGGATCTGAGTTCCACCAAAATACTTCAACGACTGAACACTAAAACACGGCTCTGTAGCACAGAGAAATCTATTTTTGATAATTGTGAAACTATGCAGTATTCTTTGTAAAATAAGAGTACATGATGGGAAAGGGGGCAGGAAGGGTCGGAAAAAAATCATTTGTACCAGATTATAGCGAAATAGAATTTTCTCTCGACAGTGAAACACATAATATGATCTCTTAACGCTTCTATTCGAAACAGGCTTCACATCACTGCCAACTGCTGAGAATACATACGGGCAATCTGGTAGAGATTCCGAATGCAACCACACGAGAACAATTTGCAATGCAGCACGGCCAGTGTATCACAGTGCACAAAATCTCACCAAACGTGATAAAATGTTAAAGAAGATTCACGCAGTATTCTTCAGTAGGGCATCATCAGGAACATAAAAGACGAAACTACCGTTTACAAGCGACTTCTTTCCATAGATTGTTAGTTTGTTCAGGTAAGTTAACCCCTAGGAACAAAATTTGCAGCAGCTTCCATATGTAAAATTAATCACGAAGTCAGAAGGGCCCGAGTATTTCTTCTAGGTTCATAATCACGCCATGCCGAAATACAAATCTCTGTCAACGCCTAGACTTTCTGGTGTACGAGATCGCGAACTGCATCACCTAGGAAAGGCAACAATTTAAATATGAAAAGGGGGCAAGGCTTTAAAAACGAAACGGCACGTAAAAGTAAAAACTGTAATACTGCGTGAAGAATGTTATCGCCACGGTAACTGCAAAAGTTAACTTTCGTCGTGCTTCGAAACTGCTACAGCACAGCAGTCTTCACGCGTGCGCCGTGTCACTCTTTTGAAGTTGGTCAACTGCAACTTAATAACACCGGACATTCCACCTTGAACGTTTAATCAGGCTTATAAGCACTTCTCAGCACTTACGCGCGGCTATAATGAAGCATTCGTGAAAACAATAACTAAATGTCACGGCAAAAGCATGCGGGAGACTATGGTCTGAGGAAAAAAAGACAGTCTACGAAGGAAAAAGCTTTCCTATATATCTTATTTTGTGTAGCGTTTTCACCACGTGCATCTGGTCACACATGTAAAGGAGCTGGATGAATTGCCAAACGCCACCAAACTGCCATTAACGGGACAAATGTGCGGCAATAAAAACACAGGGCAATATTCTAATGTCAAAATGCCGCCACACGCTCATCTGTTGGTACAGTACGGGAAGTAGTCCACTTCCTGTCCAGACGCATAAGGGAACAAATACACTATCGTGTAACAGTTTGACTGCCGGCCGGGCACATAAATCTTGCCCCTTCTTATAACATACATTTTTATGACTGCTTTGGAAACATGTCCATTGCAACACAATGGGGATCGATGGCACCCCTCAGTATACGTGATTTCGTAAAAACGTACCTCGTCAAATGACTGAGTCGGTAGTCTACCAAAATTTTCGCGTCCCGTCAATGGGAGGATCCGTCAGTCAAAGTGTTAATACCTCTCATCTTGCTAGAATGTACATGATATTCGTAGCTGCCTATGAAAGTGTCTGCAGCGACTGCGACTCGTTTCTTCCAACAATTGTGGCGGTCTCTTCATGAAAACTAAGTCCCCTAACAGTCTTGTGGACACACACAAACACGCACGCACGCACGCACGCACGTAAGCAAGCAAGCAAGCACGCACGCGAGAAAGAGGAGGGGGTGGGGGGCAGGAGGCGGAGTGGGTCCAAAGAAACTGCCGTCTATTTTCGGTGTGACGCATCACGGGGAAATACGGCCTGCACTCAGAAAAACACACCAAGCAGTGCGACGTAGATTACAGGAAGCCAACGACAGAAAATACAACTGCTCTGAATGAAATACAGCCGTCGCTGCAGCGTGCAGCGGACTGATGCTGAACTTGCCGAAGGACGGTACGGAAATCGAAAGCATGATGACTGTCATAAGGCAGAGCCGCAGAATGCGTGCAGTAATTAGATAGTCGTGAAAACACTAATATGCGGAACATTAACG
This sequence comes from Schistocerca gregaria, assembly GCF_023897955.1. Taxonomy (NCBI): domain Eukaryota; kingdom Metazoa; phylum Arthropoda; class Insecta; order Orthoptera; family Acrididae; genus Schistocerca; species Schistocerca gregaria. Next base: position 48,814,102 of record NC_064931.1, read on the forward strand.
AGGTACTTCCTTCCAACTGAAATTCACCAAGCTAAGGCAAGCAGTTAATTCTATGACACGAAAATACTTATCATCGCTGGCCTTCCAGGAAAATGTGACATTTCAAAAATACTTTGGAACAACAGGCATTGACTGAATGTTAACAGGAAATAATTTCGAACGAACTGTGACTGGAAAGGTTGCAATTTTTCACAGTCGGGCAACCTGACGGCAGCTTTATTGCCACCTACACTATTTTTAATGAATAAAATAGTACTCGGCAAGACTAAATATCTCCTGTATCACAATCTATTAAAACCACAAAGGTCATTAAAGACGTAATAAGAGCTCATATTTTGGAAGGACGAGTACGAAATTCAGCAGTGCCCTTTCAAAGGAACCATGCCAGCATTTGCCTTAAGCGATTTCGAGAAAGCACCAAATGAACGGAGATTTCTCAGCGACATTCAGGTGACCCATCTGGATTATTAATTTAACATTAACATCAAATGACAGAGGATTTCTGTCAAAATGAGCAACAGTTTATTGTAGTCTTTAATAATGAACTACTGCAACATTCGCTCGTGCTCAATTAACCTAAGCACGCAAAAAGTCTGAAGTAGGACAGGTAGACAGTTTGACATCCCTGCAATCTTAATCACATGGCCAGTATTTACTAATTTATAGCTAGTGGAATTCCAGATCATCAAACGTCACTCAAAAAAATTCTCTTATGCGGAACACTACTTCTCAGGAAAACTGTGCTTCAACAAAATTACATATACCAGCTAATCTTTGATGCTAACTATGCATAAAATCATGTAATACTGTAGTACGTATGTATCGCCGTGTCGTCTAACGCACTGCTTTCCGGGCAGGAAGGTGTGCCGGTCCCCAGCACGAATCTGACAGGCAGATTAGTGTAGAGGTCAAGTGTGCCGGTCAGTCTGTGGATGGTTTTTAAGGCTGTTTTCTATCTGCCTCAGCGAATGTGAACTGGTTTTTCTTATTCCACCTCAATTACACTATGTCGGTGATTGCTGCGCAAACACTTGTCTCCACGCATGCAGACACCATAATTACTCTACCACGCAAACATTTGAGGTTACACCACGTTCCCCGGGGAGGGGGGGGGGGGGGGGTCGGATTTCAACCACACAATAAGACTACTGTAGCCTATTGGGTTGTGAACCAGTGAGGGCTATGGCAGGGACGAAGCCTCTCCGTTGTTTCTAGGTCCCTGGTTCCATACAATACAATACATTGTATGTATCAGTAAAGTCATGTGGTTTTGAGCACCTAGCAGCACTAGCACAGAGCAGTAGCAGGAAACTATTACATTTGCATGTAGCATACCAAAGGCATTTACACATAATCAATTTCTTAAGTTTAAGAAAGAAGGAAAGTTCCTCCAATTTTAAGGCAGATTAGTTCACACAAGAAAGCCTTTCTAGGCTCAGGACAAACTTTTGAACAATTCGGGCACTGTTTGAAAGGGAACGGTAAGATTGTGCAGGTGAAACTCAGAATCCCTCTCAAGACTGTCCCTCTAATCCTAGGGAAGCAGTATTTCTGTTCGAGTCATCGTGTGGCATGAAATTTCAATTACTTATGAATGTGTATTTCTTCAAATACTTTACCACATTTTACCAAATAGTTCTGTGAAGCTTACAGACATATAAATTAAATTAATCATTAATTAGTTATTTCCTGATCATTCAGACTTAATGTTCCTCAGTTTTAGTTTTGATGTGTGCCAACTAAATATTCCAAGAATGACATAAAACTTTAAATAGTTAGATAGCAAGTTTAATAACTTAAATAAACATAATTACAATTATTACTTATTTTTTCACAAAAACAACAGCTGTACAACAAAAAAACAAGTTTTGCTGCAATAAGTATACGAGACAAATACAAAACAAATATTTCAACAAATACTATAAAGCTTTAACTTTCTTTGAAACAACAAGCAACAAACATGCAATCACACTAAATCCAGTGCAGAGAGATACCGAGACAAGTAATTTTACTAGGCCTTATTATCATGCGTAACAGTGATTTAAGAGCGTCATACGCAAAAAGGAATTCATACAGCTCACACTAGCTCTACATCAAAACATGCTAACGGTATTTTTCAAATAATAGGTTCAAGGCATTTACTTATTTCCAGTACATGGCTCAAATTAACACCACACACGCAAGTTGTTTTATATCTGGAACTATTTAACAAAGTCACTTGTGGAAAAAACATAAAATAATGCCAATAAAAATAGAGAAAACACTATTGCATAAGTTTTTCTGATTGATATCTACAATGAAGATGACATGTTGCTTAAGTACAAACTAACATGACACTGTTTGTTCACAGGTGTGGAGAAGCTGCAAGGTGTGCAATATTTCCATATTTTCTACATACGCAACAAGAGAATCTCGTAACAACAAAATAAAGAACACAAGAAGCTTCACACATTCTTCACAGTTACTTAGGGAAAGAATTATGCAAATTACTGGATATCTTTTTTATATAACTGGCTTATACCATACATGTAATAAAGTAAAATACTAAACAGTGTGTTAGAAACTAATACAGGAAACAATTTTCTACTTTTATTATGGAAAATGTGTCTAGTTTACAGAAAAGTTTTGAACTGATGTTTCTGATGTAATGATAAACACAGTCAGAATTTGTGCAATTCCTTCCTTTGTCATAATCCTGGAATGTTTACCCATCCTAAAAGCAATATATGCCATAGAACAGTTCAACTGCCAGTAACAGTGAAGGATTGACAATAAAGCAACAGAAGCACAGAAAACTGCTAAATGTCATTTGCTGAATTTAGAATACAATCTCTCTTTTGTGAAATAACAGCATACTCCAGAAAAAGTTGTTACACTTAAACATGGATCTCAAAGTTGCTACTTGTGTCACCCTGTAAGGCAGTTAGTGAATATCAGCACACTAGGGTTGAAAGATGTACAAGATGGGTAAAAAGATGCAAATTGAATCACAGGTGTACCATCGAATCTCGCTCCCAGTTGCTGCTACCTAACAGAACCACTAAAAACTTTACCGAAATGAAAGATACACAGTGCAACAATACCATCACAAATTCACTCAGGGAGCTTGATGGCTCTAAGTATACAAGACAGATATGATTTTTTTATTCTACAAGAAGAAAAATAGATAATGTTTTTGGCTAATGTCTAGAACATGTTCAGCAGCAGTCATGGGAGTGTTTCTCTACTGCACAGACGTTTGCAACACATCAGTTTTGTGCAGCAATGAGGTGATACTTCAACATAACAAATAAGAGGTGAGAAAACGAATTTCTAGTGTTTAAATAGAAACCATTCTATTCTTCACTGTTGTCATTAATATTTGACTTTTTCCTGAATATGTCATGAATATGCATGTGAAACAAGCACCACTTAATTTATAATCTTCTGTGACCCAAAAAAAATCCCCCCACCCTCGATAATCTTCAGTGCCACAAAAAATCCCCCCACCCCCTCTCGGAGTATGTCATGAATTATGAGGTAGTAGTTAGGCTGGAATGCGACTGTTTCTGGTTGTGAGTTGGTGAATCCAACAAATGTGAAAGCTAAAAATTCTGGTTGTGATGAGAAACTAATCTGTAGCTTAGTCCATGATCTAGGTTGGGTATGCATATGACAGTTTTACTAGCAAAAGTCACATTTATAAGCGTGTTTACATACATATTTCTATCCTCTGAATAGTTCACGAATTACTAGATTGTGGTTAGATTGGGACCTAATAGCAACTTAAGTTAAATTAAAAGTCTTGGTCGTCAAAATATTTTCCCGTTTCTTTTAAATGTGCTAAGATTCCAGAGGCAATGGTATACTGACGTGAGAATGTTACAACATTAATCTGAAACACATTGCCCGTACACTGCTCTCTCATTGGCTGTGTAAAGCCAGCAGCTGAAACACCCCTCTTTCTTTCCCATCAGACCTTATGGCAAGCACTGACAAAATTGCTGAATGAAACACGTAAGTATGCTACTAGCCCTGGTATAGACTTTTACCAGAGTTTTATTTACATGCAGTGTCACTAAGTAATTTTGGCACAGTCACACTCTTCAAAATAACTTAACTTGTAATGATGACAGTAGCAACTGACTGGATAAACTTCTGTTACATTAGAATCACCTAATTGCATACAGTGACCACTAACATACACACACCAGACAAATATCACAATGGAAGATAATTTTTTGAGAAAAATGGAGGCAAATGCATCAGAAGAAATGTACTTATAAGATAATAGCACAGGAAGAGCCAAGGTACTGTAAAATGGTAAGTAAGACAACAATAACCTCAACAGATATGATGTGAACAGCATTTCCTGCAATTTGCCCTTTCAAGAAGCACAGGATATTTGTTATGCAAGTACTGATGGGTATCTAGTTTGAATATAAATTCTCCCTACTATCAGCAACTAGCAATGGATACTGAATTATTAAATTCCAAAAAAAATTGGTAAATTGGTGTGACAGCAGAATGAGTAAAATGCAACAGCATGATAGTAATACAAACAGAACATTATCGTAAAACATTAAAATATTTTTAAAGTGCAGTGACCAAACATAACAGATTGTGGTGTGTGGCAATATTTTCTTTGCTCAAGAAAACTCCCTAAACAGCTCCCCCCCCCCCCCCCCTCCAGAGGGAGGGAGGGAGGGGGGGGGGGGGGAGAGAGAGAGAGAGAGAGAGAGAGAGAGAGAGAGAGAGAGAGAGAGAGAGAGAGAGAGAGAGAGAGAGAGGGACTAAATTCTTTGTTAGTTGTAAGCCTTATGTTCTGATCAATTTTCTGGAGTGATATAGAGCTTCTCTAGTGGACAGTTGTGAGGATGTTGTGTCCACTAGGTGCCTCAAACAGCAATGATAGTAATACACAATATCTAAAACTCCACTGAATGGCTTGATAATTATTGCTTTAAGGTAGCAATAATGATAGATTGTTTAGGAGTATAAATAATGGACATTACAGTGTAACTTTTTACAAGAATTCTGGAGAAGTTACTCATTTCATAATGGATTTCTTCTCAGTTGCTGGAACATCTTCCAAGAAGAAAAACACAATTACCATCCAGAAAAGAAACAAGCACAAGATTCTACAGCAGAGCCAGATGACAATGCATAAAAACCCAGTACCACCTCCTTGTTATAGAAAGTAAATGAAGTTCTGCAAAGGACAGGACCCTGATTTCAAGTAATGGGGCTTATTAAATGATTCTTCAATCCCACAAATTTAATCACAGAATGCTAAACAATTCTACTCACAAGAAAAAAGAAGGAAGCTGAAAAGGGGTCACTGCTGTTATGCAGCCAAGAAAGGCAAGTGATACTACTGCAGAATCTATGGAAAAACAAAATTATCTTGTAAAGAAGTCTCATTCTTTGATACCCCAAGTTCAATAAATGGTCACACTTTACAAACGGCCAGCCACACACTGTGCTTGTTCGTGGTATATGGCAGATGCTTGTTGTGCATATCCATGTCCAGTTGGAGGTAGCCAATTAGTGGATAGTATGTGGTAACCAATGAACAGCAAATACATATTCCTGACACTAATGTATGAATTACTCATATTTTGTATCATTTCCTTCACATTCTGAGTTTGCCACAAATTTGACATTTTCATATCTATCTCATTTGCACCTTCTGTGCTGAAATGATGTTAACGGTTTTAGCTCAAATGTGAACATGCTTGCACTGACAAAATTACACAAATTACTCACATTATGGAAATTGCCCTTCCTTCATTTTCCATTTTTGTCACCTACAGGAGTTTCTTTTACTGAAATATTCTGCACTTTTGCACTGCCTGTGATGAAATACTATTGACTTCATGTCAAAGATGGAATCTAAGTTGACTGACTTATCTTTAGCATACCCTGAAGTCTAAGTTCGGTCTGAAGGTGGTGATCCAGTTGTGGGTTGGCAAAGGCAATGAATTTAATAGTGACATATTGGTTGAAGTGACCGGCTGATCTGTATTGTAGCTGTAGGTCTATGTTACATTGAGCGCTGATATTTTTGTTTTACATTATTTACTGTGTGGTTGCATCCAGAGTGCTGAGAAATGTAACAAAAATACAAAGGTATGGTGAAAGAAAAAAATCAGCAGTAAATTATTTATTATATGCTTTTGTGTATCTTCCCCTGCAAATGTTTTCATCACTGATAATTCAGCTGGATTGCATTCTACCATCCAGTATGTTAATTTTGTCTTTACATTAAATACTTAATATTTGTGCTGCTGATCAAAATAAAAACATAATTACATCACTGGCTATGCAGATCAGCAATTCCACCAATATAACTCCCCATGGCAGATGTTACCAATGTACGTTTTGGGGTTAGAGTGTGGGACTGCTCTCATAATGTTTTATCCAAGATCTTGGTAAATTTGAGGCTTACTTTCAGTATCATTCATTATAGCACAACTGGGAAGGAGAGCTGAAGATGAAAAAACTTAATCCCACCACTCGCTGGCCCATCTCCTGGCTAGGATAATGCATGACAAGCCCACAAAATGCCCGTCATTATGACTGTTTTGGTGACAAATCACACAAAGCCTGCCCAATCACTTTCCCTCAACGTTAGCTACAGCTGCTTCTCCGTGTCACTGCTTTGTCAGATTAATGTCCTTGTGGTGTTTCAGGATATTATTTACCAATGATATACAAAAATAGCTGTACATCAGAGGATACATATGGTCTCAGGAAACAAACAAGAAATAAATAGTCTGTGCATTTAACAATGCAGCAGTCATTCCAACAGTGGTCTAGTCTGTCAGGCATTGAAAGTGATACTTATCATTATTGCCACAAAAAGACATAAAAGTTTATCAACTGAACTGTGAATGACATTTAGCTCTTGAAGTGATTTGTGAAACTTTGCCTGGTTTTATGAAGAGAATTTTCAAACCCAATGGTCTGCGTTTACATGTCTAACAGTTACACTATGAATATAAATTAATGCAATTATCATATCAAGCACTGATCTCACAGTACTTTGCTTAGCGTGGTCCTACTACAACTGTGAGAGTTGATGCAACAGCTAAGGCATTGTACACACATTAGAGAGCAGAATTTCAAACCCCGTTCAGCCATTCAAATTTAAACTTTCCATTGTTTCCCAACTCTATTGGAGCATATGCTGGGATTGACCCTTCACAAAGGATATGGCCAATTTTCATCCTATCCTCGTGAAATCCAAGCTTGTGCTCTGCTTCTAATGACTGGATCAAGCATTAATCTCCCAGCTTCCTTTGTTACTGGAAATGGTATGCCTTATATTCCTCTAGCTTGAAAAGCAGACCTATATTTCATTGTAGCCTCTGAACTGTAAAAAACTGCCGAGGGCTGAGCTTGTGTAGTACGCTTTTCTGCTGCTACACATATTTAGTGCAACTCGTTGCCAGTTCAGTGCCGCCAGAGTTGTCTTGTACTGTTCATCTGTAGTGATTGTTTTTGCTAGGGCCGTTTTGTTCGTGTTTCATTTTTTATGCTGACAAGTTTAAGTGAACAACATGCAGCTGTGAAATTTTGTTTTCTTCTCTGTAAAAATCCTGCTGAAACTGTTTTATCATTGATAACAGCTCGCCAATAGGATTTTATGGGAAAAGCTCAAGGGTACGAGTAATTTGCTCAATTTAAAAATTGTGACATGTTGATTGATGACAAAGCTCATCCTGGACGTCCATCAACTGCCCGAATAGACAAAAATATTGAAAAAACCCTAGAGCTTTGATCACAGACCGTCAACAGACAATTGATATCTTTCATAGATTAATGGGTTATCTTGGATGCTAATTTGTGCCAGACAGAAGACTGGTTCTTCCACCACAACAACACACCTGCACGCACAACCACACTCACCACACTAAGACAGTTTTTGTCTAAACATGGCATCGTTCTACCGTCCCACGTACCTTACTCGCCTGACCTGGCTCCATGAGGCTCTTCCTTATTTCCACGCATGAAAAGATTCTGATTTGACAACACTGAAGAAGTCAAGAAAAAAAAAGGAACAAGCTGTTAGTCATTTCTAAAGATGGCCACAAAAAGATGTTTAATACAACAGAAGCACTGGTGAGACAAAAGTATTAGTTGTAATGCAGAGTATTTTGACAGATGTATGGTTGTTTTGTAAACAATTTGAAAATATATAGCTTTTAAAAAGATAGTTCCATTTTATTTTTGGGTACGCTGTCTTATGAACCATTGTGCCAACTTGTCACTACCTGCCCCTCCACATACATTGCCACACATAAGATTCAATTTTCAGTACCAAGAGTGCTTTAGAACTGAACAGAGATCAAACTATGATCCTTTCAATGTGCACCTTAATTCTTCACAGTAACCAAGCTACACACATGATGAGGATCACGATATAGCTCTTCAACCAGTATGGTAACATGAGGATACATTTCAGGATAAATGGAAAATGCTGAATATAAATGTTTCGGAAGCAGCAATTATTAAATATTCAGACTCTGAATTTGAGACAATGGGTTTAGATACCAAACAAATGAAATGAAGAAAGGTAATTGTATACAAAACAGTCTTGTTTCCCAAAACTCTGATGCAATGAAAGATTTTCAAAACAGAATCAGACACAAGCAGATTAGAATTAAAAAGTCTGTCAAAATTGGAAGGTAGGGTTTTAATGCCTGGGTACTGACAAGATCCTTATAGGCTATGCACAAGCTCACATTGGAGTAGGCGGGGAAGGAAATCAGCTTGTTCATTTCATAGAAATCATTATAGCCTGTGGAGAAAATCACTACAATAAACTTGAGAGTCCATTGTTTTAACAACTCTGCAAACTTGCTTAGTGCCCACATTAGAGACTGAGGGGCAAGAACATGGCATAACCCACTGCAATTTTTTGCGTGAGCCATTCCAGCACTCTTCCGAGATGTTTCATTCTGAATGTAAAAAAGGGCCACACAGCGAATACCATGTAAGTCAAAACATAGATTTTTAGTTTAACAGTAATGAAGTAAACAGCCAAATTATTGTCCATGTAGTTTACATCATAATACCCTTGCCATCACTGACAGAGTTACATTATGGATACATTTCTTTATACTACCGTACAAAATGTGCATTTGAAAAGCCAGCCCATTGCCATTCAAGTGACACCTTTTATTTATTGAAGCAGTTTGAGGTGATTCCACTGAAGTCATTTCATCTGTTCACGATAACGATAATGTGTTTCACTAGTAATTGTACACAACACCCAAGGACGTTTGAAGATGTTCTAGATAAAATTCCCAGTTCTCAAATGTTTTCTGGGCCCAGCGTCTCTTGAATTGAAAGGCCTCTGGGTAACTGCCCTTAAATTAGCAAACTTGCAATTTAAGTTCAGCAGAACAGTAAAGTTCTGGCTGACACTTATCAGAAGTTTTGGGGGGTAAGTATCCTCTCATTTCAATAAAATATAATAAAACTATTCTTGACTGTCCTCAGTTAAATATGGGCTGATTTATTTTTATTTTTGGAAGGTTATCAGTTGCAATCATAAGCAAACACAACAAAGCGAAGGAAACTAAACCTACTTCCCTATTTCAATACATGTGTTTTTCAACCCACTTCAAGTCAATGTACCTAAACAAAAGCACACCACAAAATGTTACAAGATGGTAAATGATCTAATATATTCCACCTAAAACTGTTTCTGTATTCAATGGTGAGAACAAAAAAAGTTCAGTGCAAACAGCAAGTGAATACAATAGAACAGATACTGAAGAACAGAAGGTAATGGCAGAGAAGAAACAACTTTAGATGTGTACGAGTACAGTACGATCTTACTATCAAGAAGTATCTGGACGAAACACTACACCTGAAAGTTACATTAAGCACCCTATGCAACTGAAAGAGGTTTAGCTTCTTCACCACTGAAATAAATTTTTATGCACAAAAGCAAAAACATTTCAGGTTGTTTCCTATCCACTCTGAGTAAAATTTACTTTGGTTATACAGAAAAAAATATCATTTACATTGCAGAAGAGACAGTGATGCTTGTGAACGGAAATACCAGGATAATCCAAACACCAGTTATAAATATTTAGTGAAGTGCTTTGCATTCTGTCACCCACCAAACCTCACCATTCAGAATGTTTGACTATTACACCACTTTGGCCACACATTTACAAGTTAAGGAAAACAACATACTAAGAATATGGAAAATGGAATCTGAAGTAATGCTTATTATTTTCATCTGTGTGTTTTGTGAAGTTAAGAGCACCTATCAATTTGCACAGAAGATAAGATACTTTACTAATGCTTCCATACATCGACTCCAGGCACACATGTCTAAAAAATTAAAACTGTTACAAACTGAGTATTAATTGTCAGTTAAACATCTCCACAGTGTGACATTTGTCTGGAACTGTGTTTTGAGGTAATAAGCAAATAATTAAGGTAGTAGGTTCCATCGATGTTCCTTGTTGTTTTCTTGAGATGTCGCCACTCCAAGACCACAAAAGTTTCAGCTTAAAAATCTAATCCTTAGCTCAAAAGTAATACACACTTGTTCAAATTCCACAATAAAAATCACAGTGCTGTGCTGGGAAAGAGCAGTGGAGATAACTCATTATAGAGTGCAACCTAGTGTTATGTAAAAGTGTTGAGGTTAATATAAATTACAATAAAAATTTTCAGTCTGTAGACAATTATCATATAAAGCAGTTACAGGTACATAAGATAATGAGAATGAAAACTTAATATTTTGGAATCACGGGTAACAAACTTCTCAATTGTAACAAAATATTGTAAAAATACTGAAAAGTTGAACATTTTTAGAATTTTTGTGTATTTGTTTTGGGTTATTTACTACAACTGTATATTTGTGCACCAATTATGATTATTATGCTTGAATATTACTCTTAACAAATATTCAGGAGCAACTGTTTGTGGCAACAGCTGTTTCCAGAAATTAAATAAACTAAAAATGCCCTAAACCTTAAAGTTGTTTTGAACTCAGCACTGTCTTACCAATTATAGTCCTATTGAAGACAGTATGCCCTTAGTCTGAAACGATAAGGTACACTACATTCCCTTCTTGTATGTGTGTAGCAGGAAGTAGCAGTGATGATGATGTGGCGTGTCATTGTTCTGTACCTATAACTGAATTTCACAAACCAATATTTGGTTTGTAATGAAAATGGGAATGGCATACTGTAATACAACAAATTCATAACTCCTTTGTTTGTGTAAAAATATGCACGATAGCACCAAGATTTCTAGTTTACTTTCCATCACTTGTTTCAATGATTGCAATTTCTACAAAAGTGTGGGGAATATACAGGGCTAAGAAAAGGACGAGACAAGAAACAATTCAAAACATGACCATAGTTTATGTAACAAAAAGTCACTGTATCTTATGAAAGATTTAGTAAGTTACAAATTCCTAGACATCAACTTCTCTATGACAAATATTATTCACTGCAATTTGTAAGTATACTTATAACTAAATATTAACTGAAAATTGCACTAATCACATATTATTCTGACTAACAGATCATAAACAAGACATGAGGAACTGGGATGTCATGTCATAATACCATTGGCACTATCTCTTTAATAAAAAAAAATCATTAAAAAAGTTGATGTTACTCAGCAATTTGTGTCTGCAGAATCCAAGTTCATGCATATCGTTCACCGGTTTCAGCCTTCACTTAGCAAGTAATCGTATTTGTACTGGTCATAGTAAATGAATTACTACAGTTCACAATATTTTGTAATGTCCTACATATCTGAAACTTTAGTACTGACATTTGCTACCAGTAATCAGTTAAACATCATAAAAAACTATCATATTGCTGGCCTAAGTAGCAAAAAACAGTACCACTATGATATAAAACATGTTGTGGCAACAGTAGGAAAGGTGCCAAAAGTCTGACACTGTCTCCAGAGGTAAGTCAGGACAGAACATACAGCAATCACACCATGAATAGAGACAAAAATTAAGTCCATGACCACAAAGCCACTCATTTGAAAACTCAAACTGATGCTAAGTAACTATGAAAGAGAAACAACAAACAGTTTATAATGTCTCAATATTTAAAAAAAAAAAAATGTAATACTGACTCATTAAATGAACTGCAAATCTGAATGCACAACAGGTATTGTTATCTAAGAACAATTTTATGACTTATGACTCTGTATAAAATGGAAACCATGCAAAGCAAATGCCTCATGTAATGAACTTTTGTTTTTAAAAAAAAGTAAATAAAAAAAGCTCAAGTATTGTGGAAACTGAATACCACAAATTTTTTTGGCAGTTTATGATACTGTGCCAAAACAACACACAGTAATACAGTACCACAAAACAGTAACAGACTGACAGTGTTCCACATTTCGCAATAACAATACATAAAAGAAAGAGATAGACAGAAAATATGCAAAAAGAAGTAGTATGAACACTGTGCAATTTCTATTACTTCCCACCCCTCAGCATCTTGACTGAAAATATCTGATGTTAATGGAGCCAAGAATGTTCCGTTTTCTAAATCCCACTCTACTAACTACAGCAAAAACAATACTTGCCAGTTTTATACTAGCTAAAAAGCCATGACATGGTCATATAATAAAACATTTTGGTGAAAATTTAATTCACCAAAAACAAATCAAAATTTGTTTAAAAAAATTCCATGCTCATTTCAGCACTGCAATATCATTAACTTTCTACATGTGCACAGGCAACTTTCATGCTGCAACAACACCATAACAAAACAAAACACTTGCTGTACAACCATCAATGCAGTAAAGCCACAAAAATCATGCATAGAATATACAAAATGCCTCTGAAGGCAACTGCTGCTCAATGGCACAATCTGATACCCTTACAGTAATGGCACTTGAGGTCACTGACTGTGCAGTATGTCAGTTTAATTATTTTAACACTCTTGTAACGTAAACAGAATAAGCATTTTTAATGCACCATGACATGAAAATTCTCTAATGATAAAAAATGGTGTAGAATATTTGCAAAATTTAGTGATGACTATCAACCTCAACTGTCTTAATTCTCAGCCACAAAAATCAAGAAACTGCCTTATTTCTGGGAAACTTTTTAAAATTATTCTTCTGGAATAATTGAATTGTTGTTAGTCATTAAAAGCCTGTGCTCTGCAAGAATATGGATTTTCTCGCACAATTTTGATTTCAAAATGCATTGTATCAGAACCTTGCAAAGCAAGCCTTCAAGCAAAGGTAAATAATATTTTACATGTCACTTTTAGCTTTACGATAACCTGTGATAGCTTTCTGAAATATCCACAGAGGAAATGTGTGATAGAGCTTTCCTCTGTTTCAATCACCACACTGATGTTACAGCAAGTGCCACTACCGTTGAGGGTGTGAATGTGACATATGGGGGTGTGGAGGTGGGTAAGCAGCATGAGGTGGTGGTAGAGGTGATTGGCACGGCTGCTGATAGCCACCTGCTAGCAGCGGCCCTGGACTGGAACATGGGATGAGATGTGATGGAGGTGACTGGGTGTGAGAATGCGGTGGTGGAGCCATCATATGATGGTGTTGATGGGGAGATGGTGACCCTGGGTGCTGCTGGAAATGCTGTGCATGAGGATGTGGATGTTGCTGAGCCCCACCTCCACCTACATGTTGTGAACTACCGTACACCAGCTGTCTTACTTTCTGCTCCTCATCACCAATGTTGTACGTCAGCTCCGTCTCCTCAAACCCAGTAGCAGACATCCTCTGGTCGCCCCCAACACCCGAAGGTGGTGGATCAGGGGAATTCAAGCATGTCTGAATTAGAGCTTTCCCTGCTTCCGATGTTATCATCGGTTGCAGTTTTCTGGTAGCAAAAGTGTAGACATGGCCTGTCTCAGAGGCCACTAAAAGCATCACTTGGGTCCCTGTCAGTGTTGAAAGCTCATAAGCCTGTCAACAGGAGAGTGGAATCATAAGTTTCCTAAACAGCAGCAATATACTCAATAAGAGATTATCATTTACAAACTCTGTTAGAATACAAGAAACTAAATAATTCTTAGACGGAATTAAGAAATAACTCTGTATATATTCAACCTATATAGCGCACCGTGCGCTATGTTTGAGCCTAGGAATTTAAGTAAAATTAAAAAAAACGTGAATAAAGAACTGGTGTTCAGAACTAACAAATTAAAGTGTTTTATGCACCACGAAAACAAGTATTCAAATAAAAATAATGTACATAACTTCGAACTCTTCAATTATTCTTTAAATACCTTCAAATTATTGTTCACAGATTACATGATATACATTCTAAAATGGTTGACGCATGCCAGAGAGGTTATGTTTACCCACTGTATTTATATAAACATAACCAATTTGCACTGAAACAACACCGACAGAACTAATATTGTTTCAGCATGTATTTATTATATTTTGTCCTTGTTATTATGAAAAGCATTTTAGTTGTCATCAAACGTCTAATTTCACTGCCACTGCTGGTGCAAGAGCCAAGCTATCACGATAATCTCAATTGCACGAAAGGCACAGTGTTCCTTAAAAATGACTTACGGACCCACAATGTAAGATACATACAAATTACACGATACAATAAAAATAACTACTAAAAGAAAAAGCTCATACCTTCTTCATTATACCAGTCTTCCTCTTCGAAAAAGTTGTATATCGTCGAAGTTTGTTGTCAATATATTCCATCTTTATTTTAACGCGTCCCTTCGTCTTTTTACCATTCGGTGGCGGCGTCTTTTTCTGGGCCTGTGAGTAGCCCTCGTCCCCAATGTCAGTGCCACAGTCCGTTGATAAGCCCATCCCACTTTGAGATGACATGCTGGGTCTACCTGACACTTCTTGTTCAAAACACACATCTGAAGACGTTCGCTTCAGTCCACGAGTCATACCCGCACTGCAAGTACTTGGTAACGAAACTGAAGACCTTGACACTCCAGAAGTTAGAGACGTTGTAGGTCTCGCATGGCTTGTACTTCCGTATATTTCAGGCGGCGTTTCACCACTTAAAAGAGACATATTGTATCCCATATTAAAACGGGAATCTCTTCCCCCTCCTGTTGGTGTATCCATCACTGCACTGTCACTATTTACTTAACGTCATAATAAAAATCTGATTACTTCTCTCACTACCTTAACCTCTAAGCGTTCCGACACCATACGCACGTCACCAACACCACACGGCAACTGTTCGTAATTTGACCTAAGTTCTCCGCTAGCGCGCGGCTCGTGCGGCGAGTTGCTGAAGAAAGTAGTCCCAACTCTTAAAAGCAGTATCTACGTCACAATAAAACAAAATAATGTTTTAAATCTGTTTTGTAAAGGGTAATCCATTATTTGTTAGTACTTTCACAGTGTAACAAGGTGTAAAGCGTACAATATATTCGTTACTTTATGGTGGCGTATGAATACCTTGGCGCACAGACAGCCGGTCCCACTCCCATATTTAGAAGTCGCTGTTGCCAAATTAGGTAAACTTCTCCTAACATGGTAAACAAAGATCCACCCTTTCAGTCGAAAAATGAAGTTTGATACATGTTATGTTCAGTTCCTACCACATATTGTTTGCATCACGAGTTACGTTGCTCCTTTTACAGTTAAAGTCACGACGCTGCCAAAAATAGCGAATACTAGTCATTCTAATTTTTAACCTTGTGTATCTGGTTTCTGAAATAGAACCCAAATCCGTTTTAGCCGGTTTCTGAAGATTTGATCGTATCGTCATGCCGGCCAAGAAATTAGTGAGAATGTAAAAAAAAAAGGTAACACATTTGGTGAAGCTACTGAGCGCATAAAGTGCTGAGATAAGAATCTGTGAGGATTAAACTGAATTTAAAAAAAAAAAAGAGCTCCCTAAACTGTGGATGGATATTACACACAAGTATTTTATCCCTGAAGGAAGGGCATAGTTTGACTATTTCCAGCGAAATACTTCAAATATTTCTACGGCATGCGATGAATGCTGCACGCACACGTCAAGAAAATCTGTATATGAATAAATTCTGGCATTTTTTTTCACTTCATCTATGGAAACAATGGTAAGAAATTAGTCATTTTGTCTTCGACTGGGCGGCGGTAGCTTCTCATTGCGGTTTCAGTTGCAGGAGACCGTGGTAACAATTTATGCAGGAGACTGTGATAAGTGGTGAAGATTAAATGTATCTGTATTTTTGACATGCGAAATTACTTGGGTTTCATGTAGCACTGTATCATAAATTAATGGAACACAGCAACACTGCACCCGCAACAAATACCATTGGTAAGTTTCTTTCTCCGTAGTGGCTCATAGCTGTGAAAATGGACTGTTTACGAAGAAGTGCCAAATAGAAAGAATCGAGAAAAAAAGCTAATGATGAAGTAAGAGCCAGAATGAGGGCAAATGCGATAGTGATAGATAGAATTGAAAGAATATCATTAAAATTGTATGGACATTTGTTGCGAATGATCACCGGCGACCAAAGAAAACTTTTGAATGGAAACCACCTGGAAGTAGTAAACACAGCGGGCAGGGACGTTCTCAGAATGATCACGTAAATAAAATAGTGGAGTACCGCGGTGTACGCAAAGAGGATGTCCTAAAGAGAGAGGCTTGGCAGAAGATAACAGAAATACATCAAAATGTTGCTATCAATTGATCTTTGTATTAATTAATCATGTATAACAATAGTAACAATTTGTCTCGAAATTACAGCTGTCCCCAATAAAGAGAAAAGTGAGCCGCTCTGTTTTTGAAAAGGGAAACTGCTCTATGTTCGTTACTTACTTATTGCATTCAAAAGATAGTTCGCCTAAATCACTGCAGGCATATGTGAAGATGGTTCATTCAAGAGGGCCTTATCCGAAATGCTTCCCCGTTCTTGACCGTGTAAGACACCACTCTGTTCCCATTGCTCATGATGTTGACAGGTGGCTGAATTCTATCTACCCACTCTGCACCATAAAACATACTCTCTTCCTCTCCGACTGATGTTTCTCAAGTGAGACACAGTCATAACTGAAATGAACCTACACGGTACGCTTATTCTCAAGACTGCGATTATTTCCAGCGAGTTAAAAATAAGTCTTACATCAAACATTACGAGTAAACCCTTCTTCTTTCGTTCCCAATGGTGGAGCGACTGATTGGGATTATTGGTTGAGAAACTGGAAGGTTTTCGTTCTTGCGCCCAGGTACATATGAAAATAGTGATATAGATCGCAACAAGTGCATCGTGGAATTGATTCTTGACTTCAAAAATTCCTGCCGTCTTATGGGTTAGTCATGTTATATTCCCTGACAACGGAAAAAATTATCTTCGGTTCACAATGAATGAACAGTGTGGCATTTTGTTATCGCCGGTACATTATTCTTTGCGAGAATGTATAAACAAAACAGTATTGTGCATCAAGGGTAAACCGAATGAGGTTGCGCTGTTCGTAAGACTGGCCTTGTATAGCCCATGGGACGATGGAAGCTGTCTCCATGCGGTCTACCTGATTTACGCTTCCCGTGCTTTCCCTAAATTACGTCAGGTAAATGCCGAATGATTTCTACTACAAGGTCACGGCCGACTTCCTGCCGCGGTCCTTCACAAACTATGCCTGTAAGTATGTAAATGCCTGTATATAAGAATTAGATCTTTTCTTTAGACTGTAATAACACACCGCATCCAAAATCTTTGTAAAAGTGATCTGCAGAAGAATAAAAATACTGCTACTAGTAGTAGTATGAGCACTCTTGGTTTAGTTTATTGTCAGAGCTTCAGAGAACTTCGTCGAATACGTAGCACTGATGCGATAGAACTGCACAAGTATGAATTATGGTTCTGTCTCCGAGAGCTACAGCGACGCCTAACAACCAGGATTGTCATCTAAAGGCTCAGAAGTGTGCAGTTATTTCGTCAGTAGATGATGTTATGAGGGTTCCGAGGTTGTATTATATGTTATACACTAATGAGTGTAGAATTTAATAACTGGTCATGGTGTGGTTTAGTTAACAGAATGCAAAGAAGTCCATTTCAAATACTGTTCCCCATATTTTCTGGCAGGTATTTCTAGCCGCTACACTTTGGTTTCAACTTACGTTTGAGGAATTGACCGTCGACCGTAAGGAATACAGTAGCTCTCAGATTTCTCTACTAAGGATGTGGGACATGGATAAACTAAAAGAACCAGAGGTTGTACAGAGTTTCAGGGAGAGCATAAGGGAGCAATTAACAGGAATGGGGGAAAGAAATACAGTAGAAGAAGAATGGGTAGCTTTGAGAAATGAAGCAGAGGATCAAGTAGGTAAAAAGACGAGGGCTAGTAGAAATCCTTGGGTAACAGAAGAAATATTGAATTTAATTGATGAAAGGAGAAAATATAAAAATGCAATAAATTAAGCAGGCAAAAAGGAATACAAACGTCTCAAAAATGAGATCAACGGGAAGTGCAAAATGGCTAAGCAGGGATGGCTAGAGGACAAATGTAAGGATGTAGAGGCTTATCTCACTAGGGGTAAGATAGTTACTGCCTACAGGAAAATTAAAGAGACCTTTGGAGATAAGAGAACCACTTGTATGAACATCAGGAGCTCAGATGGAAACCCAGTTCTAAGCAAAGAAGGGAAAGCAGAAAGGTGGAAGGAGTATATAGAGGGTCTATACAAGGGCGATGTACTTGAGGACAATATTATGGAAATGGAAGAAGATGTAGATGAAGATGAAATGGGAGATACGATACTGCGTGAAGAGTTTGACAGAGCACTGAAAGACCTGAGTCGAAACAAGGCCCCCGGAGTAGACAACATTCCATTGGAACTACTGACGGCCTTGGGAGAGCCAGTCATGACAGAACTCTACCATCTGGTGAGCAAGATGTATGAAACAGGCGAAATACCCTCAGACTTCAAGAAGAATATAATAATTCCAATCGCAAAGAAAGCAGGTGTTGACAGATGTGGAAATTACCGAACAATAAGTTTAATAAGCCATAGCTGCAAAATACTAACACGAATTCTTTAGAGACGAATGGAAAAACTAGTAGAAGCCGACCTCGGGGAAGATCAGTTTGGATTCTGTAGAAATGTTGGAACACGTGAGGCAATACTGACCTTACGACTTATCTTAGAAGAAAGATTAAGGAAAGGCAAACCTACGTGTCTAGCATTTGTAGACTCAGAGAAAGCTTTTAACTATGTTGACTGAAATACTCTCTTTCAAATTCTGAAGGTGGCAGGGGTAAAATACAGGAAGCGAAAGGCTATTTACAATTTGTACAGAAACCAGATGGCAGTTATAAGAATCGAGGGATCATGAAAGGGAAGCAGTGGTTGGGAAGGGAGGGAGACAGGGTTGTAGTCTCTCCCCGATGTTATTCAATCTGTATATTGAGCAAGCAGTGAAGGAAACAAAAGAAAAATTCGGAGTAGGTATTAAAATCCATGGAGAAGAAATAAAAATGTTGAGGTTCGCCGATGACTTCGTAATTCTGTCAGAGACAGCAAAGGACTTGGAAGAGCAGTTGAACGGAATGGACAGTGTCTTGAAAGGAGGATATAAGATGAACATCAACAAAAGCAAAACGAGGATAATGGAATGTAGTCGAATTAAGTCGGTTGATGCTGAGGGAATTAGATTAGGAAATGAGACACTTAAAGTAGTAAAGGAGTTTCGCTATTTGGGGAGCAAAATAACTGATGATGGTCGAAGTAGTGAGGACATAAAATGTAGACTGTCAATGGCAAGGAAAGCGTTTCTGAAGAAGAGAAATTTGTTGACATCGAGTATAGATTTAAGTGTCAGGAAGTCGTTTCTTAAAGTATTTGTATGGAGTGTAGCCATGTATGGAAGTGCAACATGGACGACAAATAGTCGGGACAAGAAGAGAATAGTAGCTTCCGAAATATGGTGCTACAGAAGAATGCTGAAGATTAGATGGGTAGATCACATAACTAATGAGGAAGTATTGAATAGGATTGGGGAGAAGAGAAGTTTGTGGCACAACTTGACCAGAAGAAGGGATCGGTTGGTAGGACATGTTCTGAGGCATCAAGGGATCACCAATTTAGTATTAGAGGGCAGCGTAGAGGGTAAAAATTGTAGAGGGAGACCAAGGGATGACTACTCTAAGCAGATTCAGAAGGATGTGGGTTGCAGTGGGTACTGGGAGATGAAGAACCCTGCACAGGATAGAGTAGCATGGAGAGTTGCATCAAACCAGTCTCAGGACTTAAGACCACAACAACAACATTGAATAAAAATCAGTATCTTGGCGATATTTTGCTTCTGATCCGCTTTTAGAAAGGAAAATATGGCAGAAACTGAAGGGTAGTCAATTTGCTTATAGAGGAACTTCTTAGATATTTTAGTAACAACAATACATTTTACAAGACTGCAGTGCAGATTTCTCGAAAAGTGTTACAGAACTGCGCACGTTTAATACAGCGGATGAACGATGTTCGGTCAACGATTTCAGTGTC
Organism: Schistocerca gregaria; assembly: GCF_023897955.1. Classification (NCBI taxonomy): domain Eukaryota; kingdom Metazoa; phylum Arthropoda; class Insecta; order Orthoptera; family Acrididae; genus Schistocerca; species Schistocerca gregaria. The sequence continues at coordinate 48,834,545 of NC_064931.1, forward strand.
CTAAAGGAAGAAAATTTACCGTTTCTCGCTGTGTCTGTATCGAGTTCACTGGAAATAGAGCACAGGCTTGGACCGGACAGAAACTGACAGCAGTGGCCACGTTAACCGAACAATCCCTATAATTGTCTTAAGTTAGTCATGTATGTCGACGAAAGCCAGTAAGGGATTTGAGCACACTACCAAATTAGTGTACCGCTTCACTCTGTCTGTAGTGTCATAGAATAGGCGAACCTGTTAGTGGCACACAGATGTTTGTTGACCTGTGTTTATTGTATTGCACCTATAGGCTCGCAGAAACTAATTCCCCCTCCCCTATTATGTCCGTAACGGTTTACGTGTGCATGAAACGAACACAGTATAAAAGCACATGACGAGCTAATCACTATCTACTCAAGAAGAAGTTAGTTTTCGTCCAGTGTTCATTACAGCTGTGCACTTCAAGTAGTCTGTCATTGGTGTGAAAGTTATCATGTGAGGAGAAAAGTGAATTCAGACCAGCGGATCGTGCCAAATAACCTTTGTGTACCACACTGTATTCTTTCAGCTTTCCCCAACCCATCTTTTTTTATTCTTTTGCAGTTCACCCTACTACATTTTTTTCCACTTTACTGTTATAAAATAATGAAACTATAGTACATTCTAAATACTACTGAAAACCTGCTGCCGGCCGCGGTGGTCTCGCGGTTCTAGGCGCGCAGTCCGGAACCGTGCGACTGTTAAGGTCGCAGGTTCGAATCCTGCCTCGGGCATGGATGTGTGTGATGTCCTTAGGTTAGTTAGGTTTAAGTAGTTCTACGTTCTAGGGGCCTAATGGCCACAGCAGTTGAGTCCCATAGTGCTCAGAGCCATTTGAACCAATTTTTTGAAAACATGCGAAGTTCGAGTAAATAGGAAATCAAGTTTGTTTGCGTGACCAACATCCGTTGCAAGCACTGAAATATTAATTTTGTAAATAAAAATCGTCTTTTTTGTAGCAAGAAGAAAACTGTCACATTCAGTGTATAATAATATAAAAATACGCAGTTTCAATGTCTTCTGTAGCTTATTTTCCTTGCTTCTGACCTCTTAATTTCCTTTTAATGTGTCAGTTCGTTATATTGACTGAAAACGCCAGGATTCATATACATTACGTGCACGTAAATTAATGCTGTTGCTCAAATTTATGTGTGAGTTGTTTTACTGACTCTTTATCATTGGGAATTCAAGCACAGGACGTGCCATAGACGCACGGCACTACAGCAACTTACAACAGATACAAATTGAAAATAAAGTTAATAGAACATCGTGGTATGACGACGCCCCACAGATAAACAGATTCGTTCACACCGTACAGGACATCAGTGTCATAGCTTATTGCGTGGAGACACAAAGGCTGAACTTATCTTCCCATACATCCATGTTGTGCACCCCAAGATTTGCCAGCTTTAGGACGTTGTAGCCCTGGCCCCGGGCCCATGTTTTCTGAAACTAAACCCAGCCAACTGAAGTCACGAATACCATTAGTCTTATACCAATACAGTCATTGTATTAATAATTATTGCTGCTGGAGTTTTCGAAGAAACCAGGTAAGCTACAAATATTAAAGAAGAAAATTACTTACGGGCATTTGAAGAGTGGAAATGGAAAACTTTCTAAGTGCTATTTTTCCACAAACGCGTTTTCAGTGCTACTGCGCTTTCGGTATTTTGTTGCACGTCCCTAAATTTAATCTCGGCATCAAACCACGGAGAAAGTCTTTCAAACATGTATTAGTAGATGGCGTGTAGTCTTTGAGTCAAACAGTGCTTCCCTCTTGCATTCCAAAATTTAAAAGATATGAGGAGTGATTTTTGTTTCCTACAGTTCCACTATTTTTTAAAAAATCTAATGCTTTATTTCTGTACTTATATTATCACAAACAAAATTTAGTGCCGCAGTACTAATGGCACTTGGACCAAAAACTTTCTTCCTGCTATCTAGTCGAAAACTGACATTCCTGAGGCCTTGATTTTTGCACAGAGTCCAAGCTGATTTTTGCAAATAAGAAACTAGCAGTCAGCCACTGTTAATAATGCTATTTACCTGTATTTACATAAATAGCACCATTACCGGTTTCGAAACGACAGTTCAGCTTCAGACGGCCGTTTACGTTCACATTAATTTTGTTGTTGTTTACATTAGTTGTTGGAATAAAAACAGGTATTAACTAATATAAACAATAACGGATATAATAGAAACGTGAACCACCGTCAGAAGATGAACTTGTCAGTTCTAAATAGCTAACGGCGCTATTTGTGCAAATAAATAGCGTTATTGGCAGTGGCTGATTGCTGTTTTCTTGTTTTTTATTGGCACACACAACCAGTCATCTTCCTGGTATGACACTTAGAACGTACTTAACAAAGTATATACACTAACGGAAAAAATCCCAACATAAAAAAATGATTAATGAGAGAAACGAAATTTGAGGAATAGATTTGTCTAGATAACATATTTGAGTGATAAAGGTTTCAAGATCATAGGTTAAAGTAAGCGAGAGAAAAGCTACTGCAAATTTGAAATGTTGGTACATTAACAACCGGTGTAATCGCCAGAATGTTGAACGCAACCATGTACATGTGCATGCATTTCGTTGTATAGGTGCCGCATGTCCGTTTGTGGGATGGAGTTGCATGCCTGTTGCACTTGGTCGGTCAGTACAGGAACGGTTAATGCTGGTTGTGGATGACATTGGATTTGTCGTCCGATCCTGCTAGGAAAAAAAAAAAAACCGAATGCTGTTCGTGAATGGCAGCATAACAGGTCGAATCACCAGGCTAACGTACAATTTTGCAGCCACGGTGCGTGGAATAACCACGAAAGTGCTGCTGCTGTCATACGAAGTCGCAGCTCAGATCATTACTTCCGGTGTAAGTCCAGGGTCTCTAGCACGCAAACGGGTTGGTTGCAGACGCTCAAATGGTCTCCTTCGAACAAACACACGGCCATCACTGGATCCGAGGCAGAACCAGCTTTCATCAGAAAACACAACAGATCTCCACTCTGCCCTCCAATGAGCTCTCGCTTGACACCACTGAATTTGCAAACGGCAGGGGTTTGGGGTCAGTGGAACGTACGCTACAGGGAGACTGACTCGGAACTGTCCTTGAAGTAACCTATTTGTAACAGTTCTCTGTGTCACTATGGTGCCAACTGCTGCTCAAACTGCTGCTGCGGACGCCGAACACGATGGTCTTCCCTCTCGGTAGCACTACTTGGCCGCTCTTCGTGCAACCGTACCTGCCCGTGACCACCACTGCCGGCAATCTGTACTGAAATGCAGGAGGATCTGCAGCGAATTGACGCATGGTGCACGGAATGGCAATTGAATCTCAATGTAGACAAGTGTAATGTGATGCGAATACATAGAAAGATAGGTCCCTTATCATTTAGCTACAAAATAGCAGGTCAGCAACTGGAAGCAGTTAATTCCATAAATTATCTGGGAGTACTCATTAGGAGTGATTTAAAATGGAATGATCATATAAAGTTGATCGTCGGTAAAGCAGGTGCCAGACTGAGATTCATTGGAAGAATCCTAAGGAAATGCAATCCGACAACAAAGGAAGTAGGTTACAGTACGCTTGTTCGCCCACTGCTTGAATACTGCTCAACAGTGTGGGATCCGTACCAGATAGGGTTGATAGAAGAGATAGAGAAGATCCAACGGAGAGCAGCGCGCTTCGTTACAGGATCATTTAGTAATCGCGAAAGCGTTACGGAGATGATAGATAAACTCCAGTGGAAGACTCTGCAGGAGAGACGCTCAGTAGCTCGGTACGGGCTTTTGTTAAAGTTTCGAGAACATACCTTCACCGAAGAGTCAAGCAGTATATTGCTCCCTCCTACGTATATCTCGCGAAGAGACCATGAGGATAAAATCAGAGAGATTAGAGCCCTCACAGGAGCATACCGACAATCCTTCTTTCCACGTACAATACGAGACTGGAATAGAAGGGAGAACCGATAGAGGTACTCAGGGTACCCTCCGCCACACACCGTCAGGTGGCTTGCGGAGTATGGATGTAGATGTAGATGTAGATGTAGAATCTGCCTAGTCTTTCACTAATATCTCGTAGCCCTATTACACAATCTTGCTCAAACACTGCGAGTTGCTGATAAAGGTGTCGCCCTCGTCTTAAAGGCATTCTTGACTAACATCAACTCACTACGTCTAGTCTCAAAGGTAACTGACGCTCACGACCACTACAGCGGCTATTTAAAGCCCTCTTATGCGACCTGCACGAAATATGAATAAAAGTCATCTTTCAGATGCAGAAACATGCCAATCAACCTTTGTTTTGTGTCGCATAACTTCTCCTTGCTGCTTGGATTTTTTTCTGTCAGTGTTTTCTAATTTGTCTCTTTTTTTTTTGCGGTGAGGCAGCGAGCAGCATAATTATGTGGTGGTAGAAACACTTCCAATTTTTTGGATACAAGTAGATTATGAACAAACAGAGATACATTGTTTTTTCATTCGCCTGGTAAAAGTCAGACTTGGCGCTTAGAACGTTTTCCATTGGCGCTACTCATCCGTCCTTTGACAAAGCAACAGTCGCCAACAAAGTATTTCATATCGCGTAAGCTATATTGGAATGACCTAAACATTCATCAACCTCAGTATAATCAGCTAATTGAGAGCACATCTGAGTGAATGTCCTCTTCACAACACTCATCTACGAGGGAACTTCGGAATGTAAGTTTCACATGTCATCCCACGCTAAGACCATTACGCAACTAGGGTGGGGCATTGGCACGGGAAAGTACGTACATGTTCTGGATTTACTGCGGACACAGTTTTTGTTGTGGTACGGATAACAAGTGCATCACAGTGTGAGAGTAAATTGGGGAGGGGGAGGGTAACTGTAAATGTATTCCTCAAAGGAAATACGCGTGACAGTACGATTTTTGTGGGCAAAAGGTCAAAACTGTTCACAGATTCGCAGCGAAGTTCTGTCGATAGAGTAACCAAATGTAATGTGACGACTAGCCGCAGTGAACTAGTGTCAATGATTAGACCGAGGTCACACAGAGGCGAGCGACGTTTATGGGGAAGGAAGACCATCGACGTTGACCAGAGACAATTATGTACGGGCATTAGAGGAACTGCTTCGAAGCAGTCGCAAATTTTTCGACGATGTGGACGTTCATACAGCTGTTCCCCAATGGGTCCGTGACCGAGCAGCGAATTTCTATAGTCGAGGAATTTAACGACTAGTAGAACGTTTCGACTGTTATTTACACAGACTTGTTGCCCATCTTGTGGAATAGTGATGTATCTTTCTCACTTTGAAGCGTAGTGCAGCATTCAAAAGTTAATTGGGATGCGAAAGTAATGTGTAATTTACTTCTTTAATTTCGCTGGTAATTCCGGGTTTGGCCAAGAAAACAGGAATTTGAGCTTCCTCTACGTGACTGGCAGAGGTTCACTCTCATCCACAATGACCGCGGACGTGTGGCTCCACAACGAAGCAGTAGCGCCATCATCGAAGTGACGCCTGTGTTGACTGCTTGGTTGAGTTGGGGGAAGAGACTGAACAGCGAGGTCATCGGTCCCATCGGATTAGAGAGAGATGGGGAAGGAATTCGGTCGCCTGTGTGCCTACGGATATGGTGCAGAGGAATACATAGTGAATCCACTGCGAACATACAGAGGTTGGATAAAATGTAGAAATACCGCGATAAATACACGATGGAACGTAAATAAGATGCTAGGCAAACGTGCAGGTTGTGCAGCACGAACGCCACCCGTTCAATGTCCTCAATACGTTGCAAATGTCAGTCACGATCACAATACCGTTCTGTGTGCATTATGTTGGAGCCAATTGACTTGGAACAAGGGCAAATGGTTCATGCTTGTATGGTGGGTGCTTTCGTAGCCACGGTAGCTGGTGTTTGGTGTTTCGAGAGGCACCACAGCGAAGGTTTCCACCGCATACAGGGAAAGTGAGAAAATATCAGCCGCTGTCACAACGCGGTCGGAAGTGTGTGTCAAATGATCGTGACGGACGGTCACTGAAGAAGACTGTGACGAAAACTAAGACGGCAACAGGTGCAGAATTGTGTAGCACTCGCGAGCCCTGTCAGCACAAAAACAACGCGAACGGAGCTCCGAAAGCTGTGAATTTGCAGGACGAACTGGAATTCCAAAACCTCACACCATTGAATCAAATGCCCATAACAGGAAGACGTCGTGCCGAAGCCGTAAAACCTGGACTATGGAGGAATTGGAGAAAGTCATTTGGCGGGGTGAGTCTTGTGCGCACTGTTTCTAACTTCTGGCCCAGTTTACGAAACATTGCGGGAGTTCGGTGACTGTTTGGGCAGCCACATCGTGGTATACCGTGGGCCCCGTGGGTACTCCGCAAGGTAGCATTACTGCTCACGATTGTGTTGAGCATTTTGGCTCATTAGGTCCATCTCGTGGTACAATATTCGTTCTCCGGCAGTGATCCTGTGTTCCAAGACGACAAGGCCCCAGTCCACTCAGTTCGCATCGCCCAGGACTGGTTTTGTGAACACAAGGAGGAATTGTCGCATTCTATGGGCACCACAGTCACCAGATCTCAATATTATTGAGCGTTTCTGGTATACTTCGGAGAGGAGGGCGCGTGATCGCTGTCCACCTCCATCGTCGTTACCAGAACGGTATAAGATTCTCTTGACAACTACACACACTCGTATTTATCCATTCCGAGCCATCTGGAAGTTATTTTGAATGCCAACCGTTTTCCTACACTGTATTAGGCACGATAATGTGTTGTGTTTTTAGTGTTTCCACATTTTTGTCACATCCTGTAACTGTCGACTGACATGAAAATTGTGGTTCTCTTGTAGGTTGTATGACTGTGCCTTTCTGTGTATTCAAAACTGGCTCACCAAGCGCAAAAGTATTTCAGAAATTTCATTATTCTTACTTATTTCTCGGTGTTGAGTTTTTTAACGTCAGTGTAACTGCAGAGGTCAGATTCTTTTTTAAGATTATTGCGCATAGTAAGCCTTGTGTTAATTCAAACTCTATTTCTATTTATTATTGTTTTATTTATACGTCAAGTTCCGTCGGACTAAATTGAGGAGCAGTTCTCCAAGGTTATCGAACATGTCAGTACATGAACTTACAGCATACAAGTAATAACATATAAAAATAAAATGTTTATGAACCCAAAAAAAATCAATCCATAAGTTTAAGTAAACGCAATCGACAATACAACAAGAATCATCTTAATGTTTCAAGGAACTCCTGGACAGAATAGAAGGAGTGACCCATGACTAAATTCTTCAGTTTCTATTAGAAAGCGTGTGGATTACTGCTAAGACTGTTGAATTCCAGCGGTAGCTTACTGAAAATGGATGCAGCAGTATACTGCATACCTTTCTGAACAAGAGTTAAGGAAGTCCGACCCAAATGCAGGGTTGAAAGCTGCTTATTCTTGGGAATCAGCTAATATTGTCAATAAGAAATGACAGTAAGGAATTAATATATTGAGAGGCCAATGTCAAAATAGCCAGACACGTTAAAAGGGGTCGGCAAGAGGTTCGTGAAATTACACCAATTATTTCCTGAACCACCCATTTCCGAGACAAAAATATTCTTTTAGAATGCGAAGAGTTACCCTAAAATACAATACTATTCGACATAAGCGAATAAAAATAAGTGAAGTAGACTAATATTCGTGTCGGATAATCACTCACTTCAGATACCATACGAATAGTAAAAATGGCAGCATTAAGTCTTCAAACAAGATCCTGAATGTGGGCTTTCCACGACAGTTTACTACCTGTGTTAACACCTAGAAATTTGATCTGCTCCGTTTCACTAATTACATGCCCATTCTGTGAAATCAATACGTCAGGTATTGTTGATTTGTGTGTTAGAAACTGTAATAACTGAGTCTTACTGTGATTTAGCTTTACTTTATTTTCTACAAGCCATGAGCTTAGGTAATGAACTGCACTATTTGAAACCGTGCCAGTGTTGCACACAACATCCTATGCTACCAAGCTAGTGTCATCAGCAAACAGAAATATTTTAGAGTTACAAGTAATACTAGAGGGCATATCATTTTTTACAAATAAGGAATAGGAGTGGCCCCAACACTGATCCCTGGGGCAACCCCCCCCCCCCCCCCCCATTTAACCATTCCCCACTCAGACCCCACATCACAGCCATTCTCAACACTGTGAATAATGACCTTTTGCTATCTGTTGTTAAAGTAAGAGGTGAACCAATTGTGAGCAACTCCTCGTATTTTGTAATGGTCCAACTTATGGAGCAATATTGTGTTAGCAACACAATCAAATGCCTCAGTTAAATCAAAAAATATGCCTAGGGTCCGAAACCTTTAGTTTAACCCGCCCAGTACCTTACAGAGAAAAGAATATAGCATTTTCAGTTGTTAAACGACTTTTAAAGCCGAACTGTACATTCGATAGCAAGTCGTGTGACATAAAATGATCAATTATCCTTACATACACAGCCTTTTCAATAACCTTAGCAAACACTGAAGGCATATAAATAGGTCTAAAATTTTCTACGTTATCCTTTTCTCCCTTTTTATAAAGCTGCTTTACAACTAAATACTTTAATAATTCAGGAAACTGAGCATTCCTAAAGGAAAAATTACAAGTATGGTTAAATACAGGGCTAACAAGAGCAGCACGGTACTTTAATACTATGGTAGGCACTCCATCATATCCATGAGAGTCCTTAGTCTTCAGTAATTTAATTATTGTCTCAATCTCTCCCTTGTCTGTATCACAGAGGAGTATTTCAGACATCAATCTCGGAAAGGCATTTGCCAAGAAAGTTATATGATTCCCTGTAGAAACTAAATTTTTATTTAACTCACCGGCAATGCTGAGATAATGACTGTTAAATACTGCACATACATCTGATTTATCAATCACAGAAATATTTTTACTATGAACTGACTTTATATCGTCGACCTTGTGCTGCTGACTTCCTTCAAAATGACCATATGGTTTTAATTTTATCCTGTGAATTAGCTATTCTATTTGCATACCACATACTTTTTGCCTTCCTAATGTTTAAGCCCCTTACAATACTGTTTGTAATGGGCTACTGTAGCTTGATTGTGACTACTTCTAACATTTTGATATAATTCCCGCTTTGTTCTACATGATATCCTTATCCCACTAGTCAATCACCCGGGTTGCCTATTACTGCTAGTACCCCATTTAGAACGTTCTAATGGAAATCAACTCTCAAAGAGCATGATAAATGTGTTAAGGAAAGCGTTGTATTTATCATCTATGTTATTGGCACTATAAACATTCTGCCACTTTCGTAGCTTGACAATGTTTGGAAAACTCTCTATTGCTGTTGGATTAACTTTCCTACATAGTTTGTAATTATATGTGACATATGTTTGAGTACAAAATCCTTCTAGTGTTAAAATTTGTGCATCATGGTCTGAAAGGCCATTCACCGTTTTGCTAACAGAATGTCCATTTAGTAATGAGGAATGAATAAAAATATTGTCTACGGCTGTGCTACTGTTCCCCTGCACTCTTGTTGGAATAAAACATAGTGTGTATTAGATCATATGAATTTAGGAGATCTACCAACATCCTTTTTCTTGCACCATCATATACAAAATTTATATTGAAGTCTCCACATACAAATAATTTCTGGTACTTCTTATAAAGTGAATCAAGAAACCTCTCTAATTTGAGCAGGAATGCTCCGAAGTCTGAGTTAGGGAACCTATAAGCAACAATTAGAAGTTTAGTTTAACTAAATTCAACTGCCCCTGCACAATATTCAAATATCTGTTCAGTGCAGTGCCATGATACGTCTATGGAATCAAATGGAATACTGTTTTTTAAGTACATGGCCACTCCCCTGCTCCACAAGGAACTCCTTGAAAAATAGCCAGCTAATCTGTATTTGTGGGACAAGCATTAATGTATGTATGTATCCTGGAGGAGAAAGCCTCTGAGTTGTCAAATTACTTAAGTGATGCTGCAATATATCAATAATTTCAGACTCAACATATATAAGCAGTTCACTGACTCTATCTCTAATACCTCTTATATTTTGATGAAATATGCTAATTCCTTCTCTACTTGGAAACAAGATGTCCTCTGAAGGAGAGCCCTTCGTTACAGGGACTTCCTTTAAGCAGGTATACCTGTCAGTTGACTTCAATCTAAAAAGGGTGCAGCTATAACACCAACTACTATAGGAATTTTTCCTTGATTGATCCCACCACCACCCACTACAATGTCACCTATAAGCTTTGCCAGCCTCCTCTTCCTATACCTATTGAGGTGCAGGCCACGCCTAGTGAAACCTGATCTACTGATGGACCTAACTGGCACCACTGAAATGTGACCCTTGCCCTCTTGCCACCAGTGCCTTCTCCAGCCCCATGTTAACGTGCCTAACAGCCGCATTAACATGAGGCCGAACATGACACTGAACAAGCTGTATGAAATGCACATTACTGCCACCAGTGTGAGTAGCTATCTTTACCAGGTCACCACCTACATCATATTCCCTGTCCATATCAAGACTGTTCTCTGCTCCACCCACTATCACTATCTGACCTTCTTTCATAAAATTCCTACATAAATACCCTATGCTGTCAGTGACCTGAGCCAACTCTGCACTACGCTTCACAATGCTGGTGACCTGGTACTCACTCCCCAACACTTTCTGCACTGCTGGTCCACACCTCTACCATGTGAATTACCTAGCAGCAGAACCTTCTTCTTCCTGTTAGACTTTGCAACTGACCTAGGCTTCCTAACTGCTGACGACTGCTGCATGTTCCCTACATCTAAAGCTACAAGAGGCTCCTCTCCACTCAAATCTGACAGTTGGTAAAACCTATCGCATATCTGCAAAGTATAACTGTCTAAATACCTCCTCCTCCTCTGACGTGTTTTTTATTTCTGGTTAGTTTTATTGCACAAGTACCTAGTTAATATGCTTGTGCACAGGTAACTCAGTATGTCCTACCTCTATCTATACTGAAGGGCCAAATCAACTGGTACACCTGCTTAATATCGTGTAGAGCCCCTGTGAGCACGTAGAAGTGCCGCAACATGACGTGGAATGGACTACACGTATGTCTTGAGTAGTGCTGGAGGGAATTCACACCATGAATCCTACACGGCTGTCCATAAATCCATAAGAGTACGAGGGGGTGGAGACCTCTACTGAACAGCATGCTGCAAGGGATTCCAGACATGTTCAATAATGTTCATGTCTGCGGAGTTTGGTGGCAAGCGGAAATGTTTAAAATCAGAAGAGTGTTTCTGGAGCCATTCTGTAGCAATTCTGGTCGTGTAAGGTGTCGCATTGTCCTGCTGTAATTACCCAATTACGTCGGAATGCACAATTGACATGAATTGCTGCAGGTGATCAGACAGAATGCTTACTTACGTGTCACCTGCCAGAGTCTATATTATATAGACGTGTACACGCCCCACATCATTACAGAGCCTCACCAGCTTGAACAGTCCCCCACTGACATTCATGAGGTTGTCTCCATAGTCATACACGTCCGTCCACTCAATACAATTTGGAACGATAGTTGTCGAACCAGGCAACATGTTTACAGTCATAAACAGTCCAATGTCGATGTTGACGGGCCCATGCGAGGCGTAAAGCTTTGTATCAAGCAGTCATCAAGGGTACAAGAGTGGTCCTTCGGCTCTGAAAGCCCGTATCGATGATGTTTCGTTGAGTGGTTCACATGCTGACACTTGTTGATGGCGTAGCATTGAAATCTGCTGCAATCTGCGGAAGGGTTGCACTTCTGTCACGCTGAACGATTCTCTTCAGTCGTCGTTGGTCCCATTCTTGCAGGATCTTTTTTAGGCCGCAAAGATGTCGGAGATTTGATGTTTTACCGGATTCCTGATATTCACGGTACACTCATGATACTATCGTACAGGAAAATTACCACTTCATCGCTACCTCGAAGATGCTGTGTCCCATCGCTCGTGCACCGCCAATAACATCACGTTCAAGCTCACTTAAATCTTGATAACATGTCATTGTAGCAACAGTAACCGATCTAACAACTGCGCCAGACACTTGTCTTATGTAGGCGTTGCCGACCGTAGCGCCGTAGTCTCTCTGTTTACATCTCTCTGTATTCGATAGTGCATGCCAATACCGGTTTCTTTGGCGCTTCATTGTATACGAGGTGTGATTGGAAAGTTTTAAGTATGGATCCGCTACTGCTTACTGGTTTGGCGGGCACGTACACGGAGGGTCGGGAGTGAGTCATTGCCTTGTCCTTGAATGACCTCTGACAGGAAACTGCGTTTCCTTCATTCATTTCATTGTCGCAGCTGGTTGACTATACGCCTGTCAGGGCTTGTTGCCGGATTCTATCTGCCTGAAAATGCACGAGAAAACGGAGCAAATAGTTTGTGTGAAATTTTGTTTTAAAACCGGGAAATCAGCTTCTGGGACTTACGAACTATTAAAACAGCTTTTGGAGATAATTGTACGAACCATAAAAATGTTTTTGTCTGGTTCAAAAGATTTGAAAATGGCTGCGAATCATTTAAAGATGAACCATGGTCTGGTCGTCCTTTCACCTCAAAAGCGAATGAAAATATTCTGAAAGTTTGCGATTTAATGCGCTCTGGTCGTAGACTTACAATTAGTTAGATGGCTAATGAACTTAATTTAAGTTTCTATGCAGCTCAGTAGATTTTAACTTAAGATCTGAGCATGCATCGAGTGTCCACAATTCATTCCAAAAGTGTTGTCAAGTGACCAGAGACAATACCGAGAACTAAAAATGACCCACATTTGTTAAATAGGGTAATTACAGGTGAGGAATCGTGGGTATATGGATATGACCCTGAAACCAAAGTGCAGTATTTGCAGTGGAAGACTCTAGGTTCACCACAACCGAAAAAGCACGGCAAAGTCGGTCGAAAGTGAAGACAATGTTGGTGACGTTTTTCGATTCTACCGGTATTGTGCGTCATGAATTTATCCCTGGAGGACAGACAATTAACCATGAATACTACGAATGTGTCCTTGTGTCCTTGAGTTTTGCGTGAAAAGGTGCAGAAGAAAAGGCCTGCATTGTGGAAAGACAGCGTGACAATGCTCCAGCTCATCGTGCCTTCTCCATCGTTGAATTTTTGACCAAATTCTAAATTTCTGTGCTTCCACAACCGCCATATTCCCCTGATTCTGCCCCTGCGGACTTCTACCTGTTTCCTAGACTGAAATTTGCACTAAGAGGGAAGCGACGTGACTCCATTAAAGACATCCAGGCAAATACGGAGAGCGTCACTTCAGGATAAAAATTTCCAGGAATATTTCCAAAAGTGGACATACCGTTGGTGTTGATGTGTTCAGTCAGAAGGGGACTATTTTGAAGGAGATGCATCACAGTAGCATGTAACGACCACCACTGTACAGTTACAAGCCCATTCTTAAAACTTTCCGATCACACCTCGTATGATGCCCATTTCATCACTGAGCAATTGGTTGGTTTAGAAACACGTGAAGCTTGGGTTAGTGTAATGCCTGTGAACATGGACATGGAAAATTACATTTCATTTTCTAATAGGGTTAATACAAAGATCAAGCCACGGTCCCTGAATTAATTAAGATGTAGGCACCAATTCAGAAACTTGCTGAATCTCTGCACCATGCTATGCATCTTACATGAGGTGCATATCCCAATGATGTAGAGTTTCAGCTTTTTTACGAAGAAGGGGGTATTCCCATACGAATACCTCGATTCGATGGAGTAACTCGGAGAAACTACACTGTCCAATATATCCATCTTCTCCAGTAATCTTACATGTGATAGCATACAACCTGGATTCTGCTTTTCACTACATTGCATCTGAGTTGTCATGTGTTCCATGCGTTAGGACACAGTGGTCAAACTTTTGACCGATGATGACATAATGCAGTACTTTGCGCACAGGATTCGAATGGGACTATCAGTCTGTACATAGACACACCAAGGAAAACACCACGCTAAAGCTCACTTAAACCTTGATAACCTGCCATTTTAGCAGCAGTGACTAATCTAACAACTTCGCCAGACACTTGTTGTCTAATACATTCGGTGATTCACGTTTTGTTGTTGAGTTATATGGACATATATTGCAACAATGTCTACCTTCTGATGGATTTTGTGGATGTCTAGTGATGAAATCGCCACATTAATTGACAGTGTCTCAACTGTGGCATATACACTGACGTGACAAATGTCATGTGCTAGCGATATGCACATATATCCATAGCGGTAGTATCGCGTCACATGGTAGAAATGGGCAGTTGTGTTGGTGGAGCTGTCATTTGTACTCAGGTGATTCATGTGAAAAGTATTCCGAAGTGATTATGGCGACACGACGGAAATTAATAAACTTTGAAAGCGGAATGGCAGTTGGAGCTAAACGCAAGGGACATTCCATGTCGTAAATAGTTAGGGAATTTATTATTCCGAAAGTCACCGTGTCAAGAGTGTGCCAAGAATACAAAATTTCAGCCATTACCTCTCACCACGGCCAACGTATTGGCAGATGACCTTCACTTAACGACAGAAAGGAGCTGGCTTTGTGTAGAGTTGTCGGTACTAACAGACAAGCAACACTGCGTGAAATAGCTGCAGAAATCAGTGTGATATGTACGATGACGTATCCGTTAGGACAGTGCGGCGAAACTTCGAGTTAACGGGCTATGGCAGCAGACGGATGATGCTAACAGCACGACATCGCCTGCAGCGTCTCTCCTGGGGATCATGACCATATCTGTTGGACACCAGACGACTCGAAAACCGTGGCCTGCTCAGATGAGTCTTGATTTCAGCTGTTGAGAGCTGATAGTGAGGTTCAACGAAGCCATGGACCCAAGGTGTCATCCAGGAACTGTGCGAGCTGATGGTGGCTGCATAAAGTTTTGGGTTTTGTTTACATGGAATGTACTGAGTCCTCTGGTCCCACTGAACCGATCATTGACTGGAAATAGTTATGTTCGGCTACTTAGAGATCATTTGCAGCCATTCATAGAGTCATGTTCACAAAAAGGTGATGTCATGTCACTGCATCACAAGTTTTCGCGATTGCTTTGAAGAACATTCTGAACAACTCGAGCGCATGATTTGGCCATCTAGGCCGCCCGACATGAATCTCTTTGAACATTTATGGGACAGAATCGAGAGGTCAATTCGTGCACAAAATCCTACGCCGCCGGCAGTTTCGCAATTATGTAAGACGATGGAGACAGCATGGCTCAGTATCTGCTGGTGACCTCCAACTACTTGTTGAGTCCATGCCCTGTCGAGTTTCTGCATTATGCCAAAACGAGGTCCGACATGATAATAGGAGCTATCTCATAACTTATCACCTTAGTGTAATGCTGGTGAAGGATATGTCTTGTAGATGGACCTGATGTACCCTGTTAGTTTGCATGATGCGTACAGCGATTTGTCTCTGCATCCAGAGCACCAGATTCCAAGAAACATTTTCTACCCCAACCTGTTGACAACATTAGGGAATAAATGTAGATTTGTAATGCATAACAGAAACTTGAGAACATGTCTCAGTTTGCGGCTGCAACTGAGTACAGTCAACCGTGTCAACCGTGACACTGTCTTCCAGCAGAGTCTGTAGATGAAGTCATATTTGACGTGAATACGAAAAAGAGGGTTCCTGTGTCCAGTAGCTTTGAAAAAGATTTTTATAAATTGATGAACAATGCGAATTTTGGAAAAACAATGGAGAATCGTAAGACTCACGGCAAAATTCATTTAGATAATAAATGGGATTGACATTCAGTACTAATCAATTACTGAGATGTGGGACTTAGGGAAAGCAGGCAAAGATGTGGACAGGGCTTAATCAGTTACCGTTGGTTGCACAGTAAACAAATACACTTTATTTAAGGAAATAATTTTTTTAAAACAATTATTTTTAAAAAAAAAAAAAATGGACGGCAACACGAGCTATACTGACGGCTGAAGGCATTATTAAGAGAGAATTCAAAATATTTGTAGGCTGAAGACCACAAGCAATATTTAAGAAAAATTAACTGCTCAAGGCCTGAATCACAAATGAGGAAGATAATTACACATAAATAATACCAAAATAATTTTTTAAACAATCTTTTTTTTTAAATTAAGTGTAACGCATGCTACACTCACGGCTGAAGGCTTAATTAATAAAGAATTCAAATTATTTGTCAGCTGAAGGCCAAAAGCAATAGGAATAATTTAAACAAAATATTATTTTTAAACAATTGACACAATCAGACCAAGTAAAAAAAAGGAATGATCCACAGCTAGTGCTCCAAGGATCGACCTGAGAAAAGTCCATACAGCTGTGTAAGCGGTGAAACAGGCAGCCAAGAGATATGCTCACCTAACAGGATGGCAACTCAAACTAGGGATAGTTTAAACGTCGATCAATCCTCTTGCCAAATCCACGTAACGTGATAACCAGTACAATGTTGGAATAACTGAAGCGAGGGCGAAGTGACAGACAGCACTGCGTCTTCAGAATCCGGTCTTTAAAACATCGAAAGGCAGATGGAACCACTATAACCGAGGTAGACAAAAGAAACTACAATCCACACCACAATCAAGGAGGCTGTCGAACTACGCGTCATGCCAGACAGAATCGGCAAGACGAGGAAAAGTACAATGGCGCAAAAATACGCTGACCTCCAGGGCAGGTAACTGGGGTGTTAGTGACCACTAGGCAGTAAAATACCGCTGGTTGCACTTAACCAAATAATAACACTAAATTCAAAAACTAATAACAGGCAGCAGAAGACGGTTAATAGATTCCATCAACTCGACATGCTCCACTTGTTGCTGTTCAACCCTCGAGCAACAACACATGAACAAACGGCGTGATCACAAAATGGAGCTTTCACTACTGGATTAATGTTCAACGTGCTGGGTCCGGTGGACAACGAGGCTGTGGCCCTCGCAAGCACGGCCCTTCGATCTGGCAATGCCTGCGTGCCGCCAGCAGTCCCGGCATTTCCTTGCGCTGCCGGACCTCTCTGCTACTCTGTCCCAACCAAACTCCCGATGCACACGACCTGGAAAACACTTCATGTCCTTCGAAAGATAGTACGGATACTAGACATCGCTAAACGCTGCTGCTGCCACTCGCAGACAGACAACGCCAGCAAACTTAGTGGCGCCAGTAAACAGAAGAAGAAAACGAGATGCCACTATCCCTATTACGCGATGCAAGCCTCCGAATGGCACCAACACGAGTCGCACACTGCTCAATCACATACCATCACAACTTTTAAATGGGGAACTATCTTCAACAACGAATTTGTGAATCTGGAGCTGGCTAAGTTTTCGATATAGTTTACGAAGCCTGTTTATGTTGGTATGTGTGTATTAGATCTGTCAAAACTTCACATGTACCAGTCTGATTATGAATTTGGTAAAACTCATTTTACAGATCCTAAGTTACTTATGTGGGTACGGAAAGTTTCATTTAATGGATGAAGGACTGTGTTTAACAGCAGTGTTACGTTGCCAGCCCAGTGCACTGCACACGAGCCGGCCGCGGTGGCCGTGCGGTTCTAGGCGCTTCAGTCTGGAACCCCGCGACTGCTACGGTCGCAGGTTCGAATCCTGCCTCGGGCATGGATGTGTGTGACGTCCTTAGGTTAGTTTGGTTTAAATAGTTCTAAGTTCTAGGGGACCGATGACCTCAACAGTTAAGTCCCATAGTGCTCAGAGCCATTTGAATCATTTGAACCACTGGACATGTCTGGATATGCCACCGACAATCCTTATGGCACAAAGGTGGCAAACAGTTAGGTTATCAGCTTGATGAAAAACAAGGTGAATGGTTTGCAGTTTATGGAGCTTATGGATCTACAATCCAAAATGTATAAATATCATACACAAGCATGTGAATGTCTACAGCAGGTTAAGGGTGCGACTCTTACGACTGAAGATTACCAGAACTACTTGCATAATGTCGCCGCTGCGTCACACTTGGCGTGACAGGTTAAGTTTCTAGCAAAGAGTCATGTTGTTTATGCGGTTGAAGAACTAGGACTCGGTCTGTCTCGTCATGACAATAAGCACTTTATTTGTGATAACAGAATCTAAAACCAGTTGTATTCTCATGATTCAGACGTGTAAGTGGGTGTTTGAGGTTTTATTTGCAGAACTGTATGAACCATTCATCATAGTGGATGTGGTGTAATGGTTATAAGTGAAGATTTTTTGTTTCTGATTGAGTATTGTGTACTGAACAATATTACATTGGTATTTATGTCATTTACAGTCTAGCGATTGCAGCTAGTACTGAAACCTCCCCTTGGAAAAATTATACAAGACTATGCTTAAACTACGTGATGTTACCAATAAGAAAACCTAAACAGCCTACTTACAGTACAAGTCATCCATTAATGTTTATCTGCTCTGGGCAGCAGGTCAGGTTTTGATATGTGGATGTGTGAACCCAAAATGGTTGGTGTATGTTGACAAGGGTAATCCACTTAGTGGTGCAGTTATGGCTCTGAGCACTATGGAACTTCTTATCTGAGGTCATCAGTTCCCTAGAACTTAGAACTACTTAAACCTAACTAACCTAAGGACATCACACACATCCATGCCCTAGGCAAGAATCGAACCTGCGACCGTAGCGGTCGCGCAGTTCCAGACTGAAGCGTCTAGAACAGCTCGGCCGCATGCGCCGGCTGGTGCAGTTATGAATGTGCAAAAAACATCAGGAAGAAGCTATGTGACTTGTTTACCAGAAAAAAAACAGCTGACACATTGACATGTGTACATATAAAAATATCCACACTTACACCTGTTAAACTTCATGTAGAAGTAGGAAGCATAGAATGTATGCAAATTATTGTTGTTTTTTATGAAACAGTTGTGTATAGAATGCATACAATGTACAAATATACAATGTTTCTGAAATGTATGTGGATTATACGTTTCTATAAGGCTACTGTATAAAAGCTTGCTTTGATACTTTTGATACGTTATGCATATTAATATTAATAGATCATCACTATTTAAGCTGACTGCATCTACAGTTTTTTAGTACACACTATAGATGCATGTAGTAGACTTCTCTTTGTATATTAATTGTAGATTACGTTTCCTTTTGATGGTCACCCAGTACAACAAGTTTCTAAGTATCAGTTATGGGAAACATGATATCATAATGAATTTTTGACAACACAATGTTACATGCTGTTGATATTAGATGCTGCGTAAATTTAGGTATAGTAACATATCCATAAATGTAACGTAAAATTAGATGTAGTAAGATATTCTAGATACTTTTGTAACTGGAGTATGTGTTTGTGATGTTGTCTACACAGTGTTGTATGCTGTTAATTTTTGATATTACATATACATAAATATAGCAATGTGTATCGATAAATGTGAATGTGCAATGACAATCTTCCTTTTTTCATGGAGCTGTTGTATAGAAGTCAACCTTAATATTTTTGCAAACACTATACTCAAAACGGCCTTGCTGTGCTGGTACTGCGAACGGCTGAAAGCAAGGGGAAACTACGGCCGTAATTTTTCCCGAGGGCATGCAGCTTTACTGTATGATTAAATGATGATGGCGTCCTCTTGGGTAAAATATTCCGGAGGTAAAATAGTCCCCCATTCGGATCTCCGGGCGGGGACTACTCAAGAGGATGTCGTTATCAGGAGAAAGAAAGCTGGCGTTCTACGGATCGGAGCGTGGAATGTCAGATCCCTTAATCGGGCAGGTAGGTTAGAAAATTTAAAAAGGGAAATGGACAGGTGAAAGTTAGATATAGTGGGAATCAGTGAAGTCCGGTGGCAGGAGGAACAAGACCTCTGGTCAGGTGACTACAGGGTTATAAACACAAAATCAAATAGGGGTAATGCAGGAGTAGGTTTAATAATGAATAGGAAAATAGGAACGCGGGTACAAACAGCATAGTGAACGCATTATTGTGGCCAAGACAGATACGAAGCCCACACCTACTACAGTAGTACAAGTTTATATGCCAACTAGCTCTGCAGATGACGAAGAAATTGAAGAAATGTATGATGAAATAAAAGAAATTATTCAGATAGTGAAGGGAGATGAAAATTTAATAGTCATGGGTGACTGGAATTCGATTGTAGGAAAAGGGAGAGAAGGAAACATAGTAGGTGAATATGGACTGGGGCAAAGAAATGAAAGAGGAAGCCGCCTGGTAGAATTTTGCACAGAGCACAACTTAATCATAGCTAACACTTGGATCAATAATCACAAAAGAAGGTTGTCTACATGGAAGAACCCTGGAGATACTAAAAGGTATCAGAAAGATTATATAAGGGTAAGGCAGAGATTTAGGAACCAGGTTTAAATTGTAAGACATTTCCAGGGGCAGATGTGGACTCTGACCGCAATCTATTGGTTATGACCTGTAGACTAAAACTGAAGAAACTGCAAAAAGGTGGGAATTTAAGGAGATGGGACCTGGATAAACTGAAAGAACCAGAGGTTGTACAGAGTTTCAGGGAGACCATCAGGGAACAATTGTTAGGAATGGGGGAAAGAAATACAGTAGAAGAAGAATGGGTAGCTTTGAGGGATGAGGTAGTGAAGGCAGCAGAGGATCAAGTAGGTAAAAAGACGAGGGCTAGTAGAAATCCTTGGGTAACAGAAGAAATACTGAATTTAATTGATGAAAGGAGAAAATATAAAAATGCAATAAATTAAGCAGGCAAAAAGGAATACAAACGTCTCAAAAATGAGATCAACGGGAAGTGCAAAATGGCTAAGCAGGGATGGCTAGAGGACAAATGTAAGGATGTAGAGGCTTATCTCACTAGGGGTAAAATAGATACTGCCTACAGGAAAATTAAAGAGACCTTTGGAGATAAGAGAACCACTTGTATGAACATCAGGTACTCAGATGGAAACCCAGTTCTAAGCAAAGAAGGGAAAGCAAGAAAGGTGGAAGGAGTATATAGAGGGTCTACACAAGGGCGATGTACTTGAGGACAATATTATGGAAATGGAAGAAGATGTAGATGAAAATGAAATGGGAGATACGATACTGCGTGAAGAGTTTGACAGAGCACTGAAAGACCTGAGTCGAAACAAGGCCCCCGGAGTAGACAACATTCCATTACAACTACTGACGGCCTTGGGAGAGCCAGTCATGACAAAACTCTACCATCTGGTGAGCAAAATGTATGAAACAGGCGAAATACCCTCAGACTTCAAGAAGAATATAATAATTCCAATCGCAAAGAAAGCAGGTGTTGACAGATGTGGAAATTACCGAACAATAAGTTTAATAAGCCATAGCTGCAAAATACTAACACGAATTCTTTAGAGACGAATGGAAAAACTAGTAGAAGCCGACCTCGGGGAAGATCAGTTTGGATTCTGTAGAAATGTTGGAACACGTGAGGCAATACTGACCTTACGACTTATCTTAGAAGAAAGATTAAGGAAAGGCAAACCTACGTGTCTAGCATTTGTAGACTTAGAGAAAGCTTTCGACAATGTTGACTGGAATACTCTCTTTCAAATTCTAAAGGTGGCAGGGGTAAAATACAGGAAGCGAAAGGCTATTTACAATTTGTAAAGAAACCAGATGGCAGTTATAAGAGTCGAGGGGCATGAAAGGGAAGCAGTGGTTGGGAAAGGAGTGAGACAGGGTTGTAGCCTCTCCCCGATGTTATTCAATCTGTATATTGAGCAAGCAGTAAAGGAAACAAAAGAAAAATTTGGAGTAGGTATTAAAATTCATGGAGACGAAGTAAAAACTTTGAGGTTCGCCGATGACATTGTAATTGTGTCACAGACGGCAAAGGACTTGGAAGAGCAGTTGAACGGAATGGACAGTGTCTTGAAAGGAGGATATAAGATGAACATCAACAAAAGCAAAACGAGGATAATGGAATGTAGTCCAATTAAATCGGGTGATGCTGAGGGAATTAGATTGGGAAATGAGACACTTAAAGTAGTAAAGGAGTTTTGCTATTTAGGAAGTAAAATAACTGATGATGGTCGAAGTAGAGAGGATATAAAATGTAGACTGGCAATGGCAAGGAAAGCGTTTCTGAAGAAGAGAAATTTGTTAACATCGAATATAGATTTAAGTGTCAGGAAGTCTTTTCTGAAAGTATTTGTATGGAGTGTAGCCATGTATGGAAGTGAAACATGGATGATAAATAGTTTGGACAAGAAGAGAATAGAAGCTTTCCAAATGTGGTGCTACAGAAGAATGCTGAAGATTAGATGGGTAGATCACATAACTAATGAGGAGGTATTGAATAGGGTTGGGGAGAAGAGCAGTTTGTGGCACAACTTGACAAGAAGAAGGGATCGGTTGGTAGGACATGTTCTGAGGCACCAAGGGATCACTAATTTAATATTGGAGGGCAGCGTGGAGGGTAAAATCGTAGAGGGAGACCAAGAGATGAATACACTAAGCAGATTCAGAAGGATGTAGGTTGCAGTAGGTACTGGGAGATGAAGCAACTTGCACGGGATAGAGTAGCATGGAGAGCTGCATCAAACCAATCTCAGGACTGAAGACCACAACACAACACTCAAATCACAAATCCAAACACATCTATAGATATTTCATATTTTTGTTTACTTTTTGATATTAACTCTCAGTGATATTTGAAAACGCAGAATATGGTTGTACATCGCAATGAACATTTATTGAATCTTTTTTAAATAAAAATGACTGTATGTGATGTAACTTGAAAAAAAATATCTATATTGCTAAATTTATTCTGTCTATCTTTATTTTCTTCACCCCACATTCACCCTATGTGCATGAAGACATCAAACACACTTGTACAACTATGTGCACTGAAACAATTTTGTTCGCTTTAAAATACGAAGCTTATGCGGTATATGCTGTGTTAAGTTACGCCCATTCTCTAGTTTTATATGAGCAATGATAACACACACCTCCAGCGAAACAATTTTTCTTGGCAGCTGTGGCTATAAATGCATTTATGTATAGACTAGGTACTCCTATAACACATATGATTTGTAGCATATGCGCTCTCTCTTTTTGTTAGGAACGTGGTGAAGCAGAGGTATGACTGTGTCACCAAGTAAGAACTGAATATACCTATTCTCCTAAAACAGCTGTAACATCCTTACACTTTTGTATGGACGTTGAAGTGCATTGCACTAAACCAATTTTTCTTTACAGGTCCGAAGTATGAGTATGTCACAAAGCTTGTGCTATAAAAAGTATTAACTGAATACACCTATTTTCCAATATGTTATGCAAATTCCTTTCACTTTTACATGATCACTGAACTGCATTGTACTGAACTGAGTCTTCTCTACAGCAATTGAGACACACGCATTCTATTGCTAACAAAGTGGTGTAACAGAGGTATGAGTGTACTAGGAAGTTGGTGTTAGCAATTCTGAGAGTTTCAGGTTTTAAGACAGACAATTTTTATGCACCTATCTCTCTCTCACACACTGCAATAATGTGGAGTTACAGCTCACACGTAAGAATAGTAAAGGGAACATGGTAATATGCATACCTGTAATTTAACACATCTTCCTCTTTTTCTTGTACCTTCGTCCCACATTGCCGCAGGGTCGGCATAATTATTAATGAATCTGCCGTGGTTAATTTGAGGGGTGCCCGGATGCATTTCCCGTCGCCACCCCGTTGCCCCCGGGCTGGAATATGCGTACCCCAACTGCCTGCATGGAGGGTTATTCACATGAAAGCGAGCGAAAGTTTTCGAAATGCTTGTGAATCGTGTAACCGAGACGGGACTTGGGTATTCACTTAGTGGGATGTGGGAAACCGTCACACCAGTTCTCACCATTAATCCGCTGGGTAGATTCGATCTGGGGCCAGCGCACCTACCCATCCCAGAAATGGCACTTAAACAGGTGCACCTATCTGCAAGGTTATTGCAAATTAAACAAAATAATATTAATTTTATTACTTTCATGCACACAAACTATTATTAATACCTTTCAGCATTGCAGCGCGTCAGCAATCGTAATTATCTAAATAAATTATGAATAATCCGCCTCGATTGCGAAAATTCCCGGTGTTTACCCAGGTTTCAACGTGGATAACCACGCCTTCTTCAGAACAAAATAAAAAACAGCTTGCCTAAATGGGCATAGTCAATTTCTAAAATGAACACCCACAACGGGACCTGCCGTTATGGGTGTTCATTTTAGAAATTGACTATGCCCATTTAGGCAAGCTGTTTTTTATTTTGTTCTGAAGAAGGCGTGGTTATCCACGTTGAAACCTGGGTAAACACCGGGAATTTTCGCAATCGAGGCGGATTATTCATAATTTATTTATTATTAATACATAGTCATTCATCTTTCATTATATCTGTTCGCCAGACAGCAATATTTAGCAAACAATTTCTTTTTTATATATTAAATTCTGCGTGTATGTAACCATGTTCACAAGCATCTTTGCAGTCATCCAGTTCCTCGCCCACACAAACTTTAAGTCGCATTATACATTCCACCACATCACTGAATGATTTTTTACATTATCTGTTAATTGACATATTCTAAGGCAAAATACATGACATCAGATGCACTTTGTATGATTTAAACACTTTTCTTTTTTGAACATACGCTATGTGTAGTCTCTCGATCCAGTAGTTTAGTGCTGTATCACCAAAAATGGTAATTACTGAGGCAATAACATGGCTTTTGGTGTTGCTCCTCTGGTGTTGGATCTACTATTGGAGGACAGGTTGATGTCCGTCTCATATGGGTTGCATTCTTTGGTGATATGACTTTCGATGTTCACACAAATGTCTCCTCTCCATTTAACAAATATTTCTATTCTGTTGTACATTCTGTCGTTCAATTACGACAGTAAACTCTAGGCGCTATTTTAACATTACGCATTTCGACTCAAAAGCTGCGAACAGCAACACTGATTTGAAAACGAAATAGGCTGACGAACTTTGGAGTTTACGTACTCATGTAAAAACTCTCCTCAGGTAAAGCCTACCAATTATGACAGACCAGATCAGTCTGGAGTAGTGGCTGTCAGTTGTGATAGTGGTGAAGGGACACTACCAATTTTATGACGTGACAGCAAAAAGTAGATCATATGCTAAAAATAAAATGCACCAGGAATATGCAGGGGGAAAGCAGGGCATAGGCTAAAAATAGAGGGACTCGTGAAAGAGTAGGTCATAGGCCAAACCATTTCAATTTCCCGCAAATTTTCTTATTCCCTATAATTTGTGATATCACAAGAGAAAGTAGGTCAGGGGCTAAAAAATCCATTGAAAGTAGGTCAGTGGGTGGTGTCCTGGAATTGCTGGGCTCCTATTGTTCAGATCCCTTCTAACACAGTCGACACATCGCAAGGTGAAATAAGGGTGAAAATAAGGGGCAACCTATTTTGGCTAAGGTGCCAACTTTCAATAGATTCCGAGGAAATAACAGTCAGGGTTTTGACAGTACTTCATCAGTTCGCGTACACAGCGTACAACCAAGAGAGTTGGTAGCACAGTGGCTAAGAACACAGTTACACATTTTTGGAATCCTGTGTTCAAATCCTTTCTTTCCTTTGTTCTCGTAGAAGTATGTAACATCAGTATTTTTTGTGACATCGAGAGAGGCAATGGAATTATTGACAAAATATGCAATTCAAATCTTATTGGTAATAGATTGTATCAAAACAAATCTTATATAAATATATTATTAACACTAACTGAAAATTTAAAAAGTAGAAAGTCTAGCATTTTAGTTTTTTATTTGTTTTTTACTTTTACTCTTCAAGAGGAGCAGTGCATTCCCCAAGGTGATATCCTTTGTACAAACATTGAAAGCATAAAAATTAGGAGCACTCCAAGGAATGTGTGAGGACACATGTACCACAGTACATTTTGTAGTATGAATAATCATTAGGAGAAGCAACCTCGTTAACACTGGCAAATATCTCGCCGTCTGGCGATAATTTCGCGGCTAACTACACATACCGAAGTATTTTATTTTAATAGCTTCGTTTCTAGTTGTGAATTCCCTTTGCTGTGCAGTGAGACTACGGCACATCGTAATTGGTGAATGTAATTCTTCACCTGTCAGTACAATATGTGACACAGTTTTGATAGAACGGCATAAACTTTAGCGGAATTACTTTCAACAAATACGTTGGTATTACAATTTCATCGACGACGAGGCCATCATACAAGGGGTGATCGCTTTGCTCACCCCACGAGTTAATAGTTTACAGGAAGGGCTCCAGTTTTATATAAGGTCGCAAAACTTTATCCAAAAACTGGTAATAGGTATCTTTTGTGCGCTTTCCACATTTTTTTGGCCGTTGTGTACACATTTTGACGCCGTTCCATTATGCGGCATATGCCTTGGACTAGAGGTCCAAATCTGCCACTGATTTCTTTGATTAACACTTTCTAGAAAACTCTTACCACCAGCTTTTGTTTATCTCCAAGAAGTCATTGACTAATTTGGTCCTTGAAGCCAACAAAGCATATACCAGTTAATGGGACGGGATCAGAATGTGTACGCAACAGCCACAAAATCTGCAAACCTCACAAAAGAAGTCTATCATCAGTAGCCGGGGAAAGTTTTGCTACCTTTACGCAAAAATGGAGCTATTTCTGAGCATTATTGACTTGTGGGCGACTAAAGCGATCACGCCTTTTACAGTGGGCTGTTTGTCGATGAAATCGGAATACCGACGTGTTCATTTAAAGCAATTCCGCTAAAGTTTATGCAGTTCTATCAACTGCGCGACGGTTCTTTTACTGACAGGTGAAGAATTACATCCACCGATTACGAAGTGCCCTATTTTCATCATTCAGCAAAGGGGATTCACAAGTGGAAGTGATGTCTACATCTACATCTACATGGATACACTGCATATCATACCTACGTGCCTGATAGAGGATTCATCGAACCACGTTCACAATAATTCTCTATTAGTCCGCGCGCCGCGCTTGGTGACCGCGCGGTTAGACGCGCCATGTCATGGATTGCGCGGCCCTCCCTCCGGAGGTTCGAGTCCTCCCTCGCGCATGGGTGTGTGTGTTGTTTTTAGGATAATTGAGTTTAAGTAGTGTGTAAGTCTATGGACCGATGACCTCAGCAGTTTGGTCCCTTAGGAATTCAATATTTGAACATTCGAACAGCGAGCGGAAAAAACGAACAACTATATCTTTCCGTACGGGCTCTGATTTTCCTTATTTTATTACGATGATCGTTTCTCCCTATGTAGGTCGATGTCAACAAAATATTTACGCATTCGAAGGAGAAAACTGGTGATTGAAATTTCGTGTGAAGATTCCGCAGCAACGAGACACGCTTTTGTTTAATGATATCCAGCCGAAATCACGTACATTTCAGTGACACTCTCTCCCCTATTTCTCGATCATACAGAACGTTCTGCTCTCGTTTGAACTTCCTTGGTGTACTCCGTTAATCCTATCTGGTAAGGATCCCATACCGCGCAGTAATAATCCAAAAGAGGTAGGACAAGTGTAGTATAAACAGTCTCTTTAGTAGTTCTGTTGCATCTTCTATGTGTTCTGCCAATAAAACGAAGTCTTTCGTTCGCCTTCGCCACAACACTTTCTGTGTTGTTCATAATCATAAATCATAGGTATTTAGTGAACTTACGGTCTTCAGATTTGACTGATTGATGGTGTAACCGAAGTTTAACGGACTCCTTTTAGCACTCACGTGGAGGACCTCACACTTTTCATTATTTAGGGCCAATTGCCAATTTTCGCACCATACAGATATCTTTTCTAAATCATTTTTTAATTTGTTTTGATCTTATGATGAGTTGTATTTATGCAATTAACGTACACGCCTTAATCCAGAATCAACTGCAGATTCCTGCTTTCGGGAAAACGCTTCGGTATGGATGCCTTGCTGTGAAATTATGGCCAGACCGCGAGGTATTTAACAATGTTAACGAGGTTGCTTTTCCTAATAATATTCACACTCCGAATTCTCACATTTTGAATGTTTTTTGTAACAGATATCACTCTGGGAAATGCATTAGTTTGGAACATAACTGGTCTGTTACATGACGCTACGTGATCCTTATTCTGTCTGAAAACATCTGTATTTTCTAAACTGTCGTGGGAGAACGGACGCATGTAGTGACTATTGGAGCCAAGTTAAGTATTTTTCTCATTTGTGAGACAGTTCAGGCGAGTCAGCACAGTGACTTGGAGGGCCCGTCGCTTCGGAACACAGGGTCCTTTCCCTCAGCTTCTCAAGGAGTTCGAAAATCCATAAACTCACAGGGTACCTGTGACCGACTTTGTCGGTACAACAGAGAGTGCCCTTGGAAATCAGGAAGCTCCGCTAAGTGTCCGCGTCAGTGACTCGAAAGTATGCTACTCTGTCATTTTGTGCTTCCACAGTCTCAGAACTTTTCATATTCCGAGAGCTGCAGCAATCACCCGCCACTATTTTTGGGTTTACCCAATGAGCGGCGAGATAGCAGTCGGTATTTCAACGTTCAGATAACTAAGGAATACACACTGGGCGCTATTAAAGATTTTTAGCAGTTTCTCGCCTGCGATTTGTGCTGGAAAGAGGAATCCTGGGTTGTCGGGCTGGTAATCTCGATATACTCTTGGCTCGCAGACGCGGTTTTCTGGAGAGGAGGAGTACGGATGTAGATAGGATGGAGAGCGGCGTGTGCCGGCGAGGTCCGATTTTTCGATCGCCGAGACGCTGGTATGCAGCCTTGAGCGATCTGCTGTTTGAGTATGTGTCGCAGTTCCTCAGCAGCGCAATCCTTTTAGTTCTGAGCAACTCGTAACTTAAATCGCAACTTGTGTCGCATTTGTATTAATTCAGAGCTGGACTTAGTATTAACTCTTTCGTTTAATCGCGTTTCTGAGCTGCTCTGACCAATTAGAACGCCACCTCAACTTTAGATAGCTGTCTTCCTTGTTATTAGTTTCAAGTGCTTATGTTATGTTATGTTATGTTAAATAATCACAATCAGTCATATAGTTTGATAAATCGGTCTTATTTGTGAGCAGTCTTTGTTAATAATTAGTTTAATGGTGTTGCACACACACGATTGTGACTCTCTGAGCATCTCGTGGATAGTTAAGATTCAACGATTTTTAGTTTAAAATTAGCTTTTCTTTATTATACCATTCTTACAACAAATTCTATTTTTTTATGAGTATCATTGACCTCAGATTGTATTGAATGTTCTCCATCAGCGAAATAAACGAGATTAATTAAAAGTGATCTGTTTAAATTATGTCGCTCAACTTAACAGACGAGCCTCTATTACTGAAAATATTATAAATATGTTCGGTCATATTTGTTTATTTTAATCTGTGCGTTCTTTGTGCCTTGTAATACAGGTACCCCCACTGAGATCCGTTTGAGGATCTTTCAGTGGAAAGATTTGGTTGTTATATTCTATACGAATGATTATTCAACGAGCAGAGATCTCTCTGCTCTGTAGTAGTTTTTTTCGTGAAATCGTCGGGAGAGTTTTCTTTTTTCTGCTGAGTTCGTGAAACTGGCAGGCATATTACACGACCGCTGCCGGACCTCAGAGCGTCGCACTGCAAAATAAAACCAATATAAAAAGAGTAGATCAAGGAGAGAAAGTAACATTACATGTTCTCTTGATGTGTAAAAATAAATATCAAAGCAAAAGCTGAAATACTGTATTTTTTTCATTTTCAGTTACTGTTAACTATACGAGAATATTTATTGTGATGCCAACGGCCTTGCCATGATGGTAGCACCGGTTCCCGTCGGATCACCGAAGTTAAGCGCTGTCGGGCTGGGCTAGCACTTGGATGGGTGACCATTCGGTCCGTAGAGCGCTGTTGGTAAGGAGGGTGCACTCAGCCCTTGTGAGGCAAACTGAAAAGCTACTAGTTTGAGATGTAGCCGCTCCGGCCTCGTAAACTGACGTACAGCCGGGAGAGCGGTGTGCTGACTACATGGCCTTCCATATCCGCATCCAGTGACATTTGTGGGCTGAGGATGACACGGCGGCTGGTCGGTATCGTTGGGCCTTCTAAGGCCTTTGCGCACGGTGTTTAGTTTTATTTATTGTGATGCTAAAATCTGTTATCAGTAAGATTTGAGATGCTTATTTCTAGCCGGCCGATGTGGCCGAGCGGTTCTAGGCGCTTCAGTCTAGAACCGCGCGACCGCTACGGTCGCAGGTTCGAATCCTGCCTCGGGCATGGATGTGTGTGATGTCCTTAGGTTATTTAGGCTTAAGTAGGTCTAAGTTCTAGGGGACTGATGACCTCAGCTGTAAAGTCCCATAGTGCTCAGAGCCATTTGAATCATTTTTTTGCTTATTTCTATTGTATTTCTCGATATCGCAAAAACATTCATGTTAAATACTTCCAAGACACGGGACTCAAAAAACCCAAACTTTATTCTTAGACACTACGCTACTCTACCACCTCTCCTGGTCTTGGCGTGTGGGCGAACTCACTTCGACTTTCTTTTTCTCGGAAACTACTGACACAGAATCATCACCAGTGACGTAATATTCACTGCTGGATAAAGACTCTTCCGTTCAACATTGTCTTCAGCTTTACGAATCCATCTTCTAGCTTCTCATACTTCTCGAGATCTTTTACACCTGGCCTTGAATTATTTCCGAAATGATATTATGTTCATTATTAACTATCACCGCTTCAGAATCAGCTCTATGACTATGCATTTTTTTAAAAATATACTGATGATTCTGCAATTTTTCCCGTTTTTAGTTACTGTGCCACCTGGAATCTCAACTAAGAAAATGTGACATCCATCCAGCTTAAGTTTCCATCTTGTTTTTTTCTTGTTTTTCTTGTTTTGCGTTAGTCCTCTTATAGTGCTGTCATTGTATTTCTGAAATTTTCTCATAGATATAGCCAAGTAGATTTTTAGTTCAGAATATTCTGTCACGTTCCTGTTATCATTTACTCAAACTCTCACCGTTTGTTCATTAGTTGTCTTGTTTCATTTCTGTTGTGGCTGTGCCCTCTTGCAATGTTTTGTGGTTCCTGGATGGATAAGGAAAGAGTCGTATGATACGTGGGAGGCTGGTTTCCACTTTCTACAACACAAAATGCACATGTGGTTAAGATACACTTAATTACAGGAACCAATTGAGTACTTAACTTTGCCTCCCGTAGTGGCGTGCGGTTTGAGACGTCCTGTTACGGACAGCGCGGCCCCTCCCTCTGGCATGGGTGTGTGTGTTGTTCTTAGAATAAGTTATTTGAAAAGCTTAAATAGTGTGTAAGTCTAGGGACCGATGACCTTAGCAGTTTTGTCCCATATGAATTCACACACATTTGAGTACTTAACATCAGTGATGTCCAGGCTGAAGCTCTGTAATTGACAACAATCAAATAACATGTACTAATCCTTGAATCTTGTCCGTGTCCATATCACAACTACAAACATCAAAAAAAGATTTCCATCACCTCGGTTCCCAGAACCCCTGAAGACAGACGTTGACTGAAGATATTGTATCACAGACACAATCCCTTTAACTGTTCAGAGGCATCACTAAACCCGCGCAAAGCTGTAAACAACCATGAACGAACAGCGCCTATTAGACGGAGGGGGTCCGACAGCCGCAGGAGTACGTTTAATAATGAATAAAAAAATAGGAGTACGGGTAAGCTACTACAAACAGCATAGTGAACGCATTATTGTGGCCAAGATAGACACGAAGCCCACGAAATCTACAGTAGTACAAGTTTATATGCTAACTAGCTCTGCAGATGTCGAAGAAATCGATGAAATGTATGATGAGATAAAAGAAATTTTTCAGGTAGTGAAGGGAGACGAAAATTTAATAGTCATGGGTGACTGGAATTCGAGTGTAGGAAAAGGGAGAGAAGGAAACGTAGTAGGTGAATATGGACTGGGGCAAAGAAATGAAAGAGGAAGCCGCCTGGTAGAATTTTGCACAGAGCATAACTTAATCATAGCTAATACTTGGTTTAAGAATCATGAAAGAAGGTTGTATACATGGAAGAACCCTGGAAACACTAAAAGGTATCAGATAGATTATATAATGGTAAGACAGAGATTTAGGAACCAGGTTTTAAATTGTAAGACATTTCCAGGGCAGATGTGGACTCTGACCACAATCTATTGGTTATGAACTGTAGATTAAAACTGAAGAAACTGCAAAAAGGTGGGAATTTAAGGAAATGGGACCTGGATAAACTGAAAGAACCAGAGGTTGTACAGAGTTTCAGGGAGAGCATAAGGGAACAATTGACAGGAATGGGGGAAAGAAATACAGTAGAAGAAGATTGGGTAGCTTTGAGGGATGAAATAGTGAAGGCAGCAGAGGATCAAGTAGGTACAAAGACGAGGGCTAGTAGAAACCCTTGGGTAACAGAAGAAATATTGAATTTAATTGATGAAAGGAGAAAATATAAAAATGCAATAAATGAAGCAGGCAAAAATGAATACAAACGTCTCAAAAATGATATCGACAGGAAGTGCAAAATGGCTAAGCAGGGATGGCTAGAGGAGAAATGTAAGAATGTAGAGGCTCATCTCACTAGGGGTAAGATAGAGGCTGCTCATTTCATTCGAATATAAGTTCTATAAATTTGTTTAAATTGGAAAAAATTTCTTTATATTTTTTAAACAACTATAAAATTGTTTAAATTTATTGAAATTTGTTTAAATTTATTATCTACCTACAGCATTAGTGTCATGTTACCACCACGAGAAACTGTGCTTCGCGATATGTAACGTTGTCATCAGGCTGTATGTGTGTGTCGTGCGCTGATAATACAATCGACTGCCAACTAGTCTACTTTCGTACTTGCTGACGTCAGCCGAACACAAACATTTTCCCTTTCAAATAACGTTTTTTTCATATCTAGACAACCGGCAAACGTGTCTTCCACCTGCTAGATGCACACTCCACAATCGACCTCTTCTAAACTAAAGTAAGAAGTCAAATGCGAAGAAGCACTCGACCGAACAAGTTACAAGACAGCAGAATAATGACCCAGCGCAAACACACATCCATATTCAATCTTGTCAAATTCCCAGTTGATCACGAAAGCTGTCCAACACATACTAAGCATTAGTTCGCTATTCGGTCGTTTGGACGACTGCACGGTTAAGTCAGATACAGTCCCGCATTGCAACAGCCCTCTCCGTCTCTCCGTTCTAATGGCCTCCCACTGTCAGCGGGAACCTTGAATCATCACCACAACAGACCCCACATCCACAAAATCAAACACAAATATATTTGATCGCTATACCTACAATTGGATGACATTCGACAATGAGCTAAGTATCCTAAATACATTCTGCTTACAGCTCTGAAAATAGAAATATCTGTACCATTCTCGTCACTTGACATATTCCCACATCCACAAAATCAAACACAAATATATTTGATCGCTATACCTACAATTGGATGACATTCGACAATGAGCTAAGTATCCTAAATACACCTTGCTTACAGCTCTGAAAATAGAAATATATGTACCATTCTTGTCACTCGACATATTCCCACCCACTTTTCTGTCACTGTATTCCACGCTAAATCCAAGCCTTCGTTACCACTAGACATAGTCATATCCCTTTCACACATCTCAGAACACAAGCACGTACTTTATAAACCAGATGCTCCCAATTTAGAAAATAATTCTGCTAAGGAACGTGTTATGAAATCGGTATTTTCAACCCCCTCAAGCCACTGCAGCTAGATATGTATCCAGTATTTGTAAAGCATTCTCTGTCTCTATGCCATGTCAGAGGTACCGTGATATATTAACTGGGCTATAGGCGATGCTTGATTGAGAAGGATCGCAAATAGTGGATGATCTCGTAAGAAACGTACACTAGCTTTTCAGATCTCTAGTGCTACACTATCCGTTAGAAATGCAGTATCCAATTTTGAATCAAGTCCTCGCATTCAAGCACATACCTGGGTATGTTCCTACGGACAAGTCCTTTATTACAGCCACTAACGAATCATATTTCTAACACTCTCATATATCGAAACGATTCACCTTTCGCGAGCCGATCTGCTACAGTAAAATCCCAACCTCGTTTTAGTTAGCCTCCCATGCAACTGCAGCCATTTCTCCAGCTTTACGAATCTGATCGTTCTAATTTAAATCGCAACTGAGTAGAAGTCAGGAGAAAATATATCTACCACCTTCTGCAACCCACGTAGAAACAGGCTAAGCTGCGTTACTGTGACAGGACAGTGTTTAAACCATTTGATGGAAACCAGAACTGCTAGAAGGACAAAGTTTTTTCTACGATACTGCAGCGCGGCCTCCCAAACTACATATAAGTACTACAGATCTGCATCCATTCACATCTATCTTCGTTATTCTGTACCATCCAACAGACAAATATCACCAAGTATAAAAGCTCCACTAAATTCATCCGATAGACAACTCGATAAGATTTATGATTATGAAAATTACGCGAAGCGAAATGTAATGTGAGGAGGGCTATGCGAGAGGCGTTCAATGAATTCGAAAGTAAAGTTCTATGTACTGACTTGGCAGAAAATCCTAAGAAATTTTGGACCTATGTCAAAGCGGTAGGTGGATCAAAACAAAATGTCCAGACACGCTGTGACCAAAATGGTACTGAAACAGAGGATGACAGACTAAAGGCCTAAATACCAAATGTCTTCTTCCAAAGCTGTTTCACAGAGGAAGACTGCACTGTAGTTCCTTCTCTAGACTGTCGCACAGATGACAAAATGGTAGATATCGAAATAGACGACAGAGGGATAGAGAAACAATTAAAATCGCTCAAAAGAGGAAAGGCCGCTGGACCAGATGGGATACCAGTTCGATTTTACATACAGTACGCGAAGGAACTTGCCCCCCTTCTTGCAGCGGTGTACCGTAGGTCTCTAGAAGAGCGAAGCGTTCCAAAGGATTGGAAAAGGGCACAGGTCATCTCCGTTTTCAAGAAGGGACGTCGAACAGATGTGCAGAACTATAGACCTACATCTCTAACGTCGATCAGTTGTAGAATTTTGGAACACGTATTATGTTCGAGTATAATGTCTTTTCTGGAGACTAGAAATCTACTCTGTAGGAATCAGCATGGGTTTCGAAAAAGACGGTCGTGTGAAACTCAGCTCGCGCTATTCGTCCACGAGACTCAGAGGGCCATAGACACGGGTTCGCAGGTAGATGCCGTGTTTCTTGCCTTCCGCAAGGCGTTTGACACAGTTCCCCACAGTCGTTTAATGAACAACGTAAGAGCATACGGACTATCAGACCAATTGTGTGATTGGATTGAGGAGTTCCTAGATAACAGAACGCAGCATGTCATTCTCAATGGAGAGAAGTCTTCCGAAGTAAGAGTGATTTCAGGTGTGCCGCAGGGGAGTGTCATAGGACCGTTGCTATTCACAATATACATAAATGACCTGGTGGATGACATCGGAAGTTCACTGAGGCTTTTTGCAGTGAAGCTGTGGTGTATCGAGAGGTTGCAACAATGAAAAATTGTACTGAAACGCAGGAGGATCTGCAGCGAATTGACCCATGGTGCAGGGAATGGCAATTGAATCTCAATGTAGACAAGTGTAATGTGCTGCGAATACATAGAAAGATAGATCCCTTATCATTTAGCTACAAAATAGCAGGTCAGCAACTGGAAGCAGTTAATTCCATAAATTATCTGGGAGTACACATTAGGAGTGATTTAAAATGGAATGATCATATAAAGTTGATTGTCGGTAAAGCAGATGCCAGACTGAGAGTCATTGGAAGAATCCTGAGGAAATGCAATACAAAAACAAAGGAAGTAGGTTACAGTACGCTTGTTCGCCCACTGCTTGAATACTGCTCAACAGTGTGGGATCCGTACCAGATAGGGTTGAGAGAAGAGATAGAGAAGATCCAACGGAGAGCAGCGCGCTTCGTTACAGGATCATTTAGTAATCGCGAAAGCGTTACGGAGATGATAGATAAACTCCAGTGGAAGACTCTGCATGAGAGACGCTCAGTAGCCCGGTACGGGCTTTTGTTAAAGTTTCGAGAACATACCTTCACCGAAGAGTCAAGCAGTATATTGCTCCCTCCTACGTATATCTCGCGAAGAGACCATGAGGATAAAATCAGAGAGATTAGAGCCCACACAGAAGCTTACCGACAATCCTTCTTTCCACGAACAATACGAGACTGGAATAGAAGGGAGAACCGATAGAGGTACTCAGGGTACCCTCCGCCACACATCGTCAGGTGGCTTGCGGAGTATGGATGTAGATGTAGATGTAGAAGATTTTCACCGCACCTCTCTCCAACCATATATCGAAAACAAAATACTGTATGTGTGCAGGCATCGAGCACATGCGACGATCCCATTAAGTAGCCCAAATGTACTGATCGGGAGGCGTAGTATAGCATAGTACTCGATTGTATCCAGTTACCAGAACATTTGGACAGCGTTTGATCTGTTTTCTGTATGACTGTGTATATGCATGTGTCGCAGAAGACCCCCCAGGATCCGCAGTAGAGCAAAGTTAGCGTTCTAGTGTGGACCCGCCGAGCTTTATATCCGGATCGATGTTGGGGTGCGGCAGCTTCCCAATCAGTGCATTTGGGCTACTTGTTGGCTCCTGTACTAAATAGGGATAGGTATAAATTGACCGAATATAAATGCGAAATTGAGCAAGTACTTACGTATCTTCTGGTTGGTGCAGAATAATTTGTACATGTGATCAAGTATGCTGCAGCAAG
Source organism: Schistocerca gregaria (assembly GCF_023897955.1). NCBI lineage: Eukaryota > Metazoa > Arthropoda > Insecta > Orthoptera > Acrididae > Schistocerca > Schistocerca gregaria. The sequence goes on from NC_064931.1 coordinate 48,871,276, forward strand.
AGGACTCTGAGAAAATATCGCCATGGTAGCGAATGCAATGAGGGAAGCAGTCGATTTTTGTCCGTTGAGGCAGCATTATACTGTATGTCTATTGAGGTCCCAGTGATATGCACAATCTGACTACTGTATTTGACGCTTTTCAGGAAGACAGAGAACCATCCGTTTATAGACTTAAATGCATCTGAGGTCACGTGATATAGCCTCTGTTCGACTCACATACAGCCGTGTGATGTATATGATTTAAAGCACTGTCTACTTGCGATCATTAACTATAAGCCTCTCGCCCGCATCTCGTGGTCGTGCGGTAGCGTTCTCGCTTCCCGTGCCCGGGTTCCCGGGTTCGATTCCCGGCGAGTCAGGGATTTTCTCTGCCTCGTGATGGCTCGGTGTTGTGTGTTGTCCTTAGGTTAGTTAGGTTTAAGTAGTTCTAAGTTCTAGGGGACTGATGACCATAGATGTTAAGTCCCATAGTGCTCAGAGCCATTTTTTTTGTAAACCTCTCCTGCATCAGATGATTTCCATCTCATATGTGATGAAACGTGACACATTCCTCTACACGAACTATGATTTATGTGATTTACTCCCCGCTCCCTCTCGCCCCCTCCCCGGTCGCATCTTGGATGTAAAATCGAGACTTCAGCTTCATAACTAAGTTAGCGATAGGTGCTTGTGAGGTACTGCAACCCCCTGTGTATACATTTGCCTGACAGATGTGCTGTTTACAGAGTTAGTGGCAGAATGACTTATTTTCGCAGCATGTTGGGCGCTGCTGCTATGCGTTTATGTGTTTCCTTGTAAGAGGCTTTCCTCATTAGTAACGCTCATTTTATATATACGGTTGGTGCTCGCATAGTATAATTTCTGAACCATGATCGGATGTGAACAGAGATCGCTATGGCTCACTGGAAAGCTATATTGTACTCGTATCACACACAGCAAATATTTTAAGAAAAGAGTTTTTTTCGTTTTAGTGTTCGATAACATAGTTTATTTTAGAGAATCCGGGAGAAGGATGTATGTCATGCGCTTGAAATATATTTCTTACATTGGAATATTAACAGGGCTACATTCCATATGCAATGCGAACTGAGAAGGCGTACTCCAGCACAATTTGATACCATTTTTTTTTTTTTTTGCCTTTTACATATTAGCGACAAGTCTTGCAGTTGGCTCAGTACGCTTGTTAAATAACTGTCGATTCCGGCTATGTCCTTACAAACGACATTTTCTAAGAAATACAACTTCCTCATTTCTTCTGTCTGGTGCACTTGCCTCTTCTTGACTAAATTCATATAACATATATTTTTTATTTACTGATTGATGAGTTTGTTCCACCTTAGCTTTGAGACATATAAGAAAGTTGCTAGGTGTGTTTTTACATCTGAAACATGATGCCTGTTCCAATTTCGCGCCAGTCACATAACAGCGCCTCTAGCAGCGCCACTATGAGGATGCAAATCAAGTTTGCTTTAAATACACGCTGTCACGATCGTGAACGTTAGTTACGTTTGAGTTTGGACATGGTGAGTTGATGTTGGTCAAAATACCTTTAAGGCGACAACGACACCATTATCAGCGCCTCAGTGAATTTGAACGAGGTCGGGTAATAGGGATAAGAGAAGCTGGATGTTCCTTCCGCTATACTAGATACTACTGGAAACCTTGGCAGGAATGCACCTCCGTACGTGATGGCTGGCAGCGATGGTCACAAGAGTGTTCTCCGGAAGGGAAGCGCTAGTGCATCATGCTGCATTCGCAGTAGCTATTTTAGCAGCAGTTGGCACCACAGTGACACAAAGAACTGTTACAAATCGATTACTTCGAGGATAGCTCCGAGCCAAACGTCCTGTATCGTACTTTCCGCTGACCCCAAAACACCGCCATTTGTGACTTCAGTGGAGCCAAGTGAGGAATCATTGGAGAGCAGGGTGGAGGTCTGTTCCATTTTCTGATAAGAGCTGGTTCTCCCTCGGTGTCAGTGATGGCCGTGTGTTGGTTCGAAGGAGGCCAGGTGAGCGCCTGCAACCACCCAGACTGCGGCTTACACACTGGAGTTATGGCCTAGGATGTAATTTCGTATGACAACAGGAGCGCTCTCGTGGTTATCTGATGCACCCTACCTGAAAAATTGTGCGCCAGGTTTGCATTTCGATCTGTTGTGCTGCCATTCGTGAACAGGATTCCAGGAGGTGCTTCCCAACAGTGTAACGCTCGCCCACATACCGCTGTTGTAACCCAACTTTCTCTAGAGGGTGTTGACACTGCTGACATGTTGCCCTGGCCTGCTCCGTCACCGGATCTGTCTCCAATCTACCACACATGGGACGTCATCGGACGACAACTCCAGTGTCGTCCACAACCATTAATAACCGTCCTTACATCGACCGACCAAACGCAACGGGCATAAAACACCATCCCACAAATTGACATCCCTCACCTGTGCAACACAATGTATGCACGTTTTCATTCTTGCATGCAACATTCTGGCGGTTATACTGGCTATTACCGTGCCAGCGTTTCACACTTGTAATGGTTTATCTCGCGCTTACATTAACGTGTGACTTTGAAATGTTGGTCACATAAAAATGTTACCTAGACAAACGTATTTCCGAAATTTCGTAACTCTACATTAATTATATTTTTGGTGTTGAGATGTTCTTTCTGTCAATATAAATACACATTAATAAATGGGAAAGTTATGTCGCCATGAGCGGTTCATTAGAAGCGAATGAATAGAGATAAGAACAAAACACGGAGAATGACGACAGGATCATAAAAGACGGAATGGAAGCTCTGATTGGGGGAGGAAATGTGCCGTGGCCTTTCAAGAGAACTGTTGCACCGTTTGCACTAAACTATGTGGGAAGACCGCGGAAATCTTAATCTGGATGGACGGACAGGGATTCAAGAAGAAACGAATAACTTTCAGGTCTCTACTATAATATTAAATGCTGAAAACCAGTAATTGGTCAAGCTGCCAATTGGTACGCTGAGAATCACTGCACGTCGTGGCGTTGAATCAAACAATCTTTGAATGTGTTTAGATTCGATAAGATGTACCCTTCGTTCCATGGATTCAGAGTGGAGCTTCTCAAGGATGTTGAACCTTTTTTTGTTTTTTATTTATTGGCATTTGAGTATTCCTCATACAGCTGCCCACGTAAGTAAATCATAATGACAGCCAACTGGTACAGAATAGCAAATTGATAAAAACAAGCACTGGTGATTATTGGATAAAACAGAAGTAGAACTTGTCAGAATACACAATTCATATAGACATAGAAAAGAAGATATGCTAACTTACCTTCCGCAAATGGCAAGTGAAATGGTGCTCGTGCTTGTGGAATTAGAAAAAATCCTAAACATATTTTCATTTAAAAGGAAATAACAAACTCATCATCTACCATGTAAATGTACAGTACGCTGAGCTTCATTTGACAGTTGTTAGTTTAATGCAGCCACATATCATCAAAATCATTTTACACGAGTGTTTTTTATTCGTCACATTACTACACTTAAGATGTACAGACGTCGTATTTCACGTAATACATTATTTGATACGGTTAATAATATATACACAGCAGTCGAGTCTACTAAGAAATTTGTCAGTGGAGTAAAAGGAGTTAACAGACTGAAAATAATGTGTATCAGTGTGGTTGAAATCGATCCAAAGGTTTAGGAGGAGAAGTGGAGAATAAATACACACACACACACACACACACACACACACACACACACACACACACATTTTTAAGAGCTAATGACTAATTATTTCTCTTAACAAATATGTACCGCATATGACCGTCTCTATAACGCTTATTCATGAATCCAACGCACTTTCATTTAAGATTCATACAATAGTAGATAATTGGTACGAGGCACACGCACCCATTTGTTGTTAGCACTGAGAAACAAACAAGAACACATTTCCAGTATTACGTCCCCTCCCACCGCAACGACAAATCTATCTGCCCCTGTACCAATTGGGACTTCTAAAGGTGATAGAACAACTTTACGCGCTCCTACATACAATTCTTCAAGTATATTTTTCATTTGACGAAGGAGACAGGTACAGCCGACAGCTGAAAACCATTTATTCTTTACCGGATTTGGATATATATCATTTATCGTTCTTCAGAAACTGTAAACATTAGCACCTGTTAAAGTGAAATAGTACTTTCGGAAACAAATCACTCGCAACTGTTGGATGTATGTCACTCCTTCGTCAAATAACATTCCTGTGCAGTTGCTGACAACAATAAGCCATGCCGGCCGCGGTGGTCTATCGGTTCTAGGCGCTCAGTCCGGAGCCGCGCGACTGCTACAGTCGCAAGTTCGAATCCTGCCTCGGGCATGGATGTGTGTGATGTCCTTAGGTTAGTTAGGTTTAAGTAGTTCTAAGTTCTAGGGGACTGATGACCATAGATGTTAAGTCCCATAGTGCTCAGAGCCATTTGAACCATTTGAACCAATAAGCCATGTTTATGACACTGAAATTCTGCGATACAGGGAAAAAGATTTTTAAATACCCGTCCGCCGATTTGATAACTATTAGATTATGAGGGATATATTCGTAGGAGTGTTGAGACCGACTGGAAAAATCGTTGTGGTAGCATGAGTCAGTGATGACATGTGTTATTCACACTTTCACAGAATGACTGTCACCATGTTTACGAGTGTTGAAAACTGCATAAAATTCTACTGTTCAAATTTCAATAAAGCGGAAAAAATTCATTCCTGTTTCATTATCTCTGTGAAAATAAAATTCACATGATTTGCATAGTCCTACATTATTCATGTAGCTAGCCAGGAGTATATGAAGGGTGAAGAGAAGGAAGGGAATCATTAGTAATTTTGAGCCACAACCAAAACCAAAAGTGGGATCAGTGTATCTCGTCCCTGAAATTTATTTTAAAGTACTTTGATGCAGGATGAGATACATATCTTATAAAAGTATTATAATACATTATTCAAATGGCCACAAAAATTTTATTATAATTGCATTAATCTCAAACTTTCAAAAATGTAGAAATAAATAAGAAATTTAAAAAATAAGGAAAGGACAGATGCACTGCACATGCAACAGGCTACATAATAAAGCTACAGATCTCTTACTGAATCTGGTTTTTATTGATTACAATTGCAAAACAAACGTAAATACAAATATATAAATTTTCATTAATGTGACTTGTGATGATGAACTTTTTTGGTTATGTCGTCTATATTTGCTTCGTTGGGGCTGCATGGAATTTTCATTGCGTCTTCTAAATGACCGGAAAACCGATTACGATATTTATTTTTCAGCTACTTCATTTTTGAGAATGAAGCTTCACAAAGATAAATTGAAGGAAATAGTGTTAAAATGAACTGTGCACAGTCTCGTAAATTTTTAGGCACACATTTCCAAAATCCAGTGTACTGTTGTGTTTCACGATGTTCTATAAACAGAGCTTTAAGCTATGTGATGCTGAAGTTCGATTATTTCATTTAGCAAATTAGTTTTAGGAAATCCAAATTGGCAGAATAATTTGAGGCCATCATGTCCAACATGCCAAGGATTCTCTACGAGAATTAAACAGCTTCGAATATTTCTAACATCTGCAAATCTGTTTTTCATTTCTTCCAAATAGGTTTCCAAATATTCTTTCATGTTTTGGTAAATAGTTTCGGTGACCGTGAAGACTGATCGGAGCATAGCAACAGTTGGAAAATTAGACAGATCTTTTACTTCGAGTGCATTTATATATAATTGCAGTTTGGTTCCAAATGCAAATATTTTGTTAGTCATTTGCCCAATTATCTTGTTTGGTCCTTGTAATTTCAAGTTAGTTGTGTTGAATTTTTGTGTAATATCGGTCAAAAAAGCTGTAAGTATCCACCATTCATCATCATCATGTTCAGGATAATTTTTGCCAATTTGTTCTAAGAATAAAATAATTTTTAGGTTTCAAATTAACAAACCGTTCCAGCACTTGTCCTTTGCTTAGCCATCTGACAGCAGTATGTAGGAGAACATCGCTGTAACAAGCCTGCAATTCCTGCAGGAGTTCTTTAAATTTTCGGTGAATAAGTTCACAGGGACGAATGAAATTCATAACGCTTATAATCGTTTGCATAACGTTATTCAATTTGATATTTAAAATTTGACATACGAAATTTTCTTGATGCAGTAAGCAGTGAATGGAGAGTAAATATGGCAAATTACATTCTTTCTTAATCAGTGCCATCAAACCATTGTTGATGCCCGTCATTGATATTACTGATATTAATTTGCTCATATGTAAGTCTTTTTTTTTTTACAAATTCTTTAATTGCATCCACAAAATCACATCCTTTTGTGTGAACTTTCATGGTTATAACTGCTAAAAAATCTTTCTCTATTACCCCATCATTTGTGCAGTAATGCGAAAATAATGAAAACTGAGCCATCAAAGCCAAATTTGTACTGGAATCACATGCAAGACTGAAGTATTTGCATAGTTTGACTTTATTAATTACTGCCTCAAACATTTATTTTGAAATATCTTCTATACGACGTCGACAGGTAGATTCTGAAAGTGTGAGCAGATTTATTTCAGCTGATATTTGTTTACTGTTAGAGAAATTTTGAAACAAAGTTTCAGAAACAGTCATCATACATTGCTTCACTAGTTCAGCATCAGTGAAAGCTTTCATATTTTTTGCCAGAATATTACATACTTGGTATGATGCTCTTGTGACAGCCTCACTTTGCCCAACTGCTGCTAACATAACGTTTACTTGACGACGAATTGTAGATTTTAGATAAGCATTTTTTTCCTTTCTTTCATTTGAATTGAAAGGAAAATGAATTGTGCTTACTTGTATAGTGGCGAAATAAATTGTATCTCTCCAGTCCAACAATCGTATTCCGGCATATTAAGCAAGTAGCAGTACCTTCTTTGTGTCTACTTATAAAGCAAAACTCTTCTTACCATATTCCTTGGAAACTACTTTTCTCTTCACATGTTTTCCTCTAAGTCACTGTTCTTGAGGGTACGTCAGACATTATTTATTCCACTAATAATGATATCACCAAATATGAGCACAAATTCACTCAGTACGCGACGAACGCTCAGGGGCACCGAAACTTAGTTCACTACAAAGCTAACAATGAGGCGGCCGCGGGACAAACGAGCGGCCCTGGGCGCTGGGCGCGTTTGATGCACGGCTCACATTGTTGGCTAGCAGGCTGCGCGCTGCGGAACACCGGCAAGTGGCGCGTTCAGTGAAAGTTACCTGCCGCGCGAGCGGTTGGGGGCGCTGCAGTCATGGACTGTGCAGCTGGTCCCGGGCATGGGCGTGTGTGTTTGTCCTTAGGATAATTTAGGTTAAGTAGTGTGTAAGTTTAGGGACTGATGACCTTAGCGGTTAAGTCCCATAAGATTTCACACACGTTTGAACATTTTTTTTTTTCAGTTACCTACTTACTTCCCCGACTTTAATCACAATTCTACGCAGTTTCCGTAAACAAAACACCGCTACGCCAGATAAGTAGATAACTAATGCCTGTGCGAAGCCGAGGAGGGTCGCGGGCCGCATGAAAACTTGATCTCGACCACTGCTCTACATTAATTGCTCTTCCGTGTTGCGATTTTTTTCAGTCAGTGTATATGTGCACGGTATTCGCCGCGGAAATGTGGGGATAGGTAACGGCACAGCTGTATCGGTGTTCTCCGTTATGCCAACGCTGTAGACGAAGCTAACCATCACAGCCACCCGAAGAAGGTCTGTATTGTGAAGCACTGGCTTGGTATCATCACGGCTGTGACCCGTGTGGACGTATTCGTTCGTGAGCAATTGAATTAGAGATAACTGCTGACGTGAGCCGCACCCATCCACGTGGCAGAACTTTGGACTTACCGCCGGCGTTGCAGGATGTGCAACGTGAGTGTCGTTGTTGTGGCCTTCAGACCGTATTCTGGACTCGTGCAGATCTCGACAGCAAGCCATCTTGTCCACGTACCCTCATTTCTATACAAGCGTTTTTCCCTGTAACTTATATCTACGTCTACATCTGTATCTATATCTCCAGCTACTTGATTACTCTGCAATTCACAATTAAATACCTGGCAGAGGGTTCACTGAACCACATTCAAGCTGTTTCTCTACCGTTCCACTCTCTAACAGCGCTCGGGGAAAACGAACACTTAATTTTTTTCCGTGTCAGCTGTGATTTCTCTTGTCTTACTATAATGATGATTTCTGCCTATTTAGCTCGACATCAACACAATATTTTCCCTTTCAGAGAAGAAAGTTAGTGATTGACATTTCGCGAAAAGATCCTACCGAAAATAAAAAGCTTTTGTTTTATGATTGCCACCCCAACTAGCGTATCATATCCGTGAAAACGTCTTCTTTTTTTCGGGATAATAGAAAGCAAGCTTATGTTCTTCGAACTTTCTCGATGTCCTCCGTGAATCCTGTCTGACGGAGATCCCATACCGCGTAGCAGTACTGCAGAAGAAGACGGAAAAACGTAATTTAGTTAGTCTTGTAGACAGCGTAGATCTGTTGTACCTTCTAAGTGTTCTGTCAATAATTCGCAGTCTTCGATTCGCTTTCCCCACAGCAGTATCCGTATGGTCGTTCTAATTTAAGTTATTCGTAATTCTATTCCTAAGTGTTTAGTTGAATGCACAGCCTTTAAACTTGTGTGGGTTATCGTGTAACCGACATTTATCGGATTTCTTTTAATATTCATGTGGATGACCTCACAATTTCGCATTTTTTAGAGTCAACTGCCACTTTTCTCATCATGCGGCTACCTTTTCTAAGTTATTTTGCTATTGGTTTTGATAATGTGTTGACTTTACGAGGCGGTAAATAAGAGCATCATCTGCGAACAATGTAAGAGGGCTGCTCAGATTTTCTCCTAAATCGTTTGTACAGGTTAGGAAGAACAACAGAGCGGCTATAACACTTCCTTGCGGAACGTCAGATATTACTTCAGTGTACTCGATGACTTTTCGTCAACTGCTATCCTTCTGACATGAAACCACGAATTGAGGCACACAACTGAACGACACACGGAATGCACGCAATTTGATTAAAAGGCGCTTGTGAGCGAAATTAAATTAGATAGGTAAATGTAAGAAACATTACTCTTTCTGCACGTTTATGAATTTAGTTTATTTAGTTATGAGAGAGAGTTATGGCAACGAGTTACAATTTTTTAAATATAACGCTATTTTTTCTATCATTTAGCCGAAATATTTAAAGCAACAATCTACAAATCAGTTTAAATAAAATTCCTATCAATTTTCGTTAGGAGGCTTGAAAGTTTCAAAGTTTTAGTGGCAAATGCATTATGCATCACACAGGGTGTCCCACGAGGAATGGACTATACTCAGTTATATGACAGGAATGATCGATCGAAACAAAACTGTCTAGTTAAACATGGGCTCTAAAATGCTTACTTTAAAAGCTAGGAGCACTTCTTCATCTTCGATACTGTAAAGCAAATCTCTTCCACTGCACGCTCTTTGCTTTCAAAATTTTTGAAGGAGGTTGTAGGGACCAAAAAAAGGAAAAAAGTCTTGTAAACATGGACACTCAAACACATACCGTAAGAGCTATGAGCAGCTGTTCGTCAGATATGTGTTTCACAGCAGAGCAGACGAGCAAGTGCTCTTAGCTTTGAAGGTATGCCTTTTCGAACCCATGTTTACTCGACTTTTTTTTTCTTCGAACGTTCATTCCTGTCTCATTAACAGGTACTGACCACACGTTCTGAAACACACTGTCTAATTGTTGTGTTCGGATGGATATTCTGGTGGCGGGATGTTCATCTAAGAGAGGTGCTCAAACGAGCCCCCATTTACTAACACACAAATAAATACACATTCTAAACGACCTGCGAACGAGATGCAATGTTTCTTGTGTCACGGAGCGACAAACTTCTTCCATAAACTGTTTGAAGTCATCAGCTGTTGTATTAAAATGGATAGAAATTTTATTTTAATTCATTTGTACACAGTTGGTTCCTAGCACTTAAATTAGCATGCCATGTTAACAAATTTCACTGATTCAGAGACGCAAATCTTACTTTTGCCAGTCTACATTTTCTATCCTGTCTACTTTGGCCATCGTCATTTATTTTGCTGCTCAAATAGCAAAACTCGTCTATGACTTCTAGTGTCTCATTTCCTAATCTAATTCCCTCAGCATCGCTTTCTTTAATTCGACTGCATCCCATTACCCTTCTCGTAATATTTTCGATATTCGTCTTATAATTTATTTTCAAAAAAATGTCCATTCCGTTCAATTCATCTTCTAAGTCCGATGTAACCTCTGACAGAATTACGTCATCGGCAAACCTGTAAGCTTTAGTATCTTCTTCCTGAATTTAAATTCGTTTTCGAGATGTTTCCTTGGAGTTCTTTACTGCTTGCCCGCTCTACAGACTCAAAACATCGAGATGGGCTACAATCCTACCTCACTCCCTTCTCAACTACTCTTTCCCTATCACGACCTTCGACTGTTATAACTGCAGCATATTTAATTGACGCCAGATCGTGAGTGGTCAAGGCATCTGCGACATCGTGCAGGCGCTGGGCTCTACATGTAACATCGTATGAAAGCTACAAGCGTCATAGTCGACTGCCACGGGTATACCATGGATTACAAGAGGTCACACTGCAGCAAGCACTTTGCCATTCAGTGTTGAACAACTGCAACCAGTGAACAGCAGTACCATCCAGAGCCGCCTCGCAGTAGTAGGGAAAGAAACCAGCGTTCTTCCGCAGGAGAACGTAAATAAACATTAGCGGTGCGGTATTTTGTTTCTGTTGTGTTCCAGAAATATGTAGTGCTACAAGTCAAAATGATACTAGGCCAAAAACACCACTGCCAAGCACAAGGATATGTGCAGAACGTGCGTGCATCTACATCTACATCTAGATGATTACCCTGCAATTCACACCGCCTTCAAGCTATTTCTCTACCGTTCCACTCTCGAAAGGCACACGGGATAAACGAGCATTTAAATATTTCTCAGTGAGCCATGATTTCTCTTATTTCATCATGATGATCGTTTCCCCCTATGTAGGTTGGCACCAACAGAATATTTTCGCTATCGCATGAGAATGTTGGTGATTGAAATTTCACGAGAAGATCGTACCGCAACGAGAAACGCCTTTATTTTAATGACTGCCACCCCAGTTCATGTCTCATGTCCGTGACCTCCCTTCCATATTTTGCGAAAATACAAAACGAGCTGCTGTACTTTGAACTTCTTCGATGTCCTCCGTGACTCCCGTCTGCTGCGGATGCCGTACCGCACAACATCACTCCAGAAGAGATCGGACAAGCGTGATGTAAGCAGTCTCTTTAGTAAACCTGTTGTACTTTCCAAGTGTTGTGAAAATAAATTGCAGTCTTGGTCTGGTTTGCTCGCAACACAATCTATGTGGCCTTTCCAATTTAAGTTATTCCTAATTCTAATCTCTAAGTATTTATTTGAATTTACAGCTTTTAGATTTGTGTGACTTATCGTGTGACCGAAATTTAGCGAATTTCTTTTAGTACTCATGTAGATGACTTCACTCTTTTCGTTATTGAGAGTCCATTGCCACTTTTCGCACCATACAGGTATCTCGTCTAAATCATTTTGCAGTTGGTTTTGATCATCTGATGACTTTACAAGACGGGATGGTAAATGACGGCATCGTCTGAAAACATCTAAGAGACCTGCTCAGATTGTCTCCTATGTCGTTTATGCAGATTAGGAGCAGTAGAGGGTCTACGACACTTCCTAGCGGAGCGTCAGATAATACTTCTGCTTCGCTCGATGACTTCCCGTCAATTACAACGAATTGTGACCTTTCTGACAGCAAATCACAAATCCATATACAGAACTGAGTCAATACATTGAACGGCTGAAATTTGAACAGAAGACACTTGTGAGCAGCAGTATCGAAAGCCTTCTAGAAATCTAAAAAATAAGGAATCAATTTGACATCCCATGTCGATAGCACTCATTACTTCGTGAGACTAAAGAGCTTGTTGTGTTTCAGAAGAACATATTTTCTGAATCCGTGCCGACTATTTGCCAATAAATCGTTTTTTTCGAGGTAATTAATAATGTTCGAACACAGTATATGTTTCAAAACCCTACTGTAATTCGACGTTAGTAATAAAGGTCTCTAATTCAGCGGATTACTCCTATTTCCTTTCTGCGATATTGCTGTGATCTGTGCAACTTTCCAGTCTTTAGGTACGGATTTTTCGAATATCAGACAGCTGTATATGATTGCTAAGTATGGAGCTATTGTATCAGCATACTCTGGAAGGAACCTGAGTGGTGTACAATCTGGACCGGAGGCCTTGTCTTTATTAAGTGATTTAAGCTGCTTCCCTTCAATGAGGATATCTACGGTGCAGGAAAACCCTTGGAATTCAGGACAGCCTCAATTCTTCTCGGAATATACAGGTGCTGTATCTTTTTCAAGAGAATGTTACACCATTCTCCCGTAAAATAGTGGCAGGTTCAGATACCGGTGGACAGCGACAAGCACTCTTCTCTCTAAAAATACATCACAAAGGTTGGTGACTGTGGTAGCCAGGGGGTATGTGACAACTCGTCACAAAAGCAGTCCTGGACGATGCGAGCTGTGTGAACTGGAGCCTTGTCGTCTTGGAGCACAGCATCACCACTGGGGAACAACTCATGTACCACGAAAGGGACCTGATCAGCCAAAATGGTCGCATAATCGTTGGCAGTAATGCGACCTTGCAGAGTAATCATACGGCCCATAAAATACCACGATATGGCTGCCCGGATCAACATACCTGAGACGTAAACTCGGCCAAATGACTTTCTTCCATAGTTAAGGTTTTATGTGTTCGGCACCACGTTTTCCTGTTACAGGCATTTGTATGGCTGGTGAGAGCTCCCTTAGTGTTGCTTTAGTGCTGACAGGTTTCTAGAATGCGACATTCCGTTCTGCAGTGACTTTTGTAGCTGTCGTCATCTTATTTTCCGTCACAATCGTCTTCAATGACCATCTGTCACTTAAATTGGAACGATCACATAGATACTGTTGTTGACAAAGCAAACCAAGACTGCAATTTATTTTCAGAACAGAAAGTACAACAGGTTTGCTAAAGAGACTGCTTACAGCACGGTTGTCCGATTTCATCTGGATTGTTGTTGTGCGGTGTGGTACTGACGGAGGACATCGAAAAAGTTCAAAGAAGAGCAGCTCGTTTTGTATTATCATGAAATAGGGGAGAGAGTGCCACGGATATGATACACGAACTGGGGTGACATTCAACGTTTTTCGTTGCAGCAGGATCTTCTCGTGAAATTTCAATCACCAACTTTCTCATCCGGTAGATGAGATATTTCTACGGTTTTCCTGTATGCAGTATAAACATTCGATATGGTGCCTATTTGCAACACTAAACGTTTCGTATCGCTTGGGTACGGAAGCACCAACAATCTGCCCACATCCGTAGTCACTTAGCTCTGACATCATTTCCTCTCATTCTAGGCGCGCAGTCCGGAACCGTGCGACTGCTACGGTCGCAGGTTCGAATCCTGCCTCGGGCATGGATGTGTGTGATGTCCTTAGGTTAGTTAGGTTTAAGTAGTTCTAAGTTCTAGGGGACTAATGACCACAGCAGTTGAATCCCATAGTGCTCAGAGCCATTTGAGCCATTTTATTTCCTCACAAATATACAGAAAAACGTTCTGCTCGCGACTGTAACGTACTCAGGATATCGCACAGCTGGTATTCGTGGTCAGATACAACAGCGCAACCTGCGCGTTTGGCTGTCATCCGCTTTTACTCGTATATTCAAGCATGCATTTCTCGCGGAGTGTCCATATTTTTGTCCACCCCTTGTAATCAGAGTTCGAACAACTGTTGTCATTGCAAACTTATTTAATGCATTACCACTGATGCGATGTATGAACGAAAATTCGTGTTCCATTTCAGTGAATTTTCTTAGTCACAAAGTCGCACGGTTCACCTGTGCAGAGAAAACACCTGATACGATTATGCAACATGGCAACACTGCGAGATATAGTGAGTAGTTCACTTTTATGTCACGATAATATACACGTTCAGTAACTTTCTATCGTGGCTGAATACTGAAGTTGTTCCATTCTGGACTCCGTCGTTTCGAACAGGAATATTGTTCAATGTTTACCAATGAAACTTTATTTACCTACAACCATGCCAGCTCGTTACAATGAAAACCACCGAAATGATTTGCATTAATTTGTTAAAAGATGTTCAAATGGTCTTGAAGCAAAACAAGCGCTGTATCGCGTGTAAGATACGGAGGCGAGCGAGCTGGCCGGGACTTACCCCAGTTCGCTACACCACAATTGCGTATAAAATTAAAAGTCAAAATTTACTTTCAAAACTTTGTTAAAATATATTTTATTGTAATAACGTCTCGAATATCAAGTCTTTATGTACCTAGACTTCATAGTTTCCGTAAAAATCCCGTTTTAAGAAAAAAAATAAGTGGCGCTAAATAATAAAGCTAGAAGGCCAGAATTTGGTTCAAAAATGGCTCTGAGCACTATGGGACTTAACATCTATGGTCATCAGTCCCCTAGAACTTAAAACTACTTAAACCTAACTAACCTAAGGGCACCACACACATCCATGCCCGAGGCAGGATTCGACGCGCGGTTCCGGACTGAGCGCCTAGAACCACGAGACCACCGCGGCCGGCCAAAATTTGGTCAGAATGTGCCTATGGAGCTCATAAATAACTGGTGCAAGCTTCAAAGCTAAAGAACGAAATTTACACCCGGAATCCACGTTTTTAAGAAAAATGGAATGCGCTAAAAACTAGACTTAGAAATGTAAAAATTTGTTTTATGCTTCAGTTCACCCTAAAAATAATAACTGAAAGACTACTCTTTTAGTTTTTGAGTAGTTTAATAAAAACCAAAAAAGTAACTAACATATGCCCATTTGTAGTAGATTAAGTACCTGTAATTTTAATGATAGAAAATTTTGGATTCAGCCCATGATAAAACATACTAAACAATAGAGCTATCCCAAATTAAAGAGATGTAGTATTAACAACAGTCAATACAAGTTCTAGTAAAGCTATGGTTCAGAGGTAACGATGTACCATTAGTTCCACTATTAAAATTCTAGAAGGCAAAGTTTTTATCAAGAGAGCTGAAACTTTTTCTGCGCTTTCAAACAACTTACCTAAAAACATGTAAAAATTAAGAAGATTCTGGATTAATTTATAACTCTGTTATTAAAGATTATGTGTCCGAAAAAGCGGTCGTTCTGAGGCTGGTGCTGTGTGTTAAGGCAGTAGACAACAGATATTCCCTCGGCCGTCCGCTCCGGCACAGGCCGAGAGGCAGTAGGGAGGTTCACTTTGCACTCAGACAACGTAAGATTCACGTCTATTAAACGTCAGGTCGCGCTCTGCCTCGGTTGACGTCAGAGACGGACTGTGAAAAATCGCGTATTTGTGGTAATAAGGGATAGTGAACTCGCGAGGACTGTACACCATCCTGGATCGCTTAGAATTCGCTAAAGTAATTGTTAGTGTGCCATCCGTAATAATTACAAATCCGCGTGGCGAGTGGTGAATATTATTTCTACTTTGGTGGCGCGTACTTATTTTGAACATTTATTTGAATATTATTGGTCAGGGCGAAAGACAAGCTGGTAGGAATGTACCATAGAAGTAACCTCTGAACTGATAAAAGAGCTGTTTAGGATAGAAAGATTTATTGTCAATTGAACATAGTGACTTCCAAAGTGTTTTAAGTGAGACACTTCACTCAATATATGTTCGAACTAGAACTTTATTCCTTCATTTATGATCATAGTCCATATCCCGCTTAATAGAAGGCGAAAGAAACATTTCTGTCAGTGGGCTGGACCAGAACGTGGCCGTGCAGACTGGAAACTAAGGTCAGTATGTTCTCCATCACTTTCTGGCTGACCACAAAAGTAGTTGACAGGCTAGCGTGAGAAGACGACATAATACAAACATCGTTACTAATAAAATTTTACCCGCTGCCCCATAGTCTCCTTGGCAGCAATACATGTTTCTGTATGATGAGTGGAAAACATGTTGCAACATATCAGCACTAATAGAAGTCATCATCGCATGGAGGAGTGCTGCTGAGTTAATCCTTCGAGTCCTAACAATATGCAGAAAATATAACTAATTTTTTTCACAAAATTAACCTTTAGTGTCATCATTAGCAACGAATCCCCCTCATGAACCACGGACTTTGCGTTGGTGGGGAGGCTTGTGTGCCTCAGCGATACAGATAGCCGTACCGTAGGTGCAACCACAACGGAGGGGTACCTGTTGAGAGGCCAGACAAACGTGTGGTTCCTGAAGAGGGGCAGCAGCCATTTCAGTAGTTGCAGGAGCAACAGTCTGGATAATTGACTGATCTGGCGCTGTAACACTAAGCAAAACGGCCTTGCTGTTGTGGTACTGCGAACGGCTGAAAGCAAGAGGAAACTATAGCCGTCATTTTTCCCGAGGGCATGCAGCTTTACTATATGATTAAATGATGATGGCGTCCTCTTGGGTAAAATATTCCGGAGGTAAAATACTCCCCCATTCGGATCTCCGGGCGGGGACTACTCAAGAGGGCGTCCTTATCAGGAGAAAGAAAACTGGCGTTCTACGGATCGGAGCGTAGAATGTCAGATACCTTAATCGGTAAGGTAGGTTAGAAAATTTAAAAAGGGAAATAGATAGGTTAAAGTTAGATATAGCGGCAATTAGTGAAGCTCGGTGGCAGGAGGAACAAGACTTCTGGTCAGGTGAATACAGGGTTATAAATGCAAAATCAAATAGGGGTAATGCAGGAGTAGGTTTAATAATGAATAAAAAAATAGGAGTGCGGGTAAGCTACTACAAACAGCATAGTGAACGCATTATTGTGCCCAAGATAGACACGAAGCCCACGCCTACTACAGTAGTACAAGTTTATATGCCAAATAGCTCTGCATATGATGAAGAAATTGATGAAATGTATGATGAGATAAATTATTCAGATAGTGAAGGGAGACGACAAATTAATAATCATAGTTGATTGGAATTCTATAGTAGGAAAAGGGAGAGAAGAAAACGTAGTAGGTGAATATAGATTGGGGGTAAGGAATGAAAGAGGAAGCCGCCTGGTACAGTTTTCCACAGAGCATAACTTAATCATAGCTAACACTTGGTTCAAGAATCATGAAAGAAGGTTATATACATGGAAGGAGCCTGGAGATATTAGGAGGTATCATACAGATTATATAATGGTAAGACAGAGATTTAGGAACCAGGTTTTAAATTGTAACACATTTCCAGGGCAGATGTGGACTCTGACCAAAATCTATTGGTTATGACCTGTAGATTAAAACTGAAGAAACTGCAAAAAGGTGGGAATTTAAGGAAATGGGACCTGGATAAACTGTAAGGACCAAAGGTTGTACAGAATTTCAGGGAGAGCATAAGGGAACAATTGACAGGAATGGGGGAAAGAAATACAGTAGAAGAAGAATGGGTAGCTTTGAGGAATGAAATAGTGAAGGCAGCAGAGGATCAAGTAGGTAAAAAGACGAGGGCTAGTAGAAATCCTTGGGTAACAGAAGAGATACTGAATTTAATTGATGAAAGGAGAAAATATAAAAATGCAATAAATGAAGCAGGCAAAAAGGAATACAAGCGTCTCAAAAATGATATCGACAGAAGTGGAAGATGGCTAAGCAGGGATGGCTAGAGGAGAAATGTAAGGATGTAGAGGCTTATCTCACGAGGAGTAAGATAGATACTGCCTGCAGGAAAATTAAAGAGACCTTTGGAGAAAAGAGAACCGCTTGCATGAATATCAAGAGCTCAGATGGAAACCCAGTTCTAAGCAAAGAAGAGAAAGCAGAAAGGTGGAAGGAGTATATAGAGGGTCTATACAGCGGCTATGTTATTGAGGACAGTATTATGGAAATGGAAGAGGAAGTAGATGAAGATGAAATGAGAAATATGATACTGCGTGAACAGTTTGACAGAGCACTGAAAGACCTAAGTCAAAACAAGGCCCCGGGAGTAGAAAACAATCCATTAGAACTAGTGACAGCCTTGGGAGAGCCAGTCCTGACAAAACTCTACCATCTGCTGAGCAAGATGTATGAGACAGGCGGAATTCCCTCAGACTTCAAGAAGAATATAATAATTCCAATCCCAAAGCAAGCAGGTGTTGACAAATGTGAAAATTACCGAACAATTAGTTTAATAAGTCACAGCTGCAAAATACTAACACGAATTCTTTACAGACGAATGGAAAAACTGGTAGAAGCAGACCTCTGGGAAGATCAGTTTGGATTCCGTAGAAATACTGGAACACGTGAGGGAATACTGACCCTACGACTTATCTTAGAAGAAAGATTAAGGAAAGGCAAACCTGCGTTTCTAGCATTTGTAGACTTAGAGAAAGCTTTTGACAATATTGACTGGAATACTCTCTTTCAAATTCTAAAGTTGGCAGCGATAAAATACAGGGAGCGAAAAGCTATTTACAATTTGTACAGAAACCAGATGACAGTTATAACAGTCGAGGGGCATGAAAGGGAAGCAGTAGTTCCGAAGGGAGTGTGACAGGGTTGTACCCTCTCCCCGTTGTTATTCAATCCGTATATTGAGCAAGCAGTAAAGCAAACAAAAGAAAAGTTCGGAGTAGGTATTAAAATGCATGGAGAAGAAATAAAAACTTTGAGGTTCGCCGATGACATCGTAATTCTGTCAGAGACAGCAAAGGACTTGGAAGAGCAGTTGAACGGAATGGACAGTGTCTTGAAATGAGGGTATAAGATGAACATCAACAATATCAAAACGAGGATAATGGAATGCAGTCGAATTAAGTCTTGTGACGCTGAGGGAATTATATTAGGAAATGAGACACTTAAAGTAGTAAAAGAGTTTTGCAATTTGGGGAGCAAATTAACTGACGATGGTCGAAATAGAGAGGATATAAAATATAGACTGGTAATGGCAAGGAAAGCGTTTCTGAAGAAGAGAAATTTGTTAACATCGAGTATTGATTTAGCCGGCCGCAGTTGCCGTGCGGTTCTGGGCGCTACACTCTGGAGCCGAGCGGCCGGTACTGTCGCAGGTTCGAATCCTGCCTCGGGCATGGATGTGTGTGATGTCTTTAGGTTAGTTAGGTTTACTTAGTTGTAAGCTCTAGGCGACTGATGAGCTCAGAAGTTAAGTCGCATAGTGCTCAGAGCCATTTGAACCATTTGAGTATTGATGTAAGTGTCAGGAAAACGCTTCTGAAAGTATTTGTATGGAGTGTAGCCATGTATGGAAGTGAAACATGGACGATAAATAGTTTGGACAAGAAGAGAACAGAAGCTTTCGAAATGTGGAGCTACAGAAGAATGCTGAAGATTAGATGGGTAGATCATATAACTAATGAGGAGGTATTGAATAGAATTGGGGAGAAGACGAGTTTGTGGCACAACTTGACCAGAAGAAGGGATCGGTTGGTAGGACATGTTCAGAAGCACCAAGGGATCACCAATTTAGTATTGGAGGGCAGCGTGGAGGGTAAAAATCGTAGAGGGACGCCAAGAGATGAATACACTAGGCAGATTCAGAAGGATGTAGGTTGCAGTAGTTACTGGGAGATGAAGAAGCTTTCACAGGATAGAGTAGCATGGAGAGCTACATCAAACCAGTCTCAGGACTGAAGACCACAACAACAACAAGCAACGAATACAACAAGAAATTGTAAAAAAGTAAACAACCGACTAATTTATGGAGGTG
This sequence comes from Schistocerca gregaria, assembly GCF_023897955.1. Lineage (NCBI taxonomy): Eukaryota > Metazoa > Arthropoda > Insecta > Orthoptera > Acrididae > Schistocerca > Schistocerca gregaria. The sequence continues at coordinate 48,891,061 of NC_064931.1, forward strand.
GTTTCACTTCGGAATTTTAATTGTGAGTTTATCATGGCAAGTGCATCTTCACTGCCATCACCAGCAGCGTCATGAACTTGATTTTCAGTTAGCAGTTCGGGACCTGGCAAAGGAGATGAAGTTCCTGATATACTTGCCTGTTGGATAAAATTCGTAGAAGCATCCTCAGGGTCTTCTTTTTGCCTTTGATGTCTCTGAATTCAAATCACTCGGAATTTTTTCTTCTAAAGACAAATGGTTCAATCATGGATGACGTCTCGAAACTTCCATGTACATACACAGTGCCTAAAATAAATTATAGTCCTCAATAAGAAGCAAAATGCGGACCTAAAATTTGGTAAATGTACATCCAATTACAAAAGTGCACACGAGCCCAGTAGTGCCCTGTCTAAACCAGTCTAAAGTACAAACTCAAATTTGCGCTACACTAACTTTCAATGTTCTTACTTTCACTTTGGATGATCTCCTGCGTATGATCACTATGCAGAATAAACATATTAAGTAAAGTATGTAAAAATAATTTGCACGCACAACTCTTCTACAATCGCGTAGCGAACACTCCGTTCCAACTGCTGCCTTGAACGCTGTAAGTGACTGCTGCATTGCACAACATACGCAGAAGTACATCAGTGGACCGCTGCAAATCCCTGTCTTGCAACAGCATCGGTAGCTTCACGCAAAAGGCAGGGGTACAACAAAAAATGAAAAATAAAATAAAATAAAAAAATTTAAGCAAGTTGTGGTCCTAGGCAGAAAGCACTGGAGCTTAAAGGGTTAAACACAGTGCCTGGCCAGTTACTGTACTGCGCCAACACTTCGGCTGGCCATGTAGGCAGAAATCCACGACATTAAAATTGTGAGATCGCGTTGGCCACCTAATGGAATCATCACGCACGATCTACCGATTTTGCTACTCAGCATTTAAATAACGTTGCACAGTAAGCCTTCGCTGCACCGAATACCACACGTTGGGGTCCACTGTATGTTACTGTTGAACATGGATTTGTTACTGCGCTACTTCTGTTTTTTTTTCAAATAATTTCTCTTCTATGTGCGTGACTCTGCAAGACCAATGTAACCTACTTCATATTTTTTATACGATGTGTGTGGATCACACATTTTAACATACAGTAGTTTTGTGTCAGAATTCAACACCACGTCAAACAGTGGAAACGTTAGGCATGTATTTTCGGACACCTCATGTAGGTGGCCATCCTGATACTTCAAAAACTTATGAAGATATTGAAACTTGGATCACGACATATGATAATAGGCAAGAGTAACGCTGTACGGGTAATGACTGTAACTTTTTAGCATAACTCTTGAGCTGTTGATCTATACCTAAACACTTCAATATCTTGGTAGATAAAAAGAAACAAATTCTAACAAAAAAGCAAACATTCCACCATTTTCGAGACATTATTCGCTGAAAACCTTGTTCCTATTTTTTTAACCTTTAGCGATATATTTGGAATGCTCACATGTAAACGGAAGTAATTTGGTGACACGAGTGCAAAAGATGTTGCCAGTTACTTCTTTTGCACTGCACTGCCACTTTTTAATTGATTGCTAATTTCCAGTCGGTGTGTCCATGAATCAGTTGATATCTCTTCATATGTGACCTAACCTTCATGACATATTTCGTTACTCAATTCACATCATCTGAAACGCTAACTACCAAGTTCTTTATGTTCCTTCAATAATTTATATGAGCACGTGTATCTTATTAGTAATGCACCTTGGATACAGTTTACACGATAAAACTCTTTTACGACGAATGGCGGTATGAAATTCGTGGCCTCATATACATATCAACTGCAGAACCTAATTTGTTCGAAACGTTTCATTTGCTCATATTAATACGTGCTTCTGAGTTGAAGTTAACATTTACTACTTTTTCTCTCTGTACGTCACTGCTCTTTTTTTTAAAAAAAAGTTTTATTGATTTTCATTCAGAGCTAAACTCGCTTGGAAGCATTTTATAGCGTAGCCTGATTCCACCATCAAGCGACATTTTCGCCTTGTTCAGAGGGTCAGCTACCTTTGGAAACCTAAAACCCGTTTTACACTAGTATCGACTACTTGTAACAAGTGTCTGCTTCAGCGCCTCTGGTGTATTATTGCTGTACTGACTCTCTCTTGTTACGAGCGGTCTTTTTTATTTACAAATCAGTACAATGTAAGAAGGCTGTTTAGGTTTTTATGTTGGTAACGCCATGTAGCGCTCTGTATGAAAATCACTGACTGTGCTGTGGGCAGCCTGTGGCTGGTTTGCATTGTTGGATTTTGCTATTGTAGTGTTGGGCAGTTGGCTGTTAACAACGCGTAGCGTTGCGCAGTTGGAGGTGAGCCGCCAGCAGTGGTGGATGTGGGGAGAGAGATAGCAGAATTTTAAGAGAGGACGATCTGGACTTGTCTGCGCCAGTAAGAGTAAATTTGTAATACTGGATATCATGAACTCATACGTATTTATATATTTATTATGACTTTTGAGCACTGTAAGGTAAATACATTGTTTGTACATTGTTTGTACTTTATCAAAATCTTTCATTTGCTAACTATGTCTATCAGTAGTTAGAATCTTTTATTCAGCTGGCAGTATTGGCGCAGGCTGTATTGCAGTAGTTTGAGTAACGAAGATTTTTGTGAGGTAAGTCATTCATGAAAGGTATAGGTTATTGCTAGTCAGGGCCATTCTTTTGTAGGGATTTTTGAACGTCAGATTGCGTTACGCTAAAAATATTGCGTGTCAGTTTAAGCACAGTCGTTTATAATTTTTGTAAGGGGACGTTTGACCAAAACTGTGTGAATTGTGAAATCCATCAGCTGTGCATAGTGCCGCCCGAACGATGAAAGTGAGGTGATGAAGGACCATCCTTGTTACAAAAAGTGCAAACATACAACGAACTAAGAATGGCAGTAGAATTTATTGATGCGTCTGTCCTAACGTGGGATAGAGAGAAGATAGAGGGTTTGAGGTCAGTCTGCAATTCCCGAGCGGCGATGATCAAACGCAGAAAGACAAAATTCCCAATGAAGGCAGGTTGGTGACTTGAATCAGCGCCACACACTGTCACAGGGCGCAGATCCTGGGACTCAACGGGATGCTTGCACCACGAATTCAAGGGTCTGATTAACACTATTTATTAGCGACCAGACTAACTATTACACTAAAGGCTAACTATCAACTGTAGAAAGAGCAAAAGAGGCAATTGTATGCACAACAGAAGTGAATGTATCCATAGAGGTGAGCGTTAACAGAGGTGGCGAACACTAGCAGCATAGTAAGTACAAACGCGAGAGAAGCTAAAAGTGAGAAAACATGCCTGAGCTTACGGAGGCTGCCCGCGAGCGATACGGAGTCGGCCTCTCGACCTTGCATTAACAGACTAGAAGTTTGGGAGCTGAACGTCACTGCCGCTCCTCTTACGGTGTTTTACATCACTTGCACTGCTGTACGAGCACTCTAACCTTTAGCGTTGCAGTTCTCAGCAGCGATTATCAAGCTTTCTGCCATCTTGTAGTGTGACGCCTTACAACAGCGTCTAGGCGGTGGATGGAGTTACCAGTTAGTTCTCCCAAGTCAAACTTCTCCCCTGCCCAGAGCGTCTGTAATTTGCAGCGCTCTAGTGTTACTATTTAGCTCCGATAACATGAATGCTACCAGTTTTGCCTACTCAATGCATTGTGCCTCTGATTTCATATCTTGGAGCGCCCTTGGCGGCTCCCAACAGCCTTAAGCGTAAAAATGTACAAGTCACTACGTCATCTATATGACAAACGACCAATTCAAAATTGATAGTAGGTGTTCTTTATGAAGTCTGGTAAATTCTCCACACTACCGAGAACTAAAAGAATGCTAAAAATTTCGCCCAAACTGTTGTCACCAGGTGAAACTTCTTTCGTGCAGTCACAACTTTGGGCTCTTTGATAGCTCTGGGAGAAGACTCGTCAAGCTATAACACATGAGATATTAGTTTACTTTATTACATAAATGATAAGAGATTTACTTAACTTTCACACACTTCTTTCCCACAGTATTGTTGGATAATTTACGACTGTCAGTGACTATGAAAGCATCCCTTCACGTACGAGTATACAATCACAAACTTTTCTCTTGAAGTACAACGTTCAACATCAACACGACTACATGTTGCACCGAGATTTCGACTGCCCTACTAATTGTTGTCGAGTGGTGCTACAGAAGAATGCTGAAGATTCGATGGGTAGGTCACATAACTAATGAGGAGGTATTGAATAGAATTGGGGAGAAGAGGAGTTTGTGACACAGCTTGACAAGAAGAAGGAATCGGTTGGTAGGACATGTTCTGAAGCACCAAGGGCTGATCTCTTGCATGCTTGACCCTATTGTCTTCAGCGTGAGAGCGTTGCTGAACTGAGACAGAGGGTATGTCTTCTGGAGTGCCTCCCATTGGTTGTTACGGATTGCAGTGAGCCCTCGCTAATGTCTGTGGCGTTGATTCGCATTGCCGACTTTGGTGTGGCACTGCAATCTCTGGATGACACCACATAAATATTTTAGAATATCAACATTTACTAGTTAGAAAATGTGCGCACAGAAACACTTCAAATAAATATTTAGAAGGGAGTAAATAGCGTCGTTTTACTTGGTTCAAATGGTTCTGAGCACTATGGGACTTAACATCTGAGGTCATCAGTCGCCTAGAACTTAGAACTACTTAAATCTAACTAACCTAAGGACATCACACACATCCATGCCTGAGGCAGGATTCGAATCTGCGACTGTAGCGGTCGCGCGGATCCAGACTGTAGCGCCTAGAACCGCTCGGCCACCCTGGCCGGCTGAAATATATAAACACATATTTTATGTAGGTTAGGAATCTTTTGATATCAGATTTTGTTGTTTAGATCACGTTTGAAAGTACTTTACCTAGAGATCAGCCAAGGGCCTATATTAAAACAGCATGTCATCTGCAGATGTTGCTAGTAACATCACTGTGTAGCAGGTGACATGCAGTTGATTTCTGTTGATAGCACGAGGGCAGACATAATGTAAGAAGTACACATTTAATCTAAGGAACAAAAAAGTCTGACGTGACATATTCTTAACCTAGATGAAATTTGTCTGTATATATTTAAATCACAATAAAAGAAAACGCCACAATTATGATGAAACATGTTTGATTTCGTTATATTTCATACAGCCTAAACATTGCTGGGAAATACGTTTTCGCGTATACTTTAAATGGGCATTGAACAAATGCAGCACTCATCTTATGTAGAGCTTTCTGATGTTTCATTCTTCTTGTAAAGTGTACAATAACGAGAAAATTTCTGTTAAGTTCGCCCTCGAGCCGTTTTTTTTTTTCTTTTCACAAAATTATGAATGTTTCCGCGAGTAGATGAATGATAGGGTTCCCATCCAAATCTAAGATGAGGGTCGTGACGTTATATGATGACGCAAGTACCGTTATACCTATGACGTCACAGACACCCTGATAGGGTTCCCACCCCAAATCCAAGATGGCGTCGGCGGGAAATTAAAAAAGCGCCAAGCCCCCCCTCCCAGGTGGGAATTTCAAATTTTGTCAGATTTTCACGAGTGCCACTTCCACCTGGCCTTGGAAGGAAATAGTTAAAGTCTCCACCATGATCCTCAACCGACTGTCACGTAGCTTTACCAACCCATGTTGGTGCGCTAACGTGCACTAACGTGACTAACGTGCACAGTGCATGACTTCATCGAATATGGCGGCTGTGACATCAGTTGATGACACAAGTGCCACACCCCTCTGGCGGGAAGTTTGAATTTTGGCGGGAAGATAGGTCAATTCGGCTACCTCCACTAACCTAACCCCCACCCTCTCCCCTCTCCTCCCCCAGAAAAATGGCGGTAAGTTAAAATTTCAACAGGATAATGCATCACACCTAAGAAAATGCCGGGAAAGAAAGGGTAATTGGGCTACTCCCGACCGCCACCTCTTCCTAGGAACTGGCGCCAAGTTTGAATTTTGGCGGTAAAGAAAGGTCAATTCGCGTATCTCTACTAAGGTAAGAAAATGGCGCGAAAGAAAGGACACTTGGACTACCTCCACTAACCTATGCCATACGACCGCCACCTCTTCCTAGGGATTGGTGAGAAGAGGACTCAGCCTGCACTGGGCTGGTGGAGTGAGGAAGGACTGTACTTTATTTATTTTGGAACAATGTATTTAGGGATGTAGTATATTTATTACACTGATACAAAACACACGCTCTGACAGGCTTGGGGTCACGTCACACAGTCTGCAGACCTGCAAACTACTTGCAAATGCTGGCCAGAGTGGTCGTGTCGTTCTAGACGCTACAGTCTGGAACCAAGCGACCCCTACGGTCGCAGGTTCGAATCCTGCTTCGGGCATGGATGTGTGTGATGTCCTTAGGTTAGGTATGTTAAATTAGTTCTAAGTTCTAGGCGACTGATGACCTCAGAAGTTAAGTCGCATAGTGCTCAAAGCCATTTGAACCATTTACTTGCAAATAACACAACAGACATACTTGCTAATTGTAGGCTGATGAAGTAATGCATTCCACAGCCTACACACATGCAAGCTACTACACCAAAATAATTTCAGTACAGACTGCAAACTGCTCGTAAATAATGCTTCACACTGCTCAGAACTTGTAAACTGTCCAAATTGTGCATAGCACAGCTTACAGACCTGCTTGCAAAACAATCCAACAGACATGCAAACACTGTACGCAGGCACTGCCCGCCGCTCCCCTGTCCACTGGACTACACAGGAGGCTGGAGGCAACCCCCGTCAACTGCCAAGCCACACACAGATGCACGTTCAGGTCCCTCAAGCATGACGTGGCGGTATCCCCATCATACTTGACACACCTGAGAAATTCCTCTCAAAATACATGATCACCTAGGCGCCATTGATGACACGATCGGACGGGAGCAAAGACCTATTTTAAAAGCGCAGATGCTCCAAGGTTGGCGGCACACGCGTGTGTTCGATGCTTATGGCGTGAACCCTCCCGCTACCTTTGTTCCTGGCTCACATCTCGTGGTGGAATGCTTGTCCTGCTGGCAATGTACACTTGACAGCAAAAAACGTGGGTCACTGCCGAATGCAACCAACATAACGTAGCTGTGTTGCAGGTCCTCTAAACACCAAAACCGCGTGGGGTACAGTTGTTTGACTACACACAATCGGTACTGCAAGAGACTACTAAGAGACCAAAGGTCTTTATGGCAGTCAGTCTGAGCGTCAACTAATATCGTCATACAAAACATATTAGAAAACACGTTCTTAGTGATGAGAAACCCCATAACACTCATAAACTAACTTTAATTACAACAAGAGACATTCCAAAACTTCTGAGAAAACGGATTATTTTACGTATTTCGTACAGTAATCCTTAGACAAAATTAAATACTTGAGACAATATATGGAGTTACAAAGCTCTACGGCAATTGGAAAACGTTTTTCGCTCTCTAAAAGGTTTTCCATCCATCCATGTGCTGAAGGTCGCTCAATGGCAAGTGGCTATGGAAACTGGATATTGGGCGAACCAGTAGAAAAACTCAATTAACGGCAACAAGCGCTCTAAGGAAATCTCAACATTAACAGAAAATCACCAGTAATATCACTGTTCTCATAACACACCAACAGCTACGTGTACACAAATTTGAACTTTAAATGACATGGCCAAAGTCGTCGTTCTGGACCTGGATTCAAACCCAGCACCTATAGCCATTGCCACCTAAGCTAAGCTTTGTTTGTGCCTTATTGAGACTGGATCACTAGGCACAAAGAGAAATGAAATATAGACGTATGCACCAGTATCAGTTATCAATTCAGATCCTGAAAATAAATGACGAAAATATTTTTGTAGTGAACTGGAAATCCTGTCATAATAGTTACTGTCCTGGGAACTACCCATAACGACGTTTAATATGGTGTCATTGACAAGGAACAAGGTATGCTCATGTTTAAAATCTAAATGCCACCATATAAAGCTTGTGACATGGATGCGAACACAGCACCTAATCGGATTGTTAAAGAAGTACAGTCATGCTCAAAAGTATCCGAACGACCTGGATTGCATTTCGCCTGATTCCCATGCAACCCACATAACGCAGCTGTCTAGCAGGTCCTCTAATCGCTCCTTGATACAGTCGTTTGACTATTGAAAATGGTTCCAACAAGTCACCACTAGAAAATACTGCTCTGTATCGCAATAACGCAGGATGTAAAGTAATACCACGATATTAAAAATATCAAGGAATACCTTATCACGGGTAAGACTGTCATTAAGGCTTGTATGCTTGCATTTATTGAAATAACTGACATACCTGAAATGTTAGCACTCTCATTATTACGTCAGATAGGTAATGCACGTAGAAAGTTCGTCGTATTCATGATTTCCTCTTCAAATACTTGTTATTTAACACAAAATGTCATTAAAAATTTACGTTATTCACGAGCAGCTAGTTGAGAATATGTATGAACTTCAAATGACACGACGAACCGACTCGTTCTGCATATGGATTCAAACCCAGGTCATGCAAACTAAGACTTCCTGACTGACGGGAATTAACAGTCATTCCTGACTAGGCATAAAGAGAGTGATATACCTCGATTTTAGACAGTATCAGTTAACAAATATCAACTTTAAATTGTTGTTGTTGTTGTTGTTGTTGTCATCAGTCCTGAGACTGGTTTGATGCAGCTCTCCATGCTACTCTATCCTGTGCAAGCTGCTTCATCTCCCAGTACCTACTGCAACCTACATCCTTCTGAATCTGCTTAGTGTACTCATCTCTAGGTCTCCCTCTACGATTTTTACCCTCCACGCTGCCCTCCAATACTAAATTGGTGACCCCTTGATGCCTCAGAACATGTCCTACCAACCGATCCCTTCTTATCGTCAAATTGTGCCACAAACTTCTCTTCTCCCCAATCCTATTCAATAACTCCTCGTTAGTTATGTGATCTACCCATCTAATCTTCAGCATTCTTCTGTAGCACCACATTTCAATAGCTTCTATTCTCTTCTTGTCCAAACTATTTATTGTCCATGTTTCACTTCCATACATGGCTTCACTCCATACAAATATTTTCAGAAACGACTTCCTGACACTTAAATCTATACTCGATGTTAACAAATTTCTCTTCTTCTGAAATGCTTTCCTTGCCATTGCCAGTCTACATTTTATATCCTCTCTACTTCAACCATCATCAGTTATTTTGCTCCCCAAATAGCAAAACTCCTTTACTACTTTAAGTGTCTCGTTTCCTAATCTAATTCCCTCAGCATCACCTGCCTTAAATGGACTACATTCCATTATCCTCGTTTTGCTTTTGTTGATGTTCATCTGATACCCTCCTTTTAAGACACTGTCCATTCCTTTCAGCTGCTCTTCCAAGTCCTTTGCTGTCTCTGACAGAATTACAATGTCATCGGCGAACCTCAAAGTTTTTATTTCTTCTTCCGGATTTTAATACCTACTCCGAATTTTTCTTTTGTTTTCTTTACTGCATGCTAAATATACAGATTGAATAACATCGGGCAGAGACTACAACCCTGTCTCACTCCATTCCCAACCACTGCTTCCCTTTCATGCCCATCGACTCTTATGACTGCCATCTGGTTTCTGTACAAATTGTAAATAGTCTTTCGCTCCCTGTATTTTACCCCTGCCACCTTTAGAATCTGAAAAAGAGTATTCCAGTCAACATTGTCAAAAGGTTTCTCTAAGTCTACAAATGCTAGAAACGTAGGTTTGCCTTTCCTGAACCTTTCTTCTAAGATAAGCCGTAAGGTCAGTATTGCCTCACGTGTTCCAACATTTCTACAGAATCCAAACTGATCTTCCCCGAGGTCGGCTTCTACTAGTTTTTCCATTCGTCTGTAAAGAATTCGTGTTAGTATTTTGCAGCTGTGACTTATTAAACTGATAGTTCGGTAATTTTCACATCTGTCAGCACCTGCTTTCTTTGGGATTGGAATTATTATATTCTTCTTGAAGCCTGAGGGTATTTCGCCTGTCTCATACATCTTGCTCACCAGCTGGTAGAGTTTTGTCATGACTGGCTCTCCCAAGGCCGTCGGTAGTTCTAATGCAATGTTGTCTACTCCGGGGGCCTTGTTTCGACTCAGGTCTTTCAGTGCTCTGTCAAACTCTTCACGCAGTATCGTATCTCCCATTTCGTCTTCATCTACATCCTCTTCCATTTCCATAATATTGTCCTCAAGTACATCGCCCTTGTATAAACCTTCTATATACTCCTTCCACCTTTCTACCTTCCCTTCTTTGCTTAGAACTGGGTTGCCATCTGAGCTCTTGATTTTCATACACGTGGTTCTCTTCTCTCCAAAGGTCTCTTTAATTTTCCTGTAGGCAGTATCTATCTTACCCTTAGTGAGATAAGTTTCTACATCCTTACATTTGTCCTCTATCCATCCCTGTTTAGCCATTTCGCACTTCCTGTCAATCTCACTTTTGAGATGTTTGTATTCCTTTTTGCCTGCTTCATTTACTGCATTTTTATATTTTCTCCTTTCATCAATTAAATTCAATATTTCTTCTGTTACCCAAGGATTTCTAGCAGCCCTCGTCTTTTTACCTACTTTATCCTCTGCTGCCTTCACTACTTCACCCCTCAGAGCTACCCATTCTTCTTCTACTGTATTTCTTTCCCCCATTCCTAACAATTGTTCCCTGATGGTCTCCCTGAAACTCTGTACAACCTCTGGTTCTTTCAGTTTATCCAGGTCCCATCTCCTTAATTTTCCACATTTTTGCTGTTTCTTCAGTTTTAATCTACAGGTCATAACCAATAGATTGTGGTCAGAGTCCACATCTGCCCCTGGAAGTGTCTTACAACTTAAAACCTGGTTCCTAAATCTCTGTCTTACCATTATATAATCTAGCTGATACATTTTAGTATCTCCAGGGTTCTTCCATGTATACAACCTTCTTTCATGATTCTTAAACCAAGTGTTAGCTATGATTAAGTTGTGCTCTGTGCAAAATTCTACTAGGCGGCTTCCTGTTTCATTTCTTAGCACCAATCCATATTCACCTACTATGTTTCCTTCTCTCCCTTTTCCTACACTCGAATTCCAGTCACCCATGACTATTAAATTTTCGTCTCCCTTCACTATCTGAATAATTTATTTTATTTCATCGTACATTTCTTCAATTTCTTCGTCATCTGCAGAGCTAGTTGGCATATAAACTTGTACTACTGTAGTAGGTGTGGGCTTCGTATCTATCTTGGCCACAATAATGCGTTCACTATGCTGTTTGTAGTAGCTTACCCGCATTCATATTTTCCTATTCATTATTAAACCTACTCCTGCATTACCCCTATTTGATTTTGTGTTTATAACCCTATAGTCACCTGACCAGAAGTCTTGTTCCTCCTGCCACCGAACTTCACTAATTCCCTCTATATCTAACTTTAACCTATCCATTTCCCTTTTTAAATTTTCTAACCTACATGCCCGATTAAGGGATCTGACATTCCACGCTCCGATCCGTAGAACGCCAGTTTTTTTTTTTTGTCCTTATAACGACATCCTCTTGAGTAGTCCCCGCCCGGAGATCCGAATGGGGGAGTATTTTACGTCCGGAATATTTTACCCAAGAGGACGCCATCATCATTTAATCATACAGTAAAGCTGCATGGCCTCGGGAAAAATTACGGCTGTAGTTTCCCCTTGCTTTCAGCCGTTCGCAGTACCAGCACAGCAAGGCCGTTTTGGTTAATGTTGCAAGGCCAGATCAGTCAATTATCCAGACTGTTGCCCCTGCAACTACTGAAAAGGCTGCTGCCCCTCTTCAGGAACCACATGTTTGTCTGGCCTCTCAACAGATACCCCTCCGTTGTGGTTGCACCTACGGTACGGCCATCTGTATCGCTGAGGCACGCAAGCCTCTCCACCAGCGGCAAGGTCCATGGTTCATGGGGGGAACTTTAAATTACATAACGTAAACAGTTTTAACGGCCGCGAATCCCTACCCAGCATCTATTGTCCCTGTTAAAGAACTACGAGAGATTTTAAATACTGCTTCTTCACAAGTAACTTACTTGAAATGCAGTGAGGTAAAGCTTTGTGATGGACAGGGACTCGAACCCAGAACCTAATCGGATTGTTATCGAAGCACAATCAACTTTGACATATCGGATTTTCTCGGCAGTAGCTAGATGTATTAAATGAAATGCCGAGACGGAACATTAATTTTTTAGTATTGGGCTAGGATTCCAACCCCTTCATGCGTAATATGTGGAGATGTTGAGGAATCTGCCGTTTTGAACAAACAATAAGTTGTAATCGAGCTGTTTTGTCACGAAGGGATCTAATTCCGCGTTAAGGGCGGTCTGAGTTGCATTCCCAGTTCAGAACCAATTTTATCGAGATACAGAAGCTCAAATAAAAGACGGAATAAGTGTCCTGTGACCATACACAGGGTTTGTTTCGTCACTAGAAATAAATATATAAGGAAAGTTACTGGTGACAGAGTTTCTACATGTCGCCACTCCTTACTTTATTGTGGTTCCACCTAACGTGTACTTGGTAGAGAAGGAATATCATGTTTAATGTGATTTTCAGATCACAATGCCATTATACCTTCTTCACTTGGCGTAGCTAGAAGAGAAAAGAATCTGCCTCTCCGTATATAAAAACATCGGCAGAAGTTGGAACCGAACCGAGACCAACATCACATGAAACTATCATCAGTCCAACAGACCACCACACCCACGTCCATCATAACACCGACACACAGGCTCCCTGTAGTGGTTTGCAGGATGTTCAGTACATTCATTTACTTGGTTGACCGAATCGCCATGAACTAGCTGCCTTGGCTACCCAGTGCATACATTCGACTCAATTTTGTAATCACCGAACTAAAATAACGTAACTGCCACCTACACAGAATTGCCAACAGTGTAGGATGCAGAAATTTCAATAGGAAGTGTTCCCTTACATTTGAGCTACTCTATTGCGCCATCTGTTTGTTGAAACCATCGTGAAGTGCAAAAGAAATGCTGTAACTGTCTGTCTCTCAGAAGTCTATATCCGGCCATATGCATTATCTCACAGCACTGTGGAATGCAGAAGTTCTGGAAGAGCTTTTGTTCACTTCCAGAGGTGCCGTAACGGTAAGCATTGTGCACCGTTGATAACACGTCTCATGTTCTATTACATTCGCTAGTACATTTTTTTAAACGCAATTCTGCTCTCTTCTAATCTATTTAATGGAACTTTGATCATAATTCTCTTCACTTCTCAACCCAAAATAGTCGCATGTGGAAAAAAAGGCTAACTTCTGCGTCATTTTGTTCTTTTCAGGTTTAATAGACGGCCAGGCAGCAGATGCGCTCGAAGCTTTTGTATTATGTATGGGGAGAGTGCATCGTGTCAAAATAGTCAGAAAAGTATTTTCTACATTAGCTATCGTCTGGTAGTGGCATTTTATTCTTCTTCAAACCTTGTTTGACAGCTTTAACTCAGAACAAGTTTTCGACATGCATGTAATCAATAAACTGCATGTGCATTGTCGGACTGTTAAAGATAACATCAGAGAATTCGCATATATCGTTGATGATTAATTTCTCTCTCGTGTTTAGTATTGTTTTAACAACAGTAAAAGAAGCCTTACGAAAACTGTGCACTGTATTGTAAGAAATGAAATAAAACTACCCACGATAACCTTACGACGAAAGTCTATTTTAACAAAACTGAGTATCTGTACACAAGCGTGCCTCTATCTGCACGAAGTAGTAAAACACTATTCACTTAGATTTCGATTGGGTCTGTGTTTAAACGGTATGCTGTGTCATACTCAACAGGTATGAAAACGTGGAATTTCATAAATAAAGTTACGTATTCCTAGAAACCCAAAATTTGCTTGTCAGCAGCGGAAAGAGGCTTTACCTGTTGTAAGTTTTTCACCATTGCACTATGAGCTGGAAGTATTTTCTTACGATTTGCTTATCGATGTTTGATCTGACTGCTTGCAGCTCTTACACATACGGCATAAAAACGTTACATTCAGCGAGGCTGGAACCGCGAACCATAACAGTCGCGTTTCCACAGGTCAGCACGTCAACACAGAGTTAGCGGATAGATATAGTTTGAGCCGTCCTCTTACGAGATCAATAGTGGCTAGAACTCGTAAACCGCTATTTACAGGACGAGATTAGTGCGATTGCCACGTTCAATGACTTTGCTGGCTGAAAACCGTAAATTTACTATCTTCTGTTACACCTCAAGCGATAACAACTCAGGTTATTTAATGGAAATGACACGAGAAATCAAATGAATTTTGAGGCTTAATTCCGTGCACACCAGGAAGTAACTCGTCGATCACAGAGTTGCCAAACATACCTTGCGTTGTTGCCAAATCTCAGTTACATTACCAGCAGGAAGAAGACGAACCGATGTGATCCTACAGCGGGCTGGGAAGTGACCATAGCTGGCGTCTCAAAGACGCGACTGCTACGGCCTGGAATACGTAAAGCGTCTGATTCGCATTTCTGTAACTAGGTTTAGGGACTGGAACTTACTTGCTAATAATACTCAGAACTGACTGCTACTAAGCATCATAAATCAGTAACTCTCATAGTTGTTTTTATATTTCTTTCGTAACTGCACTGAAAATTAAGAAATTGATTCACGGACGTTTTCGTGACTCGCTGACAGTCGAGCACAACAAACAAATAAACATAAAAATAGAAAGTGTGTGTGTGTGTGTGTGTGTGTGTGTGCGTGTGTGTGTGTGTGTGTGTGTGTGTGTGTGAGAGAGAGAGAGAGAGAGAGAGAGAGAGAGAGAGAGAGAGGGGGGGGGGGGTAAAAAATTGTTGTAAAAAAATTGAATACTGGTATGTAAAGAAATCTTTCATTAAAATAACTCGTTCCACATCATTACGGAATGTCGTATTCATGATCTATGGAACAAGTATTAATCTGATCTAATCTAATCATATTGCTGACTATCCATGATGAGTCATGAAGTACCGAAATTTTCGCCTATATCAGTAACCAAATCTAAACTTGAAAATAGAAGACGACAGGTTTTGTAATAAACTGGGACTCCTATCAAGACCCTTTCATCCCTGTTAACTAACCATGAAAGATGTCTCAAATATCTCAATTCAGAATTAACGAAGTGTGTATGAATTTAAAGATGAAGCGCATGATATGAAGTTCTGTGACGGAGATACGAACCCAAGACGTAATTGGATTGTTAACTAAGTAAAATCAAATGTTACGTATCGGTTTTTCTTGCCAGCTACTAGGTGTTTAATCTAAAATAAGGACACAAAGTTTTGTGCCTGAGCGACAATCGAACCGCACTCCTATCGTTCTTCTTTATTGTCCACGAATATTGCTTAAGTATCAGTTGCTTACTCACCAACAGTACGATGTGTGCGTATTTGTCCAGAAATTGTTGGCAACATGAACAGACATTAAAAATGGACGTTAATTTTCACTAGCAGGCTGGTGTGCAGGTGATAGGGCTTGAAATGAAGTTATGAATATTTTTGTACCGGATCAGGATTCGGACCCGCATATTTACCTTTTGAGGAGACCTAGAGAAGACTGCAGTCTTGGGAAAAGGAATGAAATGATTGAACTATACTGTTCCGTGAGATTCATATCCTCGAAAGAGGAGATACGAATTCGAATCACAGCCCACCACCAAATTTTTGAACGTCTCTAGTTCAATGAAGTACAAGTAAAATAAGAGCCCTGTTCCTTTAGGCGGCTATCAGTTCATCAAATAAAATAAAATTTTCTAATGTAAGTAAGTTTACTTGTGACGATGTTTCTGTTTACCGTGACCTCCGCCTATGTCATTTCCCGACGTAAACCGGCTCTGCCCAGTTGCTAATGAAGGAATGTGATGTTTAATGCGGATTCTGGATTATAGCAGCTTTTTCTAGAGGTTACCAGAGGTAAAGTAAATCTGTTTGTGCCTCTTAAAAGTAAATGCCTGAACCCACTCATTGCACTTGTGATAGTTCGTTCCACCAGACCATTGTGGGCACATTTTCCAGCCGCAGGAGTGTGCTTAGCTTACTAAACTAGTCACGGTGGAAAAAATGGTTAAGTAGAAGCAAGCTTCTGACGTGGAGATTATGCTATTCTCATGTCAGCAGGGTAAAAAGACTCTTCTAGGCGTCATAACCTTGATTTGAAGCCATTTTCAAATTTTCACTAATTCAGGAAATTTCTTAGTTCGAGAAAATCCACTGTGAAGTGTGAAGTTACCGGATAATTCGATTATCACCGTCATTATTGCTATCATTTTCTTCATACCGCTGCTGGAACACATGCGCTTGAAGATCATTTAAGTCCTTCTGGTCATTATAGAAGTAGTTGCCCAAGAACAAGTTCTTTCCCTGTCTACGGAATCCTTTTCATGTTAATATCAAACATCAGCAATTACTCGTAGATCACATTAAAACTAAAGTGATTGATGAAGACCTTACTTGATAACGAAAACGCGCTGTCTTTCTTCATTTACTTGCGCCTAGAAATGGCTGTCGAATACTGCCAAATCAAAAGCCGAGGGCTCTTACTGCCTTCCAACATACGTCGCTGTCGGTTCTTCGATATGATTTGGTCGACGTGGCCTGTTTCAAGTTGAGTATGACAGAGAATGTTTTATAAAATCAATTGTATAACTTTGCAATAAACAGAAAGATTTTTATTCTAAGCTATCCAAGTCCAAAATTTTCGCAATATTAGTTCAAATTTAATATTCGCTTCCATAATGTAAGGAAAGTATTTCACAGTTGCAAAACCTCCATCCGACTCACTGTCCTTACACTTAGTCGCTGGCCATAAATTAAATTCCAGCTCAAAGTGACGCCAGTTTAAGTAACCTAATGTAGCCAAGACTGTTTGCCAGCGCTCTTTCTCACCGGAAAATATACAGTTCACTCATTGGGCTCAATAAGTACACTGTAACAGTAATTTCTGTGTGTATGCAATGCATACGGATTGTAGAATTTAGTGGTGCTCTCTCTTCCACTTCTGTGTACAATATGCCTGACCTAAACGGGCCCTTTATCATTACAGGCCCTGGGCGGTGCAACATCATATTGACAACAGTAATTTGCTTATACTGACAACCTCATTGTTTGTTTTACCCGATTTTGTAATCATTTAAGTAAAACAACATGACCTTCGAGTGGGAGACATTTCGTCCCCCTTTTACTTCTGTGAAATTTGTCAGTAAGCTTTTTGCCTTCCAACCAGCGAAATGCGGCAGAGTAAACGCTTTACATACCACGAATTAGTGCCATTAACACGACTTCTTTAAACAGTGGAGTAGCTTAAGGAATTTAGTTTCTTTTTAAATCGTCTTACGCAGCAACGTTCACAGATATCTCAAATAGGGAAAGCTCTTTATCCAGGTACGAAGGTTGTAAAACAAACTTCCCACAGTTTGCGACCTCATTTTAATACCTCGTGGGAGCAGGCATAATATTTTGCTTTTTGAACACCGAACAATAACACACAAAGATAGTAGGTGGAAGGATACAAAGAAAAAATCACTCATGGGTGTTGATCTAGATCATCATAAGTTCATCATAAGAAGGCTAAAAAAGAGGGAAACATTACGAAAGCAATGAATACGCTGGTTAGTATACATTATTTGTATAGATCTGAAGATGAAAAAGCGCAGATCGGCACAGTGCCCGCATCTGCACTTTAGTTTCTGTCTTAATGGCCATAATTTTTAGTTTCTTCTCTTCTGAATTATCAAATTAATTGATTATTACGTGGTACAGAATAATTAGGTAACTGTGTTTCTTCCAGCTTCCATTCGCACCAACATTTTTCTACATTCTCGTGCAATTCATGAAATTCTACTTGTATGATCACAAGACTGCACATACATGCAATCGATTTCGAGGTGCAAAGTGTTTGTTATCTTACTTTTCGTGAGAGGTTGGCATTGTTAATTTCCAAAGACTTTTTATTGTACTGAATTAATCTTTTGTAACAAAATAACAAGGTAAGTGTTTTATTCGTATATATTTTGTGGGAAACTAATTGTGATGGAAGATTACACACCTAAATGTTTGACACAGCTGGTAGGAGAAAACGCTGCATATTAACCAAACCCCGCGCCTCCTCTCCGTATCCTCCTATGACACGAACCCATGATTTTCCTCCTATAACGCTACAGAGCTGTTCCTAGCACAACTGAGATGTTGGCAACATCGTCACTAACATTTGGCAACATTGTGACAGTGCAATTACTTCCGCGTGTGGTACTGAACTGACTCACTAAATTCACTTGATATTCCCTTTCCATTTGAATGACTCGTGGTACATAAGCCTCACGCAAACTAAGACACTGAGACAGAAATGTCAATTTTTTGGCTTAAGAAATGCTATTCTTCTCATAAGTGACAACTTTTAATATATTTCACGATGTGTTATGAGGCTGAGCGACCAATGCCATGACGAGAGTGGCGTGCTGGCAGCAGTGTGTCCGTAGCACCGTGGTACAGCCCGTGTCTCGTGTTCCACCGGTTAAGAAAATCGTCAGTTGTAACCGTGGTAGGGGCAGAGCGTGTGAGCTTCTTTTTGTATTATTTCATGGAGGTGCGAATCCCCAGAAATCAGAAGAAAACCTTTACACATCAAATCCTCTTGGTAGCTCGACTTTGTAAGCTGAGTTAATGGTCGTAGATCTCGGCTTTCTGACTGCCAAGCTGCTATACAATACAAGCATCTCTGAAGAAATTCGAATCTACCGTGGATTTTCTGGAACTAAGAAATTCAATAATTCAATAATGTTCTTCACTTAACACTCCCATGCCAGGGTGATAAGTATGAAGGAAATAAATTGATTAGCAAATCGTAAGAAAATACTTTCAGCTCATAGTGCAATGGTGAAACTCTTAGAATGCTGCACAACAGGTAACGCCTCTTTCCGCTGCTGACAAGCAAATTTTGGGTTTCTAGGAATACGTAACTTTATTTATGAAGTGCCACGTTTGCATACCTGTTTAGTATGACACAGCATACCGTTTAAACACAGACCGAATCGAAATCTAAGTGAATAGTGTTTTACTAATTCGTGCAGATAGAGTCACGCTTGTGTACAGATACTCAGTTTTGTTAAAACAGACTTTCGTCGTAAGGTTATCGTGGGTAGTTTTATTTCATTTCTTACAATACAGTGCACAGTTTTCGTAAGGTTTCTTTTAGTGTTATTAAAACAATACTAAACATGAGAGAGAAATTAATCATCAACGATATGCGAATTCTCTGATGTTGTCTATAACAGTCCGACAATGCACATGCAGTTTATTGATTACATGTATGTCGAAAACTTGTTCTGAGTTAAAGCTGTCAAACAAGGTTTGAAGAAGAATAAAATGCCACTACCAGACGACAGCTAATGTAGAAAATACTTTTCTGACTATTTTGACACGATGCACTCTCCTCATACATAATACAAAAGCTTCGAGCGCATCTGCTGCCTGGCCGTCTATTAAACCTGAAAAGAACAAAATGACGCAGAAGTTAGCCTGTTTTCCACATGCGACTATTTTGGGTTGAGAAGTGAAGAGAATTATGATCAAAGTTCCATTAAATAGATTAGAAGAGAGCAGAATTGCGTTTAAAAAAATGTACTAGCGAATGTAATAGAACATGAGACGTGTTATCAACAGAGCGCGACGCTTACCGTTACGCTACTAGCTGTAACGTAAATACAGCACATCTGGAAGTGAACAAAAGTTCTTCCAGAACTTCTGCATTCCACAGTGCTGTGAGATAATGCATATGGCCGGATATAGACTTCTGAGAGACAGACAGTTACAGCATTTCTTTTGCACTGCACGATGGTTTCAACAAACAGATAGCGCAGTAGAGTAACTCAAATGGAAAGGTACACTTCCTATTGAAATTTCTGCATCCTACACTGTTGGCAGTTCTGTGTAGGTGGCAGTTACGTTATTTTATTTCGGTGATTACAAAATTGAGTCGAATGTATGCACTGGGTTGCCAAGGCAGCTAGTTCATGGCGATTCGGTCAACCAAGAAAATGAATGTACTGAACATCCTGCAAACCACTTCAGGGAGCCTGTGTGTCGGAATTCTCATCTTGTGTGCCGCACCGGTGTTATGATAGACGTGGGTGTGGTGGTCTGTTGGACTGATGATAGTTTCATGTGATGTTGGTCTCGGTTCGGTTCCAACTTCTGCCGATGTTTTTTTATACGGAGAGGTAGATTCTTTTCTCTTCTGGCTACGCCAAGGGAAGAAGGTATAATGGCATTGTGGTCTGAAAATCACATTAAACATGATATTCCTTCTCTACCAAGTACACGTTAGGTGGAACCACAATAAAGTAAGGAGTGGCGACATGTAGAAACTCTGTCACCAGTAACTTTCCTTATATATTTATTTCTAGTGACGAAACAAACCCTGTGTATGGTCACAGGACACTTATTCCGTCGTTTATTTGAGCTTCTGTATGTCGATAAAATTGGTTCTGAACTGGGAATGCAACTCAGACCGCCCTTAAAGCGGAATTAGATCCCTTCGTGACAAAACAACTCGATTACAACTTGTTGTTTGTTCAAAACTGCAGATTCCTCAACATCTCCACATATTGCGCATGAATGGGTTGGAATCCTGGCCCAATACTAAACGTTTCGCTATGTATTCTCAAGCTCTAGCATGAGAACACCTATCTGCTGGTGGATAATGATTTTTATTTGTAATGCATTTTCATTCGTTGTCAACACTAACGATATCTGACGTTTTTGACTCTCAGTGAGACACAGAACTATTTGCGAGATCACTGTAAGTTCAGGGATGTTATTCCGAGGTGCTGGTGGAGAAACATTCGGTAAGTGCCGTCTCTTTGTGTGTAGTCAACAACGATATGTTTGGGGTCCGATTTTCAGTCAGCACTGAACACTTCGTTATATTATTTCTAATTCAAACATGCTCACATGTCGCTGCTAGTGTAACAAACCTATACTTAACGTTTCTTTTCTCTGGAATATAACAGCGATATGTGCCTGGTTGGTGTCCTGGAAAGGAAAAATTAATGTTTCGTCTCGTCATTTCATTTAATACATCTAGCTACTGCCGAGAAAATCCGATATGTCAAAGTTGATTGTGCTTCGATAACAATCTGATTAGGTTCTGGTTTCGAGTCCCTGTCCAACACAAAGCTTTACCTCACTGCATTTCAAGTAAGTTACTTGTGAAGAAACAGTATTTAACATCTCTCGTAGTTCTTTAACAGGGACAATAGATGCTGGGTAGGAATTCGCGGCCGTTAAAAATGTTTACGTTATGTAATTTAAAGTTGATATTTGTTAACTGATACTGTCTAAAATCGAGGTATATCACTCTCTTTATGCCTAGTCAGGAATGACTGTTAATTTGCGTCAGTCACGAAGTCTTAGTTTGCATGACCTGGGTTTGAATCCATATGCAGAACAAGTCGGTTCGTCGTGTCATTTGAAGTTCATAGATATTCTCAGCTAGCTGCTTGTGAATAACGTAAATTTTTAATGACATTTTGTGGTAAATAACAAGTATTTGAAGAGGAAATCATGAATACGACGAACTTTCTACGTGCATTACCTATCTGACGTAATAATAAGAGTGCTAACATTTCAGGTATGTCAGTTATTGCAATAAATGCGAGCTTACAAGCCTTAAGGACAGTCTTATCCGTGATGAGTAACTAGAAACACATTTGCTCATTCATCCTCTCACACAGAAGGGAATGGGGATGACAGTATCTTAACATATACAAGTATATAAAAGAAAGCGGATGTTGGTTCCGTATGAGACTGTGTGACATGAATTACATATAAACTGTGTTTTAAAGTGTAGTAGTGTGACAGATCGTTCTTGTTTATGTGTAAAAGTAACACGTTTCACTGCTCAGTCTCCTCCCAGATAGTCGGCAACACCACAGTAAATTTAGAAGAGGAATTTATGCCGTAAATGGCAACAGATTTAAGAAATTACCATGAAAGGAATCCAACAGAGACCTTTCAACACGTTACAGCTGACAACGCATGAAGAGACGTTGAAAATGCTTCGCGTTCAGAAAGGGATTTCCTCTGCTGCTAGACACTAGGTCCCTGTCTTCCTGCTGTGAGATCACTCTCTTCCTGCCTGAGCCTGGAGCCCTGTTGGCGGCGCCTCTTTCAAGGCAGATCCTCCACCATCTCGTTGCAGTGGTATGTGGTACGCCATACTGCCTGCCAGCTTCTCTGATGGAACATCCTCATTCCTCAATGAGAGCGACGACTCTACCTCGGACGGCCCGAGTGGCCGAGCGGTTCTAGGCGCTTGAGTCTGGAACCGCGTGACCGCTACGGTTGCAGGTTCTAATCCTGCTTCGGGCATGGATGTGTGTGATGTCCTTAGATTAGTTAGGTTTAAGAAGTTATAAGTTATAGGGACTGATGACATCAGATGATGTCCCATAGTGCTCAGAGCCATTTGAACCATTTTTTGACTCTACCTCGAATAGACCTCTCCCAGTGAGCCACTACGGCATACAGCCTAATGTGTATTTCTGCTTGCCGCTCTTATACTGATTCCAGGAGAGGAGGTAAACATACACTCCTGGAAATTGAAATAAGAACACCGTGAATTCATTGTCCCAGGAAGGGGAAACTTTATTGACACATTCCTGGGGTCAGATACATCACATGATCACACTGACAGAACCACAGGCACATAGACACAGGCAACAGAGCATGCACAATGTCGGCACTAGTACAGTGTATATCCACCTTTCGCAGCAATGCAGGCTGCTATTCTCCCATGGAGACGATCGTAGAGATGCTGGATGTGGTCCTGTGGAACGGCTTGCCATGCCATTTCCACCTGGCGCCTCAGTTGGACCAGCGTTCGTGCTGGACGTGCAGACCGCGTGAGACGACGCTTCATCCAGTCCCAAACATGCTCAATGGGAGACAGATCCGGAGATCTTGCTGGCCAGGGTAGTTGACTTACACTTTCTAGAGCACGTTGGGTGGCACGGGATACATGCGGACGTGCATTGTCCTGTTGGAACAGCAAGTTCCCCTTGCCGGTCTAGGAATGGTAGAACGATGGGTTCGATGACGGTTTGAATGTACCGTGCACTATTCAGTGTCCCCTCGACGATCACCAGAGGTGTACGGTCAGTGTAGGAGATCGCTCCCCACACCATGATGCCAGGTGTTGGCCCTGTGTGCCTCGGTCGTATGCAGTCCTGATTGTGGCGCTCACCTGCACGGCGCCAAACACGCATACGACCATCATTGGCACCAAGGCAGAAGCGACTCTCATCGCTGAAGACGACACGTCTCCATTCGTCCCTCCATTCACACCTGTCGCGACACCACTGGAGGCGGGCTGCACGATGTTGGGGCGTGAGCGGAAGACGGCCTAACGGTGTGCGGGACCGTAGCCCAGCTTCATGGAGACGGTTGCGAATGGTCCTCGCCGATACCCCAGGAGCAACAGTGTCCCTAATTTGCTGGGAAGTGGCGGTGCGGTCCCCTACGGCACTGCGTAGGATCCTACGGTCTTGGCGTGCATCCGTGCGTCGCTGCGGTCCGGTCCCAAGTCGACGGGCACGTGCACCTTCCGCCGACCACTGGCGACAACATCGATGTACTGTGGAGACCTCACGCCCCACGTGTTGAGCAATTCGGCGGTACGTCCATCCTGCCTCCCGCATGCCCACTATACGCCCTCGCTCAAAGTCCGTCAACTGCACATACGGTTCACGTCCACGCTGTCGCGG
This sequence comes from Schistocerca gregaria, assembly GCF_023897955.1. Lineage (NCBI taxonomy): Eukaryota > Metazoa > Arthropoda > Insecta > Orthoptera > Acrididae > Schistocerca > Schistocerca gregaria. The sequence continues at coordinate 48,914,855 of NC_064931.1, forward strand.
CATGCTACCAGTGTTAAAGACTGCGATGGAGCTCCGTATGCCACGGCAAACTGGCTGACACTGACGGCGGCGGTGCACAAATGCTGCGCAGCTAGCGCCATTCGACGACCAACACCGCGGTTCCTGGTGTGTCCGCTGTGCCGTGCGTGTGATCATTGCTTGTACAGCCCTCTCGCAGTGTCCGGAGCAAGTATGGTGGGTCTGACATACCGGTGTCAATGTGTTCTTTTTTCCATTTCCAAGAGTGTATTTACGTCAAACGGAGCGGCAGAGGCAGAGGCTGGCTCGTCCCGGGCTGTTGGCCCAACAACGCCACCGCCAGCTCGCTCACTTGCGTCTCGCCTCGGCCAGCCTGGCTGGCCCGTAGCTCGCTGGTACAGACCCGGGCCGCAGCGCCACGATCACCCCTTGAAGGATCAAAAGTTACACCTAATCTACCCAAGTCTGTAGTACAAACTATCGCAGCTACAGCTGTTATGCTATAATATGTGCAGGCACACCTACAGTTGACGATTTATTCAAATATTTGACGAACAATACTTCCAAACGTACATTCATTTTAAACATAGCTACCACAAAATATTTCACCTAGCTAGCAATAGCATGACGCAGGGAACTATACTTTCTTGTAAGCACTGTGCATTAGACGTAGCCTTAAGAAAACCTGTATTCATCCACGACAACTGAGCGGAATGTAAAAGTAAACAGGTTTGGCGCCAGCTTCTCCAAATAATAGTATATACTTAGTATATAATATACGTTTTGTGCACTTATAACATGTTCTCAGTGTCTCTGAAACAATACGTGGTGCACGACGGAAATTACTTTCTACTGAGGCACTTCATTTACATCTCAATGATACACGACTACTAGAGAACATTGCTGTTTACGACAGTCAATCCACTTGTAAATTAACATCATGATATCGCAGATATTAGGCAACACGTTACTAGGGATGAGTAAGGCCTTAAGGTTTTCAACTAAACATGCTACTCCTAGCTACTATTGAATATGAAGTTGATTATTAACGTGTCTTCATAACCATGTGTGCGGCATTCGACTTTCAGTCAGCGTAGACGTTTTCGTTGCCTTATTTCCAGTTAAACGTGCGCACATATCGCTATTGGTGGACCAACATTGGACATTTCTCGTCTGTTCCTGGTTAGACAACGACGGTGGTAGGCGCCGGGTTCGAATCCCGGTCAGGCAATACAACTTCAGTCGTCATTTAAGGCTCCAACCTCACTACTGGTGACAAACTGTGATTTCTACATTCTGATTTTTACGTACTTATTCAACAATCCGATTAGGTGGTGGGTTCGCATCCTTGTCACCAGCATTACATGATGGCACATCAGTTTTAAACATGTGTATCCTTTGTTCCTTGACAGTGCAACAATATATAACGAACGTCTTTCGAGGTTAACTACCATGAAGGTAATTATCATGTTAGGGTTGCATACATTCAGGTGCAGCCTACACGTTGGAATTCAGGGGTGACCCACTTTTTTTGCTGTCGAGTGTACATCTCAGAAATGTTAAACGTTCAAATAGATAAGTGTGCCTGTGCACACTTGCGAAAACACCCTTAATCATAAGAGCATTCTCCTTGTTTGGAAATAGATCACCGTTTAAGTACACATGGGGGCGATCCAGAACAATTATGCAAACAGGATTCGGAGCACTGCCATACAGAAGAGAAAAAAAGTAATGAATTTTCAGTATCCTACAACTGCACGTCTGGAGATGTCCTAATGTCATAGTGGCGGATGAGTGACGGCATCCCCGCCAGAGATGGACGATATGCTTCAATATGTCTTTGAATACTTGATTTCTCAGAACTTTCCGTACATACTTTGCTTCCATCTTGATCGACTTAGTTTGTAGATGCTCCCACATCCCAGCACAAAGGCTGTCTTGTGAATGAAACTAGCATTATGATCGGCTCTTATCGAATTTACCCACCGAATTACAGATGCCAGCGGTGTGGAAGCACCGTCAGCCTTTTTTCCTTTTGTAGACGAGATTTTCAGAAGTTATTTTACACAGACCACCATATTACATCGACAATTAAACCGTGCAATGTGCCCTACATGTCGTCAGATGTGGAAAGACTGTTACTGAATTACAATGCTCGCCCACTGGGGACAAGAGCTTGAATATTAGAACGTGAAACCGACTGGCGACCCATCAACATATCACCATGTACCGTGTCGATGTATTAAACATGAAATTCGTATCCTACGCCATACAAAATTACCCCTTTTACATCATAAAGTCCTCGGTGAATCGAAGTCACTCTCAGAACTGATGTGCAAAGATTGGCCCGTTTCCCCCTTGGTACAAACGCGCTGCTATTTCTGGCCCAGACCTGCCTGCTTGCTTGCATTTCTACATCCATCTCCAGATTCTGGGATTACACGAACACAAGTATTTCCGAATCGTTTGACATAATATTATACTATTTTCGATGTACTTCTAGATATCAAGCACACAGCAGTAGCCTACTGATCGCTCGTGCAACATAATACGGAATATACAGACTGGAAATTATTTCTCTACAAACCCAAAATTTTAGCGCTTATCCCGTCTGCGGGGAACTTTACATGAGAACTCTAATCGAACAGAGGAAACTGATATTTCCACTCTCGAATACCGATGTTTGTAATGTAACAGATTCCTAATCATCCCTACAATTTACAAAGTCAAATAACCTGTTTCTCACGTCTAGAGAACTGCTAGATGCACGCACAACAATCGATGTTGTCTCAACTAAATAAAGACGCGAAATGCGAAGAAGCAGTCAACCGAACAATTTACATGGGAGGTAATTATGGCCCAGCGCAAAAACATGTCCATATTGAATCTTGTCAAATTTCCAAGTGATCACGATAGCTGTCCAACACATACTAAGTATTAGTTTGGTATTCGGTCGTATAGAGAACAATCTGGTTATGACGTCTACGTTCCTGCACTCCAACAGGTCTCCCCTTGCCGAGGGCTTCTACCGTTAACGGAAAACGTGAATCATCCCCGCACAGGTCACCAGCGCTGCACGCAAGCACACACAGGTAGAGTCATCACCTTAGGAAACCGGTCACATATATATTTTATACATGTACATACAACAAAATGTTACGATTGAGGTCTCAGTTGCACGACAATGAGCAAAGTATTGGAAATACACCCTGTTGACGACTGTGGCTCTGGAAATAGAAATATCTGTATCATTTCTTATGACTTGACATACTCTTACCTTTGCTATCTCACCTTTGCTCGGCATCAAATTCATACCTTCCTTATGACTGGACATAGTCATTCCATTTTGCACCAGTCGGCGCACAAACACATGCGTTATAAGCCTGATGCTCAAAGTGAACCTATCACACATCCTCTATTCATACTAAGTATAATACTTAACCAATAAATGATTCCACACGACGCAAAATAATGCTGACCCAAAATCAACGATGGGTAGACGTCTCCTAAGGTTTTCTTGCGAGTGCAACCACTGTGTCTTAGAAAGAGACAGAAACGAAGGCTGCTCCTGCAACATGAAGTAGTATAAAAGACAGTACGGTAACTGGGGGAATGATGTGGATTTTGCTACTGCATTGTCGTGTTTCTCCAAACTACATACAAATACTACAGATCCATGTCCTTTCACATCTATCCCCCAACGTGCTATCTTCATTACCCTGTACCATCCATCACAAAAAAATTACGTTCTATAAAAGCTCAACTAACTTCATCCAACAGATAACTAGATAAGATTCTTACCACATCTCCCTCCTCCCATATATCGAAAACAAATACCGCATACTTGCAGGCATCGAGCACATGTGATGATCCTATTAAAATATACAGGTTTTGATCAACTGCAAAGGCCAATTTAAAGTTCCATCACCTGTACTGTAGGAGGATGACCGTATCCCACAGACAATATTGTAAGCAGCAAGAGACGCGCCCTGTAACCGTGTCTCGTTCTTTGAAACATTATTTTTTCTGTTCTAACACGTTTTGCACAATGCCAAACATTTTGTTTTTCTACTCAACTTCGAGGTCTCTGTCAGGTTCTAAACTGCCATTAAAACGTTCTGATCCACTGCCTCACGCAGACAGCAAGGACATCACCCCAAAGTACCGTTATCCAAGATGTCACACTGTGACAGATTGACGTCATTCAAGATAGCTGCTGTGATGTCGGCTGATGAGGCGATTTACATCATTCATTAAGACGTTCTGATCTGTGGCCTCTTGCAGGCAGCAAGGACATCACCCCAAAGTACAGTTACCTAAGACGTCAGCTGATGACATAATTGACGTCATTCAAGATGAGTGCCGTAACGACAGGTGATGATGCGAGTTCTGCTACCCAAGGTAGCTGGAAAGTACCACACACCAACTGCCAAGCCCCCCTCCCCCCACCATGGCGGGAAATTTGAATTATGGAAGGAAGATAGGTCAATTGGGCTACCTCTAGACATCACACTGTGTAAACCATATTATTACCGCTGTCACCAAAACACTGTATGATTTTAAATAAAAGACAGTTACAACATAAGAAAATTGGAAGAGTTTGGCTGCGTTGTGCAGAGTTTCCAAACTGATGTCCGAAAGTGATTGACGACCTCTACATTTAAACTCATCTGCCACAATGACAGAATAGATTATGGCTCTGTGTTCCCTTTCGACTGATTCTTCATATTGCGCTCATGTACGCGATCACTGTTTCGCTGCTTAGCAACCCCCAGTAGGTGTCACAGATCCACAAAACTCATTCTCCATCTCAAAAAAGCTCTGTCAGTCAATCATTATGTGGTAACCAACAGCGCACCAATGCACGGATGGGATGGAAAAGACTCCACCGGTGTACTGTGATAATAAGCATTACAGTTGATAGCGCGAACAGTTTTAACAATTTTACAGTAACTTCAACACCGGCCATTGATGTGACAGCATTTTTCCCCCAATTTCAGTATCATAGATAAACCGCCCCTTTTCTACTTTGCGAGTATCATTGTGGATGTAGATAGATGACTGCTCACTACGTCCACTCAGCGTTAATTCTCGAACACATAAATCATCAAAGTATACCAGACAGCACTCTACATATTTCTAAAACCTCGAGCGCAGTGCTTAATTTGCAATCTACCTCCCTGCGTATGAGAGTCACAGAGCAATCTCGCTATCTTAGGGTAAAACTAGAGTAAATACCCTCATCACACTGTCACTGACCAATCCGCCCTGCAGCACCGTTACCGAATTAATCTGCAACCGATCAGAAGAAGACCGCTACACTCCACGCCTCGTGAATGAATGGAGAATTCCTAGTCCTCACCCATCCAAGTGCACGAGATTTCTCGAGAGGTGCCCATGTCGAGGAGCTTAGCACTCCTTATCGATGTATAGTAACAGATTTCAAAGTGTCGTGATGTAATAGCAGACGGTTGAGAAGAACAAGAAACGAATGATTTTTATGCTCGACGGAGCTCCAGACGGATGGAGTTCGACGCATTTTTACGTAAATCAACCAAGCTATCAACTCTGAAGTACTGTTCTAGAGTCTAGGATCGGTACCTGGAAGGTATTGGTAAGAGAGAACATAAAACACACGCACTCCTGAGGCTAGAACGTTCTGCACTTAAAATGGGCTATAATGTTAGATTGCTTGCGTTTCGAACCAATCAATCGTATGGAATGTATTGCTGTCAATATTCCAAATGATGCATTATCCTGTTGGAATTTGAACTTCCCGCCATTTTCCTGGTGTAGGGGAGTGGAGTGGAGGGGGGTTAGGTTAGTGGAGGTAGCCCAATTGACCTATCTTCCCGCGAAAATTCAAACTTCCCGCTAGAGGGGTGTGACACTTGTGTCATCAGCTGACGTCACGGCCGCCATCTTTGATGACGTCATGTGCTGTGCACGTTAGTACACATTAGCCCACCAACATGGGTTGGTAAGACTATGTGGCGGTCGGTTGAGGATCGTGGTGGAGACTTTAACTATTTCCTTCGAAGAACAGGTTTGTTTAATGGACTGAGCCACAATTCGTTTGGAGCTTTAAGAACTCAACTTGGATGCCAGGTACGGGAACGTCATTTCACAGTGCTTCGACTTAACGTCTGCCTATATTGTTTTTCGTCCGTTTGAGTAAAACGTTACACTTCAATTTATAGTCCACCGTAACGCATTTGTGTTTTTAATTTAAGCTTTCCTTGCTTTGCCGGTCTACACATTATAACCTCTTCATTCTACCATCAGTTACTTTTCTGATCAAACAGGGAAACGTTGCTACTTTCAGAGTATCATAACCTAATCCAATTCCCTCAGCCTCACTTGACTTCATTCGAAGGAAGGAGGATTAGAGTTTCACGACTTGTCTACAACGATATAATTGGAGAGGGAACACAAACTCGGTTTAGGTAACAGTAGGGAAAGTAATCTGGGGAGTTCTTTTCATAGAAACCATACCGGCAATTTTCCTAAGCCATTTAGGCATTTTTTGTGAATAAAACCGTCTTGATTGCTTATTATCATTTCTTGATTTTATGACATTTCGGCTACTGCCACCATCAGATATTGATGACGCATTTAAAAACTCAAAAGTATGAGTTCGGCCATATAAGTGAAACCATGGAAGTACTGCACATAGCCGCAAAGAGTCATAGCTTAGACGTATCGGAAGACCGAGATATTTTTATTTAGAAAATCAGAGCTCCACAGACAGTTCTTAATAAAGTGAGTTAGCCCTAAATGGTTTTTTGACGTTCTTCAAGAATTAATAGCTGACTGTAACAGCAAGCACTACTTTTATAATCGCTACACCCTGATTAGGTAAAAAAACGTATTTAATACTTAAGTTGATGCTGCTGACCTGCCAGGTTTGCCGAGAGTGCTAATGCACTGCTTCCTCGACTTGGGTAGGCGCGCTGGCCCCGGATAGAATCTGTCCGGCGGATTAACGACGCGGGCGTGTGTGGCGGCCAGCCTGGATGTGGTTTTTGGGCGGTTTTCCACATCCCACTAGGTGAATACCGGGCTGGTCCCCACGTCCCGCCTCAGTTACACGCCTCACAGACATCTGAAAAAGTTGACACTATTCCATGGATTACACTAGACGCAGATAGCTGGGGTTCACTAATTCCGTCCCAGGAGGTACTGGGTGGCGGCAGGAAGGGAATCTGGCCACCCCTTAAAATTAACATTGCCAAATCCGTACCTAACTGTGCCAAACCTGCGAAACCGCGGGATAAAGGCACTAGCAAAAGAGAACTTCAGTTCATGCTGCTCTATATATAGATATTACCGTGTTGCAGGTTTAATGAATACCTGTTTTAAGTTTGGAGATCTCCACATGGGCTAACAAGCGTCATCTGAGTAGCTAATTTGAACAAGTATGAATTATATTAATTTAAATCCTTAGTTTATAATTTCACTTTAATTGTTCATATTTTAAAGATGATCTGTCTCTGTATAAGTAAGATAAGGCATATATATATATATATATATATATATATATATATAAAGGCGAGCTGTCTTTTTATAAGTATATATGCCTCTTCATACTCAAAGTGAAATTATATATATACCTCTTCATACACATCGCCTTTAAAATATAAGCAATCAAAGTGAAATAATTATTTTTATATGCCTCTTAATACTTATAAGAAGACAGATCGTCTTTGAAATATTAACAATGTACTTGTACCTCTGACGAAAAATAATCGGAACCACAGGTTTTGAGATGTGGTACGATAGAACGTTATTTTTTTACCAGTATAAATGTTGTATTCTTACTTTTAAAATATACAGAAAATCATTGCTGAAAGAGACATAATGTCTGATATGATAGTCGCAATCAGTGATTTTACAATGTTACTTATAATCCGTCTTGACTGCAAAATGTTTATTCATATGGCCGGTTTCGGTTCGTCTAGAACCATCTTCAAATATGATATTTCGGTTACAGGAGTAACCCATCCAAATACAGAAACTTTCACATGCTGCGTCACATAACGCATGTGAAAGTTGCTGCATTTGGACGGGTTCCTCCTGTAACCGAAATATCAGATCTGAAGATGGTCCTTGAGGAACCGAAACTGGTCATATGAATAAACATTTTGCAATCAAGACGGATTATAAGTAACACAGAAAAGCGTTAAAATAACGTTCTAAGAAGTCCAAATTTCAAAAATATCCCCGTGGAGGGTCACAGTACCAGAATCTCATTTTTTTACAAATCAAGCACAATATATAAAATTTCAAGGCAACGTCCCCACCTCTTGACTAACACTTATATATTTGTAATTCTCTTTAAGATCAGGATGTTACTTGACGCCCTGATTGTGTGTGAAATCTTATGGGACTTAACTGCTAAGGTCATCAGTCCCTAAGCTTACACACTACTTAACCTAAATTATCCTAAGGACAAACACACACATCCATGCCCGAGGGAGGACTCGAACCTCCGCCGGGACCAGCCGAGACGCCCGGATTAGGCATAGGTTTTAGTACTGCCAAAGAACTTTCTTTTGTTAGTTCTAAGGTTTTTGGGGAGTGTACCATTAAAAATATTTTTAATTTTTTTTTAGCATAGTGTTGTACATCAGATGCCTGTCTTTCTTTACGTTCCTATCATCTTAATTGCAGATATGTGATGATGGCAGAAGTCGAGACGTCGTAATAATTAAAGAAATTTTAATAATCGATCTAGACGGGTTAATTCACAAAATGTTCACAATGTTCGCGCACCCATACAGGAAATTCTTTTTCTTTATTAATAGTCATTTAGGATGTGGATGTGGATGGTCGGATGGGGATCTGAGCCAGCATCTCCCGAATGAAAATCCAGTGCCTCACCACAGCGCCTCCAGTATCGGTAACACTAAGCTGCGCGGAGTGCCCGCGCGGTTTGAGGCGCCACGTCACGGACTGCGCGGCCCCTCCCGCCGCAGGTTCGAGTCCTCCCTCGGGCATGGCTATGTGTGTTGTTCTTAGCATAAGTTAATGTGTAAGTCTAGGGTCCGATGACCTCTGCAGTTTGGTCCCTTAGGAATTCACAGACATTTGAGCATTTTGGTACCACTTAATTCGACCGTATTTCCTCTGTTTTACTTTATTTATGTACATCTTTCAACCTCTTTTCAAGACTTCCGTTCAACTGATATTCAAAATACCTGTCTCTGAAGCCGAGTCTCTATCGGACGCGTGTTTGGTTGCGTTCTATTTGATCGTAAGCCGGTTTTTAATCCTGGTGGTGGCTGAAATTTTTACTGACAGTATTTGGCCGATAGGGGGAAGAGAGATTGTGCTGTAACGATCCTGATTACCAGTCCTGGATTAAATTCCAGTCCTCTCCAAAGCGTCTCATGTGACGCTGTCGATCACGATTGATCCGTCGGGTGGCGACGTGAAGCTCGTGGCCTCCTGGTACTATTCGAGAAGAGTAGGCTACACACGAGCACCGGCTTTTGCCCTCCTCTTCCCTGTATCCATAACTACATAAACCCGACACTGCGACACAGGCAGACACTGACAGGTCGGAGGAAGGCAACAGCAAACTACTTCCACTAGTACCTTGCCTACAACGGCGATGCAAGACTCTTGCATCCGCTCACCCACGCTCATTCCTCGAGTATGGGACTACTTTGACTTGATATTCAGAGCCCTATGCCGTTTCTGACAATTGTTATGTCATCGGTAAATCTCAAAGTTTTTCTTTTTTCTTCCTGAATTCTAATTCCCGTAGCAAATAATGCTGTAGTGTTCTTGACTCTTTGCTCAATGTACAGAGCAAATAAGGTGAGGCACAGGCTGCACCCCTGTCTCAGCCACTCTCAGTTACTGTCTTCCTTTCACGTCCTTCGACTGTAATAACTGTACTCTAGTTTCAGTACAAGTTGTAGTTATCCTGTCGAACCCTGTACTTTATTCCTGACAACTTCGAAATTCCAAAGAGTGCACCTCAGTTAACATTGTCAAAAGCAAGTGCTTCACACTTCACTTGTACGCAGTGACAAAAGATGAGCTCTAAGAGTGATTAAATAACAGAGTAAAAAACGTGAGTAGTACCTGTCAAGTTAACCAAAATACAATTACAAAGGTAACCATAACTGGTCCTGCAATCAAAATTATCTTCAAAGTTTCGTCTTCCAGTTTCGTGACTATGTATCGTGTTACGTTACTGCGGCTACGTAATAATTTTACTTACGATATTAACATTTCATTTTAGCAGGCAACCAGCGGTTGAGAAGAATATAAAATGGGGTTGTAACCTATCCCCGCTGTTATCAATCTGCACATTGAGAACGCTGTGAAGGAAACCGAGGAGAAATTTGGAGAAGGAATGAAAGTCCAGCGAGAAGAAATATAAAATTTGGGGTTTGCTGATGACATTGTATTTCTGTCGCAGAAGGCTAAGGATTTTGAAGAGAAACTGAACGGAGTGGACAGTGTGTTAAAAGAGCGAGATAGGATGAAAATCTGCAAAAGCAAAACGAGAATAATGGAATGTAGCCAGATTTTAACAGGCGATGCTGAAGAAATTAGATTAGGAAATGAGTCATTAAAAATAGTAGATGCGTTTTGCTACAGCAAAATAACAGTGACTGCCGAGGTAGGGTGGATATAAAATGCAGATGGGGAAAGGGATGAAAAGCGGTTCTGAAGAAGAGAAATTTGTTTACATAGGATAAAAACTTAAGAGTTAGGAAGTCTTTTCTGAAGGTATCTGTCTGGAGTGTAGCCTTGTACTGAATAGAAACGTGGACGATAAACAGTTCAGACAAGAAGAGAATAGAAGCCTTTGAACTGTGGTGCTACAGAATAATACTGAATGAAGATAGCGCTTAACTAATGAGGAAGTACTGAAAAGAAGAGGGAAGAAAAGAAATTTGTGGCATAACTTGACTAAAAGAAGGGATCGGTTGATAGGACATATTCTGAGACATCAAGGAAACACAAATTTATTTCTGGAAGGACTGTGGGGGGAAAAACTGATAGTGGGAGACCAAGAGATGGATACATTACTCAGACTTAAATGGATGTAGGTTGCAGTAGTTACTCGGAGATGAAGAGGCTTGTACAGGATTAGAGCGGTGAGCTGCATCAGAGCAGTCCTCGGACTGAGGGCCACAACAACACGTACTTTTAGCGTAGTGGGCGTACGAGTCCGTCGGCTGGTAATATGAAAAGGACGATTGCTAGGACCGGTCTTCGCCTGAGACAGCGCCACCCCGAACACGGTGGCATGTCATTTTAATGGAAATGTCAGTTACTGGGAGGACACTTGAGAAAGCGCCGCAAGAACTGTGTTGTGGAAATCTGACGGCCCCCAAGGCGGATGGACAAGAACGGCATTTCCACTTCTGGAGAGTACTGCTGGTGTGGGATGTGCAAAGTCTGTGTGTGGCTCCTGATATTCACACAGGACATCTCTGTGTAATGCAGAGCTGATCAGTAGATGTCACAGAATGCGGACGCGCCAGTACAAATGGAGGTGGGGAATATTTGGTGCCAATAGAGAATCAGTGACAGCAGACTGGCTTCGGTCAGGAGAACTTAGTGAAGTCTAACGTGGACTGGTCTTATCTCGTGTTTTCTACCGAAAACCTCGTGCTTGTACTCTTCTTAACTTTACTATTACAGAGATCGCCTAAACGTTTTTTTAATTGCTCCTGTGCACAACAAATAACTTACTTGGTCTTTCTGCTGCCACTGCTTGATTTAATAAGCGGGCTGCAAATTATAAAAATATCAACTCTCTTGCCAACTCTCATAACCCCCAACCTCATTTTTGAAAATTTTGCAGGGTGATTCTTGCCTAACATATTGGCAAGGAAGAAACAGTAATTTTTTGTTTACGAAACGACGAAAAAATCAGGCAAAGAGAAAAAATGTGACAATTTATATCCAATGACTAAAAGTATTTCTTGCTTAGCATCTAAGAAATTTTTTTTTACAAAACGACAAAACTTTTCTTGCGTGGCATATAGGCAAGAGATAAATGTTAAAATTTCATACAAAATGGCAGAAATGTTGCTTGCCTAATTGATTAGAAAGGAGAAAACATGGCTCCTTTTACAAGAATAATATGAAAATGTTGCTAGTCTAGTATGTATGTAATATGAAAACATCAAAGGAAATTTAACAAGTTTCTTACATAAGTAGATAAGAAAGATCATATAAGTTTTAACAGATGTGTAACAATAACTACTTAAGCACTGAATAGTCTTCAATAATCTAACATAACCTAATAACCAGTAAAAAATAATATTTTATTTTGTGCATTTGGGCACTTACGTTTCCATGACATTGATCAGTATTGGTCTGACTACATGATATTTTATGTTTTTATGCTCGCAGTTCCCTCTGGTCAAAAGAAACCAGGTCTATATGTTTTAAGTACATCAGGCTCAGGAACTGCATATCCACTGACAACCACACTAATATTCCAACATCAGTTAATTTACGGTGTAAGCAGACTCAGGGACTTCGTATCCACTGACAACCACACCTGTTTTCCATCATCAGTTAATTTAAGTTGTAGGCAGACTCAGGAACTTCATATCCACTGACAACCACACGTCACTGCGTTATTGCGTAAGTATCTCCTCAAACTTATGTAGCACAAGTCTCGGTCGAGTATTTCTATATACTGGAAACGTCATCTTTATAGAAAATAGATTCTCCCTTTAAAATACTATATCTCTAACCGAATTACATAAATTAAGCAAGGAATAATATTATATCATATAAACAGGCATGTAAGCTCTGAGCTCATTTAAATGTTTTCTTTAACTCTATTGCCACAGCAATTACAGATTTGTGGCATATATCTCAAGTCAAGAATAATATGAGGCTCACCACACTGTGGCAAAGTCAATTTTCTTCAAATTTCTCGCCACAGCAATCACAGATTTGTGGCATGTATTTTTCAATTCAGTCATAATATGAGGCTCACCACACGGTGGAAAGTTAATTTTCCTACGATTAGTTTGGCCAGTAACAGTGGCAAAGTTTTGATTGTGACCACGAATCATTACAAATGTGGCACCACACAAACAAATATTATTTTCATTTCAAGGCATAAAGCCTGTGCCGTCGAGCTCTAATTACCTACTATTTTTACATTACTAGTGATGCTGAAAAAGAATGTTACAATATTTCTAACAATAATTGTTATGTACATTTTGGTTATAAAATATTTAAATAATCCTACAAATAGAAAAGTAATTCCATAGTGATGCTATTAAATATAATAAAAGTTACAGAATCATTTAGCCAATCAATTCATGAATATGTACAAAATTTAGTGAATTATTTCGTGACTTTGCGTCAGAATTTTTACATTCTAATTACTAAGTATTACCAAATTTATAATCATCAGTCTGTAATGACTGTCAATATTTCTGATGTCAGACGTCAATGTCTGTGGTATAGCGCCTCAATCGTTTTTATATGGAGTCCTCATTGTCTCTGTTTGGAGGCCTCCCTTAGTCTTTGTATCAATCTGTGTGGTCATACCTTGGATGGTCACAAAGAACAAGCAAAAGAAACAACCTACAGAGCACATAAAAAATAGAGTATTCGCAAATTACAACACACAAAACCCCTTCATCTGTCCAGTAGAAACTAAAAGAAATTGTTTATTCACCAAAGTAACAAGAAATAAATGTATGAAATGACAAGAGAAAAATCATCACCTTCCAATTAACCTCGTGCTGTAATCGGCACTGCATCACTAAATGACAATCATTAAATCGAAAAACACAAAATAAATATTAAATTGACTTATTTTACTCTATTATTTACATATTCATAAAATATGGCAGATACTCTCACCTCTTGGCGTAAGAGTCATTTCACTCTGGAAAGAGAAAAGAAATCGTTTATTGCATGACATAATTATGTAGGTCATAGCACAGTTTTTTTTAAGCGGCCGAATGTTTCTGAACCGTCTTTCTTCTCGCGACCCTTAACGGTAACGATCTGAAAATATCGTCTACTACACAAAATTACGTCACGTTAAGTGCTTTCGTCTCTGCAATGGAGAAAACTTCCATTGCGATCATGTTTCCAGTAAGAAATGCAATAAAGTCAACCTTAACAACAATAAGAAGAGAAACAACAATATCATTCTTACCATTCCACAATTTCATAGAGCAAAAAATATTCTTGGCACTCATTCATCACATAATTCAACACTTTTCTCTGTATTTGTATCAGAACTGCTTTCCTGACTCATAGCTATGTCTTAACTTTACTGTGACTTAGATTTTAAGTAAATGTGTACTCTACCTTAACATTACTGTGACTTAAATTTTACGCAAATGTGTATGAGCTACATCTTCCTTCATAAAATACCGTTGTGGGTTTCCGCGTTTAGAAGTTTATCTTTCTTACCTTCCCTTGTTCTAAAAATGTCTGCAAAGTGCTTCCTCATTGTGTCACACTATTCATGAGTGGTCCATAAATCCTAATGCCCCTTACCTGGCAAACTAATAAACACGAAAAATCGTCATAAATCATCACTCTTCAAACTACCTCATAAATCAGAACAAGTGTCAGCTCGAAGGTTTCCTAATTATACTATTGACCATCAAATATACCTTTTCAATTCAGAGCCTTTATGCACTATATTTTACCTGAAGATCATGTCAACAGTTTCTGTTATTTCTCCCTGAAAACGTACATAGTTATTTCTTGCATTTTTCTTCAAATAAGTCACGAAAATTTCATTGTTTCAGTGAACAATCGCAAGCTGTCAACAGCTGGTATAATCCTCTTGTCAGAAATGTCCCGTTGCAAAGTTCTCATTCTCTCAAACAATACAAATCATTCACAATCATTCATTCTTGGTCTTTCATACAGGATAGATTGATAGTAAAAGATTAATAGATAAACAGGTTACTCAAAGATTATAAAACAGTACTCAAAATTAAAATTAAAAGAATATACTGTAACGCCTGGGGCACCTATGCTCGCCAAACATATATCTACTAAAGATCAGTAAACCCCCAGGGCCTTATTCCTTGAAAATTTTAATGTCTGATAAGTGATGAAGACCTCGCGATTTATGTGTTCGTATTGTCTCAAGTTCCACAGCGTTTGTGTGTGCAATGCGTCGTACACGGAAGGGTCCTTCATACACCAAGAAAAACTTCCTACTCAAATATTTTCCCTTATGAAATAGTCGATGTGATCTAAACAATACTTTTTGACCTACCTGTAAATCCTTGACGTTGACTCGTGGATTATGCAGCTTCTTTCTTCTATCTGCAGCTTTCCTGATGTTCTGTAATGCTATACTTACCACTTCATGGTGTTTTAAACGTCGCTGTGCAGGGAAGGCTACTAATTGTTTTATCCTATCTCCTGGTTGTTTATTTTTCAACACAAACAGTAGAGGCAGGGTAGTGGAATCATTAGGTAGTTCATTAATAATATTTTGGAATTAGGATAAATGTACGTACCAGTTTCTATGTTGGCGATGGCAGTAAAATCTGCAAAGTTTACCTAACTCCTTCATGATACATTCTGATGGGTTACATGATGACATAAAACGTGATATAAATACGGATTTAATTTTCCTGCGTCGTAAAGTTTTCAGCCAACTGTTGGAACGGAATTGTGGGCCATAGTCAGAAATCACCTTGTCAACGTTCCCTACTTCCTTCAAGAAATTCTTGACGAATGCTGTAGAAACTGATTTTGCTGTAGTTTTTCGTAAAGGTATGAGTGAGACAAATTTCGAAGTAAGCTCAACAGCTACGAAAACATATGAATGGCCTTGTCTAGATCTTATTACTGGCCCGAAGATGTCTACGGTAGCCATCTCTTTTAATTTGCCTGGGTTGATTGGAAATAGTGGTGTTCTGAGTGTCACTGTTGGTGGTTTTGCTTTATGACATAACTTGCATATTGCCAGGACTTTACGGATTCTCTTTTCCATATTGTAAAAATAACATGTGTCTCGTAATTTTTGAAAACATTTCTTGGCACCAAAGTGGGCACAACTGAGATGTGTGTACCAAATGAGTTTATTTACAAGTTCGTTTGGTATGCATAAAACCCAAGAAGGACTGTCAGGACGTCTGCGTCTGAATAAGACGTTATCACATATGATATAAAACTGTCTTATAGCAGGATGTGACTTATTCTCCCACTTCCTTTTTATATCCTTCCAAATCGAATACTTTTCTTGTTCTCGAGCAATGTCACTTAATGAGGATGAAATGAAGTTTTCGAAAGCAACCTTCTGCATATAAAGTAAGCTGTAATTGTTTTCTAGGCAATCTTCCTCGTTACTTTGAGCTAAACCAACAGGTGCTCGTGAAAGCGCATCAGCAATGATGTTTTGTGAACCTGGAATATATATAACAGTGAAGTTAAATTCCTGAAGAAACAAAGCCCAACGTTTTAAACGGTCGTGATTTAATTTGGGCCGGCCGGAGTGGCCGTGCGGTTCTAGGCGCTACAGTCTGGAGCCGAGCGACCGCTACGGTCGAAGGTTCAAAACCTGCCTCGGGCATGGATGTGTGTGATGTCCGTAGGCTAGTTAGGTTTACTTAGTTCTAAGTTCTAGACGACTGATGACCTCAGAAGTTAAGTCGCATAGTGCTCAGGGCCATTTGTACCACTTAATTTGGGTGACATGAGAAATTGTAACGCCTGATGCTCGGTGTATACTTTTGTGTGCTTGCCTTGCAGATAGTAACGAAATTTATCAAACGTCCATACTATAGCTAATGCTTCCAGCTCCATGACTGAATAGTTGCGCTCTGAGTTTGTTAATACTCGACTGGCAAAAGCTGTACTTTTCTGAGTAAGAATTCCATTTTCAACAACTTCTTGGAACAAATGGACACCATGCCCAGATCTTGCCCTGTCTGTCGAAATTCAAAAATAAAGCGATAAATCAGGATGTGACATTATAGGTGCATTTATTAGTGCAGTTTTCAAATCGTGGTACTCTGTTTGAGCAACAAGATCCCAATCCCAAACTGTGTTCTTACCTGTTAGTTAACATAATCTAGGTGTTGACAAGCTTTGTAGGTTTTGTCCATGAATTTTCTGCGATTAAAATGTCGTCAACATATGTGGTGATCCTGTCTTTTAAGTGTGTGGCTTATATTGTATTGAAACCACGGATAAATGCAGCTGACGAAACGTTGAGACCAAATGGCAATTTTCGAAATTGGTAACAGTTTCCAAAACAGAGGAAAGCTGTGTATTTCCTACACCTCGGATTTAATTCTATTTGCCAAAAACTATGTCGTAAGTCCAAAGATGACATCACCTTCACTCCACGGAATTTTTGCAATAGTTCATCTAGTGTCTGTGGCCTATCGGTTTCAGGTTGGATTACTGTATTAATTTGTCTGGAATCAAGAACCAGTCTAATGGAATTATCCCTTTTCTTAACCACGTGTATTGGGCTGTTATATGAACTGACAGCAGGTTCGATGATTCCATGCTCTAACATGGATTGTATTTCCTGTTTGACTTTGTCTCTGTATGTCAATGGGATGACGTATGGTGGTACAAAAAATTTATTATGTTCCTTGACCTTGAATTCATAAAGGAAGTTACGTATTGTTCCTGTCTTGTGACGAAAAACTTCACAATTTGTTTGTAATATTTCAAATAACTCATCAGTGTCTGCATTAGGATCTACTTCGTCTCGGTAAACTTTCCTTTTAATTAATTTTCTGCACTAATAGGTTGTTCTGTTTCACAGTAAAATGTAGTGATGTTATCTGTGCAACTATTAGACAAATGTAGTGATTGTTGTGCCACAAGTGGAAAGAGAAAACGCAGATAATTCATTTCCTCATCCTCCTTTGTTAACCATCCTTGAAATTTAAGAACGACTAGCATTTGATTTCCTTGTATCACGACTTCAGCATTACAAAAGTTTAACTCCACACCAAAATTCATTTCTGTTGATAAAAGAGGGGCTACTAAGAAATTTGCAGGAAACTAGTGTCCTTGACACCTGAAAACTAAAGAAGTCTGATTGCATACGTCTACACTCTTTCCTTGAATGACTACCTTTAATTTGGTCTTTAATAATGGCGAGGTTGGACAAACAGATGCCTGTTCACACTTCTTAAACATTGTCTCGCTAATTACATTCACAGGGCTGCCAGAATCAAGTACAGCTGAAAGTAGAATATTTCCTACCGAGATTTTTATAACTGGTTGAGTATACATAATTTCGCTGTTGTCATTTTCTTGTAATAATGTGTCTCTAATGTCCTCCAGTCCAACAAAGTTAACATAATTTGTGTGTCGGCTTTCCGCCGCTACAAACGGTTCGTTTGTAGTCCTTGTTGCTAGTCATTGTTGTGCCGGCTCGTGTTGCCGCGAATTATTGCTTGGGTTGGGTGGTCTGATTTCTACATTGTCGCCACGCTCTAAATTGGAATTTCTGTGATCCTGCCAATTTCGATTTGTCCCCTCATCATAAGTGATTTGGTTCTCATAATTGTTATGACCATAATTATCACGTGGGCTGCATGCTCTGTATTCTACATGAGCACCGCGTTCCGAATTGTAATTTGCGTGTGCGCGCCAATTTCAGTTGTCTCTACCGCGACCATTCCTAATTTGCATTTCCTTAACGCATTTGCTCTCGCGGTCTGCGATCTCTATTACTGTACTGAGAGTTCCTATGATGATAAAAATCATTTCTCTGGCGTCTATGATCTGTGTTATACGGTTGATGCCACATATCGCGCCTATCTTCTTTCGTCCTGTACTCGTGAGGTTCGTCCGAGTTCCATACGCGTTTACGGCCACGTCACGGATTATTATTTTCCCAATACTAATTACTATTATCTCTTCGTGTGTTGTCATAGTTGTGAAATTCTAATTCTTGCAAAAGAGAGCTTGGAATGCCTCCAAGTCATCTTTGCACTTACCTGCCAAAATTATGTGGCGTAATCTGCTCGGGAGTTTTGTCAAACAGATATGGGTTACTTCCGACTGACTGTACGGATTCTTTAAATATCTGTTCATGCGCATCATGTTTTCAAAATATTGAACTGGAGTTGAAAATTTCGAATGCTCATAACTTTCCATCATAATGATGTAATGTTTTACACTATCTTGTGTAGTCTCTGACCAGTAAGCAGATAAGAATGTGTGATAAAAACCACCATGTGTGTGGCATTCACGTGCTATTGAGCGCATTCTTGTTGCAGGCTCTCCTTCAAGATAACTGCAAATGAATTCCAGTTTGTGGCCAATTGGCCATGTTGGTCGTAAAGAATAGTCAAATTGTTGTAACCACCCTCGATGGTGGATTTCGAGACTAGCATGCCGAAAAATTTTAAATTTCCAAACTGTGAGAAAATGCTTATAGTCAAACTCGTCTTTTTTCTTAGAGGATGAGTTTTCTTTTACAGTATGACTCACGTTTCCTTCATTACGTCCCACAAACGTGTCATATTCACGAGAAAAGTGGTCAGCATTTCCATAATTAACGCGCTCATTGTCGTTACCAATTTGGTAATTATCGGATCTACCAGTGTCATTGTTGCGATCGACCTTTTCTTCGATGCTGGAAAGCTGTTCCTGTATATTTACCACTTCACGTTTGTTTTTCTAATTAATTGTCATCTGCCCTTGTTTAAAACGTTGCAGATACTGAAATTCTTCGGTATGCGCGGTCGGTACCAGCTGAGTGTCATCTGACCTCGTATCTAACCCGCTACTCAGTTCCGTCACATTCATGGATAATTCACCTACCTGTTTAGCTATTGTCGTTAATTGAGTTTCTATCTTTGAAACTTCATTGGTGGTCTGTAATTGCAATTACTCGACATTTTTCGCTAATTCCTCTACTTGCAGTTCTTGTTGTTACGTCTGCCGTTTCACTTCAACAATATCAACATTTTGTACGTGATCAAGTCGAGATACAAGATTATTAATATCTGATTTGAATTCTTCACGCAAATGACTTTTCAACTGACTGGACATTTCTTCAAATTTACAATTTAAATTGTCATTCACCTCACCCTTAAACAATGTGAGATTCTCGTTAATTTCGTTCTGAAGTTATTTGAAATTCTTTGCATTATTGTTGTTAAATTCAGTGAGTTTACTCAGTAACAATTGTAAGACATCATTACTGGGGGCAGGGAGTACAACGTTACTCTTCTCTGTTAAAGCAGAACCAGTACCTGCATTTCCACTAACAGAAGGAAAGGCAAAATTACTCCGCTCTATCGGAGTGACAACGAGACCTAAATTTCCACCGAAAGTGGGGAAAACAAAATTACTCTGCACTTTTGAGGCGGAACAACGCTGGAATTTCTCATAATGAGTTCGGTTTGCGTCACTGTATTGTCATGTCCTAAATTGCGTGTAGCACACAGTTGTTCATCACGCATTGTTGGAAAATGATCGCCTATATTCCGATTCTCCACAGTATTGTTCGAAAATTCCTGGATCTCAATATTCTCAAAAGAATTTTCTACTCTCTGTTCCGAATTTTCGGAAACTGCGTTTGAAACCGCTTCTACGTTCATGTTCGGAACCGTATCTACGTTCACGTTTGCAGTAGCGTCTGCATTCTTTTTCATTTTCTTTTGTGCTAGCATCATCATTGTCGAAATACGAACGAAAACATGTCACTAAAATACACCGCTATCCTAAAAATACCACTGTTCAATTAACCATTACACAATGCACCAACAAATTCAAAGAGAGAACTGCTGAAATAAAATTTTGTGTTAATACAAAACAATGCTCAAGCGATCAAAATGCTGTGCAACCACTAATGATCACTGTTGCATAAGCTTGCAGTTGGCAGTAGAAAGACGAAGCATATCATAAAAAAAAAGTATCCTGACAGGGTCGTCAGGTGAATGTCGCTAGCTCTTTCTTCTTATCTCGTGTTTTCTACTGAAAATCTCGTGTTTGTACTCTTGTTAACTTTACTATTACAGATATCGCCTAAACTTTTTTTTTAATTGGTCCTGTGCGCAACAAATAACTTACTTGGTCTTTCTGCTGTAACTGCTTGATCTACTGCATTCCATTATTTAACAAAAACGTAAAAAAACCTATTATTCATGCTGAGTGCAATGCATGTTCTGTATGGCGGCTCCTGCTGTTGCTGCGGCTGCTGCTGCTCACTACGACTACATATAATTCAAGAGAAAGGGTTTGGTCAAACCTAAACTCGTTAAATGATAACCGAAACAAGTAATTCTTTTTTTCATAAACTATATTCTGAAAGCGATTCTTTCTCATTCAATTAACAAAACGCTAGAAGTTCTTTGAAGAATCGCTTCGTATGTAAATCTGCCTCCAGTGGCATTAAAGCAATATTACAAATTAATCAAACTCTTGAGACAGAGTAAAATATTTCTCAATTAAATACATAGTGAAACAATTCCCTGACAATTATAAAAGAAATTAATGACAAAAATCAATACTTAATCTATTTGCCTAACAATGATTTCCCTTAAGAATTCAACTCCTATCATTATCAAAATTACCGTCTGCTGCTACACACATATACAAACCCTTTCCTTTAAATTAATAAGCACATTGAAAATTATAAAAAAAAACTCAATACCAAATCCTGTGTCGCTGCTGGCGGGCACGGCAGTACGGCAGCTAGGCGACGACCACTCGCGCAACACATGTGCGCACCACAGCAGGCTGGCTCCTACACTGGCTTCCAAACTGCCACTAATTAATCCGCGCGCTGCGAAGCGCGACAACAATATCTTACATTCCAGAGCTTGTGTATGCGCTCTGTAGCCAACCTTGAAATCCTAAGAGTATTGCCAACTCTAAACACATCTGAACAGATAGTGCTCGTCTGCGATGCCCAAGGACATATAAAACCGAGTTTTATTTGCCATATTCAAACTCCCTCTGCCGAAAATCGCAGATCGGCTCTCCCCCGTGGGCGCTGCACGCTGCGTTTGCCAACACTGCGACAGACGTTACTCACCAACGGCAGTACTAGGCCAGTGTCACGACGGGCCTGTTATCGAAGAATCTTGATTTTTGCGCCGCGATTTAATAGTAGCCAATGCAGGGTTCCAGGCTGTGCTCAGTTGAGATCCCTTATCCTTGTTGATGAGATTATCGACTGCACGGATATGTATTCCTTCCTTAATGACGCAGGCCCAGAAAGATGATGGCGGGGATAAAAGCTCCGTCTTTTGATAAATCATACAATGTCCTGTATTCAGGCAACGTTCCGCAATAGCCGACTTTTCCGGTTGACGAAGGCGTGTACGGCGCTGATGTTCATCGCAGCGTTCTTGTACTGTGCGGCGTGTCTGGACTATATACTCCGCCCCACATTGGCAGGAATCTTGTACACACCACATTTCCTCAGTCCAAGGTCATCCCTAACCGAACCCAACAGGTTTCTCAGTTTTGCAGATGGTTGAAAAACACATTTAATTCCGTATCTTCCGAGGACTCTTCCGTTTCTTGACGGCATGGCTCCAAAATACAGCAAAGAACGCCGCCTTCTTTCCAAGGATTCCCATTTGAGTTCCCAAAGCTTCTCCGTAGCACGTTTTGTTCGAACCTACCGGTAACAAATCTAGAAGCTCCAAACGCAGCCGTTGGTGTTGTGGTGTTTACAGAAGCACACGAATGTGACGGCAGTTTCCTAGCCCGGCTGTTGCTAGTTGTGCAGGATGACACACAGTGTTGAAGGTAGGGTAGTCCTTTTTCTCGGATGGCAACCTCACATATGAAAAGGTTGCACTGTGCTTGGTGCACAATACCTCCCTTGTCATGGTCAGACGACCCTTGACGACGAGTATGCTGGCCTCACGTTCCCAAGCAGTCCATCATCAGCCCACCGTCACATTCCGATGCCTCACAAATCTCGATATTGCACGATTTCACCAGCCGGCCAAGTGGAGACCCAAAATGAGATCTCTTTCAAACTCTGTCAGGCGCCGTCTCCCACGAGTACGCGACATCTTTACGGTGATCACTCAACACCTGGCGCTGTTCACGCCACTTATATACCCTACTAAGCTGCACTCGGCGTGCGTTGCAATGCCACGGAAAGAAAAGTGTTTGGTTTTATAATCTGTTTATTGATGTGCTTTCGGGTATACAATATTTTTGGTTTCCGTCTGGTGCGTATACGGATCAGCCAGACGGTTTCCTGACGCGTGAGCGAACCACACACAGTTGTCCGTGTGAGAAACATGGATTTTCCAAATTTAATCGAACCACGTGTAGTGATTTTCCGTGCACCACGTTTGTGGTCTCACAAATGTGAGTCGAACCAGAAACTGGAAGCGCATGAACTCGAATGACATATCTGCTGGAATCATTGAGATGTGTGGTAACAGCACATTTTCTCCTTTAAAAAAAAAAATGCAAAAACACGTCCGTATTAGAATGCAACTTTGTGTCAAAATTTCAAATCAATTGGTCAAGAACTTTCCGTGATTTGCTATTAAGAGCAAACGAATAAAACATGTCTATGTTCCTAGTCGCGTACCTCGGAAAGTTCTTCACCGATTGATTTGAAATATTGAAACAACGTTACATTGGAATACGCCCGTGGTTTTATATACTTTTTTTTTAAAATACGACTGCGAAATGTGTTTGCGTGTAGATTTAGTAGCAACAAAGTAATCAAACGTTACACCTGATGCGGCAACTTCTCACGCATCTCAATGTTTATGACGTCGTATGTCCTGAAAGGCGTATCGAACAGTGATATAAATTTGCCAGAAATTTCTCGCGTATCTCAATGTTTATGGCGTCATATCAGCTGAACCGTGTGTCATACAGTGATATAAATTTGCCATCACATTTAGTGATATATGTGGATACAGCATGAAATATACGCTGCACATAGAGTCAGTAGTAACGAAGTAATATCTTAAAACGTCATGCCTGATACAGAGCGTTACGGCATGTACAGCGAAAATGTAGCAACCGATAACCTTTTTTCCTTTCATCATTTTGTGGGGGATGTAAGCGAGAACATTGCATGAACGCAGCAAAAGTTCTATCGTATAGCCCGGCGAACCGGTGCGCAGCTTCACAAATCAAGCACTGGTTGCCTGTGTGTGTGTGTGTGTGTGTGTGTGGAAGGGGGGGGGGGGCTGTTGGATGGTGGTCTGACTCGCACAGCTTATATAACAACCCACTAGATAGCGAGACTGAACTAGGTGAATGACATCTGGGTGAATCCTGGTACACCGGCCAAACTGAATTTAATTTTAGGTGGTTTTTCACGCTCATTTATGCAAATGTTTGTCTGTTCCCCACCATCTGCCTCAGAAAATACATTAAACAAACAGTTAAAATACGAAAACACATACACTCCTGGAAATTGAAATAAGAACACCGTGAATTCATTGTCCCAGGAAGGGGAAACTTTATTGACACATTCCTGGGGTCAGATACATCACATGATCACACTGACAGAACCACAGGCACATAGACACAGGCAACAGAGCATGCACAATGTCGGCACTAGTACAGTGTATATCCACTTTTCGCAGCAATGCAGGCTGCTATTCTCCCATGGAGACGATCGTAGAGATGCTGGATGTAGTCCTGTGGAACGGCTTGCCATGCCATTTCCACCTGGCGCCTCAGTTGGACCAGCGTTCGTGCTGGACGTGCAGACCGCGTGAGACGACGCTTCATCCAGTCCCAAACATGCTCAATGGGGGACAGATCCGGAGATCTTGCTGGCCAGGGTAGTTGACTTACACCTTCTAGAGCACGTTGGATGGCACGGGATACATGCGGACGTGCATTGTCCTGTTGGAACAGCAAGTTCCCTTGCCGGTCTAGGAATGGTAGAACGATGGGTTCGATGACGTTTTGGATGTACTGTGCACTATTCAGTGTCCCCTCGACGATCACCAGAGGTGTACGGCCAGTGTAGGAGATCGCTCCCCACACCATGATGCCGGGTGTTGGCCCTGTGTGCCTCGGTCGTATGCAGTCCTGATTGTGGCGCTCACCTGCACGGCGCCAAACACGCATACGACCATCATTGGCACCAAGGCAGAAGCGACTCTCATCGCTGAAGACGACACGTCTTCATTCGTCCCTCCATTCACGCCTGTCGCGACACCACTGGAGGCGGGCTGCACGATGTTGGGGCGTGAGCGGAAGAGGCCTAACGGTGTGCGGGACCGTAGCACAGCTTCATGGAGACGGTTGCGAATGGTCCTCGCCGATACCCCAGGAGCAACAGTGTCCCTAATTTGCTGGGAAGTGGCGGTGCGGTCCCCTACGGCACTGCGTAGGATCCTACGGTCTTGGCGTGCATCCGTACGTCGCTGCGGTCCGGTCCCAGGTCGACGGGCACGTGCACCTTCCGCCGACCACTGGCGACAACATCGATGTACTGTGGAGACCTCACGCCCCAAGTGTTGAGCAATTCGGCGGTACGTCCACACGGCCTCCCGCATGCCCACCATACGCCCTCGCTCAAAGTCCGTCAACTGCACATACGGTTCACGTCCACGCTGTCGCAGCATGCTACCACTGTTAAAGACTGCGATGGAGCTCTGTATGCCACGGCAAACTGGCTGACACTGACGGCGGCGGTGCACAAATGCTGCGCAGCTAGCGCCATTCGACGGCCAACACCGCGGTTCCTGGTGTGTCCGCTGTGCCGTGCGTGTGATCATTGCTTGTACAGCCCTCTCGCAGTGTCCGGAGCAAGTATGGTGGGTCTGACACACCGGTGTCAATGTGTTCTTTTTCCATTTCCAGGAGTGTATATCAAAGTTCGCAAGATTCACAGGTAGATGATGTACCACAGGTCCCTCCCTGACTGACGAATATTGTGACAGAGCTTTCAGCCAAAAAGTTAAAATATCGTCCAAATTATGAAAATAGCGGGCCTCGTACGATTGGATAAACGCTACGAAAGACTGAGGGCTATGGGAAGGTGAATGTCTCATCTCCTGCTACGTTATTAGAAGTGACTCAATAGCTCCTTTGCAAGTTCGTGGGGAAAGTTATGGAGCAACGTATAGCGGAAGGAAACTTCTCAGCATACTCATCAGATCACCTTGAGGAACTGCGGAAGCTAGGGTAAAGTGACCACGCTAGGATATGATTCCGAAAACAAGTCTGGCGCCAACCATGACGTTGCCGCGGCAGTTGTTGGTGTTGTGCTCAAAACACAATGACTATATGATTCCCATTCGATAGTTTATTTGCACGTCTGGACGAAGTAATGTCGGTGTTTCTGAAGCCGTGAATCCCTGAAGGAAACGGTCAGGAATGCTTGAAGAATGCGCGCACCACCTTCACCTTAAACATCGACGAACCTTAGTCCGAGTTCGCTCTTCCACCCATCCTCACAGAGCTTCGCAGACAAGACACTCACTCACACACACAAAAGCAAGTGTAGACAGACACACACACACACACACACACACACACACACACACACACACACACACTTGTAAGCACAATGACATAAACACCTCACTATGACCAACCCGTTTCTCTGTTTGTACGTAAGCACGCTTGCATGCGCCCACTAGTGTGTGCGTGTGTGTGTGTGTGTGTGTGTGTGTGTGTGTGTGTCTGTGTGTCTGTGTGTGGGTGTGGCAATGTTTTTTTGTATGGACACGCGTGAGAGATGGTGCACTTGTTCGAGCATGTGTACACACTTCCTATGTCTGTCAGAATATTTACGATGAGGTCGCCTGAATACGCTCTGGCAGGAAGTGACTTATCCGATACGGGGATTTCTCGTAGAGGGAGGAAGTGCGTTCTGCATTGTAATTCAGCTGTTTAACACTCCGATGCTGGCACTGGATCGCATGGATCCACTAGGTAGTGTTTCTGTACCTACCTCTCAACGCCTACGGTGTTATTTACCACCTGTCGTCTATCCCCCTGACTCACAACAGGTAATAGTGTGTATACTTCCGCAAGAGCAACACCTTAGCTACAGAGGGGCGACGGATCGTACAGATATCACGCCAGCATCCCCTTAAGTATTCTTGATTCATTGAATTTTCCTCAATGTAATGTCTCTTTGTGTTTTACATTCAAGCATTCTGTATGTGAAGTGCAAATTGTTATTGTGCACTTATATAATAGTAACTGCTACTGGATCTCTTCGATCCAGCGCCAGAATTTACGTTGTAGTCTTCCCCGTTCCTTAACAATGGCCACAACTACTCTTTTTATTTTTATTTTGTTTTGCAACTATAGAATGCGAACATTGTTTACAGGTCTGTTGTTTGTCTGGACATGGGCTCAAATGAAAAACGGGATACACACAGTCCAGGAGTTACAGATTTTCAACAAATTTTGTCTCATGACAGCGATGACAAGGGCAAACATGCTGCACAGAGGGCTCCTGTTCTCGATCTGGGAGACGAAGAGATCGATACTGATGCCTCAGAAAGCATAGAAAGCATAGAAACCTAAAAACACAACATTCTCCGCATAAGGCTTCCTGGTGTCACTGGGAAAGAAAAAAAAATATTGAAGGAATTTCAGAAATATGGGACTGCTTATTTGACCAGGAAATGCTAGAAATTGTTGTAAAGTACAAGAACCAATACACTGAAATTATTCTAAGCACTTACCAGCGAGAACGAAACGTTCACCCAAAGGACGTCGTCAAGATAAAAGCCTTCACTGGACTTCTATATATAGCTAGAATGCACAAGGCGGGAAGGAAAAGTCTTCAAGATTTGTGAGATTCCAGCGGGTTCGGTACCGAGATATTTCGGTTGACCATGAGTGAGTACAGGTTTCGTTTTCTGTTACAAGCTCTGCGATTTGATGATAGACAATCACGTAGTGAACGCAGAGTAGTGAACCACCTGGAGCCAATTCGACTTTTATTTCAAAAGTTTGTGAAGAACTGCCAATCTTGTTACGATGTAGGCCAAAACGTCACCATTGACGAGAAACTCGAGGCCTTCAGAGTACTTTGCTCTTTATCCAATATATACCGTCGAAGCCGGCAAAATATGGAATAAAAATATTTGCTTAAGTTGATTCCAAGCTGTTTTACACCTGCAACATGGAGATCTATGCTGACAGACAGCCAGATGGCCCTTTTCAGCTTAGTACTAAAAGCAATGACGTGGTTGAACGTTTGGTGGACCCTCTCACTAATTCAGGACGCAATGTCTGAGCTGACAACTGGTTCAGCGATGTAAATCTGCTCCGTGATTTATAAGAGAAGCACCGGCTGTCATATGTTGGAACCCCAAAAAGAAAATGGCAGATCGCGAAAGAAATGAAGGACGTGAAAACCAGGGCTGCAAATTCTAGCAAATTTGCTTACAGAAAAGAAGTTACGATCGTTTCTTACGTCTCACGCAATAAAAATAGCAAAAAAAAATGTTTTATTGATATCAAGCATCTCGTGATGACTGGGTATTGTGTGATGTCCTTAGGTTAGTTAGGTTTAAGTAGTTCTAAGTTCTAGGGGACTGATGACCATAGATGTTAAGTCCCATAGTGCTCAGAGCCATTTGTTGATATCAAGCATGCATTATGACACTGAAATTGACGAAAACACAGGGGATAAAAGAAAATTATTATGATAACTTATTATAATACACACAAAATTGGAGTTGATATGGTTGACAAATTTTGCTCTGTCTACAACGTTCAGAGGGGTACATGACGATGGCCCACGGTCGTATTTTATTCGACACTCTATGTTGCTGGTATAAATTCCCAGATAATTTATATGGGAAATGGCAGCGGAAGCCTCCGCCGACGGCTGCTTCTTCGTCAGCTCGGATGGGAACTCTAGGAAGATCAATTGGTAAAACGAAGCGTGCTTTCCAATCTGCCTCGTACCCTAACTACGCGCATTATTGAAATTCTGCCGGATAACGCCGACCTTCAGGTCTTGTTGGTGGGAGAGCCGACAATGCCGACACCAATCAAGGAAGAAGGAAGTGCTGTAAAGCTTACCTCACAACTACCTGCAGAATAAGACGACTGACAAAATGTTTGTGTAAATCGTGCGCACAATATCCATGTCTTCAACACTGTGATTTTGTTTGCCGTAAGGATTTGAATTGGGTGCTCCTCCAGAAGAAACACGAAAACGTCTCTTATTTGTTATATTCTTAGTTGTAAGTTACTTTTCAGGACTTTGTACGTCGTACATACCATGTATAACATTTCCTGAACATTATATTTTTCCAAGCGTTGTTCCTTATTTCTATGTTGTATGTTTATGATATAATTCTAGAATGAAATTATTAAAAATAAATATAGTACCTTACACGATCCTGGAGCTCACCCATACGTGATATTTTTAAAGTATAGTTAATTTCAGTGAATGGATCTTGTAGGTCCAGCGCCAGCATGCATGCGAGTTTAGGGGCGCCAGCATTGGAGGGTTAAGTATTAACAGACAACCGAAACGTCACCAGTTACCAGTTGTCGGATAATGTGTAACTTTTAGCAGTAGATCGCTAATGGATGAAGTTAAAGTTAATAACATCTGTCGACACTAGAGCTAACATCGTTGTAAGAAAAGCTGAGAAAGGTGGAAAGAAACTTGCTCTCACGGGATCTAGACGTTTCCATGTGACAGATCATGCGAAGATTTGCGTGACCGGAAACACACAGAAACCTTTCAGTGAAATAATGATGTCACCACTTTTCTTCATCAGTGTCGAATAAATGAAGCACGCAGGCGAACCGTTTAAGGTATGGTCTGGCGAGCAAGGAGATCCGGTTTGGATAAGCCGTTGGCCACATCAACGCAGTTTCCTTCAATTTCGTCACTCACGTAAGCGAGCCGAATGGTACTTCGTAACTAATTGCCGTGAAACCACAAAAGGGTCACAAATAAAGATTCTCCGCTTCTCAGAGACGGCAATAGAAATATCGTGTCACCGTTTGTTACACTAACTTATAATTTGTACCTGAAATGTAGTAGTATCGTTTTTACCTAAAACTTTTTCCGAGTCGAAGAGTATTGAGAAATCGTGCGTATGAATTGACTATGACACGTAGACATTTTTTACGTCGGAATTTTTTACGAAGTTGGTCAATACGTGTTGTCGTTTATTTCCGCTATGTTTTCAGGAATGCTATAGACGTTATACCAATCAAAGTTTTTTAAATAATGTAATCCGTTTTGCGTTCATACAATACAGAAACACTGTGACGTTCGTGTAGGCATAGCATACGTTTTTGTAGACTAACTGCAGCCAAATACACTGAAGGGCCAAAGAAACTGGTACCCCTGCCTAATATCGTGAAGGGCCCCGCGAGCACTCAGAAATACCGCAACACGACGTGGCACGGACTCGACTAATGCCTCAAGTAGTGCCGGAGGGATTTCACACCACGAATCCTGCAGGGCTGTCCATAAATCCGTAAAAGTACGAGGGAGTGGAGATCTCTTCTGAACGTTACAAAACATCCCAGATATGCTCAATAATGTTTGTCTAGGGAGTTTGATGGCCTGCGAAAGTGTATAAACTCAGAAGAGCGTTCCTGGAGCCACTGTGTAGCAATTCTGGACGTGTTGAGAGTCTCATTGTCTACTAGAATTTCGCAAGCTCGTCGGAATGCACAATGAACATGAATGGATGCAGGTGATCAAACAGGATGCTTACGTATGTGTCACCTGTCGGAGTCGTCTCTAGATGTATCAGGGGTCTCATATCACTCTAACTGCACACGCCCCACACCATTACAGAGACTCCACCAGTTTGAACAATCCCCTGCTGACATGTAGGATCCATGGATCCATGGGGTTGTCTCATACCCGTACACATCCATCCGATCGATACAATTTGAAACGAGACTTGTCCGGCCAGGCATCGTGTTTCCAGTCATCAACAGTCCAATGTCGGTGTTGACGCGCCCAGGTGAGGCGTAAAGCTTTGTGTCGTGCAGTCATGAAGGTACTCGAGTAGGCCTTAGGCTCCGGAAGCCCATATCGATGATGTTTCACTGATTGGTTTGCACGCTGACACTTGTTGAAGGCCCAGCACTGAAATCTGCAACAATTTGCGGAAGGGTTGCACTTCTGTCACGTTGAATGATTCTCTTCAGTCGTCGTAGGTCCCGTTCTTGCAGAATCTTTTTTCCGGTCGCAGCGATGTCGGAGATTTGATGTTTTACCGGATTCCTGATATTCACGGTACGCGCGTGAAATGGCCGCAGTTAAAAATCCCCACTTCATTGCTACCTCGGAGATGCTGTGTCCCATCACTCATGCGCCAACAGTAACACCATGTCCAAACTCACTTAAATCTTGATAACCTGCCGTTGATAGCAGCTGTAACCGATTTAATAACTGTGCCAGACACTTGTTGTTTTTCGTAGGATTTGCCGACCGCAGGGTCGTTACCTTCCGGTTTATATACCTCTGTATTTGAATACGCATGCCTATACCAGTTTCTTTGGCGCTTCAATATAGAATACTCCAGGAATGGTTTCATGAAGACTTCACATTAGCAGTAGAGGAAGAGAATTTGGCAAGAACGAGATTGTTACGAAGAGAAACCATAAGTAAGATGGAACAATTAAAGGTTTAAACATTGCTGCGTAGTTCAGTGACCGTTAACAAATTAAAGTGAAAGCAATTACAGCCCTCGTCACAAAATTTGTCTTTTGACCAGGTTTCAACACTTCTATGAGTGCCTTCATCAGAAATTATATATTCAAATTGGCATGTCACGTATAAGATAAATATCAAGCGAGAAAGGCTTTAGTCAAAAAACTTTAAAAAGAATAGACGGAAGGCGAACCAATGTGGGCTGCTCATACCTATAAAGCCACAGACTGAGTTGCTAACGCGGGCGCCTCAGTCTGTTGCTACCTGTGGCTTTATAGGTATTCTTTTTAAAAAAATTTTGACTAAAGCCTTTCTCGCTTGATATTTATCTTATACGTGACATGCCAATTTGAATATGTAATTTCTGATGAAGGCACTCATAGAAGTGTTGAAACCTGGCCAAAAGACTTAAATTTTGTGACCGAGGGCTGTAATTGCTTTAACTTTAACTTGAACAATTAAGGAGTTAAAGAGAAGAGCTAACAGTCTGTGCAAGAGTAAGAACAGAGATAGGATTGAGAAGAAATTACAAGAATTTGAAAAGCTAAAGGAACACAGTGAAATAAGAAAGTTCTAACAAGCTCCAGAGAAAATAACGGGTAGATTCTAGCCAAAAATAAAGGCATGCTCTAGTAAATATGGAGAAATCATAATCGAGGTGACAGATATTGGGAATATGGGCAACGTACTTCACAGATACACTAAGTAACAGCCTAGAAGAAGAATAGACAGGCTCACAGGAAGAAAGAGGGGAGCTGGAAGTAGGCAATAATGCAAGACAGCCGACATATGGAGAGGTACCTCTGGCTGCACACAAGATAAAAACCATCAAGCCCGCGGTGCGGCATAATTCCTGAATTAATAAACAGTGGTGGAGGTGCTGTAATAAAGGAGCTGCACGCACTAATTTAAGACAAATGAGGAACTGAAACCATGCTGGATAACTGGAAAATAGGAATAATAATCCTTGTTTATAAGAAAGGGGACAGAATAGCATGTGATCACTACAGAGGTATAAAACTGCTAACCACGACTTATAAGATCTTCACGAGTATACTGAATGAAAGGATACAAAAGTGCGCAGAAGGCATACTTGAGGGATGTCAGTGTGGCTTCAGACAAGA
Source organism: Schistocerca gregaria (assembly GCF_023897955.1). Lineage (NCBI taxonomy): Eukaryota > Metazoa > Arthropoda > Insecta > Orthoptera > Acrididae > Schistocerca > Schistocerca gregaria. The sequence continues at coordinate 48,947,534 of NC_064931.1, forward strand.
CAGAGGAACAACTGATCAAATACTTGTGATGAGGCAAATGACGGAAAAGTTCTATGAACATAATATCGATCTGTAGTTCCTATTCATTGACCTCAAACAAGCCTTTCACATCATAAATCGGCAAGAATTGTACTAAGTGCCGAGAGAAATTGGTGTATGTGCCAAACTACTAAATATAATCAAAATAACAATGACAGTGACAAGAGTTAAAGTAAAAATATTTAACAGTACAAGTTAATTCTTTGTCTTCAATAAACCAGTGAAGTAGGGTGACAGTCTCTCCAATTTCTTATTCAATATAGCCCCTACGCAGCGTAGTAAATAAGATCAATAAAAGAGACGCCATATACATGAAAATTATGCTGATGACATTCCCACAGTAGGAAAACATGGACACAATTAAAGAAACATACCCGGCAATGGAAACAGAAATATTAAAAATCGGCCTTATAGTAAATGAAAATAAAATAAAACATATGGTTATGTGACACTGTGGGGCCAGAAGAGCCCCTAAAGGTCTAAATGGGAAATGTTTCAAAGGAGGGAAAGAAGGAAGAATAGAATTTAACTTTTCGTCGCCATAGAGGTCGTTAGAGACGGTGGAAACGCTCGGATTGTTTCAAGGAAGGGGAAGTAAATCGGCCGTGCCCTTTCAAAGGAACCATCTACGCATTTACCTAGAGAGATTTAGAGAAATCATGGAAAACCTAGATTTGGATGGCCGAATGCGAGGCCAGTGTGCGAACTACTCCATCATCTCGCTCGGTGTTCCAAACGGGTGCCCTCTTTTACTTATTTGGGAGCCTTAATATCAAACGAAAACAGCATTGGAAAGGCTGTGAGGTTACCTTGCAAATTTACAATTCACCAGAAGCAGCCGTATTATAAGAAAAATAAAACTCCTTATGTATAACTCACCAGACCAGCCAGTTGTCACATATGGGTCAGAGATATTGACGCTGACATGAGATGACAAAACGCTCTTTGAGCGAAAAGTACTACGTAAAGTTTGTGGCCCAATATTGGAGGAATAAGGCTGGAGGATACGCTGTAACACCGAGCTACAACCATTAATGCAAGAAGAGATATAGTAAAATTTGTTAAATCACAACGAATACGATGGTAGGACACGTGGAGATAATGGCGGAGGGTAGAATACAAATGAAAACGCTGAAAGGTGTGATTCATGCTGCTGACAGAGAAAAAGGTGGATTGATGATCTCACTAAACATCTCAGCAGCATGGGAGCCCGTGGCTGGAAAAGAGTTGCGAAAAAGCGAGAAGCATGGAGGAAAATAGTTGAAGAAAACAAGGTTCAGCAAGGGCAGTAGAGCTACGTAAGAAGACGATTATGACATTTCCGGAGACCGAAAATCTCCTCTGAAGGAATCAACATGGGTTTCGAAAACAATGACCATGTAAACCCAGCTCGCTCTGTTTGTCCACGAGATCCAGAAGGCGGTAGATATCGACGCCCAGATAGATGCCGCGTTTCTTAGCTACCGTAAGGCATTCGATAGCACCAAAGAAACTGGTATAGGCATGCGAATTCAAATACAGAGACATGTAAATAGGCAGAATACGACACTGCGGTCTGCAACGCCTATATAAGGCAACAAGTGTCTGGCACAGTTGTTAGATTGGTTACTGCTGCTACAACAGCAGGTTATCACGATTTAAGTGAGTTTGAACGTGGTGTTACAGTCGGCGCACGAGCGACGGGACACAGCATCTCCGAGGTAGCGATGAAGTGGGAATTTTCCCGTACGAACATTTCGCAAGTGTTCTGTGAATGTCAGGAATCCGGTAAAACATCAAAACTCCGACATCGATGGGGCCGGAAAAAGATCCTACAAGAGCGGGACCAACGATGACTGAAGAGAATCATTCAGCGTGATAGAAGTGTAGCCCTTCCGCAAATTGATGCAGATTTCAATGCTGGGCCTTCAACGAGTGTGAGCGTGCGAGCCAATAAGCGATATACCATCGACATGGGCTTTCGGAACTGAAGGCCCACTCGTGTACCCTTGATGACTGCACGACACAAAACTTTACGCCTCCCCTGGGCCCGTCAACACCGACATTTGACTGTTGATGGGTGAAAACATGTTGCCTGGTCGGACGAGTCTCGTTTCAAATTGTATCGAGCGGATGGACGTGTACGGGTATGGAGACAACCTGCATGTCAGCAGGGACTGTACAAGCTGGTGGACGCTCTGTAATGGTGTGGCGCGTGAGCAGCTGGAGTGGTATGAAACACCTGATAGTCTAGATACGATTCTGACGGGTGACACGTACGTAAGCATCCCGTCTGATCACCTGCAACCATTCATGTCCTGTGTGCATTCCGAGGGACTTGGGCAATTCCAGCACTATAATGCGACACCCCACACGTCCAGAATGGCTGCAGAGTGGCTCGAGGAACACTCTTCTGAGTTCAAACACTTCCGCTGGTCACCACACGCCCCAGACGTGAACATTATTGAGCATATGTGGGATGCCTTACAACGTGCTTTTCAGAAGAGATGTCCAGTCCCTCGTACTCTAACGGATTTATGGGCAGCCCTACAGGATTCAAGGTGTCAGTTCCCTCCAGCACTACTTCCGACATTAGTCGAGTCCATGCCAGTGATGTTGCGCACTTCTGCGTGCTCGCAGGGGACCTATACGATATTGGGCAGGTGTACCAGTTTCATTGGCTCTTCAGTATAGGTTCGCCCTGCCGCCAGATGAAGAAAATACGGGCTCACGGAACATGAAACCAACTGTGTGACTGGCCTGAAGAATTTCTAGTAAATAGAATATACCTTCTCATTCTAAATAGAGACACGTCTTCAGAGATAAAAAGTGTCTTCGGGTGTACTCCAGGGGAGTGTTGTAGATCCATTACTTTTCCTAATACGTACTATTAATGTAATCACTGAATCGCCACCTTCTGCCGCGCGCACTTGCAAGAAGACAGTGAGTGAAGATACGGAAGGTGCCGACGGAAAACGACGCCAGTGTCGTGGCGAGCAGCGCTAGGTTTCTCTTTTGCAGATCAATGGCGCGAACAGCCCGACAGAGGTGGCCCCATAGATTTTCGACAGGGTTTTAATCCGGGAAGTTCGATGGCCAGGGAAGCACAGTAAACTCGCCCTGTAAACAACGCACTCACACTGCGAGCCGTGCGACATGCTGCACTCTCCTGCCGGTAGATGCCGACGTGCCAGGTAAAAACAAACTGTCCCCGAGGATATACGCGTACTTGTGTTGATCCAGTGTGCCTTCCGGAATGACGAAAACGCCCACAGAATGACACACAGACATTCCCGAGAATAAAACGCTCCCTCCTCTGGCCTGGATCCTTCAGACGATTGTTGCAGGGCGTTTGCTTTCGTACGTTTCACGTTGTACACGACATTTGTCCGATGGATCGTAAAAGCTGATTCATCTGAAAGGGCCAACTGTTGCTACTCAGTGGACGTCCAGGTGCGGTGCTGGCGTGCAAATTCCAGCCTTTGTCGCAGTCAGCACGGGTGCATCAAAAAGACGCCTGTTGCGGAGGTCGTTGAGGAGACACTGTTGGTAGCACCTTTTTTCATCTGGACGTTGCACGTCTATTCGCCTGTACACATCACCGCAGCCATTATTCACCCCTGTCAACTATGACCTGCGGTGCTCTACTCGGCACCGGTTTTGGATAGCGCCATTTTGCCGTGCTCGGTATAGGCAACTATAACTACGGCGGCACGCGAACAGTTAACAAACTTAGCCATTTCACAAATACACTACTGGCCATTAAAACTGCCTACATCACGAAGATGACGTGCTACAAACGCGAAATTTAACCGACACGAAGAAGATGCTGTGATACGCAAATTATTAGCTTTTCACAGGATTCACACAAAGTTGGCGCCAGTGGCGACACCTACAACGTGCTGACATGAGGAAAGTTTCCAACCGATTTCTCATACACAAACAGCAGCTGACTGGCGTTGCCTGGTGAAACGTTGTTGTGATTCCTCGTGTGAGGAGGATAAATGCGTATCATCACGTTTCCGACTTTAATAAAGGTGGGATTGCGGTTTATCGTATCGCGACATTGCTGCTCGCGTTGGTCGAGATCCAATGACTGTTAGCAGAATATGGAATCGGTGGGTTCAGGAGGGTAATACGGAACGCCGTGCTGGATCCCAACGGCCTCGTATCACTAGCAGTCGAGATGACAGGCTTCTTATCCGCATGGCTGTAGCAGATCGTGCAGCCACGTCTCGATCCCTGAGTCAACAGATAGGGACGTTTGCGAGACAGCAACCATCTGCACGAATAGTTCGACGACGTTTACAGCAGCACGGATTATCAGCTCGCAGACTGTGGCTGCGCTTACCCTTGACGCTGCATCACAGACAGGAGCGCCTCTGATGGTGTACTCAACGAAGAACCTGGGTGCACGAATGGCAAAACGTCATTTCTTCGGATGAATCCACGTTCTGTTTACAACATCATGATGGCCGCATCCGTGTTTGGCTACATCACGGTGAACGCACATTGGAAGCGTGTATTTGTCATCGCCATACTGGCGTGTCACCTGGCGTGATGGTATGGGGTGCCATTGGTTACACGTCTCGGTCACCTCTTGTGCGCATTGACGGCACTTTGAACAGTGGACGTTACAGTTCAGACCCGTGGCTCTACCCTTCATTAGATCCCTGCGAACCCCTACATTTCAGCAGGATAATGCAGGACCGCATGTTGCAGGTCCTGTACGGGCCTTTCTGGATACAGAAAATGTTCGACTGCTGCCCTGGCCAGCACATTCTCCAGATCTCTTACCAACTGAAAACGTCTGGTTAATGATGGCCGAGAAACTGGCTCGTCACAATACGCCAGTCACTACTCTTGATGAACTGTGGTATTGTGTTGAAGCTGCATGGGCAGCTGTACCTGTAGACGCCATCCAAGCTCTGTTTCACTCAATGCCCAGGCGTATCAAGGCCGTTATTACGGCCAGAGGTGGTTGTTCTGGGTACTGATATCTCAGGATCTATGCACCCAAATCGCGTGAAAACGTAATCATGTGATTCTAGTATAATATATCTGTCCAATGAATAGCCGTTTATCATCTGCATTTCTTCTTGGTGTAGCAGTTTTAATGGCCAGTAGTGTACTTCACCACTGGCCCAGAAGCCAATGATAATGCCATTTTGGACGTCAGATAAATCGCTACGTTTCCGTGTTAGACAACGACTGCACTATATATGATTGGGCTGTGTGTAAATGACCTCGCAGACAGCGATGACAGTTTCGTGAGGTTTTTCGTAGATATTGCTGTTCTACACAGAGAAGTGGCAACGCTAGAAAACTGTAGCGGAATGCAGGAAGACCTGCTTGGAGCAGAAAGTAACAACTGACCCTCAAAGAAATATAACTTACTGCGTATATGTAGATAGGAAAACCCATTATTGTATCATTACACAATTGCAGAACAATCATTGGAAGCATTATTTCTATAAACTACCTAGGAGTATGCGTACGGAGCGAATTAAAGTGGAACGACCACGGAAAAGAAATAGAAACAAATTCAGATGTTAGACTCAGATTCATAGGAAGAATCTTCGAGAAATATAGTCCGTCAACAAAGGAGGTAGTTTAAAAAATCTTCTTTTGAACAAGACTTGAATATTACTCGTCAGTATGGTATCCGAATCAGATATGATTCATAGAGGAAACACAGAAGATTTAGAGCAAAACAGTGGACTTAGTTACAGCTTCATTTAGCAAGCACGGAGTTGTCAACGAACACCAGTGGCAGTCGGAGTTCTGCATCACTGTGTGGTTTATTGCTGAAATTCCAAGGGCGTTCGTTCCTAGGAGAGTCGACAAATATGTTACTCCCTCCTACGTATATCTCGCGAAAACACTACAAAGATAAAATTCAAGAGATTCGAACCCACAAGGAGGCTCACTGGCAATCCTTCTTCCCGCTAGCCACTCGCGACCAGATCAGGAAAGGAGGGGAAGTGACAGTGATACACAAAGTACCCTCCGCCGTACACCGCAAAGTGGCTTGTGGCGCTCAGATGTGGATGTAAAATCCTACAGTCCTTTACGATAGCTGATATGATCGTGAAGAGAAGCTTAGATTAACTAGAGCTCACACAAGAGACATTTAAGCAGTGACTCTTCCAGCGAGTGTAACGGAAAGAAACCTTAAGGTTTTAACAGTCCACGGCCACAGGAATGTCATGTCTGTTTGTTACTGTCGTTGAACACTAAATTACCACTTGATACAGTAAAAAATAATAATCTGTTCTCCCAAAGCACTGTTGGCTATAACTTTACTACAGGGTTCTGTCTAACAGGACTCTCCAACTCTTGGCTGTAGTCAGAAGAAGCTGGCGTCTTCGGCGATGACTGCAGACTGAGCTCAGCTGCACTACTCTCTGACGTACATCTACACACTTCAAAAACAGTTTTGCATCACATCGGTTCCGAGAGTTCCGGAATCTGTACAGAAAATTGCAATAGAGATCGAAATAAACATCATTTCCGAGACGTTCAGAGGTGTTGGTCCAGATTGCTCTACACACCGGTATCTCTAATACCCAGTAGCACGTTCTCTTGCACTGATGCACACCTGTATTCGTCGTGGCATGCTATCCACAAGTTCATCAAGGCGCTCTTGGTCCAGATTGTAACACTGCACAACGACGATACGGCGTAGATCCCTCAGAGTGGTTGGTGGGCCACGTCCTCAATGGACAGCCCTTTTCAATCTATCCCAGGCATGTTCGATAGGGTTCATGTCTGGAGAACACGCTGGTCACTCTAGTCGAGCGATGTCGTTATCCTGAAGGAAGTCATTCATAAGATGTGCACGATGGGAGCGGGAATTGTCGTCCATGAAGACGAATGCCTCGCCAATATGCTGCCGATATGGTTGCACTATCAGTCGGAGGATGGTATTCACGTATTGTACAGTCGTTAGGGCGCCTTCCATGACCACCAGTCAGCCCCACATAATGCCACCCCAAAACAGCGGGGAACCTCCACCTTGCTTCACTCGCTGGACAGTGTGTCTAAGGCGTTAAACCTGACAGGGCTGCCTCCAAACACGCCTCCGACGATTTTCTGGTTGAAGGCATATGCGACCCTCATCGGCGATGAGAACCTGATGCCAACCCTGAGCGGTCCATTTGGGATGTTGTTGGGCCCACCTGTACCGCGCTTCATTGTTTCGTGGTTGCAAAGAGGGACCTCGCAATGAACGTCGGTAATGAAGGCGCGATCATGCAGCCTACTGCGCACAGTTTGAGTCGTAACACGACGTCCTGTGGCTGGACGAAAAGCATTATTCAACATGGTGGCTTTGCTGTCAGGTTTCCTCCGAGCCATAATCCGTAGGTAGCAGTCATCCACTGCAGTAGTAGCCCTTGGGCGGCCTGAGGGAGGCATGTCATCGACAGTTCCTGTCTCTCTGTATCTCCTCCATGTCCGAACAGCATCGCTTTGGTTCACTCCGAGACGCCTGCACACTTCCCTGTTGAGAGCCCTTCCTGACACAAAGTAACAATGCGGACGTGATCGAAAGGTGGTATTGACCGTCTAGGCATGGTTGAACTACAGACAACACGAGCCGTATACCTTCTTCCTGGTGGAATGACTGGAAATGATCGGCTGTCGGACCCCTCCGTCTAATAGGCTCTGCTCATGCATGGTTGTTTATATCTTTGGATGGGTTTAGTGACATCTCTGCACAGTCAAAGCGACTGTGTCTTTGATACAATATCCGCAGTCAACGTCAATCTTCAGGCGTTCTGGGAACCAAGGTGATGCAAAACTTTTTTGATTTGGGTACAAATGGTTCTGAGCACTATTGGACTTAACTTCTGAGGTCATCAGTCCCCTAGAACTTAGAACTACTTAAACCTAACTAACATAAGGACATCACACACAGCCATGCCCGAGGCAGGATTCGAACCTGCGACCGCAGCGGTCGCGCGGTTCCAGACTGTAGCGCCTAGAACCGCTCGGCCACTTCGGCCGGCTGATTTGGGTACATCTTCGGTAAATCCGTACTCCGCAATTCACCGTACGCCGCGTGGCGAAGGGTACCCCGAACCACTACTAATCATATCTATATGCCTTCGTATGAGCCCTAATTTCTCGTATCTTATCTTCGCGGTCCTCACGAGCATTGTATGTTGACGGTAGTAGACTCGTTTGGCGGTCAGCTTCAAGTGCCGGTTATCGAAATTTTCTGAACAGTGTTTCTCGAAAAGAACGTCGCCTTCCCTCCAGGGATTCCCATCTGACTTTCCGAAGCATCTTGTAAGGTGTAGGGGCTAGCAGTGTATCTAACGCTAAATTGTTCTAGAATCTTGATATGGAAACGATGCTCTAAGCCCCCCTCCCCTTTTCTAACTCCGACTTTTGCTGTTGCACATGGATTAAGAAGAAACGACCCTGCAAGTGGAGTAGAAAAGAGTTTGTCACCTGCAAAAATTTAATTTGATAGAAATTAATTTGATGAAGGAAAGTTTCATTAACGTTGTGAGAAATGAAAGATTTGCTCTACCAATCTACAGAATAAAAGTTCTGTCCAAAATAACAATTTGATTTTTTATGACTAAACTCATAATAATAAAGAAAACGCATGAAACATGTACAATACGTCAAATCGGATACTCAAATAAATGCTGTAAAGGTGAAGTTGTCCATAAACTAGCTTGTGACATTTATGACCAAGTAGTATTGGGAGCCAATTACTTGCAACTCAAATCTTAAGAGAAACACCCAGCCAACCCAACATTAATTGCTGATACAGTAGTAAGAACTCAGACAATGAACACCCAAGACAGAACCATGTTAGAAAAGACGGGAACAGGGGCGCTCTGTTGAGCTCTGATTATCACTTAGCAAAATTCCCTAATCTGCCGGTGCTGCGGACATACATTACCAAGCTGTCTTCTTAACTGCAAAGACACGATCTAACGTACCGGATGCGATGGCTGATTGCTTCGACGTCCCGTCATGGTGATGATGGACAACATAGGCCCTTGTACGCAGAATGCTCTATTGCCAACTGTACTCGGAAAGTTACATTGAAGTCGAAAGTTCAGCAACTTCGTCAAACAGTTACAATTAAATGAAAGTATATTAGACAACCAACGGAAGGCAGACTGTCCAGAGCAGCGAGAGCTCAGTCTTGTAACCTTCTCCGACCGAAATGCGAGACTCGACTCTATCAAGAGCACCCGTACAGGCCAAACACAGAACATTACCGCCCCCACGACAGTGGCCGTGGTTAAACGTGCCAATCAGCAACTCGAAAACCGATGGAAGCTTCCACTCTATTGCCGAAGCACAGCTATTCCACCAATGGAGATACTTGGAGCCAATTTCTGCGCCGATTTTGCTACGTCACGGAGGTATCCCCTGATCAAGCCAATCACAGTTATGATTTTGCAGAAAACACGGGAATTTTCCCGCCAAGACTGCCTGGGAACACAAGTCATTCCCACGCCTCGCTCGTAGCCCGTCAGGAAGCGCTTTCACTACGTTTCTGCAAAGTAACGGAATCTCTAACCCCAGCCGCTCCTTCAGGCCCCTGTGGGCGTGTCGCTCCCGCTCTTATGACAATGTCGGCGTCTGGACAGCATCCACTAGGTTCCCTCACACCCGTCGGCATAACCCTTTCAAGATCAGCAGAACCCACCTGTCACCAGACCACCCGGGTGACGATACTGCATGGTAAGTCCATATGTGAAGGAATAGCAACTTATGACCGCATGCAATTAGAGAGGAAAATATTCATATCTTCTGAGTTCTCAATAATATCCTTGTAATGACCATACTTCCCCAAATCGAATTACTCAGAGTAAGATACAAATATGAGAGGGGGTAAGTCACTGTGTGCATGCTAAAGGCTTGGCAGCTCTCAATCTCCCTAACGCTTAAGTGTTGTTCGAACCTACTGGTAACAGATCTAGCAGCCCGCCTCTGAATTGCTTCGAGGACTTCCTTCAATATAACCTGGTACGGATCTCCAACACTCAAGCAGTACTCAAGAATAGGACACTCCAATATCCTACATGCGGTCTCCTTTATAGATGAACCACTCTTTTCTAAAATCATCCCAATAAACCAAGGCTGACCATTCGTCTTCCCTACCACAGTTCACACATGCTCGTTCCTTTTCATGTCGCTTTGCAACGTTACGCCCAGATATTTAAACGGCTTGACTTCGTCGAACAGATGTAATACTGTATAAGGACATTACGGGATTGTTCTTCATATTGATCCGCATTAACTTACATTTTTCCACATTCAGAGTTAGCTGTCATTCATCACACCAAGTGGAAATTTTATCTAAGCCGTCTTGTATGTTCCTATAGTCACTCAACTTCGACACTTTACCATACACCACAACCGCAGATTTCCACCCACCTTGTCCGCCAAATCATGTATGTATACAGAGAACAACATCCGTCCTATCCCACTTCCCTGGGGCTCTCCTGACCATACCTTTATCTCTGATGGACACTCGCCGTCGAGTATAGCACACTGGGTTCTACTATTTATGAAGTCTTCGAGCCATTCACAAAATTTCAAAATGTGTGTGAAATCTTATGGACTTAACTGCTAAGGTCATCAGTCCCTAAGCTTACACACTACTTAACCTAAATTATCCTAAAGACAAACACACACACCCATGCCCGAGGGAGGACTCGAACCTCCGCCGAGGCCAGCCGCACAGTCTATGACTGCAGCGCCTTAGGCCGCACGCGAGCCATTCACACATCGGCGAACGTATTCCATATGCTCGTACCTTCATTAACGGCCTGCAATGGGGCACCGTGTCAAATGTTTTCCGGAAGTCTAGAAATATGGAATCTGTCTGTTGTACTTCATCCATAGTTCGCAGTATATCATGCGAGAAAAGGGTAAACTGAGTTCGCAAGAGTGATGCTCTCTAAAACCGTGCTGATTCGTGGACATGAGCTTCTTAGCGTCAAGAAAGTTTATTATATTTGAACTGAGAACGTGTTCAAGGGTTCTGCAGCAAACCGAAGTTAGGGATATACTGGAGTCACCTGCGTCTTTTTCCAGTCGCTTGGGACTTTGTGCTGGACGAAAGATTCACTATAAAAGCTAGCAAGGGGCCAGTGCCATAGATTACTCTTTCTAAAACTGAATTGGGATTCCATCCGCACCTGGTGATTTATTTACTTTCAGATCTTTCAGTTGTTTCTCCACGCCAGGGATGCTTATGTCGTCCGTACGGGAGTCTGTTCGATGGTCAAAAGACAGTACGTTTTGTACGATCCTCCTGTATGAACGATTTCTTGAACGTGAAATTTAAAACTTCGGCTTAAGTTTTGCTGTCTTCAACTACCGTATCACACTCGTCAACAAGTGGCTAAATGGAAGCCTTAGACTCACTTAGCGATTTTACATAGGACCAAGTACGCAGGCTGCAGCGGCGACATGTGGAACTCATGAGGGCGTGTCTATGCCGACTTCGCTCATTCGTCGCTGTGTCTGGCAGCGGCTAAGCTTACTTCTGCCTTCGCCGAGAGGTGTAAACTTCGCCTTGGGATCGCGTTCTTTGGACGACACCACCCGTTAAAGTTCATTGTTGTGGTCTTCAGTCCGAAGACTGGTTTGATGCAGCTTTCCTTGCTACTATATTCTGTGCAGGCGTCTTCAGCTCCAAATAACTACTGCATCCATTTAAACCTGCTTACTGTATTCATATCTACAATTTTTACCTCCCACACTTCCTTCCAATATCAAACTGACACATCCCTGACGTCTCGGAATGTGTCCTATCAACTGATTCCTTTTTTTAATCAAGTTCTGCCATAACTTCCTTTTTTACAAAATTCGATTCGGTATCTCCTATTCAGTTGCGTGTTCTACCCATCTAATCTTCATCGGCATTCTTCTATACCACTGCATTTCAAAAGCCCTGTCCACGTTTCACTTCCGTACAAGGCTACATTTCAGACAAATACCTTAAGAAGTGACATCCTAACATTTAAATTTGTATTCGATGTTAAACAAAGTTCTCTTCTTCAGAAATTCATTTCTTGCCATTGCCAGTCTACTTCGGCCATCAGCAATTTTCCTGGCCAAAGGAAAAAACCCATATGCTACTTTTAGTGTATTATTTCCTAATCTAATTTCGTCAGCATTGCCTGATTTAATACTACTACATTCCATTACTCTCGTTTTGCTTCTGTTGATGTACATCTTATATCCTCCTTCCAAGACACTTTCCATTACTTCAACTACTCTTCCATGCCGTTTGCTGTATCTGATAGTATTACAATTGCGTCGGCGAACCACGAAGTTGTTATTTCTACTCTCTAAACATTAATACCTTTTTCAAATTTCTCCTTGCTTTCCTTTGCTGCTTACTTAATGTACAAATTGAATAAAATAATAGGCAGGCTACAACCCTGTCTCCCTCCCTAATCAACTACTTCCTCCCTTTCACGTCCTGCAGTCTTGCGTCTGTGCAAGCTATATATAACCTATTGCTTCCTGTATTTCATCACTGCTGCCTTCAGAATTTCAAAGAGTGTTTTCTGGTCAAACTGTCAAAAGATATTTTTCTCACGTCTATAAGTGCTATAAACACAGGTTTTCCTTTCTTCAACGTATCTTCTATGATACGTCATAGAATCTAAACTGATCTTCCCCGAGGATAGCTTCTACCAGTTTCTCCATTCTTCTGGAAATAAGTGTGTTGAAACCATGCGCTATTAAACTGACAGTTCGGTAAGATTCACAACTCTCAGCACCTGTTTACTTTGGAATTGTAGTTATTACATACTTCTTGAAGACTGAGGATGTTTAGCCTGCCTCATATACAAGGTGCAAGGGATACAAGTGATACATTTGTAGTGGCGACAAAGGACGGTGTACTGAACAGCATTACATCAATATTTATGACATTTTCAGACTACTGTTAGGAGCAGTATGTTTGTAGGTTGGTCAGTACCCCCAATACATGTGGCAAGAGTTGAGTTACGCTCTACCATAACTACTTTTCGTTAGTTTTAATACAGTACATAAGTGACTTAGTAAGTGGTAGGACAACCGATTGTATCGGTAGCATTTGTAGGAAAAGAAACACGAATAAGTGTGTGAGTGGAGGACAGGGAGCAGATGACTACTCTCTGTTCTTTGTTTGTTTTACACGTAATTAGAATCGCCCATCCTTCAGCGTTCGTCCATTGTGTATTTTATATCATTACAAAATGTATATTGCACGTTGTAAGTTATAAAAACTAGTTGATCGCGTAGTTTCTCCACTTTTATGTAACCAAAGACATTACTTTTGACGCAAGAACATTTTATATGCACAAACGTAAAAATTCTATATAATTATTGTTGTAATTTGTACTCAGTTTAACGTCCTTCGTCGTGATCAAACGCAAGAGTTTCCTGTTGTTAGTGATAAAATTGTTAATGAATAACAGAAACATGTTTGATGTAAGCTCGATGAAGTATTGAAGCAATCTTTGATATGTTTTGGTTTTGCGATTTTCTTTAATTTCACCTTTTATATTTATTTATCGAGGAAATTGCGTTTTATAGCTATAAGATAAATCTATATCTTTTTATATTTTTACTGCAACATCCCTGTTTTCAATTACAAAGAAATGATTTTCGAATACAATCTGAATTAAACATTGACAGTTTCAATTTTGCTATAAATACCGATTATTTTTATGTATTTTTATGTGACAGAGAGGAGAGTAAATAGGTAGAACAAAAATGTTCCGTAGCTTATGGGGCCCTTTATATAGTCTCACCATCATTTTCGTAAAGTTTGTGACGTGTTTCTGGGAAGACAGTTCAAGCAACTCGGTGATGTGTGTACATCTTAAGGTACCACCTGCGCTCATACCCGTTACACCCTGTATCTCGGTCGCCAGGTGGAATAATTTTGTCATGGCCGACTCTTCCTAGGATTGTAATAGTGTCGTGTACTCCAGCACTAAGCGTTAGAGAAACTTATTCCCATTTCAAAGTGTAACTATTCACATACAGTACCACTGTAAGTACTGATTTGGTGCATAAGTTCGTAGCGGTTTTCCGTAAGTTTAATAAACAGCAGATACACATAAGAGAGACTTTGTTCATCAATAACATATTCTCCTTTACTATTTACAACAGCCTGCCAACGCTGGGGTAACTTTCCGATTCCGCTTCTGTATAAATAACGTAGCTTTTTATTATTGAAATTTCGGGACAGCACTTTTCAACAGGAGTCAGACAACATATTACTTATCCCCACATACATCTCGCGTGTTGACCACGAGGAGAAAATTCGAAAAATTAGAGCCAATACAGAGGCTTACCGACAATCATTCTTCCCACACACTATTCGCGAGTGGAACAGGGTTGGAGGGATCACATAGTGGTACCGAAAGTACCCTCCGCCACACACCATTAGGTGGCTTGCGGAGTACGATGTTGATGTAGATGTAGATGAGGCGAAGAACTCGTCGAGACATGTTCGGAGCCCATTTTCATCCTGAAAGGTAGTTCTTTGAAGACTGTACGACAGAGAGCGGAAAATGTGAAAAATATGATTGTGCAAGATCAGGTGAAAAAGGTGAATGCAGAATGACTTACCAAATCAACTATTGTCTATCAGAATGCAGACGGGCGTTATCATCTACAAGATGTCCCAGTGGTTGACAATAAATATCAGCAGTGACGGTTCGGGGAAGCAATTCACAGTACACAATATCGTCGCTGTTCCGCTAGGTGCATAAAATAATCTTTTGTGGATGCGGGCAGGTCTTTGTAAGACGAGCTGCTGCCTCGTTTGGGCTCAGCTATTCCTTCTTTTTCATTATATTAATATAAAGACGCCATTTCTCGTCACCAGTAACGATGCAGGAACGGTGTTGTTCACGAGTCAATCGATGACGAGCAAGTAGAGATGCACGTATGGGCACGTGCCGATTTCTGTGATTTTTGCTTAGAGCCGTACACCCGATTTTTGAGCCTTCCCCACAACATGCAAATGTCGCACTACGGTGGAATGATTACGTGTCATCACATCGAGTACACTGACGTGGATCATTGTAGATGAATGTGTTTAGACGATCCTCACCAAACCCCGAAGATCTTCCTGAACGTGCAGAGTCACTGTCGTCAAAGGGATCCTCCTTAAAACGAGAAAACTATTTTCTTCCCTCTCTCTGTCTAGTGACATTAATCCTACACACGGCTGCCTCCGCTACTGTCACCTCTCTGTTGAACTCAAACAGGAGAACGTTCCGATTTCTCCACTCGGTACCCCATTTTCTAGAGTTCACAGCTCCACCCACTATCTCCAAGCGACAATAAGTTAACTCAAACAGCAACACCGAACTACAAGTAAAAAATGACAAACGATAAATAAACCAGTAGCAAAGGGAGTAATAAAATACAAAACAAAAATGCTACTAACTAATGGACTATCCTAATAGTTTCACCTGAAAATGGGAATGCAGCTGTGAAGCGCTTGGTACTGACCACGAAACAGCGTAACAGGTGCAGTGTTTTATCATTTACATCGTTAAACCTCACATATCTTATCAACAGCTTGGCGTCGTCGAGGCAAGAACGCGTAGCGCGTCCCCGGCAGCTGTGGCTGGAGCCGCGCATTTTTTGTGGGAGGATTAGCCTGCGCGCGCAGCCCGGTCCTGCGACCTGTAACGGGAACACGTGCTGGCGCCCGGCGCCCGAGAAGATCCCGCCGCCTCCGCACTGCCGCAGCCGTGGGAAAACACCGCCTTCCCCGCCCTCCCTCTCATCAGGAGCACACCTAGCTTAATGCAACCGAGGATACGCGATTTAAGTGACACACTAATACAACTTCGCTACTGTCCAAAAGTATCTCGCTTTTTTGTGACTCCGCCGCGAAATTACGGAACGCGCTCCTTAACAGTTGCGCCGAAAATCGGAGGCTTCTGATGTCGTTCCGAAGCTTAACACGCGACACGTATAACGCTGAAAGCAAAAGATGATTTACCGATTATCGGACCGCATTTGTGACTGGATTCACGAACGCCAGATCTAAAATTAACTTTGAGAGTACCTGAGGGTAGAGTTCTAGGGCTACTGCTATTTACAATTCCTGTAAACGAGCAAGTGTATGACGTCAGGAGTTCCACGAGGTTGCCCGTGTGCAACACTGTTGTCAGGAATACGTACAGGAGGAACAAACAATACTCAGATAAATGACAGGTACAACATTCGAAGCAAAAACGTCTAGTAAACGTGGGCTCAAGTATGCGTACCTCCAGAGATGTGAGTATTTCTTCATCTTCAATATTGAGAAACAAATCTGTTCTAGTGCAAGCTCTTTGTTTTCCATATTTTGGGAGGAGGTAGTATGGACCACAACAAGAAAAAATGTGTAAGAAGCATAGGCTATAACATGCATACTTTAAGAGCTATGAGTCCTCTTCATCTCTGCTGCTGTGGCAGTCATCTCTTCTACTCAAATAATGCTCATAGCTCTTAAGGTATATATTTTAGTCCATGTTTGCTGAACATTTTTTCGTATTTGGGTCCATACTACCTCCTCTTAAAATGTGGAAAGCAAAGAGCCTACAGTAGAAGACATTATCTTCACTGTATCGAAGATGGAGTGCTCATTGCTCGTAGCTCATAGTTCATTTTAAAACCCTCGTTTACTAGACTTCCTTGCATAAAATGATCGTTCCTGTTATATGTCTGAGACACACTGTACAGCTTAATACAGACTTCACCGATGGAACTAAGAATAAACGATTTAAGTATTAACCTAAAAGACTTGATTACGTCTAGAAGAATCACTCTGTTTTGTGATTCCCTCGTTAAATTAAGGACGACTTTCCTGATGGCTACGCTGTAAATCAGAGAGGAATTTGATGCAGGTAGAGTTATAGGGCTGCTTACTATTTACAATCCAGGTAACAGACTAGCATGAGCAACGCTGTTGCCATCAGGAACTCGTACAGAGCGTCCCAGGAGAAACGGCCAATACTCAGGGAAATGACAACAACGATCATTCGGTGCAAAAATGTCCAGTAAACATAGACTCGAAAATGCATGCCCTCTTTGCTTCCAATATTTGGGGTGAAGATAGTATGAACCAAAACTAGAGAAAAGCTCTAATGAATATGGGCTCTAAAAGGCTTACCTTTAGTGCTATGAGCATTTCTTTATCTTCGCTCCTACGAAACACGTCTCTTCTACTGAACAAACGTTCATAGTTCTTAAAGGTGTCCCAGAAGGAACGTCAAAACTCACGGGAATAACAGAACCATCATTCGAAGCAAAATAGTGGAATAAACATGGACTGTAAAATGCATACTTTAAGAGCTATGAGCGCTTCTTCATCGTCTCTACTCTGAAACACGTCTCTTCTACTGAACCAAAGCTCATAGTTCTTAAGGTATACATTTTAGAACCAAGTTTTTACTTAGAATGATCGTTCCTGTAATATCGTTGATGACCATTCCTCCTGAGACACCCTGTACAGTTTAATGCAGGCTACAGTAATGGAACTACGGATAAGCTATTTAAGTATTAGCCTAATACGACTTCATTACTGCCTAGTTGCATCCCGCAGTTTTGTGATTACCCCCTACAAATCAGATAAACATCTGATGCCATTGTGAAGCACAGCGAGCGACATGTTGAAAGCAAAATACGAGCTTAGCGATTATTGGACAGGATCTGTGAGTGAATTCACGTCTCCCTAGCATTTAAGAACTTAACACATTCAATAACGCCGTATGTAATAATGTTCTGGTACAACTCGCCTTCAAGAAAGAAAGTTTTTATTGTTCAGAAACCTGATGCCACTATCATGTTAATAGACATCTGTTTCGGGAGCTGCGTATTTTGAGTACTGCTTCACCATATATTTATTCCTCAGGAAGTTTGTTGTAAAAAAAACACTAGCGTTCAAAATGTACATTGATGTACATAAACACAACACCAGAAGAAAAAATGGCATTCATTAGTCCATATTAAGGTTGTCTTAAGTACAATAAGGGGCGCACAACATTGCCACCAAAATTTTCTTAACACCTACCCAGCGATATAAAATGTCAGTCAGATAAATTCGAAAACAAATTTAAATCCTTCACAATTCCCTCTACTCTGTTGAAGAATTTTTAATTTTATAATATGTAAGAGGTGGTAGGTAGCAGTTACAGTACTCTCTCTCTCTCTCTCTCTCTCTCTCTCTCTCTCTCTCTCTCTCTCTCTCTCTCTCTCTCTCTTACACACACACACACACACACACACACACACACACACACACAACAGGCATCAAAACACATATACACAACACAAAAGGGAAAGGGAAACACACAGCGACAGTTAAGAACACTACACACTGTAAACTCATACACGTCCTGTTCGTAGTGGAAAGTGAAAGTCTAGTGTTGCAATAAATATGGGTGAAAAACGCCAAAAATTGGCCATTTTGGGTATGTGGACCGAGTAAACGCATCTCCGGGATCACAGGCATGGACTAGCAACAGTGGAAATCGTACGTAACGCCAAATGATAATTTAGTCTCTCTAAACTTAAGCCACAAAGTTGTTTGTAACCAGAAAAACAAGAGAATAAAATGATAAAAGTGATATAGTAACATACTTGCGACTAACAAAGAATGCATTTATTATGGATAATTGCCTTTGGCTTAGTTGCAAAGACGGTACATACCTCCATGAAAGCAATTACTAATTCACATCTGTATAATACACGCACAAAAAACTAGTAAATAGCGTATGAGTGTGTAATACGAATGTAAAAGGACTCGTTTCACATATTGCAATTAATCCTACATATGGTCGATCGAACATGAAACTAACTTAACAGGACTAAACAGATTTCACATTAACTTCGCGGATACTTCAAGATAACGTTATAGGGCCGTTGCTGTTTAAAATATATGTA
Source organism: Schistocerca gregaria (assembly GCF_023897955.1). Classification (NCBI taxonomy): domain Eukaryota; kingdom Metazoa; phylum Arthropoda; class Insecta; order Orthoptera; family Acrididae; genus Schistocerca; species Schistocerca gregaria. Next base: position 48,966,488 of record NC_064931.1, read on the forward strand.
AACGAATTAGTGCACAACATCGGGAGCTGAGTGAAGGTGACCGCGAACACCATAAGACTGTAACGAATTGCGGGAAAAGCTGCAGACGATCGACGAGGGACTAGTAGTTCAACCCCAACGTGCATAAATGCAATGCACTGAGTGTAAGTAGGCGAATAGCTCCATTTACTAAAAACCCCAGATCGTTGAACCTCGCCGTTGGTGGACAATGCCCACTGAGCTATGCGGGCAACACTCACAATCCGCGCCCACACCTCTACTTCCGCCAATATCTCCCTCCTAACTTCCAAACTTCACAGGAGTTCTCCTGCATATCTTGCAAAGAGAGAGAGTATTGCGGAATACTATGCCTGGGCTGTATGCAGAAGAGCTTCTGTGAAGTTTGGAAGTTAGGAAGGATATACTGGCGGTAGAGGAGTTTTGGCGTCGGGTCGTGAGTTGAGCCCGCATAGCTTAGTCGGAGAGAGCATTGCCTGCCAAAGGTTGAAAGGCGCACACACTGCTGCACAGTGAAAGATCCGTCCTGAAAATGCATTACGGTTTTATTGCACTATAGACAATAAATCACTGCAAACAGGAACAACCGTAAAACAGTCTGGAGTAACCTAACAGAGCGATGTAACCTGGAAGGATAACATACTACGATGTGCATTCAATAAGTAATGCAACACTTTTTTTCTGAAAGCAGCGTGGTTTTATTCAGGATTCGAATTATTCCCTACTCAATTGGCCACAAAATCATATTTTTCAACATAATCTCGGCTCAGTGCGACAGCGTTACACCACCTTACTGGGACGGCCTGTATGCTGGGAACGGTTGGCGTTGGAGCCAGTGTCTGACCCTCGTCACCATCCACGTAGGACACTGTGGCCGACACACGGCCACCAGTTTTCCTCCAAAGCGTTGGGCCAATTCGTTTGTTTGGAAGGGGAGCTCCATAAGTGTTTTCCACCTTTCGGCCAGTCAGTGATGACAGACACAGCGCGAAATTCGGAAATGTGTGCAATGAAAAATAGCGCTCGCTAAGATTTTGCGTTTGGTGACTATTACATAATATGCTGTTGCATATGAAATTTAACTAACTTAATGAATTTTTCTTTAGACTTGGGTGGAGATATCTATCTGTTACCAATCTCGAAAAAAATGATCTGATGTAGCATACTCATTTGCGATCGCACCGCGCGAGCGATAAATCCAGAACGAAATATCCACAACATTTCTTGTATTTCATAAACGGTTTCAGACAGCGAAATGAGATTTTGGCAACTGATGGTAAGAAAAGAGGAGAATATTATACTATATCGTTATTATGTAACACTTCATTATCTACTGCGTTATTCCAGTAACTATAGAAGTTTTCGTTCAAAGAATATAATTTTTAAGTGCCATCGATAGCTGGTGAAACGATAAGTGCTATGGGTTTTGGAACAACATATGTGAAGACATTACACTTTTTTTTGTACTGAAGACTTGCTTTTTCATAACCTACTCACTTTACTTTTCGTCGGTTCCTCACTTAATAATCTTAATAAAGCACTCTATCAGAATTGTGTCTGCGTAACATGCTAGTGAGGTGAGACAGTGTAAACTCCGCTGTGTTTTGGCAAAAGAAGCACATTTTGACATGGCAATGAGAGGAATGTGTAGGTTTTACTCAAAATTCACCACTAATGACGCTTCTCTGGAAGTTACAAATGCTTAACAAGCCAGGCGAAAATAAATAGCTGCATTTTTGGCGGAGTTGTTTTTAGATAGTAACGAAAGCAGAGGTGACATTAGCCCTTTTTGAATGATCACCACTTAATATCTACAGCGTAGGCACTTCCCTTCCCGCGCTCCGCATACCCGTACAGCGCCTGCTCATCAGGCCCACGGTATTCTTCCTGTCACGGTCGGCCAAAGTATATCCGCACATTTCAGATATCTGTGTGAAACTCTCGAATCTACAGAAGGAGAATAGATCTCACAGAAGGCTCGATTACAAAAAATGAAGAGCGCTAACACCACATAAAATAAGAAATTCGTGTCCATTCAAACGAAGATCAGACACTACAACACAGTAATCAAGTCTGAAATACTGTATGCAAGTAAGACACTAACACTCTATACGAAAAACGACATGGAAAACATACTGGAGGAAGTACGCACATCATGAGAAAAATTCTCGGCCCAAAGCTGACAGAAGACAGATACAGATTACGCTCTACGAAAACCACAGAGAAGATGTCAAATTGTACGCCAGATGTTAGAAAAAGTAGGTTAAAGTTCTATGGGCACATCAGCAGACTACCACAAAGAGATTTACCAACAGAATTCTGAAATACAAGAGGTCAAGTCAACAATACCGTGGATCACACTAACCAAACTTGACTTAGAAAAGGCACAAACCGGTCCGAAAGAAGTTCGAGGCGAAAATGTATACAGAGACAAGATATACAAGCGGAATGTCAGGTCAGAGAATGAAGTCACAAAGAAATCAGGGACAGAGCGGACTGAGGATAGGAAGAGAGTCCATAGAGAGAAAAAAAGAGAGAATCGCGTAAGGTCTCAAAGAATGCTTGAATGAGGCAAATAATAATAATAATAATAATAATTCGTGTACATCAGTAGATAGTACAGTGATTGTACATTTCCTAGGGTTGTCATGAACCTATGAAAGCTCTCCTGCCCCCCCCCCTCCCCCCCTCCACCACTCCCTGCCCCCAACGGAAGTGTTTATTGGAAACCTTGCATATTCTTCAGACCTCCACATGAAACTCTTGTGCAAAAAGTGAAGATGAAATAAGACTGAAAACAGATGGCACAAAACATACAAAAATTCATTCCTTCAGTGCTCTGTCTGTCATTGGAATGAGAAACACATTAAAATATTCTACAAAAGGAAGTACCCTCCGCCACGCACTTTGAAATAATATACAGAGTGCAGATTAATCTATAAATGGATTTGGAAAAACACCGAAAAATCACATCCTCCATCGCTCCATCCGGGAACGGTCGGCGTTACATCGTTTAGAAGATTCTGCGCCGGTCTGAGTGATTTCTTCGAAAAAAGGAAGAAGTCTCCATCCACCTGCCGATCATCCGGCGTACTAGTCTGCTAACTTACATATTTGTTGCCAATTTTCATACCATTAAGGATAATGAATTGGTTCGCTGTTTTCGAACAATAGCAACTTATAATATGCCGAAAACGGACAGGAAAGAAGTTCTGTCGCATTACAACTATGGGCCGGTATGGAAGCCGAAGCTAGACATTTGACTTTCGCAGGCAGTGCTCTACCGGCTAAGTCATCCGAATGCCCCTCAGGATCGAGAAGAAATAATCACTGTGCCACTATCAATCTCCTGCTCTCTGAAAGGGGCAGACTGAAGTTTTGAGACAGACCTGACTTTGCAGAGAGTTACCGGACCAAGTCGTAGAGTCATTTAGTAAGCGTGAAAGAGTCACACAGATGCTCATACAACTCTAGTGGCAGACGCTGTAAGAGAGGCGTTCTGGATCACGGTGCGGTCTACTGTTAAAGTTCCGAAAGCGTACTTTCCTAGAAGAGCCAACCAATATGTTGCTTCTTCCTACGTATATCTTGCGAAAACACCGTCAAGATAAAATTATAGTGAATCGAGCCCATACGAAGTCTTTCCGGCAATCGTTCTTCCCGCGGACTATACGCGACTGGAAAGGGAAAAGAGGAAGTCACATTCGTACGCAAAGTACCCTCCAACACACACCGTAAGATGGTTTTCGAAATACAGATGTAGATGTAGAATGTGGATCCCCACCACGAATCCCGCTCTTGGACTCTTTTAATTTGTGAGAAAGTTACATTACATGAATTATTTTCTTCAGCTCCACAGAGACGACTATCAAGGACGTGCAAAGAATTTCATTTAAGTGAAATGTGATAGAAAGAATTTTTGGTTTTAAGAGTGCCTGTGAAGATATTCTTCACTAAAACAGAAAGAAACCAGCAGAATGTTCTTCATCTCACATTTGAGCATTCCTGTATCCTTCATAAAACATGTAAAAAGCTCTGCCTGGTTAGTGAATAAACCGCTCATTCCGCTACAGAAGGAAATTTTCGTCGTGTACTCAGACAAAAATTCTAAAAAGTTCACTGACATGTGGTGCTTATGTCCTTACAGCTTTAGCAAACTTCACCCTTTATTGCAGTTCATATATATGCAAGAATCAAGATGTAAAATTCATTCAAAGTATTCCCGCACTATTCCCCAGTGAGTAACCACTGTCAATGTCGCTGTTCTCATGTTTACAGTTCAGATCATAGTTTTTTTAAATATTTATTTCCTCAGAACACTTCACCATATCGTAGCAAACCGTACATATTTGAGTAATAAGGACATGTCCTTTTCTATTTTACTTAATTCCCTAAACATGTTTAAAACGCAATAATAATTACTCAGGATTTTTATTTCAATATGTCTATAATCATCCCAAGAGCATCGTTTTGCTTCTACCTTTGTCATCGAGACTTTAATGGTCCTGTAATACAAACAGCTAGTTTCGTGCGTGGTGGATGGTTGAAATGTAAGTTGCACTTGTTTGAAACAATATTTGGTGCTGTCCAACCATTGGCATCAGTATACATTTGTCCATTGCAAATGGCTTCAAATGACTGAGCACTATGGGACTTAACATCTGAGGTCATCGTTCCCCTAGAACTTAGAACTACTTAAACCTAACTAACCTAAGGTCATCACACATCCACACCCGAAGCAGGATTCGAACCTGCGACCGCAGCAGTTGCGCGGTTCCGGACTGAAGCGCCTAGAACCGCACGGCCACTGCGACCGGCCATTGCAGCATAGTTTTCCTCGGCCACTTCAGGAGAATGCCAGAATGTTTCCTTCCACAAGGCTGGCAGATTTCCTCAGCAACCCTCCCCTGCCTGAACTAGAACTACATATCTAATTACCTGAGACGATTAAACTCCTAAATTCCCTTTCTTTCCACATAAGTGATTCGTCGTACTATTTCTATTCACCTTGATCAATCAGTGGACACGATTACCCCGCTCCTCCTACCCATCAATGTTACCGACAGTCTTAGCTGCAAATGGCTATTATTATCAACATCTACCACATTCTGTAGCCTTCCTTCTGAACATCTCTATACTGTGTTCTAACAAGAGATGTATGACGCTTCCTGGTGGACCGAGACTCAAATCTGGAATCTTTATCTTTTGTGGGAAACACCCATGACTCACAACCCGTCCTCAGAGATTTACTTTCCAAGTACCGCTCCCTGCTTCCGAAACTTCTAAGAAACTCTCCTTTATATATTGCTCAACATTTATCTCCCTCTTCAAGATGTTTGATGCTTTACGAAAACCTGCTTACAAGTAGCTTTTACTCAGTCTTGCAGTGCACCAGAGACAGCCAAGAACTTTGCCCGCCTGCGGTGCTCGTCTTTCTCATCCTAGCGCACACTTCGCTCTATAACAATCGGGTGGAGGGGGGAGGAGGGGAGGAGTGCGAAAGCGCGGCATGCGAATTTATTTAACATTTCTCAACATCGTAGACCACTAACAAAACAAATATTAGTATTATTTATTATTTTCAGCGCACTGAAGACATGCACACATTAAAAAAAGTTTTGCATCACTCCGGTTCCCAGAACTCCTGAAGATAGATGTTGACTGTGGATATTGTATCACAGACACAGTCACTTTGACTGTTCAGAGATGTCACTAAACCCGGCCAAAGATGTTAAAAACCATGCATGAGCAGCGCCTATTAGACGGACTTGAGATCGGACCAGCCTGTTACAATTCCTGCAGGAAAACCGAGGAAAAGTATATCGAGCGAGCAGAGCAGCGGATGTCAGAAGCTGCCAAAGAGACCCGCACGACCACCATGGACACAAAGAAGATGGACGATGTACTCATTTAGGATTTGGAAGGTCTAAGAGGGATGTGATCCAGCGATCGCTGACTAGAGATAAGTGTAGGTTAACTACAAAAAGGTGCAACCCAAAACATTAATCACGTTTTTTTTCGTAACTGTATTTTTCAACATGGTGCGAAACATAACTTGACAACTATAAATAAGATTTTGATAGGAATTTGGTGTCGACATTCTAAACTGAATTCTCTATCAGCGTACGCAGCGTTTTTGTGGTAGCTTCAAAAGTCTGTTTCTTATTGTACGCTTTTGTCCCGATTTTGTTAGTGGAGAAAATGACATTTGTTCCAAAACGTCACCATTATGTTAGAACTTAACATTTTTCAATTAGCTTATGTGTGCTGATAGAAAATATATTGGAAATGAGCTGTACAAAATTGTTTTGTTGCACGTCCAATAGCAGAGCTGCGGTAATTGCCACCAGTGGCCAATGTTCCGGCTGCAAGGGAGCGTCCAATGTGGACACAAAAAGACACAAGTGTAAGGAACAAAACTACGTCATCAGGTTCAGCGTTACTTTTTATTTTATTTGAAAAAATACGGGGTTCATCTATTTTTCATTCGTTCAAAGCCAGTGTGATTAAACAAATGGAAAATCTTCCTTGTCAATCGTCTTCCGTTCCATCTTTTTTTTCCTTGTTAAATGCATGCACTTTCACCATGAAATCGGAAATAAGCTACATCTCACCTTCCAGTGTCTTACTGTGGGCAGTATGCAATGGACTCTATTCAAAACGCAAGTTGTGCAATCCATTCCGGAACTTTTAATTTTAGTTTTTGCTCTATTTACTAGTTCGTAAATTCAGCAATAGCGGGTCTCATATCGATAATTCATTCAAGGCATGTCCTACAACTTAACGAAGGTACTTTGCAGTAATATGTAATGTCTCCATACTCTTCTTTTAGCTCCATCAAAACTGCTCAACTAACGATGTAAAAATGTGTGCGACTTCAGAAAATTTACTAAGCGCACCACTTATACCATGCCTGCACATTTACCACAAAGTGCTTCTTTATGTGCAGAACAATGAATCTCATTCAAATCGTCTGTCAGTAATTACATTTTTAGATCTTTCATCGACAGCTCAGTCTTTAAATTCTTTCTACATGGTGTTGTAATGCCATTTCACTGCAAATTTGCGATGCCCGTCGATTATGCGACTGCATAATAGATATTGAGAATTGTCATCCTGCTATCTTTAGCTGCTTCTGTCTGCGCAAACAGCCGCTGGACCTGTGAATTTATTTTATATCGCAAACAAATAGCGAAGGATAACGCACTTACACCACGTTTCTGTCGAAGTGAAGAAAGTGCACGCTGTGGCTGCCCCTGCCCTAAGATGTGGGAGTTGGGAGTTGCAGCAGGATTATGCTTATAGCGTAGAGATAATCGGACTTGCTTAGAAATGGAAGTTTCAGTGATAGCCAGGCCAATTCATTCGTTGTACAGAAACTCACCTTAGAATTTATTAGCGTGGTGTAGGGATCTTGCCATTCTGAAAAGGTGTGCCAGCTGAAAATGCCAGGTTTATCCGGTAATTGAAAATCGAAAACACAGAACACGTCTCTAATTACGATATTTCCACATTAACTTGACGCGTACTAAAAAAAACTCCTGTAGTTACTTTTCCATATAACTGTATTCAGTCGTTTTGGGAGCTTCTTTCCCAGCGTCGCAAAGCTCTGTTCTCTTGACCATTCTCACACTTCCTGTTAAACTACATCGTCGTAGGTAAAAGTGTTACAAGCCAAATACCTCATTCTGCTTTGGAAACAAGTAACAGACAATTGATACATGTGCCGTAAGTGATTGCCATGAGTGTCCGCCACATGCAGTGGGCATGCAGGGATTCTATAAGAATTAAAACTACACGGTTCCACCCTTAGCAGATTTTTATCGTTTATTTTCCATATTTATCATTTATTTTCATACATTCCATGTGTCCCTCTAAACCAAAAGTGACGTGAAAGTGACGTGACGGTGCGACAAAACGTTATAATTCTCTAAATGTTGATTATAAAATAAAGAAAGCTTTGCGAAAGTACATACATATGAGTAAACATAATTAGTGGAGCTGTTATCAGTTCGAAGATTGTATAGCACATCGTAGTGCTTTACTGGGCATGGTCCTATTGTAGATGGCATGCCGTTGACATTCCTCCGAACTCTCAACTGACTTACGCACCCAGTTATAGGAGGACCTACAACCACAGTGTAAGTCGGTAGTTTTCAAATCAGCATACATTGACAGAGATGAAAGAAGTGATAAGTGACAGATAAAACTCCTAGAATAGACCAGTGGTCGAATCTGTGATCTTTGAATTTGTAGTATGGCACTTCCACTTTTTTTTGTTCTATCCACATATCTGTCTATTTGTTTCTCCGTCTTTCATCGCTGAAAACTATTTTTTTTAAAAAACAGAGGGTTTTGGGTCGCTTGACCGAACTCGCTGAGCTACCACGCCGAGCAAAAAACTACTGAGCCACTGGAACACATTGCATTACAGAAAAAGGCTCTTAACTACTGTTGTGGCATGTACAATATAAACTGGGGTAACAAAACTCATAGGATACCAACTAATATCATGTCGGACCTCCTTTCCCCTTTTGCGCTGTGTCGTGTGGCATCTCGACGTGACGTGAACTCCACAAGGCAATTAGAGTACGAATGTAACCTCAGTTATGTACTTTGTCGACGTAAGTAAACAGACGTTTTTAAAATTTTAATGTCAAAGACATGATATATAGGCTAAGTAGTTCAGTGTGGACCTATAAATTGAAATGACTAACAAACGTAGTTGTAGTAATAGAGTCCCAGGGTATCATGGGTGATACCATAAAGAAAACTGTTCGTTATTAATAGTAATATCACTTTCAAGCACTGGATTTTGCCTCAAGTTAGTTCGAAAACATTTTAAAAACAAGATATAAAATCATCCGAAGTAATAACACTTGATAAAATTGTTTAATTTACCTTTGTTGTTCAGCATGTCGTTGTAGTACAAAATCCGCTACTACTGAACCCAGCTTCACCTGCTGGGATCGTTGAGACTGTGGAATAAGTGACAGGCGGCAAGCGCGTAACCTATAGCATTGATACCAGCGGCCTTGCTAGCCTCAACGAATGACGAAATAAACAATAAAAACCTGCAGTATCATATATGATACCAAAGGACAGAGGAAGCTAAGTGTTCGGCCAATAAATCGCAGTCTTTTGTTCGCCTTCCCCACATTTTCTATGTGTTCTTTCTAATTTAAGTTGTTCGTATTTGTAATTTCCAGGTATTTACTTGAATTTACGACCTTTATATATGACTGATTTATCTTCTTAAATCTCGCAAGTTGCAGCAAGCAAGATTAACTTTCAGTAAAGTGTAACATAAGCAGTTACTCCTTTTTGCTTACGTAGAGCAAATTGTCCGAGCATTTCCGTCAAACGATCGTTCTCTGCCGTATGCATACGAGATTTCCACGTTGCTCGCCATTGATGTTGACAAACATTACGTGAAAAAGTGCCTGTTTCCAGATGAAGCGATGTTCCACTTTTCTGGGCATGTGAATCGCCACAACATTAGTATCTGGGGCCTCGAAAGCCCACACAACGTACGTGAACACATCCATGATAGGCCTTTGGTGTGGCCTATTGCACGATAGGGTGAAAGGCCCATTTTTCGACAGATCGAAGAGCGGCACCGTCCATAATCCACCAGTAGGATGTTGTAACCCCACATTGGACTTTTAACGTACGGGATGTGCTGAATGAGACATTTCCTGAGAGGTGGATGGGTAGTGATGGTCGCATCCCTCGGCCCCCGCGCTCACCGGATATCACGCCACTACACTTCTTTTTGAGGAGTTTTGTCAAGGAGCGCGTGTACACAACACCAGTGGGTGACATTGCTAACCTTCATGCGTGAATCAATGAAGCAATGAAGCAATCGGAATCGTTAACGCTGCAGAGATGATCTGTGCACGGCTAGAAGTCGAATATTGCCATGGTGTTCTACGAGCGACGAATGGAGTATCAGTTGAAATTCTGGCATAACAGAAAAAACTCTGAGAGCTGCTAAACGCCTTACAACAAACAATTACGTTCTATCGCTAGTAGTTTCCAAGTTAAGATATTTTAAACGATAGCGGCACTTCATGGGTGCCCTGCACAATACTACTTCAGTACGTTACATACTACAGTTTACTGCACACATCTACCTGTTCTGAGGAGTTGTTCCACGTGTCGTCCACTCATTTGGATCCAATACTATTATTGACTCTGCAGCGAGAAACGAACGTTTTCAAACACTCCTGGATCATTGCTTAAAATCTGACAATACTGTATAACTAACAGCTCCAGTTTTTCAATTATATCAACGGGAGTATAGCACAGTTCACTTTTGAGATGACCCGAAACAGAAAAATCCGCATGAATGACGACATGTGATCTTGGAAGCCAAGATAGGGGTTCTACTCGACATTCCATCTTGGACCTTACACTGAGGTGACAAACCTCACGGGATAGCGATATGCACACATACAGATGGCGGTAGTATCGCGTACACAAGGTATAAAAGCGCAGTGCATTGGCGGAGTTCTCATTTGTACTCAGGTAATTCATGTGAAAAGGTTTCCGACATAGTCATGGCCACACGGTGGAAATTAACAGACTCGAACGCAGAATGGTAGTTGGAGCTAGACGCATGGGACATTCCATTTCGGAAATCGTCAGGGAATTCGGTATTCCGAGATCCACAGCGTCAAGAGTGTGCCGAGAATGCCAAATTTTAGGCATTACCTCTCAACACGGACAACGCAGTGGCCAACAGTCTTCACTTAACGACCGAGAGCAGTGGCGTTTGTATAGAGCTGTCGGAGCCAACAGACAGACAACACTCTGCTAAGTAAATGCAGAAATCGATTTGGGGCGTACGACGAACGTATCCGTTGGGACAGTGCTGCGAAATTTGGCGTTGATGGGCTATGGTAGTAGACGACCGACGCGAGCGCCTTTTCTAACAGCACGACATTGCTTACAGCGCCTCTCCTGGGCCCGTGACCATATCAGTTGAACCTCAGACGACTGGAAAATCGTGGCCTCGTCAAATGAGTCCCGATTTCAGTTGGTGAGAGTTGATTGGTAGGGTTCGGCTGTTGTGCAGATCGCACGATGCCACGAACCAAAGCTTTCAATAAGGCACTGTGCAAGTTGGTGGTGGCTATATAACTGAGTGGGCTGTGTTTACATGAAATGGATTGGGTCTCCTAGTCTAAATGAACAGATTACTGACTGGAAATGGTTAAGTTCGCCTAATTGGAGACCATTTTCAGCCATTCATGGACTGCACGTTTCCAGACAACGATGGATTTTTTATGGGTGACAATGCACCACGTCACCTGGCACAAATTGTTTACGATTGATTTGAAGAACATTCTGGAGAATTCGAGCGAGTGATTTGTAACATTTAACGGACATAATCGAGAGGTCAGTTCGTGCACAAAACCCTACATCGGCAACATTTTCGCAGTTTTGGACGCCTATAGAGACAGCATAGTTCAGTATTTCTGCAATGAACTTTCAACGATTTGTTTAGTCCATGCTACGTCGAACTGCTACACTCCACTAGGCAAAAGAAGATGCAACACGATATTAGGAGGTATCTCAGGACTTTCGTCACTTCAATGTATTTATCACATCACCACCAAAATGGGCTGGTTCCTGTACTTGCATGTACCACATTCCTCAGCTATAGGTTTAACTACAGTTATCTCGGAATTTAATAGAAAAGTTAACATTTCAAATACATTTGTAATAACGAGGACAATATTTCATTCTGAAGTCAGGGCCGCGTCGTAACCACACATTCACAAATATCTCGTAAACAGCCTATATGCAGTCGCACATTTACTGGAATGTTTTTGCTTCTGTTATCGTGTATTTACACTCGTGTCAGCTTTGGTTATGAATTATGATGAATCCTGTATATCACAAACAGCAGCGCAATACGTAGAAGGATGCTGGACGTTACTTTTGATGCTGACGATGCCTCCCCGTCAAGAACGATGTACTGAGTTCTGTATGCTAACAAGTCTTCAGTTCAGTCGGTTTTTTCGGACGCCGGAATTCAAACACACATATTATTTCCGAAGTCAACGTCCATTTTTCTCAACGCTCACTAATCGTACAGGGATGAATGAGGTATCTTTAGAAAGGATTTTTAGCCGGATTCTGACACTGAATACCGATTTTGCGCTAAAACTTACTATTTGTCGAAAATTTTAGCATCAGAGAGACTTTTAAATGTCATAGTGGGAAGGGAATTATTTTAAGAATCTGACTTACTTGTCACGAATAACGGATTTCCTTTTCCTATTATCTTATTACAAATACCATTTTACTTGTTTTAGAGTACTTATTAACTGGATATTTTGTATACAGCATTGTCATAGAAAGTAACCATCCACTGTGCTAGTCCATTATCTCCGCCCGCCGTACAAGTTGACTTTTCTAACGAGTGTACTTTCCGAAACAACAAATATATTTCTCATTGTCGTCTAGAACTGTGATTTATCTGTTGCTACTACGGGCTAAGGTGATTACATGAAGTGCAGTTATAATATCAGAATAGAGTTATAGATTATTTGGCCTTACTGAAGTACCAGTTAAAAAACGAAATGTACGATCTAACCTGAACATTTCGCATTTACTACATTTGTGGCTCCGTACAGTCCGACGAGAGGACACAAAACTAATTGTATCCTGCCGAATTCTTACACTTATTGGATCCTGTAGGATTACCGCCACATGAAGCTATACTAATGAAAAACACTACTGTCATGTTGATAAGAAAACTGAGCGCTAAACATGGCTTAATCAATGGAGCACTCATGGTTCTAATAAAACTCAATGAATTTACAATAAATGGTCAACTGGTTGACACTGGGAAAACTATTGTAATACCATGGATAAACTTAACACCATCTGATCCAAGCATACCTTTTCATCTGAGAAGGAGACAGTTACGTATTAAAATTTCATTTATGATCACCATTAATAATTAGCAGGGATAAACGCTTCAAAAATCTGGTTTGTATTTTCCAAATCCCGTATTTACCCACGGATAGCTGTATGTAGCTTTTTCAAGGGCAATTCAATCAACTAATGTTTTTGTATTGTTCAAATGGCTCTGAGTACTATGGGACTCAACTGCTGTGGTTATTAGTCCCCTAGAACTTAGAACTACTTAAACCTAACTAACCTAAGGACATCACACACATCCATGCCCGAGGCAGGATTCGAACCTGCGACCGTAGCAGTCGCACGGTTCCAGACTGCGCGCCTACAACCGCGAGACCACCGCGGCCGGCCTGTTTTTGTATCGCTTAAGGAAAATTAAAAACAAAAGGTACACGAAGATTACGTTCTGATATCAAATATCGTTTACACCGAGGTACTTCAATGCTCTGTAAAGATTTTTGTTCAGAATTATGATCGTGTAAATGTGTATACAAGGATGTATGATAAAATCATGATTATTATTAAACGTCATTCGGTTCATTTTTGAAGGTGTTTTCTTTTCATTCCTACAACTACTCTTATACGAAGGACTACACTTATTCCAAATACTGTCATTAATTAAACTATAAAAGTTCGAGAGTTTCACACAGGTCCCCTGATCCACCCGAATGTTCACTTTACGATGGAACTAGAAAAGGATGACTGCCTTCGCTTCCTTGATATTTTCGTCGGGAGGAAGGTTAATGGCATGTTGGGACATGCCGTTTATAGGAGGCCAATTCACACTCATTTGTATCTTCAGGTTGATAGTTGTCGCAATCCGGCTCAGCGTGAAATGAAACTTCGGATACCTTGCCTTGGTCCACTGGGCCCACATTATCTCATTGACAGTCCCTGAGAGTTTGTTAACTAAGTCAGCCCACCTATATCATCTTTCGTTAGAATGATTATATTGGAAGACAGATGAAATGCGCGTTGCCCTGTCGACCAACAGTGATTTGGCTGAGTGATGAAAATAACGAGGTGGTACAAATGTCTACGGCCTTTTCGCACTATGCAGGTAGCATTTAAAGTTCTGGTCGTTTACTGCGGAAACATGATGTGAAATGTGTTTTTCGTCCACCATCGAAGACCATGGCACTTTCAGGATACGTAAAGTTGGTCTGCGTAAGGCAGGTGTCTACCGTATACCTTGCAGTTGCGGCATGTGATACAGCCGTGAGACCACCAGGACCGTGGAGGACCGGTGTATTGAGCGTAAGCTATAACAGCCGATCAACTCAACTATTGCAGAACATTGCGTAAACATGCTATGGAACAAAGAACAAGGAGATTATGGCGTTTCCAGCTAATAGGGTAGTGTTATTACGGAAGAGGCTGAGATTAAATTAGCAAGTAACTATATGAAAGAGATCGAGATCTTTGCTTAAATTCTGATTGGAATCCTACCTTCTCGTTGGTCAAACGGCAGAGAGACAGAATTAATCTTACCTCACGTGCTGATTATTAATATACACTTTCGATAAATTCTGACGTTAGATATTTTTCATCGTGCGCTGGCGCTAGTGTTTATAGTGTGTGTGTTTTGCCTTTTGACATATGCCCCGCATACCGAAGTTTTACATTTCCTCGTTATATTTGTGCCTTGAAAATGACATGCTATGCACCTGTGGAATGCATCACCCGGCTGCATACACGTAAGTTTCTCGAACATTTTACAAGCGAGGAGAAACTCACTTCCTTGGGGCAGACATGACGATACCTTTGTCTCCGCCGAACACTCGTCGTCCAGAGCAAAGTATTGCGACTATTGCATAAAAAGTTCTCGAGACACTCAAGTATTCCTTATGCTCGGACTTCTTTTAACAGCCTATAGTGTAGCTATCTTTCCGGTTATTCGGCCTACGGCTGTTTAATAACCTGACGGTTTGCCAACACGAGTTGTTGGTACTCTCAGGGAGTGTCATGATGAGCAGTGGAGGATAATTCTTTGTGACTGTTAGCCATTAGCACTGCGGAAATATTAGGTTGTGAAACAGCCGTCGGATGAAGAACCCGAGCTATTGGAGATATGGAAAATTTAATCAAACTTTAATTAATTTTAAATGCAATAACAGTTTTCTTAGAATCTTCTTATTTATTACTACTTCTAACCTTAGGATTTAGTTCCCATCATAAAGTAGAAACGTTTATGTAGTTGCTGCCAAAATAGACATTATGACAATAACATTGATATATGTCCATTTCCATTCCTTGCAGCTGGCGCACTTAATCGTATTTAATTGCTTTTGTCGGACTAATAACTCGTTTTTAATTAACTATCTTCATTAAAATTCCAGACAATAGAGGATCTAGAAACGAAATACCATCTCTCGACCAAAAGGAGCGCCAATTTTGTTGTGATTCGTATTAGCCGCAAAGTAGGTTGAGTCGGAATGTCTCCTTAAGTTTCGCTAACTCTACGGTGGTGCTACAGAAGAAACGTATTCGGAACACTGGCGACGCTGTGTTTGACACAACTGACGTGGCGAGTTCGGAGCGCCGCGCGCCTCCCAGAGGCTTCACGCTCCATCACGTCGCTTCAGCACCTGTCTGTAAAACTGTTTCTCATCGAACCAAAAGACCGCTGTAAAGCCGACATTGCACTAGGAAAATACAAAACAACTTAAAACAACAAACAAAATAATGTTGCAGGGTGTTTCACTGTCAGCAATTTGGGGAATAACTCTAATTTAGAAAGAGGTGGCGTTAGTCCTTATTAGTACAGTATCCGTAATGTTACGAGTAAAACAGTCTGAAATGTCTTTAATCAATAAGCAGAGCAGTAGGGAGGGGAGTGAGGAAGTTTGGTTTACAAAGAATATGTGCTGCGTTATGACGCAGCATGTGGCGTGGAGCACATCGCTTATGCGTTTCCACCGCGACCTTCAGCCATATACACGATTACTGGCCTTGCTGTTATTATGTCAACTTACGTTGGACGGTATTTTATCTTACTTCAGTATCCTGCTATAAAGGCAGTGTAATTTAAGTTGAAGACCTCTTTGAGGTAACTGCACTAGAAGAATGCTGCGTGCGTAAGACGAGCCAACGAAGCGCAATGAATCTCCGTATACCCGACAAAACGAGACTCCACCGAAAAAAAAAAGAAAATCGGTGGTTGTTCAGGGATATTTCCTGAGTATTTTAGTGTAAGGGAACGTTTGCAAGATGCAGGACAACTGTGATTTATTCGAGAATGAAATTTTCGCTCTGCTGCGGAATATGCGCTGACATGAACCTTCCTAGCAGACAAATGCTGTGCCGGACCGAGACTCAAACACGCGACCTTTGCCTTTCGCGAACAAGTCCTCTATCGAAGGGGCTACCCAAGCATGACTCACGACCCCTCCTCACAGCTTTACGTCCACCAGTACACCTCCTATCTTCACAGAAGCCCTCCTGCAGAACTTGCGGGACTCGCACTTCCGGAGGAAAGGACATTGCGGGGAAACTGTTCAACCACAAGCTGGGAGATGTTTCCAGAACGAAATTTTCACTCAGTAGCGGAATGTGCGCTGATATGAAGCTTTGTGTGCCAGACAGAGAGTCCAACTCGGGACCTTTGCCTCGGTAGAGCACTTGCCTTCCTTCCGTGAAATTTGGAAGGTAAGAGATGAGGTACTGGCGGAATCTTGCTTCGGTAGCTCCGTCGGTAGAACACTTGCCAATGAAAGGCAAAGGTCGTGAATTCGAGTCTCGGTCTGGCGCACAGTTTTAATCTTCCAGGAAGTTTCATGATTTATCCGGTCTGTAACCCAGTTCCCATTGTTTCTGTAGAAACTCCTTCACACTTGTAAAAAAAAATTAGTAATATACAATCGCCAAAACGTTCAACACAAAACACAGAATAATGTAACAACAATCAGATACAAAAGTAGTGTAATGTGGTTGCGGGAGCAATTCAGTATAGGGTCGTTGTGCAGATTTTCCGTTGCATTCAGTAAACCTGTACACATGATGCCTATCGGCCAATTACTCACCAGTAAACGTATCCACACTGGCGCGTACCACTGTTAACGCACAGCTAACACTGCCGGGAAAACAGATCCAAGGAAGAAGCGAGCAGTCTTGTGTGGATGCCAGAGGGCAAGAGTAAAAACAATATCAAGAGTAAATGGAGCGAGTTTGTTGGCAAAGAAGGCACACTGCACGTACCGTCGATAACAGATATTTTCAGTGCATTTCAGATCCGGAAATAAATGGGGCAGGGGTTAACAAATCAAATGAAATACAATTACTCTGTTACGAGCCACTGGAAACCACGGTCCTGTCTAGCAAAATACTCAGAAAAATATCCCTGAACTACCTCCGAAGCGAGTGCTCCACATAACATGGACGCACCTAATGCTTTATGATACCGAAACTAAGTTATCGACCAGAGAATGTGCACTGAGAAATGAGTAATTTTCTGTACGGATAACATCGAAAATTTGATGTACTTAGACTTTTAATTAATCACAGTTTATTTGGTTCTAAATTCAACTTCGTGCTTTTTAATGGCATTCAAAACTCTCTTAAAAGAAACGTGAAGGTGACATGGCAGTGATTAAAGTTATCAGTGAATTTTTTTTGCAGAAAAGTGCGGGAAAAGGCAACCGTGCGCGGCGGAGATTCAGTGCCGTTACGTGATGGTTTAGAAATTTTTTATGATTTTACAGGATAAGGTTACATTTATTTAAAAATTTCGTAATTAGTTTTTAAAGTAATGTATTAATTTGATTAAGGACAGCTGCTATATTAGTTTGTAATGGTTGATGAGATCTATTGTATGAAGTTAATCTACTGGTATTCAAACAGGCTACATTCGAAAAAAATATGATTGATATCTTCTAGTGTTAATCCATCACATTCGCTGCAAGGATTACCTCGATCGTGTATTTCGTGAAGATGCTGGGTAATGATCGAACATTCAATCTCATGCCGATTATGGAATTAATAAACTTTTTTATTTTTGTGGTTAGTTTCTATGGGACCAAACTGCCAACGTCATCGGTCCGTAGGAATGTAACTAAAACTAACTTACGCTAAGGACAACACACACACCCATGCTCAGGGAGAACTCGAACCTCCGACGGAGGGAGCCGCGCGAACTGTGACAAGACGCCCTAGACCACACAGCTACGCCGGGCGGATTTTTTAAATTTTGTATTATTATTTGCCTTAATTGTATAGAACCCTGGCTACGAGGGAATGTTTGGCTATATTTACCCATATCGTTTCCCTTTACTGCGTATCTATGATTGATATTCGTCTTTCCATCGGTGTCTGGCTATTGTATATAACGTAGTCTTCAGATCTGATGACGATAATAATAAGATGATTTTACATGTGCTGTTTTGAACGGCGGTCTATTTCATTATTAAATGTTAACGTGTCCCTTAATTCGCGTGATACATTATCTGAGAATCAGAATATCATTTTACTTCCTCTTTCAACAGCTTGTGGCGGAAGTTAGAAAAGAACACACAGAATTATAAAGAAGAGTTGCTTCAAAATCTTGTTACACAGTGTGTTCCGTTCGCCCATTTCAGTCTAGTGTTACGCAGTCAAATGGTTCAAATGGCTCTGAGCACTATGGGACTTAACTTCTTAGGTCATCAGTCCCCTAGAACTTAGAACTACTTAAACCTAACTAACCTAAGTACATCACACACATCCATGCCCGAGGCAGGATTCGAAACTGCGACCGTAGCTGTCTCGCGGTTCCAGACTGTAGCGCCCAAAATCCGCACGGCCACCCCGGCCGGCGTTACGCAGTCGTCAATTTATAGACCTAATACATTGTGCCCTCTTCACAGCGCAAGGTAATGCAATGAGATTAGTGGGTTTTCGCGCTAGAAGAAGGGAGAAATCGTTACCAGAACTTTTTATTCGATTATGGAAATCAAACGAAGTCTTAGAACCATTACAGTTGCTATTAACACACACACTGCAATACCCTCCTCAGTCTTTGTTTGGTATGCACTGAGGAACTAGGTATACTATATCCCAATTTTATTTTTTTCTAGCTTGTTGTTGTTGTCCATTCCGTTCAACAGCTCTTCCAAGTCCTTTGCTGTCTCTGACAGAATTACAATGTCATCGGCGAACCTCAAAGTTTTTATTTCTTCTCCATGCATTTTAATACCTACTCCAAATTTTTCTTTTGTTTCCTTTACTGCTTGCTCAATATACAGATTGAATAACATCGGGGAGAGGCTGCAACCCTGTCTTACTCCCTTCCCAACCACTGCTTCCCTTTCATGTCCCTCGACTCTCATAAGTGCCATCTGGTTTCTGTACAAATTGTAAATAGCCTTTCGCTCCCTGTATTTTGCCCCTGCCACCTTTAGAATTTGAAAGAGACTATTCCAGTCAACATTGTCAAAAGCTTTCTCTAAGTCTACAAATGCTAGAAACGTAGGTTTGCCTTTCCTTAATCTTTCTTCTAAGATAAGTCGTAAGGTCAGTATTGCCTCACGTGTTCCAGTATTTCTACGGAATCCAAATTGATCTTCCCCGAGGTAGGCTTCTACTAGTTTTTCCATTCGTCTGTAAAGAAATCGTGTTAGTATTTTGCAGCGGTGGCTTATTAAACAGATTGTTCGGTAATTTTAACATCTATCAACACCTGCTTTCTTTGGGATTGGAATTATTATATTCTTCTTGAAGTCTGAGGGTATTTCGCCTGTCTCATACATCTTGCTCACCAGATGGTAGAGTTTTGTCCAGGACTGGCTCTCCCAAGGCCGTCAGTAGTTCCAATGGAATGTTGTCTACTCCGGGGGCCTTGTTTTGACTCAGATCTTTGAGTGCTCTGTCGAACTCTTCACGCAGTATCGTATCTCCCATTTCATCTTCATCTACATCCTCTTCCATTTCCATAAAATTGTCCTCAAGTACATCGCCCGTGTGTAGACCCTCTATATACTTCTTTCACCTTTCTGCTTTCCCTTCTTTGCTTAGAACTTGGTTTCCATCTGAGCTCTTGATATTCATACAAGTGGTTCTCTTATCTCCATAGGTCTCTTTAATTTTCCTGTAGGCAGTATCTATCTTACCCCTAGTGAGATAAGCCTCTACATCCGTACATTTCTCCTCTATCCATTCCTGCTTAGCCATTTTGCACTTCCTGTCGATCTCACTTTTGAGACGT
This sequence comes from Schistocerca gregaria, assembly GCF_023897955.1. Classification (NCBI taxonomy): domain Eukaryota; kingdom Metazoa; phylum Arthropoda; class Insecta; order Orthoptera; family Acrididae; genus Schistocerca; species Schistocerca gregaria. Next base: position 48,986,598 of record NC_064931.1, read on the forward strand.
TTCTATTCCTTTTTCCCTGCTTCATTTACTGCATTTTTATATTTTCTCCTTTCATCAATTAAATTCAATATTTCTTCTGTTACCCAAGGATTTCTACTAGCCCTCATCTTTTTACCTACTTGATCCTCTGCTGCCTTCACTACTTCATCCCTCAAAGCTGCCTATTCTTCTTCTACTGTATTTCTTTCCCCCATTTCTGTCAATTGTTCCCTTATGCTCTCCCTGAAACTCTGTACAACCTCTGGTTCCTTCAGTTTATCCAGGTCCCATCTCCTCAAATTCCCACGTTTTTACAGTTTCTTCTGTTTTAATCTACAGTTCATAACCAATAGATTGTGGTCAGAGTCCACCTCTGCCCCTGGAAATGTCTTACAATTTAAAACCTGGTTCCTAAATCTCTGTCTTACCATTATCTAATCTATCTGATACCTTTTAGTATCTCCAGGGTTCTTCCATGTATACAACCTCCTTTCATGATTCTGAAACCAAGTGTTAGCTATGATTAAGTTGTGCTCTGTGCAAAATTCTACCAGGCGGCTTCCTCTTTCATTTCTTAGTCCCAATCCATATTCACCTACTACGTTTTCTTCTCTCCCTTTCCCTACACTCGAATTCCATGACTATTAAATTTTCGTCTCCCTTCACTATCTGAATTTTTTTTTTATTTCATCATACATTTCTTCAATTTCTTCGTCATCTGCAGAGCTAGTTGGCATATATAGACTTGTACTACTGTAGTAGGTGTGGGCGTCGTATCTATCTTGGCCACAATAATGCGTTCACTATGCTGTTTGTAGTAGCTTACCCTAACTCCTATTTTTTTCTTCATTATTAAACCTACTCCTGCATTACCCCTATTTGATTTTGTGTTTATAACCCTGTAGTCACCTGACCAGAAGTCTTGTTCCTCCTGCCACCGAACTTCACTAATTCCCACTATATCTAACTTTAACCTATCCATTTCCCTTTTTAAATTTTCTAACCTACCTGTCCGATTAAGGGATCTGACATTCCACGCTACGATCCGTAGAACGCCAGTTTTCTTTCTCCTGATAACGACATCCTCTTGAGTAGTCCCCCCCCCCCCCCCCCCGGAGATCCGAATGGGGGACTATTTTACCTCAGGAATATTTTACCCAAGGGGACGCCATCATCATTTAGTCATACAGTAAAGCTGAAGTAAACTAAAAAGCTAATTGTAATCTTTGCTTCTCTCAAATCTTCATAAAAGAATAATGTGGACGATAGCTACAAGTTGGAAGGAGTGGGTAGATTATGAGGGATAGTCATACAATATTAATTATCACTTCCACAAAATAAAGTTACGTAATTATTTATGTTTTTGTTTATTTGCAGGTACATGTCTGGATTCGTAAAATAAATATGTGATCACAAGTATCCAGATATTCCTATGTAATGCGTAATCGAACACTGGATGTAACGAGAGGTGAACCCGCCAGTATAAAAGGAAGTGAGAAGTGCTGTGTTGTTAGCAGAGAATCAGTGACACCAGAACAAGTCGCTCAGAGAGCTCTGTGACTTGGAACGTGGACTTGTCGCTGGATGTCCTGTTCATTACGGGCATTTGAACCCCTCTAAAGCTGCCCAAGCCAATTGTTGGTGCAAACCACAGCTAAACGAAGACCAGGCAGAATTTGGTCCATCAAGCATTGTGAAGGGCGGTTGTAAAAAGTCAGCGGAAGGAATACCAGAGTGCTGCTAGCAGTCCAGCTAGCATCGGCAGTTTGGAGTAGAATGTTCGTTCTGCTCCTCACGCGCCACATATCCCTGTAGTTACTGAAGCTGTCCTCACGCGGGACGTGATGTTCTTTGCGAAGCCTGCCAGGCGTGGTGCCCTTCGAGGTTGCTGTACACTGTGAAACGACCTTCTATACCTCACGGAGCGTGCCCCTCGTCGTGATTTACGACCTCAGCGCTCTCCAGCGGCAGTTCTCGGCTGCATCTGGCGCTTAAATATCACGGTTTCTGTAAGAAAATGGACGCGCGTAAAATAGCTGCCTTAACTCCGTTAGCAATTGTCGAAGAAGAATAGAGAAAATTGTGAAGAACATCCTGGACTCTTCGATGGCTCGAACATAGACTTTCTGGTAGAAGAACGCTATATAATGCTGTACAACGATTTGAGATACATACTGGTAGGAATTATTCTTTAAATCAATAAATGCATTTAAATTATAGTGTTTGACGTCAATTTGATATGCATAATATCGATATTCCCGATTTTGCATTGACTACCAACACTCTGAAGCCACGACGTACCTTATCACTTAGATTTCGAGATCGATATTCGGTTCGTAATTTCATTTGAATGGAAGAGGAGAATTTTTCGAAGCTGCTCATATAATCCAAAAATATATTTCCTGGTTATCACTGTTAGCATTCAACCGCGATTCTTATACATATATTTTAACAACGCGTTTCAAGAGACAATGCTCTCATCATCAGGTTGTAAAGTCTATGTCATCAAATTAAACGGACTAAAAAGGCAAAATACCATCACAAATAGTTGGGAAGTCCATAGAGTAAAACAGAATTAAAAGTATATTGGACTGTGGGTCCTCGTCTTACATTGAAGTAGTTGACACAAGTCAATGGCTGTCCCATAGCTACCAAATATGCTGTCGCACTGCGCCGGCTCAGGAGCTGCTGTGGACTGACGTGCCTAGGTGTTGTGGCGTGGTTACAGCCGTGTGCTTGACGGTAACGCTATGCTATTGGGCGCCTGATTTCTTTATTGCATTGGTCTGCCATCGTTAGCCTCTCGCAACTCCGTCAGTGACATGCTACGAGTTTAAAGTCGAATTCTAAAAACCCGCTAAAAAATCTCATTTCTTTAAAATTATCTTGTGCATTTAGAATATTGCTTTGTTTCTTTTCATGGATAGCTATCTCGAATTGCTCTAGTAAATCAAGTTTCCTTCCTTTCTTTTCTACATGCAATATTTCTATGTTGTCTTCTATGCTATTAAGGGGATGGCCTGTTTCATATATATGGTTCGCAACAGCTGATTTGTCATAATTTCCTAACCTGAACGCATCTTTATGTTCTTTATACCGGATCGCGAATGATCTTCCTGTCTGCCCTATATATTTTGCATCACAAGTTCTGCACTGAATCTTGTAAACTCCCGATCTTTCAAACTTATTTCTCTTCTCGCCAATATCGTGCTTAAGGCTAAACCTCACTAGGTTATTAGTCTGGAAAGCTATTTTGACATCGTATGGCTTAAAAATATTTGCTCTCTTTTGTGAGACTGTTCCATAGTATGGAAACGTGATAATTTTCACTTTCTCTCCATCAGGTTTATTCTTTTTGCGCTTATTACTTTTCCGTAACAGTTTTTTAACCAGATCTATTCTGTAACCGTTATTCATCGCTATTCTCTTAACGGTATTAATTTCAGTCTCCCTATCTTTTTCACTCATAGGTATATTGACTGCCCTATGCACGAGACTACGGAAAGCAGCTTCTTTATATAAGCCTGCGGATGGCATGAATCATTCGGGATCACGGCATCAGTCGTAGTTTGTTTTCTATAAACGGAGAACGCATGTTTGTTGCTCTGCTTTTTTATATTCAGGACGAACCGGATGCCGATCTTTATGTATCTTCACCTGTGATCTTAATTTGGGGGCCGTTGGATTCATGATAACACATCTTCTTTTTTCGGCTTCTGTCAGCAGGAAGTTTGTCCGATTGTTAACGGTCGAAATAGTCCAGCATATAAAATAACGAAAACGTTGGACCAAATTTTGAAAAAGACTTACGTGTATAAAAATAACTATTCGGTGGACCATGATAGGTGAAATTAAAGATACGCTAGTCACTGACACTTCCCGTTTGGTTTCGTTGGATGTTAACAATTTATACTCCAGTGTTCCGGTTAACGAAACTACAGAAATAATTAAGAGAAATTTCCTTAAATACGGTGAAATTTCAACACAAGAGACAATTGAATTTATTGAACTCCTACAGCTCATTACAAGTTTTTTTACGTTTAAAAGCAAATTTTATATTCAGGACGATGGGTTAGCCATGGGGTCCAGTATTTCAGGAACTATGGTGGACATTTTTATCAATGACCTTGAAGATAAAGTTCTAAATTCTGACGATAACGTTATGGATAAAATTGTTTATTACAAACGTTATGTAGACAACACTCTGCTACTTGTCGATGGTTCCCGTGAGCACATTGAGGAAATAGTAAAAACGTTCAACGACGCAGATAATAAATTAGAATTTACCGTGGAGTATGAAACTGACAATTGTTTACAGTTCCTGGACCTGAATATAAGAAAGCAGGGCAACAAACATGCGTTCTCCGTTTATAGAAAACAAACTACGACTGATGTCGTGATCCCGAATGATTCATGCCATCCGCAGGCTTATAAAGAAGCTGCTTTCCGTAGTCTCGTGCATAGGGCAGTCAATATACCTATGAGTGAAAAAGATAGGGAGACTGAAATTAATACCGTTAAGAGAATAGCGATGAATAACGGTTACAGAATAGATCTGGTTAAAAAACTGTTACGGAAAAGTAATAAGCGCAAAAAGAATAAACCTGATGGAGAGAAAGTGAAAATTATCACGTTTCCATACTATGGAACAGTCTCACAAAAGAGAGCAAATATTTTTAAGCCATACGATGTCAAAATAGCTTTCCAGACTAATAACCTAGTGAGGTTTAGCCTTAAGCACGATATTGGCGAGAAGAGAAATAAGTTTGAAAGATCGGGAGTTTACAAGATTCAGTGCAGAACTTGTGATGCAAAATATATAGGGCAGACAGGAAGATCATTCGCGATCCGGTATAAAGAACATAAAGATGCGTTCAGGTTAGGAAATTATGACAAATCAGCTGTTGCGAACCATATATATGAAACAGGCCATCCCCTTAATAGCATAGAAGACAACATAGAAATATTGCATGTAGAAAAGAAAGGAAGGAAACTTGATTTACTAGAGCAATTCGAGATAGCTATCCATGAAAAGAAACAAAGCAATATTCTAAATGCACAAGATAATTTTAAAGAAATGAGATTTTTTAGCGGGTTTTTAGAATTCGACTTTAAACTCGTAGCATGTCACTGACGGAGTTGCGAGAGGCTAACGATGGCAGACCAATGCAATAAAGAAATCAGGCGCCCAATAGCATAGCGTTACCGTCAAGCACACGGCTGTAACCACGCCACAACACCTAGGCACGTCAGTCCACAACAGCACCTGAGCCGGCGCAGTGCGACAGCATATTTGGTAGCTATGGGACAGCCATTGACTTGTGTCAACTACTTCAATGTAAGACGAGGACCCACAGTCCAATATACTTTTAATTCTGTTTTACTCTATGGACTTCCCAACTATTTGTGATGGTATTTTGCCTTTTTAGTCCGTTTAATTTGATGACATAGACTTTACAACCTGATGATGAGAGCATTGTCTCTTGAAACGCGTTGTTAAAATATATGTATAAGAATCGCGGTTGAATGCTAACAGTGGTAACCAGTATAACGACAACTTCTATCTGGACTGCATAATGGATTATATTTAAAAAAAATATATTTCCTGTCAAGATACAAACACGAGGCAGTCTATGAAACCACCTGATGGATACGTATATTTCATACAAAGTTTCATGATGGCAAAAGCTTACAGAGTGTAACTTGTGTTTATTTTCTGAGGTAGTCTAACTGTCACATTAAGGTGTCTGGCCACTGGGGAAACATTGCAGTCATTGGTTTATACAACAAGACTGGCAGAAAACACATTATTTATAATAAATAACACCGACTGTCGCAGGTAATACATCTATATTTGATTAATAAGAAAGACCCAGAATCTTTTAGAAAACAAAAGGTGAAAAAAATTTGGAGGGTGGTGCACGCCAACCTACTGTGTTTCCCGTCACAGCTCACGACACCGTCAACTACTCTACAGCTTCGACACCTATATGATGTACACTACGTAGAGACTATCAACTAATGTTATTATTTGATGTTTAACTATGACAAACTGTACCAAAACGACGTGCTTTTGATAGATCACGATTGTGCCATAGCACTGAAACGGTATTCTTTCATAACACACAAGTTATAATTCTAGAAATATGTAACATAGGAAATTTTTGGCCACCGGTGTGTAGCTTCCTGTAATTTTATTATAACACATTTATTTATTTATTTATTGTTCCGTGTGATCAAATTAAGGAGAAGTCTCCATGGTCATGGAACGAGTCAACACATGAAATTATAACCTGATAGTAGAAACAGATGAAATGAAATATAAGAAACATACTCCGCCGACAATTCGTAAGTTTAAATAAAGAAAATCAACAATGTAACACTGTAATTTGCTTAATTTTTCAACTCTTCCAGGAGCTCCTCGACAGAATAGAAGGAGTGAGCTATGAGGAAACTCTTCAGTTTAGACTTAAAAGTGTTTGGGCTACTGCTAAGATTTTTGAGTTCTTGTGGTAGCTTATTGAAAATGGATACAGCAGAATACTACACTCCTTTCTGCACAAGAGTGAAGGAAGTGCATTCCACATGCAGATTTGATTTTTGCTTAGTATTAACTGAGTGAAAGCTGCTAACTCTCGGGAATAAGCTAATATTGCTAACAACAAATGACATTAAAGAAAATATGTACTGTGAGGGCAATGTCAGAATTCCCAGACTACTGAATGGGGGTCGACAAGAGGTTCCCGAACTTACACCACACATAGCTCGAACCAGCCCATTTTTGAGCAAAAAATACCCTTTTTGAATCATAAGAATTACCCCCAAAAATAATACCATATGACATAAGCGTATGAAAATATGCGAATTAGACTACTTTTCGTGTTGAACTTTCACTTATTTCAGATAATGTTCTAATGGTAAATAAAGCAGCATTTAGTTTCTGAACAAGATCCTGAACATGGGCTTTCCACAACAGCTTACTATCTATCCGAACGCCTAGGAACTTGAACTGTTCCGTCTCGCATATAATACGCCCATTCTGTCTGATCAAAATATCGGTTCTTGTTGAATTGTGAGATAGAAACTGAAAAACTGAGTCTTAGTGTGACTTAGCGTCAAATTATTTTCCACAAACCATGAGCTTATTTCATGAACTACATTATTTGATAATGTTTCAATATTACACACAATATCCTTCACCACCAAGCTGGTGTCATCAGCAAACAGAAATATTTTTGAATCACATGTAATACTAGAAGGCATATCATTTACATAAATAAGAAACAGCAGGGGCCCCAGCACCGACCCTTGGGGAATGCCCCACTTAACAGTGCCCCATTGGGACTGAACATCTCTACCACTCTCAGTATTGCGGAGATTTACCTTCTACTTTATGTTCTTAAAGTAAGAGGTGAACCAATTGTAAGCTACTCCCCTTACTCCATAATGGTCCAACTACTGCAGTAATATTTTGTGATCAACACAGTCAAAAGCCATCGTTAAATCAAAGAAAACACCTAGCGTTCGCAATCTTTTGTTTAATCCGTCCAAAACCGCACAGAGAAACGAGAATATAGCATTTTCAGATGTTAAATCATTTCTAAAACCAAAACTGTACATTTGACAGCAAATTATGTGAATTTAAATGCTCCAGTAACCTTGTATATACAACCCTCTCGATAACTTTAGAAAACACCGATGGCATAGAAATAGGTCTATAATTGTCAACATTATCCCTGTCTCCCTTTTTATAAAGTGGTTTCACTACCGAGTACTTTAATTGGCCAGGAAACCGACCACTCCTAAATGAAAAGTTACAGATATGGCTAAGTACTGGGCTAACATACATAGAACAATACTTCAGTATTCTGATAGATACCCCGTCGTATCCATGAGAGTTCTTGGTCTTTAGTGATTTAATTATTAACTCAATCTCCCTCTTGTCACTATCATGGAGGAGCATTTCAGGTAACAGTCTCGGAACACTTTTTTCTACGAGCGCTATATGATTCCCTGTTGGGACTAAGTTTCTAATTCGTTCACCTGCTATATTCAGAAGGTGGTTATTAAATACTGTACGTATATGTGACTTGTCAGTAACACGGACATTCCCACTACGCACTGATTCTATATCCTCGACCTGTCTCTGCAGACCAGCCACTTCCTTTACAACTGACCATATGGTTTTAATTTTATCCTGAGACTTAGCTATTCTATGTGCATACTACATACTGTTTGCCTTCCTGATAACTTTTTTAAGCACCTTACAATACTGTTTGTAATGGGCTGCTGCATTTAGATTTTGACTGTTTCTAACGTTTTGATATAATTGCCACTTTGTTCTACAGGATATTCTTATCCCTCTAGTCAGCCACCCAGGCTGCCTGTTTGTGCTAGTATCCTGTTTTGAACGTTCTAACGGAAAGTACACGAGAAAAGTATTGAGGAAAGCATTATATTTATCGTCTACTGTGTCAGCGCTACAAACATCTTGCCACTCTTGTTCCTTGATAAGGTTTACAAAGGTCTCTACAGCAACTGGGTCAGCTTTCCTAAGAAGTTGATAACTATATTTAACATGTGTTGCAGCACAAAACTTTTTTGAGTTAAAATTTGTGCATCATGATCTGAAAGGCCATTCACCATTTTGCTAACAGAATGCCCTTCTAGTAATGAGGAATGAACAAAAATGTTGTCTAAGGTTGTTCTACTGTTCCCTTGCACTCTCGTTGGAAAGAATACGGTTTGCGTAAGATTATATGAATTAAGGAGGTCTACCAGCATCCTCTTCCTTCCACAATCGCTTATACAATTAATATTGAAGTCACCACATATAACTAACTTTTTGTTTTAGAACCTCCTCTAGCTTTAGCAAAAATGTTGTGAAATCGGAGTCTGGGGATCTATAAATCACAACAGCTAGAAGTTTAGCTCCACTAAATTTAACCACATCTGCAGAACATTCAAACACCTTTTCAGTGCAGTACTTTGAAGCATCAATTGACTCAAATGGGATACCGTTTTTCACATACATGCCTACTCCCCCACACCGCAAAGAGCTCCTAGAAAAGCTGCCAGCCAACCTGTATCCTGGTAAAGGAAGCCTCTGAATGATCTCCTTCTTTAAGAAGTGTTCAGATATACCAATAATTTCAGAGTTAACATCTATAAGCAGTTCACTAACTTTATCTCTAATACCTTGTATATTTTGATTAAATGTACTAATTCCCTCATTAATCGGATACCTAAGCTTTGTCGAAAGTGGTTCCTTTGTTAGAGAGACTTCCCTTAAGCAGGAATACCTATCAGCTGGCTTCAATCTAAAAAAGGTACAGCTCTAACACCCACTACTACAGGAATTTTCCCATGAGTGATCCCACCACCCCCACCTATGCTGTCACCTATAAGCTTTGCCAACCTCCCCTTTCCATATCTGTTGAGGTGCAGGCCATGTCTAGTGAAACCCGTCCTGGTGATAGACTCCACCACACCACTGAAATGTGACTCATGCCTTATGTCATCAGCGCACCCCCAAGTCTCATGTTATTACGCCTGACGGCTGTATTAAGACGAGGCCGATTGTGACGCTGAAACAGTTCCACGAAATACACATTCGTGTTGCCAGTCTGAGTGGCTATCTTTTCCAGGTCACCATCTATGTCATACTCCCCACCCCTATCAATACTATTACCAGCCCCACCCACAACCACTACCTGATCCTCTTTAGTAAAATCCCTACATAACCCCCCTATGTTAACAGTCACCTGAGCCAATCCTGCATTAGGCTTCACAATGCTGGTGACCTGGTACTCACTCCCCACCACTTCCTGCAACTGCTGGCCTACACCTCTACCATGAGAACTACGTAACAGCAGAACCTTCTTCTTTCTCTTTAGACTTTGCAACTGTCCTAGCCACCGTAACTGCTGAGGTCTGCTGGATACTTCCTACATCTACAGCTACTAGAGATTCCTCTCCACTAGACTCTGACAATTGGTCATATCTATTGCAAATACCAATATTAAAACTATCTGAAAATCTCCTTCTCCTACAGATCTCTTGCCAACAGCCTGCTCCCATACCCCAACCCCCTTCTCCCTCCTCATCGTATCTAGCTCCTCCTGTGCGTTTTCCAACTGCACCTGAAGGGCACAGATCTTACCCTCCTGCTCCTCTATCAACTTACTCTTGCTACATAACCTGCAATTCCAGGAGAGGATCTCACCAGAATGCCCACTGGCTTCCCCACTGCATTCCCCCCAGTGAAAATACTTTGAACACGTCTCACACCGCAATCCACTACTCACGAACCTACGGCAAAGCCCACACTGCTTACTCATGGTAAAATTTTAACAGTTATTGAAACAAGAAAACTACTTTATCTACCCATCTAATCTTCAGCATTCTTCTGTAGCACCACATTTCGAAAGCTTCTATTCTCTTCTTGTCCAAACTAGTTATCGTCCATGTTTCACTTCCATACATGGATACACTCCAAACAAATACTTTCAGAAACGACTTCCTGATACATAAATCTATATTCGATGTTATTCCTAGTCTGTAGGATTCAGCATGGGTCGTGTGAAACCCAGCTCGCGCTATTCGTCCACGAGACTCAGAGGGCCATAGACACGGGTTCACAGGTAGATGCCGTGTTTCTTGACTTCCGCAAGGCGATCGATACAGTTCCCCACAGTCGTTTAATGAACAAAGTAAGAGCATATGGACTGTCAGATCAATTGTGTGATTGGATTGAGGAGTTCGTAGATGAAAGAACGCAGCACGTCATTCTCAATGGAGAAAAGTCTTCCGAAGTAAGAGTGATTTCAGGTATGCCGCAGGGGAGTGTCATAGGACCGTTGCTATTCACAATATACATAAATGACCGGGCGGATGACATCGGAAGTTCACCGAGGCTTTTTGCAGATGATGCTGTGGTGTATCGAGAGGTTGTAACAATGGAAAATTGTACTGAAACGCAGGAGGATTTGCAGCGAATTGACGCATGGTGCAGGTAATGGCAATTGAATCTGAATGTAGACAAGTGTAATGTGCTGCGAATAAATAGAAAGATAGATTCCTTATCATTTAGCTACAAAATAGCGGATCAGCAACTGGAAGCAGTTAATTCCATAAATTATCTGGGAGTACGCATTAGGAGTGATTTAAAATGGAATGATCATATAAAGTTGATCGTCGGTAAAGCAGATGCCAGACTGAGATTCATTGGAAGGATCCTAAGGAAATGCAATCCGAAAACAAAGGAGGTAGGTTACAGTACGCTTGTTCGCCCACTGCTCGAATACTGCTCGCAGGAGAGACGCTCAGTAGCTCGGTAAGGGCTTTTGTTAAAGTTTCGAGAACATACCTTCACCGAAGAGTCAAGCAGTATATTGCTCCCTCCTACGTATATCTCGCGAAGAGACCATGAGTGTAAAATCAGAGAGATTAGAGCCCACACAGAAGCATACCGACAATCCTTCTTTCCACGAACAATACGAGACTGGAATAGAAGGCTGACACGATAGAGGTACTCAGGGTACCCTCCGCCACACACCGTCAGGTGACTTGCGGAGTATGGATGTAGATGTAGATGGAAAAAGGAAGTTGGTGGACGATGTAAAAGTCTCTTGGAAATTGCGACGGAGAGAAATGCGCGACTTCTTGAGCTGTTTACCGATGCCAGACGACAGTCTTTTAGTGTCAGCGATACAACTTTGCGTGATTGGGCGTTAGAGATTGCCAGCGCGATAGGCGCTAAACAATTTACAGCTTCTCAGAGTTGGATTAGTCGCTTCAAAAGATCACATAAAATTGTGGCAAGAAAAATAGCAAAATTTCTATCGATAAGCAGGTCGGAAAATGAAGTGACACGAATCGAAATGATAGAAGCTTTTCATACGAATGCAAAAAATAAGATCGCTAGTTTTCGTGAATCGTAGGTGTACAATGCAGATCATTCAGGTTTTCAAAAAGAAATGCGTGCGAAAAGAACACTGTCATTCAAAGGAGAAAAACATATTGAGGCGATTGCGCAGTCCACGACTGCACTCACCCATTCATACACTATAATGCCCATAATTAGTCTGGATGGTTCATTGCTGCCTAAACTGTATGTATGTCTGCAAGAAACAACTGGACGTTTTGGACCACGTGTCAAAAGAACAATGTTCTAAGCAAACAATCTCGTGGTAGAACCATCGAAGTCTAGAAAAATGGGAAATGAAAACGTTACACTTTTCATGCGTCATGCTTTTCTTCCGTTCTGCGGGAACAAATCTCTTCTCCTTCTAGATTCGTGGTCAGGTCATAAAAGGTATGATTAATTAAAAGCTGTATTTCGAGCCCACCCTGACAAAGAAGTGGAGATAGTTCACATTCCACCCGACGCGACGAACGTAATTCAACCTTTAGACAGAGAATTTTTCCGTCAGTGAATGGCATTTTACAGAAAACTAACAAAGAAAATTATTGTGTGCAGATCACTGTAATTTCCTGTGCATCACCGTGACAATATTCTCAAGCTGCAATCAGTAGCACATTATCAAATTTCCTCCTCAAGGTTTCAGATTTTGCTGAAATACGCGCGGCGCTCCTCCAAATACACTGCTACTAGGCCTGATTCGTTCCTAGCGCCAGCCCAGTTTTGTCTGCGGACATCTAACAACGTCTGTCATTCGCAGGGCTGTCACATGTCGTCTTTGCTTGTATGTTCTTGGTGCACAAAAAACCTATGTTTTGAACACTGAATCAATATTTCGAATTTTTGAGGTAATTACAAGAAATAAAATTTGGACGTGTTCTAAACCGTATATTTATTTGTGTCTATTTCATAGCTATTTGCAAATAATGTTGTAGATAACATATGAGCCATATTTGTCAACGAATGTTTAATTATCGCACGATCGCTTTCACTGGGGGAATCAGCTCTCTCACTGCTGTGGCAAGAGTGCGGCGCGTAGCGAACGCCACCTTGTCCCTAGATGGCAAGACTTCTTGCAATGTTAACCCACAGTGGTAAAAAAAGCAACACAGCTTTCGACATGACAAGTCTGACCATTCCCTTGTAAGAACGAAACTTGTCTAGCTTCAAGGGGGAAATCAGATGGCGCTATGGTTGGCCCGCGAGATAGCGCTGCCATAGGCCAAACGGATATCAACTGCGTTTTTTTTTTTTTAAATAGGAAACCCCCATTTTTTATTACATATACGTGTAGCACGTAAGGAAATATGAATGTTTTAGTTGGACCTCTTTTTTCGCTTTGTGATAGATAGCGCTGTAATAGTCACAAACAAATGGCTCACAATTTTAGACGAACAGTTGGTAACAAGTAGGATTTTTAAATTAAAATACAGAACGTAGGTACGTTTGAACATTTTATTTCGGTTGTTCCAATGTGATACATGTACCTTTGTGAACTTATCATTTCGGAGAACGTATGCTGTTACAGCGTGATTACATGTAAATACCACATAATGCAATAAATGCTCAAAATGATGTCCGTAACCTTAATGCATTTGGCAATACGTGTAACGACATTCCTCTCAACAGCGAGTAGTTCACCTTCCGTAATGATCGCACATGCAATGACAATGCGCTGACGCGTGTTGTCAGGCGTTGTCGGTGGATCACGATAGCAAATATCCTTCAACTTTCCCCACAGAAAAAAATCCGGGGACGTCAGATCCGGTGAACGTGCGGGCCAAGGTATGGTGCTCCGACGACCAATCCACCTGTCATGAAATATGCTATTCAATACCGCTTCAACCGCACGCGAGCTATGTGCCGGACATCCATCATGATGGAAGTACATCGCCATTCTGTCATGCAGTGAAACATCTTGTAGTAACATCGGTAGAACATTACGTAGGAAATCAGCACTTGTCGCAGCCATCGTGGATTTTCCGTTGCCCAATTGTGCATATTATGCCTGTTTAAGTTACCGCTGTTGGTGAATGACGCTTCGTCGCTAAATAGAACCCGTGCAAAAAATCTGTCATCGTCCCGTAATTTCTTTTGTGTCCAATGGCAGAACGGAACACGTCGTTCAAAGTCGTCGCCATGCAATTCCTGGTGCATAGAAATATGGTACGGGTACAATCGATGTTGATGTAGAATTCTTAACACCGACGTTTTTGAGATTCCTGATTCTCGCGCAATTTGTCTGCTACTGAATTAGTTAGGTAGTTAAGTGTTCCATTGATCAATAGCTCGGAAAACTGTTATGATGTGGAAGGTACTGATTAGCCGCGACAACAGCTAATACACCTCCTTGGGCATCATCATCATTTGTTTCAGGCCGTGGTCGACGTTTCACATGGGGCTCAACACTTCCTGTTTCCTTAAATAACGTAACTATCCGGCGAACAGTACGGACACTTGGATGATGTCGTCCAGGATACCGAGCAGCATACATAGCACACGCCCGTTGGGCATTTTGATCACAATAGCCACACATCAACACGATATCGCCCTTTCAGCAATTGGTGAACAGTCCATTTTAACGCGGGTAATGTATCACGAAGCAAATCCCGTCCGCACTGGCGGAATGTTACGTGATACCATGTACTTATACGTTTGTGACTATTACAGCGCTATCTATCACAAAGCGAAAAAAGTGGTCCAACTAAAACATTCATATTTCTTCACGTACTACACGAATGTGTAATAAAAAATTGGGGTTCCTTTTTTAAAAAAATACGCAGTTGGTATCCGTTTGACCTATGGCAGCGCCATCTAGTGGGCCAACCATAGCGCCACCTGATTTCCCCCCTTCAAGCTAGACAAGTTTCGTTCTTTGTAGTTTTTTCGATTGACGCTTATTTCGTGAGATATTTGGCCCGGTCACGATCAATGGACAACCCTGTGTTCCTGTACATTGTTAAATTGTTTTTTTGTAAATATTGTATATACACTATTTGTGTCTTGTTTTCCCATGCATATTATATAAAAATTCAACACATGAGGCATATTTTTTTTCCTTTATTGAAACATATATTATATGAAAATTAACTTGTCCAAAATGTGGGACATATACATTTCTTTGTATTATGTATTTTCAGAAACAAATAAATCTAGAGTGTTAAACTTTAATCATATCAGGAGGGAATGAAAAAAAGACGATTGTCATTAATTGTTAAACGTTCCATCTGTGCTTCATGGGCCTTTCCTGAAAGGATGAATTTATACTTCGTTAAAACTGCTGAGATTTGAACACCTGTACCTATACATTAGATACACTTAGCACCAGTATTGGCCAGAGTGGCTGCCTGGCCTGGGGCACCTGTGTCTTAGCACCTGTGGACATAGTCTGCTACTACAGTGTGAAAAACATTGGGGCAGTGGGCTCTAATTGTGAATTCAGTTTAACTGAATTTGAACTGAATTGAACTTGAATTGAATTGAATTTGAACTGAACTGAAACTCAACTGAACTGAATTCGAATTGAATTGAAAGTAGGTCAGCAGGCAGGTTCAGACTGGTTATTACATGTTGGGAGAAAAACATGTCTACAGAGCTAAAAGTCATGCTTGAGCCTGCATGGAAACCAAGCCTTTGTCTCAGGTGAATAACATCAGAGGAAAACCCAGGAAATATGGCAAAAAGGCAAGCTCCACTGAAATACCAGGAAAATGTGCCATTTGGATTTTTGCATTTCTCTTCAATTTATGCTTCGGACAATAGCTCTATTTCCACAGTTCTGTCATAGGAGTGTGTGTGTGTGTGTGTGCATGTGCGTGTGTTGGTATGAGGGGGGGGGGGGGGGGGGGGGAGCTGTAGCACAAATGGGCTATTTTTAGAGTTCTATACCTCAATCACTAATAACGGAAGGCTTATAGGATCGCTTTGTTGTCCCTTGGGCTAAAATAAACGTTAGGTCGTAAGTCAGTGTACTCAAAAGATGCGGCCATTTACGTCTCATAGTTTGATACGCGCATCTCATCATCAAAAGAAGGGTACTTCGCATTGGTAAAGCACCATGACATTTTCTAATAAGAAAGGTTTCACAGTACAAGTAAAGGGAAATTTTTTTAATTATATACCATGTTTTTTTTCTTTGGTTATCAGACTTTCTTGTTGTCCAACCATCTGTTAAGCTCCCGTTTTCTCAGGAACGGGCAGACGTATCAATTAGACACTGAAGTCTATGGTCTTTTGGTGGTATAAAAATGTTAAGCTTCTAAGTCAATGCAATCAAAAGATATGGCCATTTATATTACATATTTTGACACTTACGAACTTAGTCATTAAAACCTATGGGGTTCCTCCTGTTGACTTTGAATCGTAACATCTGAGAAGAAGCAAGGTTCCACAGTACAAGTAAAGAAAAAAAATCAGAACATTCTTACTTTGTAATTATATCACATGAAAAAGATCTTTCTTTTGTCGTTTGTTTCCAACTTCGATATTAAAATTAAAACATTCTCGAAAGTCTTGGAATCCTTGCGATCGATATCTTGCCTGTAGCAATGTCGATAACAGGCGAAAATCGTTGAGATACACGATTCTCAGAATGGATGAACTGTCTATATACGTAATTATTTTTGTACAAAAATCTCAGTCCGCGAGTTCTCACGCCTGGCGAATTTTTTCAATTTCCCACAAAATTCTGAATTTCCCACCAGTTTTGGTAATTTCTGCCCTTTTTTTTAATTTCTCGCCATCTTTAGAATTTCCCGCCATGTTATACATAGGGCAACTAGCCCCTTTGAATTGCAGCAGGACAAAACACCATAATGGATTTTTTAATTTCCCATCACCTTATACTTCAGACAACAGCTTTATTTCCACACTGACGTCATAGGAGTAGGGGAACAACCCTCTGGCACAAATGGACTATTTTTTAATTTCTCGTTAAATTTTGAATTTTCCAAGAGTTTTATATTTTTCACCATTTTTAAATTTTGCGCCAGTTTTTGAACTCCCGCCATTTTATACATAGAGCAGCTGGTATATGTCAGAGGGGTAGCGGGAGGGGGAAGGGGGCAGAAATCTAGCAAAATCGCATGATTTGTAAGGGGAGGGGCAAGGGCGCATCAGTGCAAAAAAGGTTCAAATGGCTCTGAGGACCATGGGACTTAACATCTGAGGTAATCGGTCCCCTAGAACTTAGGACTACTTAAACCTAACTAACCTAAGGACATCACAAACATCCATGCCCGAGGCAGGATTCGAACCTGCGACCGTAGAGGTCGCGCCGTTCCAGACTGAAGTGCCTAGAACCGCTCGACCACGCATCAGTGCAGAGCGTTCCCAAATTCTCACTATCTACCTACTAATATGAGGCATTGGAAGCAGATGGTATGAGAGAATTGTATTCAGTATCCATGGCAAAGCAATTAATTGCAGCTACAATAGGGAAACTGTTAGGGACAACAATTTGCCAGCGCTATTTGTATTACTCAAAATTAGTCCTGGGAAAGTTGTGTTTCATGTGGGCGATTGTTTCTACGATGTAGTGTTGTATCCTTGTTTTTATTTTTTAGTTTTTCTGAAAGGAAAACAGAGAGCGAAATTTGGTGCTGGTACACATCCTAATCTAGAATAAAATTAAAGAGTCACTGGGATAAACGTCAACGTGTCATCTTCTCCTGTGGTATTAAACACCACAGAGATTATTGAGATACCCATGAAACCGGTGCACAGCCTGAGGGTCCCAAATTATCTTTTACCTCCTGGATTCTACCCAATCACCTCTTTGACAAGCGACTTTAGTCTGTATTGGCGTCTGCGAATGTGGCTATTATTAGCACTTTTTTTTAATCTTACAATGTCTTACGTAACACTAGCACTAACGACAAATAGCAGTATACACACAATGAACAAAGGAAATGATGTAGACGAAGTTTTAATTTTATTACTTCAGAAACAACAAAATTTCATGAGAAAAATTTTAAAAAAAATCTTCATAATTACTCAGAGTAGAAGAAAACAAAAACCTTACTACGTATCTTCGAAATTGCTTGCCGCTCGTACTCCAAAAAATAAACGCCTTGGTTCCTCATTAATGAAGAATGAAACAATATAGTCTCAATATTGGTGCAGCAGATACATTTGTAGTGACTCATCTTAGCACAAAGTTGAGTGAACTTTGCAGCCCATCGCACACTGAAACACGGAACGTCAGAACACCCTTACTGGACACTGTCGACGTTTTGCAGTTCTCCGACGTGCGTAAACTTGACGAATCGGCAGTGGACGAAGGAGGATCATAAATAATGTCAAGGCTACCCGCTCCAAGTCCATATCAGTCTCCATAAATTCATCACGTACGTAATGCAGAAGCTTACGATCACGTAACCGTAGCCATCTTCTCTTGACAACATAATCTCGCCTCTGGCCTTTTTGTACCTTTAATCTTGAAATCCCGCTCAGAGTTCCAAGTGCTTATTCTCGAGACAACTGCGACAGCTGATTGAATCTTGCGACATTTACTTTTTATACCCTGGTGTTATTCACGTCTTCGTTGTAGTTCACAGATACAATATTAATGCGCTCGTCTTTTCATCGGGTAGCGATATCATTACATTTTGTTGCCGTTCCCTGCTGCTGCTGATACTGTTGCATTTCGTATGTGATATTTTAAATTATGGAGCCACGTTATGGTCTCTAGTAATCAGCATATATACTGCGCATAACACACACAAATGAAATAATAGCCTTTTATTAGCACCCGTGAAGTAATGTTTCATCGATAGCCTTAAAGCGGCACATTGCGGAACCCGTCGCGTTATACACGCATGTCAGGCTAGGCCCTGTTCACTTCTAGGCACACGGAAAAAGTATGGGAACTTCTTGGAACCGAGCACTTCCATCTAGATACAAATAATTCTTATTGCTCGATATTTCTATTGATACCATTATTATACATTATTTTATACATTGAAGAGGCAAAGAAAAATGGTTCAAATGGCTCTGAACGCTATGGGACTTAACATCTGAGGTCATCAGTCTCCTAGAACTTAGAACTACTTAAACCTAACTAACCTAAGGAAATCACACACATCCATGCCCGAAGCAGGATTTGAACCTGCGACCGTAGCGGTCGCGCAGTACCAGACTGAAGCACCTAGCCGGCCGGAGTGGCCGTGCGGTTCTAGGCGCTACAGTCTGGAGCTAAGCGACTTCTACGGTCGCAGGTTCGAATCCTGCCTCGGGCATGGATGTGTGTGATGTCCTTAGGTTAGTTAGGTTTAATTAGTTCCAAGTTCTAGGCGACTGATGACCTCAGACGTTAAGTCGCATAGTGCTCAGAGCCATTTCAACTACTTTTTAAAGCGCCTAGAACCGCTAGCCCACACCGGCCGGCTGCCAAAGAAACTGGTACACCTGCCTAAAATCGTGTAAGCACCCCCACGTCCACGCAGAAGTACCACAACACGACGTGGCATAGACTCGAACAATAAGTGAAGTAGTGCTGAAGGGAACTGACTCCAGTGCTGAAGGGAACTGACTCCATGAATCCTGCAGGGCTGTCCATAGTAACAGTACGACGGGATGAACACCACTTCTAAACAACACTTTGCAAGGCATCCCAGATGTGCTCAGTAATGTCCATGTCTGAGAAGTTTGGTGGCCCAGCAATGAAATCTGCAGCAATTTGCGGAAGGGTGCACTTTTGTCACGTTGGACGATTCTCTTCAGTCGTCGTCTTGCAGGATCCGGTCGCAGCGATGTCGGAGATTTTACGTTTTACCGGGAAAATCCCCGCTACGTCGGAGATGCTGTGTCCCATCGCTCGTGCGCCGACTTTAACACCACATTAAAATTCACTTAAATCTTGATAACCTACCATTGTAGTAGTAGTAACCGATCTAACCAGTACGTCATACACTTCTTGTCTTATATATTCGTTGTCGACCGCAGCACCGTATTCTGCCTGTGTACATATCTCTGTATGTGAATACACGTGCCTATACTAGTTTCCTTGGCACTTTAGTACAGTAGGTATCGTATCGAACGATCCTAGTAATGATTTATTACGCAGGGACATCAGAAATTAAGTTACACACGTCATCGCACGGTAACAAGTGTGACACATTGTCAAAAGAGAGTACGTGTCTTCGGTTTCCTGCAGACACAGTCCTGCTGGGGTACGGATAAAAGGTGCACTGCAATGTGGGAATGAAATGACGCGTCAACTGGAAACGTTCTCTAAAGTTGAAGTACGCGGGCCAGTAGGCTTCTTGCTGGCAAAACGTCTAAACTGCATAAAGAGTGACCGTGGTATTCCTCAACGTCGCGTCTAGTCGTAGAGAAATGTTGACCGCGGCCGCACAAACGTGGCTAATGCTGAGCGGGAAGGAAGGACATCGACATCTACTTCACACGACGATGTTCAGGCAGCCGAGGAACTGATTCACAGCAATCGCAGACTTTCCAACTATGAGAAAGGCCACTCAGCGGTTCTCGAATGACTTCGTGGCCAAGAAGAGGATTTCTAACGTCGAGGTTTTGGGCAATTGGTAGAACTTGAATAATGATAACAAAACCAGCGGCTGTATTTGAACCTACCGTCGTTTATTCTTTTTAATACATGCTACCAGTTTCGACACAACATTTATTAAAAAGAATAAACGACGGTAGGCTCAAATACAGCCGCTGGTTTTGTTATCATTATTCAAGTACTAGGTGTCCGGCTGCAGTCCCACTTTTCTTTATGGATTACCAGAGAATTGGTAGAACGTTCCGACCATTGTATTCAGTGACTTGATGATAATATTGAGAAATAGCGTCATGTATCTGTGTGACTCATAAGTGTAGTGCAATATTCAATAAAAATTACTTCGCTTACCATAATAATGTGTAGCTTCCTTTTTGAAGTTTCCTCGTACACTTTTATTACTCGTCCAGATAATGAATCTTGTTTTGAAACGGTGTATGACTTTTGATATTAAAACAAGACGTTAACACAAAGCAAATAAAAGATATGGAGCAGTTGCCTCTTTCGAACCTGCTATAGCTATTCAAAAAGATGGAATGTATCTTAGTGTGGCAACACCTGAGTCACAACTGTGGGCTAATGCTTCAAAGCAACCGAAAGACATGGAAGTTTTTTCCCCGGTTCTATAAGCTAGGTAACGGGTACCTGACGGTTCCAGCAACTTCTGTGCCGTGTCAGTCAGCCTGTTGTAAAAGTCACGTAACAGATTATCAAATGGCTATGTGAACTATGGGACTTAACATCTGAGGTCATCAGTCCCCTAGACTTAGAACCAATTACACCTAACTAACCTAAGGACACCTGCGACCTAGGAGCAGCGCGGTTCCGGACTGCAGCGTCTTGAACCGCTCTGCCACAACGGCCGGCTAACAGATTATCAGCGAAACGAGTAGATAAAGTATTGTTTTTTGATGACTGTACGGAATAAGAATTTGAAACTTAGGTTACATTTGACTTATTTACTTTTGGCTACTATTCAGCTGTTTATGTGATATTCTCTTCTGTAATTACAGATTTCAAGTCAGAATTCTTTAAAAGAAATGTAATCTGTACTGTAAAATAAAATCATTTCTTGATTTAACGCTTATATTATTATACACTGACGGAAAAAATCGCAGCACCAAAAAAAATTAATATATGGAAATCAAATTTGGGAAACACATTTATCTAGGTTATTACATTTAAGTGGTTAACGTTGCAGTATCACAGGTTAGTATAACTGCGAGATAAGCCATTCCAAATATAAAATACTGGCACGTTAATAACCAATGTAGGCGCCAGAATGTTGATTGCAAGTATTCAAAAGTGCATGCGTTGTTTTGTATAGATGCCAGTTGTCAATTTGTGGGATGGAGTTATATGTCTGTTGGACTTGGTCAGTCAATGTAGGGACTGTTAATGCTGGTTGTGGATGATACCGTGGTTGTCGTCCGATGATGTCCCTTATGTTCTCGATTGGAGACAGATCTGGTGATCGAGCATGCCGTGGCATCCTGTCGACACTCTCTAGAGCATGCTGGGTTGAAGCAGCAGTAGTGTGTGGGAGAGCGTTATCCTCTTGGAAAACTCCCTGGATGTTGTTGTTGTTGTTGTCTTCAGTCCTGAGACTGGTTTGATGCAGCTCTCCAAAATGGTTCAAATTGCTCTGAGTACTATGCGACTTAACTTCTGAGGTCATCAGTCGCCTAGAACTTAGAACTAATTAAACGTAACTAACCTAAGGACATCACACACATCCATGCCCGAGGCAGAATTCGAACCTGCGACCGTAGCGGTCGATCGGCTCCAGACTGTAGCGCCTAGAACCGCACGGCCACTCCTGCCGGCGATGCAGCTCTCCATGGTACTCTATCCCGTGCAAGCTTCTTCATCTCCCAGTACTTGCTGCAACCTACATTCTTCTGAATCTGCTTAGTGTATTCATCTCTTGTCTCCATCTACGATTTTTACCCTCCACGCTGCCCTCCAACGCCAAATTTGTGATCCCTTGATGCCTCAGAAGATGTCTTACGAACCGGTCCCTTCTTCTTGTCAAGTTGTGCCACAAACTCCTCTTCTCCCCAATTCTATTCAATACCTCCTCATTAGTTACGTGACCTACCCATCTAATCTTCAGCATTCTTCTGTAGCACCACATTTCGAAAGATTCTATTCTCTTCTTGTCCAAACTATTTATCGTCCATGTTTCACTTCCATACATGGCTACACTCCATACAAATACTTTCAGAAACGACTTCCTGACACTTAAATCTATACTCGATGTTCATGTATGGCAGCACAACACGTCGAATCACCAGACTAACATACGAATTTGCATTCAGGGTGAGTTCTCCTGCATTCATACAGAATTGCACCGCAGACCATACTTCAGGTGTCGGTAAATGTGTCGAGCACGCTGATAGTATGATTCCAGGCCTGCTTCTAACCTACACAAGGGTATCACACACATCGAAGCAGAATCATCTTTAATCAGAAAACACAACAGACCTTCACCGTGGTCTTCAACGAGCTATCACTTGACACCACGGAAATCGCAAATGTCGGTGGTTTGAGGTTAGTGGAATGCACGTTACGGGGCGTCTGGTTCGGAGCTGTCCTGGAAGTAACCTATTTGTAACAGTTCGTTGTATCACTCTTATACCAACCGCTGCTCAAATTGCTGCCGCAGATGAGGTACTATTCGCCGAACACTACGTAGTGCCATGTGGACGTCGGGAGCCCGGTTTTATTGCGGCCGTGTGTTCCCCTTGACCAAGGCTGCCAGCAATCGTCTACAGTGACTACATTCCTGCCAAGTCTTTCTGTAATATACAACTTCTCGTAGCCCTGTTAAACGGCCACGTTCAAGCTCAGTGACGTATGGGTAACCGTCTTTGTCGCCTTAAAGGCATTCTTGACTAACATCAAGTCAAAGGTAACTGACACTCACTACCGTTGCAGCACGTATTTAAAGCAAACCTGAGTTGCATCCTCATAGTGACGCAATTAGCGCCACTGCTATGCCACTGGCGCGAAATTTGAATGGACATCTTTCAGATGTGGAAACACGCATAGCAGCTTTGGTTTATGTCGCATAACCCCCTCTTGGCGTTGCGATTTTTTTCCGTCAGTGTATTTAAAACTTGTGATAATCGACTCTCTCCCTTATAGAGAGAAATCGAAAAATAGTTGGAGAGATTAGAACCGACCTAGCGATTATACTCTTAATATTTTTATAAAACGTGAGTATCGATATCTCAGTGTAGCGCCACTTTAGCGATACTTCTCAAGGGCAAACCATCGATATATTTCGTTCGACGTCGTGTCCGTATACAGTACCTTATACGTAAGTTCTATTGCAACATCATTAATAAATAAATACAGCTTTTTAATCCAAATGTCAATTTAAAACCAGTTCATTACTAGACACGATCCGATGGTATGGGTATGTCCTTGTCTTTCTCCATCCTGTGAATTGATTTACTTAGCAATTTATACTGCTTCAACGTGAACTACAAACTACAGCGTAACTTAACATTATTTGCGTATACGGATAATTCTAATATTCAAGCTCCTGTCCTCAGTGGCAGAGCGATGGGACTGAGTAAGAGTCTTTCCGTATTTGACAATCTGTAGGCCACTTTGTAAGGTTTAATTGTCGGTGCAATATTGCGATCTGTGCAAAATAGCTTTTTGCCACTGAAAGACTCGTCTGCAGAACGAAGAAAAGAAAGGCGGACGGTGCTTCCAAACTGGTGGCATCAGTAATTCGGAGGATAAACTCAATAAGTACCAATCATAATGCTCCATTCATTTCACAAGACATCCTTTGTGTCGGGACGTAGGAGCCTCTACATAGCGGTGAGAACGTCTGCTTTTTGGAGATGTTTGTTGAAATCGAGACTTAACGATTTCTAGGAAGGGTGGGGTGTCACGTTAGGACCATCAGAAGTTATGCACTCGGCGTTATTCTACGCTGTTTTCGTAAAAGTGTTCTTTTAGGACAATAATTCCCATGCAGACAAGCTGAGACGTCATAAAAGCTCCTACTAGAGCGATCATTAACTATTTCTGGAATGCTATACAATTTTCAAGAGGTCGACTTGGCTCTTATTTTACATAGCCGTGTGACGTTAGTATAACTTTGAGAACCTTTTAGTTGGTGAGTAGCCACGTGAACGTTTCGCGGTGATGCTTCAGCCATGCGTGCACAGCTAGACGCGTCTCGCATGTCCCGTTAGGACCACGATCGAGAGAAAGCAGTCGATTACATGTCTACAGAGCGATCTGTGACGTCGGCAATGGTAAAAACAGAGGCGTGTGAGCGCGTCTTGGAGTTGTGTGACGTCAGTATAAGAATGCGAACCTTTTAGCTGCTGTGCAAGGCAGTGGCGGTGGCTCGTGTCCGCGTCTACGTGTGCGTGTGTTGGAGACTCTCATATGTTGTGATTGACTGTAGTTTGAAAACATTTTTTACATGCACTGAGTATTTGTGTAGTGGACTATTCTCGGCTGTTCAAGCATTATGAGCGTGTTGGCAGAGCGTTATATATGCATTATTTCAGTGATTTACGAGTAGTTGGCAGGTCTGCACAGCAGTGTACCGCATTATTTCGGTGATTTACGAGTAATTTGCGGGTCTGTATGCTGTGTACTGCATTATTTTGATTATTTAAGAGTTGATTTCGTGTCTGAACATCAGTGTGCTCCATTATTTATGAGTAGTTTGCATGTCTGCGTGCTGTGTAGTGCACTATTTCTGCAATTTAGGAGTTGTTTGCGTGGCTGCAGAGCGTTTAATATGCATTATTTCGGTAATTTACTAGTAGTTTGCTGGTCTGTAGGATGTGTGGCGTGACCCCAAGAGTTTCAGAGCTTGTGCTTTGTATCAGTGTAATAAATACATTATGTGAAATCCGTCTCTAAGTAAATAACCCGAAAATAAATAACGTACACTCCTTCCTCTCTTCTGCAGCCCAGCACAGGCTGAGTCATTTTCCTACCATTGCATCTGCAATTTACCTAATCAAGAACGGCCACATTGAGGCGCCAAGCAACCCTGCATCGCTGGAAGCGTTTGCTGTGGAAAGTGAGGGTACACACATATGCTAAGTGGTCTGTGAACGCTGCCAGCCACATTTCAGCGTCGACAACTGCCGATTGCAGGCCGTGTGTGATGTAAACTCGATCCAAACAGCTCACGGAATGGCTAAATAAGTAGGTGTATGCCTGTCGCTCACTATGTTGTATGATTCATGTGTCCAACAAAGCGAAGTCCGTTACAAGTGCCTGAAGTGTCAGACAGGTGGTATAGTGTGGCATCTGGTCAGATGGCCTGAGCACACAACTGAAATCTCCACCTACTATCCGTGTGCGGGAAGCGAGAACGCTACCTCAAGACTACGAGCCGCGGGCAGTAGTCACGGTGAGGAGTGTTTTTAGGGTGAAGAGATAGGAAGCGGCGGGTGTAGGTTATGCCATTGTAGGCGACTGTTGTCATCAACACTGGATCTTGAAAGGCAGATGTAGTTGTGGGTGCAGCCCTGGGAAGGGGCTCCGCTGTTCCCCGAGTAGGGGGACTAGGCCGCCATCACCCCAAGTAACATTATCAAACATGGCGGCGATGACGTCATCCAAGATGGCTGCCGTGACATTATCCTAAGACGTCATCCAAGATGTCGGGTTTGAATTTTGGCAGGAAGATAGATCAATTGGGATACCTCCACTAACCTAACCCCCCCTCTCCCCTCCCCTCCCCTCCCCAATAAATTGGCCAGAAGTTCAAATTCCATCAGAACGATGCAACACACCAGGGCTACCTCTGCTAACACATGAAATTGGCGGGAAGGTAGGCCAATTGGGCTACCTCCACTAACCTAAGTCATCTCACCGCCATCTCTTAGAAAGGATTGGAAGGAAACTTGAATTTTGGTGGTAAAGAAAGGCCACTTTGGCTATCTCAACTAACCTAAGAGAATGGCAGGAAAGAAAGGGTACTTGGGTTACCTCGACTAACCGAAGTCCTCCGACTGCCACCTCCTCCTACGAAATGTTGGGAAGAGGACTCAGCCTGTGCTGGACATAAGTCTTTATTTTGGATTCAGTCTTTATTCAAACAATTTGAGGCAGGATAGCTATCCAGTGCCTTCACCCCAAGGTCCAGACTAAAGCTGACCTAGTGCACAGTACCACCACCAGAGGGTGCTGTCGTTCATTCCATAATGTAATCCTAGATGGTGGTCTGTGGGTGGGGAAAATGGCGGGAAACAGTGTGTTCACCATGAGGTCTGGACCTAGAACACAGTACCACCACCAGAGTGCGCTGTCATCCCTCCCATGATGTAATGCAAAATGGTGGTTAGGGGTGGGGGAAAATGGTGGGAAAAGGACTCGGCCTGTGCTGGATAGGACGGACGTAAGTCTTAATTTTGCAGACAGTCTTTATTTAAACAATTTGAGGCAGTACATCCACCCAGTGTGTCCACCATTAGGTTTGGAATCCAACTGATCTTTGCCTCAATGTGGCTGTTCTTGATTATGTAAATTGCGGATGCAAAGTTGAGCCCACTTGGAACAGATGCCAACGGCGTCTACTGTCTACGGTTTCACACTCGAGCGGTGGTTAGGTGTGTCATACCTGCCTTCTACCGAACATCAGCCATCTATGGGCGTGATAGAGCGCGCTGGTGTACCGCGACCACTGATTTCTACTACACTACACTCTGCTTAGTGTCTGTATATCACCACAGTACGTCTCTCGTGCGTGCGGGTGCGAGCGAG
Organism: Schistocerca gregaria; assembly: GCF_023897955.1. NCBI lineage: Eukaryota > Metazoa > Arthropoda > Insecta > Orthoptera > Acrididae > Schistocerca > Schistocerca gregaria. The sequence goes on from NC_064931.1 coordinate 49,013,780, forward strand.
GGCAACAGATGATTTCGGTGGAGAACGTCCTTCCCTCTACCATTTCATTCAAGATGGGGACGATGAAAGAGGCAGCTCATTACACAGGTCGAGATGGAGGATGGACGACGAGCCGAAACGCACAGGGATATCATTCGAGCATGCACACAGTCATATACACTTCTCTACGAGCGAGATGACAACATGGAGTCACGGAAGTCCTGTCTAACCTACCCGTCTCTCGGCATCCACAAGAATATGCTACACTCTTGTCGGGAGGGGGGGGGGGGGGTGACTTTGGAAAAACTACGAGAGTCTACACTGCGTGGTGCTCCCAACAAAACGCCAGGCCCTGATGGACACTCTCTTGAATTTTACGAAAGGTTTTTTATCTTAAGGTCCCAACGTGGGCTGGGATGTACAGAGAACTCCTGAACATCGTTTGTCAAGAACCATCTGAATTAGCTGAAGACCTCTTGAACTCAGTGCCCAAATCCGGCGGAGGCCCTCACTCGCTTGATTTCTGCTGATTGGCAATGCTAAACACCGACTACAGACTGTTCACACGCATCTACACTGATCAAACCTGCCCCAGAGGCACCACAAAAGTGTTTACGGCTTTGAGCACCTATAGAAATGTAGTGGTGCTGAAGCAAACATGCCGTCTCCACGGCGCTCTTGTTGTGCTAGTTTCTGACAGTGCTTTCGATCGCATCGATCATGGATTCCTGCGTGCAGCTATGCAACATATTGGTATCCCACGAGTGAAGTGATCTATTGTGCTTCGTTTCATCCATAGGGGGGGGGGGGGGGTCACAAAGATTATGGTAAATGACTATCGGGCCGCCCCTATCTGTGTCCGTCAGAATTGGAAATTTGGTAAAATGCGGCGCTCGCGCAGTATCGACGCCGCATGTGGCGAGTTCTAGAAGTGTTTCTTTTTGTTTGTTTCTTCCTTTCGTACTCAGTAAAAAAAAAAAAAAGCTGTTAAGGCGATCTCACGCGTAAAGCGGCAAAAAAGGAAAGAAATAGGTTAAGGCAGAAATTCGCGTAAAACGGGAAATCCGGATTCGAGTCCCGGTCCACCACGAATTTATTTTCATTTGTTTCCAGCAAATTGTATAGCTATGGTGGTCCCGCATTCACAGTCTGCGAATACGTTTTATGATTTAGTGTTCAGTATTCGTGACTTACTTGTTGCTGTTACAAAATAACAAACCGAAAGAGTTGACGTTTAGAGATTTTAAGGGCACGAATATTTCTAAGCATACAGTTGACGTCGAGTTGCTACACTACGCCGGCAAAAGGAGGTCCGACACGACATTAGGAGGCATGCCGTGACTTTTGTCACCTCAATGTACTTGCCTTATTAGAGTGGACGGAGGACATAGGTTCGAAACTTAACCTATCGTAAGCGTAAGAAATTTCAGTCGCTCACAGAAGACTTATTACCTCTCAATTCATAGAATCCTAAAAAGCACGGAAATATTTCTTTCTTAGTCTACAAGAAACTTGCAGGTAATTATGTCGTCGAATCGTATTAACTGTGATTATCGCATCTGCTGAGTCGTCTCGTAAATATGATTGGAGTTAATACACAACTGCACTCTGTAAGATGTCAGCGTCACTTAATTCTTTACGGAAATATAAAAAAAATGTTTTCTATTAAACTTAAAATAAAACTCGTGGATTACTAAAGCTCCCATATTTGATAATGGTAATTCTGTTCTCCAAGCACTTTCGTTTGAGAGCTCAATCCGGCTGAACTAGAAATGAATACTTGTGTCCTATGCTATTTCGACCATATCACGTTCACCTATGAACGATTATCATGACTACGTGCCGAAAAGTATAGATATCATCATACCCTGTGTTTGCTATATCGTCTTCTCAGTCCTTACACCTGAACACCACAGCAGAAATGCTCGTTCTCAAAAGAATGAAATCATATTTGTACATAAATAACACAAACATATTCTAAAAATAATTTTCTGTGTCAGGACTCCTGAACAATCTTCCTCAAAATATCTGAAAAATTAAATTCCTTTGAAATCCACGAGACAGCTGTGGTGCCCCTTCTACCAAAATGACTCTCTCTTTCATCTACTAGTCTCCAGCTCTCCTCCCCAACAATTCATCCTTCCCCTCCCCCACTCCCCTTGTTACAGGGTCTTCTATTGAAAGTCTCTTCTTTCTAAACAGCCATTTCATTGTCATTTCAATTTTCTCCACTTTCATTATTTCGCACGTTTCTGATGATAGTAAACAGGGTTTCCAATGTGCTAAACCAGAGGTTCCCAAACTTTTTTATCTCGCTCACCCTGAGACGGTTTTTTCTCTTTTGGGTAGACTGCTCTGCCTTTCGTATATCGAATTTTTAAAAATTCATCAATTTCAAATGTGCTTTTGACATCTGATGCGGTGCTACTCCCTTTGATGGTTTCAACTGTAGAAATGTACAGTTAAAAATTTAAATAAGCGTTTTAAGTTCTATACATTTATTAATCCAAACGACAAAAAATACATAGTGCAAATAATAATTACATACTTTAACGGGTAGGATAAGCCTGACGTTTTATTAGAAAATTTCCAATATTTGGTTTCAATATTTTTGGATATATTCGTAAATCTTCTCGTTTCGGTGATTTCCATTTTTCCTTTTTTTTGTTAAGAATATTGGCAATAGCGCTGAAACCACTTTTCACGGGGTATGAAAATGGAAAAGCTATCAAAAACTTTATCGTGCTGGTTCATAATGCACGATAAGTAACAGGTACGTTTCTCTGAAGATAGAACTGCTGATACTCCTTTCTAAACTGTACCTTAAATTCTTTGTAAATGTCGGTTCCAGTCAGTTCTTCTTGAAACACGACATCCGTTTCTTAAGTATCACTGTATAGATTGATAATCCACTGTTGTATTTCCATCGTCAAAACATCCTCAACCCTTGTTTCAACGTCTGTGTGAAGGGCATTTAAATGTTGAACGTAAGTTGAAAAATCATCCTGGTAGCTGGTCTATGACAGACTGGGAAACTGGTAAAAACAGCACCGTCCATTGTTTCGCTTCATTTGTTTAATTCTGGCAAGAAAAGCTGCAATTATGGACTTTGTTTTTTTCAAATGTTGGTTGTCACCCTGTAATTGCAGTTAATCTCATTAAATTTAGTAAGCAGATCTATTAAATAAGGGATGTCCGGTTTGCAGTTGATTAAATTTTCTTTCATAAAAAATCTTTAGTATCCAAAAACTCAGAAAGAGTATCAATAAGTACGAAAAATCTTGTCAGGCAGACAGTGTACTTCAGTGGAACACTCGATATATGTTCTCCTCATTTTTTTCACGTAACTGCCCAAATAAACTAGAATTCAATGCCTGCTTCGAATTTTGGTTACTGTGTTAAAGACAAACGGAAGGGTACCACCCAGATTTTTATCAACGAAATGTTGTCTACGGATGACACACTCTTTTGCAAATACCTATGGTACTTTTTTGTTTTAAATGGCTTATAAATCCACGACAGCACCCAAGTTTTTCAAAGCACTTCAAACCCTTATCGGTTTTATCAGGGTGACAACTTTTCAGATGATTCTCCAGCTTGGATGGTTTCACAGCGCCGTTGCTCAACACATTGTTGCATAACAGCCATACAGGTAATAGTTTGTCCGTCAATGATGGAATGACAAGAAATTTCAAATAAATAACACTGTACATCTACATCTACATCTACATGACTACTCTGCAATTCACATTTAAGTGCTTGGCAGAGGGTTCATCGAACCACAATCATACTATCTCTCTACTATTCCACTCCCGAACAGCGAGCGGGAAAAACGAACACCTAAACCTTTCTGTTCGAGCTCTGATTTCTCTTATTTTATTTTTATGATCATTCCTACCTATGTAGGTTGGGCTCAACAAAATATTTTCGCATTCGGAAGAGAAAGTTGGTGACTGAAATATCGTAAAAAGGTCTCGCCGCGACGAAAAACGTCTATGCTTTAATGACTTCCATCCCAACTCGTGTATCATATCTGCCCCACACTCTCCCCTATAACGTGATAATACAAAACGAGCTGCCCTTTTTTGCACCCTTTCGATGTCCTCCGTCAATCCCACCTGGTAAGGATCCCACACCGCGCAGCAATATTCTAACAGAGGACGAACGAGTGTAGTGTAAGCTGTCTCTTTAGTGGACTTGTTGCATCTTCTAAGTGCCCTGCCAATGAAACGCAACCTTTGGCTCGCCTTCCCGACAATATTATCTATGTGGTCCTTCCAACTGAAGTTGTTCGTAATTTTAACACCCAGGTACTTAGTTGAATTGACAGCCTTGAGAATTGTACTATTTATCGAGTAATCGAATTCCAACGGATTTCTTTTGGAACTCATGTGGATCATCTCACACTTTTCGTTATCTAGCGTCAACTGCCACCTGACACACCATACAGAAATCTTTTCTAAATCGCTTTGCAGCTGATACTGGTCTTCGGATGACCTTACTAGACGGTAAATTACAGCATCATCTGCGAACAGTCTAAGAGAACTGCTCAGATTGTCACCCAGGTCATTTATATAGATCAGGAACAGTAGAGGTCCCAGGACGCTTCCCTGGGGAACACCTGATATCACTTCAGTTTTACTCGATGATTTCTTTTAAGGTTCGGCCATGTTTCGTATCAGTTATCTTTGGACAAAATATGAACAAAAAATGAAATGAGTAGTACAAAACATGCATCGAGTCGTCCAGCGAAGTAAATCTCCAACCCTTCCGGGAATCGAACCTGTTACCCCGTGATATGCTACCATCAGACCACAAGCTGCCGAGGTTGCAACACTGAACATTGTGGTTCAAATGGCTCTGAGCACTATGCGACTTAACTTCTGAGGTCATCAGTCGCCTAGAACTTAGAACTAATTAAACCTAACTAACCTAAAGACATCACACACATCCATGCCCGAGGCAGGATTCGAACCTGCGACTGTAGCGCCTAGAACGGCACGACCACTCCGTATGGCTGAACATTGTGTGTGTAGCCACTGTGAAGTGATTATTGTGCCGTGTTGTGTTAATACACCACCTAATGACTGACGAAGAGTTTTCTGGCGCATCATGGGCAGTGCTATTCATTCTCGGAGGGCAAGAAGTAGCACTTCACAGGGCAAGCTAGAAATTTGATTTATAATGTCGCTAAAGGTTACGAGTAAGAGAGCGAAAGTAGAGTTGTTCCACTCTCTCTCTCTTACCCGATGAGACGAACAGTGGTGTACAGCAGCAAACTTCAGCTCTGTGAGAGTTCGAAATTTTGGTTGCGGCCTGCGTAAATGGGATCCGCCATCGTGGACCTCCATAATGCACCCCCAATTTCTTTTTCAGCAGACCTGGACCCTGGGGGTTGATACAGACCACTTTTAAAATCACATGGTTCTTATTCTCAATGTCCTTTATTATTTTATTGGTTGGTTGGATGAACTAGGGGGAGGGGACCAAACAGCGAGGTCATTGGTCCCTTCGGATGAGAGGACGGGGATGATGTGGGCCGTGCCCTTTCAAAGGAACTATCCTGGCATTTCCCTGAAGCAATTTAGGGAAATCACGGAAAACCTAAATCAGGATGGTCGGACGCGGGTTCGAACCGTAGTTCTGCCGAATGCGAGTCCAGTGTGCTAACCACTGCATCACCTCGCTCGGTTATTATTTTATAAAATGCATTTTAACCACTAGCTGTTTTATTAAACCTATATGTCATCTACCTGTCTCGGTCATAGACCATCAGCACTGGACTTATGGTAAAACAGGTAAGTTGAAAACATATCCCATTTTCCTTTTAAGCTGATACAACATCAAGGTTATTGCAGTGAAACCACCCAAACAACTGTCGTAACCCTTACTTGAAATTCTAACAAATATATCACTCAATGCTTCGAGTCAAATACACAATTTATTATTATTTAACGGCTACTGGTTCTCACTTGATTAAAACATTAAATCATGCCCACCATTATTATATTATTATTATTACCAATTATTATTATTCACTGTCATTATTTGTATTGTTAATTACAATTATTCTCATAATAATTTCTCAGATGCACGTAACTGAGTCAGAAGTATGTATAGAAACTGAAAACATTTTGTAGTATTTTGTGGTATACGTTGCTCCTGGTCAAGTGTAAGAGGCTCTTAAAGCCTAATAGGGTTGGGCTAAAAAAGCTATAAATAAATAGATACGTGGAATCAAATTTCGCATGCGGAAAAAATTACTGTACACAACTGACGAAGGTCAGTTCCTGTTGGAGTAGGAAACGAAACAAAGAAGTACTGTTCGTGATTGTGATAAGATCTATATTCCCAAATAAGAGAGACCCAGTAGGAAGTTCTCTGTACCCCATGAAATGGATCAAAAATTAAGAGCTAATCGTCCTGTTTCGTTAAACAGAAATGTAGTTACAGTCTCCACAGTCACCAAAGCTCTTCACGATAACTAGTTGCAAAATACACGGGATGTTTCATAAATAAAGGGCTCAATTTCAGGTACGTGTTCACTATATGTAGACAATAAGAAAGGTTCATTACTACATGTGACCGAAAATGCTTGGAATCCAAGTTATGACCTCCAGAATAGTGACTGACCGGAACGTTTTTCTTCTCACAGGTAGTTTCCTCTACAGCAGATGTTCAAAATGTCCATCTCCCGTCTCACATCGATGTCTCACGCCTCTACGAACAAGTTCCCAAATTCTAAGAGTATGGCGTATTTCCTCACAATTCGATTCCGAACGTATTCGAAATCAGGCCCTCGAGACAAATACACCAACGTTTTAAATCGCTTCACAAGTAGAAATAGATAACTTCTTCTACATCAGGAGTGTAGGCCTCGGTCGTCCTCCTTCCGAACCAGGAGATGTTAAGTTCCCATGAGCGCACAGATAGCGTTGGAGACGTTCAAACGTATTCCGATATGGACATTTTCGCTGTGGGCAGCTCTCCTAGTACAAACAACGAAACCGCGCAACATTCCGATGCGCCCTACCGCACATAAAGTCTCCTTCTGCTAGCTCCTGATTTGAGTACATGATGAAAGTCAAACACAACACTTAACGTAACCATCGCCTCGGTCCCGTTAGTATTCTCTCTCTGCGGGAAGGAAGACATCCCGGTGAATACCAGTGTTTTGAAGATCATAACACGGAAACGATGATTTCAGGACACATGTTCCAACGAACTTCCTTTCATTGTTGACATATTGGGAATCGGTAAGAGTATGACAGCATGTTCTACCTAATATGTTCCTAAACGCCGAGCATAACTAAGGGATTTTTCCGAGGTCCATACCTTGGGGTCTATTGGTGACAGAAAGGTAGGGCCTAGCCCTTGGGCTAGTGACTATTGGTATTCCCAACAGAATGATCGTCTTACTGTAATTATCCAACACTACAGGGTCAAAGTCTGAATGTTACGAACTTCCTCCAGCTTAGGCAAATAGAGGAAATCGGCTGGTCCTTTTTGCATTAGAAGAAAGGACGATTGGGTTCAACATTCAGTCGACAGCGAGGTCATTAGAGACGAGCACAAGCTCGGGTTTTGTCAAGGTTGGGGAAGGAAAGCGGCCGTGTCGTTTCAAACGAACCATCCCTGTATTTGCTTTGAGCGGTTTAGGGAAATAACGGAAAATTTAAGTCTGCATAGCCGGACGCGGGCTTGAACCGTCGTCCTCTCAACTGCGCCACCTTGCCCGGTTTTTGCATTAGATGTGGTCTACGTTGTGCCTTAAGGGGCTTATAGAGGCACCATTTAGTTGATGGGCGGTTACTGAGAAAACCCGAAAAACAAAGTTTTTGAAACAACAACCGAGCCGCGGATTCCAAGACAGCTATACACAAGAAATAGATGAAATTTTTACGATGTACTCCTAAGATCCCAATCTCGAAGAACCACGAAAATTTTCTTGATATCTTTATCCGTTTCCAAGATACAAAGGTTCAAAGTTACCTCACTTGTACCGGGTGGTTATAATTCAAAGAGGTCCATTGTGGCCTGTAATTATCGTATGGCAGCGAAATGTGGTATATATTGTAATGCGTTAATGCGGAACCGTTTTACTCAGGATAAAAGTTAGTTCTAATTTTGGCCGCCAAGTGCAAATCTGAAGATGTGAATGCAAGAAAGGTGTGTAAAAATGTTTCCATATCTAATGACAGGAACGGGACGTGAGCGGAAAAGGTGAACCAAGTAAGAAAGGCACAATGTTTGTTGTATTATTAACCGCAGGTTACATAATATGTTCAATATGAGCATGGGAGACGTCGACGACTGCTGTACAGTGCCATATTTGCGCTTTGTGGCCAAAATTGGAACTATGTTTTTCCCAGTGTATATCGGTTCTGCAATAAATCATTAGCATATTTTTGCTGCCATGCGATAATTACAGCTCACACAAGACTTCCATGAGTAGATTCACTTTAATTATAAGCAACCGGTGCACTTAAAGTCCGGTGTGAGGCGAAATCTAAATAATAAATAACCACAGAAAATTCCTTAAACTTAAGGGTTTATTTTCTATGCATTTATTTAGAAGTGCCACACTTCCATTTTTCAAAAATCTTTTTTCCGTTATCGAGAAACATCCCAAGAACATGGTGTTTTGGGTACCGAAACCAAGCCGCGGATTCCAAGATGGTCGTAATTTTTACGATATACGCTTAAGATCCCGATCTCCAACAACATTTAAAATTTTCTTGATATCTACAGGTATATCGGTTTCCGAGGTACAGAGTTTCACAGGTACCCTACTTGTACATGTATAATACACACACAAGATCCGGTGTGTGGCGAAAATTTATTAAGTGACGTAGAACGGAAAAATGTGCGGTTAGATGTCTCCGTTCTCATGGTGTTGTAGTACTGAAGCACATGCAAAATTTTCGTGCACATAATTTCCAGTCTGAGGTGTAAAAATTATATGTAAATTTGCGTTATTTCAATTTCGCATAAGGAAAATATCAAATTTTTACTGACTCATGAAGTTCCTTTCATATGAGTGATATTCCTTGCTGCAGCGTCGAAAAGTAGGCAACCAGCGTAAAATGCTCCTATCGCTACACAAAATAGGCGAATATACTCCTGTCTATTAAAAGGCTGACTGGAAAGTGGGGTAAGAGATGCCTGATTCTACCTTCCTCGCTACCTTTAAAATTTTCACCAAACTTTTGGCATGTAAACATATTCACCCTCTTTTTATGTTAAGAGAGAAGGAGACAGTGACACTGACAAATGAGACGGAAAAGTAATAAATAGTGGAAGATAGTAGATTGTTGTTCTGGTACATAAAGAGTGAAGGAGACAATGGTAGCGTGAGAGGAAGAGAGGAACACAGAGGCAGTGGAATATAGCAAAAGAGTGAAGGAGACAGTGCCAGTGAGAGAGGAATAAAGAGAAGGAGAAATAGTGACAGCCAATTACATACATCAAAAGAAGTTTTTATCACCTCGGTTCCGAGAGTTCCGGGGCGTGTACACAAAATTGGAACAGAAACGTCATTTCAGCCCTTTTTATTGCTCATGAAAACCACATATTTCATGTTGTACCACCATACAGCGAGAACTTCAGAGGTGGTGATCCAGATTGCTGTACACACCGGTACCTCTAACATCCTGTAGCACGTCCTCTTGAGTGAAGCGCCTAGAACCGCTCGGCCGCAATGGCCGGCAGTGGTTGGTGGGTCTCTTCGTCCATGAACAGCCCTTTTCAGTCTATCCCAGGAATGTTCGATAGGGTTCATGTCTGGACAACATGCTGGCCACTCTAGTCGAGCGATGTTGTTATCCTGAAGGAACTCATTCACAAGATATGCACTATGGCCACAATGGCCGGCAGTGGTTGGTGGGTCTCTTCGTCCATGAACAGCCCTTTTCAGTCTATCCCAGGAATGTTCAATAGGGTTCATGTCTGGACAACATGCTGGCCACTCTAGTCGAGCGATGTTGTTATCCTGAAGGAACTCATTCACAAGATATGCACTATGAGGGTGCGAATTGTCGTCCACGAAGACGAATGCCTCACCAATTAGCTGCCGATATGGTTGCACTATTGGTAGGAGGATGGCATTCACGTATCTTCCAGTCGTTACGGCGACTTCCATGACCACCAGCAGCGTACGTCGGCCCCACATTATACCAGCCCAAAACATCACCGAACCTCAACCTTGCTGACTCGCTGGACAGTGTATCTAAGGCGTTCAACCTGATCGGGTTACCTCCAGACACTTCTTCTACGATTGTCTGGTGGAAGGCACATGCGACACTCATCGGTGAAGAGAACGTGATGACAGTACTGAGCGGTCCATTCGGCACGTTGTTCGCCCTATCTGTACTGTTCTGCGTGATGCCGTGGTTGCAAACATGCACCTCGCCATGGACGTTGGGAGTGAAGTTACGCATCATGCAGCATATTGCGCACAGTTTGAGTCGTAACACAAAGTCCTGTGGCTGCACGAAAAGCATTATTCTACGTGGTGACGTTAGTGTGAGGGTTCCTCCAAGCCGTAATCCGTAGATAGCGGTCATCCACTGCAGTAGTAGCCTGAGCGAGGCATGTCATCGACAGTTCCTGTCTCTCTGTATCTCCTCTATTGCCGAAGAACATCGCTTTGGTTCAATCCGAGACGCCTGGACACTTCCCTTGTTGAAAGCCCTTCGTGGTACAAAGTAACAATGCAGACGCGATCGAACCGCGGTACTGACTGTTGGTTGAACTACCGACAACACGAGCCATGTACTTCCTTGCCGGTGGAATGACTGGAACTGATCTGCTGTCGGAACCCCCCCCCCCCCCCCCCTCTCCCTCCCACCGGTTAAATGGCGTTGCTCATGCATGGTTGTTTACATGTTTGGGCGGGTTTAGTGACCTCTCTGAACAGTCAAAGGGACTTTGTCTGTGATATAATATCCACAGTCAACGCCTATCGTCAGGAGTTCTAGAAACTGGGGTGAAGCAAAACTTTTTTGTGTGTATAATGAGAGACAGTCTGTGACAATAACAACGAGGAACAAACAGACAGTGACCGTGAGAAGAGACAGCAGCTGAGGGAAGGAATGAATGAGACAGTAGCAGCAAGAGAGAGCAAGAGTGAGACAGTGACAGTGAGAGTATAAGTAGGATAGAACGAGTAATTGTGGTTGTGAGACAAGAGACAGTGACAGTTAGAGAGACACAAAGAGATAATGATAATGAGTTGGACTGAATGTGTGATTAAGAATGTGTAAGTTGGAATGGATGGGCATGAGCGACGTACTGCGATGGACTAGTGGGTATAGGCTAAAATTGTGGGAGTGAGGGGTGAGTTGCATGTTAAAAAGAGCGCGAATATGTTCGCATACCAACATTTTTGGGAAAACCTTTAAAGGCACTGTGGAAGGTAGAGTGAGGCAGCTGGTAACCGACTTTAAATAGAAGAATAGCAGCCTTTTTTGTGGTCCTGTGGGAGCATTTATCCGCTCTTAAATATACGCCTGAATTTATGCCCACAACTTTGAAACACCCTGTATAGTGCTTAGTGAAATAAAAGATTACTTTTATTTTACTTCAGTTAGATATTATTGCATTATACTGCTTTTGTGCAGTACAAGTGCTTCAATTTGTCGAATGTCTTATACTCGTAAAGGCGCAAAGGTATGGGAAACTTTGAATACAACTGTGCTTTTCACTGACAGGTGAAGTACCTTAGATGTAACGGTTAAAACCAAATAAAAACGTTTTTAAAATATGAAGGCTTCTCTCTTCTACCACACATCAATGTTATTTGCTTTTAAAACTCTGAATTTGTGAGAAATCAATGTCTGAAGTTTAACCTGAAGACTGGAGAAACACAAGCCGCTGAACAGATTAACCGGTTAACGCACAATTATCACCAGCATATTCGCAGCTTTCATAGTTGAGGTATTATCTGTCAAAAAAATGAACATTTGATTGAAAAATTGTAGGTTACACATTCAGTTCGTACAAAGTCATACTTCCCAAAATAGAAATTACTGCGTACATGAAATGTATTCGCAGTTGCGAGTATGAGCAACCATCATGTGTATAAGGGAATGACGACAGTAATAATCTGTGCCATACGGGGACTCGAACACAGATTTCTCTCTTTGCATGATGCGGTAGCCTTAACCAGTTTTGCTATCTGTACACAATCCGTAGCGACCCCTCATTTCAAAGCATGTGGAAGCGAAAGCAAATTATTGAAAAGTGTCGTGCTTACAACGATAAATCGGCGATTAAAGTGTGCCTGATAACAGAAACTGTTGATTCTCAATTAGAAGTAACCTAACAGATATGCTTCTGTCCAAGCGTGTAACTGCAACAGTTCTAAAATCAAAGATACAGCTTTAAAAAAAATTTAATTTGAAAGGAGCCTTCCACAACAAAGCAGTTAATGTAAGATATAGTCATCTATAACTGCCAGAAATGCTTCAAGCAGTAGACTGCTAGTCGATAGTATTCCTAAGAAAGAGCTTTGTTGGCGTTGATGGAAGCTGGACAGGTTGCAGTTCATCGTCCCAACGCAATCCACACATTCTCCACAGGATTCAGACCCGGTGACCTCGCTGGTGGATCCTTCGCCTCCAGTAAAGTCATGTGTCACAGCAATTCGATGCATACGCGCATTATTGATCATGAAGGGCAATGCTAGACCAATCGAACCTCAGAACAATAGCACATGACGTCGACGTAGGCCTACGTAATCTTTGTACTTCTAGGAACCAACCATTTCCTCCGATTACTAACCAAGAAATAACCATAACCAAATCGTGTGTGTTTGCTGTCCACCACCATCAGACTGATCGCTTTCCAAGATGTTTCTGCTTCGCTACCATTTCGATCTAGACGGACGTACAGTTGGAACCAGTGTGGAAACTGAGTCAGAGTTCGTGTGTGGCAAGCACGTTCCTTCATTCGTAGATGGTCCAGGTGTGATGTTACCAACTCGGTAATGCATGGCCCCGCTTGCACCGTCGTCAGCAAGACACATACTCACGAACACGTAGCTCATTAGGCCAACTGATGAATGTTCAACGCTTACTACAAGTTTTAGGCAGTCGCAAATCGGGCAGACAGTTGTCTTGTATATGTAGTTGAATTTCTTCATGTGGCTAAAGCCAATTCTGGAGCGCCGCGCGGGATTAGCTTAGCGGTCTGCGGCACTGCAGTCGTGGACTGCGCGGCTCGTCCTGGCGGAGGTTCGAGTCCTCCCTCGGGCATGGGTGTCTGTGTTTGTCCTTAGGATAATTTAGATTAAGTAGTGTGTGAGCTAGGGACTGATGACCTTATCAGTTAAGTCCCATATGATTTCACACACATTTGATTTTTTTTTCTGGAGCAGCCACTCTTGACTGACGTTCTACTGTTCCACCGCGAACATTTTCTGTTCGTTGGAATACACCTATTGGTGGACATCAATATGAGGTGTGTCCACCCTTCACCTTTATGGTCGCTTGAACTGTGTGGGGAGGGGGGAGGGGGGACACCTACAGTGAGGTGTCTGAATATCTGTGGACCAGAGGCAGCCCACTCTTCGGTAAAAGCCAAAACAAGAGAATGCAGTGATGTTGGATGGTGGGGTCTGGAGCTGTAACAGAGCCAAAATGTGTACCATTGGTGAACTTTGGGTGGTCCAGGTCATTTAGGAATGTTATTATCCACAAATAGTTGCCTCAGAGATGATCCTTTTGACAGAGTGGATTGTCTGAGTCGATACAAGCATCATCTGCAAACTGGCCCTCTTCTTATGCAGCGCATAATGTTGTTAAGTCTGTCCATATTCTTAGGCGTTTAATGTTTTCCTAAGCACAATAATGTTGTGGCAGCTTCTGCCACCAAATCTATCAGGATGAACAAAAGTAGCGTGAAGACACCAAATGTAGTGGGTGGGTGCCAGGAGGTGCCTTATTAAAATTTCCGAATGATTTATTTGTTTCCACTACAGTGCTCCGTTCACCTCAGTCTGTGTCACAGGGCGCCGCAATGCTGAGGAAGCACCCCATCGGCCTGTGCAAATCAACGCTGTGTCATCCTGGCCTTGGCCGACCCTCTGAGTTCCGATGATGTCAGGATGACTGCGCCAGCAGCCGACTCAGCTGCCACGGTCCTCGTTGACTCCGCGCTGCTCCGCTGGGAGCCGCAGGTTGGCTGCTTCTTCCTCGCTGGCATAGCTGAGTACGCGGCGGCAACGACTGCCCGTGATCCGGCATCCGAATCTGCGGCCCTCGCCTCAGAAGTCACCGGCTTGTGTTGGGAGCCGAGATTACTTACTGCCCGCGGTAGCGAGCTGAAGAGTGTCCCATCCTGGCTGGCTGCAGACACTGTGTCAGCCTCAGAGGGTCGAACCAACGTCCCACTGTGGACTGGGACGCTGTCGCCCCATCTGTTGCTGCATGTAGCCAAGCGGTGTGACTTGCCCCGCCGTCCAGGGAGCTGCCACACTTGAATGAATCTCATAAGAAAACGGCACCTATTTATACTCAGCTGTGCGACTCTGTTTTGCCGAATATCACACAAAACTACTTTCCCTATCCTAAACGGTGGTGCCGCTACAATAAAATGACCACACACTATTACGAAAAACACCCTCATACCATAACACCACCTACTTAAAACTTCACTACTGGCTTTACACATGATGACAGGTAACGTTCTCTACGTGTTCGCCAAATCCAAACCCTTCTTCGGATTACTGCAGTGTATAGTGTGATGCATCACTCCAAATCACTGGCTTACAGTGATCCGCTGTCCAGTGATCTCGCTCTGGACAGCACCTAGGCGTCGCTTAACCGGCAAGGAGAGGAGAGGTGATAGCCTAAAGTTTCTCATCAACAGTCTTTCCGCCAATGTCAGGGATTAAATTCCAAATCTCTCTGCAGGGTCTCATTACGTTCCCCTAGTTTGTAACAGATTTTACGTGTCTATGCTATTTCAAGTAGCTTATTAGTATGAGTAAACATTTGAACGATGTGACAGGCTCTATATGTTAATCACATAGTTTGTGAACGGGTAGTATCAGGTTCTTTCTCGTTGTTACAGGCATTACCTACCATTTATACATTTTTAAAGATGCCTGTCATACATTACACCGAGGGAAAATTTTGTTTATTTTTTTGCGATCATCCAAAGAAGAGACTTTCTTGTAGACACCAGCATTGTCAGAGAAAAATCCGACAGTATTATTGGTCCTATATCATAAGCTGTTTATGTTTAATGAGAAGCTCTGAGGTCCTCTCACGCTTGCAGCGCTATTAGAGTCAGTCACATGCAGCAAATCTCATGCAAAACAACTTCCACATTATACATTATTCTAATCACAATTTTACCAAGCCAAGAAACAGCTGCCAAAAATGCGTGTGAAAACTTTCATCTGTTGAAGAAAATGGTGCACAATATCGCGAATGGTTCTTTGCCACCGAATTAGCCATTTGAAGTGTTGAGCTCGGTCGTCTACTGGTAGAGTGCTAGCCAGCAGACCGTAAGGTCGCGGGATCGAATCTCAGTCAGACAGTGGAATTTGGTAGTCGACTTTCACGTTAGGCCTCACCTCTCAACGATGTGAAGATATTCCAGGAGCGACACGTGGTTCCGATTCCACGTTAAACTGTAGGTCCTCTTTCCCCAGTACGCTTAGTGGATTACAAGGCGCTTGTTCTACCGCTTCTTGAGTATTCTTCACCATCTGGGATCCTTACGGAGCAGGACTGACAGAAGAGATGAAGAAGACCCATGAAGAGCGGTGCGTTTCGTCACAAGACCGTTTAGTCCTCGGATGAGCGTTACAAGAACTCCAGTGGTAGACGCTACAAGAGAGGCGTTGTGCATCATGGAGAGGTTTGGTGCATCCTCCCACAAACATCCCGCGAATTAGCAACGACGAAAAAATTCGAGAAATTAGTTCTGATACAGAGGCCTGCCGATAAACATTCTTGCCACTCGCCACTCTCGAGTGGAAAATGGAAGGTGGGATAGGCGAGTGCTACTATAAGTACCCTCCGTTACACGCCGTTAGGTATGATGTCGATGGGTAAATAGGATTACTGGGGTAGGTTAGGCCCGCACATAGTCCAACTGAAAGAACTTGAAAAGCAGGAGGCACAACATACTTCTCGAGCGACTCTCCCAATCGTGCCATTGGAAATTGCTTTGCTTACAGTCATTTGAGGTCACGCTATCGTATTAGAAGTTTCATATCCAATGAGTTAATGTATCACTGACAATCAGATGTTGGGGCGGTCGGCTAGCAACACACGCCCTGTGATTCGCCCATCTGGAGAGCAGGAATATCGAGAACAGAGGAGAGCTGGGAACATCAGCACCGCTATTAGCCAAAGATCTGCCTCGCCTCGGCATGTTTACGTTTCCCTCTTAAACTGAAGTCGCGCACGGCTAAGAATAGGAGAGGCTGCAAATAAAGCAAAGGAGCCGTGTTTTGCAGTGTAACACAGTTCCTCCCAGTCACAACGTAGCGTTAAAGCTACCAATTATAGAACACAGCATGTCTAGCGAGTTAGGCGATGCAACCAGCTCAAGTCAAGGGTCTGCTCGCGGCGGAATATATGTATAGTCGATGTCTTTGTAGGCTACGATAGTTTTTATTTAAAGCAGAGGCGTCACGCAGCAGCGTGCGGTTGTGCGTACCTGAGGATTATTACAGAGGCCGGAAATAGCGAGGACAGATGGGATTTTTTTTTTTCGGTAAACTGAAAATTATGGAAGTACTCTTCTTGTAAGAATATCTTCGGTCTGCCTGACTGTGTTATGGTACGTGATAGAAATTTAGCGTGTAACTGATTTAAATGACTGTCGAACAAGATGCCGAACACCAGTAATCAATCAACAGATTTACTGAAATGAAACGAAAATTAGGTAAAAACCTGACTATGTAGAGGCCATTCGCGTTTGTGCATTTTATTGGACCATGTTGATTTGGATTCTCCATCTTTTCCCAGATACAGAATGTAACGTAAGTGGGCGTTGTACCACCTTCATTTAGACGTAAAAACGCAATTTAAGGTAAACAAATTTAATATTTGCACTTAAGTCGAGATGTCTGCAATTTCAGTGTTGTGACACTCTATTTATATTTACAATTTTATTATTTTGGTTATTTACGCATAGATTATTCATTTGCGACCAAAATTCTGCTAATAAAAATCTTCACTTTGCATGTATATGTGTTTGTCCTTAGGATAATTTAGGTTAAGTAGTGTGTAAGCTTAGGGACTGATGACCTTAGCAGTTAAATCCCATAGCGTTTCACACACATTTGAACATTTTGCTAGTCAATCGTGCAGAGTCTGCTGTTGTACCTGACGACGAGCAGCACCTGTACAGTGCAATGTCCTCAATACGTTCTAAGGGTCAGTCGTTGTCAGAATAGTAGCTGAGAGTGCATTATGTCGGAGCTAAGTGAATTGTTGGTGCTCGTGTGGTGGGCAACCAAAGTACCCGCGAAGTGTTTAGTGTTTCAGGGGGCACCGTATCGAAGATTAATATCACATACAAGGAAAACGGAGAAACATCATTCGCTAAGTGAATTTTTGGTGCTCCTGTGTTGGGTAACCAAAGTACCCGCGAAGTGTTTAGTGTTTCAGGAGGCACCGTATCGAAGATTAATATCACATACAAGGAAAACGGAAAAACATCATTCGCTAAGTCACAACGCGGACGAGAATGTGCGTTGAGTGATCGTGACAGACGGCTGTTGAAGAGGATTGTGACGGAAAATCAGCTGACAAGGTCTGAAAAATCACTGCAGAACTGAATTTCGTATTCGTGAATCCTGTCAGCACCAAAACAACACGAAAGGAGCACCAGAAGCAGCGAACTGCGGATGAGCTGGCTTTCCAAAACCACACATCAGTGTAGCAAATGTTCGTAACAGCCAAGCATTGTGCCGAAACCATAAAATCTGGAATACGGAGCAATTGAAGAATGTATGACTCTTGTCACACCCTGTTTCCAACTTCTAGCCGAGTTTACGTTCCAAGCGTGAAACGTGGCTGGGTTCGGTCACGATTTCGGCTGCCATGTCGTGGTGTTCCATAGCCCCCACGATATGTCGCATTAGTGCCAAGGATGAAGTGACTATTTCGGCTGAGCAGGTCCATCGTACGGTGCAATGTTTGTTCCCCGTGGTTATGGGGACGACAAGGCCGCTGTTCACACAGGACTGGTTTCGTGAGCCGTCGCATCTCCTCGGAGATAAGCTCAAGTGATCGCTATCCACCTCGACCATCGTTACGTGAACTTGTCCCTATTTTGCAGAAATAATGGTATATAAGGCCCACAAATGACCTGTATTTATCCATTCAGAGACTACTGGAAGCTGTTTTGAATGCCAACGATTTCCCTGTGCCGTATTAGGCATGGTAATGGGTTTAGTTTTTTGTGTTTTCATGTTTTTGTCCACCCCCTGCATACTTCAATAGCTGACGGCTTTCTTGTACCCTCCATAAAGTACGCAGTTAGAGCATGATAACTTTTTATGACCTATGCTACGTTTAGATGACACACAACTTCGTGAGACGAAAGCCGAATTTTGGAAACCGTTTCCCTCTGTCGTGTTTATATTTTAAGGGCGGAAGCGGTTTTGCGAGACTGGTCATCATCGGGTTTCCTATCGTCAGCTCTTTTACCCAAGTAACCTCTGGAAATCAGCTGATCCGATTTCTAAATTAGTCAGAACAATGGCTGTTTATCTTCAGTTAAACATCGGAGGTAGACAGCTCTGTGCTCAGTCTAGTATTTCTATTTCCCTTCACTGCCCAATAAGGCACTCAGTCGTGGCAAACATAACATTTTTCAAAACAAGACTTAACAACTCAAGCAACTTTCAAAACTGATTGTGCGTTTACATGGGAGCGAAAATCAATTATGGAAGAGGAATTACTGCAGCTAGAGTTGCATTTTCAGAATCGATATTGGAGTGCTTACATGACCAACTAGAAGTGGTACTGGGAAGTATGTTTACGAAACTTGGTTTTGCAAGCCTTTTATAAACGTAATGATCCTAGTGTCAGGTACCTATCTTCAGAGAAACAATTGCCAATGCAAGTACTGAATCATATTGTATGGTTTCAACATTCGTACAAATTCCTCATGGTGGTGTACGTCGAAATTTCACTTCTAAACCATATGTTTTTCATTTTCCACATGTGTTCACTTCTAAGACCTAGTTTCCGTACGTGACTGGCTTTTGAAACAAGGTTTCTGGTTCGAATTAGAGATGCAGATGGGATGACCAGACACTGAAACAGAGGCTTCTGAAGTAGGGGTATTTAAGCTGGAAATAACGTCATCATAGCCAGCGATGCGGTCATTTGCCCTCATTAACTGGAGGTATCAATGGACTTGTCCCCACTGTGGTGTTCTAGTTAATGTCAGTTCCCCTTGCCTTCGCTTTATGTCAATACGAGAATGTTGTGGAGTGGCTAAGTTCGGATGTTACATGTAATGGCTCTGTATTGTAAGGCCCACAGAATGACATATGGGATGTTGCACTGTTTGCACTCCTTGATTATGGTTCAGCTCTGTGGGAAAATGTTATACTACCAGTGCTTGCCTTCTGTAACAGTGGCACTCATTGCATGCTCAAAAAACTGATTGTGGCACAAGATATGAGCCAGATCTGTTTCTCTGCTGTCTGTGCCAAGTAATTAAAAAAAATCGTGTGCGCCCAGGAACTGGATCTGCTGTGCAATAGTCATTTCTCCTTCCAAAAAATTCGTCTTGTATTTTGCTTTGTTGCCACTCTAGAACAATTTCATTTTACATAAATTACATTTACACTGGTTTGTACTGTACAGTCTCTGTTAACATCCCATGAGAGTGAGTTACATCACTTGTTCCCACTTAAATATAGGGTTTACTCTCTAATAAGGTCGAGATCTTTCTTGTTCTACTTCTTATAATTTAATACAGGTATGAATTAATTGGTTTCAGTTTCTGTTTCTTAGTTATGGCATCAAGCCATTCTATGAAGAATTAGTGCACGGATGTGTCCCGAGGATTATCAGCTTTATGCCTCAAATGTAAGTAGAGTATACAAGTTGCCATAAAAAACAGCGATTATGATAGTATTAGAAACACGTACAGTGATGATACTATAAAACAGTGATCTATCAGTAGGACATCCGGTTGCTTGGAAAAAACATTCAGGAGTTCAACGGTTGTTACAGGATTGCACCTCCTACTCCTTCTTTGATGGCAAGCAGTAATGTCAAAACTACAATTATTCTTTGTAGTGTGTATGCCGTTACACCACTTGATGGAAAGGAACTGTCATCAACTCCCTTCCTTCTTGAAAAAGGAGTGTCCATACAATAACATAAATGAGTGACTGACATGCACGAATGTCATGCTAAACCTGAAAGCATAGTATGTCAAAGGAAAAAATACAGTATGAAAAATACACTGTACAAATACGTAACTGTACAAATAAACTACTAGCTTCGCAACCTCAGTGAGTGTGATGACTTGTGCAAAGCACGAGTACTGGGTAGTGCAGTCCTATAGCTTCCCTTGGCTTTCTGCTCTGCTGTGGCTCTAGTCCCGGAATTTGTGGTAAGGCATCAGCTGCTCTGTCAAACGATTTTACTCTGCTGACATGTATAATGGAATATTTAGTTAGTAATTGGATTGTAAAATTGACAGGGGAAGTCATTTCTATGACTTGTTAATGACTGTGGTATTTCATCAAAAATGTCTTGTTTCTCCCTTACAGTGTATATGGATTGGTAACCAACTTGGCCAACTCTGAAATGAAGAAGCTCACTTGCACACTACCCCATACATTATTGTCTTTCCAGAGCTTTCGAGTTTCCTCATCTGACTTTCTGCCAAACTTTACATAACCTTTTCACAGACTCCTTTGCTGACTCAGTCTCGGAGCCTAACTCTGACTGTAACATGTCGAAGGGAGATAGCATTTTCATTCTGTAGGCAATCTCATATGGTGACAGACCAGTACTAGTATGGACCTTGGAATTGTCCATGCTGGTGAACAACTGAAGATATGTGTCACAACCTGTGTGGTGAATGTTAACATAACAACTCATTATCTTTGAGGTTTTTCAATAAACATGTTGCATGCACCTGTTTCATTGTGAATAGAGGGGACTTGACAGTAACTTGTTAATGCGGAGTACATGGCATAGGTGTGTCATCAAATCAGACTGGTCAATAAAATTTCTTGTGCACCAAACTTAAGAATCCAATTATTCACACAAATCAAACATAGCAGCCTGCTGGTCTGGAACTGTTATCTTAGATTAAAACAACAAAAACGATAAATTATTTCTAATATATACTTATTACCAGATGAAGTTCTGTTAAATGGTCCCAAAATGTCAAGCCCTATTATTTGAATGCATTTTGATGACTGAAAACCTTTGTGGATGAGTTTTTTATAGAGGAGATTGGCTCCTGGCATGGATGGTACACATTTACTGACTGAGGTGGTGCAGTGGTTAGCACACTGAACTCGCATTTGGGAGGACGATGGTTCAAACCCATGTCTGGCCATCCTGGCTTAGGTTTTACATGATTTCCCTAAATCGCTTCAGGTATATGCTGGGATGGTTCCTCTGAAAAGGCACGGTCGACTTCCTTCCCCATTGTTTCACCACCCAATGCGACCAACGGCCTCACAATTTGATCTCCTCCTCCAAATAAACCAACCAACCAGTTTGCAGTTCCAAACATACTGATCGACACTATGTTCTCTCATCTGCCACCAAAACGTTTTGGCTTTTCTTCTTTCTGCCACTCTATGACCACCACAACCCAGCAACACATGGTATTGTGCCTGTTGTGTAACTTTATTCCTCAGTGACAATGGAACCACTAAATGTATTTTTTGATTTGCATAGCAAGTCCTCATCCATTATGAACTGCAGCTGCAATCTCAATTCTTAACATTTTGCATTATCTGACCACTCTTTGCCAGTATAGTTTCCCTAAGCGCTTGCAGTACTATGATTTGGCAGCTCAAAGTATCCATGTTTGTTTGTTTCTTCTCAGCTTTATGAATGATGTTCTAATCTAAGCTACTCAATTTCAGAGCCCACCTTGTTAACCTGCTTGAGGGAACCCTTCAAACTCAATAGCACTTGCAATGTTACAAGTTTGAATTTCTTTCCACACTGGTGTAGTATATTTATGACAGTTCTGGAACAAAGAGTCTACTTTTTTAAAAAATTCCCTGATTTAAAAACAAGATTTTAGATTTGTCATTTCCTTCATTTGACAATTTATCTATATCTGTGAACAAAATTTTCACTTATTTCAAAAATAAAAACTCTAACTATTTTTTCTTTATGAATAGAATCTCCAAGGTTCTGTTAATCTATATCTACAACAATATTTTAATTTAATTAAAAATTCAAATATAACAATTTTTATAAATAAACTATTCAAGAACTTGTTTGTCCATAGCGATTAACCAAATTTTCATTTAATTAAAATATAAAAATTTAATAAATTTTTCTGTTTATAAATAAGCTCTGTCAAACCTCATCTATTTATATCATGGATTTAAATTTTATTTAAAAACAAAGCACATATCAATCATATATGTTTCTAATTTTTTTAAATCTAATTTTTTTCTTTGTAAATAAAAGCAAAACCAAATGTACTCCAAATCTAAGCTATTTCAGAACATAGAAGATTATTGTAGAGAAAAACGTGGATTAAATTATGTTTATTTAGAAAATTACTGTAAAGGAGATGGTTATACAGATGTAACTAAACAATATCTACAGCAATTTATTGATAATTTTTATATGAAAGAAATGAAGAGAGAACCAAGATATAAAAGAATCTTGAACAGTTCATAATATGAGAAATATAAAAATTATTTTAAAATTAATAAAGAAAAATTCGTCAGTCTTATTCTGAATCCTGTTGAAAATATTAATAATAACGATAACGAACTGAATAAAAAATTATTAAGGAAACTTCAGGAAATCTGTAAAACAACAAATTAAAAAAGTGTACCAAACTTATTAACCAACAATTAATAGATCTTATCAAAAATCTAAGGTCAATATTAACAATTATGCTTACGATTTGAATAAAAAACTGTTTAAAATAACTTCATCAAAGCTGTAAAACGAAAAGTCTAAAAATTAATCTAAACTTAATAAACAATAATTACTCGATCTTATCAATAGATCTGAAAGAAATGTTAATAATATAAATAATGAAAATTATTTACAAAAGCTTCTAGTAGCCAAATATCAAAAATTAAACAAAAAACTATCAGAAAAATATAACTTCTGATTTTCTAGGCGGTAATAATTTTTTGAAATCAAATAACCAAATGAATAGAAAAGATCCTGCTTTTAACCCTTTTAACTGCTGTGACATGTTAACACACGCGCCTTTGTACCTGTCCCTGCGTGCCCTGAATGTGTTTATGCACGCCACCTGTCCTTCTATGTGTAAACTGAATGTGTCTACACGTAGACACGTTCGGAGTATGAGGTAATGGTGCACATAAACACGTTCAGAGTACACAGGGAATGGTACAAAGGCTCGCGTGTTAACATGTCCAGAGCAGTTAAAGGGTTACATATAGAAAAATAACTTACGAAATTAATAATTTCGATAATACTGTTGAACAACAAGCATCTATCAATCAGATTAAAGAAGAAATAATCACTAAATTCATGAATATTTCAATACAGAGGAGAGCAATTAAAACTAACAAGAAAGTTTATTGTAATTTTATAAGACAAAACGGAATACAACAATTTAATTTTAAATCAAGTAATGGCGTTTTATTACGAACAGCTAATTTAGAAGAATATTATCAAACATCAGCAAATAAAGTAATATTGAAATGGAAGAAATGCAAAAGAAAAATGTGTTTGGTCTTTATTTCAGATAAATAGTTTAGATTTATGTGTTAATAGACATAATATAATTTCTTGTTCTTCTTAAATCGATTTACCAAAAGAAAATAAACACAAAAAGTTGCAATTACAAACTGGGATCAAAAATGTTTACTTTATTCAATAAAATCCTCTTTATATACTGCAACTGTAATATACAAAGAGCTAAAAATTATGAAAATATTAAGCTAGAATTATACAAAATATTTGAAAATTAGAAAATTAATTTTCCTGTTCGAATAACAGATATTCCAAAATTTGAAAAGTAGTCAAATATTTATTCTTATGTTGAAACATTTATTGTATATCCTCTTTTCCATACCAAAATAAACTATAAAAACATGTTCATTCTTATAATTCGATAACAAAATAATTCTTATTTTTGTTGGGTAAAAAATCTGTCTAGATTAAGTAGTTCACAAATAAGTAAACATGATGGAATAATGTATCCTTGTGATAGATGTTTAAGATATTTTAATCACATGAATTAACAATCATGAAAACAACTGTAAAGAAATAAAGAAGTATAAATAGGTATTGCACCAGAAGTTGAAAGAATTAAGTTTAAAAATTACAATAATTTATTGAAAGTAACTTTTGTAATTTATGCAGATTCTGTATGAATTTCAAAAGATGTTATCATATGTCAACAAAATTCTTGAAAACCTTATATTAATAAATATAAAACCATTTACCGATTTTATTGAGTTATCAAATGGTGATTAGGAAAATTTTGTTATATATACTGGTAAAGATGCGACGTATGCTCAAAAATGAAAAAATTATGATGAATGAAAATAAAATAAATTTTAAAATTCAAAAGCTTGTTTTATTTGTGAAAAAGACTTTGCAATTGGTGAACCAATGCAATAAATCAGTGTCGTTTAACAGGAAAATATCGAGGACCTGCTCATGACGATTGTAATCTGCTTTATTTTGAAATTTATGAACATAATCTATATGATATAATATTCCAACCAATTACATTTTGTAATTCTGTAATTAGAGCTTCATTTATTTCTTGACACATTGAAGTTTCATCCCCGTTAACTTTATCTCTAAATTCTCTAATAAAATTCTGAGATATTTTTGTCAATATAACTTCCCATTCTAATTTATCTTGAAATTCTCTGATATAATCTTCAGATAATTCGTAATGGTATGACCTTTCAGCCCACAAAAATACATTCTTTTGATTTTCCATTTTAATCTAATCAGTAATTTTATTTCTATGTATTTTAGTTGTTGTTGAGTTCCATTCATATAATTCCACAAATTGCAAATTTTCAAAATTATATTTAAGCAATGCGATATGTCTTTCCCTATTTAGGTTAGACTGACCTCTTATTAGTAGTTGTTTTGCCTAGCCCTTAGGCTTTCGCTTAATGTATAAAAAAATTTATAAAGTAACTACATTTCTATTAACTCAATCATTATGTGAATGATCAACTTCCAATTATTGAAATTATACTTTATTACTGTCCTTATTTAAAACTTTTTCTAGATGGTATGGATCGGGATAGTTTGTTTTCATCAGTTGTTTTTCATAACAATTTCCTTTTAATTCTTCACCATTTAAATCTTGCAATTTATATGTCATTAGATTAGAATGATTAACATCTCCAACTTCTAAAATTTCTGTTGACCAGTTTGCTGTATATTCATTTTTCGAATTTTTTTTTAATTTCCTTACACCTACTTTGTCGCCAGTTTTATATCTAGCATTAGCATCTACCAAATTAGTTCCATGAACAGTTTTCAATAACAATTTTTAATTTTTGTTGTTTTTATCTTTTGATTTCGTTGTTATGGTTGAATGTTTTGTGTTGTTATATTCAGAATTTTAACAAACTCAGTCCATTTATATTTTCATTGAAGAGCCAACTTTTTCCACATTTTTCTCTTTATCTTTCATTAACATATGCATTTAATTCACTAAAAGTTTAATAATGACTATTGTTAAATTTTTCATCACATCTAAAAATTCTTTATTATAAAATTTTCTAACTATTATCTGTTTGAAAATTTTTTGTTTTCCTCAACTTGAATATTATTTCAAAAGATGGATATATATTTTTGCTTGTTTTATCGTTAACTGGAATAGCCAAACAATTTTTAAGAATAAAATCATTATATCAAATTGTTCATGTTTTTATCACCTTATTTATGTAGCATGTACTTCATCTTCAAGAATATTTGACTCATTTGAACATGGAAAATGTTTTTCTAGTTCTTTTCTCATAAGGTAATAACTAAAATTTGTTTTATTAAATTTACTATCGTCAATTTTACTAACATAATAATTCAACTACATTAAAATACTTGTATGTTTAGTATAAGAAACGCTATTTATCAATTAGTTACTAAATATTGATTGTTCACTGTGTCTTATACATCAACTGGATCGTTTATACTCCCAGTTCTTCTATCTAATATAACCAATACTTCAATAATGGCAGTTAATGCTTTCTAAAAACTGTTCAGTTAAATTGTCTGTTTTTGAATATACTGATAAGTGAGTATCTTTAAATGTTTTCTCTAATATCGGTAATTTTGGTTTTATTTTTTTAAATATTACACTAATTCTTCCTGCATTTATGGATGTAATGTTAATAGAATATTTTTTTCCATTTTTGATGGAAAATATTTTATTTTTGGTTGAAAAATCTTCAAATTTTGAAGGTTACTTATTTTTGTTTTTTGGCTCTAGTGATTGAGTACTTATGATTTCTTTTAATTGTCATAGAATTTAGCATATAACTTATAAAAAATTGTTCATTTGTTAAATTTAAAATATTATTAAACTTGTAATTCATACATAGCTTTAAAACAATTAGACAAATGACTGCAAGTAAACAAGTTAAAATTATGTTTCCTTTCGATAATGTAACATAGATTATTTCATCCTAAATAAGTTACTAGTTGTTTCGGTATATTTCCTCCAAATGAATAAATCACTAATTTTTTTATTCTTATAGTAACAAATCCAATGGGTACCAACATGAACAGATGTATTTAAATTTACTATTGCACATTCTAAATTTCTTGGTTTATTTGGTAATTCATTACTCATAAAAACGCCATGAAAATGTTTAATTTTTAATTGTTTAATTAATCCTCCTATTTCAAAATACAGTAAAGGATTATCAAATCTTTTTATTACTTCTTTGATTTCTTCTTTTGTCGATTTTTACCTTTATTTTCCACTCCTCGATTATGTCTTTTTTATCTTCTAATTTTTATCATTTTTTTGCTACTTTATAACTACACTCCTGGAAATGGAAAAAAGAACACATTGACACCTGTGTTTCAGACCCATCATACTTGCTCCGGACACTGCGAGAGGGCTGTACAAGCAATGATCACACGCACGGCACAGCGGACACACCAGGAACTGCGGTGTTGGCCGTCGAATGGCGCTAGCTGCGCAGCATTTGTGCACCACCGCCGTCAGTGTCAGCCAGTTTGCCGTGGCATACGGAGTTCCATCGCAGTCTTTAACACTGGTAGCATGCCGCGACAGCGTGGACGTGAAGCGTATGTGCAGTTGACGAACTTTGAGCGAGGGCGTATAGTGGGCATGCGGGAGACCGGGTGGACGTACCGCCGAATTGCTCAACACGTGGGGCGTGAGGTCTCCACAGTACATCGATGTTGTCGCCAGTGGTCGGCGGAAGGTGCATGTGCCCGTCAACCTGGGATCGGACCGCAGCAACGCACGGATGCACGCCAAGACTGTAGGATCCTACGCAGTGCCGTAGGGGACCGCACCGCCACTTCCCAGCAAGTTAGGGACACTGTTGCTCCTGGGGTATCGGCGAGGACCATTCGCAACCGTCTCCATGAAGCTGGACTACGGTCCCGCACACCGTTAGGCCATCTTCCGCTCACGTCCCAACATCGTGCAGCCCACCTCCAGTGGTGTCGCGACAGGCGTGAATGGAGGGACGAATGGAGACGTGTCGTCTTCAGCGATGAGAGTCGCTTCTGCCTTGGTGCCAATGATGGTCGTATGCGTGTTTGGCACCGTGCAGGTGAGCGCCAAAATCAGGACTGCATACGACCGAGGCACACAGGGTCAACACCCGGCATCATGGTGTGGGGAGCGATCTCCTACACTGGCCGTACACCTCTGGTGATCGTCGAGGGGACACTGAATAGTGCACGGTACATCCAAACCGTCATCGAACCCATCGTTCTACCATTCCTAGACCGGCAAGGGAACTTGCTGTTCCAACAGGACAATGCACGTCCGCATGTATCTCGTACCACCCATCATGCTCTAGAATGTGTAAGTCAACTACCCTGGCCAGCAAGATCTCCGGATCTGTCTCCCATTGAGCATGTTTGGGACTGGATGAAGCGTCGTCACACGCAGTCTGCACGTCCAGCACGAACGCTGGTCCAACTGAGGCGCCAGGTGGAAATGGCATGGCAAGCCGTTCCACAGGACTACATCCAGCATCTCTATGATCGTCTCCATGGGAGAATAGAAGCCTGCATTGCTGCGAAAGGTGGATATACACTGTACTAGTGCCGACATTGTGCATGCTCTGTTGCCTGTGTCTATGTGCCTGTGGTTCTGTCAGTGTGATCATGTGATGTATCTGACCCCAGGAATGTGTCAATAAAGTTTCCCCTTCCTGGGACAATGAATTCACGGTGTTCTTATTTCAATTTCCAGGAGTGTATCTTTTACAATAGTGCAACTGCTGAAGTCATACCAAATAAAAATGGTGCAGCTGATAGTAGTAATTTTTCATGTATTTTTGTTCATTAAACAGTCAATAATTTTATTCACAACAGCAAATGTAACAAGCAAATTTCTTTTTTTCTTTTTTGTGCATCAGTAATATTGAGTACTATTTAATTATTCAATATTTAATTTGACTTGAACTGATTTTGGTTTTATCTCACCATTTGGAAGTTTGGCGTAATCAAAACTAAACTCATTTCTTTATATAGATTTAATATTAACATCAAAATTTAAGCCAAGTCCTTATTTTCGTTTTCCCTTCATGATTTGTCTAACTATGGTTGAAGGTAATTTTTAACCATTTGAATCATCTGAAGCTCACATTCATTCTTTTGAAATTAAATGATGTGTTTTATCAGCTTCATGTCTTCTTTCTAATTCTTTACCATCTCTATATGAGATATCATGTTCCTTACAATCTTAATCTAATAGATTAATTCATTTATCACACCTTGTTAACCTTTTTCTAATTCTGCTCCAGGGTCACAAGGAAGTTTATTAATCAATCATTAAGTAAACCTTTTCCATATTTTTGACATTTCCAAAATGTATGCGGTAAATTGTTCAAAAATCTAATTAAATGAGGGATTTCTTTAATTCTTCTTTAGTTAAAAGGTTCATTAATACAACCATACCTTCATATGTTTAACCACCAATTGTTAATTTTTCTCCAAATTTTATTGGTAATTTACTAACACATTTAAATGTATCAAGAGGTCTTAATTTAAAAACTTTGTGTCCACTATAATTAATATAGTCTAACATCCTTTCACTCATACTAATTTTTTTAAATGTTCGATCATTCCTCCTTTGGAGCTATAATTTTTCTCTCTTCTCTATATCTCCACCTTTTGTCAATAAACCTTGTATTTCTGATCCACTTAATGTATAATCGCTGTTATCACTATCATTTTGTTTAATTGTTAGCATATCATTAAATAGTTCGAAATAATGTTGAGTATAAGGAACTATTTGTTTTCCAACTTCTCTGTTTTAGTGAATTATTACCTGATCCTACAATTCCTCGTTTAATTTCTTCAATAGTATCGATATCAGGTTGATCTTGTTTAAATTTTTCATGTACTTCTCTTGTTTTTTCTCCATGTTTTAAGCCCTTCTTTTAATTTCTTCTTTAATTTTTTATTTCGTCTTGCTCTTTTAACAACATCTGGTTAGTAGTTTGAAACCAATTATTAAGAATAAAAATACAATGACAATTTTTATTTTATGTTCAGTGTTTATGTTTAATGTTTAATGTTCAACGTTTATGTTCAACATTTATGTTTAATTTTTAAAAAACTCTTAATTTTTTCTCTGTATTTACCATTATTAATTTTTTTCATATCTACTGTAATAAAAGCATGTTCATATTTAATCAAGCATCAACTACAGATTTCCTTAAAACTGTCAAATTTTAAATCATCACCAACAAATTCATGATAAATGTCACCTGAATTTGTGTCATCTTGTCTGAAAATGTTTTATAAATTTAGATTATCTCTAACTATTTGTTTAGGTATTTTTGAGTATGTTTGAGCTAAATAAAAGCGATCTATTCCTTTGTCTATTTCTTGTAAAACTTTCTCTAATTATATCATCATTTTCAAAAATGAAATCATCATAAATTACAATAGAATTATTTTAACAGTGCAATACTAGAATAATTAAATCATTTTTTATTAATTTTACTTTTAATTTTTTCACATCTTTTTATAAATCCTTGATATTTTGGTTGATCTAATCTTTTAGAATAAATGCACAAGTGATTCATTTTTTTTTCAAATTTGACCATCCTGGAGGTAGAATATAAATATCTCATCAATGTCGTTTTCCCGCAAACCACATGGTCCTATTATTGAACATCAAATAGAATTTGATAAAAAGTCACCATGTTTATTTTCATATTTTTAAGAAATTCTTGTTTGAGGTTCACATTCTATATTTATTTATATAATTTTTATTAATACACGTTTTTACATTATTTCAGTTGAGTGATGATTCATCTGTTCTGAAATAATGTTAACTGTTCCAATAAAAGAAACCTATATAAATATTTCTCTAATTGTTTTTAATCAAATTTCTTGTCTCCAAATATTTCATCAAAAATTTATAAATTGTACACTAAAGAAGAAACGATAGAATTTCTTGTTGGTCAATGTAGTTTGAAAAATTTAGAAAATTTTATTCAACAGAAAAACCTAATGTACATAGTAAGGAAGATAAAATTTTAAATAGAGTTGTCCCTGAAAGTGTTATTGAATTATTAATGGGTAAAAAAGGTTGTATTGGTAATTTGTTTTTATGACTCAGTGGCGGCCACTGAGTGAAGCGCGTTTCTTCGGCTCGCGAGTTTTTCCGCTCATTGAAGGTGTTACAGATAAGTGCGGCAGTCCACAACGTGTGCATCCGACTAAATAAGTGTTACTTGCCGTGGTGTATTGTTCTCCATTGATTACCACAAGTGATAAGTGATAAGTGAGTGAAAAATGGGAAGAGCACGAGTAAGCGGCAGCAGACGAGGCTACAGGGGCGCAGGCAGGCCGGTCTCCGGCGGCAGGTGAGGCCCCGCTTCCCGACATCGGGGAGCTCGTCCGGTCCCAGGTGAGTGCGGCGCTGCACAGCAAAGACACACTAGACGTAATCGTACAATCCATCACGGACTCTGTGACGGCTGTGGTCATGGACAAACTGAAAGAGTCTGTCGGGCGCAACAGCACCGAAATCGAGTCTCTTAGAAAGTCCCTGGCCGCACAAGAGAAAAAAGCCGCCGACCTAGAGGCTAAACTGTCTGCTGCCACCGATGAAATTGAGCAGTATCAGCGAAGGAACAGCTTGCGCTTGTTCGGGGTAGCTGAAAACGATCGCGAAAACACCGACGACCTGGCCATTAGCCTCGTGCGGGAGAAACTTGGCGTGCAGATCGACGTGGCCGATATTGACAGAAGCCACCGTGTTGGGAGCAGGATACCAGGTGCCATGAAACCCAGGCCCATAATAATTAAATTTGTGTCTTACCGGAAAAGAGCTGAAGTGTTTGCTCAGAAAAGAAAACTCGCCAAGAGTGGGGTTACCCTGAGGGAAGATCTGACGCGCGAAAGACTAAAAGTTTTGAACGCTGCGATCACACAGTTCGGCCTTCAAAATGTATGGACCCAGGATGGCAGGATTGTAGTCAAGACGGAAGGAGGGAGGAAAACGGTGACGAACATGTTCGAACTGAAAGACTGAGCGAAATCTCGCGAGACAAAAAGTCTCATATTGTAATCTGTCTAATATAAGTTAATTTTTATTCTTTCTTTTCATTTTTTTAGCTTAAATATTGCTCTGTCATTTCTATAAGTACCATAACCTGTATGTTTATACTGTTTACACTGTCAACTATATCTTAACTAATGTATTATCAAATTATTCGTTTCTCTACATAACTATTTTTTATCTCTAATTACTTTTTCTTGTGTAATTTTTGTTATTATTTGTATTATCAACTTTTCGTTTCTCCACATAACTATTTTCATCTTTAATTGTTTTTCTCATGTAATTTTGTTAATTATTACATAAGGTAGTCTCACTTTCATGCTTAATTGGCAACCCACCATCATACTTTAGTTGTAATCCTCATAAGTGAAATTAATACCACACTCTGTCGTAACGTGCAGATTACTCCCGTTGTGTTTAGCGAAATTCCTTCCCCTGCCAGCACACAGCTGCTTCCAGAACCGTTGCAGACCTTGCTGACCTTGGCAGCAGATCCCGTTGCCTCCCCGGGGACCTACACCCTCCCCTTCCCGGCCGCTTTCACTGCACAGAACTGGGAGGACACTCCTCACCCCCCTCCTTCACACGCCTTCCGCATTCCTCATGCCAGAGCCTCTAGTCACCGCCAACCACGGTCCGCAAACATCGGTCGGCAACCTCCTCGGGCTATCAACACCCGAACGCACCAAGTTGCATATTGCACATGCAAATGTCCAGTCTCTGCAAGCTCACTTCGACGAGTTCAAATATATATTTCAAACTGCTGATATACACGTAATACTTTTGTCAGAGACTTGGCTCAAACCAAGTATTCCTACAACTTCCGTAAACCTAGATGGCTATATCTTTCTCAGGCACGACAGATACAACAGACGAGGGGGCGGAGTAGGGGCGTACATACGCTCTGATTTGTCACCTACAGTACTACACACATCCGCCAACAATGTAGATAAACAAGTGGAATATATGTTCATAGAGATCAAATCGCTAAACAGAAAGTGCTTAATATGTGTCCTTTACAAACCTCCTAAAGTAGGTGGGTTCGCCTGCTTCGAAACTGCCCTCTCTAGTCTCGAATCGTCATATGAACATGTAATTATAGCAGGTGACACTAACATTAATTTTCTGTGCAATAGTCCTTCCACTGGGAAATTTAAGAGGATGCTTTCTTCCTCAAATATGACGCTACTTCAGCTGGCACCTACTCATCACACAACTACCAGTCACACTTTCATTGATATATTCGTAACGAAATCTCCGAACAGAATAATCCGCACCTCTCAAATATCTGCGCCTGGCATGTCTGCCCATGACATCATTTCCATGACATATTCACTGGAATGTCCTAGAAAGAAACAAAAACTGTCTACGTAGCGAGACATCAAACGCATAAATTTGCCTGAACTCGAAACTGAGGCACAAGAAATAGTTTGGGGGATGACCTTTACTCTCCTCATGGACATAAACGACAAACTCCAGGATTTCACTAACAAAATTACTCGACTCTATGACAAATATGCTCCAATAAAGACCAGAAAAGTAAAAAGGCAACCTGCACCCTGGCTGACTGATGAACTAAAACAGCTCATGAATCTCAGAGATGCTGCACATCGAGCATACAAGATACACCCTACACCTGAAAATCATGCTGTATACAAGCAGAAACGAAACAAAGTCAGTCAAGTGGTGAGAAACGCTAAGCTCAGACATGCCCGTACATTAGCTGACAATAGATGTAGACCAGCTATCCTGTGGAAAAATATTCGTAGTCTCGGTTTAGGCAAAATAAAAGTTGCAGAAAATCACATGGTCCCAGCTGAAGAACTAAACCGATTCTTCACGTTACCTACAACCAAAATTGTACCGCAAAAAAAAACAACAGAGAATCATTGATTACTTCATGGGGTTGAACGACTGTAGCAAAAAAAAATTCTATCTACAGCACGTCACTTGTAGTACTGTCAAGAAAGCCATAATGCGGATTAGATCAGCATCTACTGGACATGATGGTATCACTATCCAGATGGTAAAACTTATTATTGACCAACTACTGCCCTCTATAACAGACGTTTTCAACGATTCATTAATCACAAGTGTTTTCTCTGAGGCCTGGAAACTGGGACAAATTAAGCCACTGCCTAAAAAGGACATAGCCACAGCACCCTCTGACTACCGCCCCATCTGCCTTCTTCCTGCACTATCAAAGGCCTTAGAATATATAGTTCATGACCAGCTCACCAACTACCTCACTACTAACAACCTACTAGACGAATACCAATCAGGTTTCTGTAAACATCGAAGCACAACATCTGCTCTGATAAAGGTGACAGATGACTTGAAACTTGCCATGGACAGACAAAAAGCGACTATCATTTGCTTCTTAGATTTCAGCAAAGCATTTGATACTGTCGACTTCGACATCTTACTGGCCAAACTTAGCGGTCTAAATTTCTCACCAAGTGCAGTGCAATGGTTTCGCTCATACATGACGTCTCGTCAGCAACGCGTCCTATCTGGGAATATAAAATCACAATGGCGGCAGGTAGTGTCAGGCGTTCCCCAAGGCTCAGTATTTGGTCCTATACTCTTCTCTCTGTATGTCAACGATGTGTCATCGGTTCTGACCTATTGCAAATACCATATGTATGCTGATGACCTTCAGTTGTATCTAAGTGCGAAACCAAGCAATCTCAAGAAAGCTATTGAAAATTTCACTACTGACCTCGATGCACTGTCAAAATGGGCACAGGACATAGGTCTAAAACTAAACCCATCTAAAACACAAGCGGTACTTGTTGGTCACTCTAAGCTCATAAGCCCAAAACATCGGGAATCCTTACCACCTCTTATCCTAAATGGAACAAATATTAACTTTTCTCCCTCAGCAAAGAGTTTGGGAGTAATAATAGATGAAAATCTAAATTGGATAGAGCACGTAACTGCAGTGCGCAAAAAAGCATCAACATCCCTTCATGTTCTACGAAAATATAAAAAACTCTTCCCTTTCGATCTGAAAAAGAAATTAGTACAAACGCTTATACTTCCAATCATTGACTACAGCGGATATTATCCTACAAGGCCTCTCTCAGGAAAATTCCCGACGTCTAGAACTGGTCATGAATGCTGCGTCCGATATATCTGCGACGTTCGACTTTTTGATCACATTTCACCAGCATATCCAAAATTGTCCTGGCTGCGTGCAGACAAACGCAGAGATTTCCGTACACTCTGTCTCATCTACTGCCTTATAAATGTAAACTGTCCCTCATATCTCTCCTCGTCCCTAACGCTCATGTCGGAACAACATGACAGAAACACACGTTCCCATTATAATAAAATCCTCTCCGTTCCACTGCATCGCTCAGTCACCTTCTCCAAGTCCTTTACAGTAGCGGGAACCCGACTCTGGAATAACCTCCCTCGTTATGTTAGAGAACTTAAAAACATGTCCAGCTTCAAAAAACAGTTAATGACGTATCTACTTAAGCAACAGTAATGCCTTCCTCTGTACATGAATGCACTTCACCTCATTACTTCCCTCTTTCCCCCTCCTTAAATCCCCATTCCCCAAAACACGCTAAACTAGTAAACATCTACTTTACACACTAAGACATTATGTACATCTGCACAAACCTTCGTTACTATTGCCAATCCTTCTCATGTTTGTCATTATTATTTGATTTTTTTACTGTTATTATTATTGCTTATTATTGCTTTTATCATAATCTGTATGTATAGCACCTGCTGTAAAAATACTGCCAGAATTTAATTTATTAAGACTTAGTCATGTTTATCATCACATTTTATTATTGCTTTTATCATAATCTGTATGTATAGACCTGTTGTAAAAATACTGCCGCATTTACTTAATTAGGTCTTAGTCACTACTCTTTATTGATATTGTCACTAGAGTAAGCTAACATTCTCATTTAAACTATTGTCATGATGTAACTCTGATGTGTGAAATGCTGCACGTGTGGAACACTGGTCCGATGTAAGAGAGGGCCTGATGTCCCAAATCTGATCAGCTTAAATAAATAAATAAATAATAATCAAATTATTGTAGGTAATGTAAAAGGAATTGTTAATAGCTTACCTAAAATCATTCCATTTCAATTCATAATTTTAATTTTAATGTAGCTGGTTTGTTAAACATTATGATCGTTTTTATAGAGAAAATAATATCATTTCTTCATTTAAACCAAATGGTGAATTTCGAGACCATTAATGTATGAACCTAATTATCCTACAAATATTTAAATTTTTCACACTTCGTAATTTCAATAATTACTATCACTGAAGAAAATGATAATATGACTGACTTTAAGTATGCTGGTGTGACAGTAGTTTTGAAAATGAGTTAAAAATCCTTCCTTTATAAATCACAGACGAAATCGAGTGTTACCAGTTTCACTAATTTCCTGTTAATGAGAAAACATAAAATAATTTAAATCTTCTTAACAAAGGAACAGAGAAAATATTAATATTGGAGATGGATGGATTCATCCTAATTGTCCACAACTTTTATGAGATTTGATGTTGTTCAGACAGATGGAACAGAGTTTTCAGCATATGATGATAAATCAAATATTAAAGTAATTGATAATTATGTGTTAAAATTGTTTGCTGTTATAACAACTAAAAAGGATACAATATTTTGTCTAAAATAGAACATGCATTTATTACTTCATCAACTCGATTCGATTAAGATTATCTCTACCAAATGAATTAATCAGTGAAGGACATGCTCTTAACAGTGACAAATAAAAAAATAAAAACTGAAGGCTGTAAATTCAATTAAGTACTTAGGGATTTACAATGACCATTAACCGAAACTGGAATGATCACACAGATAATGTTGTGGATAGAGCAAACTGAAGACTGTGATTCAGTTGCATATCACTTAGGAGGTGCTACAGGTCTAATAAAGAGACTACTTACACCACACTTGTCTGCCTTATTCTGGAGTATTGCTGTGCAAATGTGGGATCTGCGTCAAGTGGTACTAAAGGATGACATCAAAAAAGTTCAAAGAAGGACAGTTCATTTTGTACTATCACAAAATATTGGACATGGTGCCACGGATACGATATGGGAATTGATGTGGAAATCATGAAAGTTTAATTCTAATTTGCAGTGGTAGTTCAAGAAATGATCAATTCAGTTTTTCATGAACTACTATTAATGATAATAGTATACTTCCAAAAGAAGCTACAATTGTTATAAAAAGTATGGAAATTCGTGTTCGAGTTGTTAAATATGAACCATGATATTCACCTGAACTAGAACAAGAAAGACTGAAATATCCAAATATTCCTATTTCTTTCTTTTAACTATGAACAACTGAATTTCCTGGTTTTAATGGAAAAAGGAATTTTCAACTAGATATTATTAACTATGCTGAATTTGTTATGACTTTATTTTCGTATTGTTCCAAACTAATCGAAAAAATAGTCACTTATTTCATTCTTCTTTACTCGATCATGTTAAATTGCAAAATATGTATGTAAAAAATGGAAGGATGAAATTTTTTCTCAAGAATTATGGAATCTTGATACCCAAATAACTTTTTAAAAGCTTAAATATGTTTAGAGATTTTTAAAACACTAACACAATTAAATAACTATGTAAATGTAAATACATCCATTTTTACTCAAAATTATCCTATTTATGTATTAAATATATCTAGAAGAATGAATGGCTTAACTTCTCTGGAAACAATAATGAAATTATGTGCATTTTTAATGAAAATATACCTAATGATATAATTTCATATGTAATTATGTATGGCAAAAAGAATTTAACCTATGATTCACAACATAGAATTTTAACTGAAAATATTTAGCTGTGTAAATTAATAAAAAATTAGAAAAAATTATAGAAGTCTTAATTTTATGTTTACAGTTCCTTTTGAAATATTTTCAGACAAATAAAAAAATTAAAAACTAACAAAATTAGATTTAACACATTTAAAATGTTTGATCAAACATTGAAAATCTAGTAAGTGAACTTAACAGTTATAGTAATGGTTGTGCAGAAGTGTTCAGTAAATTATCAGTGTTGAAAAACAAGTCTTACAGTATTTCAAAACCCGAAATTTTGGTAACTAAATACAGAGAAAAAGTTTTATTACTCTTAGATGATACATATAAAGATGACACATATAAAGTTCCATTCCAGATCGTCATACTAGAACCTTTCTCAAAGATGATGATAAATGAGAGAAAATTATTGGATTACATTTAGTTTATTGAGCTAAAAAAAAATAAACACAAATTAGTTTGTGTTATTGAATTTGAATAAATTTTACAATTATTGTATCTTTTAATTTATTAATGAAATGAAAATTTTGTTTGTTGACAGATTAATTTTTGAATGTGGAATACAGTACAACTAAAATTCCTTTTTTGAGTTTGAAACTTTTGAAAAATATGCTCTTTCGTTTAGAATTGTCATACCTATACCACCAAATGTAAATGATCTGACAGATTATTGTCAACGTTTCCTTCTCTGTGGTAGAGTAATTGTGTGCCATTCTGTTTAGCTATTGAGGTGCATGCACTATAGGATGTCCTCACCTGTGTGTATTCTGACTGAGAATGCATGCAAAGGTACTTATTGCTAGCATTATAGGAAGGAATGAAATCTTTGTCAAAATCAGGAAACCAGTACTGGGTCATCGGTTAATGCTTTTTCCAGTGGCTGAAATGTAAACTCACATTCCAACGACCACTCAAATTTAACACCTTTTTTCAGTAAATTACTTAATCGTTATGCAATTCATGCAAAGTTTTTGGCAAATTTTTGTTAATAGTTCAAAGGACCCAGTAAAGATTGTAACTGTTTTCTTGTTTGAAAGACTGAAAATTCAGAGGCCGCTCACACTTAATGAGAATCTGTTCATTCACCCTGTATACCACTAATAATGTGGCCCAAGTACTTGACCTGAGTTTGTGTAAAATTAACAGTTTTCAATACTTAGTGAACAAAGTGTTCCCTGTAGTCTACTGAATACTTTGTGCAATACTATTCTACATGTTCATCCACATATTCCGACAAAACTGTAAAATTATCGAGATAAACCTTATGTTTTCTATGCTT
Organism: Schistocerca gregaria; assembly: GCF_023897955.1. Classification (NCBI taxonomy): domain Eukaryota; kingdom Metazoa; phylum Arthropoda; class Insecta; order Orthoptera; family Acrididae; genus Schistocerca; species Schistocerca gregaria. The sequence continues at coordinate 49,052,807 of NC_064931.1, forward strand.
TAGGACATGTGAAACCCCATCTAGCTGTCTATGGATGGAATGTGTCTGGTACATTTTAAATCCTGACTGGCGTCCTATAATTCTGAAAATGCTTCATGAGGCCGTAAAAGCCATTTTAGGTCAGTCGTCTGGCTCTAACTCCATCTGATGGTAACCACTCTACAAATACATTGCGGAGAAATATTTGCATTTGCATAGGTTAACAAACATCTCTGTGATAGTACGTACTGGATTTAGCATCAGCAGTGATTCGAGCTTTCAGGTATCTATAATCACCAGAAAAGCAATATCTTTCGATGACACTCATTAATTTTTTTCTGGATCAGGACCACAGGAACGACTCAGTGCTATCATTGGGTTCTATGATGCTTTGTATCAGGTGTCATTTTATGGACTCTTCTCCGGCCGTGGTGGCCGAGCGGTTCTAGGCGCTACAGTCTGGAACCACGTGAGTGCTACGGTCGCAGGTTTGAATCCTGCCTCGGGCATGGATGTGTGTGATGTCCTTAGGTTAGTTAGGTTTAAGTATTTCTAAGTTCTATGGGACTGATGACCTCAGATGTTAAGTGCCATAGTGCTCAGATCAATTTGAACCATTTTATGTATGGACTCTGCGATGAGTGGTTCCAGCGTCTTTGGTATACGATACAGCTCTCTATAAACTCATGCATTATTTCCTGTTAGTATGTGGTGTTCGGTAAGCAGTGTCACAGGTAATGGCACCTGTGTATTAAAAGAATCCATAAATTGTAACAGTAGAGCTTCCATAGCTCATGTGTCACTGTCCTGTAACACACTCTGTTCAATAATGCAGAATTATTGCCAGTATGCTTGTGACTGTAGTTAGCACATGACCTATTTATATCCTTTTCATCCAAAATATCCAATGTGGTCATCATTAAGCCCTTCAGTAGGTTCGTGTCTTCCATACTGAAATTATCTAAGCTAACTGCAACCATATGTTTACCATTAATGTTACTTATACTTTCTATGCTATGGTGTACAAAACAGTGCATTGTATCCATTTGCTCGTTATTTTCAAGTGGCTCAGTCGTTAACAACATCTCATGTGGTAAGCATGTACCCACAGAGACCCAAACTAATTGACCTGTACCTGAAGGTACATTATCGTGGGATGCATCTTTTAGTGTACATGTACACAGTGCATTCACCAACACTTCATGATCGGTGCATCTTGCGACAACGCCTCCCTTCCAGCTGTAGCAGCTACTGGAAAGAAAGTCCCTTCAAGCTCATGTGTGAGCTGCGAAAAATTGATTTTAGCATGACGTTTAGTAAGGAAATCACTCCTGAGAATTTCAGAATATCCTTAACCATCCGGTGGCAACACTCCATATCCTCATAAAAAATCAGTGACAGTGCTAAGATTGAGCAGTGTTGTCCTCAGTTATCTTACATCGTTATTGCCAACTAATTGCAATCCATAACATGGCATCCGTACTCTCTTTTTACCCACGAGATCTGGCGTGATACATTTTTGAGGCATTCGCATGTGACAGTGGCCTGATGTTGGCTTGCTTCAAAACGTGAGGACAGGCATATTAGTAGTCAAGGTTTTGGTCAATCACGTCTCACCATCACAAGGGAGGATCGCGTATTGTGTACCAAGCACATTGCAACCCTGTCACATCTGCACCTGCCATCCTAGACCAAGTAATGGACTTCTTGCAACATTCTGTGTCATCTGAATGACTGATCAGAGACTAGCAGCAGCTCGCCTAGGGGATTACAGTCCCATACTTACGCTGCCATTAACAGCACAACACAAACGGTTGTTTTGGAGTGGCGCTGTAACCGTGAAGCATGGACTGCTGATGAATAGCGTCACATTATATTCAACGATGAATCCCTCTTCCATACAGCTCCGAATTATCATTGTCAGTAGGAGTGGTGGGGTTCTTACAATGTATTGGATAGGCGTATCGGTGTTATTCCTGGCGTCGTGGACTGGGGAGCCATCATGCTTCAGGCCACAGTTCCTAGTGAATGAGGAAAATTTGGTAGCACAACAGTATGTCACAGACATTCTGCGTCCTCATGTGGTCCCCATCATACAGCAGTATTGTGCTGGTATTTTTCAACAGGACAATGCTCGGCCACTGATGGCGCATTGCTTTATGAACTGTCTGGGTAATTTTGAGATACTCATGTGATGAGTAAGATTCCTCAGATTTTTCTCCAATAGAACATATATGCGACTACCTCAGACTTGAACTCTAACGCAGTGCCAGCATCCAGCATATTGAGAACCAGTTACAACAGTTGTGGGCCAGCTTGCCTTATGAGGAGATACGAGGGTGGTTTGAAAAGTTGTCGGAATCACCACGACGGGTTAGCACTAGCGCAACGAATTGTTCGCATAATATTCATTGGACTTTTGCCTGTAAACACGTGCCTCGTCAGTGATCTTGGAAGAGAGACGTGGCGGTGACGTGGCTCTGTTGTTGTTCCCGCATAGTGATTTGCGAAGATGGAAAAAATCGAGATTCCTGCAGTGATTAAGTACTTTGTAAAGAAAGGTATGAAAGCAAAGGACATTCATACCGATTTCCAGAATACACTAGAGGACTCTGCTCCTTCATATTCAACTGTTGCCGAGTGGACAAATGAATTGAAATTTGGTCGGGTGAGCTTAGATGATGATCCGCGCCGTGGGCGGCCAAGATGAGTCACTACTCCAGAAATCATTGCAAAAGTGCACAAACTGGTCACTCTGAAAGTGCTTGAAATTGCTCACGCTTGCCAGAAGTCATCGGAAAGGGTATATCACATTTTAACCGAAGAATTAGAAATGACAAAATTATCTGCTAGATGGATGCCGCGACTCTTGGCGCTGGATCAATAACATGTGCCGTCGCCATGGCAAAATTGCACGAACTGAAAATATTTCTTGGTGGACGAAGATTCACTTCAAACGAAGAACTGATAGCTGGAGTTGACAACTATGTTGCAGGCCTGGGGGAAACCCATTTGCGAGATGGGATCAAGGCACTGGAACACCGTTGGAACAAATTCATTAATCTACAAGGAGACTATAATTGAAAAATAACAAAAGTTTGAGTGATGTAAGCATTTTTTATCTGTTCCGTTCCCAGAACTTTTCAAACGACCCTCGTACAACAACTTTATAACACTCATCCAACTCGCATCACAAACTGTGATCACTAGCAGCCAGAACCAAAACAAAGCTCCACGGCTGATCAATATGACAATGATCACAATTCCACGTTGCCATAGACGTAGTTATTACTTTCTACTACATTCAGATTACACATTATTTGTAGCAAATATTTCAGTGTGATGACCAACAACGCATTTTCTTATAACTTTAAATCTTGCAGTTTATAAGAAGGTTCGTGTGAACACTTCATAAATACTCTGCCTTACTTTTTAACAACTTTTCTCGCAGTATAAAGAAGTACAGTTACTCTAACGCTACGATCATATTATCTTCCTCCTCTTCAATCCATCTTCTGTTCTTCCAGCGATGAGTTTATTTATGGATTCTGTTGTTTCCTTACTGCAGTATTATTTCCCAGGGTATATAATTTTTTTGTACTTTTTTACGGTTTGTTTCTCTTTCTTTCCTCTTTTCGATCTCAAAAAGTTATTTGCGGCGAGTATGGAGACCTTTTTCTCCTTCGATCCAAGACTTCTCACTTTACACCCTTATTATCACACGATGTGACGCAGTTGTTTAGATACTGGACTTGCATCAGGGAAAGTGGCTAATTACGCTCCCTTCTGGTCATTGTGATTTACACCGCCCATCCAAAAAGTTCCGAGACTGATTTTATTCCTGGCTTATAAACGACGTCAGCAAATTGCCTGCGGCGGCGGCTTGAATTCACAACTGTAAACAGCAGACGTGCACTCGACCAGTCAGTTGCGAGTAGACAGTGTTAAGAAGTGGGCGAGCAGCCATAATCTGCATCACAAATCACCTTGGAGCAACCAACTAAACATTATTAAACCAAATTTTGAGGACTTCCTCTAAGATGTTTTCAGGAAGCGAAAAGTGTGTGAAAAGTTTGTCCCATGCGCCTTGAATCCCAAACGAAAACAACTCGTGGGCACCTGCCATGACTGATTGAAATTAAAAACACGGCCAATTCTTTTCTGGAAAAAATCGTCCAGGATGATGACACTTGGTTTTATCAGTAATAACCTTCCATGGTTCAAATGGCTCTAAGCACTATGGGACTTAACCTCTGAGGTCATTCAGTCCCCTAGACTTAGAACTACTTAAACCTACTAACCTCAGGACATCACACACACCCATGCCAGAGGCAGAATTCGAAACTGCGACCGTTGTAGCAGCGCGGTTCCCGACCGAAGCGCCTAGAACCGCTCGGTCACAATGGCCGGCTAACCTTCCATAAAACGAGGAAGTGCAGAATGGGTCTTTGACGATTCACGAGACCGAAGAATGTACAAATGAGACTTGCGAGTTGGACAACATCCGAAATGAGGACTTTTCTGACAGGTGGACATGGTTGTATGAACGTTCTGTAAGATGTACTCAAGTGGGAGGAGACTATGTAGTGACCGGAAGCATTAAAACTACCATCTTAACTTTTCTCTATTTTTTATTAACGCAGTTTTAGCTTTGCATAAAACACTTAAGATAAATGCTAAGACGCTTCCGTTCAATACTTACATGCCGAATACTTTACCCAGTCAAAACTTGTGCACCGTCACTTATGATCTCCCGGTCGACTCTCATCTTCTTTCCGTCCTTTCATACTTCCTCCTTCTTTCATTATACGAAGCTTCGAAAGATCCTTTCTGTTTTTCAAGCTATTGGGCATCTTTAACCTTGATTTCCTTTTGTAACCTCTTGTTGTTAAACTGTTTTCAGAAGAGATCACGACACATCTTGGAAAGGACATTATCTGATCAAAAGGATTGCTACACCTATTAGTGTACATTAACATGGGTAAGCCCACCCTTCGCGCTCATGATGGCTTAAATTCTGTTGCTGATACTTTCAGTGAAGGATATGAATGTCTGTGGAGAAATGGCAGCTGATTCTTGTGCATGAGCAGAAACCGGAGAAGCTAGTGATATAGTACAACGGGGTCTGGAGTAATCGACATCCTAACCCATCACAGAGTGGTTCCTTTGGGGAACTCGGGGCACGTCAGGTCATTTCAGTTTTTTTTCTCTCTCTACAACCCATTACCTCACAAATACTGCTTTATGACAAAGTGCCATATCACGCAGACACAAGCATCGTCTCCAAACTGTTCCTCTGCTGTACGCAGCACGCAATATTTTAAAGTGTTCAAAAATGTTCAAATGTGTGTGAAATCTTATGGGACTTAACTGCTAAAGTCATCAGTCCCTAAGCTTACACACTACTTAACCTAAATTATCCTAAGGACAAACACACACATTTATGCCCGAAGGAGGACTCGAACCTGCGCGCCGGTTCTAGACGCTTCAGTCTGGAACCGCGCGACTGCTACGGTTGCAGATTCGAACCTGCCTCGGGCATGGACGTGTGTGATGTCCTTAGGTTAGTTAGGTTTAAGTAGTTTTAAGTTCTATGGGACTGATGACCTCAGATGTTAAGTCCCATAGTGTTCAGGGCCATTCGAACCATTTTGTCACAACTATTGAGGAACCAGACATCGTGCGAAACTAAACCTGTAATTCACGCTCGTATCTTACACAGGACGGCATGATTTCTGATACCGTAAATGCATTGTATTGTAAACGACTGATGTAGATGCTCTGTGATTCATACTTACATGCTTCAACACCAGTGGGACAAATTAGTGACATAAATGAAGTTGCCATACTTACGTTGTCTTGGGCAGAAAAAGGCCAACATGCAATCCACTCGTGCAGTGGGAATATTGATGAGACTGAATGTCACGTTGTCACTCGTCAAGAAGAACATCTGCACGTCTGGGAGGTCACGGAAGATATTGATTTCAGTAACAAATAGACTTTCCTGACATATTCAATTTAAGACCCATTGATGCCCCAACTTGTAGCATGTCATCACCAAACGAGGTCTATGGATAGAAGTATAGTTGCCCCTAAAATGAAAAGATGCAACAGCGGTAACTGCAAACAACAAAACTAATCGTCGAAGGATTTCTTCCTTTTCCTTCGAGGCATCAAAGAAGCATTTGTGCTGTACGAATGGAAGATATCGCGACGATATATACTGATAAAATTTTCTCGTGTATTCGACGAAATATCTATTCTTAAATGGGCTTCTTGGATAACATCATAACACAAGCGATCGAGACAAAAAATTCTGAAAACAATCTCAATAATGGCGGTGGTTGGCAGTTTAGCGCAGCTTGGGATCCGGTCATCGAGAGGATGAAGCAGCAGCGGTTATTCTGAAATGAAAGCATTACCTTGTATGGCACTAGACTGGACACCAGTGACAAGCCACAGGCAGCAGTACCGCTATACAGGGGTAAGGGCAGCAGCAGCAAACCACACGACCGTTCGGCCACCACTTGACAAAGACCGGGGAGCAGTCGGTCGAAAGCTCATGTATATTAAACCACATGACACGGCTAGAAAGCCAACAGAATTTTATGAGTATTCATGCTGTCACCGAGGTCAGTATATATACTGAAACTGATTGATGTCCAGTTCATCACCTGACCTCTTAGCCACAAACAATCCAGAGCTAATAGAGAGCATCATGACTGATACAGGGATTAGTGATCACAAGGTCTTTGTAGCTAGGCTCAATACCGTTTCTTCCAAATCCACCAGAAACAAACCCAAAATAATTTTATTTAAAAAAGCGGATAGAGTGTCACTATAAGCCTTTCTAAGAGACAATCTCCATTCCTTCCGAACTGACTATGCAAATGTAGACGAGATGTGGCTCAAATTCAAAGATATAGTAGCAACCGTAATTGAGAGGTTCATACCTCATAAATTGGTAAGAGATGGAACTGATCCCCCATGGTACACAAAACAGGTCCGAACGCTGTTGCAGAGGTAACGGAAAAAGCATGCGAAGTTCAGAAGAACGCGAAATCCCAAAGACTGGCTAAAATTTTCAGTCGCGCGAAATTTGGCACGGACTTCAATGCGAGATGCCTTTAATAGGTTCCACAACGAAACATTGTCTCGAAATTTGGTAGAAAATCCGAAGAAATTCTGTTCGTATGTAAAGTACGTAAGCGGCAAGACGCAGTCAATACCTTCGCTGCGCAGTGCCGATGATACTGTTACCGACGAATGTGCCGCTAAAGCGGAGTTATTGAACGAAGTTTACCGAAATTCCGTCACCAGGGAAGACGAATGGAATATTCCAGAATCTGAAACACGAACAGCTGCTAGCATGAGTTTCTTAAAAGTAGATACTCAAATCGCTTGATATGGGCAAGTCTTCAGGTCCAGATTGTATACCGATTAGGTTCCTTTCAGATTACGCTGATACAATAGCTCCATACTTAGCAATCACATACAACATCTCGCTCACCGATAGATCTGTACCTACAGATTGGAAAATTGCGCAGGTCGCACCAATGTTTAAGAAGGGTAGTAGGAGTAATTCATCGAACTACAGACCTATATCATTGACGTCGGTTTGCAGTAGGGTTTTCGAGCATATACTGTTGCGTTTCTTTGGCAGGACACTTAGAAGATGCAACAAGTCCACTAAAGAGACAGCTTATACTACACTCGTTCGTCCTCTGTTAGAATATTGCTGCGCAGTGTGGGATACTTAGCAGGTGGGATTGACGGAAGATATCGAAAGGGTGCAAAAAAGGGCAGCTCGTTTTGTATTATCACGTAATAGGGAAGAGAGTGTGGCAGATATGGTGTGCGAATTGGGATGGAGGTCATTAAAGCAAAGACGTTGTTCGTCGCGGCGAGATCTATTTACGAAATTTCAGTCACCAACTTTCTCTTCCGAATGCGAAAATATTTTGTTGAACCCAACCTACATAGGTAGGAATGATCATCAAAATAAAATAAGAGAACTCAGACTCGAACAGAAAGATTGAGGTGTTCGTTTTTCCCGCGCGCTGTTCGGGAGTGGAATGGTAGAGAGATTGTGGTTCGATCAACCCTCTGCCAACCACTTAAAAGTGACTTGCAGAGTAATCATGTAGATGTAGATGTAGATGTAGATCAGTCTGCCTCAACAATATTATAGGTGAGTGCAGTCGGGGTGGGGAAGAAATCACGTAACTGTTATAAATCACGAATGACTGAAAAGTCACACTTTTCGTAATAACAAATTATCAGTATCAGGCTGTGGTTTCAGTCGCAACTAGACTGCGTGCCATCTTTTTTACGGGATTCATACTACCATGGAAATCACGAGTTATTTAGATAGTTCTAAAGAACAGTTTAAGTCACAGGTAAGAACGAAGTGTAGCATTACAACATCCAATCCCTTGTTTTTCCTGTTGACGCTCGCCCTTACTTCCTTACACACTGAAGCGCCTAAGAGACTGGTACAGGCTGCGGTCGGCAGCGCCTATATAAGATAATAAGCGTGCGGCGCAGTTGGTAGATCGATTACTACTGCTACAATGGCTGGTTATCAAGATTTAAGTGAGTTAGAACGTGGTGTTATAGTCGGCGCACAAGGGATGGAACACAGCATCTCCGAGGTAGCGATGAAATGGGGACTTTCCCTTACCAACATTTCACGAGTGTGTATAAATCTCTGACGTCGTCCAGATGAGATCTCCCAGGAATGGTACGGAAACATTCTCCAAGCCATAACACTCTCTCCTCTGGCCTGGACCCTTCCAACGATTGTAGTACGTTTCACGCCAATGTCCATCTGTCCGATGGAGTATAAAACATGATTCATCTTGAAAGGTCACGTGTTGCCAAACCGTAGACGTCCTTCTACGGTTGTTGTTGTTGTGGTCTTCAGTCCTGAGACTGGTCTGATGCAGCTCTCCGTGCTACTCTATCCTGTGCAAGCTCCTTCATCTCCCAGTACCTACTGCAACCTACATCCTTCTGAATCTACTTGGTGTATTCATCTCTTGGTCTCCTTCTACGATTTTTATCCTCTACGCTGCCCTCCAATACTAAACTGGTGAACCCTTGATGCCTCAGAACATGTCCTACCAACCGATCCCTTCTTCTAGTCAAGTTGTGCCACAAACTCCTCTTCTCCCCAATCTTATTCAACACCTCCTCATCAGTTATGTGATCTACCCATCTAATCTTCAGCATTCTTCTGTAGCACCACATTTCGGAAGCTTATATTCTCTTCTTGAGTAAACTATTTATCGTCCATGTTTCACTTCCATACATGGCTACACTCCATACAAATACTTTCAGAAACGACTTCCTAACACTTAAATCAATACTCGATGTTAACAAATTTATCTTCTTCAGAAACGCTTTTCTTCCCATTGCCAGTCTACATTTTATATCCTCTCTACTTCGACCATCATCAGTTATTTTGCTCCCCACATAGTAAATCTCCTTTCCTACTTTAAGTGTCTCATTTCCTAATCCAACACCCTCAACATCACCCGACTTAATTCGACTACATTCCATTATCCTCGTTTTGCTTTTGTTGATGTTCACCTTATATCCTCCCTTCAAGACACCATCCATTCCGTTCAACTGCTTTTCCAAGCCGTTTACTGTCTCTGACAGAATTACAATGTCATCGGCAAACCTCAAAGCTTTTATTTCTTCTCCGTGGATTTTAATACCTACTCCGAATTTTTCTGTTGTTTCCTTCATTGCTTACTCAATATACAGATTGAATAACATCTGGGAGAGGCTACAACCCTGTCTCACTCCCTTTCAACCACTGCTTCCCTTTCATGCCCCTCAACTCTTATAATTGCCATTTGGTTTCTATACAAATTGTAAATAGCCTTTCGCTCCCTATATTTTACCCCTGAAACTTTCAGAATTTGAAAGAGAGTATTCCAGTCAACATTGTCAAAAGCTTTCTCTAAGTCTACATATGCTAGAAACGTAGGTGTCCCTTTCCTTAATCTAGCTTCTAAGATAAGCCGTAGGGTCAGTAGTGCCTCAAGTGTTCCAATATTTCTACGGAATCCAAACTCATCTTCCCCAAGGTCGGCTTCTAGTAGTTTTTCCATACGCCTCTAAGGAATTCGCGTTAGTATTTTGCAGCTGTGACTTATTAAACTGATAGTTCGGTAATTTTCAGATCTGTCAACACCTGCTTTCTTTGGAACTGGGATTATTATATTCTTTTTGAAGTCTGAGGGTATTTCACCTGTCTCATACATCTTGCTCACCAGATGGTAGAGTTTTGTCTGAACTGGCTCTCCCAAGGACGTCAGTAGTTCTAATGGAATGTTGTCTACTCCCGGGGCCTTGTTTCGACTCAGGTCTTTCAGTGCTCTGTCGAACTATTCACGCAGTATCGTATCTCCCATTTCATCTTCATCTACATCCTCTCCTATTTCCATAGTATTGTCCTCAAACACATCGCCTTTGTGTGGACCCTCTATATACTCCTTCCACCTTTCTGCTTTCCCTTCTTTGCTTAGAACTGGGTTTCCATCTGAGCTCTTGATGTTCATACAAGTGGTTCTCTTTTCTCCAAAGGTCTCTTTAATTTTCCTGTAGGCAGTATCTATCTTAACCCTAGTGAGATAAGCCTCTACATCCTTACATTTATCCTCTAGCCATCCCTGCTTAGCCATTTTGCACTTCCTGTCGATGTCATTTTTGAGACGTTTGTATTCCTTTTTGCCTGCTTCATTTACTGCATTTTTATATTTTCTCCTTTCATCAATTAAATTCAATATTTCTTCTGTTACCCAAGGATTTCTACTAGCCCTAGTCTTTTTACCTACTTGATCCTCTGCTGCCTTCACTACTTCATCTCTCAAAGCTACCCATTCTTCTTCTACTGTATTTCTTTCTTCCATTCCTGCCATTTGTTTCCTTACGCTCTCCCTGAAACTCTGTACAACCTCTGGTTTAGTCAGTTTATCCAGGTCCCATCTCCTTAAATTCTGACCTTTTTGCCGTTTCTTCAGATTTAATCTACAGTTCATAACCAATAGATTGTGGTCAGAGTCAACATCTGACCCTGGAAATGTCTTACAATTTAAAACGTGGTTCCTAAATCTCTGTCTTACCATTATATAATCTATCTGATACCTTTTAGTATCTCCAGGGTTCTTCTATGTATACAACCTTCTTTCATGATTCTTGAACCAAGTGTTAGCTATGATTGAGTTATGCTCTGCACAAAATTCTACCAGGCGGCTTCCTCTTTCATTTCTTACCTCCAATCCATATTCACCTACTACGTTTCCTTGTCTCCCTTTTCCTACTACCGAATTCCAGTCACCCATGACTATTTAATTTCGTCTCCCTTCACTATCTGAATAATTTCTTTTATTTCATCATACATTTCTTCAATTTCTTCGTCATCTGCAGCGCTAATTGGCATATAAACTTGTACTACTGTAGTAGGCGTTGGTTTCATGTCTATCTTGGCCACAATAATGCGTTCACTATGCTGTTTGTAGTAGCTTACCCGCGTTCCTATTTTCCTATTCATTATTAAACCTACTCCTGCATTACCCCTATTTGACTGTATTCGCCTGACCAAAAGTCTTGTTCTTCCTGCCCCCGAACTTCACTAGTTGCCACTATATCTAACTTCAACCTATCCATTTCCCTTTCTAAATTTTCTCACCTACCTGTCCGATTAAGGGATCTGACATTCCACGCTCCGACCCGTAGAACGCCAGTTTTCTTTCTCCTGATGACGACGTCCTCTTGAGTAGTCCCCGTCCGGAGATCCGAATGGGGGACTATTTCACCTCCGGAATATTTTACCCAAGAGGACGCCATCATCATTAACCAGTAAAGCTGCATGCCCTCGGGAAACATTACGGCTACAGTTTCCCCTTGCTTTCAACCGTTCGCAGTACCAGCACAGCAAGGCCACTTTGGTTGGTGTTACGAGAGCAGATGAGTCAATCATGCATACTGTTGCCCCTGCAGCTGCCTGGCCTCTCTACAGACACCCCTCCGTTGTGGCTGCACGGTCGTACACTCCTACGCAGCCGTCGTTCACTACTGTCATCTACGTACGGCCCGTTGTCAGTTTTGGAGAGCTTCAGTTTACCATGCATGGTATACTTTAACTACGGTGGCATGCAACCAATTTACACACTTAACTGTTTTTAAATGCTTCCAATCTTGGTGCGAAAGCCAATAGCAGTGCCCTTTTGGACGACAGATAAATCACTCCGTTTCCGCATTACAACGACTGCACTGTTTTCCGCGTGCTCCCGACACGTTTTGTATATACCCTCACTACCATTGCTGCCACATGCTGTCTGTGAGTGGTTATTGCATGTTGAACGCGAACGTAGGAGCTGGTCACATTAATGTGACTGAACCAAGTTTCACCCCTTATAAATCACTGAGAACTTCAATGACACAATATTGGAATACATAGAATGCACGTTCGTGTTATTGGTTACGGCTCTTTTAAGCTACCAGTTCTTCAAGTGTTGTGTATAATATTGCCCACTCACTCTACTAGATGTGCATGTATACGTAGGGTAGCCACAAATAAGAGTGGGGACTGTGTTTGGAAGATCACGAGTATTAGTAAATTTTTCTATTGTTGCTAATTACTAGCACTGGAATTCAGTATAAGGCTGTTAATATATCCGGCAAAGAAAGCCATTAAGTGGGGGAGGTCTTTACACCTGCAATAAGCAGTCTAACTTAAGCTCACTCATAAACTTAGATACCGAGCTTTCTTCAGACGAAGACAGTTTAAAGGAGTGGTACCTTCTATAGCTCTGCATCAAGGATATTTTGAATTACCTCTATATCGAGTGACTGCAAATGTAGTCCAGACACCCGTGAACGTGACAAAGCGGTTAGAATCCGTATTCTAAACAGGAACCACTGTGTTGCAATTTATATTATTATTATCCACAATACATACTTCCACACTTGTTGCATGACCACAAAATTTAAAGCCAAAGAAAGAACAAATATAAACCATACTTACTACTCACTGCTTTTTGGGATGAAATTTTCACTGTGCACAAGCGCGCCCACTTCTGTTGTAACTCTTGTTAATTATGTAGCAAGTGAGGAAGAATAGTTGCAAATATTGATAATATCATCTCACGTAACTTTTTATCAGTTGGGTTACTGAAAAAGTAATCGCTTTTACAGGCGAGAACGTGTCACTTCCCTTGCATTGACCCAGCTCACCTGGCTAGATATACCAGAAGGCAGATATAGTTGTCAATGCCTCTTAATTGTTACATTTGACTAATTACAGTGTAATGGCTACGGAGATACATAACAGCGGGGATGTTTTAACGCCGGTGGAGTGTGGAGGGATACAGCTTGTGAGTTCTTAAAATTTGATTTAAGCCTGTGACAAATTACAACTAAAAATAGCAGTTACCGAAAAGTAATATTAATAGAAATCGCTGTTATCAGAAAATAACAGTTTAGCTCATCCCCAGAGTGCCGTATGGTGTACTCATCAGACACCGGCATGAAAGAGCTTGCAGCTATTTCCACTGTCTCGCGGGCACCATCAGTGTAAGATTCCAGGAGCCACACAAACAAATACAGTAACACATACACTAAGCTTTCTTAGAATTAAAACCAAAAAACTTGTGACACAGCTTTCCGGAGGTTCAGTTGGCTGCAAGGCAAATGTAGGAAATATAATCCAAAAGGAAAACATTCGTAACTGGGCTGGCCGCTGTGTCCGAGCGGTTCTAGGCGCTTCAGTTCGGAACCGCACTGCTGCTACGGTCGCAGTTTCGAATCCTGCCTGGGGCATGGATGTGTGTGATGTCGTTAGGATACTTAGGTTTAAATAGTTCTAAGTCTAGGAGACTGGTGACCTCAGATTTTAAGTCCCAAAGTGCTTAGAACTATTTGAACCATTTGATTTGAATTTCCAACTGGGACACCCTCTGCCCCACTAGCAAATCTCCTGGCATTTGGACTTCCTCTACAGTGGATAAGTACTCGAACAGCTCACTCTACCTTTAGGGGTGCAAAATAAAAGTTATACAAGCAAAAAATCTTGCAGTCAGTGGTGTGTTTATCGTGAATGCCATCGTTACCTTCTTTCCTCGCTCGTATATCGGCTCATTACTACGTATTTGTTTACACTTGGACTGCCCTTTGGCTATTTACGCCCGACTGGTCTTAGAACTTGTATAACGGGAAGTTCTTGATATGAATGCTCCTACACCAGATTCCTCTTTACCCACAAGGCTTGTCATTCCTTGTGACTATCACCGCTACTCTGGAACTTCCACAATTGGGCTTTAATAATCTTGAGTACGTACAAACACGATAGTCCATGGACAAATGTGTTGTTGCTACTTTTTTCAAGACTCTTTGTAGCTGTATTCCATTATCTCGTGTATTGTGACAGGTTATGAGCAGTAGTTATTTATCAGGATTTGGAGGAATTACTTGCTCTATATGGATCAGGTTCTAACTAAATTTTAACTTTGATACTGACGGCGAATAAAAAGCAAATAAATAAAATAAAACTTTTATTACTGTAAAAATAGGCTGGTTTAGATTGCTTGATGTTTTTTGGGAGCATTTAGAGTACACGAGATCAAGTTGCAAATTTCAGGTTAGTATTCACAAAATTTGGTCTTCGGTCTGTTAGTACATGTTGCACAACAACGTAAGTCCAGTTTCAGTTCTGCTGGACAGTTTTGTTTAAAATTGGCTGTCTTGTACGCCTTTCGTTCAAACGAATGCATGGATGAATTTGATAACCGTGCCGCCACAAAATTCTGTGTTTCGGACGATTTATCGCAATTTAACTAAAGGTGTTGACGGTTTGTAACGCATGGCATCTACTAAATAGCCGCCAACAGTTAAGAAATAGGTGGCTGAATTTAAACCAGCAGTACTTCTCTGCTAGAAACACACTTTTACTCCCACTTACTTACATACGCAAAGAAATTTGTATCTGGAACACATTTTGCACTAATTAAGTGGTTTTGGCCTCTGTAGAGATTTATTTTGAAGATTTTTCGGAATAATGTTTCAGGGCTGGATAAACGTCAGACGAGCAGCACTGACATAAAAATTGCATTTCAGAAGTAAATGCAATTTCCGTAAAAGAAACGAAGTAAGAGCCGAGAAATTTTCAACTTGGTCTTGTTACGTTAGACCAAGTAATGATTTAGACGTGTATTTTACCTTTTATTATTTATGTTTATTCCTCTGTGACTAACCCGTCCTCCGGTTTAAAAGCACATTTGACTTTTGTGAGGCCTCCAGTATCTTACTAAACAGTCTTTTAATGAATCTACAGTCGTGCTCAAAAGTATCTGAACGACCTGAATTATATTTCGCCTGATTCGCATACAATCCACATAACGCAGTTGTCTAGCAGGTCCTTTAATTGCTCCTTGGTACAGTCGTTTGAGTATTGAAAATGGCTCCAACAAGTCACCACTAGAAAACTCGGCTCTGTATCGCAATAATTCAAGGTGTAAATCAATACCACGATACTATAAATATCAGGGAACACCTTATCACAGATAAGACTGTCCTTAAGGCTTTTAAGCTCGCATTTATTGCAATAAATGACATACCTGAAAAGTTACCACTATCATTAATTATTCAGATAGGTAATGGACGTAGTAATTTCGTCGTATTCATGATTTCCTCTTCAAAGTAACAGACCGTACTTGTTGTTTAACACAAAATGGTATTAAAAATTTAAGTTATTCACGAGCAGCTAGTTGAGAATATGTATGAACTTCAAATGACACGACGAACCGTCTCGTTCTGCATTTGGATTCAAACCCAGGTCATGCAGATTGAGATTTCGTGACTACCGGAAACTAAGTCATTCCTGACTAGGCATACAGAGAGTGATATGCCTCGATTTTAGACAGTATCAGTTAGCAAATATCAACTTTAAATTACATAACGTAAACATTTTTAACGGACGCGAATTCCTACCCAGCATCTATTGTCCCTGTTAACGAACTAAGAGAGATGTTCAATATTGCTTCTTCATAAGTAACTTACTTGAAATGCTGTCATGTAAAGCTTTGTGCTGGACAGGCATTCGAACCCAGAACCTAATCGGATTGTTATCGAAGCACAATCAACTGTGACTTACCGTATTTTCTCGGCAGTAGCCAGATGTTTTAACTGAAATGACGAGACGAAACATTAATTTGTTCCTTCCCAGGACTCCAACCCGAAACCTATCGCTGTTATATATTAGAGAAAACGAACGTTAAATATGGGTTTGTTAGATCTGCAGCGACATGTGGGCTTGTTTGAACTAGAAATAATATGACGAAGAGTTCAGTGCTGGCTGGGAATTGAACCCCACACATATCGTTGTTGACACACACAAAGAGACGTCAGCTACAGAATTTTTCTCCACCAGCAGCTCGGAATAACATCTTTGAACTTAGCGTGATCTCTCAAATAGTTCTGTGTCTCACTGGGAGTCAAAAACGTCATATATCGTTAGTGTTGACAACGAATAAAAATACATTAAAAAATCAAAATTATTATCCATCAGCAGATAGGTATTCTCATGCTAGAGCTTGATAATACATAATGAAAACTTTAGTGCCGGGCCAGCATTCACCCGCAATATGTGGAGATGTTGAGGAATCTGCAGTTTTGAATAAACAACAAATTGTATTCGAGCTGTATTGTCATGAAGGGATCAAATTCAGCGTTAAGGGCGGTCTGAGTTGCATTCCAAGTTCAGAACCAATTTTATCGACATGCAGAAGCTCAAATAAAAGCTGGACTAAGGGTCCTGTGACCCTACATAGCGTTTGTTTCGTAACTATAAATAAATAACTAGTATAGGAAATGTTACTGGTGGCAGAGTTCGCACATTTCGCCACTCCTGACTTTATTGTGGTGCAACCTAACGACTACTTGGTAGAGAAGGAATATCGTGTTTAATGTGAATTTCGGACCGCAATGCCATTATACCTTCTTCACTTGGCGTAGCCAGAAGAAAATAGAATCTGTCTATGCCTATTAAAAATCATGGGCAGAAGTTGGAATCGAACCCAGGCCATCATCATAGGAACCCATCATCAATCCAAGTTTTTTTTTGTATACAAGTAAACAAAGTCCCTTCTTTTGGGGTTGTTGAAAGAAAATAGATCCGCTACATTCTTTCATCATTGTGCGGGAGCGACTTTTATAGGAGAGTCAGGCGTGCCTCAGCCTGCTGGCGTCTCATGTGTGCGTCAGCAACCTATTAGTGCTGCTACACGAGGGCAAAGGGTAAACGAAACAGCCACCTTGTTGGGGTAAAATGAATGAGAAACTAAATATATAATTTCATAAAGAAAAAAAAGGAATCCTGAGATTAAACAAAATATCGTTTGATCGTTCTTCAGCTCTGTCGGTAAGACAATGTTCGGTTCAAGAAATTTGCGTAATTTTCTTTGTATTTCTTTTGTCGTTCGAGCTTTTGATGTTCTGTCATCAGGTACATCCAATAATTTGCTTCACTCTTCGTCATAGCCGTTGAGATGTAATTGACTGTCAGTCTTTTGAGCCAGTTGGCTGACCTTTTAGTGTTAGGATATGGCACGTCACCAGGCAGAAGGACGTGTGTCGGTGTAATCGTGTTAGGTGACGTGCGGAGCACTTGTGCTAGTTTTTGCCTGAAGAGATTCCACACGTCTTTCACATCGTCACAGACGAAGCGATGTTCTTCAGTGTCGACGACATGGCAGCTGGAACAGTTTGGTGTGTGTGCCAGACGTATCGCGTGCAATTTAGAGTTGTTGGGGATTTTGCTATTGACTGCGAGGTAGCACGTCGATCGCACATTGGATGGTAGATGGGAGTCAGATATGTTTTTCCAGTTATCATGTCGAAACTTGTTTTCTATTCGATTGCGCATTTTTCCTTCCAGCTAGGTGTTGTAAACCTCCTTAACCTGATATATGTCCTTCTCCGGTATTCTATGGCGTAATAGCTGTATTCCACAAGAAAATGTTTATAGTGGTACAGCTCGTGGGAGATGTGATGCACATCGATTGGTGGATCTCTGCTAACTGGGATGATTTCACGTAAGAGATGAGCCACTAAGGTCCGCGGTGATCGTTGCCACTGTTTATAAGACTTGCTAACGAATAGAGCTTGCGCTTTAAGGTAGATGTCTGTCAGATGTAGCCCTCCATTGCGTGTCGGTAGCGTCCAGGTATCATATGAAACCTTAAATATCTTACCTCTGCTGACAAAATAACCAAGAGCTGCTTGCATTTCGTGTGCTATGGTTCGTGGTAGAGGCAGCACTCGAGCAAGATAGTTGACTTTGGAAGTTATATAGGTTTTGGCTAATTGCACTTTTTGTATTGCATTTAAATTACGCAAGCTGTGTTGTTTTATGCTTGCCCGTAATGTGGCAAGTAATTTTCTATAACTGAGAGCGGCCGTGCGGCGGATGTTACTCGTATATTCTATTCCAAGGCATTTTATTTTTTCCACAGTGTTGATACGTCCAGCTGCTCTGATTTTTATACCCCGGCCAAGATTCATAATACCAGATTTATTGCGGTTGTGTTTAGCTCCTGACGCCAGTTCGTAGGTCGCCACAACTTCAAGTACTGTGTCCACCTCGCTGTCGTCAGTCACAAGTACCCCTACATCGTCCGCGTAGGCTTGACGTATGATCTTCTGTCAGTGTATATGTAGTACACGGAGTTACCGAGTCAGGGATACTAAGAGAGGTTCAAGCGCAATCGTATAAAGCGTCATGGACATGGGGCAACCTTGTCTTACCGAACTCTGAATAGTGATCGGGTGACTGAGTTGTCCGTTGACACATATACTTGACGTGCTATTCGTCAGTATGTTTTTCACGGAGGCTATAATTTCCTGTGGGAAGTGCATGGATGTCATACACCGGAACAGGTACGAATGATTAACTTCATCAAAAGCTTTTTCAAAGTCAAGCGACATCAGAGCACAGCGAATGTTGCAGACTTTCGATATCGCTATAATGTCTCTGTAGTCGCACAAGGTCTGAAATATCGTTCTATCCTTTCCCACACTAGTCTGGTAAGCTCCTGTCACTGTACGAATGACTGAATTAAACCTTTGCATCATGATACTGGCAAAGATTTTATAATCACTATTGAGAAGTGTTAGGGGTCGAAGATTCTCCACGGTTTTGCCTCCTGGTGTTCTGGGGACTAAGACCACTGTACCTTCACAGAATTCCTTCGGAAGGTCAGTGTCGGCATTTAGTATTTCATTGCATACGAGTGTCAATTTAGCAATTATTTGTTCGCGAAAAGTTTGATAAAATTCAGCGGGTAGCCCATTGGTCCAGGTGATTTATTCTTTGGGCTCCTCGAGATGGCATCTTCGACGTCGTTGTCCGTTATTCTCGCTGCGAGCACATCAGCTTCTTCTGGGGTGAGTCGCTCGGTCGTCCTAGGAGTGAGAGCTTGCTGCGCTGTTTCATCTGTCTGTGTATTGGCCAGCAATTCACTAAAGTGTCCATGGATCGCGTCTCGTATTGCAGCTTGATCTGTCAAGAGTCTCCCGTCTGAAGTTTTGAGTTCCGTCAGAATTTTCCGTTTTTGTCTTTTGTTCTCTTGGAGGATGTGGTACATCGATGTTGTTTCTTCTCGTGTACCGTTTTGCAAACGCGTTCGTATTTTACAGCCTTCGAGATAGTGTCTCTGCAGGGTGAGCAATTTTGCTTTTATTCAGTTGATTTGCCCATAATTTGTTATGACTAGCATCCCGAACGCACAAGTCTCTCAGACAGCTGAAGTAAAAGTCTAATGTTCGCTTCCGCCAGGCGACTTTTTCACGGGAGTAAGTTTTCATTGTCTTTATTATTGCGGGTTTCGCGCAGTTTAACCACCAATTCAGCGCCGTACCGTACAAGTGGAACTACCTTTCACATTCTGCTCAAGTGGTGTGGCAGGCGACGTGACATCCAGGATCCGAAAGATGAGCAACTTTTAGGTTCCACTGACCTCTCGCCCTTTAAGTTCCTTGTTTCTCTAAATTTATCGTACCTATGTACGCGAGATGATCAGAGAAAATAGTGGGCCATAGCTCGGACTGTAAAACGTGTCTCCTTAAATCGGATGTTGCGTAAATCCTGTCGATACGACTGGCAGAATGGCTGGTGATATAGGTGAAACCTAGCTTATCACCGTGTTTTACTTCCCAAGTATCAAACAGATGGAAGTCCCTGACGATGTTCTCTAGCTCCAGAGATTTGTTAAAATTTGGCGTCTGATCTTTGGGACTCAGCACGCAATTAAAGTCACCCGCAAATATGATTTGTTCAAATCGCACAGCGAAAAGGGGGGCGATGTCCTCCTCGACAAATTCGGCCCTGCGGCGCTTGTTTCCGGTTCCTGACAGGGCATGTATGTTGATAAACCTGGTGTTGTTTATCGTGACAGCGAGACCTCCACTGTTCGGCAGTTTCGCCACGTCTGTAAGTAGTATCCCCTCTTTAGTCATAATCGCTGTAATCTAAGACACTGAGCCAGAAAATTCAATTTTTTGGCTAAAGAAATGCTGTTCTTCACATAAGTGACAACTTTTATTATCTTTCACGATGCATTATGAGGCTGAGCGACCAACAACATGATTAGAGTGGCGTGTTGTTAGCAGTGTTTCTGTAGCCCCTTGGTACCGCCCATGTCTCGTGCCGCAACGGCTGAATAAGTCGTCAGTTCTAACTGTGGTAGGGACCAGTGTGTGCAGGCTTTTTTTCTGATTTATTTTATGAGGCTGCGAATTTCCAGAAAAATTCTGTAACGAAATTAGGAGTAAACTTTTACACATCAAATTCTCTTGGTAGCCCGACACAGTAAGTTGTATTGCGATATATTGATAATTTTTACTTATGGACCGTCTGCAGCAACTGAATAAAACACAATTTTAGTCTCATACGCGTTTCGCCTTTATTTTCTGCAAGCCATCATTGTATTGTATACGTGTGTGTAAACAGCTAGCAGCTGCTAAGAAAAACTGATCCGTAACATTTAATTTTACTCAGTTAACAATCCAATTGTGTGTTGGGCTCGAACTCCGTCACAGAACTTCACATCATGCACTTCATCTTTAAATGAATACACACTTTGTTACTTCTGAATGGAGATATATTAGACATCTTTCGTGGTTAGTTAAGAAATATTCATAATTTCATTTCAAACCCTATCACGTGCACACCGACCTGCTAGTGAAAATTAACGTATATTTTCAATGTCTGTTCATGTGTTGCTAACAATTTCTGGTCAAACACGCACACATCTTACTGTTGGTGAGTAAGCAATTGATACTTAAGCTACATTCGTGAACGATAAAGAGGAACGATAGGAGTACGGTTCGATTGTCACTCAGGCACAAAAATTTGTATCCCTGTTTTAGATTCAAACATCTAGCAGCTGGTAAGAAAAACCGATACGTAACATTTGGTTTTACTTAGTTAACAATCCGATTACGTGTTGGGTTCGTAACTCCGTCACAGAACTTCACATCATGCTCTTAATCTTTAACCCTCCGGCAGTCGCGCATGTATCTGTGAGATACATGACCTACGTTTTCTCTAATTTTACCGCAATGAACAGTGGTAACAATTTTCCTGGCCCACGACATCTTGTGTCATACCTTTCTCTTTGCTTCACAGGAAATTCAGTCTTATCCCGATACTGACAAGGTCATAAATGAGTGAGGTGTGGGAACGTGTACTGCCTGTATCTCTCAGATACAGCGCGCCTTCTCGGGTAACGCTTTGTCGCCGCTAATGACTGCAGCTGTTGCTTTGTTTGCAGCGTACGCAAGTCGGCAGTTGCGTTGTTGTCTTCTAAATGAAGCAACGTTTCGTTGTAGCTACGTGTACTCTCTTTCAAAATGAGTAAGCGATATGATCTAGAAACTCCTAAGGATTTGGAAGAAGTACATCGCCTTCTTCTCGACGACTAGGTATCCATTGAAGATGGAGATGATCATGCAGAAACTGATTCAGAAACCGAAGATATACTCGAAACACGATCTGTAGACTCAGACACAGATCAAGAATTTGATGAAGAGGAAAATAATGAAGAGCAGGAAACTGATGAATATTACTATTTTGGTGAGTAGAAAAGACAATAAACATGCTTTCAGATGTAATAATAACAATATCTAATAATGGTGTAATGTACTTGTTTTTTTACTTTAGGTAAGGATGGAACTAAATGGAGGAAAGTGCCTTGGAAAGCAACACAGACGCGGTCTCATAATATACTAACAAAACTGCCTGGGGTAGCTGGAGACGCAAAGAAAATGGTAACTGAAGTTGACTGCTGGAGCCTATTTATCAGTAATGATATCCTAGATCTAATTGTGGTCAACACTAACAGGCGTATAGCTGATCTAAAAGGAAACTTTGCTCGCGAGAGTGACTGAAAGGACACAGACGCAATCGAAATAAAAGCCTTTCTTGGCTTGTTATACCTTGCTGGTGTGTTCCGTGGTGGGCGACAGAATGTTCACGACTTCTGGACAGCAGATGACCTTGGTCTGAATATTTTTAGAATGACCATGTCTGAAAAACGTTTCCTGTTCCTAATAAGATGTGTTCCTTTTGATGATGGAGCCACAAGACAAGAACGGCGCAAGACAGACAAATTAGCAGCCTTGAGGGAAATGTTCACCATGTGTTTGACACATTACTCCCTCGGGAAGAACGTCACAGTTGATGAGCAGCTACCAGCATTTCGATGCCGGTGTGGATTTCGCCAGTTCATACCATCCAAACCATTTACATATGGCATCAAAATTTTCTGCGTATGTGATGCCAAGAATTATTATACTTAAAACATGGAAATATATTGTGGATTACAACCAGAAGGACCCTTTCAGAATAACAACTCCGACAAAGAAGTAGTTCTAAGACTTTCCGAATCAATATATGGGACGGGTAGAAACATACAGCAGATAACTGATTCGCTAGTATGGAGTGAGTAAGAGGACTGCATAAAAGGAGACTGTCGTTTGTAGGCAGAATTAGAAAAAACAAGAAAGAACTGCCATCGAATTTTGTAGCACCAAAAAGTAGACAGCAATATGATAGCGTATTTGGCTACAGCAAGAATGAAACCCTTGTGTGGTATGTCCCGAAAAAGGGAAAAACTGTAGTCCTCCTTTCGAGTATGCATATATCGTCAAGTGAAGTTTCGGAAGGTTTAGAGAAAAAACCAGCAATTATTTTACACTACAATGACACCAAATCTGGACTTGATGTAGTTGACAAACTCTGTGCAACCTACAGTGTAGCTAGGTCAACAAGAATATGGCTTATGGTGATTTTTTCCACCTATTGAACATTGCAGGCATCAACTCAAGAGTAAATTTCTTGGGCAACAAGAATAAATACTCAAATTGGCGCGAGTACCTCAAACCTTTAGCTCTGACTCTACTGCAAGATCATCTCAAAAGAAGAGCTCTTATTATGACTCTACCTGATGACATAAAGTCAATGCTAGTAAAGTACAAACCTAAAGGAAACGAGCAAGAAAACGCTGAACAATCCTTGGAATCAGAAAACAAGAAAAGAAAAAGGTGCCAGTCATGCTACAGGGAGACAAAAAAGACTTGTCTCAGCAAGTGCACATGTGAAAAATGCGGTACACAGCTTTGTTTGCAAAAGAAAGCAAAAATAATTTGTGAACAATGTCTTTCTGTAGAGGGAAATCAGTAAAAAGAGACATGCTTTGATTAGTTCAATAATTTATTTGTATCTATAATAAAATCAGTTTTTAAAAGAATTTCATGTACTTCTCCATTACAAAATGTCAAATACACTCCTAGAAATGGAAAAAAGAACACATTGACACCGGTGTGTCAGACCCACCAAACTTGCTCCGGACACTGCGAGAGGGCTGTACAAGCAATGATCACATGCACGGCACAGCGGACACACCAGGAACCGCGGTGTTGGCCGTCGAATGGCGCTAGCTGCGCAGCATTTGTGCACCGCCGCCGTCAGTGTCAGCCAGTTTGCCGTGGCATATGGAGCTCCATCGCAGTCTTTAACTCTGGTAGCATGCCGCGACAGCGTGGACGTGAACCGTATGTGCAGTTGACGGACTTTGAGCGAGGGCGTATAGTGGGCATGCGGGAGGCAGGATGGACGTACCGCCGAATTGCTCAACACGTGGGGCGTGAGGTCTCCACAGTACATCGATGTTGTCGCCAGTGGTCGGCGGAAGGTGCACGTGCCCGTCGACATGGGACCGGACCGCAGCGACGCACGGATGCACGCCAAGATCGTAGGATCCTACGCAGTGCCGTAGGGGACCGCACCGCCACTTGCCAGCAAATTAGGGACACTGTTGCTCCTGGGGTATCGGCGAGGACCATTCGCAACCGTCTCCATGAAGCTGGGCTACGGTCCCGCACACCGTTAGGCCGTCTTCCGCTCACGCCCCAACATCGTGCAGCCCGCCTCCAGTGGTATCGCGACAGGCGTGAATGGAGGGACGAATGGAGACGTGTCTTCTTCAGTGATGAGAGTCGCTTCTGCCTTGGTGCCAATGATGGTCGTATGCGTGTTTGGCGCCGTGCAGGTGAGCGCCACAATCAGGACTGCATGCGACCGAGGCACACAGGGCCAACACCCGGCATCATGGTGTGGGGAGCGATCTCCTACACTGGCCGTACACCTCTGGACTACATCCAGCATCTCTACGATCGTCTCCATGGGAGAATAGCAGCCTGCATTGCTGCGAAAGGTGGATATACACTGTACTAGTGCCGACATTGTGCATGCTCTGTTGCCTGTGTCTATGTGCCTGTGGTTCTGTCAGTGTGATCATGTGATGTATCTGACCCCAGGAATGTGTCAATAAAGTTTCCCCTTCATGGGACAATGAATTCACGGTGTTCTTATTTCAATTTCCAGGAGTGTATTTCTGTTAATTTGAAAGTGTAATGAGCCTGATGTTCACTTCTATATTTGTAAAATCTGTAACAATAAAGGTAACTGCTATTTAAAACAAAAACAAAAGAAAAAGAACCTGTAAACAAACAAAAAACCACAAAATCGTCGCATGTATCCACGAGATACATCGCGACTAGTGGCGTCATGAAAGTTGACGTGCCTGCTGGAGGGTTAAATGCATACACACTTTGTTACTTCTGAATGGAGGTATATCAGACATCTTTCGCGGTTACTTAACAGGGATGAAAGGGTCTTGATAGGAGTCCCGATTTATTACAAAAACTGTCGTCTTTTATTTCCAATTTTAGTTTTGGTTACTGATATTGGCGAAAATTTCAGTAATTCATGACTCTTCACGCCTAGTCAGCAACATAATTGATTAGATTAAATTGGATTAATACTTGTTGAATAAATCATGAATACGACAGTTCGTAATGATGTGGAACGTGTTATTTTTATGAAAGATTTCTTTCCATACCGGTATTCAATTTCATTTACAACAATTTTTTACCCTCTCTCTCATTCTTCTTTATCTTTATTTCTCTCTCTCTCTCTCTCTCTCTCTCTCTCTCTCTCTCTCTCTCTCTCTCTCTCTCACACACACACACACACACACACATACACACATTCTTTTTTTATTTGTTGGTGTGCTCGACTATCGGCGAGGCACAAAATTGTCCATGAATGAGTTACTTAGGTTTGAGTACAGCTATGAAACAAATATAAAAACAACTATGTGAGTTACTGATTTGTGATGCTTAGTTTGCAGTCACTTCTGAGTATAATTAGTAACTACGCTCCAGTCCCTGCACCTGGTTACATAAATGCGAATCAGACGCATTACGTATTCCAGGCCGTCGCAGCCGCGTCTTTGAAAGGCCAGCTGTGGTCACTTCCCAGCCCGCTGTACGATCACATCGGTTCGTCTTCTTCCTGCTGGTAATGTAACTGAGATTTGGCAGCAACGCAAGGAATGTTTGGCAACTCTGTGATCGACGAGTTACTTCCTGGTGTGCACGGAATTAAGCCTAAAAGTTCACTTGATTTTGCCTGTCATTTCCATTGAATGTTTTGAGATAATATCGCTTCAGGTGTAACAAAAGATTGTAAATTTACGCTTTTCAGCCCAGGAAAGTCGTTGCATGTGTAAGTCGCAACTAAACTCGTCCTTTACATAGCGGTTTACGAGTTCTAGGTACTATTGGCCTCGTAAAAGAATGGGCAACACATACCTCTTCGCTAGCTCTGTGGTGACGTGCTGACCTCTGAAAAAGCGTCTGTTATGGTTAGCGGTTACAGTCTCGCTTACAATGCTGCACAACAGGTAACGCCTCGTTCCGCTGCTGATAAGCAAATTTTGGGTCTCTAGGAATACATAACTTTATTAAGAATGCCACATTTACATACCTGTTGAATATGACACAGCATACCAATTAAACACAGACCCAATCGAAATCTAAGTGAGTAGTATTTTACTATTTCGTGCCGATAGAGGCACGCTTGTGTACAGATACTCAGTTTTATCAAAACCGACTTTCGGCGTGAGTTTATCGTGTGTAGTTTTATTTGATTTCTTTTAATACGGTGCACAATATTTGTAAGGTTTCTTTTAGTGTTGTTAAAACAATACTAAACATGAGAGAGAAAATAATCATCAACGATATATGCGAATTCTCTTATGTGATCTATAACACTGTGACATTGCACATGCAGTTTATTGATTACATGCATGTAGAAAACTTGTTCTGAGTTAAAGCTGTCAAACAAGGTTTGAAGAAGAATAAAATGCCACTATCAGACGACAGGTAATGTAGAAAATACGTTTCTGACTATTTTGGCACGATGCGCTCTCCCCATACATAATACAAAAGCTTCGGATGCATCTGCTGCCTGGCCGTCTATTAAACCTGAAAAGAACAAAATGTCGCAAAGGTTAGACCTTTTTCCACATATGGCTATTTTGTGTTGAGAAGTGAAGGTAATTATTTTCAAAGATCCATTAAATTGGTAACTTCAGCAGACAGCAGATTTGCGTTGTAAAAAATTTAAGGGCGAATGAAATGGAACTCGCGACATCTTATCTACGGTGCGTGACACTTACCGTGACACTACTAGCTGTCATATACCTACAGCACTTCCAGAAGTCAACAATAGTTCTTCCAGAGTGCTGTGAGATAATGCATATGGCCGGATCTAGACTTCTGAGAGACGGGAAGTTGCAGCTTTTCTTTTGCACTGCACCGCGTTTTCAACAAACTGATAGCGCAATAGAGTAGCTCAAATGGAAAGGAACACTTCCTGTTTAAACTTCTGCATCCTGCACTGTTGGCAGTTCTGTGTAGGTGGCAGTTACATGATTTTATTTCTGTGATTACAAAATAGAGTCGAATGTATGCACTGGGTAGCCGAGGCAGCTAGTTCATACCGATTCGCTCATCCAAGTAAACGAATCTACTGAACATGCTGCAAACCACTACAGGGAGCCTGTGTGTCATAATTCTCATAGAATGTGCTGCAACGGTGTTATGAAAGAAAAATGAATCCAACAGAAGTTGGATTGATGATGGGTTCCTATGATGATGGCCTGGGTTCGATTCCAACTTCTGCCCATGATTTTTAATAGGGAGAGACAGATTCTATTCTAATCTGACTACGCCAAGTGAAGAAGGTATAATGACATTGCGGTCAAAAATTCACATTAAACATGATATTCCTTCTCTACCAAGTAGTCATTAGGTTGCACCACAATAAAGTCAGGAGGGGTGAAATATGCGAACTCTGTCACCAGTAACCTTTCTTGTACTAGTGATTTATTCATAGTTACGAAACAAACGCTATGTAGGGTCACAGGACCCTTATTCCAGCTTTTATTTGAGCTTCTGTATGTCGATAAAATTGGTTCTGAACTTGGAATGCAACTCAGACCGCCCTTAACGCTGAATTTGATCCCTTCATGACAATACAGCTCGAATACAATTTGTTGTTTATTCAAAACTGCAGATTCCTCAACATCTCCACATATTGCGCGTGAATGCTGGCCCGGCTCTAAAGTTTTCATTATGTATTATCAAGCACTAAAGTGAGAACACCTATCTGCTGATGGAAAATAATTTTGATTTTTAATGCATTTTCATTCGTTGTCAACACTAACGAAATCTGTCGTTTTTGACTTCCAGTGAGACACAGAACTATTTGAGAGATCACGCTAAGTTCAAAGATGTTATTCCGAGCTGCTGGTGGAGACACCTTCTGTAGCTGGCGTCTCTTTGTGTGTAGTCAACAACGGTATGTGTGGGGTTCGATTCCCAGCCAGCACTGAACTCTTCGTCATATTATTTCTAGTTCAAACAAGCCCACATGTCGCTGCTGATCTAACAAACCCATATTTAACGTTCGTTTTCTCTAATATATAACAGCGATAGATTTCGGGTTGGAGTCCTGGGAAGGAACAAATTAATGTTTCGTCTCGTCATTTCAGTTAAAACATCTGGCTACTGCCGAGAAAATACGGTAAGTCACAGTTGATTGTGCTTCGATAACAATCCGATTAGGTTCTGGGTTCGAATGCCTGTCCAGCACAAAGCTTTACATGACGGCATTTCAAGTAAGTTACTTATGAAGAAGCAATATTGAACATCGCTCTTAGTTCGTTAACAGGGACAATAGATGCTGGGTAGGAATTCGCGTCCGTTAAAAATGTTTACGTTATGTAATTTAATGTTGATATTTGCTAACTGATACTGTCTAAAATCGAGGTATATCACTCTCTGTATGCCTAGTCAGGAATGACTGTTAGTTTCCGATAGTCGCGAAATCTCAATCTGCATGACCTGGGTTTGAATCCAAATGCAGAACGAGACGGTTCGTCGTGTCATTTGAAGTTCATACATATTCTCAACTAGCTGCTCGTGAATAACTTAAATTTTTAATACCATTTTGTGTTAAACAATAAGTACGGTCTGTTACTTTGAAGAGGAAATCATGAATACGACGAAATTACTACGTGCATTACCTATCTGAATGATTAATGATAGTGGTAACTTTTCAGGTATGTCATTTATTGCAATAAATGTGAGCTTACAAGCCTTAAGTACAGTCTTATCTGTGATAAGGTGTTCCCTGATATTTGTAGTATCGTGGTATTACTTTACATCTTGAATTATTGCGATACAGAGCCGAGTTTTCTAGTGGTGACTTGTTGGAGCCATTTTCAATAGTCAAACGACTGTACCAAGGAGCGATTAAAGGACCTGCTAGACAACTGCGTTATGTGGGTTGCATGTGAATCAGGCGAAATGCAATTCAGGTCGTTCGGATACTTTTGAGCACGACTGTACCTAATGTTTCTTATCGTTCTCTTCCTTATTTCAACGTATGTGCAAGAGGCAATAAGGTCCATGTTAGAACATGCAGGCGTAATCTAATTAATTTAAAACATTTTCTTCTAATTGAAATTATGAACGGAGTTTTAGGATCTACGTTGGAAACATATGGTTAAGAATTTTTTTTAGTGAGGGCTTAAGTACCTGTCCTGAAAAGTCACACAAACTCTCTGAGTGAGCAGTCATTCTGTGAAACTTACTGAAAATATAGCAAAATTTGAAGGCATTCTTTTACTTTGCTAAATACACATTTCTTTAAATTGAGTACTTTCATGGCGGATGCGGACGAAAATCCTAATAGACATCTAAATCCTACGTAACAGCAGAAAAGTAGACAAAGTATTTTTCGCCTTCAAAATTAAAAAAAAAACTCTTTGAAATGTTAGCGCGTTTGAAACAGTTCTTGAAACGTTTCTGTTGAGTCTACTATTATCAACGACTGCTTCAATTCGAACTACTGGGTTAATGAGACGTTTAAGTCCCGCGCGAGGCGGTACATGCTGGGCTTGTAAATGTGGGGAGCGGTATTCAAATCTCCGTTTGACAACCCTGGCTTTGATTTCCCGTGGAGTCTCTGAATCAATGTAGGGGGTCCGCGACCAGTTCTATGATCATCGTTATCCAGTTCCAGCTAGTGCTGATACACTTAACGGGTGTGTGTGTGTGTGTGTTTGTCCTTAGGATAATTTAGTTTGAGTAGTGTGTAAGCTTAGGGGCTGATGACCTCAGCAGTTAAAAGTTTCATAAGAGTTCACACACATTTGAACATTTTTTGAACTTAATGTCGAAAGACGTTGAATCACAAATCTTTCCTCCAACTTTCGTTAGCCTTCAGTTTAAAAATCAGTATGAGTTTTGTCGTAAAGTTATTTTAGTTATCGTATAACATCCTTATCGTCTGCTACTTAGTATAGTAGGGCAAAAATACTACACAATAATATTTCAAAACCAAGTTTAAAATTATAACTGATGTTGAATTCGCTAACTTATAAGACATACAGCGTGAATCACCTAACGTTACCGCTGGATATATTTCGTAAACTTCATCAAATACTGACGAACCGATTCCAAAGACCGAACGTGAGGAGAGGGGCTAGTGTAATTGTTTAATACAAACCATACAAAAATACACGGATATACGATTTTTAACACAAACCTACGATTTTTTAAATGGAACCACGTTAGTTTTGTTAGCACATCTGAACATATAAACAAATACGTAATCAGTGCCGTTTCTTGCATTGTAAAATGTTAATTACATCCGGAGATATTGTAACCTAAAGTTGACGCTTGAAACCTTCGACGTACAGTTGCGTGTTGTAACAAACACAGGAAACGGTCGGCGAGCAGCATCTGCAAGGACATGTTTACGATGACGACCGTGTTTACGAGTGTGGCTGTAGTGCACTGTTGTGGTTTGGTCTAGCTGTCGCAGTGTCCGCATGTAGCGCTTGCTGCTATTGTTATTCAGCATTCGTCTCCGCACGCAGACCAACTGTAGTACACCGTGTTACCAAACGTCTGTGATAGTGTAGTGTTGTAGGAACTGTGACCATGGTGTATTCGAACTCTGAAAAGGCGGCGATGATACTCATCTATGGCGAGTGTCGACGAAATGCAGCTGAAGCCTTCAGGGTGTATGTAGAACGATACCCGGACAGAGAGCATCCAACGTGCCGCGCATTGCAAAACTTCTGCCGCCAACTGTATGCAACATGTATGGTCGCAGCACGCAAACGGGTCAGTAACAGGCCCGTCACAGGAGAATCGGGTGCAGTTGGTGTGTTAGCTGCTGTTGCCATGAACCCACACATGAGTACACGGGACACTGCGAGAGCCGGTGGACTGCGTCAAAGTAGTGTCATGCGCATACTGCATCGTCACCGCTTTCGCCCGTTTCATATGTCGCTACATCAGCAATTACATGGTGATGACTTTAATCATCGAGTGCAATTCTGTCAATGGGCATTAACAGAGAATGCGATGCAGTTCTACCTTTTTACCGATGAAGCGGGTTTCACAAACCACGGGGCAGTGAATCTACGGAACATGCATTACTGGTCCGTGGACAATCCTCGCCGGCTCAGGCAGGTAGAGCGACAGCGACCGTGGACTGTAAATGTATGGAGCGTAATCATTGGCTACCATCTCATTCGTCCTCACTTCATTGCAGGGGCCCAAACAGCTGCAACATACATCGCTTTTCTACAGAATGATCTGCCAACGTTGCTCGAAAATGTCCCACTGGAAACGCGTCGACGTATGTGGTATCAGCATGATGGTGCACCTGCACATTCCGCAATTAACACTAGGCTGACCCTTGACAGGATGTTCGACGGGCGTTTCATAGGATCTTACACCTCTGGACTTCTTTCTGTGGGACACGTTAAAGGAGAATGTGTACCGTGAAGTGCCTACCACCCCAGAGGATATGAAACAACGTATTTTGGCAGCCTGCGGCGACATTACACCAGATGTACTGCGGCGTGTACGACATTCATTACGCCAGAGATTGCAATTGTGTGCAGCAAATGATGGCCAACACACTGAACATCTACTGGCCTGACATGTCGGAACACACTCCGTAATTGAAAACGGAAACCACGTGTGTACGTGTACCTCACCCCTCCTGGTAATGAACATGTGCGTCAGTGAAAAAGACCAATAAAAAGGTGTTAGCATGTGGACGTAATGTGCTGTTCCAGTCTCTTCTGTACCTAAGGTCCATCACCGTTCCCTTTGGATCCCTACGTAATTCGGTGCTCAACGATACACACGATCGAACAGCGGAGGAGTGGTATTCAAGCGTCAACTTTAAGTTACAATATCTCCGGATGTAATTAACATTTTACAATGCAACAAACGGCACTGATTAGTATTTGTTTATATGTTCAGATGTGCTAACAAAACTAACGTGGCTCCATGTAAAAAAACGTAGGTTTGTGTTAAAAAAACGTACTACTGTGCATTTTTTTATGGTTTGTATTAACCAGTTACTCTAGCCCCTCTCCTCACGTTCGGTGTGTGGAATCGGTTCGTCAGTATTAGATGTGGTTTACGAAATATATCCAGCGCTAATGTTAGGTGACTGACGCTGTATATGCACTAATTACACGTCACTGTTCACAGTCCATAAATTTGTAATTATTTTCAGCTTTCACTTGTTATGTATATAATACATATGGATGTGTGATATTATAATTAGAATCAAAGCTTATTTTGAGATTAGAAACATTTGGCATCTGATATTGTTATGATTTCTGAACATTGGGTCCGCGACATAAACAAATACCAACAGAATATTTATAAAACTGTCTTTTCTCGTCATAATACTGTTTTA
Organism: Schistocerca gregaria; assembly: GCF_023897955.1. Taxonomy (NCBI): domain Eukaryota; kingdom Metazoa; phylum Arthropoda; class Insecta; order Orthoptera; family Acrididae; genus Schistocerca; species Schistocerca gregaria. The sequence continues at coordinate 49,085,502 of NC_064931.1, forward strand.
TTATTTATGACGTAAACACATGTAAATTCATGTGCGTAAACACAGAAACTATAACTATCTTGCAGCGGAGAGAAGTGAAGTAACGGTGCAGAAACTGTACATCTTCCATACTATTCACGTCGTTCGTCATAATCTTGTATTTTGGATGCTCTGCAACTTGCATTTATTTGATGAAAGACATTTTGTTGAGTAAAGCGAGCTGCGCTACAAAATAATTAATTTGCCTGACTGGTATTCAGTGGCATCTGATACAGGAGATTGCTTGCATACTGTTCATCTCTATACTTAACGACGTTTCTGTGAGGTATAAAATTGTTATGGTGATTAAATATTATGTATATCTTGAAAAAATAAACTTCTATCATACCAAATAATTCAACTATTCTACCCTTACAATTTATTCAAACGTAGTATTCAATGAACATAGTGAGTGCATACCACAGATTTATCTAGGTGTGGTCTCCATTCAGTGATGTCGCCATCAGCCAGGACAGTTACTTACCTTTCAAAACAACCATATTCTCGTATTGTCAACATGGAACCTGACTCTTCAGTTCAGGTGACCGTATCCATGCTTTCTCTGAACACTATATCATATTGATTTAAGTGTTGCCTGATTTCATTAGATCTCTTCAGGTGAATGTTCTCATGGTTTTTTAAATTACCGGACATCCACTTTCATTCCTCATACCCGTCCATTCGTAGCTTCTACTCCATCTCCAACGACTTTGACATGAAGGGGACACAAAACTTTAGGTTTCCCTTCTTGTCTTGAGAGTCCAGTTTCCATGTTCCTGCGTTCATGATAACGTATGTGCAGTATGACGTACGCTTGGCAGTTCTATTTTAGTTCAGTGTTTCTGTATCCCTTAGTAAGCCCTAACAAGACTGTCTCATATTTAGCACATCTCTCAGCTATTTTTGCGAAATATTTGTAACTTATCACAGGGATGCTATAGAGTCCTCTTCTTTTCACGAGCTACCGAATACCATCAAAATTTATAGTTCAATTGAAAATAGTTTCTTCAGAAGAAAGTGACAAAAGAGAAGCCAGAAAACAAATAATTTATTAACCACGTTCTAGGTGTCATACCAGGGGACAGACTGGTTCGAAGCATCAATAAGAAAGTTTTTGTTCCCAGTGTCATTAATACTGAGGCACTACATTTTATCTGTGATAATACAAATACAGAAATGCAGCAGCAATGTCTTAACTAGTAGAACTGTCGTCAACAGAACCATCTGTAGCATCTTTTTAATTTTTTACAAGAGTTTAACACAATTAAATTCAAGGAAAAGATCTATCCGTTATGACATTTGTTTCTTACACAGCTGCACTCTTGGGATCAGAAGCAACATTTACTGTAGAAATCCCTGTGATGTTGAGAGACAAATGCCAACATCGTCAACAGGTCTTTCTGCGTTGCAATTGATAAACATGGCTGGTCTTTCCGATGAAGTAGGGCTTGGCATACATTAGCCAAGGTCTTTTCTCTTTTGAACACGTTCACATATTTCATGCTTCTGTTTCAGAGTAAGAATTTTTAATAGGTGTTTGAGATGGATGACGGTGAGAGACTTTCATCATACTGAATCTGGAGATCTTACAGATAATGATGACGTGTGTGAAATCTTATGGGACTTAGCTGCTAACGTCATCAGTCCCTAAGCTTACACACTTCTTAACCTAAATTATCTTAAGGACAAACACACACAACCATGCCCGAGGGAGTACTCGAACCTCCGCCGGGACCAGCCGTACAGTCCATGACTGCAGCACCTGAGACCGATCGGCTAATCCCGCGCGGCAAGGAGATCTTACACGTCTGCACCGACAACAGTCTTTCAGTAGCAGCTTTTACCCTTTTTAGCCCCAGTTGGTTTCTGCCTCAAACCGCAACTTTGTTACTTTTCTTTTTTAAGTACCAGTGCCTTTCGCGTGAAACCACCGATGCTACTGCAATTCAGACTCCAAGGCGTACATTGAGGCATTTCTACGAATGTAGTGCAATGCAGTAGTTGCTTTCAGTGTTCAAAGCAACTGTCGGTAAGGACTGTTTGCAGTGTGACCGTAGAAGATTTGTATCTGCAGATTTTTGTTACATAATTAACCTGACGTGTGGTTTTTGAGCAATGATAATATTGAGGAGATCACTGGCAGTGAAAGTAAGTATGTCTAAGATCTTTGTAACGTAAATTTGAGTTTGCACTATAGCTCTTACGAGTGGATTCGACAAGAGACTACTGGGGCTGAACGATCTTTTGTAATTCATTTTATAACTATAGAGAGTACTCAGTATTGTAGAACACTCAGTCTAATGTAGTTTATTGAAACCGAACTAAACGTCTCGAACAATCACTATGTTGTTGTTGTTGTTGTTGTTGTTGTCTTCAGTCCTGAGACTGGTTTGATGCACCTCTCCATGCTACTCTATCCTGTGCAAGCCTCTTCATCTACCAGTACCCACTGCAACCTACATCCTTCTGAATCTGCGTAGTGTAGTCATCTCTTAGTCTCCCTCTAATATTTTTACCATCCACGCTGCCCTCCAATACTAAATTGGTGATCCCTTGATGCCTCAGAACATGTCCTACCAACCGACCCCTTCTTCTGGTCAAGTTGTGCCACAGTTATGTGATATACCCATCTAATCTTCAGCATGCTTCTGTAGCACCACATTTCAAAAGCTTCTATTCTCTTCTTGTCCAAACTATTTATCGTCCACGATTCACTTCCATACATGGCTACACTCCATACAAATACTTTCAGAAATGTCTTCCTGAAACTTAAATCTATACTCGATGTTAACAAATTTCTCTTCTTCACAAACGCTTTCATTCCCTCTGCCAGTCTACATTTTATATCCTCTCTACTTCGACCATCATTAGTTATTTTGCTCCCCAAATAGCAAAACTCCTTTACTACTTTAAGTGTCTCATTTCCTAATCTAATTCCCTAAGCATCACCCGACTTAAATCGACTACATTCCATTATCTTCGTTTTGCTTTTGTTGTGTTCATCTTATATCCTCCTTTCAAGACACTATCCATTCCTTTCAACTGCTCTTCCAAGTCCTTTGCTGCCTCTGACAGAATTACAATGTCATCGGCGAACCTCAAAGTTTTTATTTTTTCTCCGTGGATTTTAACACCTACTCCGAATTTTTCTTTTGTTTCCTTCACTGCCATCTGGTTTCTGTACAAATTGTAAATAGCCTTTCGCTCCCTGTATTTTACCCCTACCACCTTCAGAATTTGAAAGAGAGTATTCCAGTCAACATTGTCAAAAGCTTTCTCTAAGTCTACAAATGCTAGAAACGTAGCTTAGTCCTTCCTTAATCTTTCTTCTAAGATAAGTCGTAGGGTCAGTATTGCCTCACATTTCTACGGTACCAAAACTGATCTTCCACAAGGTCGGATTCTACTAGTTTTTCAATTCGTCTGTAAGGAATTCGGGATAGTATTTTGCAGCTGTGACTTATTAAACTGATAGTTCGGTAATTTTCACATCTGTCAACACCTGCTTTCTTTGGGATTGGAATTATTATATTATTCTTGACGTCTGAGGGTATTTCGCCTGTCTCATATATCTTGCTCACCAGATGGTAGAGTTTTGTCAGGACTGGCTCTCCTGAGGCCGTCAGTAGGTCTAATGGAAAGTTGACTACTCCGGGGGCCTTGTTTTGACTCAGGTCTTTCAGTGCTCTGTCACAGTCTTCAAGCAGGATCTTATCTCCCATTTCATCTTCATCTACATCCTCTTCCATTTCCATAATACTGCCCTCAAATACATCGCCCTTGTATAGACCCTCTATATACTCCTTCCACCTTCCTGCTTTCCCTTCTTTGTTTAGAACTGGGTTTCCATCTGAGCTCTTGATGTTTATACAAGTGGTTCTCTTATCTCCAAAGGTCTGTTTAATTTTCCTGTAGGCAGTATCTATCGTACCCCTAGTGAGATAAGCCTCTACATCCTTACATTTGTCCTCTAGCCATCCCTACTTAGCCATTTTGCACTTCCTGTCGATCTCATTTTTGAGACGTTTGTATTCCTTTTTGCCTTCTTCATTTACTCCATTTTTATATTTTCTCCTTTCATCAATTAAATTCAATATTTCTTCTGTTACCCAAGGATTTCTACTAGCCCTCGTCGTTTTACCTACTTGATCCTCTACTGCCTTCACTACTTCATCCATCAAAGCTACTCATTCTTCTTCTACTGTATTTCTTTCCCCCATTCCTTTCAATTGCTCCCTTATGCTCTCCCTGAAACTCTGTACAACCTCTGGTTCCTTCAGTTTATCCAGGTCCCATCTCCTCAAATTCCCACCTTTTTGCAGTTTCTTCAGTTTTAATGTACAGGTCATAACCAATAGATTGTGGTCAGAGTGCACATTTGCCCCTGGAAATGTCTTACAATTTAAAACCTGGTTCCTAAATCTCTGTCTTACCATTATATAATCTATCTGATACCCTTTAGTATCTCCAGGGTTCTTCCATGTATACAACCCCCTTTCATGATTCTGAAACCAAGTGTTTGCTATGATTAAGTTGTGCTCTGTGCAAAATTCTACCAGGCGGCTTCCTCTTTCATTTCTTAGCCCCAGTCCATATTCACCTACTATGTTTCCTTCTCTCCCTTTTCCTACTACCGAATTCCAGTCACCCATGACCATTAAATTTTCGTCTCCCTTCACTATCTGAATAATTTCTTTTATTTGATCATACATTTCATCAATTTCTTCGTCATCTGCAGAGCTACTTGGCATATAAACTTGTACTACTGTAGTATGTGTGGGCTTCGTATCTATCTTGGCCACAATAATGCGTTCACTATGCTGTTTGTAGTAGCTTACCCGCATTCCTATTTTCCTATTCATTAATAAACCTACTCCTGCATTACCCCTATTTGATTTTGTATTTATAACCCTGTATTCACCTCACCAAAAGTCTTGTTCCTCCTGCCACCGAACTTCACTAATTCCCACTATATCTAACTTTAACCTATCCATTTTCTTTTTTAAATTTTCTAACCTACCTGCCCGATTAAGGGATCTGACATTCCATGCTCCGATCCATAGAAAGCCAGTTTCCTTTTTTTCTCCTGATAACATCATCATCTTGAGTATTCCCCGCCCGGAGATCCGAATGGGGGACTATTTTACCTCCGGAATATTTTACCCAAGAGGACGCCATCATCATTTAATCATACAGTAAAGCTGCATGCCCTCGGGAAAAATGACGGCCGTAGTTTCCTCTTGCTTTCAGCCGTTCGCAGTACCAGCACAGCAAGGCCGTTTTGGTTATTGTTACAAGGCCAGATCAGTCAATCAACCAGACTGTTGCCCCCGCAACTACTGAAAAGGCTGCTGCCCCTCTTCAGGAAGCACACGTTTGTCTGGCCTCTCAACAGATACCCCTCCATTGTGGTTGAACCTACGGTACGGCTATCTTTATCCCTGAGGCACACAAGCCTTCCCACCAACGGCAAGGTCCATGGTTCACACAGAAACAAGCGCGTTGGTGAGGTCCGTCGGAGCTGGTCCTAGCTCGCGAGGAACTGGCTGTACTGGCCTTATAAAGCCGGCGGAGGCTGGCGGACTACTCCAACTTTCCCTGTATCTGTGAGGCGTCCTATGCAGAATGGTCCGCATTAGTCTCTAATAAATTCTGTTGGTTTTGAAGATTTGTTTTCCTCTTGGTTGCTCCTGCAAGTGCTTGTTTATGTTATATGGTACACAGAGGTGTCTTGAGTGTAATCTCCCTGGCAGGGGCCATCTGTGGCAGACCTAACATACTTCCCTTCGAGGGGGGGGGGGGGGGGGTATGGTTCAAATGGCTCTGAGCACTATGGGACTTAACTTCTTTGGTCATCAGTCCCCTAGAACTTAGAACTACTTAAACCTAACTAACCTATGGACATGACACACATTCATGCCTGAGGCAGGATTCGAACCTGCAATCATAGCGTTCTTGGGGGGGAGCTGCGCGCAAGATCAATGGCCGCTATTTCATGGAGATCTGCAGTTGAGGCTCCCTGCAGGAGGCTGTGGAGGCTGCCTCTTGGAGAATATGGTGCTGTACGTCCTGTGATGTGGGCTGACCTGTGTACTGGTGGTGATGACGGCATGGGTGGGACCAGTGGCATCGGTTCGTCTTCATCGGTGGCCATCGGCTGTTGGCGAGGCGCCGAAGAAGGGCCGGGCAGCTGGTCTGTCGGCTGCGACTGCTGTGTTGGTAGTGCTGGTGGCGCTAACTGATGCCCTGAAACATCACCCATGCAAAGATTAGATAGCATTAGTAAAGGGGTCTGTGTAGGTGGCACGGAATGGGTTGCAGAGGTGGCGGTAGTCTGTGTCATAGGGTGCAGTGCACGTGTCGCAGGGTAGCGAGTAGTAAGGACGCAATTGATTTCGATGGCTATGGACTATGTGGCCATCCAAAAGACATCCAAAAGTTGGCGACCCCGGGAACGCTGGATGATGGCGGGCAGCCAACCTGCTTTAGTGCCAAAACCTTGGGTTCAGACTAAGGAGCCTGGGAAGAACCGGGACTGTCCAGGGGAAATCTGAATTCTTGGAGAGGGCAAGAGAAGATGTAGGAGGGTCCTGGGTTAGCGGCCATGGAGTGCTTCAGCTGGGCTTTTGTCCCCTATCAGAGTGGCTTGATAGGAACTGAGGAATAGCGTTTGAGCATCTCCAAGAGAGTGGTCTTTGGTATATTTGAGCATCTGTCTTGAAGGTTCTGACCAGGTGTTTCGCTTCCCCATTGGATTGGGGATGGAAGGGCTGGGTGAGAAGATGGTGGATGCCATTGCCGGTGCAAAAGGAGAGGAATTCCTGGCTTCGAAATTGTGATCGATTGTCTATCCATGACTATGGCTTTCGGTAATCCTTCCAAGCAAAATATTTTTGTGAGGGCTGATAAGGTAATGTGCGTGGTGATTGCTGAACACCGAATGACGTGTGGGAAATGGGAAAATGCATCCATGACTAGGAGCCATTGGTGGCCCAGATATGGTCCTGCGAAGTCAAGGTGGAGGCCTTCCCAGGGACCGTTCGGCATAGGCCAGGGAAGGGATTATGCGGGGGGGGGGGGGGGGGGGGGGGGAGGCAATTGTTGGGCACAGACGGTACAGTACTGCACCATCTCTGTAATGTCAGATGTGAGGCCAGTTCAAAATACATGCCTTCTTGCGAGGGTTTTGGCGCAACGATCCCCCAATGCCCTTGGTGTAGAATGTGGAGGATCGTCAGCTGCAGGGATCTTGGAATGATGACCTTCGGTTCTGCTGGATCTAAGCAAAGGAGGACTCTATCCTCCACCAAAAGCTGGTGCCGGATGGAATAGTACAACCGGAGGTGGCACTGATCCTGAGGAGGCGGCGAGGACGGCCAACCATGCAGAACGCAGTGTCAGACGACTCGGAGGAGGGAATCGTCTGTGGTGGCTGCAGCTACGTTGACAGCTGTAACGGTAAATGCCTTGAGGGCTTCTTTGACGTCATCAGCAATCTGAAAAACGAGGAGGTCCAACTGGTCAAAAGCAGGGTCCAGACCTTGTGGTAGAAGCGACAAGGCATCCATGTTGGCGTGCTGGGAGGTGGTACGGAAATGCATGGTGTAGTGAAGTTGGAATAGGAACAACGCACAACGCTGGAGACGAAGGGATGTTTTGGTCGGTAATCGCGCGGAAGGCGCAAATAAAGAGAGGAGCGGTTTGTGGCCAGTAATTATGTGAAAAGACTTACCATAGAGAAAGGTATAGAACTTGAAACAGGCAAAAACCATAGCAAGTGCTTCTTTCTCGATTTGGGAATATTTGATTTGTGCTGGGGAGAGAGCTTTGTAGACGTATGCTATGGGGTGCTCTGTGCCATTCGGCAATTTGTGAGACAGGACGGTTCACACACCATACTCAGCGGTGTCAATAGCAAGTGTCAAAGGAAGGTTTTGACCACTAGGCATGAGACATGCATCGGATTGGAGCTGCTTTTTGAGGGTATGGTAGGTGGTCTCGCAGACTGGGCTCCAACAGCATGGGACATTTTTGCGGCAGAGGTGGTACTACTTGAGTGGCAGAAGGAACGAATTTCCTGTAATACTAAATTTTGTCCAAGAAGGATTTAAACGGGGCAGGTTGTTAATGGCGTCGATATAAGAGAAAGATGGAGAAATGCCATTCTGGGAAATGATGAGACCCAGATAGGAAACAGATTGTTGGAAAAATGAACATTTAGAAATATTACATTTCAGACCTGCAGTTCAAAGACAGAGGAAGAGGAGGCGGAGGTCGGCTATGTGCTCTTCAGAGGCGGACCCCGTGCCGACTATGTCGTCTAAGTAATTTATACAGCCCATGATATCAGTGAGAAGTTTTTCAAGGTATCTTTGAAAGATTGCAGCAGCACTGGCAAAACCGAACATGAGTCGGTTTAGTTGGAAGAGGCCAGAAGTATTTAAACCAGTGTACTGTCGGGAGGAAAGATCAAGAGGAATTTGGAGATATGCTTCTGGTAGGTCGATTTTGGTAAAGTAGGAGCCCCCTGCCAATTTGTGAAAAAGATCTTCCGGTCGTGGAAGAGGACAGTCGTCAACGAGAAGCTGTGGGTTGACTGTAGACTTAAAGTCACCACAGAGGCCAAGGCGGCGGCCTGGTTTCTGCACGATGACTAAAGGCGTGGACCATAAGCTTAACCGCACGGGCTGGGGAACCCCTTCATCTTGAAGACGTTGGAGTTCTTCTTTGAGTGGCTGTAATAGTGCCACTGGTACCTGGCGTGCCCGGAAGTAGCGGAGCCGGGCGGCGGGATGGAGTTGGAGCGCGGCCTCAAAGTCCTTGGCGCAGCCTATGTCCGGCGAAAACAGGTCCTGGAATTCATTACAGAGTGCATCAACACCAGGAAAAGGAACGTGCTGAGACACTAGGTGGACATCGTCCACAATGGAAAATCCGAATAAGCGGAATGCGTCCAGTCCCAATAAGTCTGCTGTTGTTGAAAACCGGAAACGAGCCCTGGATTGCTGCAACGTCTTCGGTGTCCGTCGTGGCGTCGTCACGGATTGCTGCTACATCTGCCCAGGATTCCAGTCAACGATCGGCGGCTGTAGAAATTTCGTTCTTATAAGATAGTTCTATGACTTGCTCGAGGGACAGGTCTTGTAACTTGAGGGCGTCGTGGCGGAAAGCGGCGTCTGGCGCTGCCTGTATCAAGTGGTCACGCACCATGTCATCAGCGTATGATTCCTTGGAAAGATGTGTGTGAAACTTACATTTCCTGCCGAGACATTGCAGCTCGTCGGCCCACTGGCGATAGGTCTGCTCGGGTTTCTTCCGACATTGGTAGAACTCGACACGGGCTGTGAGTACATGATATTGGCGTTTGTAGTAGGCATTTAACGTCGCACAGGTGGCGGTGAAGGTGAAGGAGTCGGGGTCCAGCGGCTGTAATTTCGTGAGCAGGACGTACATCTTCGATTGGTTCCATGACAAGAAAAAAGAGCGCTGCCTGTCTTCTTGGGTGACTTAATGAATCGTGAAGTGTTGCCTGGATACGTCTTTCGTATGTTTCCCATTCTTCAACTTCATCGTTGAATGCTGAGAATGGCGGTGGCGTCGAGAGGCTTTCGATTTCGGCGATCAGTTGTGTCTGAGTTTCCAAAAACTGGTGCAGAGTCCTTGAAAGAATTGTTGCCATTCCGTAGGTGCTGCTGTCGTAACCATGATGTTCGTCGGTTCGTTCCACTATAGTCGTCGCCACTGGAGAGTACTTAGTATTGTAGAACACTCAGTCTAATGTCGTTTATTTAAACTGAACTACACTTCTCGAACAATCACTATATACACACAAAAACAAATAACTTGTAAACTACCATCCATCCATCAAGAGCATCGGTGAGGTCCTTCGGAGCTGATCCTAGCTCGGCGAGGAACTGGCTGTACTGCTGCTGTGCACACATTATAAAGCCGGTGAAGGCCGGCGGAGTATCTAACTTTCCCTGTATCTGTGAGGCGACCTCTGCAGAAAAAGGTTCGCATTAGTCTCTAGCAAGTTCTGTTTGTTTTGAAGAATTGTTTTCCTCTTGGTTGCGCCTGCAAGTGCTTGTGTATGTTGTATGGTACACAGGGGTGCCTTGAGTGTAGTCTGCCTGGCAGGGGCCGTCTGTGGCAGACGTAACACACTGGACGCAGATTTATTAAATTTTAAGTCCTTTTTGTTGATGTAAATTTATTAAATAGGCCCTTTTTGTTTGTTATGTAAGACTATAATTAGTTGTAGGCATCATGAGTTCATGAAAATTTCGAGACGTCACCTGTGCTTTACGCGTCTGTCTCTTAGAAGAAGAAATTCCGAGGGATTTGAATTCAGAGACCTGAGGCAGAGGGTGGCCCTGCGGATGCTTCTGTGAATGTTCTTCATCAGGCATATCAGGAACTTCAACTTCTTTGCCAGGTCCTGAACGACTCATTTAAAATACAGTTCATGACGACGTTGTTGATGACAGTAAAGATGAGCCTGCCATTATACACCAACAAATAAGATAGGTTACATCATACAATCTAGGAGCTGTACATGACCTTTCTGAAGAGGTCTGACCAAATGTTGATGTAAGCTGTGAATATCCCGTGGAAGTAATTCTGAACTTGTTTCCACAGGAATTGATGAAATGAAATGTCGTGTGGCTAGGGCCTCCCGTCGGACAGACCTGTCGTCTGGTGAAAGGCCTTTTGAGTTGACGCGACTTTGGCGACTTGCACGTCGATGGGGATATGATCATGAAGACACCACAGCACCCAGTACCTGAGTGGAAAAAATCTCCAACTCAGCCGGGAACCGAACCTGTGCCTGGAAGGCTGATAAGTGTATGCCCAATGGTTCCAGAGGGAAACCACCTTCATAAAACAATTGGTTGTTTGCTTTTTGACAATTTCTTGTTGTATTCGTTGCTTACAATGACGATAAAGGGTAATTTTGTGAACAAATTTAAAATGTATTTATTTCATGTCGTTGGCACTCAAAAGGTTAAAATCAAAGAAGTCAGTTGTATGCATTGGAATTACATGGGATCGGTTCATAGCTTTAGCTCACTCAACAATCTTCCTGAATAAAGGCCTTCCTTACCTTTCTTCGCTTATCTTCAGTTGTAAAATACCTATCACAGCGCAAAAAGTCGTACTCATTTACCAAAAATGAGTTTTATCTCTTCAAACAGTCCCAGGCTTACCGGAAATATCATCAAAAACTAAATGGAAAGTACCTTCACGTATGTCAGTTGGAATTCAAGAGCGAAGCACTGCCTGACACACAGGCGATTCGCCTAGTATTGAAAGTTTAAAACATTTATTCCATGATGTGGGACATGGAACAAGTCTAGGGACATGCAACAGAGTTCCGAGAACACAGTAACACACAAAACGTGTTTTGTGAAAAAGTGGCACTTAGATCATTTGATATTTGCACTCTTCGTATGTAAATTATACTTTCAGAAAAATATTTTCCATTCTCTGTAGTATCGCCATCCAAAAGCCTAATTCCGATTGTATGATACGATCGTGAAATATAAGAAGTGCCCACGTACGTAACTTGGAGCAGTCTACATATCCCACCGAGCGAGGTGGCGCAGTGGCTAGCACACTGGACTCGCATTCAGGAGGACGACGGTTCAATCCCGCGTCCGACCATCCTGATTTAGGTTTTCCGTGATTTCCCTAAATCATTCCAGGCAAATGCCGGGATGGCTCCTTTCAAAGGGCACGACCGACTTCCTTCCCCGTCCTCCCCTAATACGATGAGACCGATGACCTCGCTGTATGGTCTCTTCCCCAAAACAACCCAACCCAAGTCTATATATCCGCTTCCAGTGAAATACTACTGTAACAAACAGTCCGAGTTGTTCTCGGAAGACAGAATTGTCTACTCTATATTTAGCTTCTCTTTCCTTTAACTGGGAATTTTAATTTAAACTCTAGTGGAAAGCGTACATACTTTCAACACTGTTCACGGAAAATGCAAAAAACGCTGTCCCCGCATTAATGAAAGAAGATCGTTATCTCACGAAGTGGTTCACGATTACCGAGCAAAAACTGGTTTTTTGCCTCAGCGGCCACTACGCTGCAGTCGCACCACACAGCCAGCGTATCGTTCTCAATGAGGCAGACAACTGCACCTCAAAGACGGTAGCACGCTGTTACGACAACGAAGTTGCAGCATCAGGATAATCACACCGCGGAAGATACTTCCAAAGGGAATGTCTATTTGAAACGAGCCAGGGAATGGCAATTCTCTGCTAATCTGATGTAGATTCCTCAGCTGCTCCCACTTCACCGGAGGCCGAGTGCTAACTTAAAATCTGTTTGCTGTTTGATGGCTCGTTTGCACAAATAGGGCTTCATCTGCGAACTGTTGCACTAAGCTTTACGAAAGCGTCTAATGATCAGTGAATAATAATTAAACTTACTCCACTTGAGCCAGTGCAGACGGTAAACTATTTACCGTCTCGGTACCCCACTTTATAGGAATGATGTACAGACTGAGCGCTACAGGGTTTGCGTTGTTCGTAGGGTTAGCGTCACGACTTGCCGTTAGGAGCCGGTACTGGTACGTCGACGTAGGGCTGAAACACGAGCATCAGTGCAGACCGTGTACGTGGGTCTGGACAAGGTGAGCAGGGCTTTGCTCTCCCCGCATTGTGGCTCAAGAACTTCGAATTAACTGACGATTTGGGAATTTCTCCTGGGAGAGGCGGACTGCCAGTTACGCCACAAACTATTTCCATGGCTCAGAATGCTGGACTCATCGTGCGATCTTCAAGCAGTTGACGAGCTTTGTTGCGACAGCTGAATATTCCGTGGTCCACCATTCGAACCGTGCTGCGTACAATCAAATGGTTCAAATGGCTCTGAGCACTATGGGACTTAACATCTGAGGTCATCAGTCCCCTAGAACTTAGAACTACTTAAATCTAACTAACCTAAGGACATCACACACACCCATGCCCGAGGTAGGATTCGAACCTGCGACCGTAGCGGTCGCGCGGTTCCAGACTGTAGCGCCTAGAAGCGTTCGGCTACTCCGGCAGGCTGTGAACAATCGTGAGATGATATCCGTACTAATTTCACGTTACTCATCAATGTTTGCCACGTGTCATTCTTAACCTGGAACGTGATGTGTCTATGAATCCTGCATACTCGGTTCGCTAAACAAACAATCAAATAACTCGTATTAATAAGTTTTATTACAACAAGACAAGTACAAATACTTAAATTTGATCCGAGAATTCTTATAGTACTTTATAAATGATCATCCACAAGTGCAATTACACAGATGTATCACAAGCAAAGGGCGACATACAAAATAACCAGTCTTCTTCAGAATAGACAAACACAACTAACACTTCTGATCCTAGCGTCCACCACTAACAAAAGTCTGTCAACTGAACTGCAGTGACTGCTGATCTTTAACTGTGCGATGTAGATATTGATAATGACAGAGGCTACGATGCGACGGTTAACGAAGTTGCTAACGTTGAACGTGCTATAGTCGGCCGCGGCGCTTACGTCGTCTACACCTACGACCACATCTACATCATACTCGGCAAGCCACCTAATGGTGTGTGGCGGACGGTACTTTCGGTACCATTATCTGATTCCTCTGACCCTGTTCCACCCGCGTATAGTGCATGGAAAGAATGATTGTTGGTAAGCGTCTGTATTGGCTCAATTTCTCGAATTTTCTCCTCGTGATCAAAACGCGAGATGTATGTGGGGGGAAGTAATATGTTGTCCGACTCCTCCCGAAAAGTGCTGTCCCGAAATTTTAATAGTAAATCTTTCCGTGATGTACAGTGCCTCTCTTGTAACGTCTGTCAGTGGAGTTTGTTTAGCATCTTCGTGACGCTCTCTCACTAGCTAAACGATCCCGTGACGAAACGCGCCGCTCTGCGCTGGATCTTCTCTATCTCCTCTATCTAATAGGGATCCCAGATAGATGAACAGTACTCAAGAGTCGGTCGAAGAAGCGCCTCATAAGCCACTTCTTTCGTGGATGAGTTACATTTCCTTGAGATTCTTCCGATGAATCTGAGTCTGGTGTTTGATTTTCCCATTATCTGTTTTATGTGTTCATTCCACTTAAGGTGGTTCTGGATAGTTACTCCCAGATATTTTACGGCACACGCTGTCTTCAGCTGTTTGTCATCAATAGTGTAGCTTACAGCAGTGGATTTCTTTTCCTATGTATGCGCAATATGTTACATTTATTCACGTTCAGGGTCAACTGCCAGAGCCTGCACCATTCATTAATTCTCTGCAGGTCATTCTGCAAATTTTTACTATCTTCTGTCGTTGCTACTTTGGTATAGACAACTGTATCATCTGTGAATAGCCTTAAAGAGCATCAGACGCTTTCTGCTAGATCATTTATATATATACTGTAAACAGCAACGGTCGTACCATACTTCCCTGTGGTACTCCGGATATTACGTTTACATCTGTTGATTTAGTTCTGTTAAGAGCGACGTGTTAAGTTCTACCTGAACCTAGGGGTCGCTGCTGTGGCGTTGCCATTCTGCAAGAACGTCGGTCGGCGTGCGATCGGCTGACCTCTGCTCAAAGCCTTCTCTTTTCTGTCGTTTCAGAATGTAAACAAGGTACAGGTACGTGATTAACAAATGTTAAGATTTCATTGGGACATTGAAATGTGTTTCTTTCAATGATTAATTCTTTAATTCTCTTCCACAAGTCCTTACAAATGTTTCCACAAAGTTCCATTGTCCTACTATCATTCGTTTTCCATAGGATATGGTGGGTGGGAGAGGGGGAGGGGGCGGCTCTCAAGCAGCGAAAGTTTAATTATAACCACCCTGCATATAAAACAAGTGAATAATATTTAAATAAAAGAGAAACACACGTAATCACTCATCACGACATTAATGTGGGCTACCCACACGGTTAGAATTCAGTATAAATTTATTTACAGAAAACACAGGTTTTCTCTGAGTGATGGCCTTATGCAGGCTAATATTATGCACAGTGCTATAAATGAAATCAGAAGTAATTGTCCTAGCTGAACAAACAAAGCATTCGTAAGCAATCACTAATATAAGCCAAAGGCATTGTTCAATGTAGTAAATTCAACCAAACTGCATATAAATTCCTACGACTACAAGTTACAATTTTTTTTTACATTTTAAACAATTGAGATATACACTCCTGGAAATTGAAATAAGAACACCGTGAATTCATTGTCCCAGGAAGGGGAAACTTTATTGACACATTCCTGGGGTCAGATACATCACATGATCACACTGACAGAACCACAGGCACATAGACACAGGCAACAGAGAATGTACAATGTCGGCACTAGTACAGTGTATACCCACCTTTCGCAGCAATGCAGGCTGCTATTCTCCCATGGAGACGATCGTAGAGATGCTGGATGTAGTCCCGTGGAACGGCTTGCCATGCCATTTCCACCTGGCGCCTCAGTTGGACCAGCGTTCGTGCTGGACGTGCAGACCGCGTGAGACGACGCTTCATACAGTCCAAAACATGCTCAATGGGGGACAGATCCGGAGATCTTGCTGGCCAGGGTAGTTGACTTACACCTTCTAGAGCACGTTGGGTGGCACGGGATACATGCGGACGTACATTGTCCTGTTGGAACAGCAAGTTCCCTTGCCGGTCTAGGAATGGTAGAACGATGGGTTCGATGACGGTTTGGATGTACCATGCACTATTCAGTGTCCCCTCGACGATCACCAGAGGTGTACGGCCAGTGTAGGAGATCGTTCCCCACACCATGATGCCGGGTGTTGGCCCTGTGTGCCTCGGTCGCATGCAGTCCTGATTGTGGCGCTCACCTGCACGGCGCCAAACACGCATACGACCATCATTGGCACCAAGGCAGAAGCGACTCTCATCGCTGAAGACGACACATCTCCATTCGTCCCTCCATTCACGCCTGTCGCGACACCACTGGAGGCGGGCTGCACGATGTTTGGGCGTGAGCGGAAGACGGCCTAACGGTGTGCGGGACCGTAGCCCAGCTTCATGGAGACGGTTGCGAATGGTCCTCGCCGATACCCCAGGAGCAACAGTGTCCCTAATTTGCTGGGAAGTGGCGGTGCGGTCCCCTACGGCACTGCGTAGGATCCTACGGTCTTGGCGTGCATCCGTGCGTCGCTGCGGTCCGGTCCCAGGTCAAAGGGCACGTGCACCTTCCGCCGACCACTGGCGACAACATCGATGTACTGTGGAGACCTCACGCCCCACGTGTTGAGCAATTCGGCGGTACGTCCACCCGGCCTCCCGCATTCCCACTATACGATCCTCGCTCAAAGTCCGTCAACTGCACATACGGTTCACGTCCACGCTGTCGCGGCATGCAACCAGTGTTAAAGACTGCGATGGAGCTCCGTATGCCACGGCAAACTGGCTGACACTGACGGCGGCGGTGCACAAATGCTGCGCAGCTAGCGCCATTCGACGGCCAACACCGCGGTTCCTGGTGTGTCCGCTGTGCCGTGCGTGTGATCATTGCTTGTACAGCCCTCTCGCAGTGTCCGGAGCAAGTATGGTGGGTCTGACACACCGGTGTCAATGTGTTCTTTTTTCCATTTCCAGGAGTGTATTTTCACAACTTATTTAGATCCCATTACTACATAGGTTAATTTTACACATAGCTGAACTGTTGTTTTTAGATAACTGTTTTAAGCTATAGATCACAACTGCAAGAACGTAGTCGAGTTCATATCTTTATTCTTCATGCCCCTGTGGTACCACTTCTGTCAGTCTACTTTCTTACAACATTACATTACCAAATTTTCATGTCAAATATATATAATTAAAGTAGGTTGCAAGGTAAATTATTCATGATGCCGCAAATCTTAGCTGCAAACGTGGAGAACTGTTTGTGTTAGCACTCAGGCAAATGCTATTCTACAATGTACTTATAATAATAACCCAGTCTGCTCTGTACTGCAAGAAATATACTCCTCAGACGACTACCTTCTAGTACACGATGGGTCACATGCAGTTTCGCGTGTCTGTAATTTTTGATAATTTTAATATAAACAATTTGGCATATAAATGTTATTAATTTTCTCAGTATCTGTTGTAAAAACGTGGTGATAATTTTACTGAATTCGTCTCTCCATTGCAGTTTCAACACTATCGTTAGATGTTCTGTAGCTCATCTGGAAGCAATTTCAGTGTCTTTGGTGAATATACAAGATAGTCAGAAACAGCCTGAAAAACTTTTGAGAAAGTTGCAGGACAGGTTGCTCTGAGAAAGCATTGTTAAGGAAAAACATACGTTCCCTAGATAATTAGCACTGAAATCAATCAGGCCGTTGCACATGAAAATTCAAGTGGCCCGTGAGAGACAGTGTCGCCAGAAATATTCTTCGTTTGGCTTCCTAAAACCGAACAAGAGAGCGAAACAAAACTTGGACATGTAGTGATGGACCCCGAGCCGACGGTCGAACAGTGTGTCGCGTTACCATCTGTGCTACGAGAACAACTAACACTAATTGTACCTGGTGGGGCATTCGAGTTCGTGCGGTAGCGGCTCTGTTAGGAGCGGCTAAGGCGGTGGGCGAATCTGTTGAAAGAAATTGTTCTGACACCTTTTCTCGAGATGAGGCCATTTATTGGCAGACAAACCGACAGATGTGAATTCAAATGGGCAACACGAGTCAGGACTGGGAAGGCGATGGTGAGCCGAGACGTAGTGGTGGGCGAAAAATAGTTCACATCAAACTAAGGCGAAGTTTAAGAAAAGTGGTGGCTGCAATTCGGACACGTGGAATGGCGTGGCAGCTACGAAAGCAAAGCCCTCGGCGGCGCAGCACCGGGAAGACAAGATGAGGTTCACAGCCACCGGGCGCTAAATAACTTTGGAAATGGCACACCGTATCGAAATTTTTTCTTAACAGTTATTGCTTAGTACAACATACGTTGCAACACCGTTGCAATCTTTTCAGAGTGTTTTTGTTTTTGACACAATCAGGATTTCGCTATGAGTCCGTAACCGAGCAGTGGCTCAGTTTCTCCCGTTTCCGCTTACTGACTTGTGAGCACCTACTTGTGAGCACTTTCTCCCTCGGCTTGCTGCAGCCCCTCCTACCTAGGGATGCTTAAAACCGATACCGGTATTTTAGTTCTGAACAGCCGGTGTTTTTCGCTATTTGTTTGGTCTCAGTTATAACATTTTTTTGTCTATACTAATAACAGTAAAATCGGTATATCAATATGCCATAGCAGCAGTGCTAAAATTTTTGGCGTTTAAATAAAACCTACTTTTTAAAAAAGCGAACTTAGTTTATTCGTAATATTTCCATTGCCTCGGGATATTGGATTATTATAGAAAATGGGAATATCAATAACTTCAGTAACAGGGCCTAAAGTTAGAAATAAGCAACACACCCGTGTCATAAAAATCGGTAGAGTATTGATTAGACAATAGTGTATCTGTTGCCTTGTAGCATGGACTGTTAGACGATGGACGTGCATCTGCAGTATGCGAGACTTGCCTACACCGGGTTAAAAAGTAAATAAACTTATCTGATTACAAAACAAGTTTTCCATTCAAAATAATTAAAGAAGAAAGAACGTTACAAATGTTATACAGAAGTTTATAATGAAAACTGAAAGTAGCATTCTTAAAACGAAAAGTAAGTGTTGCCAAGCTCAGTTTTCACCCTTTAGTACTCAGTATTCGTAATGCCCAAATAGTGGAAGATCCTCGATTACAACATGATTTTTGACCAGTTTCAAAAAATTACAATCAATAGGAGAGTACTGATGACTTTTTATAATATTCAACCCAACCCAACTTTTCGAGAAAAGCAACAAATGGTCGACCAACTAAGTTTTCTTTTATTTACAAAATTTGATTTGGTATTTTGATCCTTCATATTGAATTTTGAAACGTGCAATGCAAAAGCCTGAGGCAGTGTTAGATTTTTCAGCCTTTTTGCGATGCCTATGTTTGTTCTGGAAATAATAGAAATAAAAAACTAAAAAGCAGCAATTTCCGAAACTGGTCATTTTGGGAGCTTCTAACAGTCAAGTTAAAGAGGAGATGAATAAATTGGTATAACCGAAAAGCGGCTGTTCACCGATGGCCGCCATCCCTACGAACTCACCAACGGCTCTTGCATACCTGTCTGGCCCGGCCAATACACCGCAGCTTGCCAGCCACATATCGCTCGATTAAACCTTTCGCTCTTTGACCAATTTACACTGAGGTGATAAACGTCGTGGGATAGCGATATGCACAGATACAGATGGCGATAGTATCACGTACACAAGGCATAAAAGGGCAATATCCTGGAGGAGCAGTCATTTGTACTCTGATGATTTACATGAAAAAGTTTCCGGCATTACCGTGGCCGTATAGACGGGAATTAACACACTTTGAACGCAGAATGGTAGCTGGAGCTAGACGCACGAGACATTCCATTTCGGAAATCGTTCGGGAATTCAATATTCCGAGATCCATAATGACAAGAGTGAGCCGAGAATACCGAATTTCTGGCATTACCTGTCACCACGTACAACGCAGTGGCCGACGTCCTTTGCTTTACGATCGAGAGCAGCGCCGTTTGCCTCGAGGCGTCAGTACTAACAGACAAGCGTAAAATAATCGCAGAAATCAATGTGGGATGAATGACGAACGTATCCGTTAACAGAGTGCGGCGAAATTTGGTGTAGACGGGCTTCGGCAGCAGAAGACTGAAGCTAGTGCCTTTGCTAATAGTATTACATCGCATGTAGCCTTTCTCCTGGGCTGGTGACCATATCGTCTGGACCCCAGACTACTGGAAAACCGTTGTCTGGTCAGATGAGTCACGATTTCATTTGGTGAGAGCTGACGGTAGGGTATGACCCCACGAAGTCAAGGACGCAAGTTGTCAACAAACTGGTGGTGGCTCGATAATGGTGTGTGCTGTGTTTTCACGGAATGGACCGGGTCCTCCGGTCCAACTGAATCTATCATTGATGGGAAATGGTTATGTTCGGCTGCTTGGAGATCATCTGCATCCATTCATGAACTTTATGTTTCCAAAGAACAATGAAATTTTTATGGATGACAATGCACCATGTCATCGGACCACAGTTGTTCGCGATTGGTTTGAAGAACGTTCTGAACAGTACGAGCGTATTATCTGGCCATACAGATCTCCCGACATGAATCCTATCTAACATTTACAGGATATAATCGAAAGGTCAATTCGTGCACAGAATTCTGCACCGCCAACACTACCGCAATTATGGACGGCTACAGCTGCAGTACACTCAGTATTTCCGCAGGGGGCTTCCAATGACTTGAATCCGTGCGACGTCTAGTTGCTACACTGTACCGGGCAAACGGTGGTTCGACACAATATTAGGAGGTATCGCATGATATTCAAAACACAGATATAGGACGGGTGGTCACAAAGTTTCGAGCACCACATCGAAAAAATAGAGTTACTTCATGAACTTTTTGTATTTCTGCAGGTACGTGTCCGTAGTCTCGGTATGCATTGGAATTCCCACACCACAGTACCATCGCATGCTGCTAGACGACCCAAAAGAAAATAGCGCCGTTAGCTGATGCAGAGGAGGCTTGTACGGTAGTTCGTTTTCTGCATTTGAAGGACAAAATCACAGTAACACGTTATGCTGAGTTGGTGGAAGTGTAAAGTGTGATAATTCGCTTCAGTTCGACGCACTTTTCAGTAGTACGAGATCGACTGCGACCAATAGGTCCATTCCAAATCAGTTACTTCAGAGAAAAACTACTTCGTTCGTCATAATTTAAATTCTGCGTAGTAAAAATTGGTTCTTATGTAGCACAACCGACACTTTCGTCCGTTACACAAAATAGCTTGGAATTATGCCTCCGTTTCCACATCAATATTTTTATTTATATCAATTTTCTTCGTGTGTTTCAAGTTTTCATAGTTGGTTTGTCTTTTAGAAATTATCGCCACCTTTACTAACAGGTATTGAAACTCAGATCCACCTCTTATTCGCACTGCCATAATAGGTTTTACTGGCTATGGTCTAGGTCAAATAATCCCGCAAAGCTTATTTTTGACACATGTTTAGGAAATTTCGGATGAAGTAATTCACACTGGCTGTAAAATACTTTGCCAGCCGTTGTGGCCGTGCGGTTCTAGGCGCGTCAGTCTGGAACCGCGTGACCGCTACCGCTACGGTCATGCCTCGGGCATGGTTGCGTGCGATGTCATTAGGTTAGTTAGGTTTAAGTAGTTCTAGGGGACTGATGACCACAGATGTTGAGTCCCATAGTGCTCAGAGCCATTTGAACCATTTTGTAAAATAGTTTTTATTAAAAGTCACGACCGATTTTGCGTTAACTGAAGAGGCATGATCAGGTGATCTGTCCAAATAATAAGGAAAAATTCTTTAACAAAGAATTCTTAACAGTGGTCTAAAGAATTAAGGAATATTGAAGAGTAGTATTATAGAGAAATAGTTGAAGAGTACTTTCGAAGATTCTTCTCTGCAAGTAATAACGGAAAATACGTGCCTTAGAGCCACTCTCCGTCATTCACGTCAAGCTGTAAACAAATAGCGCTCTAAAAGCGGCAGCCCATATTTAAAACGACGGCGATAGCAGAACCTATAATAATAAAACTTCGATAAAAACTAAATATGCCAAACACAGCTGTAGGCGAGTAACTCACCGAGACAATTTCAAGTTCGAAACCAACAAACCAGAAATGCCGTACCGTGCCACAAGCAGGAATGTGACTAAGCGGTAGCAGGCAAGGCAATACTAACCGCTCTGTAATGGGGAAGGTGTTCACAGGTAGCGTCAGAGACGACGTGAACCAAACTATCTCTATACGTAGAAGGCGTGAAGGATGGAAGGGGGTGGGCGGCTGTACATGTTCTAAATTACTTCAAAGTATTTAAAAACATTGAGTCCCGTTTATAAAAATACAGAAAATGGACAATTAAAATGCAACATATTAATAAAACGTGAGTGATAGTATAAGTTCCCTCTTTCGCAAATACAATTTATAAAAATACTGGAAGTGTATAGTTAAAATATAAAATATTAATAAAGCCCGAGTGGTTGTACAAATTCCCTCTTTCACAGCTACAATACCGTATAAACGCAAAAGGCTAATATAGGAAGCTAAAGACTTGTGATAATAAAATAATGGGCTGTAGGAGCAATGGTTGTCTGTTCAGACAGTAAAAATTAGCTAAAAGACACTTGTGTCGCAGATCTGTCTGCGCATTCAAGGCAGAATCTCGGAATTTTTTTAGAGCAGAGTAAATGTGGACTTCTTCTCAACTATTAAGTGTATTGCCTTTGCCTTCGAAATGTAGTATCTGCATATGTTTTCGGATGTCGGGATTAAGGTGACCAGTTTCGCGCAAATGCGCGCTTAGTGCCGACTTTGAGCTGGAGTCGTCGAAATAACATCCTCAGTATTTATAAAAGCCTTTCGACTCAATTAATATTTTTCAATCGAAACCAGAGGTCAAAATACATGTATTCTGACAACGAGTTTCAATTATAATATAAAGTTTTAGTTACTACTACGTCACTAAAACATAGATTTACTAATTTCGGCCGTGTACCATTATCAAGCACATTTGCAACGTCATGTATTACATATTGCACTCACCACATTCTTTTATGTCACATGCATAAAACCAGAAGTCGTACTCCGACAACTAAAAGCAGCTGTTACCATGTTCTCAAAGACGCACTTACTTCCAAACACTGCATAGCTATCGATAGGTTTACCATGTTTAATACAGAACAACGTAGCCTACAACGGACAATATATTCTTTTATTAAACACTTAGAGGGTGTGGATCCCCACGGAAGCAAAATCTACATATCAGTAGCTTTCCTAATACTTTACCTAGGCGAAATCCGATTACTATTTTGTAATCCTTCGATTAAACGGAACCGTTTGATGTACATCACAATAAAATTGTTTGATTTTCATTTTGGTATTCTTCTAGCGATTTTTGTTTTTGGGTTTTTAGCCCTTCCAACCCATTTCAACCTGGTCCAGTCAAAACATTATAAATGCAGTTTGCATACGATCAGAGCTGGAAGTTTGTGAGGGATTTCCCCAAGGTAAATTGGATGAACTGAATTACCTTTATTATTAGCTGTCAACATGACTTCAACTTACACGACACTTAATTTGAAGCATTAGACACGTGGTAATTCGGAGGTAGAGCTTATCCGACGCCTTGGGGACGGCGTCACTGCCCACTAGAATCAAAGCGGCAGCATCAGCTGAAGAGAGGCACTTTTTGGCAGCAGCACATGTGCGGCTGCGTGTTGTGCTGCATTGTTTATGCCTATGGTGGAGATGGCAACACAGACTCATTCAGGCAGCAACATATTTCAGTGCATCGCTCATGTTCTTGTTCATGTAGAGAACAATAATAAACCAAATTTACTGATACTTTCGTCGCCTCTTGGTGGAACAACATAATTATAAATGAGAAGCATAATGTTGTGTGTTTTATGAATAGAGAGTAAAGGGCGAGTGAAAATTTGTACCGAGGGCGGGAATCGAACCTGGGTCTCAGGCTTGCTAGGGATGTGCTTTAGCCACTGAGCCAACTTAGCACAGGGGTTCAGACAACTGCATTATCCTGGCACGCCTCCCTCTTCTATCCAAATTCTTACTGCCGTCCAGCCTACTTTAAATTCCCCCTTATGCACGAACAGAATTACCGAGGCTCTTCATGTTCTGGAATAGCTCCTAAGCACCGAACGTTAATGGGAGACCCAGGTGCAGGTATTGGTACAAATGAAATGACACGATTTCAGAGACTTTACTCGTCACATACATATACAGTCTATACAGGGTGTTACAAAAAGGTACGGCCAAACTTTCAGGAAACATTCCTCACACACAAAGAAAGAAAATATGTTAAGTGGACATGTGTCCGGAAACGCTTACTTACCATGTTAGAGCTCATTTTATTACTTCTCTTCAAATCACATTAATCATGGAATGGAAACACACAGCACAGAACGTACCAGCGTGACTTCAAACACTCTGTTACAGGAAATGTTCAAAATGCCCTCCGTTAACGAGGATACATGCATCCACCCTCCATCGCATGGAATACCTAATGCGCTGATGCAGCCCTAGAGAATGGCGTATTGTATCACAGCCGTCCACAATACGGGCACGAGGAGTCTCTACATTTGGTATCGGGGTTGCGTAGACAAGAGCTTTCAAATGCCCCCATGAATGAAAGTCAAGAGGGTTGAGGTCAGGAGAGAGTGGAGGCCATGGAATTGGTCCGCCTCTACCAATCCATCGGTCACCGAATCTGTTGTTGAGAAGCGTACGAACACTTCGACTGAAATGAATGAACCACATGTTTTGTCGTACTTGTAAAGGCACATGTTCTAGCAGCACAAGTAGAGTATCCCGTATGAAACCATGATAACGTGCTCCATTGAGCGTAGGTGGAAGAACATGGGGCCCAATCAAGACATCACCAACAATGCCTGCCCAAACGTCCCCATAAAATCTGTGTTGGTGACGTGATTGCACAATTGCGTGCGGATTCTAGTCGGCCCACACATGTTGATTGTGAAAATTTACAATTTGATCACACTGGAATGAATACTCATCAGTAAAGAGAACATTTGCACTGAAATGAGGATTGACACGTTGTTGGATGGACCCATCGCAGAAGTGTACCCGTGGAGGCCAATCAGCTACTGATAGTGCCCGCACACGCTGTACATGGTACGGAAACAACTGGTTCTCCCGTAGCACTCTCCATACAGTGACGTGATCAACGTTACCTTGTACAGCAGCAACTTCTCTGACGCTGACATTAGGGTTATCGTCAACTGCACGAAGAATTGCCTCGTCCATTGCAGGTGTCCTCGTCGTTCTAGGTCTTCCCCAGTCGCGAGTCATAGGCTGGAATGTTCCGTGCTCCCTAAGACGCCGATTAATTGCTTCGAACGTCTTCCTGTCGGGACACCTTCGTTCTGGAAATCTGTCTCGATACAAACGTACCGCGCCACGGCTAGTTCCCGGTACTAATCCATACATCAAATGGGCATCTGCCAACTCCGCATTTGTAAACATTGCACTAACTGCAAAACCACGTTCGTGAGGAACACTAACCTGTTGATGCTACGTACTGATGTGCTTGATGCTAGTACTATAGAGCAATGAGTCGCATGTCAACACAAGCACCGAAGTCAACATTACCTTCCTTCAATTGGGCCAACTGGCGGTGAATCGAGGAAGTACAGTACATACTGTTGAAACTAAAATGAGCTCTAACATTAAATCATATCTGTATGAGACCAGTAGAGTCTCTGAAATTGTGTCATTTCATTAATATTGTGTACGTTCTGCAGGGTTAATGTATTTACTGTTGTGGTTGACAGGAGAGCCAACACCGTGTTACTAGAGGAGGACGAAAGACACGCGATTTAGCTCACGCAGGCTGGCGTGAGGTCTGGAACAGAAGAAGGAAATTAGAATTTAGAAACAACGGACGTAGCTGGTGGAATACTCAACTTTAATCCATTAATGATGAACGTCGCTCTTGATGGTACATAGTTCACAATATCAATAGTAACTGATAATTGCGCCTTGCTAGGTCGCAGAAAATGACGTAGCTGAAGGCTATGCTAAACTATCTTCTCGGCAAATGAGAACGTAAGTAGGCAGTGAACCATCGCTAGCAAAGTCGACTGTACAACTGGGGCGAGTGCTAGGAAGTCTCTCTAGAACTGCCGTGTGGCGGCGCTCGGTCTGCAATCACTGATAGTGGCGACACGCGGGTCCGACGTATACTACCGGACCGCTGCCGATTTAAAGGCTACCACCTAGCAAGTGTGGTGTCTGGCGGTGACACCACATTTACTTGATCGGTTTTCGGCTTACAAGTCCATCATCAGAATTTAACTATCGTCTTCAAAGAAGCTACAATTGTTGTAAAGGAAATTGGAAAAGTTGTTACTTGTAACTTCCTGGCAGATTAAAACTGTGTGTCAGACCGGGACTCGAAGTCGGGACCTTTTCCTTTCGCGGGCAAGGGCTCTACCGTCTCAGCTACCCAAAGACGACCCACGGCTCATCCTCACAGCTTCAATTCCGCCAGTACCTTGTCTCTTACCTTCCAAACTTCGCAGAAGCTCTCCTGCATAACTTGCAGAACTAGCACTCCTGGAAGAAAGGATATTGCGGAGACATGGCTTATCCACAGCCTGGAGGATGAGTTCGAGTCTCTGTCTGGCACACAGTTTTATTCTGCCAGGAAGCTTCATATCAGCGCACACTCCGCTGCAGAGTGAAAATCTCATTCAAGATGTTACTTGTCTAGACTGAGGAACGAATACACAGAAAACGCATATCGTAACCCCTTCACATCTATGCCTTCCATCTGAGAACAAGTAATACTCTCCCGCAACATTCTGTGTCATCCGTACCATTGGTCGGAGACCGTCAGCAGCCGGAGTACAGAATTATCTCCTATGTATAGGCTGCTTTTGGAACCACAACACAGCATTCGGAGAGGTACCGTAACCAGACTGCTTATGAATGGCGTCGCATTGTGTTCGGCGATGGGTAACGGGACTGCAGTATCGAAGATTACCATCGCCGAAAAGTCTGGTGGTGACTTTGGAAGAGGTCTTATGCTTCTGATGTTTTGGAGAGGCACAACCATGTTACTCTTGGCGTTATGGTGTGGAGAGCCATCGGGTATGATGTCACGTGACGGCTGGAAGTGATTGAGGGTACACTGTCGGTACAACGGTACGTCACGGACAGCCTGCGTCCTCGTGGGTTGCTTCTCATGTGACAGTTTCGTGGTGCCACTTTTAAACACGGCAATGCTCAACGCTCGTCCACTCATGGTACGTGTCTCTATGTACTGTCTGCGTGATGTTGAGGTGCACCGCTGGCCAGCAGGATTCCCCCACCTATGGCGACTCAACTCCTGTCCCAGCGCCAGTATCCTGAATATCAAGGACCAGCTACAACAGTTGTGGGCCAGCTTGCCTCAGGAGAGGATCCAAACTCTCCCAAACGAATCAGTGTATGCATTCAGGCCACAGGCTGTGCAACGTCATACTGATAAGGCGGCTCATTCTGCCAAGTTCTTTGTAAATTTGACTCGATTTTGTAATCGCCGAAATAACTTCACATGTGGGTTCCACCCTTGAAGTTTCATTTCGTTTCCTCTTCTCGTTCTGGTTGCTTCACATTTTTGTCAAGCACTGCACATTGTAGATAGCTACAGTCCTAAAACACTCCCTTGAGGTACCCACGAAATTACCCTTATATCTGTCAATTTCGTCCTGTTATGAATAACATAGCATGGAGAGCTGCATCAAACCAGTCTCAGGACTGAAGACAACAACAACAACAACAATGAATAACATACCAAATTCCGTTGGCAAAGAGGCCTTGAATCCAGTCACATACACTGAAGAGCCAAAAAACCTGATACACCTGCCTAATATCGTGTAGGACCCCCGCGAGCACGCAGAAGTGCCCCAACACGACGCAGCATGGAACCGACCTATATCTGAAGTAGTGCTGACACCATGACTCCTGCAGGGCTGTCCATAAATCCGTAAGAGTATAAGGGGGTGGAGATCTCTTCTGAACAGCACGTTGCAAGGCATCCCAGATATGCTCAATAATGTTCATTTCTGGGGAGTTTGTTGGCCAGCGGAAGAATTTAAACTCATAAAGGTGTTCCTGGAGCCACTCTGTAGCACTTCTGAACGTGTGGGGTGTCGTATTGTCCTGCTGGAATTGCCCACGTCCGTCGGAATGCACAATGGACATGAATTGATGCAGGTGATCAGACAGGATGCTTATGTACGTCTCACCTGTCAGAGTCGTACCTAGACGTATCAGGGCTCCGATATAACTCCAACTACAAACGCCCCACACCATTACAAAGCCTCCACCTGCTTGAACAGTCCCCTGCTAACATGCGTCCCCTGCTAACATGCAGGGTCCGTGGATTCATGTGGTTGTCTCCATACCCGTACACGTCCATCCGCTCGATACAATTTAAAACGAGACTCGTCCGGCCAGACAACATGTCGTGCAGTCATAAATGGTACACGAGTGGGCTTACGCCTCCGAAAACCTATATCGATGATGTTTCGTTGAATGGTTGGCACGATGACAAATGTTGGTGGCCCAGCATTGAAATTTACAAGGGTTGCACTTCTGTCAAGTTGAAGAATTGTCTTCAGTTGTCGTTGGTCCTGTTCTTGCAAGATCTTTTTCCGGCCGCAGCGACATCGAAGATTTGATGTTTTACTGGATTCCTGATATTCACGGTACACTCGTGAAATGGTCGTAAGGGAAAATCGCCACTTCATTGCTACTTCGAATATGCTACGCTCCATCGCTCGTGCGCCGACTATAACACCACGTTCAGACTCAGTTAAATCTTGATAACCTGTCATCGTAGCAGCAGTAATCGGTCTAACAACTGCGCCAGACACTTTTTGTCTTGCACAGGCGTTGCCGACCACAGCGCCGTATTCTGCCTGTTTGCATATTTCTGTATTTGAATGCGCATGCCTACACCAGTTTCTCTGGTGCTTCAGTGTATCTACTCCAACACTTGTTTGGCTCATATTTTGTTCGCAAATCGCCAGTGCGAAACTTTATCGCATCTCTTCCGAATGTTAACGAACAGTGGAACATACGGTCGATTCTTTCTCCAGCAAAGTTTATAATGCATGAGCATAAAACATATACCACATTTGTACAACAGACTGACGTCAGTGTGATGGGCATATTTCTATGTCCATCCACCGGACGACCCTGCTTGAGACTAATAACGACTCCATCTTTTTTCCAATCACTTGTTACCATTTTTTGTTGCAGCGACCTCAATAAACTGCCGGTAGAGGAGAGCAAGTTCATTTGCATAATCTGTGTGGAATCTGACAGGTATCTAATCTGATCCAGATGCCTTACCACTGCTGAACTGTTTTAGCCGATTTTCTATTCCGCGATCGCTTATCTCAATACCTGCCATTTCGTCATTCGAGCGATGAATAGACTTTCGCAGTGAAACAATATCGGAAGAGGAATTTCAGTATTTCCGTCATGTCTCTCTAATCTTTCATTTCGGTATGGTTACAGAACGATTGAATACAGGCTTTCAATTCGGTTGCTGATTTTACGTAACTTCACAACTTCTCAGTATTTTTCGACAGATCGGTTGGCAAAATTTGGCTTTGGAATTCATTTGAATGTATCTTACTCCCCTTAAGCTTTTTTGTCTTGGTTCAAATTTTACTTGTAAAACAGGCTTCGACTTCGCTTAAATCTCTGATAAAGCTTTCTTTGTTTTCGTAGCAACTTTCTAAATTCTATTACGAATGAAGGATGGATACGCCTTTTTGCAAGTACACAATTATTATTTTACTTTAATACCGAAATATATTTCACCACAGTTGTTTCATTCTCAATGGGCTCTTTCCTTTCTTTTTGTGAAAATACAAACTATATTTAGGTTAGGAAATATATTATATTGCCTTTTTGTTGTTACTTAAATTACAAATGTTGTTATTGTGTGTGTCCTATGGCTTCCAATCGAAATCAGCGACAGGCTGAATTAGTACACCCCGTCATCTGCAAACGTGAGGGGAGTTACGGATATCGTCTTCATTGAATTTTTGTTTGTAATCCAAACTTTAAAATATATATTCCGGTAAAAGTCATGGTATGTGTTCCTTTTTTGGCCCTGCCATTGCTGTATTTGGCCTGTCGTAATCTGTGGCTGGTTTGTATTTGAGTGCCGAACGACATTTTATTGTTTTTGTGTAGTGGACTGACCTGCGGACACGGCTAAAAATTTTGTTAAGCTTTAGTATGGAGAAGTAATTGGTGTTGTTTGTTATTCATGGATTATATTTCGTATTTTAACAGCGTTTACTCACGTTTTGTCCTGCTCATTTGTGAATATTGTATCTTGCTACGTTGCTGTGGTTTGGACACGCGTTTCATTTAACAGTTTACGTTTCTGATGCACTTTTGACCACTTTT
This sequence comes from Schistocerca gregaria, assembly GCF_023897955.1. Taxonomy (NCBI): domain Eukaryota; kingdom Metazoa; phylum Arthropoda; class Insecta; order Orthoptera; family Acrididae; genus Schistocerca; species Schistocerca gregaria. Next base: position 49,115,573 of record NC_064931.1, read on the forward strand.
CACTGTTTTGTTTTGGTTTGACGACCGCGAACTTTCAATTTGTTCCCTTTGTTTTCATTTTGTCTGTGCTGTGCTGTGTGTGTGTGTGTGTGTGTGTGTGTGTGTGTGTGTGTGTGTCTTTATCTAGTACTGTCTCATAGTTCGTTTAGAGTGCTGAAGGGTATTTTGTTGCATAGTTCGGTCATTAATGACTTTTTTGCTCTGTTTGATGGCTTTTGGTTGTGTTAATTTTCTTCTATTGTTAAAAATGGTACCGGTGGATTACTGCGTTCTAGAATTTGGGGGTCCGTTTCTATGCCACCGGGGTGGTGGTTGTTTTTAATGAGGTGGAATGTGAGTTTATTACTTTTCATTGCTGTTAAGTGTTCCGAGTATCTTATCCTGAAATTTCTAGATGCCTGTCCTGCAGGTTAGTTGGTATATACCTGCTCTGTTGAACTTATCTGTGGTGGTATTAGGTTTTTATAATATTTTCCACAGTGTGTTGTTTGTTTTATACATACTTTGTTTTGTCATAGTGTTTCCTATTCTTTGTTCTCAAAGGCGCTACTTTTTCACTTCTTTGTGGCTTCATCATCTTGTGTGCTTTGTATGTTCTCTGCTGTGTGCTTGTTACTGGTGTCTTGGGCTGTGATACTGTTGTGTGTTCAGTGCCAGTTGTGTTTTTATTTTTTGGCTCCGTTTGTCAACAGTTTTTATTTTGTAACAATTTTCTGTGGCAATCTCTATGGTTATGTTTCGTTATCGTGCATAGCTATATTTTTCCATTGGAATAATACTGTTCAGTGTGTTGGAGGTATCTGAGGCTGACCTGCTTGTGGGCTGTCGGATGGTTTGTCCTGTTGTGAATAACTAAACTGGTTGATCTAGGTTTCCTGTATACTGAGAACCAGTGTGTTGTACTTTTCGTTTTCCATTGTGATGCCTGGAAAATTTATTTATTCGTCTCTTTCAGTTTCAAGTGTTTCAAGCATTTTCTAAATTCTAACACGTTCGGACTTTCCCACACCCTTAAACCTTGCTAGGCACATTCAAGTGTAAGGTTTATTGTACAATAATATTGAGATTTATCCATTCGTTTTGCATATTTTCTTCCCCAGGGCTGGATATTTGATGCTGACTGCTCAGATACTCTGCAATTTGTTTCCTGTCACTCTTGATAATCAAAAATATTTTCCTACGTTTCTCAACATTCCTTACAATACCTGTAGCCATAGACGCAATAACAGTCTTATAGCCACTGATTCCGTTCTGTGTGTTAGCTGTTTCGAAAAGTTCTGGTCTTTTACTGCCCAAGAGGTCTAGACATTTCCCTCACGAGTCGGCTCTGTAACTAACTGCTCGAGTATTATTCAGAAGAAAAAAACGTTGATAACATACGAATCCCTGTCTCTTGAACCACTTTTAATCGCGTGATTTCCCCATTCTATAGCTGTCTGGCTTCATCCTACATATCTGCGTGTTTCAAGGTGGTATACACCGAGCGAGGTGGCACAATATTTAAAAACACTAAACTCCTGTTTTGGGAGTTTTGCTACTTAGACTTAACTTTTCCGTGATTTTACTAATTGAAGAAGAATGCTTGGATTTCCTGTAAAAAGGACATGATCTAATTGTTATCTACTTATTGGCTAACTTGAGCATGCCCTCTGTCGCTAATGATAGCATCGTCGACCGAACGATAAACCTAATCTTCCTTGCTCTAACTGGTACTTATATTAGATGTACCAGTAGCTCTTCCCTACTAATTTTTGCATATTAGCTACTGTTAAGTTTGCACCGGTAAAATAAGCCAATTACAAAGGCACAAACTACTACGGTCACTCATTGACAACCGCACCGCCTCAAGTGTTCTGCCTCTCCCAACCAGAGGGGATTGTCAACGCCCCCAAAAAAAGTGTGTGTCTTATATTATCAGGTTCAAGATCGATGGTGATGAATGAACTCTGCATAAACAATGTGTTGTTCCGATATCGTATCAGACTGAATGACGTAATTAAATACATCTTCAATAATCTTGGTCAAGCTTCTGGTGAAATGACGTATGGATCCGATTAAATGTGTTTGCATTCAGATGATAATAACTGAGTTATTGCACAGACACTCGCAAAAACCGTAGAGCTAGTAGGTGGGTTTACTGTAGCTGCAGCCGGAAAATGTATTACTTTCGTTCTGTTCTGAGCGGGCATGTCACTTAACCTCCGGTCATTAGTTATCGAGGTTTATATATTGCCATAACGATCCTCTGTAATATGTAATGAGACAAATCCAGAAAGCGAGATACCCTGCGCAATCCCACACTTGGATTCAAGCCACATCTGGATTACTTTCCCTCCGCACAAGTAAACACCAGAAGCCACACAATAAGAGCACTTCCACAAAACGTTAGAATGTTCTGTCTGTGACGGCCTCGCAAGCAAGAAAATGCTAAACAATCAAGTAAATTTGTCCTCAACCCGAAGGTAAGTTATAACACATCAGGCCTTTACTGCGTATGCTCCTATTGGAGATAGGATGCGCACTCTTTCGTCCAGTCTTCAAACTGAACTACCGAGCCTATTATATAGGTGACCTACAGTTTAACGTTGACTGCTAACCTCGGTAAAACTCGAATAAAAGAAATTTTTCATATTTGGTTTATAGTTATGTACAGAATGCTGTATTTTTATCTGCCTCCACTTATGTTGGCTGTAAACACGGGACGTCGTAGTTCGCTTTCATTGTCATAATAATGGGCAGGTGTTCCAAATGACCTGCGAACATAAGAGCATTACGCAGATCGATTTGTGTTACAATTGCTAGGCACAGCACGTCACCACTAAGATGTGACTGTCAGTGTCCTATTGTATACTACTGTAAGGCGATAAAAATGCAGTGACATGTACATTTCTCGGACAGTGTGCGATCTCTCGAAAGCCTCAGCTGCCTAGCTCATATATCTTCTCCACTTCAAGCAGCTTCGCTTTTTTATCGCAGCGAGGCCCCCAGAGGTTATCTCTTTCAAAGGTCGAAGTAAGAATACTGTTATACTCGTAACCACGAACGAGCTGTAGCATACCAAATGATGCACTGCAGCGACTGAGGGTGATGCCTTCGTGTGCTGTAAACTAATTCTCTGCATTCGATACTATCGTTCACATAAGTTTTACTGTTCGTCTGCCATTTAGGAGCTACAGAAAAACTCTTTAGCAGCCGACGTTTTTCTACATGGCATATCACTAGAGTAGAGTTAATAATACATACACTGCTGTAGAAAAAATTGTAGCAGTCAAGGGAACAGCAACGGAGATTTTGGAAATGATTAAGTACGGTATTCACTTTCATATAGACAACGTATTGTGATGCTGACATGAAAACTCCAATCTACCATGGAATCGAGTCAAAGAGAAGTTGGATATGTTTCCGTAGCATTTCGGACAGGTTGCATCGATTAGAGCTCAAATTCCTTGGTACATATCACCGGCATATACTGGCAGATGGGAAGAAGGAAGCAAGGTTAGATTTTTAACGTCCTGTCGATGTCGATATTATTAGAGACGAGTTACTAGCTCAGACGAACGACAGAGTAAGGGAGCCTTTGTGGCTTGTGAAAACTGCTCTAAACGTGTAGGTCTACAGCAATTTAGAGAAATTTTATTTATACTTTATTTTTTGTTGCTGCGTTTCACTTCAGAATCTGCCGTCTTGTGGCCAAGGTGGCTTGTGAGACAATTGTTAACATGACTTGCGACGCACTAATGCCTGGAAAAATTACGCGCTAGCAGCTACAGTATAATTGTGATACTGCTCGCACAGAACTGGACAGGAAACTGTGGGCTAAATTGAACAGATTTCGCACTGGGCGTGGAAGATGCGAAGACTCTCTTTACAGATGGGTGCTACAGAGTCTCCGGGCCCCGAAACAGACAATCAAGCACATTAGAGATGAATGCCCCTTGCATTCCTACCAGGGGAGTTGGAGCGACCTCATGAAAGCTGATGATACGGCTCTTATATGGATTAGAAACCTAGACATTGACATTTAGTTTCCTCCTTATGTAGTTTGTATTTTCATATTCCTGTTATACATAGTATTACTAATGTTATATACCTGTAATTTTAAACTGCATGCGAGCTATACGAATAAATAAAAATAAGCTACAAAGACTGAAACATTCCTTTTACCTGCCCTCAAGTTAACAACTCGAAATCCAAATCGCAGCCAGAATCTATACCAAGGAAGGAAGACAGGATTTAACGTCCCGTCGGCATCGAGGTCATTAGTGACGGAGAATACGCTGCGGCGATAAAAGCCTCTCGGCGGTACCTGCGCCACTGTCCAGTTACATTCCTCAACGCAAGCCCTACGGATTGTCAGTCACGTCATCACACGAGTTTCTCCAATTTCGTGTGACACATGCACATTATGTGACTGCTGTGTTTTTGTCTACAGTTTGGAGTGTCTTACCAAACTAACTCCGTACGGTGTTTCTTGTGTAGGCGGAGATTAGTATTTAACGACCCATCGACAACAAGGTCATTAAAGACGAGCACGAGCTCGGATTAGGGAAGGATTGGGAAGGAAATCGGTCGCGCTCTTTCAAAAGAACCATCCCGGCATTTTCGTGTAGCGATTTAGGGAAATCACGGAAAACCTAAATCTGGATGGCCGCACACGGGTTTGCACCACATGGCTCGGTGTTTTGCACAGTATTGTGAGTTTTCCCAACTGAAGTTGCTAGGCCCCAGGAGCTGTAGAGCTCTTATATCAGATCACAGTACAGTATGTACCACAATAATATTTTTATCATAAATACTGATGCCTTTAAAAATATTTTTGTCCATTTCTATTTATTGCGATTAGACCAGATGAATATCGGGATGATTTCTCTGAATAGAGTACGACAGTTTTTTCCTTATGGCTAGACTGATTAACGAAACTTATAATAGAATATTTATTAAAATTTTAGTTTTGTATGACCATGGCCAAACGTCCAGTAGGTGGGGGTAGTTCTTTCTTACTGCTTGACATATAACAAAAATTTAAAAATTTTTACAAATCGGTATCGCAATAATAATAATAAAATGACATTAAAATCTGCCTACATAGTGTGAACTCTCATGTGGACGATTAGAACAACACAGACAGAATGCTCGTGCGCCTTGAAGCGGTCGGACAGAGACCACTCTCTCAGAAGCGTTTTGTGCATTATTTCAAGGTTTTGGATTTCTTTACATGCCAGTACAACAACGAGTAAATAAACAACAACAGAACTCATGTCTAACCTTAATTCTGTAACAAAATGCAACGATGTTTGAAAAACGAAATGTTGGCAGAGCCTGTAACTACCCCTTGAGTTTCAATATTCCGACAAACTGTTTAGCGGAACTTCATAACAGGTGGTCTGCGTCCAACACGTCCAGCAGTATTATCGTCCATATGAATCACGGAACAAATAACGAATTAAACTAAACTTACCAGAAGCGCTTGCCATACTATTTGCAGAACACTTACCTTTTTCCAGATTCCTACACATGACCTCCTCCACCTACAACGGCTGGGGAAGTAAGTGTCTTTCTGCTGGGTTTCAGGGCACCAGAGATCTTCTGGAAACGAAAAGGCGGATCTAGCAGCCAAGGAGGCGTACCTTGATCCTCAGGTCTTTGGGTGTGCCATCCCCCTGCGTGCTGTTGGTGTGGCGTCGGTGGGAGGATGGGTGGCTGGAAAACCATGTCGTAAAGCGCACAACGAGGCCGCGCCGAACCACGCCGACGGGACGAGGTCCTGCTGGCGCGCCACACCCCTGTGACGCGTGGTCTGTTGCTCCGGCGAGAGGAGTGTCGCTTGTGGCGTACACATCACTGTGCGCCACATCTCATTAGACTGCATTTTATTTTCTGACCAGCGTGCCGCGGCTGACTTCCCGACGGATCTGCAGTCTATTTTAGGTAATGATCAAACGAATGTGGTTCGCGTTTTAAAGTTTTGTGAATTTCCAACGTTTTTACCAATATTTTAGGGATATGGTTTTAATGTCTTCATTGGGCGACTGGCTCGCCCATATTTTACGTAGGTGGCCAGCCATTGACATTTTCCTGTGCCTTCATTTTAGCCCCCTTGTCGTTTTACTTGTGTGCTGGCCTCCTGTATACCATCCTTTCTCCTTTCCTGTTGTTTTAACGTGTGAGGTCATGTTTTAGTACTTCTCTACACATTCGTTACTTTTAATATGAGTACTCAAGCTGATAAGCTCGCCGTTGAGCGGCAGCAAGCACTGAACATACACACCAGATTTGCGAGACATCGCCATCTGTTAATGTCGTGGATGGAGTTCTGAGTTTGGTGACTAGAAGAATATTTAGTATCGAACCTGAATAGTGACGCATTCACATTTCAGGAGAGTATCGAGCGCATAACACCTACGCACGGCCGCGAAATATCATACTACAGCGGGGGCGAACGTGTATAAACCCACGTCTGGCCAGAATCTCAGCGCATTGCGGGCTATTGTACTGTGTCTCGTTTTTTATTCATTCTTTCGACTCTAATGACCTCGCCGTCGACTTGACGTTAAATTCTTATACTCTATTTATGCTGTCAGAGTGAGGTATAAGCCATTAGTTTCTTATAGTGTGTGAGGAGAAAATATAAAAATGCAGTAAATGAAGCAGGCAAAAAGGAATACAAACGTCTCAAAAATGAGATCTACAGGAAGTGCAAAATGGCTAAGCAGGGATGGCTAGAGGACAAATGCAAGGATGTAGAGGCTTATCTCACTAGGGGTAAGATAGATACTGCCTACAGGAAAATTAAAGAGACCTATGGAGATAAGAGAACCACTTGTATGAACATCAAGAGCTCAGATGGAAACCCAGTTCTAAGCAAAGAAGGGAAAGAAGAAAGGTGAAAAGAGTATATAGAGGGTCTATACAAGGGCGATCTACTTGAGGACAATATTATGGAAATGGAAGATGATGTAGATGAAGATGAAATGGGAGATACGATACTGCGTGAAGAGTTTGACGGAGCATTGAAAGACCTGAGTCGAAACAAGGTCCCGGGAGTAGACAACATTCCATTGGACTACTGACGGCCTTGGGAGAGCCATTCCTGACAAAACTCTACCATCTGGTGAGCAAGATGTATGAAACTGGCGAAATACCCTCAGACTTCAAGAAGAATATAATTATTCCAATCCCAAAGAAAGCAGGTGTTGACAGATGTGAAAATTACCGAACAATCAGTTTAATAAGCCACAGCTGCAAAATACTAACACGAATTCTTTACAGACGAATGGAAAAACTAGAAATACTGGAACACTTGAGGCAATACTGACCTTACGACATATCTTAGAAGAAAGATTAAGGAAAGGCAAACCTACGTTTCTAGCATATGTAGACTTAGAGAAAGCTTTTGACAATGTTGACTGGAATACTCTCTTTCAAATCCTAAAGGTGGCAGGGGTAAAATACAGAGAGCGATAGGCTATTTACAATTTGTACAGAAACCAGATGGCAGTTATAAGAGTCGAGGGACATGAAAGGGAAGCAGTGGTTGGGAAGGGAGTAAGACAGGGTTGTAGCCTCTCCCCTGTCAGAGACAGCAAAGGACTTGGAAGAGTAGTTGAATGGAATGGACAGTGCCTTGATAGGCGGATATAAGAGGAACATCACAAAAGCAAAACAAGGATAATGGAATGTAGTCGAATTAAGTCGGGTGAAGCTGAGGGAATTAGATTAGGAAACGAGACACTTAAAGTAGTAAAGGAGTTTTGCTATTTGGGGAGCAAAATAACTGATGATGGTCGAAGTAGAGAGGATATAAAATGTAGACTGCCAATGGCAAGGAAAGCGTTTCTGAAGAAGAGAAATTTGTTAACATCCAGTATAGATTTAAGTGTCAGAAAGTCATTTCTGAAAGTATTTGTATGGAGTGTAGCCATGTATGGAAGTGAAACATGGACGATAAATAGTTTGGACAAGAAGAGAATAGAAGCTTTCGAAATGTGGTGCTACAGAAGAATGCTGAAGATCAGATCGGTAGATCACATAACTAATGAGGAAGTATTGAATAGGATTGGGGAGAAGAGAAGTTTGTGGCACAACTTGAGCAGAAGAAGGGATCCGTTGGTAGGACATGTTCTGAGGCATCAAGGGATCACCAATTTAGTACTGGGGGGCAGCGTGGAGGGTAAAAATCATAGAGAGAGGCCAAGAGATGAATACACTAAGCAGATTCAGAGGGATGTAGGTTGCAGTAGGTACTGGGAGATGAAGAAGCTTGCACAGGATAGAGAAGCATGGAGAGCTGCATCAAACCAGTCTCAGGACTGAAGACCACAACAACAACAGCAGTGTGTGAGGTCTCATTTGATCCACTTATTGATCTGACCAGCGTACTTTCCATACATAGAAAGTTAACTTGAAATTCTATCACTGCTTTGCATTGCTGTTCTTAGGGAATTACAAAACGACTACAGGATGATCATTTAACTGACCTCCTCACAGTCACTTTTCCCTCATCCAAGAGAAACGTACCACTGATGTGCAGATACAATTGATTTTAAACAGATATCTGAAACTACTTTTTTCTTTTTAAGATAATTTAAACTTATGCGTGTAATAGCTTGTTAAGCATTTCTATTATAGCACGAACAAACGATTTGACTCTCTAACGACCTACAGCAAGAGGTTTTCGGGAAGAATGGGGAAGTATTGGTAAGGCATAGTTAAATGTAACAACTGAAATTGATAGTACTCTAGCTACTTGAAAGACATAATCCGTAACAGAATCTCCATCGCATTCCGTCGAGGACAGCAGGAGAGATTACTGTTTCATCCAGTTACGTATTATCTAGTGTCATCACAAAAGGGGATTATACTGAAAACTTATTTCACAGAATTATTACTGGAAAATGTAGTAATGAAATTAGTTATATTCCAAACTCCGTCATGAAAATAAAACAAAAGAATAAGATAGCACATCATTAATGGCGATTACCGGCATCATTAATTTCAACAATCATTTAATATACACCTGACGTAGTAGAAGCAAGGACCAGTTCGTTTAGGGCTACGCACGTACAAAACATTTGTGCTGTTCTCGAGAGCGAAAGTGCATACGCGTACAGTAATTTTTTTTAAATAAGTAATACTCAACAAAATACTATACGAAAATTACTTTTACGTCACGGATAATTGAGAAGTACGTGATTTCATTAAAGTGCAACTGATAGTTAAGCCATCGAGGCAGACTTCTTATACAAAAACTTCTCTTAATCAACAGTTACTCTCAAGCACCAGTAAAGGTTAAATTACGTTTCAGGACACAAAATGCTGCTAACTCAGAATGCAGGACGGTTTTTCTGATCTTTTGAAATTTTGAATTTGTAAGAGATATTCAAATGAAAACGAGACAGAATTAACGCACAGCGGTACGTGGACACTTTGCAAAGATTGAAGCTCTCTATCAAGTCCAAATGCCCAGGAATGCTGACGCTTCCCCACATGTAGCCAACGCTGCAGAAGTTTCGCTGGGAAGGCCTGACACATCCTCCATAAATCCCCGGTCTCTGTCCACGCGATTTCCATATTTTTGGAGCCCTGAAGCATTTGCTGGGGCAAAAGGAGCAGGGCATTATTGGTGAAGCTCTATTATCAAAAAAAAAAAAAAAAAAAAAAAAAAAACAGTGATGCTGCAGCTGCACTTCGCGAATATCACCGGCTCAAAGGATTACGGAAGGGTCCTCTTTCTCCACCTGCTCTGCGGAGCATGATAAAGACGTGCGAATCAACTGGAGAACTGGGCGTTGCTCCGGGAAGAGGCCGACGATCGGCTGCACCACAGGTGGTTCATGAAATCGCTGATGCTACGGCAGACAACGCTGCGCGCAATTCCCGATCATAAGACAGTGTGCTGTGTCACGACTGTTGTACATCCCATGGTCCACTGTACGGAAGGTGCTTCGCACTGTTCTCAAATGGTATGCGTACAAGGTCCGTATCATACAGGAGCTTGTACCACGACGTGTTGGTGAACGTGTCACCGTATGCTGTGGCTTCACAGCTTCGTTCATCATTGGCCAATTGTTTTTTTTTTTTTTAACATGTTTGCCCTCAAGGTCCAAAGACGTGCAGTGTGACTGGCCAGCGTTATTGCGATATGCTTTGCCGCATGTCATTCCTGGCCTATAGGAGAAAGACACATTGAAATTAACAGTTTTCATGCAAGATGGGGCCCCACCGCACATAGCTCGTGAAGGTCACCTGCTTCTACGAAATACACATGGAAACGATCGAATTATCAGCCGATCGTTTCCAAATGCTTGGATCTCACTACATTGAAGGACATGTTTTACCAGGGGAACATTCACACGTGTGCTGATCTGGAGAGCAGCATATCAAGAGAAGTAAGCAGCATACCTACGGACTTGCTTCGTTCTGCTGTGCAGAATGCAATCCTGCGCCTTCAGACTCTTCTGGATGCTGATGGGCGCTATACTGAACCCCTTTTGTAGCAGTAATGGTACCTGTACGTAATGGTATGATGTACCATAGCAGCCCATTTAAAGTCTTTAAATTGAATTGCTTCTGCATTATTTCTCTTCCCATGTCCTTGATATTAATGCTACCAAGTTTGGTACTCGTAAAGGTAATTAATTTCCATGTCATGTTAAATAGGGAAAGTTTAATTATAACCACCCGGTATGTGTTGCCTCTTTCCTGTTTCTGGGCGCACCATTTTATAGACGCAACTCATAATAAAGCCTGTAGATAAAGACACTACCGAATGCTGAAGAGTAACTCTTTTTATCACTCTTGTTGACAAGCGAAGACTAACTTCACAACCGATAAACTGCTCTGTCATGAACACTATAAACAAATAATAAATGATTACAAACAACTCAGCCGTTTTGCCAAAGAATAATTAATATTTCGTTCACTGTCCTCAAGTGGTGTCTCCCACAACACGTTCGGCCAATCTGTTCAATGAGAATGTCGTTACCGCATAACGTGGATGCAAAAGTTATTGGTAAGTTTATAACAGAAGCTGCTCTATTCATAGCGGCATTTTGATTAGCTAGGTCTCATTAGAGCTGTAAGCAACCTGATGTTATGAGACAAATGTGTTTCTCCAAATCGCTTCAGGCGAAGGCTTGGATAGTACCTTTGAAGAGGAAATAGACAGTTTCGTTTTCTTTCTTTGTCGAATACAAGCTTGGTCTCCGTCCCTAACGACCTCGTCGTCGACGCGAGGTTAACCCCTTCATATTTCTTAGGTTAACCACGTTAACTTCCTTCCTTCCACAAAGACGACACAAACTCTGAAGGCAGCGTTATAATGCTCTTACTGCAGCGCATATGCGCACGCCATAGACACGTGTAACTTGTCTTTAAAGGTCGTTCTGCGGAGCTAAATAGCCTGTCGGTGAACGTCTCTAATGCGAGTGCCACGTCTTTACGGGTACGAAACTGGTGTCGACACAAATACAGGATGAGAACAACGTCGTGATCTCTAATAGCATTCCTACGTTGTGAGGAGAATGAGCGTTGCAGTGAGTAAATTGCTGCAATTCTTTACGAACTCTGGTATTCACAGAAACTAAATGCCCCATTTCTTCACAAATTAATATTATGTAACCGAAGGAATATGCGGATAATACAATCTGCTTGCTTTTTATTCGCATATGGCAGCTTCCTGTATGGAGGAGAACTTTCTCTCTTGAAAGTGCCACAGTTTTAGAGTAAATCACATGTGTCGAACATACGTCAATATCTTCAAACACGAAGTCCTGCAAAGTATAGACTTCGGTGCACCTGCTGATATAGTGTTTCTCAGACATACGAAAAGATTCGATGCGGGTTAGTCACTGTCGGCTCATAAAAAAATTACGGACCCACACGGCATGGATTATTAGGAATACGGCTATGTCAAAATAAAATAAAATCGTCATAACTTTTGAACGATTTGCGTTAGGACGTTCAAACAGCACGGTTGGCCGCGGGGCATGATGGGAATTAGTATGCGCAAGCACACACACCTTGTCGTTGTCGGCCACTTTCATTTGGGTGGGTTCGTCAATAACCATAATTGGCGCATTTGGGAGACTGAAAATCCGCATTTCGCGACCGAGAAGTTTCATCACCCTCAACGGGGGACTGTGGTGTGCAACGTCCAGCAACGGAATAATCGGTGCGATATTCCTTGATGGCATGGGGACTACTGAAGGGTATGTGAAGGTTTTGGAAGATGATTTCATCCCCAGTATCCAAAGTGACCCAAATTTCGACAAGATGTGATTCATAAAGACGGCGTTCGACGCTATCGAAGCAAGAGAGTGTTTGATGTCCTGGAGGAGCACATTGGAGACCGCATCTGTCTCTGGGGTACCCAGAGGCGTCTGTCATGGGCCTCGATTGGCTGCCATATTCCCCGGATCTGAACACATGCGACTCCTTTTCGTGGGGCTATATTAAAGATAAGGTGTACAGCAATAACCCCAAAACCACTGCTGACCTGAAAACAGCCATTCAGGAAGTCATCGACAGCATTGATCTCCGATACTTCAGCGGGTCATGCAGAATTTCGCTATTCGTCTGCGCATCGTCGCCAATCATGGTAGGCATATCAAACATGTTACCACCTAAATCCGAATATCTGTAGTGACGTTTACATGTTGAACAAAGTGTGTTCACGCCGTAGTTTGTAACTAAATTACGTTTTCTTCGTATAGTTCAATAATTGTCACCGTGTACAATCGACTGTGTATTGCCTTATAAGGTCAGACTTCACATACGCGTAATTAAAAATGGTTCAAATGGCTCTGAGCACTATGGGAGTTAACATCTGAGGTCGTCAGTCCCCTAGAACTTAGAACTACTTAAATCTAATTAACCTAAGGACATCATCCATGCCCGAGGCAGGATTCGAACATGCGACCGTAGCGGTCGAGCGGTTCCAGACTGAAGCGCCTAGAACCGCTCGGCCACTTCGGCCGGCTACGCGTAATTACCGTTGCACTTATCACGAGAAAACGTTTAAGACTCGTTTGTATTTAAAGTCATGGAAATGACCTTTCCGATATACTGAGCAACACAGTAAGAGTGTTTATTGTCCGTGCTCTTAAAAAAAGGTTCAAATGGCTCTGAGCACTATGGGACTTAACTGCTGTGGTCATCAGTCCCCTAGAACTTAGAACTACTAAAACCTAACTAACCTAAGGACATCATCCATGCCCGAGGCAGGATTCGAACCTGCGACCGTAGCGGTCGCGCGGTTCCAGACTGTAGCGCGAGAACTCCGTGCTCTAAGACAGAGATAATGTCGTTGTGTCCAGTCCCACCAACAACAACAAAATTCTCATTTTTAGCATCGAATTATGGTTAAAGTACGGAGAAGCGTATTAACGGTTTTAACTAAAGATTACGAACTGTTCAGTAATACAGTGCTGTGTGTAGTCACATCCATAATGCTAAGTGACACGAGTTGAAATGAAAACATAACTTTAATTGTTAGGAAAGCGCAAGAATGAAGAGACCTAAGAGCGTGTTCCAAAAGTACGATGAAGACCTCTAAGAAAAATTTCGTGTGAACGATTAATGTATGCTGCTCTAACGTTTGAGACGAAACATATTCGTCGGACTGATAAATGCTGCTCAAATAATTTAATAAATTGCAGCATTGTTTGTTACCAGCGGGCTTAACAAATATGCTTGCTTCAATAAATGGCAGTAGTTTCGAGACAAGAAGTATCAGGAGGTCAAACTGTCTTTCTTCCGTTCCTTTGCTACTAAATGGAGCAAGAGAGGGAATCAAGCCTTCTCTGTCGTGCCCTTAACAGTGCGTTGTGGGATGTGAACATATGAAGGATCACAATAACTTCGTTTATTACGTTTTCTGACTCATACACAAGAATTAAAGGACATCTGCCGGGTGTAGCAGTCTTTCACTATAGATCCTTGAAAGACAGGTCGCTAGTTGTTTTGAGGATCAAAATCCTCTTCCGGTTTATCTCCCTGACCTGCTGGGTTTACACTTTCACATTTCTGTTCACTAATCATGTTCACCAAAAGTCCACGACAAGCTGATAGTTGACACCATTGTGCCTCTTGACTGCCTCTCTTCCGCGCTGTTGAAGCTTCAACAAACCATTTTGGCTGTACTGTTCAATCAACTAAAACACAAAAATACCTCGGACTAACATTTTACTACAAACTGACGTGGAAACTCCACTGAACCATTAAACACAGAGCTCACAATGAATTTCCTTCCGATCCTGGATTTCCAAGCACTCCACCTTGATTTCACTTACATTCCCCAATCCTTCACAAGCTTTCATCCCCCACGACCACATTTTAGCGCCCTCACACATCCTGGACAGTCACCAGCTCGAGTCCCACAACCTTCTCCTATAATTTATAGACCTTAAAACCTTCCGCGCCAACACGAACGTAGTTTTCGATCCTCTGTATACGTTCATATATTTCATTGCCCCTCTCAACGAAACTAGGACAGGCTATCGACTCCAGACCACGAAATCCGCCGCGACATCTGTCTCTCTCATCGGAATTAACCCCCTTCTCCCTATCCTTTTGCCCATCACTACTCCGTACCCCCATTTCCCTTTTATTCACTCTCCATACTGTCGCACAAACCACTGTACGTTGCAGCTACCCTACATCCCAACTACTCTAAATTGTTAATATTCCACATCTTACATTTCCGTCTCAACATCCCACATTTTTTGTAAAAGAAGGCAGCTGTGACCTTGTCTGTGTTTAATATTATCAACGTCAACGATCTTTCTGATAATTCTAAAACATACATACTTGTTTTATTTTTTCAAATACAGGATATCTCAAAATGTACTCTACAATTGTAGTGTAATGTTATTTATGGATTCTTCCGTATCTTCTTGGTAGAACAATTCCATATTTAAGGTTGAATAACAATTGAAGTGTTCTTCTTGTACTGATTTTCGTTTATTTCTCACTGTTTTTAGGCTTACTGGACCATCTCCAGGAAATAACTGACTAGCGTCCGCAAGAAACACTAGTTCTTAGCTAACCAGACAGATACAATCCATTTCTACAGAACGGTGTGCACCAGGTCAAAGAATGCCTCGCTATCCTGACAGAACTACCATAAAGAGCAGGTGTCACCCTGTACAAGTAGAAGACATCAGACCGGCCACCCGGCCATATTTACTACAAAATTATTTCCAATTGGAAGGTACTCTATGCAGACAACTAGAGGTATTGGCAACTGAGTCTTCCCTCAGTCCTCTCTTTGCTGACTTTTTGATGGACCATTTCAAAAAATAATTCCTATTCAAAGAGCCTGTCACTGATATCAAATATTGGTACAAATATACAGATGATGTACTGTGTCTGTGGACTGGTATCAAAGGACAGATTTATACATTACTAGAACATTTAAACTTACAATACGAAAACACACAATTAACCATTGAGATCAGTGAAGAACCTAGTTCAAATGGTTCAAATGGCTCTAAGCACTATGGTATATAACATCTGAGGTCATCAGTCCCCTAGATTTAGAACTACTTAGACCTAACTAATCTAAGGACATCACATACATCCATGCCCGAGGCAGGATTGAGAACCACACACTACACGGTCCTCATAAATAAATCGAATGGGGAATAATACCAGTACACGACCATCCCCTCAATACAAACTGAAACGATACTCGTTCGACCAGGCAACACGTTTCCAGTCATCAACAGTCCAATATCAGTGTTGACGGGCCACATCGAGGTATAAAGCTTTGTGTCGTGCAGTCAGCAAATGTCCACGAGTGGGCCTGTGGTCCCGAAAGCCTATATCGATGATGTTTCGTTGAATGGTTCACACACTGACACTTGTTGATGGCCCAGCATTGAAATCTGCAGCAATTTGTGGAAGGGTTGCACTTCTATCAGGTTGAACGATTCTCTTCAGTTGTCATTGGTCCCCTTCTTGGAGGATCTTTTTCCGGCTGCAGCGGTGCTAGAGGTTTTATGTTTTACTGGACTCCTGATACTCACGGCACGATCGTGGAATTGTCGCATGGGAAAATCCCCACTTCATCACTACCTTGGACATGCTGTGACCCCATCGTTCGAACGCCCATTATAACACCACATTCAAACTTAAACCTTGATAATGTGCCATTATAGCAGCAGTAACCGATCTAATATTCTCTCTGTATTTGTATAGGCATGCCTATACCATCGTCTTTGGCGTTTCAGTGTATATGGGTGTTGCCTACTGCAGCGCTGTATTCTGCCTGTTTACATGTCTCTGTACTTGATTAGACATGCCTATACCATCATCTTTGGCATTTCAGTGTATATAGGCGTTTTCTACTGCAGCGCTGTATTATGCCTGTTTACATGTCTATGTATTTGAATAGGCTTGCCTATACCATGGTCTTTGGCGTTTCAGTGTATATAGGCGTTGCCTACTGCACCGCTGTATTCTGCCTGTTTACATGTCTCTGTATTTGAATAGGAATGCCTATGCCATTGTCTTTGGCGTTTCAGTGTATATAGGCGTTCCCTACTGCAGCACTGTATTCTGCCTGCTTACATGTCCTGTATTTGAATAGGCATGGCTATACCATTGTCTTCAGCGTTACGGTGTATATAGGCGTTCCCTACTGCAGTGCTGTATTCTGCCTGTTTACATGTCTCCGTATTTGAATAGGCATGTCTATACCATAGTCTTTGGCGTTTCAGTGTATATAGGCGTTGCCTACCGCAGCGCTGTATTCTGCATGTTTACATGTCTCTGTATTTGAATAGGCATGCCTATTCTATCGTCTTTGGCGTTTCAGTGTATATAGGCGTTGCCTTCTGCAGGGCTGCATTATGCCTGTTTACATGTCTCTGTATTTGAGTAAACACGCCTATACCATGGTCTTTGGCGTTTCAGTATATAGCCGTTCAATATCGCAACTCTTTATTCTGCCTGTATACATGTCTCTGTACTTGCATAGGCATGCCTATACCATCGTCGTTGGCATTTCAGTGTATATAGATGTTGCCTACTGCAGTGCAATATCCTGAATGTTTACATGTCTCTGTATTTGAATAGGCATGCCTATACTATCGTCTTTGGCGTTTCAGTGTATATAGGCATTGCCTTCTGCAGCGCTGTATTATGCCTGTTTACATGTCTCTGTATTTGAGTAAACACGCCTATACCATCGTCTTTGGCGTTTCAGTATATAGCTGTTCAATATCGCAACTCTTTATTCTGCCTGTATACATGTGTCTGTATTTGAATAGGTATGCCTATACCATTGTCTTTGGTGTTTCAGTGTATATAGGCGTTGCCTACTGTAGCGCTTTATTCAGCCAGTTTACATGTCTCTGTACTTGCATAGGCATGCCTGTACCATCGTCTTTGGCGTTTCAGTGTATGTAGATGTTGCCTACTGCAGTGCAATATCCTGAATGTTTACCTGTCTCTGTATTTGAATAGGCATGCCTATACCATCGTCTTTGGCGTTTCAGGGTATAAAGGCGTTGCCTACTGCAACACTGTTTTCTTCGTGTTTACATGTCTTTGTATTAGAATAAGCATGCCTATCCCAGCGTCTTTGGCGTTTCAGTGTATATAGGCGTTCATTAGCGCAGCGCTGTATTCTGGCTGTTTACATGTCTCTGTATTTCAATAGACATGCCTATACCATCGTCTCTGGCGTTTATGTGTATACAGGCGTTACCTACAGCAGCGCTGTATTATGCCTGTTTACATGTCTCCGTATTTGAATAGGCATGCCTATCATGTCCATTATAATTATCCGGGCTGTCGTGCCGTGGTCGGTTGATGAACTTTGTCTCAATTCCCAACGTTTCGTCTCCGACTGCGGGAGACATCTTTAAGGGGATCCGTAGGTCGATAGAAGGTCCAACGTACCCACTGGCTTGCTACTGACTGCCGCTAAATTCCGTCTCCGCGAGCTCCCGCGCCGCAGTGTGACGTCACATGTTTTGAAAACGTCAGTGCAATTGGCCGCTGTCCGTCGCCGTCGATCGCCGTTACCATCACCCAGTAGTGGACGGGTGTTACACATCTCCTTTAACACCGACATCCACATACCGTTTAATTTCACGCCCTCCTCCTTTCGGTTGAAATTATTTGGGTGTTTAACGATTTCGATTGCCTCCCTGTAGAGCCTTTCGTAGTATCCGCTTGTGGCCGCTAGTACTTGCGTCTCCTCGAAACGAATATTGTGGTTCCCTGGCTGGAAAGCATGCTCCGCAACAGCTGATCGTTCCGTTTCTCCTCTTCTACAATTTCCCTTGTGCTCTTCCAAACGTTTAGAAACCGTTCTTTTAGTTGTACCTAACATCACCACAGCTGAATGGGATCCTATATACTAGAGCTTTTTCCAAAGGTTTGCGAGCGTCCTTGGCAGGCTTAAGGTATTCCTGTATATTCCTTGTTGGGCTTGTAAATTACGGTAATATTCCGCTTCGTCAAGATCCTTCCTATTCTTTCCGTTACATTTTTAACAAACGGCAGGAAAACCTTAGATTTTGCAGTAGCCTGTACGTCAGTACGATTTCTGCGTGGCTACCTCAACGCACGTTTTATTTCGGTGGACGAATATCCGTTCTTGATTAGTGCATTGTGGAGATGTTCCATCTCAGCGTCGAGCAACTCAGGTTCACAAAAATTTTTAGCTCTGTCCGCTAAAGTCTTGATAACACCCCGCTTCTGTTGTGGGTGGTGGTTCGAATCCCGGTGCAATAAACGGTCCGTGTGCGTGGGTTTGTGGTATACTGAGTGGCAACAACTACAATTTTCGTTTCTAAAAAGAAGCACATCGAGGAAATGTAATTTGCTGTCTACCTCTCCTCCGGCGCGGGAGCTCGCGGAGACGGAATTTAGCGGCAGTCAGTAGCGAGCCAGTGGGTACGTTGGATCTTCTATCGACCTACGGACCCCCTCGAAGATGTCTCCCGCAACGGAGACGAAACGTTGGGAATTGAGACAAACTTCATCAACCGACCACGGCATAATAGCCCGGATAATTATAATGGACATGATATTTCCGGCCGTAAAAGTCTACATTTTAGGCATGCCTATACCATTGACTTTGGCGTTTCAGTGGATATAGGCTTTGCCTACTGCAGTGCTGTATTCTGCCTCCTTTCATGTCTCTGTACTTGAATAGGCATGCCTACACCATGCTCTCTGGCATTTCAGTGTATATAGGCGTTACATATTGCAGTGTTGCCTCTGCCTCTTTACATATCTCTGTAATTGGATAGGCATGCCTATACCATCGTCTTTGGCGTTTCAGTGCATATAGGCGTTGCATACTTCATCGCTGTATTCTGCCTAATTACATGTCTCTGCATTTAATAGGCTCGCCTGTACCATCGTCTTTGACATTTCAGTGTGTATAAGCATTGCCTGCTGCAGCGCTGTATTCTGCCTGTTTACATGTCTCTGTATTTGAATAGGTATGCCTAATCTATCGCCTTTTCGTATCAGTGTATATAGGCGTTGCCTATTTCAGTGCTGTATTCTGCCTTTTTACATGTCTCTGTATTTAAATAGCCATGCCTGTATCATCGTCTTTGGTGATTCAGTGTATAAAGGCATTGCCTGCCGCAGTGCTGTATTCTGCCATTTTACATTTCTCTGTATTTGAATAGGCATACCTATACCATTGTCTTTGGCGATTCTGTGTATATATGCGTTGGCTACTGCAGCGCTGTATTCTGCCTGCTTACATGTCTCTGAATTTGAATAGGCATGCCCAGACAATTGTGTTTATCGTTTCGGTTTATAAAGGAGTTGCCTACTGCAGTGCTGTATTCTGCCTTTTTACATGTCTCTGTATTTAAATAGCCATGCCTGTATCATCGTCTTTGGTGATTCAGTGTATAAAGGCATTGCCTGCCGCAGTGCTGTATTCTGCCATTTTACATTTCTCTGTATTTGAATAGGCATACCTATACCATTGTCTTTGGCGATTCTGTGTATATATGCGTTGGCTACTGCAGCGCTGTATTCTGCCTGCTTACATGTCTCTGAATTTGAATAGGCATGCCCAGACAATTGTGTTTATCGTTTCGGTTTATAAAGGAGTTGCCTACTGCAGTGCTGTATTCTGCCTTTTTACATGTCTCTGTATTTAAATAGCCATGCCTGTATCATCGTCTTTGGTGATTCGGTGTATAAAGGCATTGCCTACTGCAGTGCTGTATTCTGCCATTTTACATTTCTCTGTATCTGAATAGGCATGCCTATACCATGGTCGTTTGCGATTCTGTGTATATATGCGTTGGCTACTGCAGCGGTGTATTCTGCCTGCTTACATGTCTCAGAATTTCCAGTGTATAAAGGAGTGGCCTACTGCAGTGCTGTAGTCTCCCTGTTTACATGTCCTTGCATTTGAATAGGCATGCCAATACCACTGTCTTTGGCGTTTCAGTGTATATTGGCATTGCCTACAATATCGCTGTATTCTGCCTAATTATATGTCTCTGTATTTGAATAGGCATGCCTATACCATCGACTTTGGCGTTTCAGTTTACATAGGCGTTCCCTATTGCAGCGCTATATTCTGCCTGTATACATGTCTCTGTATTTCAATAATCATGGCTATACGATTGTCTTTGGCGTTTCAGTGTATATAGGCATTGCCTATTGCAGCGCTGTATTCTCCCCTTTTACATGTCTCTGTGTTTGAATAGGCATGCCTATACCACTGTCTTTGGCATTTCAATGTATATAGGCGTTACCTACTGAAGCGTTGTATTCTGCCACTGTACATGTCTCTGTAACTCAATAGGTATGCCTATACTATCGTCCTTGGCATTTCAGTGTATAAAGGTGGTGCCTACTGCAGTGCTGTATTTTGCCTGTTTACATGTGTCTGTATTTGAATAGGCATGCTTATACCATCGTCTTTGGCGTTGCAGTGTATATAGGCATGGCCTACAGCAGCATTGCATTCTGCCTTTTCACATGGCTCTCAATTTGAATAGGCGTGCCTATGCCACTTTATTTGGCGTTTCAGGGTATATAGGGGTTGCCTATTGCAGCGCTGTGTTCTGCCTGTTTCAATATCTCTGTATTTAAATAAACACGCAGATAGTCTTTATTTTGCCTGTATACATGCCTCTCGATTAGAATATTCATGGCTGTACCATTGTCTTTGGCGTTTCAGTGTATAGAGACGTTTCCTATTACAGTGGTATATTTTGCCCGTTTACCTGTCTCTGTATTTCTTCATACATGCCAATACCATCGTTTCTGGTATTACAGTGTATATAGGCATTATCTACTGCAGAGATGTATACTGCCTCTTTACATGTCTCTGTAATTGAATAGGCATGCCTATACCATCGTATTTGACTTTTCAGTGTATATAGGCGTTGTGTACTTCATCCCTGTATTCTGCCTACTTACATGCCTCTGCATTTAATTGGCTTGCCTATACCATCGCCTTTGGCGTTCAGTGTACATAGGCGTTCCCTACTGCAGCGCTGTATTCTGCCTGTTTCCATGTCTCTGTATCGAATAGGCATGCCTAATCAATCGCCTTTTCGTTTCAGTTTTTATAGGCGTTGCCTATTCCAGTGCTGTATTCTGCCTGTTTACATGTCTCTGTAATTGAATAGGCATGCCTATACCATCGTCTTTGGCATTTCAGTGCATATAGGAGTTACATACTGCAGCGTTGTATTCTGCCTCTTTACATGTCTCTGTAATTGACTAGGCATGCCTATACTATCGCCTTTTCGTTTCAGTGTATATAGGCGTTGATTACTGCAGCGCTGTATACCTCCTGTTTACATGTCTCTGTATTTGAATCTGCATGCCTATGCCATCTTCTTTGGCGTTTTAGTGTATATAGGCGTTGCCTATGGCAGCGCCGTATTCTGCTTGTTTACATGTCTCTGTATTCGAAAAGGCACACTTATACAATCATCTTTGGCATTTCAGTGTATATATGCGCTGCCTACTGCAGCGGTGTATTCTGCATGTTAACATGTCTGCTTTTGAATAGGCATGACTATACCTTCGTCTTTGGCATGTCAGTGTATAAAGACATTGCCTACTGCAGTGCTGTATTCTGTCTGTTTACATGTCTCTGTTAATGAATGGGCATGACTATATCATCGTCTTTAGTGTTTCAGTGTATAAAGGCGTTACCTACCAAAGTACTGTATTCGGCCATTTTACATTTCTCTGTATTTGAATAGGCATGCCTATACCATCGTCTTTGACTAATCACTGTATATCTGCGTTGCCTACTGCAGCGCTCTATTCTGCCTGGTTACATGTCTCTGTATTTAAATAGGCATGGCTATACCATTGTCTTTGGCGTTTCAGTGTATACAGGAGTTGCCTATTGCAGCACTGTATTCAGTCCGTTCACATGTCTCTGTATTTGAATAGGCATGCCTATACCATCGTCTTTGGCAATTCAGTGAATATCGGAGCTACATACTGCAGCGTTGTATTCTGCCTCTTTACATGTCTCTGTATTTGACTAGGCATGCCTATACTATCGCCTTTTCGTTTCAGTGTATATAGGCGTTGCCTACTGCAGCGCTGTATACCTCCTGTTTACATGTTTCTGTATTTGAATCTGCATGCCTATGCCATCTTCTTTGGCGTTTTATTGTATATAGGCGTTGCCTATGGCAGCGCCGTATTCTGCTTGTTTACATGTCTCTGTATTCGAATAGGCAGACCTATACAATCGTCTTTGGCGTTTCAGTGTATAAAGGAGTTCCCTATTGCAGAGCTGTATTCGGCCCATTTACATGTCTCTGTATTTGAATAGGCATGCCAATACAATCTTTACCGATTCTGTGTGTATAGGCATTGCCTACTGCAGCGTTGTATTCTGCCTTTTTACATGGGTCTGAATTTGAATAGGCATGCCTATGCCACCATCTTTGGCGTTTCAGGGTATATAGGCGCTGCCTACTGCAGCGCTTTATTCTGCCTGCTTTAATGTCTCTGTATTTGAATAAACACGCCTATACCATGGTCATTGGCGATTCAGTATATAGCCGTTCCTTACCACTACTCTTTACTCTGCCTGTATACATTTCTCTGTATTTGAATAGGCATTCCTACACCATTTCTTTTGGCGTTTCTGTGTACATAGGCGTTACCTACTGCAGCGCTGTATTCTGCCTGTTTACATCTCGCTGTATTTCAATAGGCTTGCCTATACCAACGCCTTTACCGATTCAGTGTATATAGGCGTTCGCTACTGCAGCGCTGTATTCTGCCTGTTTACTTTGCTCTCTCACCGTCTTTGTCGTCTCAGTGTATATAGGCGTTGTATATCACAGTGCTGTATTCTGGTTCTTTACATGTCTCTGTAAGTGAATAGGCATGATTATACCACCGTCTTTGTCGTTGCAGTGTATATAGGCGTTGCCTACTGCAGCGCTGTATTCTACCTGTTTACGTGTCTCTGTATTTGAAACACTCGAAACACTGGAACACGTGAGGCAATACTACGACTTACCTTAAAAGAAAGATTAAGGAAAGGCAAACCTACGTTTCTAGCATTTATAGACTTAGGGCAAGCTTTTGACAATGTTGACTGGAATACCCTCTTTAAAATTTTAAAGGTGGCAGGGGTAAAATACAGGCAGCGAAAGGCTATTTACAATTTGTGCAGACGCCAGATGGCAGTTATAAGTGTCGAGGGACACGAAAGGGAAGCAGTGGTATGGAAGGGAGTGAGACACGTTTGCAGCCTCTCCCCGAAGTTATTCAATCTGTATATTGAGCAAGCAGTGAAGGAAACAAAAGAAAAATTCGGAGTAGGAATTAAAATCCATGGAGAGGAAATAAAAACTTTGAGGTTCGCCGATGACATTGTAATTCTGTCAGAGACAGCAAAGGACTTGGAAGAGCAGTTGAACGGAATTGACAGTGTCTTGAAAAGAGGATATAAGATGAACATCAACACAAGCAAAATGAGTATAATGGAATGTAGTCGAATTAAGTCGGGTGATGTTGAGGGAATTAGATTCGGAAACGAGACACTTAAAGTAGTAAAGGAATTTTGCTATTTGGGGAGCAAAATAACTGATGATGGTCGAAGTAGAGAGGATATAAAATGTAGACTGCCAATGGCAAGGAAAGCGTTTCTGAAGAAGAGAAATTTGTTAACATCGAGTATATATTTAAGTGTCAGGAAGTCATTTCTGAAAGTATTTGTATGGAGTGTAGCCATGTATGAAAGTGAAACATGAACGATAAATAGTTTGGACAAGAAGAGAATAGAAGCTTTCGAAATGTGGTGCTACAGAAGAATGCTGAAGATTAGATGGGTAGATCACATAACTAATGAGGAGGTGTTGAAGGGGATTGGGGAGAAGAGAAGTTTGTGGCACAATAGCCCAACATTCAAACTCAACAAAATGCTCTTCAAAATTCTCAAAGAAGCATACACATTGAACAATGAGAGAATACTTGAAAACACAACAGAATTCACACAATATGTCAAAGACATAGAAGTACGTGACGGAGCCACACTTGCCTCATTTGACATACAAAACCTTTATTCCTCTGTGCCAATAGATCCCACACTACAGATAATCAATGCCAACCTACAAAAACATAAAAAAATCCATTCAACTCACATTACTGAGCTAATGGACCTGCTCGAATTCACACTTTCACACAACTACTTTAAATTCAACCATAAAATCTACATACAAACAGATGGCCTGGCAATGGGCTCGAATCTTTCTGGGTTGCTAGCTGAAATATTTATAAGTAACTTAGAAGACAAAATCCTGAATTCTGACCACCACCTCCTCAAAAATATCATCTACTACTACAGATATGTGGATGACACCATCATTTTAATAAAAGGCACTAAAGATGACATCAGTGAGTTGAACCAGTTATTCAACAGCTCCCATGAAAACATAAAATTCACAGTTGAACACCAAACAGATGACAGTATAAACTTCTTAGACCTTACAGTTAGAATAAGGAATAACAGACATGAGTTTGAAATTTACCGGAAGCCTACCACAACACATACTACAATCCACAACTCCTCCTGTCACCCCACAGCCCAAAAAATGGCAGCATTCCGGTACATGATCAATAGAGCTATCCAACTAGCACTCTCTGGAGACAAAAGTGATCAAGAAATTCAAATAATAAAACAAACAGCTATTGCAAATGGTTATAACAGCTCCATAGTAGACACCCTAAAACACTCAATAATGGCAAAGAAATCACAACACAAAAAACAAAAAGAAAATATCATCTTCCACACAATCCCCTTTCTAGGTAAGATTTCCTATCAGATAGCCAATGTCTTCAAACGAAAAGGCATAAGCATATCCTTCACAACAGACAACAGGATCGGACAGAAATTACCCCACAACATCAGCACACAAAACCCTCTGCATCACACAGGCGTATACAAAATTAAATGTTTAGACTGTGACTGCTTCTACATAGGCCAGACAGGGAGATCATTTGAGATTAGGTTCAAAGAACACATGGCAGCACTAAAAAACAAAAAATACCACACATCAGCTATTGCCACCCACCTGCATGAAACAAAACACCATGTTAACAACACAAGTATCAGCATCCTACACATCCAACCAAAAGGCAGAAAACTAGACATCCTTGAAACACTCCAAATATACAAACATCAAACTAAACAACCTGAATGCATCTTAAATGACAAAAATGACAATATTTACAGTAGTATCATCTCCGTTTTCAACAACTGCCTACGTCATTAAAAATTGCTAAGCACACACACACACGCACACACACACACACACAGACCCTAAGATTTACCACTAATATTTATTTATGTTACCATAACAGCCCTGAGTGTACAGGAGATTGACTTCATTTACAGATATACAATCACACCAACAGCTTGTACCCCTTGTCAGCTTGAAACTATGTATACAACTGCTGATACAAATGCACATCCATGTGCACTTTTTAAGCATTTACCAATGTATTACCACAACCTTTAGACAGTTAATACATGCAACAGATATAATCTTAAGATCCTTTGCCTTGTAAAGTTTGCTGTCATACAATCTCTCTCTCCACCCTCTCCCTCCCTCTCATGTTCTCTTTATATTCCTTCCCCCTCTGCCTCCAGCCTTTCATATCTACCTATGAACCCCTATAAGAATTGTCAATTGTGTATTATTTTATTTTATTTTATCACTGTAGCCAATATGATTATTGTACTTAAAGTTTCTAACACCTCACCTGATTGTATAAATGAGTATGAACTTTATGCTATTTTAAGCTGTCAAAATCGTATTTACTTACTGCCTGAAGTATTTACTCCAACAAATGTATTCAACACCTCCAAATCCTTCAAAAAGTTTTCTGTAATAATGTTGTTAGGACGTATATTCTCTGGACTTTGTGAGAACGTTTTCTCTTTTGCTGTACGATCCATGCACCTAATAGATTACGACGCCATATTTGTTTATACAATATGATAGTGTTCATGTGATGTGTTACGACTGTGAAAGGATCCTGTGAAAACTGGAGGTACTTTATCTTACTTAATTTATTTTTACTGCTAGATACAAGTTCAATTTTTGTCAAAACAGACCAAGTTCTGAAATACTATTTTGTTTTCTCCACTAGACAGTGTCACAACTTCCTCCAAAGAAATCGTAACACAACACAAACACACAAATGCCATATTAACCGATGTATATCCACCTGATGATGGAGGTTTAAACCTTCGAAACGCGTCGTGGAAACAAATAAACAATGACTGGTAACAGTAAACTTATTGTTTCATTTAATGTCAATAACAGTCACGGTAAAGCCTAACCTAAAAATGTTCGCATTTAAAGTTTGTGGCACAACTTGACTAGAAGAAGGGATCGGTTGGTAGGACATGTTCTGAGGCATCAATGGATTACAAATTTAGTATTGGAGTGCAGCGTGGAGGGTAAAAATCGTAGAGGGAGACCACGAGATGAATACAATAAGCAGATTCAGAAGGATGTAGGTTACAGTAGGTACTGGGAGATGAAGAAGCTTGCACAGGATAGAGTAGAATGGAGAGCTGCAACAAACCAGTCTCAGAACTGAAGACCACGACAACAACAACAGCCTATCCCATCGTCCTTGGCGTTTAGTGTATATATGTGTTGCCTACTGCAGCGTTTATTCTGCCTGTTAACATGTCTATGTTTGAATATTCATGACAATACCATCGTCTTTGGCATTTCAGCGTATAAAAACGTTGCCTACTGCAGTGCTGTAGTCTGCCTCTTTACGTGTCTCTGTATTTGTATAGGCATCCTATACCATCGCCTTTGGCGATTCAGTGTATATTTGCGTTGGCTACTGCAGCGCTGTATTATGCCTGCTTACACGTCTGTTTTTGAATAGGCATGCCCATACCATCGTGTTTATCGTTTCAGTGTATAAAGGAGTAGCCTACTGCAGTGCTGTATTCATCCTGTTTACATGTCTCTGTATTTGAATAGGCATACCAATACCATCGTCTTTGGCGTTTCAGTGTATATAGGCATTGCGTACATTATCGCTATATTCAGCCTAATTACATGTCTCTGTATTTGAATAGGCATGCCTGTACCACCGTTTTCTGCTTATCAGTGTATATTGGCATTGCCTACTGCAATGCTGTATTCTGCCTGTCTGCGTGTCTCTGTATTTGAATAGGCATGTCTTTACCATCGTCATTAGGGTTTCAGTGTATATAGGCGTTGCCTACATTAGGACTGTATTCTGCCTGTTTACATTTATCTGCATTTGAATAGGCTTGCCTATACCATCGTCTTTGGCATTTCAGTGTATGTAGGCGTTAAATACGAAGCTCTGTATCTTGCCTGTTTACATGACTCTGTATTTGAATAGGCATGCCGATAACATCGCCTTTGGCTTTCAAGTGTATGTAGGCATTGCCTACTGCAGCGCTGTATCCTGCCTATTTACGTGTCTCCCTATTTGAATAGGCATCCCTATACCATCGTCCTTGGCGTTTCAGGGTAAGAAGGCTTTGCTTACTGCAGCCCTGTATTCTGCTTATTTACATGTCTCTGTATTTGAATAGGCATGCCTATACCACCGTCTTTGGCATTTTAGTGTATGAAGGCGTTACCTATCACAGAACTGTATTCTGCTTGTTTACATTCTCTGTATCTGAATAGGCATTCCTATACCACCGTCTTCGGCGTTTTAGTGTATATAGGCCTTGGCTACTGCAGTGCTGCAACTTGCCTCTTTACGCATCTCTGTATTTAAATAGGCATGCTTAAACCATCGTCTTTACCGTCGAAGGGTAAGAAGGCGTTGCTTACTGCAGTCCTGTATTCGACTTGTTTACATATCTCTGCATTTGAATAGGCATGCCTATTCACAGTATATCTGCGTTGCCTACTGCAATGGCTGTACCATTGTCTTTGGCGTTTCAGTGTATACAGGAGTTGCCTATTGCAGCACAGTATTCAGCCCGTTTACATGTCTCTGTATTTGAATAGGCATGCCTATACTATCGCCTTTTCGTTTCAGTGTATATAGTCGTTGCCTACTGCAGCGCTGTATACCTCCTGTTTACATGTCTCTGTATTTGAATCTGCATGCCTATGCCATCTTCTTTGGCGTTTTAGTGTATATAGGCGTTGCCTATTGCAGAGCCGTATTCGGCCCATTTACATGTCTCTATATTTGAATAGGCATGCCACTACAGTCTTTACCGATTCAGGGTATATAGGTATTGCCTACTGCAGCGTTGTATTCTGCCTTTTTACATGGCTCCGAATTTGAATAGGCATGCCTATGCCACCGTCTTTGGCGTTTCAGGGTATATAGGCGTTGCCTACTGCAGCGCTGTATCCTGCCTGTTTACATGCCTCTGTGTTTGAATAGGCATGCCTATACTTTCGTCTTTGTCTTATCAGTGCATGTAGGCGTTACCTACTGCAGCGATGTATTCTGCCTGTTTACATGTCTCTGTGTTTGAATAACCATGCGTATACCTTCATCTTGGGGTTTCAGTGTATATAGGCGTTGCCCACTGCAGCGCTGTATACTGCCAGTTTACATGTGTCTGTATTTGTTTAAGCGTGCCTCTACCATCATCCTTGGCGTTTCAGTGGATATAGGCATTGACTACTGCAGCGCCTTATTCTGTATGTTTAAATGTCTCTCTATTTGCATAGGCACAAACATACCATCGTCTTTGGCGTTTCAGTGTATATAGACGTTCCCTATCACAACGCTGTATTCTGCCTGTTAACCTGTCTCTGTATTTGAATAGGCATACCTATACCATCGTCTTTGGCATTTCAGGCCGTATGAGTGTTGCGTACCACAGCGCTGTATTCTGCCTGTTTACATATCTCTGTATTTGAATAGGCATTCCTATACCATCGTGTTTGGCTCTTCATTGTATATAGGCATCGCCTACTGCAGGAATGTATTCTGCCTGTTTATATCACTCTATATCTGAACAGGCATGCATATACCATCGTCTTTGGCATTTCAGTGTATACAGACGTTGCCTACTGCAGCGCTGTATCCTGAATGATTCCATATCTCTGTATTTGATTAGGTATGCCTATACCATCGTCTTCGGCATTTCAGTGTATATAGGCGTTGCTCACTGCAGTGGTGTATCTTGCCTTTTTACATGTCTCTGTATTTGAATAGCCATGCCTATACCATCACCTTTTGCGTTTGAGTTTATGTAGGCGTTGCCTACTTTAGTGCTGTATTCTGCCTGTTTAGATGTCTCTGTATTTGAATAGGCATGCCTATACCATACGCATTGGCGTTTCAGTCAATATTGGCATTGCCTGCTGCAGCACTGTATTCTGCTGTTTACATTTCTCTGTATTTGAATAGGCATGCCCATATCATTGTCTTTGGCGTTTCAGTATATATAGGCGTTGCCTACTGCAGCGGTCTATTCTGCCTGTTTACATGTCTCTGTGTATGAAGAGGCATGCCTATACCATCGTCCTTTGCTTCTCAGTGTTTTAAGACGTTGGCTACTGCAGCACTGTGTTCTGCCTGTTTACATGGCTCTGTGTTTGAATAAGCATGCCTATACCATTGCCTTTCGCGTTTCAGTGTATATAAATGATGCCTACTGCAGCGCTGCATTCTGACTGTTTACATGTTTCTGTATTTTAATAGGCATGCCAATACCATCGTTTAGGCATTTGAGTGTATATATTTGTTGCCTACTGCCCATATTCTGCTCAATTTTATGTCTCTGTATTCGAATAGGCATGCCTATACCATCGTCTTTGGCTTGTCAGTGTAAATGGACGTTGTGACTGCAGCGCTGTAGCCTGCCTGTATACATGTCTCTGTATTTAAATACGCATGCCTGTACCATCGTCTTTGGTGTTTCAGTGTATGTAAGCGGTGCCTTCTGCAGCCTATCCCTTCGTCTTTGACGTTTCAGTGTATATAGTCGTTGCCAAGTGTAGCGCTATACTCTGCCTTTTGACATGTCTCTGTATCTGAATAGGCGTGCCTATACCATCCTCTTTGGCGTTCCGGTGTATATAGGCGTTGCCTGCAGGAGCACTGTATTTTGCCTGTTTACATGTCTCTGTATTTGAATAGACATGCCTATAACGTCGCCTTTTGCGTTTCAGTGTATATAGGTGTTGCGTACTGTAGCGCTGTATTCTGCCTTTTTACATGTCTCTTTATTTGAATACACATCCCTATACCATCGTCTTTGGTGTTTCAGCGTATATAGGCGTATGCTTCTGCAGCCTATAGCATCGTATTGACTTTTCAGTATATATAGCCGTTTCCCACGGCAGCGCCGTATTCTGTCTGTTTACATGTCGCTGTACTTGAATAGGCATGCCTCTATACCATCGTCTTTGGTGTTTCAGTGTATATAGGCGTTGCCTAATGTAGTGCTGTATTCTGCCTGTTTACATGTCTCTGTATCTGAATAGGCATGCCTATACCATCTTCTTTGGTGTTTCAGTGTATATCGGAGTTGCTACTGCAGCGCTGTATTTTACCTGTATACATGTCTCTATATTGGAATATGCATGCTTATACCATCTTCTTTGGTGTTTCAGTGTATATAGGCGTTGCTTTGTGCAGCGCTGTGTTCTGCCTGTTTACATGTCTCTGTATTTGAATAGGCATGCCCATAGCATCGTCTTTGGCGTTTCGGTGTATATAGGCATTCCCTATCGCAGCGCTGTATTCTGTCTTTTTACATGTCCTGCATTGTAATAGGCAGGCTATATCATCGTCTTTGGCGTTTCAGTGTATATAGGCATTCACTACTGCAGCGCTGTATTCTGCCTGTTTACATGTGTCTATATTTGAATAAGCATGCCTATACAATCATTTTTGTCGTTTCAGTGTATATAGGCGTCGCCTACTGCAGCGATGTATTCTGCCTGTTTACATGTCTCTATATTTGAATAGGCGTACCTATACCATCGTCTTTGGCGTTTCAGTGTATATAGGGTTTCGATACATCAGCGCTGTTTCCTGCCTGTTTGTATGTCTCTGTATTTGAATAGGCATGCCTATACTGTCGTCTTTGGCGTTTCAGTGTATATAGACGTTGTCTACTGCAGCGCTGTATTCTGCTTCTTTACATGTCTCTTTATTGAATAGGCATGACTATACCATCGTCTTTGGCGTTTCAGTGTATTTTGGTTGTTGCCTGCTGCAGCGCTGTATTCTGCTTGTTTACATGTCTCTGTATTTGAATAGGCATGCCTATAACATCGTCTTTGGCGTTTCAGTGTATATAGGAGTTGCCTACAGCGGCGCTGTATTCTGTTTTTTTACATGTCTCTGTATTTGAATAGGCATGCCTATACTGTCGTCTTTGGCGTTTCAGTGTATATAGACGTTGTCTACTGCAGCGCTGTATTCTGCTTCTTTACATGTCTCTTTATTGAATAGGCATGACTATACCATCGTCTTTGGCGTTTCAGTGTATATAGGTGTTGCCTGCTGCAGCGCTGTATTCTGCTTGTTTACATGTCTCTGTATTTGAATAGGCATGCCTATAACATCGTCTTTGGCGTTTCAGTGTATATAGGAGTTGCCTACAGCGGCGCTGTATTCTGTTTTTTTACATGTCTCTGTATTTGAATAGGCTAACCTATACCATCGTCTTTGGCGTTTCAGTGTATATAGACACTGCTGACTGCAGCACCGTATGCTGCTTGTTTACATATGTCTGTATTTGAAAATGCATGCCTATACCAGTTTTTTTGGCTCTTCAGTGTATTTAAAAGCGGGTGGCCTCCATGGAGTGGGGAATGAAGTATGTGCAGATAGTTATCGTAGATCATCGCCACGTGGTAGCTGAATGGACAATCTGCCGCCTGCAGTGTTGCGAGGCGGTCACGCGCCAGAGCGCTGCGGGCGAGGCGCGCACTGTGTGTTTGTGTTTACTTCGGCCGCTGCAAGTGCCGTTTTCCCTTCTAGACCACCATGGCCCACACCAATCGGAAGAAGACATTATTTTTCAAATTTTTTTCCGACTTCGCCCGACCCAACGCCCTGGTGGTAGAACGATTTATTCGCATTGAAGTTAAAATACCACCAACGGATCTAATTGGTATCCACTTGTCCATAGCTAGCAGTACCGTCTACGTCAAAATGATCAACGATGCGGCATTCGACAAGGTGCTTCAAGAGGCAAAACGTGGACTGCGCTTCTGTCATTCCGACGGCAACGTCGGACCCGTTACCGCCGATCATGCAGGTCTCGGCACACGAAGAAGAAGGATCTTCCAATTGCCTTTCGAACTACCTGCAGACGTCGTCATCGAGGCGCTCCGTTCCCTTGGCAACGTTCTGGAACATGTTGCCGAACGATGGGTACAATTTCAAACCTATCCCTTTTTAAACGGCATCAGACAGGTCCACATCGAGTTGCAGAAACACGTGCCTTCCTATCTACGTATCGGAGGCTGCCGTGCCATTATAATGTACGACGGGCAACCTCGGACCTTTTCCGGTTGCGGGAAAGAAGGTCACCTACGGTCTGAATGCATTGAACGACGTGTCGCGCAGCTCCCGTTGTCGGAAGCGTCCGTCACACCCATGATGACCGCCCTACCGGTCACTTACGCAGTGGCTCTTGCCACGTCTACAGTTTCGTCCAGTCCGTCGCCCGGTCCTTCCGATCGGCACGTCCCACCGTCCCAGTCACCTACGGACGGTGCGGACGTGCCACTCTGACAACCTTGCCGCCAAACAGGCTCCCGCACCGGACGCTGAGGAAACCAGTACCTCTTCACAACACCAGTTTGACAACTTCATTGTGCCTACCAACGCCTTCGAACCAGATCAACGCTCCTCCTTGCCGTCGTCCGACACTTAGAAACACGTGCGCAAGCAACACTCGCCACGTAGGCGCAAACGCCGTCGCCGTTCACCCACGGTCTCTCAAAGCGTCGCCACCCGCGACGACGAAGACGACACCCAACCAGCCGACGTTTCCACGTGGAGGTCAGCGAACAACTTTTACGATGATCAAGACGTTTCGCAGGACGGGACCACCGTGGAGGTCGCCAAGCACAATTTAACGATCGGTGCGCAGGTTGAGACGCTTGTCTCCCCTCCGACAACTCCAGGTCTCTCTCACCACGACGCAATTCCCATGGACATTGGACAGACCCACGGCACAGGAGCATGGGCCAACGACATTGAGGAAGGTACGCCCCCTCCTCCGGATGAATTGCCTCCGCCGTACGAGGCTGCCTGTTAACATCAAAAGCGAGGCACTGCAGCTGATGGGACGGAACTTCCTGTCGGTGCCCTCCTCATACTTCCCTTGGTGATAGTAGATGCGCGTCCACCACCAATGAAACTAACTTACCGGTTCGCCGCACTGTACATCAACATGATCGGCACTGCACCCAAGCTGCAACTCCTATGTGACATGTTTCGGGCTTCTGACGTCGACGTCGCCCTTCTTCAGGAAGTACACGTTGCCACACTACCACCAGTCTACGGCTACGACTCATACACGTCCACATGTGATCAATCAGGGCGTGGAGTGGCTTTCTACATACGCGAAGGAATCTAACTCAAGGACACGACAATCCTTCCCTGTGGAAAGGACATGGCTGTTACCATCTTCGACAGGCGCGTCATCAATATCTATGCTCCGTCTGGCTCCACGAACCGGCAGCAGCGGTCCACTTTCTTCGGACATGACGTGGCTCCCCTGTTTTCTGGACGCTATGATCGCCTCATCATGGGAGGCGATTTCAACTGCGTCCTCCATCTGCAGGACCAAATGCCTGGTTATTCGCCATGCCCGGCGCTGCTCACCTTTATCGAAGATTTTCATCTAGTCGACGTTTGGGAGAAAATTCATGGCAATACCCCCGGTTTTACCCATTATACAGCACATTCTGCGAGCAGACTGGACCGGTTTTATGTCTCTGCCCACCTTGACAATGAAGTCGCCCAAGCTGAACGATGGCCCCTTGCATTTTCGGACCGCTGCGCCGTCATTTGCTCCCTGGCTCTGCACCTCAGTCAGTGTGGCGCAGCAGAGGTCACTGGAAGCTTAATATCTCCCTCCTTAATGATCCACACTGCCGACAATGTATTGCCACTACATGGGCGTCTTGCGAAAGACGCCTCCCACAGTACACATCCACGTTCCATTGGTGGCTCAAATGTGCCAAACCTGAGATCAGAAAGGTCTTCATATAATGTGTCAAGGAAGCAGCAGAATGGCATCGAGACACCACAAATTTTCACTACGCCGTCCTCCGTGAGCTTGATGCGCTCTCTCCATCACCTGACACCCATAGGGAATGACAGCGTACTAAAGCTCGTCTCCTCTCTCTCCAACGTGCACGACTGCATGGTATCGTGGTGCGTTCCCGACGACAAGACCTCCTCCACGACGAAACCCCATCCACAATCCATCCGCATCCGACCATAGGCGTCGACGTCGACGTTTCGTCCCCAACATCACGACCTCCGATGGTGTTCACCACACAACTCAGGCGGCAGTGGTGTCTGCCTTTGCTGCACATTATCACCAATTTTATGATGATGAACCGATGGCAGCGCCATTTCTTGATGATCTCCGTCCTTCCCCTGGTCGGACCCTCGCCGTAGTGGAGTCAACGTCCATGATGTCTGCAATCACCGCAGAAGAGGTGGTAGATGCGATCAACAAAGGGGCCAAGAACAAATCACCAGGGCCAGATGGTCTCCCAGTGAAGTTTTACCGGGCGTTCACCACGTTAATGCTTTCTCGCTGGACGGAAATTATGCAGGAACTCTTTACTCTGTCCTTCCCAATTCCACCTGAATTCGTCACTGGCATTCTTCTACCAGTGCCTAAACCTAAGGGAGGGTCTCATGTTTCTGCATATCGCCCCCTTACACTACTGAATGCAGACTATAAAATCTATGCACGCCTCTTAGCAGCGCGCATGCGCACCGTCTTACCTACGGTCCTTTCACCTGAGCAGACTGCACGTGGTTGTGGGGCCACCTTACAAACAGCCCTAGGAGAATGCCGTGACCTCATCGCACTGGCGTCGGTTTGTCGCCTTCGCGCAGCACTGGTATCCGTCGATTTCACGAGTGCCTCTGATCGCGTTCGACAACCATTCCTCCTCATGGTGGCGACACGTATGGGGTTTCCATTGTTTTTTGTCGATGCCATTCGCCGGTTACTACTTCCCGCGGTCTCGATGGTATAAGTCAATGGGAGGCTTGTAGGACCGATTCCTATACGTCGCTCTGTGCGGCAAGGATGCCCTATGTCTACTTTACTATATGCCATTGCACTTGAGCCCCTCATCACTGGTATTACCTCTAGACTGCAGGGCCTCACTTTGCGTGAGTACACCTTTCACTGCAGGGCTTATGCAGATTACTTCCTCTTTCTCACCTGCTCCTCCACGGAACTCAATGACGCCATTCAATGGATCCACCAGTATGGGCGTCTTTCTGGTAGCATTCTTAATGTCCGTAAATCAACTATGATGCACATTGGGCGCGGCCTCCCGGCTATGGTGCCGACCCCACTCCCAGTCAGTACCATCCTTCGGTACTTGGGTATCGAATTTATGAGCTCCATACACCGCACAGTGGCCCTGGATTACCGGTGGCTTTTGCAGTCGATTCGGCACCATGTCCGCAGTCAAGTACACCGTAACTTAAACCAACTCCAACGTGTGTCCTATGTCAACATGTATGTCCCCCCTAAACTGGTACACGTCGCCCAGATCCTCCCAATGCCGTTACTCCTTGGCCGCCGTATCCAATCAGCCTTTGGATATTTCGTGTCAGCAGGGGCACTTTTCAAAGTCCGCTAGAACACTCTAAAACTGCCTCCTGCAAAAGGTGGCCTCGGACTCGTCAACGTGCAGGCACGATCTTCTGCACTCTTTGTCCACACTCTGTTGCGGCACTGGCAGGGGCCGGTCCCGTCCTTAACACGCAGTCTCTTAGGTATCCTCCGACCAGCTTCTCTCGATCCACCGATCAATGTGGCACCTATTTCTCCACTATTGTCCCACGTCGCCAGTTGTTTCATAGAACTCAGCTACGTTCGGGCCGATCCTCCAGTCACCCGTCCTCCCCTTACAAAAGATTATTATCGTTTGTTTATACTGTCCAACCCTTGCGACCCCATGGTGCTACAGCATCCTGACATTAACTGGCGAACGGTTTTGGGGTGTGTGCATGCACCCTTTTTACAGTCGTCTGTGTCTGCACTCTGGTATGTTTTAGTCCATGGAAAATTCCCGACTAATAGTCGACTTTATCGCATAGGACTGGTCACCTCCCCACACTGCCCTGGCTGTCAGCTAGAAGACACCGACGAGCACCGTCTTACGTGCTCCCTGAAACAAAACGTATAGCTCCTCATCCAAGCCTGCCGGTGTGGCCGTGAGGTTCTAGGCGCGTCAGTCTGGAACCGCGTGACCGCTGTGGTCGCAGGTTCGAATACTGCCTTGGGCATGGATGTGTGTGTTGTCCTTAGGTTAGTTAGGTTTAAGTAGTTCTAAGTTTTATGGGACTGATGACCACAGATGTTGAGTCCCATAGTGCTCAGAGCCATTTGAACCATCCTCATCCAACGAATCGTGGGCTTTTACCTCCGTGCCCCGCCAACGACGGTAACCCCGGATTTCCTGTTGTTGCCCCAGACATTTCACTACCCTCTTGCTAAGCACCATACCCAAATCTGGTTTCGAGGACAGGCTTTATAATACCTCTTTCAGAGTGGTCCGCGTACAGTCCTTGACTTCTGGTACAAAGTTGTGACCGCGCATAGCACCCTCACCCGAAATCCATCTTACCGACAAACTTTTGCCGGCTATCTCCGCAGCGTCTTCCTTGACCCGCCTCAAAGTTGGGGTGTGCCATACCTACCTGTCACATAATGCAACACCCTTATCCACGTTCTCATGCTTCGACCGAAAAAAAAATTAAGAAAAAGGAAGAAGACAGAATATGTTATTTTTGTTGTATTTAATGTTTTTTAATATTTTTTTGTTTAATTAACAGTCATTTGTATATGTTTAAATGGTACCTTGAAGAACTCTTGCATAGTGAATATATATGTACTTCTAATTTGTTCAATAACAATTATTAAACAAATAAAAAATGGTCAGCGTGACGGATTGTCAATCCTCTGGGCCCAGGTTCGATTCCCGGATGGGTCGGGGATTTTCTCCGCCCAGGGACTGGGTGTTGTGCTGTCATCATCATCATCCTGTCATCCTCATCGACTGCAGGTCGCCGAAGTGGCGTCACATTGAAAGACCGGCACCTGGCGAACGGCCTGGCCGGCGGGGGGCCCTAGCCGTACGGTTAAGTTAAATAAATCGTAGATCAACTGTGGTACAAATTGATTCTGCATGAGAAATGATTTGGGCACAGAGAAAAACCACTTATTGGCCATCTCGTGTCACTGGAGAAGTAAGCGGTAATTTCTGAACTATGCTCCATCTCTTGTTCCTATGTTTCCAAGCCACGCTATGCTAAGTGGGGGAGACTTTAATTACCCCACAATTGATTAGTAAAATTAGAATTTGATAAGTGGTGGATGAAGAAGAGACTTAACATGGAACAGTTGTAAAAGCTTTCTCTGAAAATTACTTCGGTGCCATGTCCGTGATGGGATGGGAATGTATTAGACGTGTTGGAATGAACGAAGTCCCTCCGAGCACTCGGTTTATAAAGCAAAGGCTTTTCCAGGCTTCTTCCCCTTGTCTTCTGTTTGTAAGAGGTCCTCCTGTCAGTTTCTGTGTGTTCTTCTTTCTATTCAGAGACATCCCCCTCCCCTACCCCTGTACTTTAAATTCAGATAGGTCCAGCCGGAAGGACAAAATAACAACTTCGGTAAAGATAAACAGTTTGGAATAGATGAACTACATCATTTCGCTAGATGACACAGTCACCTCACGCACTGCTGTAAGGACTTACATAAGCTTGATACTAGCTTCCCTCCAAACGAAAAGATGTTTGCTGCTTCTCTACAAACTAAATTGGAATTCATTTATAAAGAGCAAAGTTCTCCACAGGTGTACGAGGGTGTGCTGAAATGTAATTACTCCGAATTTTTAAATAACGTAAACGTTATGAACATTCTACTCTTTTATTCTTCGGGTCTACATATTTGCAGCCTTCAGCTGCTAGAGGAGTCGGTGTTGTAGCGTGTAATGTGGCGATGTGTAACGTAACTATGTCATGCGCTAGAAACAGGATGCTGTAATCGAATTTAGAATTCGAAGAGTTCTTTCACAGATGAAGCACCTTCTCCTTCAGCATAACAATGCCAGACCACATGCGATGGTTACGACACCTGCAATAAACCGCCGGCCGTTGTGGCAGAGCGGTTCTAGGCGCTTCAGTCTATAACCGCGCGACCGCTACGGTCGCAGGTTCGAATCCTGCCTCGGGCATGGATGTGTTTGATGTCCTTGGGTCAGTTAGGTTTAAGTAGTTACAAGCTCTAGGGGACTGATGACCTCAGATGTTAAGTCCCATAGTGCTCAGAGCCATTTGAACCATTTTTTGCAACAATCCGACCCTTTGTTTTGACTATCAGCGATTATCCTCCTTACAGTCCCGACTTGGTCCCATCCGATTTTCAACTTTTACCAAATTTAAAGAGCTATTTCGAGGTCTTCAGTTTGATAGTGATGAAGCGGTGCAAGCAGAGGTAAGGTCGTGGCTTCATGAACAAAGTTAAACATGCAATGACGGTATCAATAAACTGGCCTTTCGTTGGAAAAAATTTGTTTGTCACCAGGGTGACTATGCTGAGAAATAAATATGTAAACATGCAGAACAAAGACGTAGAATTTTAATAAGACTTGTTTTGTTTAAAAAGCTTTAAGAGTTTTCACTTGACAAATTCTGAGGCATTACTTTTAAACACGCCTGCGTACTTGAAATGTTACGTGTTGGTGTGGCTACTGTCACACCCTCCTCCGTGACTAGGCGTTGCGTTCACCTGCGTACAACTTCCCTACAGCCTTCTGCAAACAGAGCCTGGTGATATCATTCTTCCAGTGATGGCAACCAGGGCACACGGAACGTACGGGTCCATTTCTGGCTGGTTTAGGTTCGTTAGTGGCGAGGTACAGAACAGGCATAATATGGAAGCCTGATGAAATGAATATTTATTTATCTATACATTCATCTGTATATCGCAAACAGTTTACATTATTTCAAAGCAAATTTAGCCTGGTATGACTTCACTGCGATAAGAGCATGACTGTATTGATTAAGAAAGGATCGTTTCACTACGATTTCTCATTGTACCTCGATTGTACTTTCTATGGTAGGCAATGGAAACCTCGTAACTCCATTAAGTTAAATTCTGCTGGTGAAGCAAAGGCGGTTTCTTAAAAATAATGTAAAGTGGCACAGAAAGTTGCTACATGTGTAACTATATAATAGAAGCCTAGTTATTGACGGACAAGAGAAATCCATGCACTTACAAATCTCTCTTTCGTTATGGAGTAACTTCTTATTAGAATTACGAGTTTTCACAGGCAGATGGAGTTACTGGGTTTTCATTGCCTACCATCACTTTGCTATGAATGTACGTAAATGATTATTGTCGTTATTATTATTGTCCCTCACCGAAGGAACACAAATCGCTGTAGCGAGAAACGTGTTTGGTGGAAGGCTAGAAAAAAATTAATGGCGTAACCTGAACGCAGTACCGGCAGAGTTGAAGTCTGCCCTTTTAGACGGTTGCGCCAACGCCGCTGCTTAACTGCTGACACTCTTTTATGTATTCAGCAAATGGTTCTAATGGCTCTGAGCACTATGGGACTTAACTACCGAGGTCATCAGTCGCCTAGAACTTAGACCTACTTAAACCTAACTAACCTAAGGACATCACACACATCCATGCCCGAAGCAGGATTCGAACCTGCGACCGCAGCGGTCGCGCGGTTCTAGACTGCAGCGCCTAGAACCGCTCGGCCACCCTGGCCGGCTGTATTCAGCAGCCTCGTAAAACTTTGAACCTCGAGTTTTCGAAAACAATTGTCAAGCGCATAGTACTAAAGTAGCATTTGTTACGTCAAGTACAATCGTGCGGAATATGAGGAAAAAGCTGTGACCCTTTGGGAATATGCCTGCCGCATGTAGTAGGTTTGTATAGTACTTTTGCATGAAGCCTTCTGCGAACAATGCACGACGATATAACGCTTCTGGTGATGCCGAACACGGCAGACAGTATACAGTCGAGGTAACGAGTGCTAACAAAGGAAACTCCCCGCACCCGATTCAAATTTAGTGGTAAGAGAACCGAGTGACCATCGACGCAGGTGGCTCGGCAGTTAAATGTGGGCACGGTAGCTCAGCGTGTTCGGTCAGAGGGTTAGCTGCCCTCTGTAGTAAAAAAAACTGAGTTAATCGATCAATGAAGAACTTAAACGGATGTCTTACGACGTCCGCCCCGAGCAGATGCAACGAACAAAAGCGAAAAAAATGAGATTAAAAAAAAGGTGGCGCAGTGGCTTGCACACTGGACTCGCAATCGGGAGGACACCCTGACTTAGGTTTTCCATGATTTCCCTAAATAGCTCCTGGCAAATGCCGCGATGGTTCCTTTGAAAGGGCACGGCCGACTTCCTTCCCCGTCCTTCCCAAATCCGATGATAGCGATGACCGCTCTGTTTGGTCTCCTCCCCAAAACCAGAACCCAGTCGACAGCCCTTTAGAAACTGAACACAGATCAGGCATGAAATCAGGTAGAAGGTGTACTGAATTGTGAAAAAAAAGCAAAATACACAAAGTGAACTGTTCAAAGACAAGAAGTACAATATAGAGCAGCCTAATTAAGAAACGGCATTGTGGTTTTTTTAAAGTCTCATTTTGTTCGTCATTCTTCATTGCATTCGTTCGGTGCGGACGTCCCATGAAAGTCGTCCAAGTTCGTCATTGACTCAGTTGCTCAATTTATTTTTATTACAGAGAGCAGTTAACTCTTTCCTTTTTTTAAAAAAAAAATCTAATTCTGTTCGCTTTCGATCCTTGCATCTGCTTTGGGCGGACATCGTACGACACCCGATCAAGTTTGTAGTTAATCAGTTAACTCAGTTTTTTTATTAGATAGGGCAGCTAAACCTCTGACCGAACACACTGAGCCGGCCCGTGTGGCCGTGCGGTTCTAGGCGCTACAGTCTGGAGCCGAGCGACCGCTACGGTCGCAGGTTCGAATCCTGCCTCGGGCATGGGTGTGTGTGATGTCCTTAGGTTCGTATGGTTTAAGTAGTTCTAAGTTCTAGGCGACTGATGACCTCAGAATTTAAGTCACACAGTGCTCAGAGCCATTTGAACCATTTGAACACGCTGAGCTACCGTGTCAGCGACGGAGCGGCGAGGACTTGTTTGCCGATCAGCCCGTCTAGTGCCGTACACGAATTTGTTTACTTCCCGCGAGCGTGAGTCGCTTACTACAACCTCACTGAAGCAACATGGCGAACTCATATAGGTAGAACTCTATCGAGATTACTTTCTAAGCCGAGTATCCAAGACCGCGAGCATCTGAA
Source organism: Schistocerca gregaria (assembly GCF_023897955.1). Lineage (NCBI taxonomy): Eukaryota > Metazoa > Arthropoda > Insecta > Orthoptera > Acrididae > Schistocerca > Schistocerca gregaria. The sequence goes on from NC_064931.1 coordinate 49,157,617, forward strand.
GTAGAAAACTTCTTGACAGGTGAACTACGTCTACAACCACAGGACGTAACTGGTATTTACTTTTCGATCACGACCAGTATTGTCAATGTTAAGATGATTAACGAAGAAGCGTGCACGAAGGTGGTTACCGGCGCTGCCGGCAAACTGCAGTTTAGGCACTCAGATGGACATATCGGCGCTGTTGCAGTAGAATGTGCGGACCTAAGCACGAGGACCCTTCGGGTATTCGAGCTACCTTTTGAGGTACCTGCCGCTCTTAAGCCGTACGAGACCGTCATTAGCTAGGTGGTTGAGAATGGGCAGACTTTTACAACGCATGCCGTACTCAGCGGAGTAAGACAGGTCAAAATCGAACTGACGAAGCATGTTCCTTCATACTTAAACATTGCCGGTTGTCGTGCAATTATCATGTACGATGGACAAACGCACAAATGCTCAGAATGTGGACAGGAGGATCATGTTCACCTGATTGCTTTCAGTGGCGGATCACCCACATTCCATCAGGAGAAACGAGACAACATGTTCCTCCATCGATTCTACCAATTGCTTATGCCCAAGTGGCGGCACCTACGATGTCAGGATAGGTTACCACTGCAGACAGCTGAGGCACATACCATCCGCTCTCCGCAGACGGAGTCGCCAGACAAACGAGCACTTGTTCATAATGCAGGGCCTGTGGCGGAGTGGTTACACGACAGTAACATTTATGTAATGGACTGGCCCGTACAGAGTCCTGACCTAAATTCTATAGAACACCTTTGGGATGTTTTGGAACGCCGACTTCGTGCCAGGCCTCACCGCTCTTCATCGATACCTCTCCTCAGTGCAGCACTCCGTGAAGAATGGGCTGCCATTCTCCAAGAAACCTTCCAGCACCTGATTGAACGTTTGCCTGCGAGAGTGGGAGCTGTCGTCAAGGCTAAGGGTGGGCCAACACTGTATTGAATTCCAGCATTACCGTTGAAGGGCGCCACGAACTTGTAAGTTATTTTTAGCTAAGTGTCCGGATACTTTTGATCATATAGTGTACCCCAGGGATGCGGTCACAGCAGCCGAGTTGTGGCCAGCAGCACTTACTGACGACACTGGTAGCATCTGTACCATCAAGCTTGGAAGCCGCGAGTGTGGCGCAGCCGCAGCCGCTGCTCACCTGGCCTCACCGGAACGTCGAGCGGCAGTGGAGACTGTGCCTACGACGACGAGGAGCGTATACAGTGGTGGCCGCACTGTGCCAAGCCGAGCCTTCGACCTACCGCGAACACCTTTAGTAGGGAAGCTCCGGCACGGAGGCGCAGCACTACACAGTTCTACTACGCCATCAGATGACTGTCACCCGATCAAAAGTGAAGGTTCCGACGTTGACTCGTTAATACCTGCAAAGGACCATCACCCGTACACGTCAAACGGTCGGAATCACCGACGAACGGCCCCCCTTGTTAAATATAGCCACGAAAAGAAAGCGCAGTCATAGGACATTAATCCGTGAGGTGATGACAGCAGATAGCGTCCGTCACGTCACGCAAAGAGACATAAGCAGTGCATACTTTACCCATTATTCTCACCTGTACGTGGAGAAGAAATCTGTTTCGAAGATCATTACTGCTGTCGCTGGTTTGACGCACGCAACGGTTACTCCGGAACTCCAACAGAAACTATTAGAACCAGTGACTGAGGATGAAGTGTTGGATGCCGTAGGAAAGGGGTACCCAATAAGTCACCAGGCCCACATGGGTTACCCTTGGAGTTTTATAGGACGTTCCAGAGGCTGTCGGTACCCTATTGGACTGCTATATGTCAAGAGCTCGTAACACCAGAGGTGCAACTTCCGGCTGGATTTGTGGAAGGTATCATCATCCCAATCCGTAAACCTCGCGGAGAATCACGTATTACGGACTACCGACCATTAAGTTCGATGAACAACGATACGCAAATTTTCACACGTCTACTGGCAGCTCGAATTCGGCGTACGACATCTCGTGCCGTATCAGTGTATATAGACTTCAGTCAAGCATTTGATCGCGTCAGTCATATGTACTTAACTGCTGTTCTTCAGAATATGCACTACCCCGGCGCTTTCGTCGAGGTGGTGCTCCGTCTCTTACGTGGCGCAACATTGAAAGTGCTTTTCTACGGTAGACTGTCGAACACCTTGCAAATTCGCCACTCTGATAAACAGGGATTGCCCATTATCGACAATACTGTACGCTTTAGCATTAGAACCTTTGTTACGCGGTCTGATACACTGCCTATCGGGTTTGCCTCTTGGTGGTTTCATTTGTAGGTGCACTGCGTATGCAGATGATCTGATGTTAACTCTTTGTGAAGAACATTATGTTCGTAGTGCCTTGAATTGGTTAGCCACTAATGGTGAAGCTTCGGGGAGCCGTATAAGTGTACATAAATCGATGGCTTTTAATATAGGCACTGGGATGACGCCTGCAAGCGTCACCCCATTCAGGCATTGTGATAAAATCCGCTGTCTTCATATCGACTTCGTGGACAACATCTCACGCACGACGACCCTTAATTATCGCAGCCTCTTGTAACACATCCGCGCTGGACTACTGGACCATCGTCTTAGTGCTCTGGACCTTCATCAACTGACCGCATTTGTTAACGTCTATCAACCATCACGAATTCCGCATGTAGCACAAACACTACCGATGGCTAAACACAGAGCTCGGAGCATCATGGCGGCATTCGGTTCCTTTGTCATCGCTGGAATGGTATTTAAAGTTAGACACGACTCCCTCACTCTTCCTAAAGAACGAAGTGGACTTCGGCATGTCAGTGTTCATGATTGAGCAGTGTCTCTGTACGTTAGTATGAACTTCAAGCTCTGACGACGATGCCCGACCAGACCCACGGACTTACTGATGGAGGCTCTGGCATCATATTCCCTTGACCATCCAGTGGCGCTTACTGAGATACCGATGCCCTTTTCCTACTCTGGTAGGTTTTATCTGGAGCATAGCTACCTATGGGGTGCTCTCCCCGTCTGTCGCTTACCAACGGCCAGTGATATCTGTCGCACCCTGTTTCGCCGCCGGTCACCTAACGTCGTCCAACTGACACGTCCTGCTGTGCACTGGAACATAATACGACGCACTGCCAACGCGTTAACTCTAGATTCAGACGTACGTTCGACCTGCTATTTGATGGTGAACAGAAAACAAATTACTCGAGAGGGGATCCATCTTTCAGGTTCGCCTTTATGTGCGAACTGCAACATCCAGGTTACATACGGACACCGGCTAGATTGTTGACCAGCGGAAGAGATATGGTATCGTGTGCGTCAAAATTTGTCTCTCTTTTTACGGATGTGGCCCGCTTACGTCGATCCCCGCGCACTCCTCTATCCGGACGCTGTTTATTACCCATGAACGAAACACAACGCTGTCACGTGAATCAGAGGTCACGCGATTCATTATTTATTTGAAGGTGGTGTCACAGGACTCGTGGATTTTTGGAGCTATTTAAACGATCGAAATTGTGCTATTGGGAAGAACCCTAAGTACAGTCAATACTTTTCGAACTTTTTGTGGAGCATCTTCAAAAAAATGGTTCAAATGGCTCTGAGCACTATGGGACTCAACTGCTGTGGTCATTAGTCCCCAAGAACTTAGAACTACTTAAACCTAACTAACCTAAGGATATCACACACATCCATGCCCGAGGCAGGATTCGAACCTGCGACCGTAGCAGTCGCACGGTTCCGGACTGCGCGCCTAGAACCGCGAGACCACCGCGGCCGGCGGAGCATCTTCCATGATCCGCCCCGTAGCTGGCTTATTCATCGCAGGAGATAAATTTGATACATTCACACAAGGAGACGAACAGATCACGGTACCTACATGATATTACGAGAACACATGGCATGAAAATGGGGGGGAGGGGGGGGGGCGGAGTCCGTGGAGTATCGACGCCGCATGTGCGTGAACAGAAGTGTAGCTTTGTTTTTATTTTTTATTTTTTTCAGAGACAGGTTATGCAAAAGATGGATTTATTTTTTGTCAATAAATAAATGAATTCTCCTGTGGCCATTTACCCCTTCCATATGTTCCTGTTTGGCGATGGAGACATGGTGGCCAGGTCTCGTACAATGACCCTATGAAGAAAAGTAAATAAAGGAAGTGGTCACGGCGTTAGACTACCAAGCTGATGAACTGTGTTTAAACCTTCCTTTTTTTCCCGCTGTTTGCTGTATTCAAATGTGTGTCTGCCGAAGTGAAACGTCCGTTGGCAACAGCGACGTGTAACGAAGGGACCTATAAGTCTAATGACAATTAATTCTGCGCAACTACTCTATTATGATCCGAAAGGAAGTGGCTTCCGAATGGGAACAGCAAAACATTTTATGACAAGGTGACAAGTAAACCGAATCCTCCACCGGAAAACACGGCTGGTGTATCATACACGGCATTAGTGACAGTACGTGTGTCATATGATAGGAATCTCTTACCAACACACCTTATTTGTATGCCTGGTAAGTGAGTGAGATATGCCTCCTCGCCCAATTTTTAGAGTTCGTATGAATGTGAATGCGGTCACTAACAAGGAAATGACGAAAACATAATAGTTTGTCACATAAGCTGCAACAAATGAGCGCAACAGTTTTACAGTCACAAGGTTTCTCTGTGCTTTGTCAAAACTATGTTCTTAACGTTTTTGAAGTTCCGTTCCGTTTTGGAAGTTTTGACTCTTGAATTCCTTTGTTGCAACATAGTTCACATCCATTTCTTTGTTGTTTTTATTTCTCTCAGAGGTCTATATGGTATCTCGCCTGCTCTCATTATTCATCTCACCACATGACTCAAATTCCATAACCAATGTATAGTATGACAACTGCCAAGACTACGGAAAGAGAATAAACATTTCAATGACCGGACAGACATTTCTCAACGTTCTGAAAAAAAGTAGAAGTAAATTGCACGATGGAGTTTTGGCCACGGCTCCTCCACTTTCCACTCTAACTCGGTGACCACTAAATCCACGACACCGTGGCTATTGATCTTCGCTCAATATTGCACTTGTTGAGTTTGGACCGTTGACGGCTTCTTTTTTCACAGTTCAGTACACCTTCTTCCTGTTTCATGCTCGGTCCGTGTCCAGATTTTGACGGCCCACTGGGCCTTTTTACCACAAAATCTGAGGGGGGTGCGATGAGGACCTTCCCTTGTAAGCATCAAATATCGTGGCGTATTGTTTTCAGTTTTCTAAAGTTGCCGTTTTTTGTCGCATTACTTATTTTACGGGAAATGGTACCTTTATGAGTCACAGGGGCACCTTTGACACGAACTAAGTTTTTATTGAAATTTATTATCATGTTTTGCGAACCCAATGTAGTTTAAGTTCCTTCATGTTAGTCTTTCATCACCTTTATCAGATGTATTTGTTAATTTGGCTTTCCCATCGTAGGCAAAGCTTTTCCTCATCTTCAATATCGAAAGTATTTTTGACATCAGTGGAAGCTACCTTCAACCTGAACGTTTTACATGGAAACAGTAAAACAGATAGAGAATTAATTTCGTATGACTCGGTTGTGTAATTACAGAAGGCCCACTCCTACACTGCGTAATTCTTTTTCGTCGCTTTTATTTGGAAGTGGCTGTAGAGCTCTGCAGAAAAGTTGCAGCGCTGGAGAAGCAGACCTGCGCCGAAATCTCGTTACGAGCATCTTTTTGCCAGCTGGCAGACAACAATTTAAAGCAATTCACAATTGCGGTACTTTGGTAGACAATTTTAGCTGCATTCTTCGTCAGGCACATGAAGTGGCGTTCCAGACTAATTCCAACGAACAGCAACTACGTTCCGGTGAACAGGTCTTATATCTTCCTGAAAACATGATTACTGATCGATGCGACAGACATTTGAAACTCCGATCCACAGAAGAAATTCTGAGAATAAACATACTTAGTAATACCGCTCTATATTATAATGTGGTGTACACAGTGCAAGGGGAACGATGCTGTCGGTGGGCCACCTAAAGACAACGTGAAATAAAGTCTTCGGATATTGTAATAAATAGTTTATTTTCAATGTAACTTGAACGTAATATTTTGCTTTTCGTTATAGTAGACACAGAAGTAATCAATATTTACCGTTTATGAAATATTTGGAAACTAAAATCATGTGTCATTGGCCCATTCAAGGTGACAAGTTTTCTTCATTGGATCAGCCACTTTCCGTGAATGGGTAAAAGTGTGATACTTGTTTAGTACTACGCACATCTAAATAAGTGTCGTTACACTTCATATTTTTAATTTTTTGGAGTTTTTTGTTGGCATCTGAAACTGAATAACATGTATTCCAAACGATGGGGGTTAAAAGCAGAAATGTTGCCTTCGAAGGTAAAAAACAAAAAAGAAACCATCTGACTGATTACCAAAACTCTTACAAATTATTATAAAACATATAGTTAAATTTTGTTCATAGTGGCCTACTTATGCCTAAGATTAGACAAAATTCGAGGTGACTCATTCAAGACAACTCACACTGCATCACATAACACCTACTCTTCGACCAAATCATCTAACTTTATATTGTGAATAACACAAAATGGTATAAACTGCACTTACTTTCTGCTAACGGCTTCAAAAATTTAATCACAACTATCATATTAATACTAGTCAATTATTAGGACATCGTGCAAATTTTACGTTTTTTTCACTATTTCTTTGTCTCTTCGTGGAACAACTCAATAAACTGATGGCGAATCTTTGACAACACTGCGTACACTTAATGACCACTAGAATGCACCTATTGTCAATATCTGCAGAGAAATCAAATCGGCCCAATCGCTGGAGCCAGCCCACCGATAGAAACCTTCCCCTTACGAGACACACATAAATGGTCTAACATTATCCTTGTTTTGATAATGACGTCTTTCAATAACTCAGCTCGCTCTGTTCAGCCACAGGCGCTCAAGCTGATACCGTGTTCCGTGATTTCCGGCAGCATTTGACACTTCCTCGCTGCCGTTTACTGAACAAAATACGAGCTTACCGGGTATCAGACCAGATTTGTGACTGCATACACGACTTGCTTGTAGATACACCTCAACAAGTGTACAAACAGTATCGGGAGTACACCAAAGGAACGTCATACTACTGTTTAAATTTTGTATCAATGATTTAGTGAATAGCGTTGGAGGCTCCGTGAGGGCTCTTGGCGCTCGATGCTGTTGTGTATAGGGAAGTTATAACGTGAGGAGACCAGCGAGTTGCATGGTGGCCTGCAGAGGAGCGACGACTGGTTCAGAGGCTGACAGTTCTACACTAGAGCTGGCAGAAGGAATGGGAGAGCGAGATGGTGGTAGTACCGCGTACACGAGGTATGAAAGGGCTGTTCATTGGCGGAGATGTCATTTTTTCTCTGGTGAATCGTGTGAAAAGGTTTCCGACGTGTTTATGGCCGCACGACGGGAATTAACAGACTTTGTACGCAGAATGGTAGTTGGAGCTAGGCGCATGAGACATTCCAGTTCCGAAATCGTTAGGGAATTCGATATTCGAGATCCAGTGAAAAAAGAGTGTGCAGAGAACTTTCATTACTTCTCACCACGGGCAATGCAGTGGCCACCGGACTTCACTTAACGACAGAGAGCAGTGGCGTTTGAGTAGAGTTGTCAGTGCTAACAGACAAGCAACACTGCGTGAAATAACCCCAGAAATCAGTGTGGGATGTACCAGGAGCGTATCTGTTACGACAGTGCAGCGAAATTTGGCTTTAATGGGCTATGGCATCACAGAACCGACCCAAGTGCCTTTGCTAATAGCACGACATCGCCTGCAGCGCCTATTCTGAGCTCCTAACCATATCGGTTGGATCTGACGACCGGAAAACCGTGGCCTGGTCAGATGGGTCCCGATTTCGGTTGATAAGAGCTGATGGTAGGATATCAATGTGGTGCAAACCACACGAAGCCAAGGACCCAAGTTATCACAAGACACTGTGCAAGCTGGCGGTGGCTCGATAATGGTGTGGACTGTTACGGAAATTATTATGTTCGGCTACTTGGAGACCATTTGCAGACATTCAACAAGGGACTTTTTATGGATGACAATGCTCCATGTCACCGGGCCACAATAGTTCACGGTTGATTTTAAGATCATTCTGGACAATTCGAGCGAATGATATGGCCACCCAGATCGCCCAACACGAATCTCATCGATCATTTATGGGACAAAAGCGAAGGGTCAGTTCGTGCACAAAATCCTGCACCGGCAACATGACTCAATATTTCTACAGGGAACTTCTAGCGATTTATCGAGTCCGTGCCTCGTCGATATCGTGCACTATGCCGGGCAAAAGGAAGTCACACGATATTAGGAGCTATCCCGTGACTTTTGTCACCATCTTGTAAATGTAACGTATCGCGCATAAACGAACGAAGAGATCCATTTCTGGTCGATTACGTTATTGGCGACAAATCAATGGGAACAGAGATACCGCGGTGTAGCCTTCCAGACCGATCTTAAGTGAAATGACCACGAAAACAAATACATTGATGTGTAAAACGTAAGGACAGTAACTTCCGCATCATGCGTCACTGCCAAGTAACAAAGGTCGATGAAACTTGGACAATACGTAGAAAGAATTGCTACAGTATAGTATGCAATTAAAAGAGCCGAAATGGCACTTACATTCAAAGATAATAATTGTACTGAAGTCGCCGCAATTTATGATGGAGCCCTGGACATTACAGAAGATAGGACACGGTCTTTAGTAGGGTGTGTGATCACCACGGGCAACAGTGCAAGCTCTGCAACGTGCTCCCAGGCCGGACACAAGTTAGGCAAGAAGTTCTTCAGGTATGGTGTTTGTTCGTGCTGCAGTCGTCTCCTCACATGCTCGATGGGTTCAAGCCGGAGGAATGGACATCTCAGCCCATTCGCCGGATATCCTCCCGAACCAAAAGCTGTTCAGCGCGGTCGCGTAATATCATCCACAAAAATGAAGTCAGGCCTAATGCTCCCATGAAAAGACGCGCACGATCAAGGCGTAATATATCACAATAACGTCCACGGGGAGTGTAGATGTGGAGGTCAGTACACTCTTATAACACTGGGCCTCCCCACACCATAACACCTAGACCATCAAAACGGCCGTATTGGACAATGTTCCTGGCTGCATTACGCGTTCCCATCTCTCGATATATGAGAATACGTCTAGAATCACTACCCATACTGAATCTGGTCTTACTCGAGAAGAGCACGCGGCTCTACTCCAGTCCCTACACTGTCTCCGTAATCGCAAACGGTGCTCCCGATGTGCGGGTGTCGATTACAGTCGAAAGTTAATTGAATCGTCATCTGTCATTTGGATAAACGTTTGCCCAACGGAATTGTCAAAGAAATATGTCCTTCAGATATAAGTACGGCTGATGACCCCTATTAATCTATAAAGATGAAGAGTTTATGAACTGCCGAAATGATAGAAAAAGGAATTCAATTACTGCGCATTTATTTCACAAGAATCAACTACACACATGGGAAAAAACTAAACATAACAAACGTCTTACTTCAAAATTAACAAAATACGGACGAAGCAGTAAACTGTCTCAGTTACACATAACATACACACGATTGTCCCGCAAAGTAGTGGGAAGTACAAGAGGGCGTGCGAAAAAGTAATGAATCCGATTTTTTTATTCTGTTCTCAATATCGGTTGAGATATTACATTTAATACATATTATTCGGTCGAGTTTCTCTCTTCACTGGAGCAAATTGCAACCCTCTAGCTCCGAATTGTAGCTCGTAACATGGCGCTGTATAATGTAACTAAGTCGGGGCGTGAGAAACAGCGTACTTTAATCGAGTTTCTAACTGCAGAAAACGTGCGTACAATAGAAATCAATATAAGAATGAAAGCTGTGTGTGGTGACGATTGTACCGAGATCTGTGCCGGCCGCGGCGGTCTCGCGGTTCTAGGCGCGCAGTCCGGAACCGTGCGACTGCTACGGTCGCAGGTTCGAATCCTGCCTCGGGCATGGATGTGTGTGATGTCCTTAGGTTAGTTAGGTTTAAGTAGTTCTAAGTTCTAGGGGACTAATGACCACAGCAGTTGAGTCCCATAGTGCTCAGAGCCATTTTTTGTACAGAGATCTGTAATTTGCGACGTTGGGTTGTTCGTGCTCGTGATGGAGGAAACGGTGGTGCTAACCTCAACGTTTGTGAAAGAACTCGGAGTGGACGATGGCGTACTGCAACCAACCAGACTCGTCGGAATCGGGCAGATGACCTCATCAGAGAAAATCGTCGAATAACACGGACACAGCTCTGAGGTAAGTGTGGCATATCACGAGAGTGCGTACGCAGAACTGTGGTACAGAAAACTGTGTGTATAGCAGGTGCTCGAGTACTGACATCAAACAGAGGCGATCGGATATATCTGTCAACGATTTCTTTTGCGTTTTGAGCACGATGGTAATGGATTCGTTAACAATATTGTGTCAGGTGATGAAAGCTGGGTTCATCATTTTGACTCCGAAAACAATGGAGCATCGATAGACTTCTGCCACAAAGAAGCACTGACACCAAAAAAGTTCGAGATCCCGTCATCAGCGAACAATGTCACGCTCACAATGTTCTGGGATGACCACGGTGTGGAGTTTTTGAAATTCAGCCAAAAGGCACCACTCTAAACTCTGTAAGGTACTGAGAGACCCTCAGACAACTGAAAGCACGAATTAGAAGATGTGGTCCACACAAAGAGCATGACGATGTCAGACCACACGCGACCGCTGTGACATCAGCGTCAATCCGACGCTTTGACTTCACTGTCATAGATTATCGTCCACACAGTCCCGACTTGACTCCTCCGCGTTTCATCTGTTTCTAAAACTTAAAGAACACCTTCGAGGACATCAATTTGATAGTGATGAAGCGATGCAGGCGGAGGTGAGGTTGTTGCTCCATCAACAAAGTCAAACATTCTACAATGACGGTATCAACAAACTGGTCTTTCGTTGGAAGAAATGTGTTCTTCGCCAGGGTGACTATGCTGATAAATAACTATGTAAACATGCAGAATAAAGAGGCGGAATATTCATAAGATTTGAATAATTAAAAAGCTATATGAGTTTTCACATAAACAATCCTGAGGCATTACTTTTCAGTACACCTTTGTACTTGAAAGTGTACATGTTGGAATGGCCACTGTAACACGACGTTGCGATCACCTGCGTATTACTTTCCTGCAGCCTTCTGCGAACAGTGCATAGTGGTGTAACTGTTCCGTCTCGTTGGGAGAAATAATTTTCTCTCCACGGTGACTATGCTGAGAAATTAATATGTAGACACGAAGAATAAAGATGTGGAATGTTAATAAAGTTTGTTTTATTTAAAAAGCTTTAAGAGTGTTCACATAAAAAATGCGGAGTCATAACATTTCAGCATGCCCTCGTAGATGTGTTACCCCCAGAGATCGTGACGAATCGTCTCTAAACGGAGTTGCAGAAACAAGTGCTTCTCCCACGATACGAGGAGTGGTGGGATTCAGTCATACACAAGGACTAATGCGTGCACTTGCTAAGTTAACGTCCAGGATATAGTAACCCGAGATTCGCTGTAATAAGCATCCACTCCCAGATCGCGAAATAATTGAAATAGCTAAAATAAAAGTAACGAATTCGGTTTTAAGTAACATTCAACTTTTTCGTATGTTCCTAAAATTCACGCGGTGCCAGTCTCAGTTAAAGTCACTCTCCGAAGCGAGAACACGTACCAGCCTTCACAGCACCAGAATTGTAACTCCACTGCCACGTCTCTTAGCAATCTGCATCTCGCTAAAGATGGAGCCAGCATCGGACACTCAACATTTTCTGCTCCAATATGGAAACCTCGATGTATGCTGCTGCAGCCTCGGACCTCGAATGGTCCCTCAACTTCACGTCTTTCTAATTCTCGTATCCTACAGAAAAGAAAACACCCAAAAGCCGCTCAGCCAATCAGAGCTCGTGGCTATTTGTTGACCTATCAGAGAAAGAAAATTTGTTGTCAGAAATACCCTCTCCTCTTCTTGTATGTGATAGAGATGCCAGCGGCAAAATATTCTCATATTCAGAAAAAAGAGAACACCTAGAACGACCAGAGATGGTATGATCGTATTCACAGGATATACACATTAGTATGTTCTGCAGAAATTATTATCTTTTCAGCTACCTCAGCACGTGTCCTGTTTTCTAGTAGGCGCAGGATTCACCGTGGGCCCTAATAACTTGTTCCATGCGTGATGGTATCGACGCATATAAGGGATGAATAGCGTTCGGTGCTGTAGCCATCCGTGCTGCATTCACCAGGTTCCACAGCTCATCCTTGTTGGTTGGTACTGGGTCACAGCGTTGCGCCATATCCCACACATTTTTAATTGACCATAAGTATGGTAATCTGGTGGGCCAGGGCAAAAACCTGACATCCGGTGACACCAAGAAAGCACGTGTTCGTGCAGCAACATCTGGTCGTTCATTATCTTGCTGAAAATAGTGTTTGGGGTGTGGCTACGGGTCACATGTAGGTCACACTGGTCACAGTACCCCCGACACGCACCACCTGTGATTTGTGGATGTACCCAACAGCACCCCACACCACAATGCCTTGAGATGGCGCTGTACATTTTGTGGGAATGGAGTCACTGTGATGCCGCACGCCCTGTCTGCGGCGAACCAAAATGCGGCCACCATTTTCAAACAAACAGAACCTAGATTCGTCCTAAAACATTATGTGATGCCCCTCCTGTCTCCAGTGACGAAGTTCCATACAATATTGCCGTCTAGCATGTTTCTGCACATTCGTCAAAGGTAGGCGGAGAAGTGGACGACGCACACCGCACCTGCTCCTTAATAAACGGTGACGAACTCTCACCCCTGATAGTGTACGAAGTGTTATACTGTTTCACTGTTGCGCCAGAGACAAGGAGGACGTAAATCTGTCCTGTAATGCCATTCGGATGAGGTGTCTACATTTCGGGATGGTCTGGGTTGTGCGGCCTGACCCTTTTCGTCGCGTTCTGCGGCCTTCCGTGAACCATTCTGCACACACTCGGTGCACTGCCGAAACACTTCGTCCCACACAAGCAGCAATTTCCCAGACGGATGCTTCACATTCTCATACTAATAATGCGGTGGGTGGTGTTGCGCCGCGATATCGATGTTGACGATAAACCCGCGGGCCGACATGGTTCAAATGCTGATCATTTTTGTAAACCATACTAGAGTACATGAGCTATGAATATGAAAGTCCTATCTTTAGTCGCTCAAGATGTTCTGTTTTCTTCTAAACATGAGTGTAGTCTGGGCGAATCAGAGTTCTAATCTCGTCATTAGCCTATGACACAAGAGGAAATGCTTGCGCCTTCACCCTACATTCGGAATGTTTTCGGAACATCTTAAACCAGATCACGAAAAAACGCACGTTCCCACAGTTCGGAGGCACCTTCCACTGGCGCCGGTGATGCGGACGTGGGCGGTACCCCACCGCCAATCGGAAAGCTGTCTTCTCTAGCGCACTACAACGAAATTTTAGTGAGTCGTGTCCCTGCCTGCCTGGAAAGAGTGCGCGAGCGACCATTTGACACAATGTCGCCGTATGAACCATTGTCTGAGGAACACACAGGCCGCTCTGAACAGGAGGCAAGTGACTAGTGAGAATCCTATCGTGCGAAACGTTGCACCAGACGAAAAATATTATTATTTTAATAAATTCTAACTCGCTTGTTCCTTGTCATCTTAAGAGGAGCATCTAATTACATATAAAATGTAGTAAAAAGGATCTATTTACAAGGTTCATTGCAATTACTTTTGCTCTGCTTATGCTTAAATTGAAATAACTGTCGGGAATTAATCTTCAACGACTACTCGCAAAGTGATGTCACACTCAAAGTGCAAATACTGAGACATACTCCTACATCTTCATACGTTCCCTTTATTAATTTAACTGTTTGTTATCCATCGTCGGACTGAATTTCTGTGCTAGCTGTCTTGGGAAAGGAGTGAGGAGAGAGGCCCACGTCCTCATTTAATTATCGTGAAAACCTAAAGAACACAATGAGACCTTTCGTTCGGATAGGCTGATAACCCTAGCGAACAGGAAGCGAGTGGAAAATGCGACTGAACAATCGAGAAAGGCAGAAATGTATGAGAGGGTTCTGACGGATTTCTCTCCTTCTTTTCTGTTGCCTAATGCAGTGGTCACCGGTTGCTGTAGTTGATCATCGTCGACCACCTTCTGCCCTTTGGTCAGCAGTGTCTACGGTGCGGAACGCTCCCTATACGAGTAAAACAATGGTGTGAGAAATACTAAACTCCTGGGATACAATCGTCACACTTCGTCCCGATGATCCTTCCACGTGTGAAGTCATCCAAACGTTGTCTCTGGGCCACGTTGTAGTGTGCTCCGCAACCTCCTCTCCCCTTACTTCAACTGCACCCTGTTGCGTGGTAGCCCCATTTGTCGCTCGAGTCAAGCTGACCTCATGCCATATGACGTCCAGTGAAACCACTTGCAAAATGCTGCCGCACTTCATACATTTCCACCGAGTAGTAAACATGTTACGTCACGTTATCTACCTTGTCCTTAAAATTTGCACAACAGTGTAGTAGGAAAAGCAATCATCAGATTGAGATTCATTTGCAGACTGTTACGGTAATTTAATTCATTCACGAAAGACGCGTGTCACACAATACTCGTTTGAACGATCTTGAATACTTTTCATCAGTCTGGGACCCTTACCAGGTAGGGTTATTAGGAGAGAGAGAGAAGATCCAACGAAGAGCGGCGTGTTTAGTTTCGGAATCGCTCACTCGATGGGAGAGTGTTACGGAGATGCTCCGCAAATTCCAGAGGCATGCGATACAATAAAGACTTCGTGCATCACGGAGAGGTTCACTGCTGAAATTTCGAGAGCTTAAGTTCCAAGAAGAGTTGGGTAACGTATTGTAATTCTTCAGTTTCTGTCGGCGTATTTGTTGATCCAACAGTCCACGGGTGTACTGCCGGTTCAGAGTGTCCAACGTACCCGTTGGATGCTGTGAACCGGCAGTTCACCCGTGGATTGTTTTGGGAACATACGTCTCGCTAAACGATCACGGCGAGAAACTCGGAGAAACTGTCGCTCACACGGAGCTTTACCGAGAATCATTTTTCACACTTCCCATTCGTGGATGGAATATAAAAGAGGGATAAGATGGAGAAGAGGAACTAAGTGGATCAATAAGTCTGATGCAGAAACTGGCGAGGAGCGCTTAATATAGAGAAATGGAAAGTAGTGAAGTTCACTGAAAGACTAATGACTCACAGTTATAGTCATCCTTGTCATTCGAATAACTGAGAGTCACAATGTGTAGTTATGATACGTAACCACTATGTATGCTAAGAAATGATTAATGCAAACTGCGGGCTACGATCCGTAGGATACTAGGTTACTGCGGTGCGTCAACCAAAACATACTGCATACAAAACTTTCTTATGGCACATATTGGAATGTTGCTCTCCTAATGGGCGATATCGAGTGTGTACAAAGACTGGTGGTGCGAACTGACACAGGCATATTTAACTGGCGAAGGAATTTCACAGAAATATCGAAAAATATTATCTGGCAGACATTTGAAGAAAGATGTCTTGTATCTCGTGACAACCTGCTTAGGAAACTTCAACAACTGTCTTCTGGGGCACAAATACTGTTCAGGCCACTATGCACACATTTCGTAGAGATGGTTCAGACAAAATGCGGTAAATAACAGCAGGCACAGACGAGAACAGGCGTTCTTCCCAAGCTCCATCCGTGGGTGGAACGAGAAGAAACGTTCATGTGTGGTACAGTAACAAGTACGCTCTCACACTCTGTTCACAGAGTTTGGACGGAGATATAGAAGGCAGCAGTTAGGGCTGGGAGGCAGATATAGAAGGCAGCGGTTAGGGCTGCTGCCAGTATTACCAGCGGTTGATGCCGCTAGCGCCAGGCCAGTGGATGCCGACCACGTAACCCGCCTAAAATCAATTGAAAGCACTGTGTGCGCAACTCAGTGTTGGTAGCGTCGCGAATCTCGCCTTACACACCACAGAAAAACCTCATGTAGAAATCCTATTATTGATGAAATAAAGCCAAAATAGCGGTATTTGATGAAAAATTGATGTTTCAAAGTATTCAAGACGACCGTCGAACCGGGAATTTGCGAAGAATTGTGCGGTATCGTTACTCATCCTGTAACTCGAGTATTAACGTGAGTTACTGGAGTTTTATAAGAAAACAGCCATTTCAATTAAGATGGTTTATTAAACGTAAAAAACAATAAATGGAATATATCACATGTCATCTTATAACCCTTAGGACATTAACGGATTTTTCATTGCAGTATAGTCTATTTTCAGGCCGTTTGTAAGTTCGGCCATGTAATACAAATTAGATCATTTAATATAATTTATATTGCGCGTAAAAAACTATGTACACAAAATTTTAGAGTGATTAGAGGAATAAAAATGAATACTTTTTTTATACAGTAAAACTGTTCCAGATACACCGTTTGCCCGCAAGGAGTCCATGAAGGCTTGACGATATTGCTGTACAGAGACGTTGCTCAAGTGCCGTGTGATGACTATTGCTTTAGAGATATTGCTGACCTCCACTGGGTACCTTTTTGTGGGGGAAATGCAGCGATTTGTGTAGGAGGCACCAATAGACACTCCAATAGCCCTTTTGAAGATGCAGCCATTATTCGAGAAATAAATAGTTGTTTTGAGACTCTTAGACAATTCACGCAGATGTCAGTTGTGAATTAATGTAAACGGACATTTTCAGCAATATCTCTAAAAGAGCATTCATCGCACGGCAGTTTGAGGAACGTCTCAACATCACTAACGTAAAAACCTTCATAGATCCCTACCAGGGAAACGGTGGACCTGAGGCATTTTTGTCACATAGTAAAGTGGATCTCTTTATCCCCTCTAAACACTGTAAAATTTTGTACAGGTAGTTTTTTTTTACACCCTCTAGGTATTTCACCAATAAATTAACGACTAACGAGTATTTTTGTAAATAATCAACTCCGTTTAGTTAATTTATATGATGGGACCCAAGAGTAAGGTGTCAATATGAAGATGATTTCTATCACTATCGCAGTTAATACAGCAATAACATTCTTTTTCTTGCTTCAGTCTTATGACTGAAGAGAAAAATCGCCGTTGTTAGAAGTATCTACAAGCAGCATTTTACTATCACAGTTGGTTTTCTAATTTTTACAGATACTCAGAGACGAATATAATTACATTCAGCTGATAATTATCACTTATGAAAATTATAAATGGGCTTACAATGGCGACTATATGTTCGTTTGTGTTAAGTGGGATACATCAGTACACAATCTGCAGTTACCACTATTTTAGGTGATAATGGTACGAATTTAACATAAATATTTTAAGATTTGTTACCAATAATGATTTAATTACTCGTCTGTAATTACAATTTCTCATTAACTTGAAACTGGAACTAAATCTGAAATAATCAGTAAAATCAACGTGTAAGAGCGTGAGATTACGATTATGTTCAGAGAAAAAGGTTCAAATGGCTCTGAGCACTATGGAACTTAACTTCTGAGGTCATCAGTCCCCTAGAACTTAGAACTACTTAAACCTAACTAACCTAAGGACGTCACACACACCCATGCCCGAGGCAGGATTCGAACCTGCGACCGTAGCGGTCGCGCGGTTCCAGACTGTAGTGCCTCGAACCTCTCGGCCACCGCCATATGTTCAGAATTTCGAGTAAAATTTTAATGGTTAAACATATCTTTTTTATAGGTTGAGAGCTTTTAACTTGGCTAGAAGGCCCAATTAACGCCCGAT
Organism: Schistocerca gregaria; assembly: GCF_023897955.1. Taxonomy (NCBI): domain Eukaryota; kingdom Metazoa; phylum Arthropoda; class Insecta; order Orthoptera; family Acrididae; genus Schistocerca; species Schistocerca gregaria. Next base: position 49,175,455 of record NC_064931.1, read on the forward strand.
CGAATGAAGTACGATATAAACATGAAGGGAATGTGTCATGGAATAATATTTTTATTGTCAAAATGTGTGTGAAAACATGTAATACAATATCGAAAAGACGAAAATTTCATCACAGTCGCCGGACACGAGTACAAAGGGGCGTGCTCCCTGCTCGAAGTAACTTAACGTCTCTGTGACAATTCCAGACGTAGAGAGAGTTCAGATTTCATCTTCGTTTTTCTCGATGTGATTCGCAATATAGTTTCGATTTAGAGATTTTCGTGGACAGTCAGAGACCTGACTTTTACAGATGATGAACGCGGACTCACATCCTCAGTGGTTCAATATACTGCGAGGACTTCGAATTTTCAGAAGCGAAGGAACTTAGAACATTTCGCGATTCATACAGGGGATCCAGCGAACATTGCCGGAATGATTGTGGCGAAGTGAACTGAAACTATCGATTTACGAACTCAAGCTTTATTCGATATATGAGCTATTTATCTCTGCGCTGATTAGTGGATCTAGCTGAATCAGTTCCAATGTAAATAACTGAGCCTAAGCTCCCGATAAGAATTAAGAATATCCCCCAGACGCTAATTGTCAGTTTAGTTTCGGAACTTAAGCAAGTTTCGTTTGTTTTCTTTGTCGATAGATAAAATAAAAACTTATGACGTTTATATATTACGAGTAAGTAAATAGGAAAATGTTGGAAAGGTAAAACAGTTAGGATGGAACCGGATTCAAGAATGAAGCATTTGTATCTGAGAACGTTAACTGAACACTGAAAATGTAAGTTCGTCGATGGTATTACTTTTGTGGCTGAAAGGAGAGAAGATGCAAAGAAAATATAAAAATAATTCAGTAAAAGCAAAGATGCTCTGCAACTGAGGAGAGAAAAATTACGCAATAGTATCGAAATAAAGAAGCAGACTAATACGCATATCTTAAATTTCATTATACGAAATGAAATATTATTTCAAAATATTGATATAATATTAGTGCAGAAGTTTGTTAAACTATATCAATGCTCGCAAACATATGGAATCCATCAGAAATTGCAGGAGATGCTTGCCCATTGGTTTTGCTCACGTAACGCCTCATGTGGGACTGGTCGGCAGGTCCCCATTCACGCTGGCACACTTCTTATCCGCTCTTCCAAGGATAACTGGAGACGAGGCTTGTAGTGAGTGCTGAAATTTACCCGAATCAGGAGAAGACGCTGTCTTCCAAAACGTATAATATAGCAATTTTGTATCAGGACTCTTTGTGGGAAACCACTCAACCATTGCTCATCGGTATGAAGGATGATATATCATTTTCATCCATAAAATTTTATCGCTGAATTCTGTGATTTTGAGTAACAATAAAGTGGTAAACATATGTTTTTAGTCCTATGATTTAGCACTGCTGTATATTTTAACATGAGGCCTAACCTTCTTCAAGAGAAGATCGAACACTATCTCTCTTACCATAAATTTTATTATAAGTATAGCCCTAGTTTGTAATGCATGAAACGGAACTTGTTGTACCGTTCCAATGTTTTATTAAATTACTAGCACGCAGAAATTATTAGCAAGAATTTTTTCTCTTGCAGTTAATACCTCAGCTGGTGTCCAAAAGGAGAGAATGGACTAAACAGGGTTATTTATTGAATTTTTTATGTTGTGTACCACGTTTCCAATTTTCCTTTCCTTTGTGCGGCCTGGACGGTATAAATGAGTGAGTGTGTGATCTAGCAGAAAGCTTTAGGCACAGATTGTAACACTGCATGAATGGTCGTTCTGGGGTAGGGTAGTACCAACCCCCCCAAGCGTGAACAAGTTTAGGAGAGACCAGGTTTGCAGGTCAGGGCAAAGATGACACGAAGGCGCGCATATGGGCTCTGTCAGGTTGGCGCGCCACCCTCACCACGTTTGTAAGCGGAACCGTTAGGCGAATTCTGTTAGAGGAGGACTTGTTCCTGGGTCGTGGTGCTGGACAGACATGGAGACGCAGCTCTCGTTTTGGTAATGTTAACATAGTTATTAGATTGTCTGAAATCTGCTTTCTAATGAAGTCCAGATGTTAAAATCAGGTGCGAAATTACCACTGAATCCCATAAGGGAATGGATTTTCTTAATTTACTCGAATTTAGGTATACCTTGCGTTAGTGCCTTGTTCAGGCAACGCACCATGTGCCTTAAGCTCACGGTCACGTTATTACTCGGTGCTTAACGGAAATTCACTCATTCAATGTATTTTAATCTGCTCTTCGATTTGCAGTAATATTTTGGGGATTTTTATCTATTTTCCATATGTTTTCTTTGTGAACTTGCCTTCGCGCCACGTGGTCGGTTGGAGCAACCGCCGCATTGATAAATTGTAGTTTCGGTCTGAAAATATATTGTCCACGATGAATAATCATACGATAGTGAGTGAGTGTAAAATAGGGAAGGAATAATCGTGTGTGTCCATATTTTTCTGGGTTTCTGGTGGCTACTGAAACTTGGCCATGTGGGTTGAACAGCATTGAAGTGATGTTTTTTGTCCACCCCCATAACGAGTTTGCTTTGTTGGCGATGTTGTACGTTAAGAAAAATACTCGTGCCACTAGGAAAAGTATCGGATTTTAATGCCCACTGATTTGATAAAGATTTGCGAAGTACTCTTCCACCCGGACCTAGTTTTGCTTGTATTGTCTTTGCGGAACTTGTTGTGAGTAATCTATAGTAAATGAATGTAATAACCGCGGGTTTAGGTATAATTGGTATAATTGTGTGGTTGTATAGAATTACATTGAAGCCAGGTCTGCGCTCCTGTGTCCCATTCCATAATTACGTGGCGAAACTGAACCATGTTTGTAAGGTGTCAGGCGAATCCAACACCTTCCATGAAAACCCTGACATGATAAGCAATTCCAGTAGTATGTCACATAGCTCCGAATAAATCGTGACATTAAATTAACCAAAGTAATACGAGTAACGAGAGAGCAAATGGAATACCACAGACTAACACAAGAATGCCTAAATGCATGTCATACCTTCCCACCATGAGACAGACGCAGTTCCGAGGGCAGAAACGAGAACAGAAGCCGAGAGCAGAACCCTGTTAAGCTGGAAGGCCCTACGATAAGGGACGGACACCCACTCTAGCTAACCGCTAAGACCACCCCCCAGCCCATGTTAAAAGCTAGAGCCCTCCAGAAGAACAGTATAGATCTTACGATAACACAAAAAAGGGCTACCCCAGCCGCAAGTTTTAGCGTGAGACTTTTTCGCGTCTCTGTTACGTCAGGACCACCCCCCCAGCCCATGTTAAAAGATAGAGCCCTCCAGAAGAACAGTATAGATGGTTCAAATGGCTCTGAGCACTATGTGACTTAACTTCTATGGTCATCAGTCCCCTAGAACTTAGAACTACTTAAAACTAACTGACCTAAGGACATCACACAACACGCAGCCATCACGAGGCAGAGAAAATCCTTGACCCCCCCGGGAATCGAACCCGGGAACCCGGGAGTGGGAAGCGAGAACGCTACCGCACGACCACGGGATGCGGGGAACAGTATAGATCTTACGATAACACTAAAAGGACCGCACCAGCTGCAAGTTTTAGCGTGAGACTTTTTCGCGTCTCTGTTACGTTGCAAACTTTAAAAACATTGCCCCACCACGAAAAGTATAACGTTTCTCATTGGATAGACAGAATTTTTGTAGGCGGAGCTTAAGGTTAACATTGAGTCCCTGATTGGTCAGATGAAAACACAGCCAGATAGTTTTTTTAAACCAACTTCGGTAAATGGTAGTAAGGAGAAGTTAGGAGAGAGTTGCTACCGAGACGGCGAGGTGAGCGGAGCTGTGCTGCCCGCCGCCCCCTGAGGAACACCGATAAGGTAATGAACGCACGCGATGCCGCATAACAGCGCATAAAGCTTCACTCAGAACTGCAGAAGTCTCATCTGCTACACCCCCTTTTTGCGTAATACTAGTGTCGATCGTCAATTAACGCTCATGGTGTTTACATTTGCCACTTGAAATAAAAATCTGAAACGGGTTGATTTTTCTGTTACATAGTTATTGAGAAGCCACATCAGCCACTGCAATTTACGACAAGTTAGATAAGTAATTAAAGATAATTGAGGGTCACTGTAGACCATTTTGATAGTTTTCTCTCTTGTGAAACTTGATTTAAACCTTGATTATAGATGTGATATGGCATACGTCATCCTTCGATCCATTGTAGAACTTGGAAACCCACTCAGGGAATATTCTTTCACATTTTTGTTGAACGCAGTTGGTTTTTATCATCCTGTATTAAAACATTTCCTTTTATCAATAGTGCAATTTATAAACAATGTTTTGTGAGTAGTATAAAATTTCCAATGGTAAACTTAACTGCTTTTTCGACGTTATTTTACCAGCTAACTAAAAATAGGAAAGCCTTGAACCCCTTCTACTAAATTTAGTTAGTGTTAAGATTCCTTTATAGGGAGTGCAGTGGAGCTGGCGCTGAAATCATTAAGTATTTGGTTATGTCATCGCTAGTCTCACTGAACTCTTCTGAACTCTACATGTCATGTGTGGTCTGGCGTCTCCTTACCAGCAACAGGTCCCAGGTTCAAACTAGTCAGTTTCCTAAAAAACACGCTCGGAGCGTCGTTGCGCGAAAGTGGTAGGGAGACACGAAATAGAACAACAGACACCACGCAGAATGTTAGATGTTACTTAGAGACCGGTGTTGATGATGTACATTGCAAGAGAAACACGACTAGTTGTTGAAATACCATCGGTACTGAATATATATCAATTAATCTCTACCCTCGACTGATTATTTACTCCTTCCATCATAAAGAATAGGTGGCAGTCAGTACCACAGTCGAATTCTGGGTCATGAAAGCAAATAAAAGCTATATACTGCCTATTAAGCCCTGTATAGGTGCCTTCTGTAGTGGTTCAAAAAAATAGCGTTATCCGTTGCGTTCAAATTTCTACCGGTTCGTTAAAACCTTCCGCTAGAAATTATTAATACCCAGCAATAACTCGCAGGGGCCAGTAATTTCGTGAACCACACGAATTTAAGAAACCATTTACTACAGACGGCAGCTTGCAGGAGCGGTAGGACATGTCAAAGCGAGGGTAATCTACCTAATTAGGTGGACTTATACCACCACCAGTACTTGAAGGTTACGTTGCGTGCAGTGAATCAGACTGTCTACAAACTCATCGGATTTCCAAGTTCTGTAGTAGCGTATGCTAGGAAAGTTTTTCCTGTGTTTCTTAGCCTGTCGGCGTCACCTCATACACCATCTGAAAAAGAGCGTAGCATTTCTCTGACTTAGAGTTTCCTAGCCTCTCGAGACCTATTCCTGCTTCATACATTGTAGGACGCTTATGTGAGGGCAGCTGTCTATAACATCCCACTTAAATACTTTATGATCGTTGCGGTCAAAACAGGGAGGGTGAACTGGTCTCTTTTCGGAAAGTATAGTTCACAAAATGCAACGTTCACTCTGCGTCGATGCTTGCGCGAAACTGAAGCTTCCTGACAGTGTCCTGGTTCGGATCTAAAATTAGGAACTTTAGTATTAGCAGGCAACACTCTAGTAATTAAGCCATTCGAGAACGCCTCAAGGAATGATTAAGGGTTTCAGCTTACTTACAACTTTCTCGCTCTCTTTCAGGCTCTGAAGACAATCCCTTGCAGTCATTCGTGGAGAAGAGATATGCAGGATAATGGCGTGTCCACAGCTTGGCAATTGGTTTCAAAATGAAACTTGAACTCTGCTCCGTGTTGCACGGTGCAATGAAATTCGCAACGACAGGGTCTCCATTTGATCTTTGTCCCTCACGTACACCATTCTTCCATTACAGTTTAGAAACGTGGGACACATGTGGTATTTTGTGTATCGTAGCTAGTCCAGATCACCTCAGTAGGAGGTTGAGCGGTTACTACAACGCACACAAAAATTAGTAAAGCACTTTAATCTGTAACACTTAAGATGAATGCAGTCCATTTCCACTTGATTTACAATACATATATTTATTACTGTCACCGAGCACACGAACACTGTTTGTACTTGACTAGCTCGGAAGAAGTCATATATCAATTCAACTTCAAAACTGCGAGCTTTGTTGATGCTGCAGTCCCCATTGAACATCACAGAGTGGTAGTGAGCGGCGCTGCTTGCTGACGTAAGTAGTCCTCCGGCAAATGGAACCTCTTGAGGTTGGCAGCGCCTGTCTTTAAATTGTGGTGCCGCTGTGAAGTACCGACTACACCCTGGGGCTTCACTTTTCACATGAGGCCACAAAGTAGGTCCGCGAGGCACTCGAATATGCTAGTAGATAAAGGTCAGAGTGATAATCCCAGACTGGCTCTCAGATTAAATCTGTCGGGTAGGCCTTCAGTTGCTCACTTTTCCATTTCTCTCTACAGCTTACCTGGACTAGTTTTGAAGGGATGAAATATTTCACAGTAGCCAAATGAAATCCTGTGCGCTGTTTTTGGTCTCTCGCAACAGCACATACACTATCCCCACATAAGTGGTGTCATTGTCGAAGAAAATATCTTCCCTCGTGCTGTTCGGGTACTTTCGATCGCGCTGTGCATATTAGCTTCTGGACGAAATATTAGGAATCCCCTTAAAAGAAAACACTGGTCGCCTTGGAGGGCTGTAACTGGTTTCTTTCATCCCTACTGTTCAGTCTCTGCATCGAAAAAGCAATGACGAAAATAAAAAGAAAGGTTCGAGAGTGGGATTAAAATTTAAGGTGAAAGGATATCAAAGACAAGATTTGCTGATGATGTTGCTATCCTCGGTGAAGATGAATAAGAATTACATGATGTATTGAACGACATGCACAGTCTAATGAGTACAGAATATGGAGTGAGAATAAACGGAAAAAGGCAAAAGTAATGAGAAAAGCAGATATGAGAATAGCGATAAGCTTAGCATTAAAATTGGTAATCACGAAGTAGACGAAGTTAAGGAATTCTGCTAATCCAGAAGCAAAATAACCCGAGACAGGTGAAAGAAGAAGAACACAATAAAGCAAACTAGCACACGCAAAGAGGGCGTTCCTGACCAAGAGATGTCTACTGCTATCAAATATAGGTCTTAATTTGAAGAAGACATTTCTGAGAATGTACGTTTGGAGCACAGAATTGTATGGCAGTGAATCGTGGACAGTGAGGAAAAACGGAACAGAAGAGAATCAAAGCGCTTGAGATGTGGTGTTACAGAAGAATGCCGAAAATAAGGTGGACTGATAAGTTAAGGACTGAGGAGGTTCTCTACAGAATCAGCTAAGAAATGAACATATGGAAGACACTGACAAGACGAAGGGACAGGATGTGTGTTAAGACATCAAGGAATAATGGCCACGGTACTAGAGGGAGCTGTAAGAGGGTAAAAACTGCAGAGGAAGACAGAGATCTGAATACATCCAGCAAATGAGAACGTAGGGTGCAAGTGGTACTCTGAGATGAAGAGGTTAAAGCAGAAGAGAAATTCGTGGAGGGCGGCATAAATCATTCATATGATTGACGACTCAACAAGAAGGTAGTGTAGAGTTGGTAGCAGGGAGTCATGTGCCCCTGCACCGCTGGCATTTAAATGGTGTGTATGTGCCAGTCATTTGTTTCGAATCAGCGCAGTAAGGTGCCTCGACGCGGGGAGGTGGCAGAATGGTAGAAAGAAGCTAAGATGCTTGAGATGGTCCGTGACAACATCACAAATGAAACTTCCCGATGTGTTGGTGTATCAGAGGGGACTGTCCACGGTGTCTACAAGTACTCGTAACCGTGTATCACGGCGCAAGATGAGTGGTCGTAAAATGATCTTAACCGATAATGACCGCAGGTGAGTATCACGATTTGCCAGTGGACGAAGGTGCACTTCAAGCCGTTTGCGAGCGAACACTGCGAAGCAAAGTGCATGTAGCAGTCATTTGGAGGGCACTGCAGCACAGTGCGTTCCCAATACTAGCTCTTTTCGATTCATGCAGGCTCTCTTCGAGTGCAACGATGCGTTTAACCCATACTGTGTCGAGGTTGTAGCTCTGGCCAGCGGTGGTTCTGTGATGTTTCGGAGCTGTTTTTCATGGTCAGTCAAAGATGTGGTCTTAGGCGTCCCCAGGAGATAAATCCGTTCTTTAGAAAGAACAAATTAAAACCAATTGTGTTTAAACCTGATTCAAAGTGGTCAGCACGAGTGCGAATAATTACGTCATCGGTTATGAGGCCAGCGTTAACTGGTTGCATCGGCCAGCTCAGTATATTCGAAGCAAAAAGCGTATGTAATTTTTTTTTAAATGCCGCCTTATCTGGTTTATCATCGTTTTAAACATAGACCAAGTAAGCAATAACCCTCACATTCCTTTCGTGCGAAAATAGTTCTTTCGTTTTTTATTCGTCAATAGTATTAAATCTCGTAACATTTCATATTTGATACCGAAGTACATAATTTTTATCGATTTAAAGCAATAGCATGTGCCCATTCTGTCTGTTACTGTAACAAAGTCTACCGACGAAATAATAACAATGATGTAAAACAAATGAAATCAACGTATAACAGACAAATTTTCACTCTTACGTAATGTATAATGGTACTTCTTCGTTTAACGTCTCTTTACTTACATACTCCTCACCTTGAGGCCTGAGGTGAAAGACCAAGTCTAGCTACAGAGAGTCCACTACCCAGTTTCTACTGGCTGCGACATTCTAAAATAGAGTATTCACCACAGTACACACACACATATATATATATATATATATATATATATATATATATATATATATATATATATAGAGAGAGAGAGAGAGAGAGAGAGAGAGAGGGTGGTCCATTGATAGTGACCGGGCCAAATATCTCACAAAATAAGCATCAAACGAAAAATTACAGAGAACGAAACTAGTCCAGCTTGAATGGGGAAACCAGATGGCGCTATGATTGGCCCGCTAGATGGCGCTGCCATGGGTCAAACGGATATCAACTGCGTTTTTTTAAAAATAGGAACCCCCATTTTTATTACATATTCGTGTAGAATATAAAGAAATGTGAATGTTTTAGTTGGACCACTTTTTCACTTTGTGATAGATGGCGCTCTAACAGTCACAAATGTATAAGTACGTGGTATCACTTAACATTCCGCCAGTGCGGACGGTATTTGCTTTGTGATACATTACCCGTGTTAAAATGGACCGTTTACAAATTGCGCCGGCCGGTGTGGCCGAGCGGTTCTAGGCGCTTCAGTCTGGAGCCGCGTGACCGCTACGATCGCAGGTTCGAATCCCGCCCGGGGCATGGATGTGTGTGATGTCCTTAGGTTAGCTAGGTTTAAGTAGTTCTAAGTTCTAGGGGACTCATGACCACAGATGTTAAGTCTCATAGTGCTCAGACCCATTTGAACCATTTTTGTTTACAAATTGAGGAAAAAATGGCTCTGAGCACTATGGGACTTAACTGCTAAGGTCATCAGTCCCCTAGAACTTAGAACTACTTAAACCTAACTAACCTAAGGACATCACACGCGTCCATACCCGAGGCAGGATTCGAACCTGCGACCGTAGCGGTCGCGAGGATCCAAATTGTAGCGCCTAGAACCGCTCGGCCACACCGGCCGACCAATTGCGGAAAAGGTCGATATGGTGTTGATGTATGGCTATTGTGATCAAAATGCCCAAAGGCCGTGTGCTATGTATGCTGCTCGGTATCCTGGACATCTTCCAAGTGTCCGGACCGTTTGCCGGATCGTTACGTTATTTAAGGAAACAGGAAGCGTTCAGCCACATGTAAAACGTCAACCACGACATGCAACAAATGATGATGCCCAAGTAGGTGTTTTAACTGCTGTCGCAACTAATCCGCACATCAGTAGCAGACAAATTGCGCGAGAATCGAGAATCTCAAAAACGTCGGTGTTGAGAATGCTACATCAACATCGGTTACACCCGTACCGTATTTCTATGCACCAGGAATTGCATGGCGACGACTCTGAACGTCGTGTACAGTTCTGCCACTGGGCACAAGAGGGATTACGGGACAATGACAGATTTTTTGCACTTGTTCTATTTAGTGACGTAGCGTCATTCACCAACAGCGGTAACGTAAACGGGCATAATATGCACTATTGGGCAACGGAAAATCCACGATGGCTGCGACAAGTGGAGCATCAACGACCTTGGCGGGTTAATGTATGGAGCGGCATTTTGGGAGGAAGGATAATTGGCACCCATTTTATCGATGGCAATCTAAATGGTGCAATGTATGCTGATTTCCTACGCAATGTTCTACCGATGTTACTACAAGATGTTTCACTGCATGACAGAATGCCGATGTACTTCCAACATGATGGATTTCCGGCACATAGGTCGCGTGCGGTTGAAGCGGTATTGAATAGCATATTTCGTGACAGGTTGATTGGTCGTCGAAGCACGTTTACCGGATCTGAGGGCCCCGGACTTCTTTCTGTGGGGAAAGTTGAAGGATATTTGCTATCGTGATCCAACGACAACGCCTAACAACATTCTTCAGCGCATTGTCAATGCATGTGCGAACATTACGGAAGGCGAACTACTCGCTGTTGAGAGGAATGTCGTTACACGTATTGCCAAATGAATGGAGGTTGACGGACGTTATTTTGAGCATTTATTGCATTAATGTGGTATTTACAGGTAATCACGCTGTAACAGCATGCGTTCTCAGAAATGACAATTTCACAAAGGTGCAGTCGTGCTGAGAAGTAACCGAACGATCTGAATTGCTTTCGCCTGATTCGCATACAACCCTCATAACGCAGCTGTCTAGAGGATCCTCTAATCGCTCCTCAGTACAGTCGTTTGACTATTCAAAATGGTTCCAACAAATCACCACTAGAAAACACTGCTCTGTATCGCAGTAACTCAAGATGTAAAGTAATACCACGATACTACAAATATCAGGAAACACCTTGGCAAAAATAAGACTATTCTAAATGCTTGTAAGCTCACATTTATTACAATAAATTACATACCTGAAATATTACCACACTCATTACGTCAGATAGGTAATGCACGTAGTAATTTCGTCATATTCATGGTTTCCTCTTCAAAGTAAAATACTGGACTTATTATTTAACGCAAAATGACATTAAATATTTAAGTTTTTCTCGAGCTGCTAGTTGAGAATATGTATGAACTTAAAATGACACGACGAACAGTCTCGTTCTCCATATGGATTCAAACCCACGTCATGCAGACTAAGCAAAGATTTCGTGACAGCCGGAAACTAACAGTCAATCCTGACTAGGCATACAGAGAATGATATACCTCGATCTTAGACAGTATCAGTTAGGGAATACCAACCTTAAATTACATAACGTAAGACGCGAATTCCTACACAGCATCTATTGCCCCTGTTAACGAACTACTAGAGATGTTAAATATTTGTTCTTCGCAAGTAACTTGCTTGAAATGCCGTGAGGTAAAGCTTTGTGTTGAACAGGGATTCTAATCCTGAACCTAATCGGATTGTTATCGAAGCACAATCAACTGTGACATATCGGATTTTCTCGGCAGTAGCAAGATGTTTTAACTGAAATGACGAGACGAAACATTAATTTTTGCCTTCCCAGGACTCCAACCCGACACCTATCGCTGTTATATTCTAGAGAAAACGAACGTTAAATATCGGGTTGTTACACCAGCAGCGCCATGTGAGCATGTTTGAATTAGAAATAATATGACGAAGATTTCAGTGTTGACTGGGAATCGCACCCCACACATATCGTTGTTGACTACACACAAAGAGACGTTAGCTACCGAATTTTTCTCTACCTGCAGCTCGGAATAACATCCTTGAACATACATTGATCTTGCAAATAGTTCTGTGTCTCACTGGGAGTCAAAAACAGCAGATATTGTTAGTGCTGACAACGAATGAAAACACATTAATAATCAAAATTATTATCCACCAGCAGATAGATGTTCTCACGCTAGAGCTTGACAATACATAATGAAAACTTTAGTGCCGGCCCAGGATTCGAACCCATTCACGTGCAATATGTGGAGATGTTGAGGAATGTGCAGTTTTGAACAAACAACAAATTGTAGTCGAGCTGAATTGTCACGAAGGGATCAAATTCCTCGTTAAGGACGGTCTGAGTGGCATTCCAGTTCAGAACCAATTTTATCGACATACAAAAGCTCAAATAAACGATGAATTAAGTGTCCTGTGACCCTACATACTGTTTGTTTCGTCACTAGAAAAAAATAACTAGTATAAGAGTGGTTACTATTGATAGAGTTTCTACATGTCGCCACTCCTGACTTTATCGTGGTTCAACCTAATGTCTACTTGGTAGAGAGGGAATATCATGTTTAATGTGGATTTCAGACCACAATGCCATTATATCTTTTTCACTTGGCGGAGCCAGAAGATAATAGAATCTGTCTCTCCCTATAAAAAAAAAAAAGGGCTGAAGTTGGAATTGAACCCAGATAAACAGTGTATGAATTTACCAGGAATCCAAAAGACCACCAAATCCTCTGCACTGTGGCTCATTTTTCTACTGTAGCGCCGTTGCACCACACAGGATGAGCATTCTGACACAAAGGCTCCCTGTGTGGTTTGCAGCAAGTTCAGTACATTCATTTACTTGGTTGACCGAATCGACATGAACTAGCTGTCTCGGCTACCCAGTGCATAGATTCGACTCTATTTTGTAATCACCGAAATAAAATCACGTAACTGTCACGTATACAGAACTGCCAACAATGTAGGGTGCATAAATTTAAATAGGAAGTGTTCCTTTCCATTTGAGCTACTCTATTGCGCTATCTGTTTGTCGAAAACGTTGTGCAGTGCAAAAGAAAAGCTGTAACTGTCTGTCTCTCAGAAGTCTACACGCGGCCATATGCATTATCTTCGAACACTGGCGAATGCGGATGTTCTGGAGGAACTGTTGACTTCTGGAGGTGCTGGAAGTACAGTTCAGCTAGTAGTGTACCGGTAAATAGAGTGCACCCTGGACAAAACATCCCAAGTTCAAATACATTCAATGCTACATTTTTTAAAACGCAATTCTGCTGTCTGCTGAAGTTATCAATCTAGTGGAACTTTGAACATAATTCCCTTCACTTCTCAACCCAAAATAGTCGCATGTGGAAAAAGGGCCAACTACTGCGACATTTTGTTCTTTTCAGGTTTAATAGACGGCCAGCAGCAGATGCATCTCGAAACTTTTGTATTGTGTATGGGGAGAGCGCATCGTGCCAAAATACGTCAGAGAAGTATTTTCTACATCAGCTGTCGTGTGGTAGTGTCATTTTATTCTTCTTCATACCTTCTTTGACAGCAGGAAGAAGACGAACCAATGTGCTCCTACAGAGGGTTGGGAAGTGACCTTAGCTGGCATCTCGAACACGTGCCTGGCACAGCCTGGAATACGTAATGCGTCTGATTCGCGTTTCTGTAACTAGGTTTAGGGAGTGGAGCTTAGTTATTAGCAATACTCAGAACTGACTGTGAACTAAGCATCATAAACCATTAACTCTCATAGTTGTTTTTGTATTTCTTTCGTAACTGTACTCCAAACTAAGAAACTCATTCACAGGCGTTCTCGTGCCTCACCGATAGTCGAGCACAACAAACAAATAAAAATGAAAAATCAATGTTGTGTGTGTGTGTGTGTGTGTGTGTGTGTGTGTGTGTGTGTGTGTGTGTGAAGAGAGAGAGAGAGAGAGAGAGAGAGAGAGAGAGAGAGAGAGAGAGAGAGAGAGTGAGAGATTGATAGAGATAAATATAAAAAAAGAATTAGAGAGAGAGTAAATAATTGTTGTAAAGAAATTGCATCATTGTATGTAAAGAAATCTTTCATTAAACTGACATGTTCCACGTCCTTATGAAATGTCGTATTCATGATCTATGGAACAAATACTAATCGAATCAAATCTAATCTAATGTAGTCATATTGCTGACTAGCCATGAAGAGTCATGAATTACCGAAATTTTCGCCAATATCAGCAACCAAATCTAAACTTGTAAATAAAATACGACAGTTTTTGTAATAAACCGGGACTCCTATCAAGACCCTTTCATCCCTGTTAACAAACCATGGAAGATGTCTGATGTACCTCCATTCAGAAGTAACAAAGCGTGCATGCATTTAAAGGTGAAGCACATGATGTGAAGTTCTGTGACGGAGATACGAACCCAATGACTCCCACTGGAAGATCATATTGTTTTATTTAAATGATTACAAATGAGGCAAAACGAACAATGAAGTTGTCAGTAAAAGGACATTACTGTTGTCAGTATGATGTTGCACTGCCCAGGGCCTGTAATGATAACGTGCCCGTTTAGATTAGGCATATTTTATAGAGAAGTGGTAGAGAGAGCACCAATAAATTCTACAATCAGTATGCATTGCATACACACAGAAATTACTGTTACAGTGTACTTATGGAGCCCAATGGGTTAACTGCGTATTTTCCGGCGAGAAAGAGCACTGGCAAACAATCTTCGCCACATTAGGTTACTTAAACTGGTGTCACTCTGAGCTAGAATTTATGGTCATCGACTAAGTGTAAGGTCAATGAGTCGGATGTGGGTTTTGCAACTGTGAAATACTTTCCCACATTACAGAAGCGAATGCGAAAATTTTGAACTTGGATAGATTAGAATGAAAATCTTTCTGTTTACTGCAAAGGAAAACAATTGATTTTCTAAAACATTCTGTGCCATACATAACTTGAAACAGGTCACGTCTAACAAATCATATGGAAGAACTGACAGCGACGTACATCGGAAGGCAGTAAGATCCCTTGGCTTTTGGTTTGGCAGTATTCGACAGCCATTTCTAGTCGCAAGTAAATGAAGAAAGAGAGCGCGCTTTTATTATCAAGTGACGTCTTCACCAATTACTTCAGTTTTAATGTAATCTACGAGTAATTGCTGATGTTTGATATTAACATGAAAAGAATACCGTAGACAGGGGAAGAACCTGTTCTTGGGCAATTACTTCTATAATCTACATCTACATCCATACTCCGCAAGTCACCTGACGGTGTGTGGCGGAGGGTACCCCGAGTACCTCTATCGGTTCTCCCTTCTATTCCAGTCTCGTATTGTTCGTGGAAAGAAGGATTGTCGGTATGCTTCTGTCTGGGCTCTAATCTCTATGATTTTATCCTCAGGGTCTCTTCGCGAGATATACGTAGGAGGGAGAAATATACCGCTTGACTCTTCGGTGAAGGTATGTTCTCGAAACTTTAACAAAAGCCCGTACCGGGCTACTGAGCGTCTCTCCTGCAGAGTCTTCCACTGGAGTTTATCTATCATCTCCGTAACGCTTTCGCGATTACTAAATGATCCTGTAACGAAGCGCGCTGCTATCCGTTGGATCTTCTCTATCTCTTCTATCAACCCTATCTGGTACGGATCCCACACTGTTGAGCAGTATTCGAGCAGTGGGCGAACAAGCGTACTGTAATCTACTTCCTTTGTTTTCGGATTGCGTTTCCTTAGGATTCTTCCAATGAATCTCAGTCTGGCATCTGCTTTACCGACGATCAACTTTATATGATCATTCCATTTTAAATCACTCCTAATGCCTACTCCCATATAATTTATGGAATTAAGTGCTTCCAGTTGCTGACCAGCTATTTTGTAGCTAAATGATAAGGGATCTATCTTTCTATGTATTCGCAGCACATTACACTTGTCTACATTGAGATTCAATTGCTATTCTCTGCACCATGCGTCAATTCGCGGCAAATCCTCCTGCATTTCAGTACAATTTTCCATAGTTACAACCTCTCGATACACCACAGCATCATCTGCAAAAAGCCTCAGTGAATTTCCAATGTCATCCACCAGGTCATTTATGAATACTGTGAATAGCAACGGTCCTATGACACTCCCCTGCGGCACACCTGAAATCACTCTTACTTCGGAAGACTTCTCTCCATTGAGAATGACATGTTGCGTTCTGTTATCTAGGAACTCCTCAATCCAATCACACAATTGGTCTGATAGTCCATATGCTCTTACTTTGTTCATTAAACGACTGTGGGGAACTGTATCGAACGCCTTGCGGAAGTCAAGAAACACGGCAGCTACCTGTGAACCCGTGTCTATGGCCCTCTGAGTCTCGTGGACGAACAGCGCGAGCTGGGTTTCACACGACCGTCTTTTTCGGAACCCATGCTGATTCCTACAGACTAGATTTCTAGTCTCCAGAAAAGCCATTATACTCGAACATAATACGTGTTCCAAAATTCTACAACTGATCGACGTTAGAGATATGGGTCTATAGTTCTGCACATATGTTCGATGTCCCTTCTTGAAAACGCGGATGACCTGTGCCCTTTTCCAATCCTTTGGAACGCTTCGCTCTTCTAGAGACCTGCGGTACATCGCTGCAAGTGCCTTCGCGTACTCTGTGTAAAATCGAACTGGTATCCCATCAGGTCCAGTGGCCTTTCCTCTTTTGAGCGATTTTAATTGTTTCTCTAACCCTCTGTCGTCTATTTCAATATCTACCATTTTGTCATCTGTGCGACATTCTAGAGAAGGAACTACAGTGCAGTCTTCTGTGAAACAGTTTTGGAAGAAGAAATTTAGTATTTCGGCCTTTAGTCTGTCATCCTCTGTTTCAGTACTATTTTGGTCACAGAGTGTCTGGACATTTTGTTTTGATCCACCAACCGCTTTGACATAAGACCAAAACTTCTTAGGATTTTCTGCCAAGTCAGTACATAGAACTTTACTTTCGAATTCATTGAACGCTTCTCGCATAGCCCTCCTCACACTACATTTCGCTTCGCGTAATTTTTGTTTATCTGCAAGGCTAATGACCAAAAGGCATTAAATAATGCTCAGGCATATGTGTTCCAGCAGCGGTATGAAGAAAATGATAGTAATAATCACGGTAATAACCGAATTATCCGGTACCTTCACACTTCACAGTGGATTTTCTAGAACTAAGAAATATTTGCTGAATTAGTGAAAATTTCAAAATGGCTTCACTTCGAGGCTATGATGTCTAGAAGAGTCTTTACATCCTGCTGACATGAGAATAGGCTAATCTCCACGTCAGAAGCTTGCTTCTACTTAATTATTTAATATACTGGCATTTTTTTCCACCGTGACTGATTTTGTAAGCTAAGCATATGATCTGTTACTCCTGAGGCTGGGAAAAGTGGCCACAATGGTCTGGTGGAACGAACTAGCAAAGGTGCAATGCGTGGGTTCAGGCATTTACTTTTAAGAGGCACAAACAGATTTACTTTACCTCTGGTAACCTCAAGAGAAAGACGTTATAATTCAGAATCGGCATTAAACATCACGATCCTTCATTACCAACTAGGCAGAGCTGGTTTACGTCGGGAAATGACAGAGGCGGAAGTCATGGTAAACAGAAATACTGTCGCCAGCAAACTTACTTACATTCGAAAATTTTATTTTATTTGTTGACCCGATAGCCATTTAAAGGAGCAGGGCTCTTATTTTACTTGTACTTGATTGAACTGCAGACGTTGAAAAATTTGTTGCTGGACTGTGATTTGATCTCGTAACTCCTCTCTTGAGGATCTGAATCTCTCTTGACAGTATAGTTCAGTCATTCCGTTCCTTTTCCCCAGACTGCAGTCTTCTCTAGGTCTCCTCCATAGGAGGAGACCTAGAGACTGAATACTGATCCAGTACAAAAATATTCAAATTTAATTTCAAGCCCTATCACGTGCAGACCGGCCTGATAGTGAAAATTAACATGCATTTTTAATGTCTGTTCATGTTTTGCCAACATTCGTAATAGGTCCCGTGATTTCTGGTCAAACACGCACACATCTTACTGTTGGTGAGTAACCAATTGGTACTTAAGCTATATTCGTGGATGATAAAGAATGACGGTAAGTGTATGGTTCGATTGTCACGCAGGCACAAAAATTTGTATCCCTGTTTTAGATTCAAATACCTAGCAGTTGGTAAGAAAAACCAATACAAATCATTTGATTTTAATTAGCTAACAATGCGATTACCTGTTGGGTTCGTATCTCCGTCACAGAACTTCACATCATGTGCTTCATCTTTAAATGCATGCACGCTTTGTTACTTCTGAATGGAGGTGTATCAGACATCTTCCATGGTTTGTTAACAGGGACGGAAGGGTCTTGATAGGAGTCCCGGTTTATTACAAAAACTGTGGTCTTTTATTTTCAAGTTTAGATTTGGTTACTGATATTGGCGAAAATTTTGGCTCTGAGCACTATGGGACTTAACATCTGAGATCATCAGGCCCCTAGAACTTAGAACTACTTAAACCTAACTAACCTAACGACATCACACACATCCATGCCCGAGGCAGGATTCGAACCTGCTACCGTAGCGGTCGCGCGATTCCAGACTGTAGCGCCTAGAACCGCTCGGCCACATCGTCCGGCGAAAATTTCGGTAATTCATGACTCTTCATGACTGGTCAGCTCTATGATTAGATTAGATTTGATTTGATTCGTTTAATATTTGTTCCATAGGTCATGAATACGACATTTCGTACGGACGTGGAACGCGTCATTTTAATGGAAGATTTCTTTACATACCATGATGCAATTTCTTTACAACAATTATTTACTCTCTCTCTCTCATTCTTTTTTATATTTATCTCTACCTATCTCTCTCTCTCTCTCTCTCTCTCTCTCTCTCTCTCTCTCTCTCTCTCTCTCACACACACACACACACACACACACACACACACACACAAACAAACATTGATTTTTATTTTTATTTGTTTGTTGTGCTCGACTATCGGCCAGGCACGAACACGTCCATGAATGAGTTTCTTATTTTTGAGTGTGGACTGGTTTGATGCAGCTCTCCATGCTACCCTATCCTGTGCAAGATTCTTCATCTCCCAGTACATACTGCAACCTACAACCTTCTGAATCTGCTTGGTGTATTCATCTCTTGGTCTCCCTCTACGATTTTTAAAGTCCACGCTGCCCTCCAATAATAAATTGATGATCCCTTGATGCCTCAGAACATGTCCTACCCACCGATCCCTTCTTCTAGTCAAGTTGTGCCACAAACTTCTCTTCACCCCAATCCTCTTCAACACCTCCTCATTAGTTATGTGATCTACCCATCTAATCTTCAGCATTCTTCTGTAGCACCACATTTCGAAAGCTTCTATTCTCTTCTTGTCTAAACTATTTATCGTCCATGTTTCACTTCCATACGTGGCTACACTCCATACAGATACTTTCAGAAACGACTTCCTGACACTTAAATCTATACTCGATGTTAACAAATTTCTCTTCTTCAGAAACGCTTTCCTTCCCATTGCCAGTATACATTTTATATCCTCTCTACTTCGACCATCATCAGTTATTTTTCTCCCCAAACAGCAAAACACCTTTACTAATAGATTTCCTAATCTAATACCCTCAGCATCACCCGACTTAATTCGACTACATTCCATTATCCTCGTTTTGCTTTTGTTGATGTTCATCTTATATCCTCCTTTCAGGACATTATCCAAGTCCTTTGCTGTCTCTGACAGAATTACAATGTCATCGGCGAACCTCAAAGTTTTTATTTCTTCTCCGTGGAGTACACTTACGAAAGAAATATAAAAACAACTATGAGAGTTACTGATTTATGATGCTTAGTTTACAGTCAGTTCTGAGTAGTGCTAATAACTAAGCTCCACTCCCTAAACCTAGCTACAGAAACGCGAATCAGACGCATTACGTATTCTAGGCTGTGCCAGCCGTGTGTTTGAGATACATGCTATGGTCACTTCCCAGCCCTCTGTAGGATCACATTGGCCGTCTTCTTCCTGCTGTAACTGAGATTTGGCAACAAGGCATGTTTGGAAACTCTGTACTCGGCAACTTAGTTCCTGGTGTGCACGGAAGTTGACTTGATTTTTCCTGTCATTTCCATTGAATAATCTGAGTTATTATCGCTTGAAGTGTAACAAAAGATTGTAAATTTACGGTTTTCAGTACAACAAAGTCGTTGCACGTGGAAACCGCCACTAAATTTGTCCTTTAAACAGCGATTTACGAGTTCTAGTGCCCATTGATCTCGTAATAGGAATCGCAGACACATACATCTTCGCCGGCTCTGTGGTAACGTGCTGACATGTAAAGCAGCGTCTGTTCTGGTTCGTTGTTCTGGTCTTGCTCAGTGCGACGTTTTTATCCCTTCTCTGAGAGAGCTACAAGCAGTCAAATCAACCATCGATATGGAAAACGCAAGAAAATACTTTCGGCTCATAGTGCAAAGGTAAAAAACATACAATACTGCACAACAGGTAACGTCTCTTTCTGTTGGTGACAAGCAAATTTTGAGTTTCTAGGAATACATAACTTTATTTATAAAATGCTACATTTGCATACCTCTCGAGTATGACACAGCATACCAATTAAACACAGATCCAGTCGAAATCTAAGTGAGTAGTATTTTACTAATTCGGTTCGATAGAGTTTTATTAAAACAGACTTTCGACGTAAGGTTATCGTGGGTAGTTTTATTTAATTTCTGATAATACAGTGCACAATTTTCGTAAGGTTTCTTTTAGTGTTGTTAAAACAGTAGTAAAGATGAGAAAGAGATTACTCATCAATGGTAATACGCGAATTCTCCGATGTGATCTATAACATGCACATGCATGTAGAAAACTTGTTCTGAGTTAAAGCTGTCAAACAAGGTTTGAAGAAGAATAAAATGCCACTAACAGATGACAGCTAATGGAGAAAATACTTCTCTGACTTATTTTGGCACGATGCACTCTCCCCATACATAATACAAAAGTTTCGAGATGCATCTGCTGCCTGGCCGTCTATTAAACCTGAAAATAACAAAATGTCGCAGTAGTTGGCCCTTTTTCCACATGCGACTATTTTGGGTTGAGAAGTGAAGGGAATTAAGTTCAAAGTTCCACTAGATTGATAACTTCAGCAGACAGCAGAATTGCGTTTTAAAAAATGTAGCATTGAATGTATTTGAACTTGGGATGTTTTGTCCAGGGTGCACTCTATTTACCGGTACACTACTAGCTGAACTGTACTTCCAGCACCTCCAAAAGTCAACAGTTCCTCCAGAACATCCGCATTCGCCAGTGTTCGAAGATAATGCATATGGCCGCGTGTAGACTTCTGAGAGACAGACAGTTACAGCTTTTCTTTTGCACTGCACAACGTTTTCGACAAACAGATAGCGCAATAGAGTAGCTCAAATGGAAAGGAACACTTCCTATTTAAATTTATGCACCCTACATTGTTGGCAGTTCTGTATACGTGATTTTATTTCGGTGATCACAAAATAGAGTCGAATGTATGCACTGGGTAGCCGAGACAGCTAGTTCATGTCGATTCGGTCAACCAAGTAAATGAATGTACTGAACTTGCTGCAAACCACACAGGGAGCCTTTGTGTCAGAATGCTCATCCAGTGTGGTGCAACGGCGTTACAGTAGAAAAATGAGCCACAGTGCAGAGGATTTGGTGGTCTTTTGGATTCCTGGTAGATTCATACACTCTTTATCTGGGTTCAATTCCAACTTCAGCCCATTTTTTTTATAGGGAGAGACAGATTCTGTTCTCTTCTGGCTCCGCCAAGTGAAAAAGATATAATGGCATTGTGGTCTGAAATCCACATCAAACATGATATTCCCTCTAGGTTTAACCACGATAAAGTCAGGAGTGGCGACATGTAGAAACTCTATAAATAGTAACCTTTCTTATACTAGTTATTTATTTCTAGTGACGAAACAAACAGTATGTAGTGTCACAGGACACTCATTCCATCTTTTATTTGAGCTTCTGTATGTCGATAAAATTGGTTCTGAACTGGAATGCCACTCAGACCGTCCTTAACGAGGAATTTGATCCCTTCGTGACAATTCAGCTCGACAACAAATTGTTGTTTGTTCAAAACTGCACATTCCTCAACATCTCCACATATTGCACGTGAATGGGTTCGAATCCTGGCCCGGCACTAAAGTCTTCATTATGTATTATCAAGCTCTAGCGTGAGAACATCTATCTGCTGGTGGATAATAATTTTGATTATTAATGTGTTTTCATTCGTTGTCAGCACTAACAATATCTGCTGTTTTTGACACCCAGTGAGACACAGAACTATTTGCGAGATCGATGTACGTTCAAGGATGTTATTCCGAGCTGCAGGTGGAGAAAAATTCGGTAGCTAACGTCTCTTTGTGTACGGTCAACAAAGATATTTGGGGGGTTCTATTACCAGTCAACACTGAACTCCTCGTTATATTATTTCTAGTTCAATCATGCGCGCATGTCACTGCTCGTGTGACAAACCCATATTTAACGTTCGTTTTCTCTAGAATATAACAGCGATAGGTGTCGCGTTGGAGTCCTGGGAAGGAAAAAAATTAATGTTTCGTCTCGTCATTTCAGTTAAAACATCTTGCTAGTGACGAGAAAATCCGATATGTCACAGTTGATTGTGCTGCGATAACAATCCGATTAGGTTCTGAATTAGAATCCCTGTCCAACACGGCATTTCAAGTAAGTTATTTGTGAATAATAAATATTTAACATCTCTCGTAGTTCGTTAACAGGGGCAATAGATGCTAGGTAAGAATTCGCGTCCGTTAAAAATGTTTACGTTATGTAATTTAAAGTTGATATTTCCTAATTGATACTGTCTAAAATCGAGGTATATGACTCTGTGTATGCCTAGTCAGGAATGGATGTTAGGTTCCGTCAGTCACGAAATCTTTGCTTACAAGGGAACCTCCCCATCGCACAACCCTCAGATTTAGTTATAAGTTGGCACAGTGGGTAGGCCTTGAAAAACTGAACACTGATCAATCGAGAAAACAGGAAGTTGTGTGGAATTATGAAAAAAATAAGCAAAATAGACAAACTGAGTAGTCCATGTGCAAGACAGGCAATATAAAAGATGTGTTGAGCTCAGGAACGCCGTGGTCCTGTGGATAGCGTGAGCAGCTGCCGAACGAGAGGTCCATGCTTTAAGTATTCCGTTGAGTTATAGGTGTACGTTCTTTATTTACGCATGCTTTAAGTATTCCGTTGAGTTATACGTGTACGTTCTTTATTTTCGCAAAGTCATGATCGGAGAAAGACGAAGGTAATGAGAAGTAGTAGAAATGAGAACAGCGAGAAACTTAACATCAGGATTGATGGTCACGAAGTCAATGAAGTTAAGGAATTCTGCTACCTAGGCAGTAAAATAACCAATGACGGACGGAGCAAGGAGGACATCAAAAGCAGACTCGCTATGGCAAAAAAGGCATTTCTGGCCAAGAGAAGTCTACTAATATCAAATACCTGCCTTAATTTGAGGAAGAAATTTCTGAGGATGTACGTATGGAGTACAGCATTGTATGGTAGTGAAACATGGACTGTGGGAAAATCGGAACAGAAGAGAATCGAAGCATTTGAGATGTGGTGCTATAGACGAATGTTGAAAATTTGGTGGACTGATAAGGTAAGGAGTGAGAAGGTTCTACGCAGAATCGGAGAGGAAAGGAATATGTGGAAAACACTGATAAGGAGAAGGGACAGGATGATAGGACATCTGCTAAGACATGAGGGAATGACTTCCATGGTACTAGAGGGAGCTGTAGAGGGCAAAAACTGTAGAGGAAGACAGATATTGGAATACGTCAAGCAAATAATTGAGGACGTAGGCTGCAAGTGCTACTCTGAGATGAAGAGGTTAGCACAGGAAAGGAATTCGTGGCGGGCCGCATCAAACCAGTCAGTAGACTGATGACGAAAAAAAAAAAAAAAGAGATCTGTCCGTTCGTTCATTGACGTCTCTGTTCATTGTAAAAAGTTTAGTGTCTGTGTTTTGCGACCGCACCGCAAAACCGTGCTATTAGTAGACGAAAGGACGTGCCTCTCCAATGGGAACCGAAAAAATATAATCGCAAGGTCATAGGTCAACCGATTCTTCCACAGGAAAACACGTCTGATATATTCTATACGACACTGGTGACGACATGTGCGTCACATGACAGGAATATGTTGTCGACCCACCTAACTTGTACACTTGGCGAATGGGTAAAAAGATTTTTCTGCCTTGCCCAATTTAGGTTTTCTTGTGGATGTGATAATCACTCCGAAAAAGTGGTTAAAACATAAGAGTTTGTCACATGTCCTGGAATGTTGGAGAGCGAAGTTGATTATGTGTGAGTACCTGAACTTTGATAATTGTCTGCAAAAATTGCGTTTTTTTTTATATATGAAGGATGACTTGAACCATGGACCTTTCTTTCCGCAGCTGCTCACGCTAACCACGGGACCACAGCGCTCCTAGATTCACATGTTTCTTTATGTTACATATCTTCCACATAGACTACTCGGTTTGTATATTTTGCTTATTTTTCATAGTTCCACACAAGTTCTTCCTTTTTTCTCGATTGATCTGTGTTCAGTTTTTCAAGACCTATCCACTGTGCCGACTTATAACTAAATCTGAGGGGGGTGCGATGAGGAGGTTCCCTTGTTAGTCTGCATGACGTGGGTTTGAATCCATATGGAGAACGAGGCGGTTCGTCGTGTCATTTGAAGTTCATACATATTCTCAACTAGCAGCTCGTGAATAACTTAAATTTTTAATGTCATTTTGTGTTAAATAATAAGTACGGTATGTTACTTTGAAGAGGAAACCATGAATACGACGAACTTACTACGTGCATTACCTATCTGACGTAATAATGAGAGTGGTAACATTTCAGGTATGTCATTTATTGTAATAAATGTGATCTTACAAGCCTTAAGGACAGTCTTATCTATGATAAGGTGTTCCCTGATATTTGTAGTATCGTGGTATTACTTTACATCTTGAGTTATTGCGATACAGAGCAGTGTTTTCTAGAGGTGATTTTTTGAACCATTTTCAATAGTCAAGTGGCTGTAACGAGGAGCGATTACAGGACCTTCTAGACAGCTGCGTTATGAGGGTTGTATGCGAATCAGGAGAAATGCAATTCAGGTCTTTCGGGTACTTTTGAGCACGACTGTACATGTATCACATTGGAACAACCGAAGTAAAATGTTCAAACGTATCTATGTTCTGTATTTTGATTTAAAAAACCTACCTGTTACCAACTGTTCGTCTAAAATTGTGAGTCATATGTTTGTGACCATTATAGCGCCATCTATCACAAAGCGGAAAAAGTGGTACAACTAAGACATTCATATTTCTTTACGTACTAAACGAATATGTAAAAAAATGGGTGTTCCTATTTTAAAAAACGCAATTGATATCCGTTTGACCTATGGCGGCGCCATCCAGTGCGACAACCATAGCGCCATCTGGTTTCCCTCTTCAAGCTAGACAAGTTTCGTTCTTTGTAGTTTTTTAGACATTTGGCCCAGTCACGATCAGTGGGCCATATATATATATATATATATATATATATATATATATATATATGTTGGTCCATTGATCGTGACCGTTGTCACTGCTTATGTTTAACCGCAGAAAGTTTCTGCATGGTGGATAAACAGCGTTATATTATCATCTGTCTCCTCTACTTAGTTCTGACTGTTAGACTACGAGGTAAGAAATGACTCATGTCTGTTTCTGTGTAAGAAGGTGAGAGTAATGATGAGTGATACCAATAAGTACATCTTTCTTATCTACATAGATCATGCTCATTAATATTTCCAATTAAGATTGTGTTTAAGAAGTAGATTATCACGTGCTTTTTATGTACGTTTCCTTTCGCTCCAACAACAAATGTATGTTTTTGTGACCAGTGTAAGACGCTGACAGTGGGAGCAAGTGATACATGTATGTATATCTGTCTATATCTACACAGTTTCTGCTCATTTACGTTCAGATGAAGACTGTGTATAATGGCCATCTCACAATTTTTATACCTATTTCTTTAACAGTGATGATATAGCTCACAAAAGATGAATTGTGATGACAAAATGCACAGTTAGTGAATAACAGTTCTAGTGTTATCTAGAAGCACGTCTTTTCTATATCTAGACAGCTTTATGACTTTTAATATTAGATTAAGGATCATGTTTAAAAAAGTTATCTCATTGATTTATGCTTTTCTTTTAACAGTGATGATACATGTTACAAAATATTATAGATGTTAAGTCCCATAGTGCTCAGAGCCATTTGAACCATTTGAACAAAATATTATGATTATGGTGCAGGTGTAGATGTAGAATATTATAGAATGAGACTATTGACTACCAACAAGATTATTTGTGACAGATGTACATAATATATACAAAAATGATGTAAAGTAATATCAGTTGTTGACAGACTATTGTGTATTCAGAGAATCATAATCATAGTATAAGAAAATACTGGGTAAGCTATTCACACACTCCTAAGTTTTAATGAAAACCTGAGAGACAATATGTTTTTGCATTTGCTACAAGCTGTACACACTCTGCTTTGTGGAACTGAAATATAAACCTATATTAATCACAACTTATTCATTAAATACTAGTAATAAACTTTATACCTGCTTCGTTTCCAGAATTTGAAGCAGCACTAATCAAAGCTCTTGTCATCAGTCCATTAAATTCTTCATAGGTGCAAACAATGACATATTATGTCAGCTGCCAATCCTTCATTCTGAGATGTTGCTATGATGTTTTATAAACTTGTTCTTTTGGGGAAAGAGAGTGTTGTAATACCAAGATCATGTTCTAAACATTTAGATAGCTGTAGAAGTCCATGTGCTCATGTTATTTCCTTTGCCTCTATAATTCATGCAGAAATTGTCACTGTTAAGTGTTGAACAAAGAAACACATTTCATAACAAATTTATATATAGGTAATTCTTTTTATTTTGTTTGCTTTTTCTCCCTACCTTCTTTAATGTTTTTTATTGTTGTAATCATGAGGTAAGATGCAGAAGTGAACTCCAAATATGAATGAGCTGCCACTCTAATAATATTGAAACTGGTACTGTGATTGCAGATCTACTTAGAATGATGTACAGAAGAAACAGTAGGATTCTAAATAATTAAAAAACAGACTTTGGTAAGGTTCATTTCATGCAGCTAATGCAAAATCACATTCACTTTGAAAGTCTCAGCTGTGGAGTGATACAGTCCAACTCTTAAGGGTAAGGATGCTTAAACAAAGAACAGTTAATACGAAACTTGTTAATGGGATAGATAATGAATGTAATCATCATCAAGTGTTCAGTATGTTATTTCAGTCATGTAGTCTCCAACTGTGTGACAGCATATGTTATCATTGTCAGCAGAAGATGAAAAAAGTCTTCTGCTGGAAGATAAAGTTTTTTTACGGCAGCATGGCCTTCTGTAATGTTTAGCTACCGAACAAAATCGTGAAGTTGCTAGAATTTTTGTAGCTTTAATCATGTAAGTTTCCGATAAAATGCCAATGACTCCCCAAACTATTGCTTAAAACTGCGTACATCTGTTATGAGAAATGACAGAACGCAATTTCTATAGAGTAAGCTGTGAACCTATTGGTTTGTCTGCAGGGAACGGCAGTCTCTAAATGTCATATCTTATGTCACCTCACTACAGCTGTTACTGACTTAACAAGATCTTTGCTGGCCTATGTGACAGCTTATTTTAATTAATGTCATCTCCCTCTCTCTCCCGTTCTCTCGATCATTCAGCTACCTGTTGCACTCAAGTCTGGAAGCATGTGTATAATACATTTCTTAAGTGTGTGTGTCCTTACCTATTTTCGATAAATGATTCGGATCATTCAGATACTTTTGAACATGGCGCCAGTTTATGCAGTTCATGTGGAGCCTATGTAATGTTTCTGACATGGAAATACTGTTGTGTAATGAATATTTTTGGTGAATAATTGGATACTTTTGAACATGGTGGGCTACATATTTATTCTTCTTCCTGAAACGTTTCTGCTTATGAAGGTCGTTCGCAGAGCCTCTTCCAAGCGTCTCTTTTTCCCACAGTCTATCATTCAGTATCTACTCCCATTGCAGTTCTTTGTAGTTAATGTCATTCTTCACCGGGTCACTACATCTTGTTGACTTAATAAGATCTTTGCCGGCCTATGTGACAGCTTACTTTAATTAAGGTCGTCTCCCTCTCTCCGACGTTCTCTCGATCATTCAGCAACCTGCTCTCTCAAGTCCGGAAATCTGTGTATAATGCATTTCTTAAGATTCGGATCATCATCCAGGTTCTGTCCATTTTATGGTTCTTCCTGAAAGTCTTCATTGTCTCATTCTTTTAAAACGGTCAAACCATTTAAATCTATTTGTCTCCATAGTTTGTTTTAGGGGACTTATCTGAAGGATGTCTCGTATTTTTTCACTCTTTATCCTCACAGAAAATCTATCTCTGTTGCTTCTATTCTACTCAGATCTTTCTTTGTCCAAGTCCAACATTCTGAACCATAGGTCAAAACTGGCAGAGAGTGTGACTTGTGTATCACGTTGTTTCTTTGGATGGTATTTTCCAATTTATAGTTATGTCCAACACACAATAATAAAATTCTGAATAATTGTCTTCTATCATCGAAATTTCGTCCTTGATGTTTTCTTTCTTACTTAATTTACTTTCTAGATACTTGAAAGCTTTTACTTGTCTAATAATTTTTCCATGACAACTTTCCTGTCCACCTCCAAAGCTGAGTGGTCTGCACGGCAGAATGCCATAAGGGGGGTCCAGGTTCGACTCTGCGAAGGTCTGAGATTTTCTCCACTCAGGGACTGGGAGTTGTGTTCGCTTCACCATCATTTCATCCTCATCAACACGCAAGTCGCCGAAATGGTGTCAATTAAGAAGACTTGCACTAGGTAACCAGTCTACCCGCCGGAAGACTCTAAGCACACACACATTCCATTTTCATTTTTCCTGCTGATTTTCATTATTTCACTTCTTGTTCAGCGTATTTCCATGCCTGCTTACTCAGTTACTCTATGCCAGGTATTTAGTTGTTCTTTCAATTGCTGTTCACTTTCTTCACAAATCATCACATTGTCTGCATATGGGCTACATACTCATTGCTTATTTATTTATTTAGCGTATGGCTAATACAGACATTTCATGAAATAAAATTACATATACATATGTACATATTGGCACATAAGAAAATTAAGTTTGTCTTTACAACTGAATGTCCAGTCATTCAACCCAGCGCACTGCATCTGGAGTTGCTAGCAGGAAGTCCTCTTTGGAGCCGTGATAGGCTCGAATCCTGCATTCAGTGACAATGTGGTGAACAGTCTGGTATGGAGCCCCGCAGTCACAGGCTGGATCAGGCATTGATTGTTTAGTTTCAATGGCTGTTAAAATACAGTACTCTGATTGGGTATTTTATTTTGATGGATGCTTAAGATTTTAAATTTCCCACCAGCGGCATCTTACTTTTTTAAAATTTCCCGCCATTGACATCAAGCGTATTTTTAAACTTCACGCCATCGACATGGCCATCTTAAAATTTAAAATTTTCTGCCACCGCCATCTTGTAATGTAACGTCAAGGCAAAAATTCCCTCACTGCATCCTGAAGCCAGGACCTCCAGATTCGAACCTGGGGCTGACGAATGTGCCAAAAGGAACATAGATATACTACTGTCTTGCTCAAGGTTTTTTTGGGTGTAAAAGGGATTATTATGATTCTTTACATAGAAAAGGATAATACAGTAACTATGCAGGTCTTCAGGATCACTTTATGAGCAGATAGGTACAAACATGCAAAGCCTAGGTTGCAAAAGAAAAAATTAATCATTTACAGGTAGAAAATTAACCTGTTCGAAAAAAGTGCTTTGGACAGCGGATTCGCAGCGAGAATGGCTTGAATATTCACGCTATTCAGCAAATTCTACTCCCTCTGGCATCTATTTACTCTAATATATAATTGAAAAATTAAAACAAGAGATGTGGCTTTAAAAACCTATCGAATTCATTAAAGTGGTTGGTGTAGCTGTAGATGGATATTTCGCAAACAAGCATGGCAGTTTAGGGAAAGAAATTTTTAACGATGTACAATGACCTAGAACAGAACTAAGTCAATAAATGAGTGCAATTTTGGCAACGGACATAGATTATCACTTCGAAGCCAGATATTTTCCACATTGCCTATATGAACTTATTGATCGATACTGACCATTTCTTTCACCTACAGCATGGTCGTTTCCCCCTGCATCACATTGTCTAATTCAAAATAAATTTTCGCATAGTTTATACTTTTCACTGTATTGCTGTAATTGGTCTGTCATTAGCATAATGCATAGCACGTGTGTGCGGTTGACAATCAACATACAAAAAAAGGCTTGGAATATAAGTTACATATGACGTCAACGCTAAGACATTTTCGCAACAAGGGTGGCGCATTGTGAAAACAGAGTACATGTTCAAGGTTCCCTGTAAACAGAATTCTGCCGCGGTACGGATGACAGGCGTGTCACAGTTTGCAAGTGAAATAGAGCGGCAAATGGAAACATTCTCCAGAGATGAAGTACGTGGGACAGCACTATTCTTGTGGACAAATCGTCTACATCGAACACAGGTTTACGGTGAAATTCTGGTGGTATATGGACCAAACGCAATGTCGCATCCATTTGTAGTGAAATGGTGGCAACAATTTGACCAAGGCTGCACAGACGTAGGTGACGCTGATCAGAAAAGAACGCTATCGACATCGATGTCCATGCAAATGAGGGCCTGATTCACAGCAGAACGTTCACACGGTAATTGTAGAGTGACTCCGCGGCCATGGAGCGTTTTTCTGTCGTCTAAAATTACAAATTCCATAATAATTAATAATCTGTGGATTTTGAATTGCATCATGTCATTAATATTAAAATTCTCTCACTAACAGAAGAAAAGAACCTCCGAACAAAAAATACTTCAAATAAAAAATTTACTATAAAATCTTTACATCAGTTTAATAATTTAATTTATGAATTTATAAATTCCATCTTTGTCCAGTACAAAAAAGATTACATTAACTACTTTAAATTATCTTTCTGATACCTGAGTATCTCTCTCAGGATTTTGTTCAAGTCTTCCTCAATTTCATCGTCATCTGTATCGTCATTAATATCAAGGTCTTCCTCATGTCTGAGTACCTGCCTCATGATTTCTTCAATATCTTCATCAATTTCATCCATTTCCATGTCTTCATCAACACCATCATCTTGAGTAGGATCTACAACAGTACAGAAAGAATCCTTACGCAAAAAGCATTTTCCGATCACGATACTAATTATAAAGAACTGTGCCCCCTTTTAAATTTCAATAAAGAGGAACTAATGGCACGTACAAATCATCTCTGTCTTTTCCTCCTCCTCCCCCTCTTCCTCCTCCTCCTTCTTCTTCTCTTCCTCCTCCTGTCTCTCGATACCTATATAGAAAAAAATAATAATGTGATATTGCATTTTGCTACAGTCAAGACGAGAATAGAAGCTTTTGAAATGCGGTATTCCAGCAGAATGATGATTAGTTAGGTATGTTAGGTAACTAATGAAAGGGTGCAGCATCGAATTGTGGATAAAAGAACATAGTGGCATAGGTTGATATGATGCACCCTGAGAACACCTATATGTACATCTACATGTACGTGATTACTCTGCTATTCACAATAAAGTGCCTGGCAGAGGGTTCAACGAACCACCTTCAAGCTGTCTCTCTACCGTTCCACTCTCCAACGGTACGCGGGAGAAACGAGCACTTAAATATTTCTTTGCGAGCCCTGATTTCTCTTACTTTATCGTGATGATCATTTCTCCCTATGTAGGTGGGTGCCAACAGAATGTTTTCGCAATCGGAGGAGAAAACTGGTGATTGAAATTTCATGAGAAGATCCCGTCGCGACGAAAAATGCCTTTGTTTTAATGATTGCCATTCCAATTCACGTATCATGTCTGTGACACTGTCTCCCCTATTTCGCGATAATACAAAACGAGCTGCTCTTCTTTGTACTTTTTCGATGTCATCTGTCAGTCCCACCTGATGCGGATCCCATACCGCACAGCAATACTGCAGAATAGGGCGAACAAGCGTGGTATAAGCAATCTCTTTAGCAGACCTGTTGCACCTTCTAAGTGTTCTGCCAATGAATCGCAGTCTTTGGTTTGCTCTACCCACAATATTATCTATGTGATCGTTCCAATACAGGTTATTTGTAATTGTAGTCCCTAAGTATTTAGTTGAATTTACAGCCTTCATATTTGTGTGACTTACCGCGTAATCGAAATTTAGCTGATTTCTTTTAGAATTCACGTGAATAACTTCACACTTTTCCTTATTCAGGGTCAATTGCCACTTTTTACACCATACAGATATCTTATCTAAATCATTTTGCAAGTCGTTTTGATCATCTGATGACTTTACAAGACGGTAAATGACAGCATCATCTGCAATCTAAGACGGCCACTCAGATTGTCTCCTATGTCGTTAATATAGATCAGGAACACTGAAGTAATAATAAATTTTTAAACGAAATGAAGTGTGAATGGAAAAAAACTGCAGATGGAGACCAATTCTTGAATTCAGTAAGTAGGTTTAATAGAAAAAGGTTCGAGATGACGAAACGTGTACTGGTTATACTAGCGTGCGAAGCTGCGTCGAACCCATCTTTGAACTGAAGACTAAAATAAGAACACTAGCGCCTATAAGCAACTGAAATACCTGAAATAAGCTAGCTTCTATTGTTGTTCATAACAGAACCTAAAAAGAAATGTCACTGTGGCGTTTGCTCATACTGATTTTATACATTTTTGGTCTGCTTTCACCAGTATGGGAAAAACTGTTCTTGACACAAAGAAATGACTGACATTAGCTGCTAACGGTCATTGGTTTAAATCAATGGGGAAAGTTGAAAATTTGTGTTGAGACAAGATTCGAACACAGGTATCCTGCTTATTAGGAAGATGCACTGAACACTGCGCCATCTGGACGCCTTAGTCACCGCAACTGCATGTACTAACCTAGCACGCCTCCCGTTCTCAACTTAGCCGCTGCCCCTTGCACACTATCCTCGTTCCCGTCAGAGTTCGAGCATGCATCTGTACACTGTTTTTAGCCACAACAGTGCATTTCTTCCTTATCTGTGGAGGGGTGAGTATTTAATGTGTAAAGTTGCTTGTAATATTCTGTTACCAACTGTCGCAATACACTAATCCGTTGAATTACTTACTAGGGTTGCCGCAAGATTGAGTTAGAGCTTTTAATCTACATTTACATGGATTAGTTCGTGGAGAGGGTAATAAGGAGAAAACCATTTACATAAAAATTACATCTGAAATATTATTGCAAGTCCAGTAATGAAAACAGAATAGAGCGCTATGGAGAGCTGCATCAAACCAGTCTTCGCACTGAAGACTGCAGCAGTTATTACAAACTGTGAACTTTTTTGATACACTTCTATAGAGGAGAACTTACTGTCATTTTCCATCGTGTCACACTTCTCGTTCAACTCGTAGAACCGTGAGAGCTTCTGCAGCAGTAGTTCTGGTGGAAACACTGAAAACATAGACGTTCCATGGTAATGCACAAACGCTAACGGTCAGAATTATCTCATGTCATTCCACACCACCATCACCACACGGGATTTTAATAATAAAATCTAACCAAAGAGTTCGTACAGATGTAGTACCATCTTCGATTGCTTCACCTGAAAAACATTTTGTCACAGAAAGATGTTACGTCAGGATCTCTCAACCGGAGACACGTGAGATAAAAGCTAGCCTTGGGACCGCTGAAGTACGATTAACTATGTGCACTAGTAAATAAACTAAGATTGTTTTATGAGCACAGGTAGATGAGTGTTGAGTGAGAGAGCACGGTAAGGGGACCGCTCGCGATGATTGACAAATCCCGGTTCGAGTGCCGGTCGGGCACAAATTTTCATTGTCGTCATTCCATTATACAGCTGAGGGATGTCCAGTTCATATTCGCTACTGCGAATATATTTCGTGTATAGATCAGGATGACAGAATGGAAATCTGAGTCCTATTCTCATGTATATGAAAAAAATGTGTCAACCACTATTTCGTCTCATCCTGTTTAGAAGTTCAGATCAGTGGTTCCGTTTACCATCCTCAGAAGTGATAAATTTTTGCGGCTTCTCCCACAACTTAAATAACTATAATCACATGACACCATTGAAAAATGTCGGCTGTGGTCATATAAATGTAATTCTGTTGCTGAGTGCGTGTATGGTGCCGTATCCGTAAATAACTTCTGCATGCAGATATTTCTCACTCTTATATTTTATGTTAAAAAAATGATCATCTTTTCTTATCGTGAATGTCTGCAATTATACGTCGTCTCAACTTCAGAGGAGAAAAATAGCAGATATACTGATGAACCAAAACATGATGAGCGCCTTCTTAATAGCGTTTTGGTCTGCATTTGGAACGTAAAACAACAGCCATTCTACCTGTTATCGATTCCACAAGTCCTTGGCAAGTTTCCGGCGATAAGACGGGGGGGGAGGGGGGGAGCACATATCTACGCA
This sequence comes from Schistocerca gregaria, assembly GCF_023897955.1. NCBI lineage: Eukaryota > Metazoa > Arthropoda > Insecta > Orthoptera > Acrididae > Schistocerca > Schistocerca gregaria. The sequence continues at coordinate 49,209,858 of NC_064931.1, forward strand.
CAAGTCACTCAATTCCTGCAAATTACGTGACGGAGGTTTGTGGGCGCACAGCTGGCTCCCAACAGAGTTCCACATGTGTACCATCGGGTTCAGATAAGTCGAATTTGGTGGCCAAGATATCAACGTGAACTATCAAGCTCCTGAAGCCACTGTAGCGTCAGTCTGGCATTGTGACACGGACAATATTTATCCTGCTGAAAATTGCCATCGCTGTCCGGGAAGACATCCAAAAATGTTCAAGTAGTTGACAATAATGTTCACGTAGTACACAGCTGTGTCGGTGCCTTCGGTTACTACCACAGATTACACAGAAGCGCAGGTTTACGGGGCGCGCGTGTTCCAACGGCCGTTCGCCTAGGCCCTAGGCCCTCGATGACGGCAAATCTTTCCACGACCGCCGTTCTGGTGTTACAAGAAACACGATTCATCGTATCAGGTGCCACGTTTCCATTGGTCGGTGGTCCAATCTCGATGACCCGTGCTCACTAAAATCGTAATTGACGATGTCGTTGGGTGAATATGGGAATACGCACGGGTTGTTCCCTACGGAGCCCCATGTTCACCAGCCGGCAGGAGTGACCGAGCGGTTCTAGGCGCTACAGTTTGGAACCGCACGACCGCTACGGTCGCAGGTTCGAATCCTTCTTCGGGCATGAATGTATGTGATGTCCTTAGGTTAGTCAGGTTTAAGTACTTCTAAGTTCTAGGGGACTGATGACCTCACATGTTTAGTCCCATAGTGCTCAGAGCCATTTGAACCATTTGATCCCCATGTTGACCAACGTGTCCTGAGCAGTGTGCTCCGAAGCACTCGTGCTTGCAGCACCTTTGCACTCTGTCGCCAGATATGCCACAATTCACCGTCAGTTGTGCTTTACAGAGCGGACAAGAAGCTTCACGTTTTTTTGAGTGGGGAGGACATCAACACTCATGACAGCAAGCGAACAGTTGACCAGCTTCGCCGTTCCCGAGATACTAATTCCCAAGAGCCAGACCGTAAAAATCCCCCTTTGCCAAAGTTTCTTATGTCAGTGGACTTTCGCATTTGCGAACCGTATCGTCCACAACGTAGCACTCAGCACGTCGATGGGTAGTGGTCATTAGGGAAATCGTGTTCAAGGGCACTAAAACTAGGTGCCAAATGGGGACTACAATCGCAACTTTAACACTGGAAATATTTCTCCACCGATTGAGCTATCCAGGTACAATTCAGGATCGGCCGCACAGCTCCCACCAGCGAGAACCTCAACAACAGGGAAAGCACCAGACTCGAGGTCCGGTCCGATACATAGTTTCAGTCCATTAGGAAGTTTGATCACAGAGCACATTACGCCGGGAGAGGGAAAAATACATTCTAGTTCTAAAAGCAGAACTATACTCGACACGCGATGCAGAAATGTGCAGTCTGTGCTGCCTCTTTCTCTGCAACTCTGGTGGGACGTTCAACATCAGTAGCTCTATAAGAAAGAATGAAAATAAAACCTTAACGTACTATCGACATATGGTTCGACCGTCATCCCATTGTGTTTCGACACTTCTTTTTATTTTGTCTTTAGCCCGTGCAGTGTCAGCATTGTTTTTATCGGATTTGGCATTGTTAATTATGGAAATGGGCGAATGTCCTTCCTGTCGCTACCCCATTATCCCTCCAGGACGGATATCGTGTACCCCAACGGTATGTGTATAGTGTTATCCTTGCGAAAGTTCGCGGGACGTGGGTGTCAGCCCGATACTCACCTAGTCGGACGTGGGAAACCGCCTAAAAACCACATCCAGGCTGGCCGGCACACCGGCCCTCGTCATTAATCCGCTCGGCCGATTCGATCGTAGGGCCGAGCACCTCCCGAACCCCAGGAGGGGCGTGCTAACATATGCGGCTACCCAGGTGGGTAAGTGTTCGACCACAACTCCACGGGAATAGCACAATTATTGTGTAGACAGTAATTGCCTAACCTCCTACAGCGAAAACGCCTATTTCTGTTGCGTATTTTCTCTATTATGATGAAAGGTATTGTCGACAGTCATGGTAAGTGAAGAAGAGTGGATAAGAATTCGAATGAATTTATCCACTGGACTTTCTTTCTGTAGTTCAGTTCTAAATCGAGTCAGGTCACAGTGATTTCGGTTGCCTGTAATTTCTCAATTTCTCAGAATTACTTCAGGCAATGTCAGAACAGTTCCATCGGTAATGTTATGATCAAAAACTTCATCATGTTCCCCGAATTAATATAGCTCGAATTGTAAAGTTAAGGGGCGAGCAGACTGCAACATATCTTCATATATCCTCTTCCTGTTTGCCTGGGACAAAATAAGAACACAAAGTAAAGTTTAGTTCTGGATTCGTGGACCGGTATTCGACCTACAGCCCTGGCGATTATGACAGAACATCTTCATCATTGCACTATTCTGTTTGGTAGCAAAAGGCCTCTTTTCGAAAACTATGGGCGCTCCTTTACAACAAGAACCGAAATAATTTTTTGAAGATTCCACCAATACTTAAAAGGAACCCCTTGAGTGTGAGGTCTCAAAAGGCCAATGACGTTTACAGCATTCAACTCGACGCTCCACATATCGTCTACCACGCAACCACAACCACAATATTGGATGCCAATGGCACCAAGGGGCGGCACTGGAGGTATTCAATGGTGAACACAGCATGACGGTGCGTAGCGTAACTCAACTGCTTATTCGACGAGTAGCTCACAGTATACACGGTGTTACAAAAGGTACGGCCAAACTTTCAGGAAACATTCCTCACACACAAATAAAGAAAAGATGTTATGTGGACATGTGTCCGGAAACGCTTAATTTCCATGTTAGAGATCATTTTAGTTTCGTCAGTATGTACTGTAAGTCCTCGATTCACCGCCAGTTGGCCCAATTGAAGGAAGGTAATGTTGACTTCGGTGCTTGTGTTGACATGCGACTCATTGCTCTACGGTACTAGCATCAAGCACATCAGTACGTAGCATCAACAGGTTAGTGTTCCTCACGAACGTGGTTTTGCAGTCAGTCCAATGTTTACAAATGCGGAGTTGGCAGATGCCCATTTGATGTATGGATTAGCACGGGGCAATAACCGTACCGCGGTAAGTTTGTATCGAGACAGATTTCCAGAACGAAGGTGTCCCGACAGAAAGACGTTCGAAGCAATTGATCGGCGTCTTAGAGAGCACGGAACATTCCAGCCTATGACTCGCGACTGGGGTAGACCTAGAACGACGAGGACACCTGCAATGGACGAGGCAATTCTTCGTGCAGTTGACGATAACCCTAATGTCAGCGTCAGAGAAGTTGCTGCTGTACAAGGTAAAGTTGACCACGTCACTGTATGGAGAGTGATACCGGAGAACCAGTTGTTTCCGTACCATGTACAGCGAGTGCAGGCACTATCAGCAGCTGATTGGCCTCCACGGGTACTCTTCTGCGAATGATTCATCCAGCAATGTGTCAATCCTCATTTCAGTACAAATGTTCTCTTTACGGATCAGGCTTCATTCCAACGTGATCAAATTGTAAATTTTCACAATCAACATGTATGGGTTGACTAGAATCCGCACGCAATTGTGCAATCACGTCACCAACACAGATTGTCTGTGAACGTTTGGGCAGGCATTGCTGGTGATGTCTTGATTTGACTCCATGTTCTTCCACCTACACTCAATGGAGCACGTTATCATGATTTCATACGGGTTACTCTACCTGTGCTGCTAGAACATGTGCCTTTACAAGTACGACACAACATGTGGTTCATGCACGATGGAGCTCCTGCACATTTCAGTCGAAGTGTACGCTTCTCATCGGTGACCGATGGATTGGTAGAGGCGGACCAATTCCATGGCCTCCACGCTCTCCTGACCTCAACCCTCTCGACTTTGATTTATGGGGGCATTTGAAAGCTCTTGTCTACGCAACCCCGGTACCAAATGAAGAGACTCTTCGTGTTCGTATTGTGGACGGCTGTGATACACTAAGCCATTCTCTAGAGCTGCACATCAGCACATCAGGGATTCCATGCGACGGAGGGTGGATGCATGTATCCTCGCTAACGGAGGACATTTTGAACATTTCCTGTAACAAAGTGTTTGAAGTCACTCTGGTACGATCTGTTGCTGTGTGTTTCCATTCCATGATTAATGTGATTTGAAGAGAAGTAATAAAATGAGCTCTAACATGGAAAGTAAGCGTTTCCGGACACATGTCCACATAACATATTTTCTTTCTTTGTGTGTGAGGAAACGTTTCCTGAAAGTTTGGCCGTACCTTTTGTAACACCCTGTATTTTGTAATATGTATGGATATGATAACTGCCAGAGTTACTACCTCTGTAATATAAACAACGCAAGTCGAAACATTTCGTTTCACGATACCATTCAAAATTATACCTAAATAGTTCCCTTTAGTTTGTCATAAAGCCTTTAATGGGGATGCAGAATCGTCGTATACAAGCATCAGTCGTATTAGACATCAGTTTCTCACCCTTCCTGCGATTACTACGTGGCGTTGCAATTTTTTTAGTCTCTATTTTGTGTAGTTATATAGAACCAACAGCGCCCCGTGGAATTATGATCAACTGGTTGGGGTGCCGCAATGTAGTGTGCCTGGGAGTTAATTCCTGTACCGGACTCATCCTCTCTTTCTGATAATACACAGGATAAAGTATTACGCTACTCGTATTCTTTTGTGTTCACTGCTAGTCTAAAAATAAAAGAATGATATTAAAAAAATTAAATTCTGCAAATATCTGTTTATTGAAATTTTGTGTTACTAAAAAACGTATAAGCGGAACACGTAACAAACACTATCGGGAGCCCATTGAGAAGAAAGTTTCCACTAACATGCGCTCAGGTTTGGGAAGATTCCTAAATCATAGTTAACTGGAATGTAGGGCAGAGCGCTATTGAGCAATATGAGAATGTGTCTTTTGCTACTATTTCCATACAGGAAACGATCATCAGCGGGAAAATACTCAGCGTGCGACTTTTAATTAATCGCTGAGCGCGAATTCTGTTGAGTAAATCACTCGTAAGGTGACACATGTTTACAGTTGTTATCTAAGCGTCTATCGCATTTGCTTGTGCAGGAGTGAATAAGCGCCATATGAGAAGGAATCCGCTGACTTTTACGTCACTATGGTCAATATCCTCATGAAAGGGATTTCCCACGCTGTCAACGAACTGCTAGAATCTCGTAAACTAGAGTCACTTATTATTCATTACAAATAAGAATTAATTAACAGTCTCAATTTAGAGGTGTGTGATTTTCAGAACTAACAAGGAATCCCTTCAGTGTGAAGTTGCAAGTTCATTCTACGGTAAGACTCACTTGAAAGTGTTGCGTTAACAATTATGACAGGAAAAATAAGTTGCTATTGGCTCGCCATGTTCATCAGGAGGTCGACAGAAAATGAGCGTCCGGGAGGTGCAGAGATAAATCTTCTATGGAATGAATGTATTACACTTCACAAAATGGACATCGTCGACATTCAGGAAATGTTCAAAACAAACCATTAACTTGCACCATGAATACCGAATGAAAAATTTCGAGCCATAGAGATAACAAAATTTCGCACCATCAAGATCGAAGGCGAACTCCTTGGGAGTTGCAAACTGAGCATGACGTTCAGCTAGGTTCAAATCGCTGTGAGCAATATGCGACTTAACTTCTGAGTTCATCAGTCGCCTAGAACTTAGAACTAATTAAACCTAACTAACCTAAGGACATGACACATATCCATGCCCGAGGCAGGATTCGAACCTGCGACCGTAGCGGTCGCTCGGCTCCAGACTGTAGCTCCTAGAACCGCACGACCACAACCAGCCGGCCATTCAGCTAGGTGCCCACTCTTAAAGAATACATATAGAATCATATTGGTGTAATGGGGTGAAATGGGGTGATGGGAACTAAAGAAATGTGATGGCATGAAACCAAATGCGAAACAATCTGTCGCCGAGCTTATCGTGAAATTGGCTACCCTTTAAGGTGTAGCTGCAGATGGTGCGATAATATGTTGTATAGGCACGGAAAAACAAACATGCAGAAGCTGAATTTGTCCAACGTTTCCCGGTGGTATGAACTGCAATGTAGCACACATTTTAGGAGGGGTAGTTTGCTCTAAAGAAGAATGATTTTTATACGCAGACCAGGAATTAAGCAAAAACAAGTTATTTTGACCAGTTGTTGGGAAAAAGCAGTGCTCATACCATAGCTGTAGTTCTATTGCGCCCATTTTCCCATTCTTCTTGCTGTGACGTAAATATACGCCCACTGCCCTTGCAAGCTCCCGCACACGTGAAAGCCACCTAGAGGGCAGAGCACCTCCAACTCCTCACAGCACAATAAATTACTTTCCAGACAGTTTACCATCAAGATTAACTGTAGGCATAATTTTATACGAATGCGTTAAGCACTGATGTTAGTTGATCTTGATACAACTCTCTTAGTATCTCCATTTTCTAGGTTCCTTTATTATGCATTTCTTCTTCAAGTCCAGATTGGTCGGAGTTGAAAACAAATTCCTTACTAAGCGATGGGATAAATTTGTTTATCTCATCTGCAAAGTTTCGTGCCGATTCCGCAGTTTGCTGTGTATCAAGTATATTTTAAGTCTCCCAATTCTACAGCACTGTTTGAAGCTAAGCGTCCATCCACTGTTTCCGTTGAAATCACCGTAATCTATGTGGCGCGCAATTTGTCGTGTATAACGTAGTAGGTCGCTGTCATGTACATCCTGTTAATTGTATACAGCATCCTTGAAAAGCGCAAACAAGAGCGCCTTGTCCTCCATGGAATATCCGTAGTTTTTCTTACGCACTATACGGTCATATTGCTGTGGACTTGTTGGACATTTATTCATAATTGCTTTTTTGGTATGCTGCATATGATCTTCCATGTACGTAATTATGTTTAGTTCCAGCTCCTTGGGCAATTATTGTCCTTTACTACGTATCACTGGAGACGGGGTTTGTGGTTCCCTGTCCGACAAAGATGACGAACTACAGGGCTCGACACTTGTGTCGATGTCACTTTCACTTACGAAGCACCTATTGTCATCATTGTACTCCTAATGTAAACAGTCGAGCGTGTACGACACCACACATTCCACAGATATCTTGCACAAACGCTAATATTTCGTCTGCCACTTCTCTCTCCCTCTGCGAAATTCCTTGAGTTTCTTTTTGATGAAATGTCAACTTCGGCAGTTGCTGTAATAGATATAATGAAATGTTTGCTTTGTTCATCGTTGCCATTGCTCTGCTTTGTATCAACACCACTAGCACCGTACCACTTCGTACATTTTGTGAGTTACTCGTCGAATAAGCAGCGTATATTGTGAGTAACCAGTGCGCCACCTCACTCAGTCAGAGAGATTGAGCTGCGTGAAATGGAAACTGCAGGACGAAATTAGGCACACATATAGGTGAAATATGTGTACAGATATGTGTAAAATGTGTTAAACATATGTACTGTGGCAAAAACCCAGCTATAGAGCTCCTCCTAAGCCCCTGGATCGACTTCTATCAAACATGGTACACATCTGAAAAACAAACTTTGAGGGTAAGAACCCGCATCCTCCTATTGGGTTGAGAGTGATAACGTGGCGAGAGAAGGTGGGACGAAGAGATGAATGGGAAGAGACGAGGAAGGAGAACATGGTCATAGATATGTGGGAGGAGGAGATGGACACAGTGAGGGGAAAGGGGAAATGGACAGAAACATGGAAGAGAAGGAGATGGACAGAGAGAGAGGGAAGGGAAGGAGGAGGAGGGGATGGACCCAGTGAGGGGAAGGGAGAAATGGACAGAGACAAGGGAGAGAAGGAGATGGACAGAGAGAGAGGGGAGGGAAGGAGGAGGAGGAGATGGACCCAGTGAGGGAAGGGAAAAATGGGCAGAGACATGGAAAAGAAGGAGATGGACAGAGAGAGAGGGGAGGGAAGGAGGAGAAGGAGATGGACACAGTGAGGGGATTGGCGAAATGGACAGAGACATGGAAGAGAAGGAGATGGACGCAGAGAGAGGGGAGGGAAGAAGGAGAAGGAGATGAACACAGTGAGGGGAAGGGGGAAATGGACAGAGACATGTAAGGGAAGGAGATGGACACAGAGAGAGGGGACGAAAAAAGGAGGAGGAGATGGATACAGTGTGGGAAAAGGGGAAATGGACAGAGACATGCAAGAGAATTTGATGGACAGAGAAAGAGAGGAGGGAAGAAGGAGGAGGAGATGTAGACAGTGAGGGAAAGGAAAAAATGGACAGAGACCAGGAAGAGAAGTAGATGGAAAGACAGACAGAGAGAGAGAGAGAGAGAGAGAGAGAGAGAGAGAGAGAGAGAGAGAGAGTGGAGGAAAGAGGGAGGAGGAGATGGACACAGTGACGGTTAGGGGGAAATGGACAGAGACCAGGAAGAGAAGGAGATGGACAGAGAGAGAGGGAAGGGAAGGAGGAGGAGGAGATGGACACAGTGAGAGGAAGGGAGAAATGGACAGAGACAGGCAAGCGAAGGAGATGGACAGAGAGAGAGTGGAGGGAAGGAGGAGGAGAAGATGGACACAGTGAGGGGATGAGCGAAATGGACAGAGGCATGGAAGAGGAGGAGATAGACACAGAGAGTGGGGATGGAAGAAGGAGGAGTAGATGGACACAGTGTGGGAAAAGGGGAAATGGACTGAGACATGGAAGAGAAGGAGATGGACACAGAGAGAGGGGAGGAAAGAAGGATGAGGAGATGGACACAGTGTGGGAAAAGGGGAAATGGACAGAGACATGGAAAAGACGTTGACAGACAGAGAGAGAGGGGAGGGAAGAAGGAGGAGGAGATGGACACAGTGTGGGGATGCGTGACATGGACAGAGACATGGAAGAGAAGGGGATGGACAGAAAGAGAGTGAAGGGAAGAAGGAGGAGGAGATGGAAACAGTGTGAGGATGGGCGAAATGGAGAGAGACATGGAAGAGAAGGAGATGGACAGAGAAGGAGGGGAGGGAAGAAGGAGGAGGAGATGGAGACAGTGAGAGAAAGCAAGAAATGGACAGAGACATGGAAGAGAAGGAGATGGACAGAGACAGAGAGTGAAGGGAAGAAGGAGGAGGAGATGGACACAGTGAGAGGATGGGCGAAATGGAGAGAGACATGGAAGAGAAGGAGATGGACAGAGAAGGAGGGGAGGGAAGAAGGAGGAGGAGATGGAGACACTGAGAGAAAGGAAGAAATGGACAGAGACATGGAAGAGAAGGAGATGGACAGAGAGAGAGGGGAGGGAAGAAGGAGCAGGAGATGGACACAGTGAGAGGAAGAGTGAAATGGGCAGAGACATGGAAGAAAAGGAGATGGACAGAGAGAGAGGGGAGGGAAGAAGGAGTTGGAGATGGCCACAGTGTGGCGATGGGCGAAATGGACAGAGACATGGAAGAGAAGGAGATGGACAGAGAGAGCGGGAAGGGAAGGAAGAGCAGGAGATGGACACAGTGAGGGGAAGGGAGATATGGACGGAGACAGGGAAGAGAAGGAGATGGACAGAGAGAAAGGGGGGGAAGAAGGAGTAGGAGATGGACACAGTGAGGGGAAGAGTGAAATGGACAGAGACATAGAAGAAAAGGAGATGGACAGAGATAGGGGGGAGGGAAGAAGGAGTTGGAGATGGACACAGTGTGGGGATGGGCGAAATGGACAGAGACATGGAAGAGAAGGAGTTAGACAGAGAGAGAGAGAAGGGAAGGAAGAGTAGGAGATGGACACAGTGAGGGGAAGGGAGAAATGGACAGAGACAGGGAAGAGAAGAGATGGACAGAGAGAAAGGGGAGGGAAGGAGGAGGAGGAGACGGACCCAGTGAGGGGAAGGGGAAAATGGGCAGAGGCATGGAAGAGAAGGAGATGGACAGAGAGAGAGAGAGAGGGGAGGGAAGGTGGAGGCGTAGATGGACACAGTGAGGGGATTGGCGAAATAGACAGAGACATGGAAGAGGAGGAGATGGACCCAGAGAGAGGGGAGGGAAGAAGGAGGAGGAGATGGACACAGTGAGGGAAAGGGGGAAATGGACAGACACATGGAAGAGAAGGCGATGGACACAGAGAGAGGGGACGAAAAAAGGAAGAGGAGATGGATACAGTGTGGGAAAAGGGGAAATGGACAGAGACATGCAAGAGAAGTTGATGGACAGAGAGAGAGGGGAGGGAAGAACAAGGAGGAGATGGACACAGTGAGGGGAAGGGAGAAATGGACAGAGACCAGGAAGAGAAGGAGATGGACAGAGAGAGAGGGGAGGGAAGGAGGAGGAGGAGATGTAGACAGTGAGGGAAAGGAAAACATGGACAGAGACCAGGAAGAGAAGGAGATGGACAGAGAGAGAGAGAGAGAGAGCGGAGGAAAGAGGGAGGAGGAGATAGACACAGTGAGAGTTAGGGGGAAATGGACAGAAATATGAAAGAGAAGGAGATGGACAGAGACAGAGGGAAGGGAAGGAGGATTAGGAGATGGACACAGTGAGGGGAAGGGAGAAATGAACAGAGACAGGGAAGAGAAGGAGATGGACAGAGAGAGAGGGGAGGGAAGAAGAAGGAGGAGATGGACACAGTGAGGGAAAGGGGTAAATGGACAGACACATGGAAGAGAAGAAGATGGACAGAGAGAGGGGAGAGGGAAGGAGAAGGAGGAGATGGACACAGTGAGAGGATGGGCGAAATGGAGAGAAACATGGAAATGAAGGAGATGGACAGAGAAGGAGGGGAGGGAAGAAGGGGGAGGAGATGGAGACAGTGAGGGAAAGGAAGATATGGACAGAGACATGAAAGAGAAGGTGATGGACAGAGAGAGGGGGAAGGAAGAAGGAGGGGGAGATGGACACAGTGAGGGGAAGGGGGAAATGGACAGAGACATAGAAGAGAAGGAGATGGACAGAGAGAGAGGGGAGGGAAGAAGGAGTAGGAGATGGACACAGTGAGGGGAAGAGTGAAATGGACAGAGACATGGAAGAAAAGGAGATGGACAGAGAGAGGGGGGAGGGAAGAAGGAGTTGGAGATGAACACAGTGTGGGGATGGGCGAAATGGACAGAGACATGGAAGAGAAGGAGATAGACAGAGAGAGGGGGGAGGGAAGAAGAAGGAGGAGATGGACACAGTGAGGGAAAGGGGTAATTGGACAGAGATATGGAAGAAAAGGAGATGGACAGAGAGAGAGGGGAGGGAAGAAGGAGATGGACACAGTGTGGGGATGGGCGAAAAGGACAGAGTCATGGAAGAGAAGGAGATGGACAGAGAGGGAGGGAAGGGAAGGAAGAGGAATAAATGGACACAGTGAGAGGAAGGGAGAAATGGACAGAGACAGGGAAAAGAAGGAAATGGACACAGAGAGAGGGGACGAAAAAAGGAGGAGTAGATGGACACAGTGTGGGAAAAGGGGAATGGACAGAGACATGCAAGAGAAGTTGATGGACAGAGAGAGAGGGGGGAAGAAGGAGGAGGAGATGGATACAGTGAGGGGAAGGGAGAAATGGACAGAGACCAGGAAGAGAAAGAGATGGACAGAGAGAGAGGGGAGGGAAGAAGGAGTAGGAGATGGACACAGTGAGGGGAAGAGTGAAATGGACAGAGACATGGAAGAAAAGGAGATGGACAGAGAGAGGGGGGAGGGAAGAAGGAGATGGAGATGGACACAATGTGGGGATGGGCGAAATGGACAGAGACATGGAAGAGAAGGAGATAGACAGAGAGAGGGGGGAGGGAAGAAGAAGGAGGAGATGGACACAGTGAGGGAAAGAGGTAAATGGACAGAGATATGGAAGAAAAGGAGATGGACAGAGAGAGAGGGGAGGGAAGAAGGAGATGGAGATGGACACAGTGTGGGGATGGGCGAAAAGGACAGAGTCATGGAAGTGAAGGAGATGGACAGAGAGGGAGGGAAGGGAAGGAAGAGGAATAAATGGACACAGTGAGAGGAAGGGAGAAATGGACAGAGACAGGGAAGAGAAGTAGATGGACACCGAGAGAGGGGGGAAAGAAGGAGGAGGAGATGGACACAGTGTGGGAAAAGGGGAAATGGACAGAGACATGGAAGAGACGTTGATGGACAGAGAGAGAGGGGGGAAGAAAGAGGAGGAGATGGATACAGTGAGGGGAAGGGAGAAATGGACAGAGACCAGGAAGAGAAGGAGATGGACAGAGAGAGAGGGGTGGGAAGGAGGAGGTGGAGATGTAGACAGTGAGGGAAAGGAAAAACATATACAGAGACCAGGAAGAGAAGGAGATGGACAGACAGAGAGAGAGAGAGCAGAGGAAAGAGGGAGGAGGAGATGGACACAGTGAGAGTTAGGGGGAAATGGTCAGAGATATAGAAGAGAAGGAGATGGACAGAGAGAGAGAGGAGGGAAGAAGGAGTTGGAGATGGACACAGTGTGGGATATGCGAAATGGACAGAGACATGGAAGAGAAGGAGATAGACAGAGAGAGAGGGTGAGGGAAGAAGAAGGAGGAGATGGACTCAGTGAGGGAAAGGGGTAAATGGACAGAGACATGGAAGAGAAGGAGATGGACAGAGCGAGGGGGGAGAAGGATGAGGAGATGGACACTGTGAGGAAAAGGATGAAATGGACAGAGACATGGAAGAAAAGGAGATGGGCAGAGAGAGGGGGGCAGGAAGAAGTAGGAGGAGATGGACACAGTGAGGGGAAGGGGGATATGGACAGAGACATGGAAGAGAAGGAGATGGACAGAGAGAGAGAGGAGGGAAGGAGGAGGAGAAGATGGACACAGTGAGGGAAAAGGGGAAATGGACTGAGACATGGAAGAGAAGGAGATGGACACAGAGAGAGGGGAGGAAAGAAGGATGAGGAGATGGACACAGTGTGGGAAAAGGGGAAATGGACAGAGACATGGAAAAGACGTTGACAGACAGAGAGAGAGGGGAGGGAGGAAGGAGGAGGAGATGGACACAGTGTGGGGATGCGTGACATGGACAGAGACATGGAAGAGAAGGGGATGGACAGAAAGAGAGTGAAGGGAAGAAGGAGGAGGAGATGAAAACAGTGTGAGGATGGGCGAAATGGAGAGAGACATGGAAGAGAAGGAGATGGACAGAGAAGGAGGGGAGGGAAGAAGGAGGAGGAGATCGAGACAGTGAGAGAAAGGAAGAAATGGACAGAGACATGGAAGAGAAGGAGATGGACAGAGACAGAGAGTGAAGGGAAGAAGGAGGAGGAGATGGACACAGTGACAGGATGGGCGAAATGGAGAGAGACATGGAAGAGAAGGAGATGGACAGAGAAGGAGGGGAGGGAAGAAGGAGGAGGAGATGGAGACACTGAGAGAAAGGAAGAAATGGACAGAGACATGGAAGAGAAAGAGATGGACAGAGAGAGAGGGGAGGGAAGAAGGAGCAGGAGATGGACACAGTGAGAGGAAGAGTGAAATGGACAGAGACATGGAAGAAAAGGAGATGGACAGAGAAGGAGGGGAGGGAAGAAGGAGTTGGAGATGGACACAGTGTGGCGATGGGCGAAATGGACAGAGACATGGAAGAGAAGGAGATGGACAGAGAGAGCGGGAAGGGAAGGAAGAGCAGGAGATGGACACAGTGAGGGGATGGGAGATATGGACGGAGACAGGGAAGAGAAGGAGATGGACAGAGAGAAAGGGGGGGAAGAAGGAGTAGGAGATGGACCCAGTGAGGGGAAGGGGAAAATGGGCAGAGGCATCGAAGAGAAGGAGATGGACAGAGAGAGAGGGAAGGGAGGGAAGGTGGAGGCGTAGATGGACACAGTGAAGGGATTGGCGAAATAGACAGAGACATGGAAGAGGAGGAGATGGACCCAGAGAGAGGGGAGAGGGAAGGAGAAGGAGGAGATGGACACAGTGAGAGGATGGGCGAAATGGAGAGAAACATGGAAATGAAGGAGATGGACAGAGAAGGAGGGGAGGGAAGAAGGGGGAGGAGATGGAGACAGTGAGGGAAAGGAAGATATGGACAGAGACATGAAAGAGAAGGAGATGGACAGAGAGAGGGGGAAGGAAGAAGGAGGGGGAGATGGACACAGTGAGGGGAAGGGGGAAATGGACAGAGATATAGAAGAGAAGGAGATGGACAGAGAGAGAGGGGAGGGAAGAAGGAGTAGGAGATGGACACAGTGAGGGGAAGAGTGAAATGGACAGAGACATGGAAGAAAAGGAGATGGACAGAGAGAGGGGGGAGGGAAGGAGGAGGCGGAGATGTAGAGAGTGAGGGAAAGGAAAAAAATATACAGAGACCAGGAAGAGAAGGAGATGGACAGAGAGAGAGAGAGAGAGAGAGAGCAGAGGAAAGAGGGAGGAGGAGATGGACACAGTGAGAGTTAGGGGGAAATGGTCAGAGATATGGAAGAGAAGGAGATGGACAGAGAGAGAGTGAAGGGAAGGAGGAAGAGGAGATGGACACAGTGAGCGGAAGGGAGAAATGGACATAGACAGGCAAGAGAAGGAGATGGACAGAGAGAGAGGGGAGGGAAGGAGGCGGAGGAGATGGACACAGTGAGGGGATGTGCGAAATGCACAGAGACATGGAAGGGGAGATGATAGACACAGAGAGAGAGGAGGGAAGAAGGAGGAGTAGATGGACAAAGTGAGGGGAAGAGGGAAATGGACAGAGATGTGGAAGAGAAGTAGATGGACACAGAGAGAGGGGGGAAAGAAGGAGGAGGAGATGGACACAGTGTGGGAAAAGGGGAAATGGACAGAGACATGGAAGAGACGTTGATGGACAGAGAGAGAGGGGAGGGAAGAAGGAGGAGGAGAGGGACACAGTGTGGGGATGGGCGAAATGGACAGAGACATGGAAGAGAAGGGGATGGACAGAGAGAGGAGGGAGGGAAGAAGGAGGAGGAGATGGACACATTGTGGGGATGGGCGAAATGGACAGAGACATGGAAGAGAAGTAGATGGACACAGAGAGAGGGGGGAAAGAAGGAGGAGGAGATGGACACAGTGTGGGAAAAGGGGAATGGACAGAGACATGCAAGAGAAGTTGATGGACAGAGAGAGAGGGGGGAAGAAAGAGGAGGAGATGGATACAGTGAGGGGAAGGGAGAAATGGACAGAGACCAGGAAGAGAAGGAGATGGACAGAGAGAGAGGGGTGGGAAGGAGGAGGCGGAGATGTAGACAGTGAGGGAAAGGAAAAACATATACAGAGACCAGGAAGAGAAGGAGATGGACAGACAGAGAGAGAGAGAGAGCAGAGGAAAGAGGGAGGAGGAGATGGACACAGTGAGAGTTAGGGGGAAATGGTCAGAGATATGGAAGAGAAGGAGATGGACAGAGAGAGAGAGGAGGGAAGAAGGAGTTGCAGATGGACACAGTGTGGGATAGGCGAAATGGACAGAGACATGGAAGACAAGGAGAGAGGGTGAGGGAAGAAGAAGGAGGAGATGGACTCAGTGAGGGAAATGGGTAAATGGACAGAGACATGGAAGAGAAGGAGATGGACAGAGCGAGGGGAGAGAAGGATGAGGAGATGGACACTGTGAGGGAAAGGATGAAATGGACAGAGACATGGAAGAGAAGGAGATGGACACAGAGAGAGGGGAGGAAAGAAGGATGAGGAGATGGACACAGTGTGGGAAAAGGGGAAATGGACAGAGACATGGAAAAGACGTTGACAGACAGAGAGAGAGGGGAGGGAGGAAGGAGGAGGAGATGAACACTGTGGGGATGCGTGACATGGACAGAGACATGGAAGAGAAGGGGATGGACAGAAAGAGAGTGAAGGGAAGAAGGAGGAGGAGATGGAAACAGTGTGAGGATGGGCGAAATGGAGAGAGACATGGAAGAGAAGGAGATGGACAGAGAAGGAGGGGAGGGAAGAAGGAGGAGGAGATGGAGACAGTGAGAGAGAGGTAGAAATGGACAGAGACATGGAAGAGAAGGAGATGGACAGAGACAGAGAGTGAAGGGAAGAAGGAGGAGGAGATGGACACAGTGAGAGGATGGGCGAAATGGAGAGAGACATGGAAGAGAAGGAGATGGACAGAGAAGGAGGGGAGGGAAGAAGGAGGAGGAGATGGAGACACTGAGAGAAAGGAAGAAATGGACAGAGACATGGAAGAGAAAGAGATGGATAGAGAGAGAGGGGAGGGAAGAAGGAGCAGGAGATGGACACAGTGAGAGGAAGAGTGAAATGGACAGAGACATGGAAGAAAAGGAGATGGACAGAGAGAGAGGGGAGGGAAGAAGGAGTTGGAGATGGACACAGTGTGGCGATGGGCGAAATGGACAGAGACATGGAAGAGAAGGAGATGGACAGAGAGAGCGGGAAGGGAAGGAAGAGCAGGAGATGGACACAGTGAGGGGAAGGGAGATATGGGCGGAGACAGGGAAGAGAAGGAGATGGACAGAGAGAAAGGGGGGTAAGAAGGAGTAGGAGATGGACACAGTGAGGGAAAGGGGTAAATGGACAGACACATGGAAGAGAAGGAGATGGACAGAGAGAGGGGAGAGGGAAGGAGAAGGAGGAGATGGACACAGTGAGAGGATGGGCGAAATGGAGAGAAACATGGAAATGTAGGAGATGGACAGAGAAGGAGGGGAGGGAAGAAGGGGGAGGAGATGGAGACAGTGAGGGAAAGGGGTAAATGGACAGAGACATGGAAGAGAAGTAGATGGACACAGAGAGAGGGGGGAAAGAAGGAGGAGGAGATGGACACAGTGTGGGAAAAGGGGAATGGACAGAAACATGGAAGAGAAGGAGATGGACAGAGAGAGAGGGAAGGGAGGGAAGGTGGAGGCGTAGATGGACACAGTGAGGGGATTGGCGAAATAGACAGAGACATGGAAGAGGAGGAGATGGACCCAGAGAGAGGGGAGGGAAGAAGGAGGAGGAGATGGATACAGTGAGGGAAAGGGGGAAATGGACAGACACATGGAAGAGAAGGCGATGGACACAGAGAGAGAGGACGAAAAAAGGAAGAGGAGATGGATACAGTGTGGGAAAAGGGGAAATGGACAGAGACATGCAAGAGAAGTTGATGGACAGAGAGAGAGGGGAGGGAAGAAGGAGGAGGAGATGGACACAGTGAGGGGAAGGGAGAAATGGACAGAGACCAGGAAGAGAAGGAGATGGACAGAGAGAGAGGGGAGGGAAGGAGGAGGAGGAGATGTAGACATTGAGGGAAAGGAAAACATGGACAGAGACCAGGAATAGAAGCAGATGGACAGAGAGAGAGAGAGAGAGAGAGAGAGCGGAGGAAAGAGGGAGGAGTAGATAAACACAGTGAGAGTTAGGGGGAAATGGACAGAGATATGAAAGAGAAGGAGATGGACAGAGACAGAGGGAAGGGAAGGAGGATTAGGGGATGGACACAGTGAGGGGAAGGGAGAAATCAACAGAGACAGGGAAGAGAAGGAGATGGACAGAGAGAGAGGGGAGGGAAGAAGAAGGAGGAGATGGACACAGTGAGGGAAAGGGGTAAATGGACAGACACATGGAAGAGAAGGAGATGGACAGAGAGAGGGGAGAGGGAAGGAGAAGGAGGAGATGGACACAGTGAGAGGATTGGTCGAAATGGAGAGAAACATGGAAATGAAGGAGATGGACAGAGAAGGAGGGGAGGGAAGAAGGGGGAGGAGATGGAGACAGTGAGGGAAAGGAAGATATGGACAGAGACATGAAAGAGAAGGTGATGGACAGAGAGAGGGGGAAGGAAGAAGGAGGGGGAGATGGACACAGTGAGGGGAAGGGGGAAATGGACAGAGACATAGAAGAGAAGGAGATGGACAGAGAGAGAGGGGAGGGAAGAAGGAGTAGGAGATGGACACAGTGAGGGGAAGAGTGAAATGGACAGAGACATGGAAGAAAAGGAGATGGACAGAGAGAGGGGGGAGGGAAGAAGGAGTTGGAGATGAACACAGTGTGGGGATGGGCGAAATTGACAGAGACATGGAAGAGAAGGAGATAGACAGAGAGAGAGGGGTGGGAAGGAGGAGGCGGAGATGTAGACAGTGAGGGAAAGGAAAAACATATACAGAGACCAGGAAGAGAAGGAGATGGACAGACAGAGAGAGAGAGAGCAGAGGAAAGAGGGAGGAGGAGATGGACACAGTGAGAGTTAGGGGGAAATGGTCAGAGATATGGAAGAGAAGGAGATGGACAGAGAGAGAGAGGAGGGAAGAAGGAGTTGGAGATGGACACAGTGTGGGATAGGCGAAATGGACAGAGACATGGAAGAGAAGGAGATAGACAGAGAGAGAGGGTGAGGGAAGAAGAAGGAGGAGATGGACTCAGTGAGGGAAACGGGTAAATGGACAGAGACATGGAAGAGAAGGAGATGGACAGAGCGAGGGGGGAGAAGGATGAGGAGATGGACACTGTGAGGGAAAGGATGAAATGGACAGGGACATGGAAGAGAAGGAGATGGACAGAGAGAGGGGGGAAGGAAGAAGTAGGAGGAGATGGACACAGTGAGGGGAAGGGGGAAATGGACAGAGACATGGAAGAGAAGGAGATGGACAGAGAGAGAGCAGAGGAAAGAGGGAGGAGGAGATGGACACAGTGAGGGGTAGGGGGTAATGGACAGGGATATGGAAGAGAAGGAGATGGACAGAGAGAGAGGGAAGGGGAGAAGGAGGAGGAGACGGACACACTGGGGGGAAGGGCGAAATGGACAGAGACATGAAAGAGAAGGATATGGACAGACAGAGAGGAGAAGATAGATGGAGGTGATGGACTGAGAGTGGGTGGAGGAGGAGATAAGCAGAGAGCTGGGGAGTGGGACATGGACAAAGAGAGCGGGATTAGGAAATAGCGGGCGTGAGGTGGTGAACTCAGAGGTGGGTGGGTGGGTGAAAGAGATGGTAGGAGCAGATAGACAGAGGAACAGATGTACAGAGACAGGCACGGGAGGTGATATATGGTGGGGGGTGGAGCAGGTGGTTGGTTGACTGGGAGAGGGGACCAAGCAGCGAAGTCATCGGTCCCATCGTACTAGGGAAGGATGGAGAAGGAAGTAGACCGTGTCCCTTCAAAGGGACCATCCCAGCATTTGCCAGAAGCGACTAAAGGAAGTCACGGAAAGCCACTATCAAGATGGTCGGACGTTGGTTTCAGCCATCGTCCTCTCGAATATGAGTCCAGTGTGTTCACCACTGCACCACCTCGCTCGGTGGACGAGGTGGACAGAGAGATGGGAAGGGGGGGAGGGAGGAGATTGACAGAGAGGAGAGCCGAGGAGATGACCAAAGAGAGGGGCAAGGAGGAGGCAGGCTAATGAAATTGGAATAAATGCATACATGGGCAACGCTGTTACTCAGCTAGTTTGTAATAAACATTGATTTACACTCCCCAGTGCTAAGGGACAAACGGAACGTACAGCATTTCTGCTCCATTGCAACAACGCTTAGTATCTGGTAATATTTCTAGGTCGTAACCGTTCAGCACACTGAATGGACAACTCAGTCTCTGGACTTGAATCTCAAGTACAGAGTGGATGACTCAGTTTTTAAGATACTGGACTCACGTCGGAAGATGCAAGTGTCAGAACACTACCAGGCATACACATTTTGGTTATCCGTTATTTCCCTAAGCCGTTAATGTGAAAACCACTATGGCTCCTTTTTATTGACAGGATAGATTTCCTTCCCCATTCCTATAGGACTCGAGCTTGCGTTCCATCTCTACTGATCTCGTCGTCGACGAGACGTTATATCCTCCTGTTCCGTCCTTCCTTTCTCCCTTACTTACTTCCCACTGCCACTATGCGTTCTTCGGTCTTACGGTAAGCTGGCATTCGCAAGCATCATGCGCTGTTCCGTGCGCATTGAAGCAACTGTATAAGAAGAAGGACGAACACTTCGCATCGAGCGCTCAGACGTCAGGATTAATATCACATGATTAAAGACGTGATCTGAATTAGACTGACGTTTCTGCTGTTGCCGAAAACGAATTACCGCACCATGCTCTATTTTTCTCAATTGCGTACACCAGTTTGTTTTTCTTCTCTAGCGGTAGTGTGCCATGAGGACTGCACACATATACTGCAAACAAACAAGAAATTAATTACGAAACTTGATTTTTTCGGGCGATAATTAAAACTTTACGACCATCCCTCGTAAACATACACTTCAGTGAGAATGTAAGCGAAAATGGACACATCGGTAAAAGGAATTATGCTGTGTAATAATTGTGTTCTTCTCAAGTAGCAAATCATTATGTTTACATGCATTTACGTCTTTTCTTGTCGTTATTTGCGATTTGTAGATGTCATACGCATTAATACAAGTGTATGCATACTCAAATATGACCATATGGTCTAAATTGGACGATCGTAATATGAAATAATTTTATTCGAAACAACAGATGGGCTATGCGGCTACATGACTAATTTTAGGAATAATTTTACGTGCACTTGACTCCACAACTCATTTATATTACACAGAATTTTAAATGTTGAAATACGAGGAACAACTAATACGTACGTTTCCTCATTTTGTAACAAAGATATGGCACAAAATTTGCTTTGTTGGAATAATTTTATTGACATTCCACAATGATTCCGTTACTTTTCTACATAGTCTCCATGCTTTTCCAAGCGTTTTTGGTTACGTGATACAAGTTTTTCCAAACCAGTGTTGTACCAGCTCGCATCCTGTGCTTGTAACCATCTGTGCATTATTGATGTGCTTACCTCCAAGATGAGCTTTGAGTTTGAGGAATATGCGAAAATTACTTGCGGGCAAGATCTGGTGAATATGGAGGATGCGGGAACGCTTCCCAGTAGAATCTTCCAAGCTCCGCCTGGATCGCTGGAGCTGTATGAGGCCGAGCATCATGATAAAGGAAGAGAACTTTGCAAGACAAAAGAACACGACGTTTTCTTTTGATAGCAGCTCGCAAATTCCTCGAGACAAGCGCAGCATCCGTCCTGATACAACACCTTTTTGGAAAAATTTGTGTCTCGTTACCAAAAATACTTGGAAAAACACAGCGACTATGTAGAAAACTAACAGAAGCATTGTACAATGTCAATAAAATTATGATAAATTAAGCGTAATACTTTTTTATAAAATAGGAGAACTTACTTATTGGACGCCCCTCGTACATAAACCATGAAACAAGGCATTTTATGTAAACGATGTTCCTAGTGTGATAGAGCATCAACTATACTATGGCCACGTCTGATAGTCATGTGCCGCGTCTATGTCTTTGTCACAGTGAGGGAGGAACCCCTGGATTTGGCCATGACGCCATCGGTAAAACAACAGTATGCAATGAAAACGTACATCATGAATATGAGACCAAGTAGGCGGTACGCTCAAGCTCAAATACTCGAGACCGAAAGTGATAACACAATTTTAACAGCCTGCCGTCTCACGTTTCAAAAGACATCGTGCACCAATTATAAATCCACCAAGAACAAGTCGAGACTCTTTGAGTTTTTGAAACAAATCCTATCCGGCAGCATTACAGTAGTTACACTTACGCATGGGCAATTAGTGGTGTACAACAGGAGATCTCGAAACTGACAACAGTCAAGATGTATTTGATGGCTTACAACTATCAGCATGATAACACTAAGTGCCGAGATACACGTTCGGTAC
The DNA here is from genome assembly GCF_023897955.1 of Schistocerca gregaria. NCBI lineage: Eukaryota > Metazoa > Arthropoda > Insecta > Orthoptera > Acrididae > Schistocerca > Schistocerca gregaria. The sequence goes on from NC_064931.1 coordinate 49,231,413, forward strand.
GAATTGTTCCACAGTCCCAGCAGAGGCGTCTAATAACTTGGATAAGGAAGTATGACGGCTACTCGATCATCTAGCGAAATGTCTCGTTATCAAATCTGTGGGCGGCATTAATGGATTAACCCACCATTATCCTGGAAACATGAGAGCACCCTTTCAGCAAGTTAAACACGATTGTTGTGGGCTCATCTCAGTAGGTCTTTCCTACTTGGTGGACAGCACGGTGCCTCCAATCACTGTATTACTATCCTCTGTCATTGTTTCAGGAAAATGTGGCGTTCCTATATTACATAGTTAAAGATTTTTTCATTTTCCACTACTATAATATCCAGCGTAAACTAACAACACCGCTCAAGTAACCAGTAGAAGTTGTTTTAAACTAAGCTATCGAACGAAACATCCCACCAGACTGGGACAGAGTGGATTACCCTTCTATCTCTGTAGTTCATACCACACTGTGTAAAAAAGAAAAGTGTTTTATTCCATTCCACATTATCAAATTCCTTCTTCAAATATACGAATGCAACGCATATTTTGACACATGTTATATTAGACTGAGAAGGGGATAAAATGAAGATAAATGGTGAAGCACCGTGTCGCTGCACAGCTCACTCTTCTAGAATAGCATCAAAGTCGCTGTTCGTCTCCGTAGATCTGACGAATATTATCGATGGTACAACATCCCCTCACTTCATGAGACTACACGGGAAGCTTCAGAATTATCTCGAAGCGTTGTCAAAAAGTCTGGTGATCAAGAAGTGTGGTGTCACCGCCAGACATCGCGGTCCGGTAGTATACGTCGAACCCGCGTGTCGCCACTATCAGTGATTGCAGACCGAGCGCCGCCACACGGTAGGTCTAGAGAGACTTCCTAGCACTCGCCCAGTTGTACAACCGACTTTGCTAGCGATGGTTCACTGACAAAATACGGTCTCATTTGCCGAGACGATAGTTAGCATAGCCTTCAGCTACGTCATTTGCTACGACCTAGCAAGGCGCCATTATCAGTTATTATTGATATTGAATCATGTACCGTCAAGACCGACGTTCGTCATTAATGGATTAAAGTTAAGTAATCCACCAGCTACGTCCGTTGTTTCTAAATTCTAATTTCCTTGTCCTGTTCCAGACCTCACGCCAGCCTGTGTGAGCTAAAACGCGTGCCTTTCGGCCTCCTCTAGTAATACGGTGTTGGCTCTCCTGCCAACCACAACACGAAGCGTATGTTATTGCCTCTCCTCCAGTTGCACGTGAAATGATCGCTGCCTTTGCACTAGTTTGCGTTAGCGTCGTCTACTGCGGATGTGTGAGACTAATTGTAATCCTAGTAAAACAGTCGGAACAGCAAAATAAATAAATAAATAAATAAATAAATAAATAAAAATAGTTCCACATCCACATCGGATCTCGCATGGACTTCTGCATCTCGTAACTTACGTTATTGTTCAGATATTTAATTCACTTTGTGAGTCAATTTAAATACTGGAGCATCAGAAGCTAACCGCCATTAATTCGACTGCATTAAGGCTTGAGACATGCCGCCTTTAATGGTAGCTAACTTGCTGCGAAGTTCGGTACGAGGTAGAAAAAAGCCAAGAGGCTTTCAGGGTCCACAGGTCCATTTTGTGTATAATGCAGAATGAGTTACTGTGGCAGGTAGCCCTTTTGCATAAAATTAATGTTCCAGAAGAGAACCTGTTACGCTGCACGCATAATCTGTCAATTTGGTTTCCCATTATGGGTGCGATATTCAGGGCCAAATTCACGCACCGTTGCTTAAGAGACCATACTGACACATGCTGCATATTACGATATAGATACAAGCGGTTATGGAATGAGAGTACATGGCGTGTTTTTAGTTTTGTGTCAGAAGACCGAATAGCAGAGCTCCTGTACAATAAAAGCTACTGTTTATAATGTAAATTGATTTGCGTTTCGTTCGTCACACGAAGGGAGTGAAGCTAGAGACACCTGTCGTGGACCGTGCTGATTCTGCTCACTCTCACACAACAGTGATTTGATTATTTCGTGCTTCAACAGACTGATACAACGAGACATGTAAATATTGGCACGATTTCTTCAAACATCGATGAAAGAACATCTTCATTTGTACAACATGTCCCACGTAACGTGAGTCCCTTTGACATTTGAAAATTTTCAAGAGATTAAAAAAATGTTTGCGTCAAAGAGCACTAAAGTGTCGTATACTTGACTGAAAGATTAATACTCAGAGTTGTCGGACTACCGAAATTATGCAGTATCAACGATTTCATTTACTATTTACTTTAGTATGTACCTGCATTCGACAGATCAAGAAAAGAGTATTATTCCGCACTAGGGTCTGGACCGACGTCGACGTTCTAACTGGGTTCATTTCGAGACTCTGGCCAAGCCAGTCCATTCCAGGAATATTATTCTTCACAAACGATTGCTTCACTGGTACTGCTTTATGACAGGGTGCGTTGTCATGCTGATACAAACAATTACCGTCTCCGAACTGTTTTTCATGCAGTAGAATTGGTTCATATCCTTCCGTACTTATATATCTCTTAAGCGCAATAAAGGGACCGCAAAAAATACCCCCAAACTGTAAGACCACCTTCTCCGCAGTTCACTGCTGGCAGCTACACTTGATGGCAAGTAACGTTCTCCGGGCACTCGCCAAACCCAAACCATCCCACCATATTGCGTCATTATCGCTCCAAATCACTCGTTCTCATTCATCCACCGCTCACTGGAGTCCCTCTTAGACTACACAGAGGAGCTGCTCGCCATTGCACAGTCACTGCGCTAGCTGGACCCCTGATAGCACTTTGGAAGTGACGAGTGATTTCATGCCACCCTCCGCAGTGCACGACGGTCCCTGTCCATCAGTACCAGGTCTTGGATTAGCTGTGGTAGTTCCTTTGCGTTTACAGTTCACAATCCTATCACCGACGACTTGACCGGCTTTAGGAAGGCTCGATTGTATTTGTTACTCAGTGTCTAGTAGGCGTCCGAAGTCACTGGGCTCTCCTCACCGCTACTGCCAACACAACACTATTATATTGGCGTGTCCGCCTCTCGTGACTGCATTACATAGGAGGTACTTTTTTAAACAACAGCCGTAAACATCATCCATTATTATGTCACAGTACTCCATTGACAAGCGCTATTAATTGCCATTTGAAATGTGAATAGTCCCATTAAGAAGATGAACTTAGTGTATTTATCGTCTGAGTAGAGTCTCGTGTAAGCAGCACTAGCCAACAGCAAAGTACTTGCTTACTATGACTTTTTGGAAACGACGTTAAGATACCGTGAGCCAGTCGTGAAATGTTAGCTTTGTAACACCCTTTTACAAAATGTCGGTAGAACTAAGCCATGGAGCCGCGCGGTTTGAGGCACCGTGCATGTCACGGATTGCGCGGCCCCTCCCGCCGGAGGTTCGAGTCCTCCCTCGGGCATGGGTGTGTGTGTGTGTGTGTGTGTGTGTGTGTGTGTGTGTGTGTCGTTCTTAGCGTAAGTTAAAGTAGGGTGTAAGTCTAAGTACCGATGACCTCAGCAGTTTGGTCCCTTAGGAATTCGACACATTTGAACATTTTTTTAAGCCACGGAACTACTATCATACATCTTTCACATCTATTATCATCAGAATTCTAGACGATATTCTGTTTTTAACGCGATAACCTACAAGGAATAATATAATATCTTCCAACGAAACCAGAACGTATCCCGAAAAAATCGATCGCGCCACACTGAAATCGCTTTCTCACACACAAGATCCGTGTGCAACGGACAGAGGTAACGAGATGCATTAATAAAATGCGTTCGGTGTTTCTAGACATTCCAACTACTTTTCATTTACTATCACAGTGCCACTCAATAAAGAAAAGCAGTCTGTATGGGACATCCGACCACATTTGTGACTGGACTGAAAATGTCACGGTAAACTGATTGTAGCACTTTATCAGAGATGAAAGTCATCCACAGATACAAGTGTTCCCCACAAACGTGCAATAGAACGAGTATCAAATGGTTCAGATGGCTCTGAGCACTATGGAACTTAACTTCAGACGTCATCAGTCCCCTAGAACTTAGAACTACTTAAACCTAACTAACCTAAGGACATGACACACATCCATGCCCGAGGCAGGATTCGAACCTGCGGCCGTAGCGGTCGCGCGGTTCCAGACTGTAGCGCCTAGAACCGCTCGGCCACCCCGGCTGGCGGAACGATTATCGTTTGTGTTGTTCAGGGCTAGACAAGAGTGAAGATACGTGCTTTGAGGAGTGATAGTATCAGTGATTCCAAACAAAAAAGTCATACGTACGAACATATGTCCTGTTCTTAACAGTTCCTCAGGAAACTAATAAAGATAATGGGGAACAGGAGAAATGCAGGTGATAGTAAATGAAACATTGTGAGCTAAAGTTTTTTTTAATTGTGCACATTTCCTCACAAAATATGTTCATAAAGTCCACACCTACTGCAAAGCATTTTGGAGCTCTTTTAGACAGCTGTTGAGTTGCTGGCTCATTCGTTCGGCCATTTACTTGAGCACACGCGTGTAAAATACGAGCGAGAAGTTCGTCCTGTACTTGTAGACTTCGCTCTTAAGCCAACCCCACAAACAGTAATCTAATGTAGTAAAATCGGGTGACCTTGGTGGCCAAGAAATGACTCCACGGCGACCGATCCGACGCCCAAGACACGTCGCCCCACCGCGCGCAGGTGAAGTGCGCACTAAGTAGCCTAGTGACGCTCTGGTTGTACTCGCACGTGAGTGCTAATGCAGAAGGATATGCGACTGATGCCTGTGATTTTCAAACAGATGTATGTCGGATACGGTTAAGAAACGGCATATGTTCATTTGAAGTTTTTTGTTCAGGATCACCAATACCACCACCCCACAAAGCATGTACCTTTCCTCCTGGCTCACCCTGCACATTAATGACTGAGTGGGTGGCATTACTCAAAACCCGAGGCTTTCCACAGTTGTTATCGGAGAGGACGCTTCATCGAATAAAAAAAAAGGCACAAATATCCAGTTGCGAGCTGGTGCAATAGTCTGGTAGTCAATACTGAGTGTAGAGAAATGTATGATCGCATAACTTAAGGCGCAGTGTTCTAGCTGCGCTGGTTCGTCCCCGCTTGAAGCTGTCGGCACTCGGACGGCACATTCGAACAACGTTGAGTGTTCCGAGTTCAACGTCCTGCTGAACTCTCAGAAACGATGCGACTCATGCATACGGGATGCCTCAATGTGATGTGCGCACTCCAGCGTCGTTGTAACTGGCTCTCAAATCGCTTTATTTGCGAAATAAACGGACGTAAAATTTCAGTGTTTCCTCTATTAAAACGCGTATTTTATCCCTTATCCACATGCTTGTCGCGTTTTTTCTGTCTATAGTATACAGAAAAAAGGCAAAAAAGAAAGTACAGTGTCCAGTCCAGACATCGACTTATGAAAGTTCCGTTACAAATAGTGCGGTACAAAATCATAGCAGATACAGTTGATTTATCTTTCTCACTTTTTATTAAACCTCCATGGATATTCTTACTTGATCACTGTTCGTATTCATTAATAGACTCTTAACAGCACGTAAAATACAAAACGTGAACAAGAAAGTGAAGTGCAAGATATCTTACTGCAAGTAGTGCAAGCTGTCTTGTGGATAAAGCCTATAAAAAACTCACTCCTCAGACAGAGCGATCTTATATTTACAGAAAAAGGATTAGAATCCATTAGGAAACGCGAAGGTTGGTAAAAAAATTGGGTTTAGTGAGATGCAGGCGAACAACACACCAGCTGTTACTCTAAAAGTGTTCGTTTCCACTCATTACGCTACGACGCCCATGTATGATTTCTGACCATTCTTTGCATCTTACCATGTCCTGAAAGCTTGAATCGTAGAGAATTTTTTAACTACCAATATGACGTTTTATTATAACAAATCGTACAATTAATGACGGGTCTGCTGAAGCTTATTGAAATGGCATAAATACATATAAGCTCCAACTGAAAGCCAACACGGCCTCCTGCGACTGTGTGCTGAAGAGAGATGGCGTCGTACCCCGTGGGTGGCGTTCTTCCATCTCATTGGTCTACGTTCAAGCGCACTTTCAGAACATCTCACATGCTAAATATTCTCTGCACATTCGCAGAGGTTTCCCTACGTGCTTTTTCCATGCTGTGACAGAAACTCGGCACGCTCAACGTTCGAATGCACGGTCCGTCTGACAACGGCTATAATAAGATACACAAGAAGTTGAAATACGATAACACACGACACAAAGTTTAAGCGATTCACAGGCAGATGGCGCACACGACTTCCCTCGCTAAGGTCAACTGACGACCGTGTCGGCAGGAAAGTCATCCTACCAAAAAGCTGAATTACAATAAGCTTGACAAGTTAATTTGCGTCCTCGTTCGTCCGAATAATAAATATCTTTGTGGATTCCGTCTCAAGAAACACAGCTATCTCCTTTTCTCTACTTATCCATGCACGTTTTCGTGATATCACGCCTTCATCAGTGGGATTCCCTTAATTCTGCTATAAAAAAGTGCTGGATGAAAATACACTCGAGTTTTATGGTCACCAAATTCACGAAAGCTGTTTCGACAAAAGCGTACGCCTCAAAAACACACTTGGTTGCTCTGTAGCTGTTTGTCTTCAACACTAACGCTGGCATTTAAACGCAGTTTGTAATCTGCAAATAATACGAATTTGAAACAGACGATCGTCATACAACTTGCATGTATTTGTGATTCTTAAAATTTTCCGGCGTAAAGAGTAGTCCATGAAGTTTCGGGATTGCAGCCGGATGACGTCGACTTCTTTTCAAGATATTTCGGCTGACAATCATTCAGCCATCTTCATGTGAGTGTTTTGCAGTGGAGACAGCTAGTTCACATCGCTGGCCTTATACCAAAAACTGCAGCGGAGATGCACATGCGATGGCAGCCGCACATAATAGTACCATCATTACAAACGCGCAAGTGTGCCATAGATGGAGCAATATTCGCAAAGAGCGCGATACTCGATAAAGGTTGCTCATGTTGCGGTTGCCTTTGTGCAAGAGTCTCCGTGTTAATTTTTTGTATAAGTCAGCTACGTGAAATAGCAGTTTCTCGTGCATAACACTCACCTGCAGATGTCTGAATGGTTGTCAGCCGAAATATCGTGGCAAGAAGTCGAAGTTATGAGGCTGCAATCCCAAAAAATCGTGGACCTGCATGTAATTTAATCCATCATTTACTACTGCTTAAGGTAAAATAAAAGGAAACCGATTGAAGATGGTAAGATGTCACAGAAACATGCATGGGTAAATAGAGAAAAACAAGAAATTTTGTTTTCTTCAAGACGGAATCCTCACTATATATTTATAGTCAGTTTTTTCTCACTCTGCAGCGGAGTGTGCGCTAATATGGAATTCCCTGGCACATTAAAACTGTGGACCGGACAAAGACTCAAACTCGGGACCTTTACCTTTCCGGCATGCAGTTTTGATCTGACATGGAGTTTCATATCTGCTCACACTCCGCCGAAGAGTGAAAATTCTGTCTGCAAACATTTTCCAGATTGTGGCTAAACAATATCTCCGCAATATCTTTTCTTCCTGCAAGTTTCGCAGGAGAAAGTTTACGAAGTATGTAAAGCAGGAGATGAGGTACTGGCGGCAGTAAAGCTGTGAAGAGGGTCGTGAATCGTGTTTGGGTAGCTAAGTCGGTAGAGCACTAGCCCGCGGAAGGAAAAGGTCCTGAGTTCGAGTTTTGGCCCGGCAACAGTTTTGATCTGCCAAGAGGTTTCAATTATAGCACTGTAAGACGGCAGGTACACACACCTCCACTGGACACTGAACCCAGTGAATATAAACAAACTGTGCGAGCCGCTGTGATCTAAATGGCACAACTGATGACGGCTTTGGTACCTTTTGCCTGATCAGGTTTATAATTTTACAAAACCGCCTGATAGCAACAGCTTCGCAGCAAAACGTCATTTCTGTTAGCAATTCATCCTCCATAAGGGATGTTTCAACATTATTTATGATGCCTTCTTAGTAGAGAAGAACTTCGGAAAATATACCTCCAATTTTGTTTTGTCAACAAAAGAATGTTGTACCAAGATATTGGCAGTTTCTTCTGGCACAGTTTAAATTTTCACGCAGTCCTTCCCTGCTGCCTTAATATTGATTACGTTCTTGAATAATGAGTAATATTCCCGCCGAATAAGTTTGCCTAGCGCCGTAGGATGGAGCCTGCCTACTCGCATGTTTCTGCCTCTACTTTCAACAAGTAAGATGAAAGAGCTGTTATCAGTCGTTGCGTATAAGTTAGCTGTACAACTTACATGTTGGTGGGTGAAGGTTCCTACTCGAGTGGAGTCGACACACAAGACTATCTCCATTTTGCCTCTTTGGTCGTTGTATCCTCCCTCATCCATGCAGCCCCACTGACTTTTCTGCGTTGACTGCAGGTATCGTGTTGCAGGCTGCATCGATAGGTGGAACAGATTAATGTATGTCTGCGTTGTGGTACGCGATAATTGCATCGCTAATCAATTCACTGATGGGAGCAGGATGTGCATCAGTGTCCAATGCGATACTGTGTGGCTGATTTGGCTAAATTTCTGGAATAGGAGGTCTGCAATCGGCACCGTCCACGGTTGTTAACGCAACGTAGTGAAAATTTTAAAGATGAGGCAGAGCCTACGGAACTATAGCAAATACCGGAATTAATATGAACTATCACTGTTCACAATGAGCGAGCACTGGCCGAGTACAAGTGTTTACACCTTATTAGCGCACCTATGATATCCCTCCCGCGTATCAGATAGTTTTTGTCGCTGAATGTGACCGGACATTGTCCACATTTTCTTTATGTTTCAGATGGGTAGTAAATTGACTGCAGAACATTTGCGAAACGCAAAAGAGGCTGCTGCTGCAAGATTATTGATCAAAAGGGCTGCTGAGAAATTTACAATACCTGCTAACACGAGCGAGGCAGTTTAAAGAGTGGAAATGAATCAGTCTCGAAGGCAAGTCCCACTTTGAATCACGTAGTTATCGAATAAAGCCGTGTGTTGATCAGCCCCTCAAAAACTAACGCTATTCATTTCCCTTTTATGTTTCAGATGGGTAGAAAATGAGCTGTAGAAGATTTGGGAAAACCGTTTGTTGCTACAGGTTTATCGATTAATAAGACAGCTGTAATTTTTACAATCTCTCTTAGCGCTCTGTAAATGAGAGTTAAGAACAGAAATAAATAGGATCCAAGTTGAGGAGCTTCGATTATCCCCCGAAGGCCACGACAGTTCTCAAAAATACTTGGGTGAAAGACTGGGAGACTGCATTTGGACATACTGCATCGGTTAAAAGACATCCGCAAAAAGTCCAATTCGCAGATTTGGAAACAATCCACATATTTACTGATTTGGATCGAACAGCGCACATTGGATTATGGGAATAAATGGCAAGAAATAGTATTCGCTTTCACATAAGAATATAAGATATTAGTCAAATAATTGAGCCAGTTTTACATCTATAGTGTACAGCGCAAAATGAGCGAGCAAGCTCAGGTAACAGTCGCAGCTTTTATCTGTCGTTATGCAGCAGCGGCTTCTGAGAGGTCTTGCATTACCATCGCTACTAAGACGAGTGCACTATCACTTTATCATGGCGCATTCCTTAAAAAACTGTGCTTTATTACTATTTCTTTTTTTTAAAAAAAAAGTTGTGTTGTGAAGAAACAAGATCTGTTTTCCTCTCCAACACATACATCCGCAAAGAGAGAGGCTGTGTTTCCGGGAATATGTCGAGGAGGGATCCTCTTTCCTTGGGAAATGTGTGATTTAAATAAGATATGAAAATAAATTGCTGACTAATGTCTAATAACCATATTTTTACATAGTTGTCACATTTTTGTCTGCTGATTCATCATGAGGCAAAAAAAACCTGGAAGAATTACACTAGGAAGCTTCCAGTTCCCGTTGAATCGTTAAACAGTCAACATCAATGTTCAAAAGATGTAAGTACCACAGGCGCTGCTATTAATAAGAATCTATACGTTTTGCTTACCGATTACTTGCACTCATGTGCTGAAAAGACAGAACGCCTTCAACGACTAGAGATAGGTCGTTCATAATCACAGGACATGTACATTTGTACAGGGTGTTTCAAAAATGACCGGTATATTTGAAACGGCAATAAAAACTAAACGACCAGCGATAGAAATACACCGTTTGTTGCAATATGCTTGGGACAACAGTACATTTTCAGGCGGACAAACTTTCGAAATTACAGTAGTTACAATTTTCAACAACAGATGGCGCTGCAAGATATAGAAGATATAGAAGATATAGAAAGATATAGATATAGAAGATAACACAGTCTGTGGGTGCGCCATTCTGTACGTCGTCTTTCTGCTGTAACCGTGTGCTGTTCACAACGTGCAAGTGTGCTGTGGACAACATGGTTTATTCCTTAGAACAGAGGATTTTTCTGGTGTTGGAATTCCACCGCCTAGAACACAGTGTTGTTGCAACAAGACGAAGTTTTCAACGGAGGTTTAATGTAACCAAAGGACCGAAAAGCGATACAATAAAGGATCTGTTTGAAAAATTTCAACGGACTGGGAACGTGACGGATGAACGTGCTGGAAAGGTAGGGCGACCGCGTACGGCAACCACAGAGGGCAACGCGCTCCTAGTGCAGCAGGTGATCCAACAGCGGCCTCGGGTTTCCGTTCGCCGTGTTGCAGCTGCGGTCCAAATGACGCCAACGTCCACGTATCGTATCATGCGCCAGAGTTTACACCTCTATCCATACAAAATTCAAACGCGGCAACCCCTCAGCGCCGCTACCATTGCTGCACGAGAGACATTCGCTAACGATATAGTGCACAGGATTGATGACGGCGATATGCATGTGGGAAGCATCTGGTTTACTGACGAAGCTTATTTTTGCCTGAACGGCTTCGTCAATAAACAGAACTGGCGCATATGGGGAACCGAAAAGCCCCATGTTGCAGTCTCATCGTCCCTGCATCCTCAAAAAAGTACTGGTCTGGGCCGCCATTTCTTCCAAAGGAATCATTGGCCCATTTTTCAGATCCGAAACGATTACTGCATCACGCTATCTGGACATTCTTCGTGAATTTGTAGCGGTACAAACTGCCTTAGACGACACTGCGAACACCTCGTGGTTTATGCAAGATGGTGCCCGGCCACATCGCACGGCCGACGTCTTTAATTTCCTGAATGAATATTTCGATGATCGTGTGATTGCTTTGGGCTATCCGAAACATACAGGAGACGGCGTGGATTGGCCTCCCTATTCGCCCCCTGTGACTTCTTTCTGTGGGGACACTTGAAAGATTAGGTGTACCGCCAGAATCCAGAAACAATTGAACAGCTGAAGCAGTACATCTCATCTGCATGTGAAGCCATTCCGCCAGACACGTTGTCAAAGGTTTCGGGTAATTTCATTCAGAGACTACGCCATATTATTGCTACGCGAGGTGGATATGTGGAAAATATCGTACTATAGAGTTTCCCAGACCGCAGCGCCAATTGTAACTATTGTAATTTCGAAAGTTTGTCTGCCTGAAAATGTACTGTTGTCCCAAGCATATTGCAAGAAATGGTGTACTTCTATCGCTGCTCGTTTAGTTTGTATTGCCGTTTCAAATATACCGGTCATTTTTGAAACACCCTGTATGTTCTGTAGAAATGATTGTCTTTTCAGTTCCTCGGTTGAGCATGTTTCCGTTTCCTAGTAGGTGCAGGATCCACCATGGTCCCTAATAACGTGTTCCATTTGTAACGGTATCGACACGTATAAGGGACAAATAGCGTTTGGTTGTAAAGCCATCCATGCTGCATTCACCTTGTTGGTTGCCTCTGGGTCACAGAGCTGTACCCATCGTTTCACCATATTCCACACATTTCCGACTGGCGACAAGTCTGGTAATCTGGCAGGCCAGGGCAAAAAGCTATCCCGTGGCACCAAGAAGGCAGGTGTTCGTGCAGCAACACGTGGTCGTGTATTGTCTTGCTGAAAAATGGCTTCTGTGGTGGTGTGGAGGAAGGGCATGGCTACGGGTAGCTGGATGACATTCACGTAGGTCACATAGTCGCAGTTCCACGGACACGCATCAACTGTGATTTCTGGTTGTACCCAATAGCACTCCACACCATAAGGCCCTTAGTTAGCGCTGTATGTCTTGTGTGAATGCAGTCACTGTGATGCCGCTACGCCTGACTGCGGCGAACCAAAACATCATTTTCAAACAAACACAACCTTGATTCGTCCGAAAACACTATCTGATACCATTCCTGTTCCCAGTGACGTCGTGCCGGCCTTTGTGGACGAGCGGTTCTAGGCGCTTCTGTTCGGGACCGCGCTGCTGCTACGGTCGCAGGTTCGAATCCTTACTCGGGCACGGATGTGTGTGATGTCCTTAGGTTAGTTAGGTTTAAGTAGTTATGGGTCTAGGGGACTGTTGACCTCAAATATTAAGTCCCATAGTGCTTTGAGCCATTTGAACCATTTGAAACCAGTGACGTCGTTCCATACAACATTGTTGTCTAGCATGTTTCCGGACATTCGTCAAGAGTAGGGGAGAAGAATACGAGGCGGCCGCTGTGACCGAGCGGTTCTAGGCGCTTCAGTCCGGAACCGCGCTGCCTCGGGTACGGATGTGTATACAACCTGTATAAATGGAGATGTAGCTCTTTTCCGTACAAGAGAACAACAGTCGTTTAGATAACCCGCCGAAAAGCGTTTTGCAATAGTTAAAGAAAATACTATGTAAGCCATCTCTGTGTTAGTGACAGTATACATAACATCAGTCTGACAGAATAGAAAGCGGACACTGCCATTCTCAGGCATTAAATTGCAGAAATTTCTAAAAAAAATCTCGGTAACGACTCAAACAGTAGGTAGTTTTGTAAGGAATTGTACACACTAGCTGGATTATAATGAGAACTGATACCTACTTTGTATACACCGGCAAGTCTGGCACACTTAGCTTACATCACATGGACCTAATGATGTCATCATCTTTATCAGTGACGTCATACACTGAGGTCACAAAAGTTGTGAGTTGGCGATATGCACACATACATATGGCGATAGTATCGCATGCATAAGGTATAAAAGGGGAGTTCATTGGCGAAGCTGTCATTTGTACTTAGATGGTTCATGTGAAAAGGTTTCCGACGCGATTATGGACCCACGACTGGAATTAACAGGCTTTGAACGTGAAATGGTAGTTGGAGCTAGACGCATGGGACATCCCACGTCAGTGTTTCGAGATCTACAGTGTCAATAGGGTGCCAAGAATACCACATTACAGGCATTACCTCTCGCCACGGACATCGCATTTGCCCACGGCCTTCACTTAACGACCCAGAGCAGCGGTGATTGCCTAGAGTGTTCAGTGTTAACATAAAAGCAACACTGCGTGAAATAAACGCAGAAATCAATGTAGGACGTACGACGAACGTATCTGTTAGGGCAGTGCGGGAAAATGTGGCGTTATTGGGCTATGGCACCAGGCGACCGACGCGAGTGCCTTGGCTAACAGCACAACAACGACAGCAGCACCGCTCCTGGTCTCGTGGCCGTACCGGCTGCAAAACACTGGGCTGGTCAGATGAGTTCCGATTTCAGCTGGTAAGAGCTGACGGCACTGCGCAAGCTGAGCGGGGGGGGGGGGGGGGGGGGGGGGGAGGGGGGAGGGCTCCATAATGGTGTGGGCTGTGTTCACATGGAATGGACTGGATCCTCTGATCCAGCTGAACCGATCATTGACTGGAAATGGTTACTTTGACCATTTTCAGCCATTCGTGGACTTCATGTTCCCAAACAATGATGGAATTTTTATGCACGATAATGCACCGTGCCGTCAGACCACAATTGTTCGTGATTGGTCCGAAGAACACTCTGGACAGTTCGAGCAAATGATTTGGGCACCCAGATCGCCTGACACGAGTCCCATTGAACATTCGTGGGACATAATCGAGAGGTCAATTGACGCACAACATCTTGCACCGACAGCACTTTCGCAATTATGGACGGCTATAGAGACAGCATGGCTCAGTATTTCTGCAGGACTTTCAACGACTTGTTGAGATGCTGCACTGCAACGGACAAGAGGAGGTCCTACACAGTATTATGAGGTATTCCGTGACTTTTGTCACCCCAGTGTCCATGACATCATCAGTGACCTTCAACTCGTGACACCATCAGTCAGTAGAATTAATCAATCAGTCAGCCGGCTGGGGTAGCCGAGGGGTTCTAGGCGCTACAGTCTGGAACCGCGCGACCGCTACGGTCGCAGGTTCGAATGGTCAATGTTGAGTGGTTTTGGAAGTCCAGCTCGCCTGCATTTACCTGCGTGTGGAGCTCCCTTTGAGTTGTTTTGATGCTGACGGGCTTCGCGAATGCGACATTCAGTACTGCTATGACTTTTGCAACCGTCGCCCTCTAAATTTTCGTCACAATCCTCTTCAATGACCGTCTGTCACGATCACTCGCCACACTCTTTCGGCTACGTTATGACGAACCGGATGATCGTTTTCTGGTTCCCTTGTATGCGGTACAAATCTTCAATTTGAAATACCAAATACATCGGCAACCTTGGTGACGGAAGCACCCATCGTACGAGCACCAACCATTTCCCCACGTTCCATCTCACTTAGCTCCTACATAATAAATTCACAACTACACAGGACACTGTTCTGATCACGGTTGACGCTGAAAACGTATTGAGATCATTGGACAAGTACCGTTCATGGTCAAATACAATATTGCACAACCTGCAGGCTTGAATAGAATCTGCATTCATGTTCAAACATGAATTTCTCGCTGTGTTTCCATATTTTTGTCCGACCCTTGTAGATACAGACGCGTAAATCTACCAACACCGTAACGCTGCCGACGAAATGTCCTCGACAGAACTGAGCAGTATAGAAATGAGATGAAATGATCGTGTGGCATTGTTGGCAGGGAGTCAACGTCCGGCTAAGTTCGGCCGCCGGGGTGAAAGTCTTATTTCAGATGACGCCACATTGGGTGACTTGCGTGTCGGCGATGATGAAATGACGATGAGGAAAGCACAACGCCCAGATCGCGAGCGGACAAAATCTCCACCCCCGCCGGGAATCGAACCCGCGCCCGCTGTATGGTAGGCAAACACGTTACCTGTCAGCCTAGGAGGCAGATAGCTATGTGGAGTTCAAGCCTAAGAAAATTCAGGAAGGGACTTTAGTGTTTAACACCACAACCAAGCCTGAGTCCTGGGACCTCTACTGTTCCTGATCTATATAAATGACCTGGGTGACAATCTGAGCAGTTCTCTTAGACTGTTCGCAGATGATGCTGTAATTTACCGTCTAGAAAGGTCATCCGAAGACCAGTATCAGTTGCAAAGCGATTTAGAAAAGATTGCTGTATGGTGTGTCAGGTGGCAGTTGACGCTAAATAACGAAAAGTGTGAGATGATCCACATGAGTTCCAAAAGAAATCCGTTGGAATTCGATTACTCGATAAATAGTACAATTCTCAAGGCTGTCAATTCAACTAAGTACCTGGGTGTTAAAATTACGAACAACTTCAGTTGGAAGGACCACATAGATAATATTGTCGGGAAGGCGAGCCAAAGGTTGCGTTTCATTGGCAGGACACTTGGAAGATGCAACAAGTCCACTAAAGAGACAGCTTACACTACACTCGTTCGTCCTCTGTTAGAATATTGCTGCGCGGTGTGGGATCCTTACCAGGTGGGATTGACGGAGGACATTGAAAGGGTGCAAAAAAAGAGCAGCTCGTTTTGTATTATCACGTTATAGGGGAGAGAGTGTGGCAGATATGATACACGAGTTGGGATGGAAGTCATTACAGCATAGACGTTTTTCGTCGCGGCGAGACCTTGTTACGAAATTTCAGTCAGCAACTTTCTCTTCCGAATGCGAAAATATTTTGTTGAGCCCAACCTACATAGGTAGGAATGATCATCACAATAAAATAAGAGAAATCAGAGCTCGAACAGAAAGGTTTAGGTGTTCGTTTTTCCCGCTCGCTGTTCGGGAGTGGAATAGTAGAGAGATAGTATGATTGTGGTTCGATGAACCCTCTGCCAAGCACTTAAATGTGAATTGCAGAGTAGTCATGTAGATGTAGATGTAGACAAAAGAGATCCGATGAATGTGATTGACGAATCAGTTAATATGTTTTGTGTGCATGTATTTCTTGTGAATGGACACTAGCGTACAGAATGCGCAGGGCACCCATCGCATTTCTTTTCAAAGGCAATGGACCTAGAAATAATGCAAGAACTCATGCCGCTGCTGTTACAGAATTTAATATTCGTATAACGCTTCCCATAACATTTTTCTGTGCCAAATGCGGATTTTTACATTATTCTTTGTTGATTGTAGTTGCTGGATTTTTGAACGAATTTGTATGGCACGTAATTGACGCTCGAGTTCATTCTTTCAGCTAACCGGTCCCTCACATCCATCTTATTGTTTTGTAATCATCAAATGATAGTTTTCCTTTCTTAGAAGAAGTATTGCCTTCCTGATATATAAAAGATGCGTCTCCGAATTTCGGTCACAGTTGGTAAGCATACCGCTGCATAAAATGCCTTCATTTCGACATCGACCAAAAGCAATGGTCCGAGTCTAAACACAGAAAGACAGCCATAGACAATTACAGTTCCTCCACCCAGTTATAGTGTAGTCACAACACATGCACGTACATACCGTTCGCCAGGCATTCGCCGAAGTCGCAGACACCTGTCTGAGTGCAACTTCCGGTAACCTCAGTAACAATGAATCTGAGCACATGCAACTACGATGAAATCTCTCTAGCGGAATGTTGGGATACTGCAGCCCATATAATCGTGCCACATTCAAATCCATTCCTTTCAAACTAAAGCCTCTTACTGACAGAAAACACGTCTCTGATGTTGATGTATTGTGCCTGCAGTTACATAGTCACATACCGCCACACACATAGCCATGTTTCACAGAAAGCGCTTTCTGTGGGTTGTTTGGAGATTTTTTGGGAAAATTAGGGTAACAAACTGAACGATAGGCAATTGTTCGATGATCGGTGCCATAGCCCATGGATTTCCAATACGAAACCTGTCAGCCAATATCCGTTCTCAGTGTTTCAGAGTTTTTCTATTATCCTCGTATCTACCCTATAAACATATACAAGGTATTTCCATACTGCTGCAATCTCAGTAGAAATTCTCGCAAATATGCCAGAAATAACTGTTACTTCTTGACAATAACTGCATTAATTTTTTAATAGACCTCTTGTTTTTCATAAACGTCTTTCGACAATAAAACTTCAGTGCCCATCAAGAATGTAAATCTGAAAGCGCAAATTTGTTTAAACTGTTCAGTAGTAAACTGGGACATCTGAACAAAAACGGTAGCAGAAAAACTAGCAACAGGTGTAAAGTATTAACTTAAGGAGCCCCAGGTTCCGAAAAAGGTTAATTTTTTACATTCCTCTGATGCCTATGCTGTATCTTTAGGGAAGTCGGGAACAGAAAAACGAATCGGGTTGGGATTATTGATTGTGAGATCTTTTGCCGTTGGCCAGTG
Source organism: Schistocerca gregaria (assembly GCF_023897955.1). Lineage (NCBI taxonomy): Eukaryota > Metazoa > Arthropoda > Insecta > Orthoptera > Acrididae > Schistocerca > Schistocerca gregaria. The sequence continues at coordinate 49,249,017 of NC_064931.1, forward strand.
AACCAGTTGAACAACTCCTTGCTACTCATATAACGCCAAGTCCCCTTCGCCAGATATTAGTAATGCCTTCAGTTAAACTGTTCATCTTAGGGGACATTAATAAGAACATCCACAGCATAGTGTTATTTACATGATATTGACAGTCGAGGAACATAACAGCCTCCTCTCAAAGTGCACCTATGGGGCCAGCGATCTTCACGTAATCTGGCAGATTATCATCATTTATTGTTTGTTGGTCCCTTGTACCATAAGACACTACCGAGAAGTTTCATATTTAACAAAGGGTACTGGCGCACAGTCTGGAGATTAGGATCCGAACTTCGTCACATTTCTTCCCCCTGCCAGCAAAATTATGACTGCAAAAATTGCTACTATAACAAGAATTGAATACTCAAATTGCTAAGATGGAGAGTAGCAATCTTTTTAATTGTAATTGTCTTTTTATGATGGTCTAATCTTCGCCACCATGTGGCTGTTTTTATTTTGTCATCAGCTTTGTTTAATGTATTTTATTATTACTACTACTACTATTATTATTATTATTATTATTATTACAGTCCATGGTTCTACATGTTACTGTTGTAGTTTCTTACTAACACTAAACTTTTGTAACTGTGTATACTTGCTCCCCATTTGCTAGTTTATTTGACATCTTTCCTGTTTGGTTTACGTGAGTACACCCAGCTGTTAGTTTGCTGGGCTCTTTCGAATAGGTCTCTGTCAACATTGACCTGTTTGCACATTTGTATATTCTGACTGTGTTAATTGTCAAGTTACTTATGTAAAGATGCAGTGCACAGACTTTTGTCTTATGCTCGTGTGCATTGGCATCCAGCATGTTATGTTTGCTTTAAAAACTACTTACCTAATTCGGATCATGTAGAATAATTTTATACTTATATTGTATTTCTGTTTGCCTTTTTTCTTAGTTATGTCTTTCTTATTTCCTTACTTTTGTTGATACGGGCTGTTTTTCATGAACGTATTCCGTTTTTGAGTTTCCACCATGGCACACAAAATTTCATTTTATACATTTTTGACGGGAACGCTTCTTGCGATCAGATGCAGATCCATTTCACAACGGTTAACACTAATTTCTCACTTAAATATTGAAATTTTTTAAAACTCTGATTTTTTGGGAATAATTTTTTAAAATGTATGTATAAAAAAATTAGAAACTCCTTAATGGATACCACAGCAAGACTGCGGTGCAATGTACTCGGCAACAGTGGCGAGGTAAATCATTAAAGAGTCAACGTCGTACATTTCCCTATACTGAGCTACAACTACTTCACACTGAGAAAGACTCTGAGACGACGTTTCGTAGCTGGACTGATGATTTCGTATACGTTTGCTGACTTCTTAAGGATAACGCAAGTGCTGCTACTTCTCTCTCGTAAAAAGGCATTTTAACCGCCAAAATATACGGGGAAGTTGAGAATTTCTAGGCATTATACAGATATACGGTAAATATAAACAAACATGTCTATTAAAAAGTATTGGCCGAGTGTTAACTTGATCTACGGAATAGTACTCTTTGTAAGAAAATTCTGAAGCGGTCATGTCCCGTGCGTTGCATTTAAACGTGACACCTTTCTGCCTTAAAATGTTTTGTTGTACATGATTTCTGGGAAGCGTAAATTCATCTAAAGATCGCGAAGTCTTGTAAGGAGTCCACATTCAAACGTGCTGTACTTATCCGGGAGATAAGTCGCATAAAGGACGCCAAAAAACTGCAAATACAAATAGAAACAATTGTAATGCACAGTAAGGCATTGGATGTAATTCTCTATGAAACAGTTGATTCTATAGGCATACCAGAGGGAAGAGTACGGTACAAAATTTAACCCGCATTTATGGAGTACTCAACAACATTTTGACCGTTTTAAAAATAGTATAAATGATTTTGTACAAGAGTGAGACGTGAGCCACCAATTCGCTTCAGAACCGAAACAGTAATCGAAGTAGCGTAGGGAAGACGGTGACCCACGCCCTGTCCTCACTCGTGACACAGTATGAACACATAATCATTATGGGCGACACAAACATCGACTTACAGTTAAAATCTCCCTCTGCCGAAAAACTAAGGCGACTGTTCCACTCCAATGATATGAGTTTAACACCGCTGGACCCAACTCATCACACGCCACACAGCCACACACTCATAGATATAATAGCAACAAAGCGACCAGATAAAATAATCCGCGCCAATCAGACATCCGCTCCGGGACTCTCTGCTCATGATGTGATATTCTTAAATTACTCAATGCATACTACCAAAGAAAAATCTCACCTGGTAACCTACAGAAACTTAAAAAATGTTAACCATGACGCTCTTCAAAAGGATTGCTCAGACATACCTTGGCATGATATAAGCAATGAACCGACTTTAGACGGAAAAATTCGGCAATTATGTCGCAAAATTATTACACTGTATGATAAACATGCTCCTCAACGCACTGTCAAGGTAAAGAGAGCTCCCGCTCCGTGGCTCACCACTGCATTACGCCAGTTAATGAATAAACGTGATGCTGCACATAGGGCCTTCAAGCGTAACCCAACTCCCGAGGCGTACGAAGCTTATAGGAAACTCCGAAACAGAACCGAGCAAAGCGTGAGGAATGCCGAAATCAGACATGCCCGCTCTGTCGTATGCGGCATACCAAAACCTGCTGCACCGTGGAAAAAGCTGCGCAGTTTCGGTATAGGGAAGCGATGATCTGACGCTGTTTATCAAGCGTCTGCAGAAGAATTAAACGATTTCTTCTCAACAGCTGTAAACTGCCACGCAGCGACAAATTACCAGCCCCATGATATCAATCTCTCGAGGGACAAGTTTTTCATAAAACATGTCACTACCGGCAAAGTACACAAGGCAATTATGAGAATCTCTTCCGAGGCAGTAGGAAATGATGGAGTGAGCATTGGCATAATTAAGAACGTCGTAGACACTATTATTCCAGTTATCACAGACACCTTCAACCTGTCTCTTGTCAGTAGTACATATCCTACTGAGTGGAAGCAAAGTTTAATTCAGCCTATACCCAAGACTGACAACCCTAAGTCGCCAGGTGACTACAGGCCGATCAGCATACTACCTGCAATATCTAAGGCCCTAGAATACATCGCCCATGAACAGCTGACGGATTACCTCAAAACTCATAACATCCATGACGAATATCAGTCAGGCTTTCGAAAGCACCACAGTACAGCAACTGTATTAATCAAAGTAACTGATGACATTAAACATGCTATGAACAGACGTGAAGCTACTATCCTAACACTGCTTGACTTTAGCAAGGCTTTTGACACAGTTGACTTCGATATATTACTAATTAAAATGAAACAGCTGAATTTCTCAAACAGCGCAATACACTGGTTCGACAGCTACCTTAAAAACAGAAGTCAACAAGTCATTTGTGGGTCGGAAAAGTCATCATGGAAAAGCGTGCGCTCTGGAGTTCCCCAAGGCTCCGTCCTTGGTCCACTACTCTTCTCACTGTACGTTAATGATATTTCTTCAGTGATTCACTCCTGCAACTACCATCTTTATGCCGACGACATCCAACTGCACATAAGTGCAAGCCCCAAAAACATTTCTGGCGCAGTAGCGAGTATGAACGCAGATCTTTGCTCTGTTTCTCGATGGGCACAGAACCTAGGTCTGAAACTAAACCCCAAGAAATCCCAGGTCATACTTATATCTCATCCACAGTTAATCAGCCGGTACTTTCGCGAAACAGTCCCTAAAATACTCCTGAATGGTACCCAACTACCATACCAAAAAACAGTAAAAGACCTTGGAATAATCTTGGATGAACACCTAAACTGGGAAGAACAAACAGTCACAGCTTGCCGGAAATCGCTCTCCTCCCTACATGCAATTCAAAAATTTAGAAAAATATTTCCAACCCATGTTAAACAAAAATTAGTCCAAACACTAGTCTTGCCTAATCTTTACTACTGCGATGTAGTTCAACACGGCAAAAATAGTGAAAATTCTAGATGCCTCGAGCTAGTGATGAATGCTTGCGTTAGATACGTATGCAATATTCGGTTGTATGATCATATCAGTCCTTCATACTCCCAGCTAGGTTGGATACGCCCACATAAGGCACGCGATCTCCACACTATGTGCTTACTTCATCCATTTCTTAGCCACTGGTGCCCCCAATACTTATCTTCTCACATTAAACACCTATCATCATTCCACAATCGCAACACCAGATCGGATACGTCTATCATCTTGGCTGTACCTTTACATAACACAAAATCTTTCTCCATGTCATTCTCCATCTCAGCCATACGACTATGGAACGCGCTCCCCTGTAATCTGCGTCTTATCCAGAACTACTCAAGATTCCAGAGGGAACTCAAAACTTACATATTAGGGACGGTATAGCCACCATTGTTGTGCCCCTCCCATCTCTTTCTTTCTCCTCTCCATCACAGCTTCGAATTTTACCATTCTATTTCTCTTCCTCTAACCTATCTACCTCTTATATATCTCTTTCATCCCATTCTATCTTCTTATGTCTCTGCTCGATGAGAATAGCTCACAAGCTACAAGAACATAACGAGAAAATTCCCATCTAACAATGGGACTGGCATTCACAAAAGAAAAGTATGTTTACTTTCATATACATAGTCATTATTATTATTATTATCATTATTATTATCATTATTCTTGATTGTTATAATTATTTTTTATTATAATTATCATTGTACTACTGTTATAATATCTATTTTTTTTCTTTAACATCAATACTGCATAATACGCTATATGTCCTTAATGTTATGTAGAAACTGTAACTCGTTTAATATGAGTATGCCTGGTTAGGTGTAAGAGAGGGCCTGAAGGCCCTAATCTTGCCAGGTAAAATAAATGCATAAATAAATAAATAAATAAATAAAAAACAATAGATATCATCTGTCGGGAAGGATTCTTCTTGTTAATTACCTTTCAAAGTGAAAAACAAAACTGATTAATACTATACAAGTTTTCTAGACAAATATGGGGAAAATACGTCATACCAAGCAAGCATTTAAAAATTGTAAATAATTGTCAGTCAGGAAAATTCAACAGCGAAAGAAGTTCATTGCGATGGAAAAAATAAGAGACGTTATACACGAATAGTTGTAACATACCCCACAATTCCCCAGATTTGGCACACTCTTACCAATTGCTTGTGGCTTGGAAACGTTTAGACTCAAATAAATAGATTTTGCAGGAGCAGACAGATATTTTAGTGACCTTCTATAATTGTGCTTCAAGGATAGAATCTACTCACAGCAGAAATGTTAGACGAAGTGTATCAATCTGAAATGTTAGTATGTCCAACAATAAGTTGCGTTGTAGCCACAAAAACACAGTGCTTCACTTTTACCCCTAAAAAATTTTACCTTGTCCTCTTGTGTTCCATGTCAGAGAAGCAGGGAACCGACCTCAGGAGTGAAACAATGTTTAGAGCTTCTTCCAGTGAGCTTCATGTTGGTTAACGACTACAAAAGAAATAAACAATTGGTCCTTTGAACACAAGGCAGAGTTGACAGCCCCCAGCATGTATCCAACCAAGTGGCACAGTATTTAAGACAGCGGACTTCCGTTTGAAATGACTGTGGTTCGAATTCCCATCAGGCAATGCAGACTTTTTTCCGGTATTTTTCTGAACTGTCTGCTACGGAATGAGTCCTTTAACCAGCGCACGCCATCAGCTCTGGGAAAACATATATGTATGGGGTATTTTTTGTTACCAAAGTGATCCTAGTAACTAAATGGCGATAGAATTAAAATATTTCCACAAAAATAAAAATGACTTATTGTGAAACCCATGCGCATTGCTGAAATTACAACTTCATTGTTGCATGCTATAATTAAGTTGTAAATTTGTAAAAAATTGAATAAAATCTTCTCGGTTTTCAAGCAGTGTGTAAAAAAATTATCAATGGAAATGTTCCTACCACTTCGCCTCAAGTGATCAACTAAATCGTGTACGACACGTTTCCCTTGATTTATTTCCCTTCATACACTAGATTTTCCTGATTACAGCTTGCATTTATGAAATAATTGGTCTCACAGTCTACAGCAGCACACACTTTTATCCCGTACTGTCCAGATTTTGAAGAAATGCGCACCTTGAATGGACTCTGTCCCCTGAAAGTACACAGGTCCTCATCAGGCCTAGGGATATAAGGCGAAACGCAAGCATCAATGAACACTTCAAACACAGCCCATATAGTTTATGATTCAGAAACTGCTTTTCGTTCTTCTCTTGTAAGTTTATCATCGAACTGGAGGCGCATTAGAATATCACGAAATCTTGAAAAGCTCATTGTGGTTCGAAAAATGGGTAAGCCATACTCATCCGACCGAAATTCGCTCAAAGGTTTCCCCACTTGCCTTGCGTAAACTAGCTAATATCAGTAGACCAAAGAATGTAGAGTCAAGTTAAATCCATCTTACAAGAAATGGATGTAGAATTTCAGTGTTTTCTGCATGATCGTTAGTATCTGTTACTATTACACTCTGTATGTCATTTGTGGTAAGAAGTCTGGAACAGTTAGCCTTTGTCTCTAATTGTAGTCTTAGGTAACTCGGAGTATGTGCAGTTCCACGTATTACACTCCTGGACTCCTGCCTGCAGACATCAGGTGGTATTATGTTCATTTGTTATGTGTCCACTTCTAGGTACAAGAGCAGGCACACTAGTTCCCTGAATACCATTATCATCTTCTTCACATTCATTAACATCCACCTCATCTCCGACCTGTGTATCTTCGTGTCACCTCTACATCAACATCACTCTCATCCCTGTTTCCTAAAAATTCATCCATTATCATTCTTATATAGGCCTGTAAAAAATTGATCCATTACGAATAAAATATAATACCAAGTCTTACTTCAACAAAACTCAATTCCTAACCGTGAATTTGTTCCAATCGTGCATGTGTATATATTTTTTACGAACTGGTTACAACAATGAACATATAAATGTTGGTTGAGAAAGTGCATTGCTGCGAAGCCTTTAATCTCGTAACTAAGTTGAAATATAATTTCGAAAACACATATTACATAAGTGGGGTATTTTCTGATCCCGTTGGAAAAGTTTCAAATTATTGTTCTACGAACCGTGATATAACCGTAAATATTTTATCCAGTTAACAATAAAAAGTCCATAAAAAGCATATCTGGAAAATGAGAATCTATGTCCAATTTAAAACTGCTTCTTTGTAGTGAAAAAAGCATTGGGGTCTAAATAGACTCGACACAAAGCAAGGGTTAAAAAGGATATTTCTAATTTCCTTCTTTATCCTTCTCTGTATTACGCTTGTGCTCCTTCTATATTGAAATTGTCGTAGATGGGACACTAAGTCTCAGTCTTCCTTCACAATGGGTATTTTCACTGATATTAATGCAGAATGATGACGATTGGCTTACTCAGCAAATGTGTGCACGAAGATTTCGCCATTTTGTGGTACGAAAATGACGTTTTACTGGTGTGTCGCGCAAAGCACGTAGTGCGACAGCCGCCACGATGAACCCAACGCTTGATGACTCAGGGAGGAAGCGTGCATCCGTCCAAACACATTACGTCGATGCCAGACATTCTCCTTCCAGTGCGTTTGACGTCAACTCAGTTCTGTTTCTTCCTGTTTTTCTCTTTCGTTTCATCGGCGAGAATTACATCGTTTACGTAAATGGGTTTCACCAAGAGAAGCTAAACAGCTGAAAAATTTAGAGTACCGTCTTTTGTGCAACTGAGACGACAGAATAAACTCATCGGAATGGTAAATCTGGTATTGTGTTGACATAAATCGCAAATACTTGCACAATTTTACGCCATTTGTATTTTACTTAAAAATATGCTTGTGATTACAGTGTGAATGTTACCGCTAAAACTTGAAACCTATTAATGAACGCATTACCCAGCTAATCTGTAAAATTAACCAATTTGCTCCGTTGACTTGCAGAATCAAGAGCTTTCCGCGTTTTACCTAGGTAATGTGCACTTTAACGGCTTCCGTATCGTTAAAGTCCAAAAGTTTGTTTCTCTTATTTCCTTTCCCTACTTCTTCCCACTCTCCCTTCATTTTCAGTTTGGTTTCGCCAGCATCTTGTCGTTGGCGGTTGTTTTTATTTCCCATGATTTGCGTCGATTGCCAGTGAGTGAATTTATGCTATGATTTTTTTAAGCACAGAAACTGAGCTCCTAGTATGCAACTAAGCCCCGAGTTAGTGAGTAAAACGAAGAAAAGATTCTTCGAAAATCTATATCACGAAGATTCAAAATATAATACTGATATGTAAAAACGAAAGTATTATTCCATGATTGAAGACGTGAAGTAAATAAAAATTTCCAAGAAGGAAGAATCATTTCGAGATTATCGAATAATTCAAAGTTACAACGCTATGAAAAACTCATTGAGCAGTTGTCATGTACGCGAGAAAGTGTGGAAAAGTCCATGCCGAAGAAGTGTTTGACATCTTGTATTCTACTCATTGCAGTTGGCCACAGTGGATGAGTAGAATGATCGCGCAGTTAAATACACTTTATAAAAACATGACCCAAGCCCAAATAAAATTTTTCTAGATTTATGCGCACCTTGTCAACATTTCGCACTCCAAGAATTTTCCATTCTGATAACGCGAATTTTGTCAAAAAGAATCTCTGAACGTGTAACACAGTTGCGGTAGAAATCAAAATGGTTAATGGCAAACCAAGACACAGCCAAACGTTGTTGTTGTTGTTTTGAGTTGTAGGACGAGCGAATTAAGACATTAAACACTTGCTCACAACTTGGATGGCTGATAACCACATTAACAAGTGAAGTAAAAGTGTACGATTCGTACAATTCATGAAAAATCGTGCTCTATCACTGTGCAGTTAAAAGAAGACCATACGAAGCCATTTTCGGTTGTCCCGCAAAAAAGAAAGTGTCTTCTTCTGTTATATACCACAAAGTGTAATACATTCTATAAATACTGAGAAAACCTTGAAAAATTATGCGTTTACAGTCAACTCTTACTCAAGAGGACATTCCGTTATTTCTGCTTCTACAGAATCACCTACAAAAATACAAGAATTTATCGATAGTAATCTTAAACTGTCTGCAAAACATTAGTTGAGAATACAGGTAAGAAGAGTACTCAGTTACCCTCCACCTCCAAGGAATTGCTTCTGTATTTTGAAGTCATCGCTGAATTACCCTCAACTTCAACAGAATCGCCATCAAAGTTTCGTTCAGAGCCTGTAAGGAGAGCTACACAAGACATGGTATGTATTGTTTGCTCAAATGCAGCATCAGGTGCTCACAAGCGTAAATCGTGTGGCTGCAGAGTGAAAATCTCATTTTGGAAACAACCCCCAGGCTGTGGCTAAGCCATGTCTCCGCAATATCCTTTCTTCCAGCAGAGCTAGATCTGCAAGGTTCGCAGGAGAGCTTCTGTAAAGTTTGGAAGGTAGGAGACGAGGTACTGGCAGAAGTGAAGCTGTGAGGACGGGGAGCGAGTCGTGCTTGGGTAGTTAAGATGGTATAGCACTTGCCCCTCGAAAGACAAAGGTCCCGAGTTCGAGTCTCGGTCCGGCCCACAGTTTTGATCTGCTAGAAAGTTTCAATTGTATGATATGTTTGTTCACGTAATTTGTCATGAAATAGGGCCTAAAGAGGAAGGATATGATTAGAATGTGTTCTGCAACATCTGTAAAAATAATATGAATCCGAAAATGCAGAGTGCTGAAGCCAAGGAAGGTATAGAAACGCAAGCAAAGGAAGTGTTAGCAGTTTCTAATGCAAAGGACCCCGATGTCGGTGAAGGTGTCACTGTGAGAATTTAAGTACCCGAAGAAGTCAAAACTGTTTTAGCTGTGGCTCTTAATAAGACAGAGGATGCCTTTTATAAACTTGGTACTAAATGTGTATTTTAGAACAGTTGTATACAAAACTTGAATTCAGTGTTTGCAAAGAGAGATTTTTAACGAAAGAATATGTCCCTGCTGTTGAAATATCTTTATGTCAAACAGCAATAAAAGAATCACTTAGTACTGGTCAGGGTTTTAGAAAATGTGACTCCAAATCTTAATGTATCGCAAATAAGTGTGCTTGTCGCAAAAACCAGTTGCAGTATAATTCAAAGTGTCACAAATCTTTAGGTTCCACTAATCAGTAAGCATAATTTTATCATGAGTTTTGCAAATTTTAAACCTTTTGATTCTTTGTATTATAGTTTTAAAGTGATTGGTGATTGAGTCTAGCTACTAATTTTTTGACTGTTTGATTGTATTAATTTGGTTCTTTAGATATCAAAAAGTAAATAAATAACATTATGTTAATGAAAGCATACAAAAACGTTGCTGTTGTTCCAGGAAAGATCTTACTTTCACTCTAATGACTCAGGTAATCTGAAGACTACTTATGTAATTTGAGAAATGAAACAACTTTCTGCACATTACCGGATCACACTAGTTAATCTGTACAATATCTAGGTAATCTGCAGAATAACCGGTAACACATAAACGTCAATAACTACCGAGTTCTGTAGGTTACTGGAGGTTTGTGCTTCTAACATACGTGGGACAATAACCGTCAGTTATCGCACTTTCTGTCAATATACATTTATTATTCACTATTCATTGCTTTGTTTCGATTGACTCACTTACTGCCGCTGATGGATACTGGAGTGTAGACTTCTGGCGAAGTCCACTGTCGTTCATATTCATTACAGAAGCAGCTTCTTTTGTAGGGCTACATTTCTTCAATATTTCAACTAGATTAAATGACTGAAGGATAAAAAGAACCACAGCGAAAAATACATTACACCTTGAAACTTATTTCATTCAAAGAAATCATTTGCACCAGAGTGTTTGGTCAAAATGAATGCTTGGGTTAGCACTGCTGGCTCCTTTAGAGCTTTAGCTCATTTGAATGCGGCCACGTGCACGTGGACACATCCTTCACACGTGGCTAGACACCATACAGTTGTGGATGCTTGGTTTCTGGCCATATATACCAATTTACTAGAAGGAAGTGTTAAGGGTCATTTATGTACACGAAAATGAGCTAAAGTTCAAAATTGGCCAGTACTCTAAACATACTGCTTATTTTACCCATACAGCCTGTTGTAAATGGTGAATTTCTTTGAATTTATCTAGATGAGGTGTTCACAAAGAAGAAAGCAACATGTTTAATAATTTCTCTTCGATTTTCATCTATGCACATTTTTATCAAGTTTTTTGTTTAAATATGTTATAAAGCGACATTTAAAGCGAATGAATTCACATTTAACATAGAACATGTTCTTACTGACTGTAAATTACATCCATACTTTGTGGGAAGTCATATCACGCCATATTTATGTATCTGTGTACCGATAGTATAGGTTTATATACAAGAAACAGTGATATCTTATGGACAAACTACTATAGCAGACTAAAAATATATAATCACATATGGAAATAGTGCCAAAACACACATGAACACTGTTGTTAATTATTTTGGTGTGAAAGGTACGTGGTTCAAAAATGCTTCAAATAGCTCTGAGCACTATGCGAATTAACTTCTGAGGTCATCAGTCGCCTTGAGATTAGAACTAATTAAACCTAACTAACATAAGGACAGCACACACATCCATGCCCGAGACAGGATTCGAACCCGCGACCGTAGCGGTCGCTCGGCTCCAGACTGTAGCGTCTAGAACCGCATGACCACTCCGGCCGGCAATGGTACATGGTGTTTCAAACTTGCTGTAATCGGATGATTCGCTCTGTGAGTGGCACACGTGTAACATACCAACTTTTATAGTGCAGTGGTGGATTTTCTCTAGCCAAACATGATAACCGAATTTTTTAAACGACGCAACTTTATCCGAGTGGTTGAAGTACGGAACTTTATCCATCAAACCACTGGTATGCTAAATTTTCTTGTAGCAGCAGATTTTGGCCGATTGAAAATATGACGTTTTAATGTTAAGAATTCTCTGCATATATCTTACTTCACTACAAAAAGAGAACGGAACTGTTCTTTCATGTTATTTAACAGCAAAGAGAGACAATTGTTTCCGATCAGAGTGTCATGCAAATGTACGCACAAAAGACGAGAACACGTTTCTCACTTATAGCTGCAGATATCTTAGGAAGAGATGTGCTGCAATTTCCAGGTAAACGAAATGTGTTATGTGAAGTAGCTTGTGGACTTGTCTGTCCGAAGCAGAACGTTTCTTATGATAAGTCAGGTAGTAGCAAACTTCCTTTCCAACATCTTTTCCCACTGGCATGCATCAGAGTGTCAGAATGCTACAAGCTATTCGCTTAAAAATCAGTAGTCTGTGAAATTTCTGCTGTTTGTGTATGCAATATGCACAAAACTCCAATTCCAGACAACACGGATTAATTTTTTTTTATTTCGATATCTGGGGATCTTTTCTTTAATGGTAAGTTGGTTAAAGAGCTCCAAGTCTTTTGAAACGAATTAAATAATCCTGTCGGCTCGAATATCATGTGGCCAGGATATTTCTGTCACAGAAGCGCTAGATATAGCATGTTTATACTCGTATTTGTGCTGCCCACGAAGCGGTTGAGAAAGTCCTACTTAAATATAGACAGTGTTTGACAGGCATTGCATGCTGATCCACTCACTTTTTATGTCTTTGAAGCAACAACAAATTCGAAACCTCTAGAACCACATCAAAAGTAAATTCATCATCCAAACGCTATCATTTATCTGAAACTAAATCTAGGCTAAACTCTGTCCGAAAAGAACACGAAATCCAGCCTCATGTTACACGAATGAACTTCTTTGCTGTTATTGTATCGGAAAACTTAAACAGATGAAAAAAGTAAAACGTTAATAAAAGGCTCGGTGTGTATCGCAAACGCACATTTCTACAAAAGTGGTCTAATGAAGGATGTGCATCCATAGCCACTGATGTATGTCGGAAACCACTTTACAGTACCTTAAATAACTGCTTGAACATATATTATTTTCTCTGTTCCCTGTTCCCCGATCGTGCTCAGCAAGAAAAAATGTCCGTTTGTCTCCAGACGTGGCCTAATATTTATGATCTTATCTTCGCCGTCACTGTACGCAATGAACTGCGCAAAAAGTTTTCCACCACTGGTATTACGGCGACGGATGTGTGCTCAGGTTCAAAGGGACAAAGGAAGGAAAAATAAGTCCCTTGCTACAAATCAAAACTTCACTGTGAAATAAAAATTGTGAAACTTAGAACTACATCAATCATCTGAAATATAAACTGTTGCTAGACAACAGGACGGCTAATCACCTTTACTGTTCTACTGCACTTTAGAAAATGTTGTACGGCTCTGTAATTTGGAGCTAAAATACCACAAAATTGAACTAATAATTCTAGGAAGAAAATAATATGCAATTAAGGAAACCTGTCTGGCTTTTGCAGACGATTTTGCAATAATTTCAGAAATTCTGACCCAAGCAAGTACTAACAAAAAATCCTCTGGAAATATCAGCGAATAGAAAAGGTCGCATAATTTGATCAGAAAAAAACGAAATTCATGGCAAATATAAAAATGCATCAGAATTCATAGAAACACAGACAGGTAAAATAGAGCGCGTTAGTAAATTTCAATATCTTTGAGGAACCATAGAGCAGAAATGACTAGACAAATTTACAACAGACTAGAAAAATCTGCAATGGATGTAAGAGATAATAAAATGGAAAGGACTTACGGTTTGACAATAAACAAAAATTGCCTATCTTGAAAAAAAATTAAAACACTACACGACAGTGGTAAGACCAGAATGTTTATTAGAAAAATAATGCGTGCAATACAAACTACAGATAATTTGAAATGACAACTAAAGGGAAGATCAATGAAAATATAGAGCACATATCAGAAGTAATGACAAAGCGAAGATTAACCTTTCTTTGACACATCTGAAGAAACAAATCTTCCTGGGTTTCTGGAAAAAGAAATTGACAACAGAACGGCTTACAGAAATAAGAAATGAGCTATGAAAAAAACATAATCAAAGAATCGGAAATAACAGAAAGAAACTTATTTGATAATAAAGTACTGCCTTCAGGGCAGAAGAAATAATAAATTGTAAACAGCATGGACAGAAGAAAGGAAAGACAACACGAGGAGAAGGAATATTCGAAGTATAGGAAACAGCAATAAAGAAGAGGAGCTGAAGCTGTTACGATATCCTAGTTGCTAACTACGAAAATAAAGAAAGCCTGTTCGTGAATGAGTGTCTTTGCACGTGTGAGAATCCAAAGCTGTGGGTAACATTCAATACGGATACGTTCCACTCTGTGCACTGAGGCTCTCAGGGTCTCTGCTTGGCATGCTGCCCACAAGGTACTCGAGAAGTTGAGGCATAAGTTGTGTCCTACTCTCCGAGGGCGGCCCTCTGTCATCATCTAGTGGGTGAGGAGAGTTCCTGCAGCAACGCACAAGTGTCAACTGGCCGCAGTCAAGTTCCTGTCCGCAGATACCGCAGGCCATTCCATTCGGATGATGCCTGCCTCCTCGAGCTCCGGAGTTCACGAGGTGGGCACCTTGCGCTAGTTCGTTATCGTCTTGTAAAACGAACCCATCGCCAAAATGTTAACTGCAGTGCTCGGCTATAGCTTGGAAGATTCTATCCCGGTACTGGCCAGCCCTCAAATTACATTCGAAAGCAACGAGTGGCCTCCCGACATTCATACGAGATACAGGTCCAAAATATGACAGGTACTCATTCCTGCTGAAACCGTGGGACTGAATGCGTGAGATGTGCACCACCATATTCTTCTACGACATTCATCAAGCTTCCAGCACCCGCCGATCAAGAGAACACGACGGCACTGATCCCGGTTCCGTTCCAGGTGTTCCTTCGGCAACATTCTGTGCGCACCATGGTGGAGATGTTTATTGTTTTTAGTAATGGGAGCGCAGAGGCTAAACTGATCGTGTGTAGGTGGTCGTGTGTTGTCTGTGCGTCAGCACAGACCGCTAAGTTGCGTCCAAATAACCATATTAGCGTGGAGGCCACGAAATGGACATTACTATAAAAAATACATGAAATGTATTCGCGGTTGCGAATATGGACAACCATCACCTATAGACTCAAACCTCCAGATGCCGCCAACCGTGTGTCTAGAACCTGCACTCGTACATCGGTTATGAATATTCGCGTACAGGGGGGACATTTTTAACTGAAGTCGCTTATCCGGCATCGACAGACAAGTACGGTATTGCAGCGTGTGCATTGTTCAGAAGTACGATGCAGTGTCCATTCGGACAGGGATGAGTATTCGAAGGAACAGCCACTGTGGCGACTACAGCCGCTATGAAATACACTGATACAGCAAAAAATTACAACGCAAAAAAATGATTAATGTGGAGAACATGTTTAAGTGATCAACACTGCAAGATCACAGGTTAACGTAAGAGCCATAAAAAGCATTGCAAATGTCAATACTGGTACATTAATAACCAGTATAGCCCCAAGAATCTTGAATGTAAGCATTCATTGTGTTGTACAGGTGCAGTACGTCAGTTTGTGGGATAGACTTACATACCTGTTGCACTTGGTTGGTCAATACAGGGATGGTTAACGCTGGATGTGGATGACACTAGAGCAGGCCAAGGCAACATATCGACACTCTGTAGAGTATGTTGGGTTACAACAGCGGTACGTGGACCAGTGCTATCCTGTTGAGAAACATCCTCTGGAATTATTTTCGTGAATGCCAGCACGATAGCTCGAATCACCAGATTGACATACAAATTTGCAGTCAAAATGCTCTTTCTGTCATACGAAATCGCACCCCAGACCATAACTCCAGATGTAGTTCCAGTGAGTATAGTAAGCAGACAGACTGATTGCAGGCCCTCAATTGGCCTCGTTTTAATCAACACACAGCCATCACTGGCATGTAAGCAGATCCAGGTTTCATGAGAAAACACAACAGACTTCCACCCTGTCCTCCAATGAGCTCTCACTTGTGTCGCAAATAGTAGTGGCTTAGGGTCAGAGGAATGCACGCTGCAGAGTGTGTGGCTCAGGGCTGTCCTTGAAGTAACCATTTTGTGACAATACGTTGTGTCACTGTGGTACCGGCCACTGCGCGAAGTGCTGCTGCAGAAGCAGTACGGTACGGCAGAGCCGTACGCTCAACACGGTGGTCTTCACTCGTGGTAGTGATTCGTGAGTAGAAGGGCGAGGCGGTTTGTGGGCCGTTTTGGTAGTGGGGTTTGCCTACATCAGAGGCAGGTATACACTAGGGAGAAAACGTATTATTCTCCTTTGACTGACAGGTACTTAACCTATTGTTCTCTTTTGATTGACAGGTACTTAATCTATTGTTCTGTTAAGAGGTTTTACATGTCACCCCCATTTCCTTTTGATTGACAGGCACAATTCCTATAGCCCCCCCGCCCCCTACCCTCCCCCCCAAACCCCTCCCACCTCATTTGCTACTACAGGTACACTTTTATGTCTGAGTTATTAGAATAGCTCCTCTCACTCTTCTAAATTTGACTACTTAATTAAAGTGATCAATTAATTAATCCCTCACCCACTTGTAAAAGCTCCTCCTTCCTCCAGGAAAATCGTGATAAAGTTTTGTGGTTGGCAGGAGAGCCAACACCGTATTACTAGAGGAGGCCAAAAGGCATGCGATTTAGCTCACGCAGGCTGGCGTGAGGTCTGGAACAGGACAAGGAAATTAGAATTTAGAAACAACAGACGTAGCTGGTGGAATACTTAACTTTAATCCATTAATGACGAACGTCGCTCTTGACGGTACATAGTTCACAATATCAATAGTAACTGATAATGGCGCCTTGCTAGGTCGTAGCAAATGACGTAGCTGAAGGCTATGCTAAACTATCTTCTCGGCAAATGAGAACGTAAGTAGGCAGTGAACCATCGCTAGAAAAGTCGGCTGTACAACTGGGGCGAGTGCTAGGAAGTCTCTCTAGACCTGCCGTGTGGCGGCGCTCGGTCTGCAATCACTGATAGTGGCGACACGCGGGTCCGACGTATACTACCGGACCGCGGCCGATTTAAAGGCTACCACCTAGCAAGTGTGGTGTCTGGCGGTGACACCACAGTAAGTTCAAATTCTATCGAGACAATGCAACACACCGTGCCTACCTCTACTAACCTAAGAAAATGGCGGGGAAGAAAGGGCAGTTTGGCTACCTCCACTAATGTAAGTCATCCGGCTGCCACCTCGTTTCAGGAAATGGCGGGAAAAGGACTCGACCTGTGCTGGACGTAAGTCTTTCTTTTCAGTCTTTATTTAAACAACTAGAGGCAGTACCACCACCGAGTATGTTCACTCCAAAGTCCTGGGTCCAACTAACATAGTATACAGTACTGCCACCAGAGGTTGCTGTCATCCCTTCCATAACATAATCCAAGATGGCGGTCTGGTGTTGATGGAGAGGGAAGTATCTCATAACAGGAAATTCAAGGGTATATTGTTCATTTATAAAAAATTCTGTTTGTGGCATTGGATTTCTCTTGCTCATCATTCTCTGCTGTTTGGAAACATGTACATCTTGTAAGAAGTAATTACATGGGGCAAACATGTTGCATAACCTAATGTTTGGCACTGTACTCTGGGTGTCTTAAACTAATGTTTAGGCCTTTGTCGGCACTTAACCTATTGTTCTGTTAAGTGGTTTTCCATACCACCCCCATTTCCTTAAACTATTTTACCGCCTTTGATGCCCAATTAAGTAGTTAGTTATGTCCTCCCACCGTTTTCCAGCACACTTTACGAATTTCACATGCTTTTGAACGCCATTTCTGGAACATTCTTCTTTGTCACCCATCCACTTAAAATACTGTAGTGCATTTTACATTAAAATTGTGCAAATTCACCTATTGTTCTGCACTTAACATGCTGTTCTTCTCCACGTCACCCACTCACACACACTCTCCCCTTAACAATTATTGTGCTGCTAACTCCACATAGATATAAAAAATGTATGCAAATTAATTAAATCGGTATTCTTCACATGTATGGGGTTGTTTTTCTTAATTTGCAGCATCCTATTGATCAGTGAATTCGATGGGATATAGTTCAAACAAAAGATTGCTAACAAAAACATATCCAGCCACCCAACAAACGACGCTGACGCTGGAGTCTGGCTGCATCGGTAGGCCACACAAAGTGGTGATGTGGCCGTCAGCTACCCAGCAGCACACAGGTGTCCATTAAGGACCTGCAAGCATGAGGCGGTGGCATGCCTTTCATACTTGACACACGAGAAATTCATGTTAAAATACGTGTTCACCCAGCAGCAATGCTGGTGCGACGGAGCAGAGTTGAGGTGCGGGTCCAGTGCCGAGCAATGTTGCAATGCTTCCCAGAATAGCACAGGGTGCATTGTTCCTGGCAATCCTAACAGGGCAGCCCATTTGTCACTAAATTTGCCCATCAAACTGCTGCTGCTGCTGCTGGGGTGGGAGCACCGTTCACCATTGTTTTCTGCAGACGAGACTTTCGGTGGTAAAATTATTTTGCAGAAATCACTAAACTGCAGTGACAGTTAAACCTGCAAAGTTATCTATAGATCATCAAATACATACAAGACTATCAAGAATATTGGAGGCCAGGTACATATTCACCACTGTAATTACAATTAAACATTATGACTGCTGCCACAGTCTGCCCCATATCAATGTACAGGCAATGTCTATTATTGATGGCTGTGGTTCTGGAATGAATCTCAGTATCTAAGCACACATATTTTTCCACCTAAAAAATCTCTCTCATACCCTTGTGGTTATCAATGTGCTGAATCTATACGTCCCTCACAAGAGGACGCACACTCATCTTCTCTGGTCATGACACAACATAAGCCACAGTAACTTTACACTGCAATATATACATATTCTACACAAACAGTGCATTTATCTTTTATATCTGTACAGCGCCCGAAAAAATTATGGTACGCCTACACTCACACCTACAACATGTCTCGATTCTCGTCAGTCCTAGGAAATTATCTGACAAAGTCTTACAATCAGGGCTTCTGGAAGGAGCTGCATTTTGTCAAGATTCTCTCAACCAAGTGTTATGAAGGACAGGCGTCTGGCAGAATGTGTGATAATGAATACCGCACCCGCAGACGTAATGCTTGGAAATTCGTTCTTCCTCTCGGTCCTAACGTGGCACCTTGTCCATCACGTGTTACCCTTCCTGCATTCAACATATCCCAGCACAAATGATGTGTTGTGAATGAATGGGGGACTATGATAGACACTTAACGAATTTAAACGTCGAATTACTGATTCCGCTGGTGTGAAAGCACTATCCATCTTTTCTTTCTTGCATCAGACGAGACGTTCAGCGGTAAGAAACTATTTTACACTGAACGTCATATTGCACCGACAAATAAACCTTGCAAAGTGCTCTACATATTATTAAATACCGAAAGACTCTTACTTAATTACATTGCTCTCCCTCTGAGAACAGGAGGTTGGACATTAGAGTGTGAAACAGATCTCCAACCCAGCAACATATCACTGCGTACTGTGTCGATGTTGTAAACATGCATATCGGATCCTACGCCATACAAAATCAGCCCTGCTACATCAATCGTACATATACCAATAAGACAACAGCACCGTAAATACCCCTCACAGCAATAGATACCACCCTGCGAGGTCGGAGGTCATCCACCCCTGACAGGTGAGCAGAGTGCCCTCAGCAGACCAAAGTCACTCTCAGAACTGTTCTACAATTTCTGGCTCGTTTCCCCTCGGCACAAACTCGTTACTGTTTCTGGTCTGAAATGCTTGCTTCTCTAGACCCATCTCCAAACTCTGGGATTACAAGAACGCATGTATTTTCGCATGGTTTGCCATAATATTATACTATTTTCGCCTTACTTTTCGATATCAAGCACACAGCAGTAGCAGGCCAGTGTGGCCACGCGGTTCTAGGCGCTTCAGTCTGGAACCGCGCGACCGCTACGGTCGCAGGTTCGAATCCTGCCTCGGGCATGGATGTGTGTGATGTCCTTAGGTTAGTTAGGTTTAAGTAGTTCTAAGTTCTAGGGGACTGATGACCTAAGATGTTAAGTCCCATAGTGCTCAGAGCCATTTGAACCATTTGAACCACACAGCAGTATCCTAACGATCGCCTGCGCAATATAATTCCGAAGATATAGACTGAAATTATTTCTCTACAAACCCCAAACTTTAGCAACCTGGAGCATGCTCTAGACCACTGAGTAACTAGAAACTTATCCCATCTGCGAAGGCCTTTACGTGAGAACTCGAAACAAATAGAGGAAGATGATGTCCTCTCGCGAATACTCATGTCGGTGATGTAACAGATTCCAAATCATCCCTATAATCTATAAAGTCAACTAATGGGGTTTCTCATGTCTTGAGAACCGGAACACGTCTCTTCCACCAGCCTGATTCACACACCACAATCGATCTTCTCTCAACTAAATAAAGAAGTCAAATGCGAAGATGCAGTCAACCGAACAATTTACATGGGAGGGAATAATGGCCCTACGCAAACACAAGTTCATATTGAATCTTGTTAAATTTCCACTTGATCGTGAAAACTGTCCAACACATACTAAGTATTAGTTCGCTATTCGGTCGTCTAGAGGACAATACGGTTAAGTCAGCTACACTTCTACACTCTAACAGAACTCTCCATTCGGACAGCTACTACTGTTAACGGTAAACATGAATCACTCCCGTTACTGGCGCTGCATGCACAGGCAGAAACATCCTAGGAAATGAGTCACATATATGTTTTGTCATTGTACTTCCAACTAAATGTTACGATTGCGGTCTCAATGAGCAAAGTATCAGAAATCCACCTTGCTGACGGCAGTGGTTCTGGAAATAGAGATATCTGTACCATTCTTACGACTTGGCATACTCTTCCCTTCGCTATCACAGTGCTCGACGTCAAGTCCATACCTTCCTTACGAGTGGACATAGTCATTGCACACATGTCAGAACACTAACACATACTTTATAAGCCTGATGCTCAAAGCTAACCTATCACACAATGCCTACTACTAAGTATAATACTTCGCCAATAAATGATTGCAGACGATACAAAATAATACTGACCGAAAATCAACGATGGGTGGACATGTTTCATAAGTTTTTCTTGCGGGTGCTACCACCGCGTCTTAGAAAGAGAGGCGTCATCGTCTTACAAATTGCTATATGTTTTTAAAAAAAGAAACACAACCATATTATCATCACAAACGGTCTTGGCCCTACAAGTGAACACAAGTAGCCATGTTAACAGCTGTACCGGCTTTATAAATCCACATATGGCATTACCTACGAATGACCTGGTTTTTCCAGACACTGAATATAGACGGTGATCACAGGAGTGTGTATCATCACACCAGCAGTGCGGTCACAGGTCGTCGACGGTGCACCATCGTAATAAAATTATCCAATTTTGAAAGTGATTCGGCTAAGGAGCGTGCTATGAAACAGGTATGTGCAACGCCCTCACGCCGCCGCCACTAGATATTTCTCCAGTATTTGTAACGCATTCTGTCTCGATGCCATATCATATTTCTGACGCTGTCATTACTCGAAACGAGCCATCTTTCTCAAACCTGTCTGGTACAGTAAAATTCCAACATGGTTTTTGGTAGCTCCTATGCATGTACCAATATAAGTCGGAACTGAGTAGAAGTTGGAGGAAGCTGTATCTACCATCTTCTGCAACTCGTGTAGTAACAGGCGAAGCTGAGTTACTGTGACAGAACTGTGTACGGATCATTTGACGGTAACGGAGCCTGCTCCTGGAACACGGAGGTAGTATAAAAGAGAGTTCAGGAACTGGAGGAAGGACGTGGATTTTGCTACTGCATTCTGGTGCTTCTCCAAACTATAAGCAGGTACTACAGATCCACGTCCCTCAGGGTCCATTCACATCTGTCGCCCCAACATTCTATCATCGTTGTCCTGTTCTATCCACCAGAGAAAAATTTACGAACTATAAAAGCTCCACTAACTTCATCCAATAGAGAACTCGATAAGATTTTTTACCACATCTCTATCCCGCAATATATCGAAATAAATACCGCATGCGTGCCGGCATCGAGCAGATGTGACGATCCTATTAAAAATACAGGTATTGATGCACTGCACAGACCAGTTTAAAGTTCCATCACCTGTACTGTAGGAGGATGACCGTATCCTACAGACTATACAGACGCTTCCTGTCACCCTGTGTCGTTGTTTGAAACAATGCTTTTTTCTGCTGTAACACGCTCTGTACACTGCCAAACATTTTGTTTAATCGCCACTACTTCGAGGTACGTGTCAGGTTCTATACTGACATTAACACGTTCTGATCCATATCATCCCTCAGAAAACTAGTTGCCACACAGTGTAAATCATCTTGTTACTGCGGCTACTATAACACGCCACAGACACTGTGTGATTTTAAATAAAAGACAGTTACAACATAAGGAAACCAGAAGAGGCATGGGGCGTTGTGGAAAGTATCCAAACTGCTGTCCTAAAGTGACTGACGAGCTCTACATTTAAACTCATCTGTCACAATGACAGAATATTTGATGGCTCTGTGTTCCGATTCGACTGATTCCTCACACTGCAGTCATGTACGCGATCGCTGTTTCGGTGCTATCCATCCCCAGAAGGTGTAGGCATACCATAATTTTTTTTCGGACTCTGTACAGATATAAAAGATAACCACACTGTTTGTGTAAAATGGGTATATATTGCTGTGTACAGTGGCTAATGTTGTGGCAAGACCAGAGAAGATGAGTGTGTGTCCTATTATGAGGCGCATATCGATTCAGCACATCAGTAACAGCGAGGGTATGAGAGAGGTTTTTTACGTGAAAAATTATGTGCGATATAGATACTGAGATTCGTTCCAGAAACAAAGCCGTCAAGAGGAGACATTACCTGTACATCGATCGGTGTCAGACTGTAGCAGCAATCGTAATATTTAGCTGTAGTTACACTGGTAAATATGTTCCTGGCTTCCAATATTCTTGAGAGTCTTGTATATATTTGATGATGTAGACAACTTTAGGGGGTTTAACAGTCAGTGAAATTTAGCGATCTGTGCAAAACAATTTTACCACTGACAGTCTCGTCTGCAGAAAATAATGGTGAACGGTGCTCTCACACAAGCAGCAGTAGCAGTTTGATGGGGAAATTCAATGACGTACGCGCTGTCCTGTTAGGATTGCCAGGAACAATGCACCCCGTGCCATTCTGGGAAGCATTGCAACATCTCCCGGGCTGAACCCGCACCTCAGCTGTGCGTCATGATGCCAGCAATGCTGCCTAGGTGAACAGGTATTTAGACAGGAATTTCTCGGGTGTCAAGTATGAAAGGGATGCTGCCGCCTAATACTTGCACGTTCTGAACGGACACCTGTGTGTCGCTGGGCAGCTGATGGCCGTGTCTCCACTTCGCAGGCCCGCCGATGCAGCTGGACTCCAGCATCGGCGTTGGGTGGCCGGATGTGTTTTTTATTAGCAATGTTTTGTTTCAAATATATTCCATAGATTTTACCAATAGGATGCTGCGAATTAAAGGTTTCCTCCTGAGTGCATACCTGCCCCTGATGCAGGCAAACCTCACTGACAAAATGGCTCACAAACGGCCTTGCCCCTCTACTCCACCGGCTGTCTGGAGTGCGGTCTTTTTGCGACCATATGTTCTCCTGACCACCACTGCCAGCAGTCGAGCATAGTGGCTACATTCCTGCCAAGTCTTTCTACAGTATCTCAGAAGGAACACCCGGCTTCTCATAACCTTTTTATACAACCTCGTTAAAACACTGCGAGGTGTTGATAATGCCGTCTTTGTTGACTAACATCAACTCACCACCACGTGGAATCTCAGAGGTGGCTAACGCTCCTGACCGCTATATGCTTAACAAAAACATGATATGTACGCTCACGTTAAAGGCACTGGCGCCGGACTTACGTGACTGGTGCGAAATTTGAATAGACATCATCCTTCAGAAGTAGAAATACGGCCATAGATTTTGTTCTATGTCGCACAACTGATTCTTGGCGTTGCAGTTTTTTTCCGTCAGTGTATAACATCGTGTAGGGCTATGAAATGCACGGTATAGTGAAGTATTAAAATCATATAAACTATAGTGAAATACAGGAGCCGACAGTGCAGAAAAACGGGAGAAAGCTAAAACGAGTGGCAAGGAAAACAAAGTAAATAGAGGTATAAAAATTATGGGTGTTACCGTAAGCATCCGATGTGTCACGGCTAGAAAAAGCACGATCCGATACTAGCTGAATGCTCAACGCACAGACAAGTGTCATGTTGACAGGGAAGTGCAAAACAAGTCCGGTAATAGGTGGCTAGGCAAGATGAGAAAAAGACAGTGTGTAATAAAATGTGAATAAGGGTATTGGGACGCGCCTATCATTCACAGGCCCCATGAACCGTGGACCTTGTCGTTGGTGGGGAGGCCTGCGTGCCTCAGCGATACAGATGGCTGTACCGTAGGTACAACCACAACGGAGGGGTATCTGTTGAGAGGCCAGACAAACGTGTGGTTCCTGAAGAGGGGCAGCAGCCTTTTCAGTAGTTGCAGGGGCAACAGTCTGGATGATTGACTCATCTGGCCTTGTAACATTAACCGAAATGGCCTTGCTGTGCTGGTACTGCGAACGGCTCGAAGGAAGGGGAAACTACAGCCGTAATTTTTCCCGAGGGCATGCAGCTTTACTGTATGGTTAAATGATGTTGGCGTCCTCTTGGGTAAAATGTTCCGGAGGTGAAATAGCTCCCCATTCGGATCTCCGGGCGGGGACTACTCAAGAGGACGTTGTTATCAGGAGAAAGAAAACTGGCGTTCTACGGATCGGAGCGTGGAATGACAGATCCCTTAATCGGGCAGGTAGGTTAGAAAAATTAAAACGGGAAATGGGTAGGTTAAAGTTAGATATAGTGGGAATTAGTGAAGTTCGGTGGCAGGAGGAACAAGACTTTTGGTCAGGTGAATACAAGGTTATAAATACAAAATGAAATAGGGGTAACGCAGGAGTAGGTTTAATAATGAATAAAAGAAATAGGAGTGCGGGTAAGCTACTACAAACACCATAGTGAACGCATTATTGTGGCCAAGAAAGACACGAATCCCACACCTACTACAGTAGTACAAGTTTATATGCCAACAAGCTCTGCAGATGATGAAGAAATTGATGAAATGTATGATGAGATAAAAAAAAATTATTCAGGTAGTGAAGGGAGACGAAAATTTAATAGTCATGGGTGACTGGCATTCGAGAGTAGGAAAAGGGAGAGATGGAAACATAGGTGAATATGGATTGGGAGTAAGAAATGAAAGAGGAAGCCGTGTGGTAGAATTTTGCACAGAGCATAACTTAATCATAGCTAATACTTGGTTCAAGAATCTTAAAAGAAGGTTGTACACATGGAAGAACCCTAGAGATACTAGAAGGTATCAGATAGATTATATAATGGTAAGACAGAGATTTAGGAACCAGGTTTTAAACTGTAAGACATTTGCAGGGGCAGATGTGGACTCTGACCACAATCTGTTGGTTATGAACTGTAGATTAAAACTGAAGAAACTGCAAAAAGGTGGGAATTTAAGGAGATCGGACCTTGATAAACTGAGTAAACCACAGGTTGTACAGAGTTTCAGGGACACCAAAAGGGATCAACTGACAGAAATGGGGGAAAGAAATACAGTAGAAGAAGAATGGGTAGCTCGGAGGGATGAAGTAGTGAAGGCAACAGAGGTACAAGTAGGTAAAAAGACGAGGGCTAGTAGAAATCCTTGGGTAACAGAAGAAATATTGAATTTAATTTATGAAAGGAGAAAATTTAAAAATGCAATAAATGAAGCAGGCAAAAAGGAATACAAACGTCTCAAAAAAGAGATCGTCAGGAAGTGCAAAATGGCTAAGCAGGGATGGCTAGAGGACAAATGTAAGGATGTAGAGGCTTATCTCACTAGAGGTAAGATAGATACTGCCTACAGGAAAATTAAAGAGACCTTTCGAGAGAAGACAACCACTTGAAGAATATCAAGAGCTCAGATGGAAACCCAGTTCTAAGCAAAGAAGGAAAAGTAGAAAGGTGGAAGGGGTATATAGAGGGTCTATACAAGGGCGATGTACTTGAGGACAATATTTTGGAAATGGATGTAGATGAAGATGAAATGGGAGATACGATACTGCGTAAAGAGTTGGACAGAGCACTGAATGACCTGAGTCGAAACAAAGCCCCGGAAGTAGACAACATTCCATTAGAACTACTGACGGGCTTGGTAGAGCCAATCCTGACAAAACTTTACCATCTGGTGAGAAAGATGTATGAGACAGTCGAAATACTCTCAGACTTCATGAAGAATATAATAATTCCAATCTGAAAGAAAGCAGGTGTTGACAGATGACTCTACGACTTATCTTAGAAAATAGATTAAGGAAAGGCAAACCTACATTTCTAGCATTTGTAGACTTAGAGAAAGCTTTTGACAATGTTGACTGAAATACTCTCTTTCAGATTCTAAAGGTGGCAGGGATAAAATACAGGGAGCGAAAGGCTATTTACAATTTGCACAGAAACCAGATGGCAGTTATAAGAGTCGAGGGGCATGAAAGGGAAGCAGCGGTTGGGAAGCGAGTGAGACAGGGTTGTAGCCTCTCCCCGATGATATTCAATCTGTATATTGAGCAAGCAGTAAAGGAAACAAAAGAAAAATATGGAGTAGGTATTAAAATCCACGGAGAAGAAATAAAAACTTTGAGGTTCGCCGATGACATCGTAATTCTGTCAGAGACAGCAAAGGTCTTGGAAGAGCAGTTGAACGGAATGGACAGTGTCTTGAAAGGAGGACATAAGACGAACATCAACAAAAGCAAAACGAGGATAATGGAACGCAGTCGAATTACGTAGGGTGATGCTGAGGGAATTAGATTAGGAAATGAGACACTTAAAGTAGTAAAGGAGTTTTGCCATTTGGGGAGCAAAATAACTGATGATGGTCGAAGTAGAGAGGATATAAAATGTAGACTGGCAATGGCAAGTTAAGCGTTTCTGAAGAAGAGAAATTTGTTAACATCGAGTACAGATTTAAGTGTCAGGAAGTCGTTTCTGAAAGTATTTGTATGGAGTGTAGCCATGTATGAAAATGAAACATGAACGATAAATAGTTTGGACAAGAAGAGAATAGAATCTTTCGAAATGTGGTGCTACAGAAGAATGCTGAAGATTAGATGGGTAGATTACATAACTTATGAGGAGGTATTGAATAGAATTGGGGAGAAGAGGAGTTTGTGGCACAACTTGACAAGAAGAAGAAACCGGTTGGTAGGACATGTTCTGAGGCATGAAGGGATCACAAATTTAGCATTGGAGGGCAGCGTTAGAAGGATGCAAGTTGCAGTAAGTACTGGGAGATGAAGCAGCTTGCACAGGATAGGGTAGCATGGAGAGCTGCATCAAACCAGTCTCATGACTGAAGACCACAACAACAATTAACAAGTACACTGTGGCGTCTTAACTCCTTTCGGCTGTTTACTGTATATTGCGAGTGGCGTTTCTTACACCACAGAACCTCAATTTCCTCAAGTATCTTTGAAGTACGACCTTCAATTTGGTTATGTAAAACTTTTAAATTATTTGATAAATTAGTACCTGTGCGCCTGTGTCCACGAAGTGTGTTGCTAAGAATCTGGAGAATAGGAGAGTAATAATGATACATCTACAAATGAAAGTTCGAAGTATGACGTCGCATCGCCCATGACGTTATTAGAAATGGAGTGCAAGATCTAATCAGAGAAAAGTAAGTGTGCCGTGTACTGTTCAAAGAAGAAATCCCGGCATTTGCCTTGAGGGATTTGGTGAAACCTCGTGAAACTCGAAACTGGATGACCAGAGTGGGTTTGAACCGGAGTCGTTCCTAATGCAAGGTATAGCTGAAGTTCGAAAGCATAAAGGGCTTTTGTTTGTCTCCTTCCTGTTCTTCTTATCACCCGCGCGGTCTTCTGCTGACCGAAACAACAGTCAGCTTACGTGTCCTGCTTCTACGGACAGTCACAATCTTTCCTTCCTATCTTCATTGCCGGCCACGGTGGTCTCGCAGTTCTAGGCGCGCAGTCCGGAACCGTGCGACTGCTACGGTCGCAGGTTCGAATCCAGCCTCGGGCATGGATGTGTGTGATGTCCTTAGGTTAGTTAGGTTTAAGTAGTTCTAAGTTCTACGGGACTGAGAACCACAGCAGTTAAGTCCCATAGTGCTCAGAGCCGAGCCTATCTTCATTTCCTGTCTTCTACCCACCGACCGCCATTGCTCTTTGATCCTTGCCGTCTTCATCGCCCTCCCTACAAACAGCCGCAGCGATAAACCTTTTCTCTTTATCGTCACTTCTGAGCAGAAGCTCACCGACCGTTGCCGTCATTTTATCAATGCCGCGACCGTTACCCGTCTTATCGGACTACCACAGCGCCATCGCCTTTTTCCAGAGAACCGTTCAACAATAAATAGGCCCTTCAACTACCACAATCATCTAAGCCTCATCTTCTGTCACCATGAGCGCAATTACCTACAGCTTCTCTCCCTACTATCCACTCCTGTACAAACCTACTAGCCTTTCCTTTCTCAGAATCAACTGCGTACACCTCTCCTCTTTATGGGATCTCTGTGTCATCTTTCCTCAACAATCGATAACCCAGTAGCAGCTCATCTGTCAAACCAATACTATCCTCCTTTCATGCCACGGCAGGGTCATTTGACCAAACAGCAACAACAGAACGAATCTCTCGCCAGGATCATCATCTAAATTCTGCAAAATATTCATACCCAAAAGATCCCACCACGACAGTGCCACCAGCTTCCTGTTCCACAAACGAGCCATAAGTCATTGTACATTACCACTTGTCCGTCTCAAAGTCGGTGTCTACAAATTAATAATATTTACTACCTCTTCACTTCTAGTTAATACACTGATATGACAAAAGTCATGGCATACCTCCTAATATCGTGCCGGACCTTCTGTAGCCCGGATTAGTGCAGCAACTCAACTGGGCATGGACTCAACAAGTCGTTGGAAGTCGAACTGAGCCACGCTGCCTCGATATCCGCCCATAATTGCGAAAGTGTTGTTAGGTGCAGGATTTTGCTCACTAACTGGCCTCTCGATTGCGTCCCATAAATGTTCGGTGAGATTCATGTCAGGCGAACTAGGTGGCCAAGCCAGTCGCTCCGCTTGCGAACAATTGTAGCACTGTGACATGGCCAACTGTGATCCATAAAAATTCCATCGTTGTTCAGGATCATGACGTCTATGGATGGCTGCAAATGGTATCCAGATAGCCGAACACAAACAATGACAGTCAATTATCGCTTCAGTTGGACCAGTGGACCTAATCTGTTGCATATAAACATAGCCCACACCTTCATGGAGCCACCCCAAGCTTCCACATTGCCTTGTTGGTAACTTGGGTCTATGCCTTCGTAGGGTCTGCACCACATTCAGATCCCACTATTAACTCTTACCAACTGAAATTGGGACCCATATAATCAGGTCACGGTTTTCCACTCGTCTAGGGTCGAACCTGTACGGTCGCGAATCCATGAGAGTCGCTGGAGGCGATGTCGTGCTGTCAGCAAAG
Source organism: Schistocerca gregaria (assembly GCF_023897955.1). Classification (NCBI taxonomy): domain Eukaryota; kingdom Metazoa; phylum Arthropoda; class Insecta; order Orthoptera; family Acrididae; genus Schistocerca; species Schistocerca gregaria. The sequence continues at coordinate 49,278,649 of NC_064931.1, forward strand.
CTACTCGCATCCGACGTCTACTGCCATAGCCCATTAACTCCAGATTCGGCCGCACTGTCCTAACGGATACGTTCGTCGTACGTCCCACATTGACTTCTGCAGTTATTACACGCAGTGCCGCTTGTCTGTTGGCACTGAAAACCCCACGCAAACGCCGCAGCTCTCGGTCGTTAAGAGAAGGCCTTCGCCACTGTGTTGAGCGTGTTGAGAGGCAATGCCTGAAATCTGGTGTTCTCGACACACCCTTGAGAATGTGGATCTTGGAATGTTGAATTCCCTAACGATTTCCGAAATGGAATGTCCCATGTGTCTAGCTCCAAGCACCATACTACGTGCAAGGCCTGTTAATTCCCGGTCCGCAGCTCGTGGTCGTGCGGTAGCGTTCTCGCTTCCCACGCCCGGGTTCCCGGGTTCGATTCCCGGCGGGGTCAGGGATTTTCTCTGCATCGTGATGACTGGGTGTTGTGTGCTGTCCTTAGGTTAGTTAGGTTTAAGTAGTTCTAAGTTCTAGGGGACTGATGACCATAGATATTAAGTCCCATAGTGCTCAGAGCCATTTGAACCATTTGTTAATTCCCGTCATGCGGCCGTAATGAAGTCGAGCACCTTTCATATGAACCATATGAGTACAAATGTCATTTTCGCCAATTCATCGCCTTGAGTACGCGATATTATCGCCGTCTACATATGTGCATATTGTTATCCCATGACTTTTGTCACCTCAAGGTACTTTGCTTTACTTATCCGGTCGTTCTATGAAAGTACACGTGGCGTTAGATGAATGCTGAAATGATCGAACAAAGTCGAAAGGCAGTACCGAGCCTGCACGAACGTGCAGCATAGCCCAGCAGCCTTTCAGTAACCAGAGACGCCTGTGAATCTCTCACTTTAGTAATTTAGCTCCGTTCCAAGGCAGATAGCTTTGGCCATCTGGTGCTAGTCTCTTGTACCTGAGTTCTTCGTAGAGCAGACTGCCTTAGGTCGATTGCTTTCTCCCCTCATACTGAAAACTACTGTTTCTTTAGAAAACTTTCGCCAACCACCGTTGTTGCCCACGAGACTGGCGCAGTATAACCGCATCTTTCCTGGAAGGTCACTATGTAAACCGAAACTGCAGTAAACGAAGATATTATTTTCATTGTATTTATGACTCTCAATCGCCTCTGCATAACCGCCCCTTCCGTCCAGCCCATACACACCCCGTACAGCGTCTTGTAGTTTCCACACACCATTCTTGCAATGTTCTAACAATAAGAGCGCATGCCAAAAGACAACCAAGGAATCCCACTCAACACATTCTACAATAAATACATACATACATACATGCTGTCACTCTCCGAACCAAAGTTAACTTAACGCTGAAATATATCCATTTGTAATCAACAGCTAAGCCCAAATCAGATTATCCATCATCTGCTCCCTGAAAATCATTAAACTGTAATCAAATATTTATATCATTATTTTTTATACCAGCTCCTTCAGAAAGCCCCACACATCATCTACATCTACATCTACATGACTACTCTGCAATTCACATTTAAGTACTTGGCAGAGGGTTCATCGAACCACAATCATACTATCTCTCTACTATTCCACTCCCGAACAGCGAGCGGGAAAAACGAACACCTAAACCTTTCTGTTCGAGCTCTGATTTCTCTTATTTTATTTTGATGATCATTCCTACCTATGTAGGTTGGGCTCAACAAAATATTTTCGCATTCGGAAGAGAAAGTTGGTGACTGAAATTTCGTAAAAAGGTCTCGCCGCGACGAAAAACGTCTATGCTGTAATGACTTCCATTCCAACTCGTGTATCATATCTGCCACACTCTCTCCCCTATAACGTGATAATACAAAACGAGCTGCCCTTTTTTGCACCCTTTCGATGTCCTCCGTCAATCCCACGTGGTAAGGATCCCACACCGCGCAGCAATATTCTAACAGAGGACGAACGAGTGTAGTGTAAGCTGTCACTTAGAAAATACTTAACACTTACTTCAAGTCAGATAAATCTTAGGACTAAAGACACTCCATCATCCCATCATGTTCTTCACCCTCATTGCTGCTGTCAAGTGAGTTGACCCTGGGATCATAGCACATGAATAGGAAATAAAATTGAACTCATTCGCAAGTCTTGAAAGTCGTAAAGACCTCTATATTAAATTAACACTCCCCTCTACATCTGCATGTACGTGATTACTGTGCTATTCACTATAAAGTGCCTGGCAGAGGGTTCAATGAACCACCTTGAAGCTGTCTCTCCACCGTTCCACTCTCGAACTCCGCGGAGGAAAAACGAGCACTTAAATTTTTCTGTGCTAGCCCAGCCCTGATTTCTCTTATTTTATCGTGATGATCAATTCTCCCTATGTAGGTGGAAGCCAACAGAATGTTTCCGCAATCGCATGAGAAAATTGGTGATTGAAATTTCATGAGAAGATCCCGTCGCAACGAAAAACGCCTTTGTTTTAATGATTGCCACTCCATTTCACGTATCATATCTGTGGCGGTATCTCCCCTATTTCGCTAAAACGAGCCGCTCTTCTTTGTACTTTTTCGGTGTCATCCGTCACTCCCACCTGATGCGGATTCCAAACCGCACACAATACTGCAGAATAGGGTGTAGGCAGTCTCTTTAGTAGACCTGTTGCACCTTCTAAGTGTTCTGCCAATGAATCGCAGTCTTTGGTTTACTCTATTCACAACATTATCTATGTGATCGTTCCAATTTAGGTTATTTGTAATTATCATCCCTAAGTATTTAGTTGAATTTACAGCCCTCTTATATGTGTGTGACTTATCGCGTAATAGAAATTTAGTGGATTTCTTGTAGTACTCATGTGAATAACTTCACACTTTTCTTTATTCGGAGTCAATTGCCACTTTTCGCGCCATACAGATATCTTATTTAAAGCATTTTGCAATTCGTTTTGGTCATCTGATGACTTTACAAGACCGTAAATGACAGCATCATCTGCAAACAATCCAGGACGGCTACTAAGATTGTCTCCTATATCGTTAGTATAGATCAGGAACAATAGAGGGCCTATAACACTTCCTTGGGGAACTGCTTTACTCGATGACTTTCCGTCTATTACTACGAACTGTGACCTTTCTGATAGGAAATCACGAATCCAGTCCCACGACTGAGGCGATATTCCAGAGGCACGCAGTTTGGTTAGAAGACGCTTGTGAGAAACGGAGTCGATAGCCTTCTGGAAATCTAAAAATATGGAATCAATTTGACATCCCCTGTCGATAGCACTCATTACTTCACGAGTATAAACAGCTGCTTGTGTTTCACAAGAACGATATTTTCTGAATTTGTGCTGACTATGCGTCAATAAATCGTTTTCTTCGAGGTATTTCATAATGTTCGAATACAATATATGATCCAAAACCCGCTACGGTCGCAGCCTCGGACATGGATGTGTGTGATGCCCTTAGGTTAGTTAGGTTCAAGTGGTTCTAAGTTCTAGGGGACTGATGACCTCAGAAGGTAAGTCCCATAGTGCTCAGAGCCATTTGAACCTACTGCAAACCGACGTTAGTGGTATGGGCCTGTAATCCATGCAGATAATTATATTATCTGCATTTTCTCTTAATATCCTTCCATCATAGATAATCTTCTTGGCCAATGGGCCACGAGATATCTACATAGACATCTTTACTCTGAAACCCATTGTGAAGTGTTTCCCACTGTACTAGCTGATTCCCATTCGCGGGAAGAGTGATTGCTTCTGGGCACACTTAGTTTAACTATGCCTTCGCGATCCCTACGGTAGAGATACGTAATTGGTTGCACATTCCTGGAGTCCTCACTGAAAGCTGGTTCTTGAAACTTATGCTTTCACGGGATAGTTTGCGTCTGTCTTGAAGCGCTTCCAGTTCAGCTTTCTCAGCACCTCTGTGACGCTCTCCGATGGTTCAAACGAACCTGTGAGCAGGCGTACTGCCCTTCTTTGTATACACTGAATATTCCCTATTATTCATACTTGGTATGGTACCCGCACACTCCAGAAATATTATAGGATATGTCGCACGAGTGTGTTGTAAGCAATCTCCTCTGTATATTTATTACGTTTTCGTAACATACTACCAATGAACCGAAGCCTGCTACCTGCTTTACCTACACCTGAGCCTCTGACAGCATTCCATTTCATATCCTTACAAATTGTTAAACACATGTATTTGTATTTGTATCAGTTTACTTATCCAAATGCGACTCATTGATACTGTAGTCATAAAATAAAACATTTCTTTTTCGAGTTGAGAAGTACACAATTGGCAAGTTGCCAATCCTTGCATCACTTTGAAACCTAAATCCGGCCGATGTGACCGAGCGGTTCTAGGCGCATCAGTTTGGAACCGCGGGACCGCTACTGCCGCAGGTTGGAATCCTGCCTCGAGCGTAGATGTTTGATGTCCTTAGGTTAGTTAGGTTTAAGTAGTTCTAAGTTCTAGGGGACTTATGACCTCAGATGTTAAGTCCCATAGTGCTCAAAGCCATTTGAACCATTTTTGAAACCTTAAAAAAATCTGAACGAATATTCGTGTAACTTTTTAAAACAATATTTTATTAGAGGTTACCATCGACATACAGCCCAAGTCTCTAAATCCCATCCTCAATTCCAAAGAGGCTCGCTTACAATTACCACCTAACCCTCCCACCCCCACCTTTTTTCATCTGTCTTACTGACATTTTTAAACATTCATATAGCTTTCTTCACCCTACTCCTGCAACGGCAGAAATCACCTTTGTCGTGCTCGTTGTCTGCCAAAATATCGAGCTATTAATTGTTTACATGTTCCGTGGCTCATAAATGCAGCCCCTCTCTACGACAAAGTTTTACGTTTACCGTACACTTTCTTACAAGTGATAGTTAGAAGGGGTGAGATCGGGACTATTTGGAGGATGATCCAGTACTTCAAATTTGAGTTTCTGGAGCGTTTCAGCAGTCTGGACAGCTGTATGCGGACAGGCATTGTCGTGCAACAACACAACACCTTTTCACAGCAGTCCTCGGCGTTTGATTCGAACTGCAGGCTTTAGCCTGGCACTAAGCATCTCACTGAAACGTACACTGTTTATTGTTGTGCCCCTTTCCCCATAATTTTCCAGTACTGGACTTTGTGCGTCCCAAAAAACCGTAAGCATCAGTTGTCCTGCGGACGATTTGGTCTTGAACGTTTTCTTGCACGGCGAATTTGGATGTTTCCATTGCATACTCTGCCGTTTACGCTCCGGCTCCTAATGATGGATGCATGTTCCGTCAACAAATTATCCTGTCTAAGAAGTTGTCCACTTCGTTACCATAGCGATCCAAATGTTTTTTGCAGATGTCCAACCGCGATTGTTTATGCAACTGAGTGAGATGTTTTGGGACTCATCTTGCACAAACTTTATTAAACCCAAGTCTGTTGTGGATGATTTAGTAGGCAGAACCGTGACTAATTTGCAGACGATGTGCCACTTCGTCAATAGTTAATCGTCTGTCTAAGAAAATCATTTCACGTGAACGCTCAATAGTTTATTCATTTTTGGTGGTAAATGGCCATCCGGCTCCTTCACCGTGCGTAACACTTGTGCGATCATTTCGGAATTTTTCAATCCATTCGGAGACACTCCGTTGTGGCAAAACACTGTTCCCGTATTGTACCGAAAGTTTTCGATGAATGTCGGCTCCTGATACGCCTTCCGACCACAAAAAAAAAAACGGATCACTGAACGTTGCTCTTCAATGGTGCAAACAGACAGCGGAGCAGCCACGATTAACGGCACGGCAGCGATAACGAAATTAACCTAGTAGCTTGAAAATTACGAAGATATAACAAATAAACAAAGCATGCGTCGTCAACCTAAAACAACAATACTACCAAAATAAACAAAAATATAACCAAACTGCGGATAATAATGGACTTACCCTCGTATATATTGTCACGTAGAAGAAGGTGTAATTAGATGAATGACGAACACTAACGTCACTTAACGAAGGTTCATTCAGCATCTGCACATACAAGAGAGCGCAGCGAACTGCCTCTGGCCAGAACACATTCGGTATATATGCAGTTACAGAACAATGATTTTTGACATTTGTGGATACTTCTAGAATGTACTCGAACCGAATATAGAAATAAAAATTTTACATCTCAGGTGAGTTTTGAATTCACGACCCTTTATGTAACAGTGTAGGATCATAACCCCAGCGTGACTGCGCTACTCAGCTTCTCCTGCGACACTCCTTAAGGAACAGCGTCTCGGTGTTACGTCGTCCTAGTCCAGGAACGAGTCGTCTGTCCTGCATACTCCGACTCCCGATGACTGATGCTCGCCCTGGAGGAGATCTTCTTAGAACTTCCTTTGCCGCTACGTTCTTCGTCAGCTTTCCGCTTGTTCCCTGACGCTGCAGCTTCGAATTTATCCTGGGTTGTAGGATCGTTATAGGGCTTCATTCGAAGGACGTGCACCATATCTCTGATCTTTCGTCGTCTTGTGTCGGGGTAGAAATCTTCAACTTCATAAGTAACATCACACAAATGTTTTACAATCTTATAAGGTCAAAGGAGCGCCTGAAGAGCTTCTCAAAGAGACCAATATCCGGACGAGGTCACCAGGCTAGTAGACAACAGGGCGGTGGTTCACGTCGTACCTTCGGCGATCGTTTACTTGAGCCTGCAGCGTGCGGAGTCGAGTAACTGCCGAGCTTCCTCAGCTCTGGTTGACACCTGGCCGATGTAGTCGTCGACCACGTCATCAGGAAGTAACGGAAACACAGTGTTCATCGTCGTAGTCGCCTCACGCCCATACACCAGGAAAAATGGCGTAAATCCTGTGGTGTCTTGTTTGGCGGTGTTGTAGGCAAGCGATACGAAAGGTAGCACCTCATCCCAGTTGCTTAGCTCAACACTGACGAACATTGATAGCATGTCGTCCAAGGTCTTATTAAGGCGTTCAGTAAGCCCGTTAGTTTTCGGATGGTTGGCAGTCGTCATGTGATGAGTAATACTCCACCGCGGTTTATCTCTGTCACAAAATTCGATTCAAAAACTTTCCCTCGATCCGTAATTAACGACCGTGTTTTAATACAACGTCTTCCACGATTAATTTGGCTACTTCGAATGATTATGCTGTTTTCACGGCATTTGTAATGGCATAGCGTGTCAGATAATCAGTGAAAACAATAATCCATCTATTGCCAATAGCAGATGTTGGAAATCGTCCGAGGAGGTCAATCCAAACACACTGCAAAGGCGTTTCGGATGGTGGAATTGGAATGAGACGTCAAGGCGGTTACTGAGGAACTGCCTTTCTCCTCTGGCACTCTCGACAGTGCGACACATAGTGACAGACACTCCTAAATAAACCTCGCCAGAAAAATCTCTTGCGGATCCTATCGTATGTCTTAATACATCCTAAATGTCCGGCCTTAGGTGTGTCATGGAATCTCTATTGAACATCTAAGCACATGTGTTTAGGAATCACTGGTAGCCACCTCTTTCCAAACGGAATAAAGTTTTTCTTGCAAAATAATCCATTAATTACCTTAAATTGTTCTTTCACATCCTCCGACCGATTTATGGCAAACATAATTAGAGATATCTTGGCGTCCTTCTTCTGCTCAGCAGAAAGATCCTGGAGTGCAGTGAGACAGTCACTATCTTCATCAAAGTCTTGACGGTCTTGTACAGGGTTTCTTGAGAGACAGTCGGCAATTGGTGTTTTTCTTTCACTTTTGTACACTATGGTAATGTCATACTCTTGAAGACGTAGTGCCCACCTACCGAGTCGTCCTGTTGGATCCTTAAGACCTGTCAACCAACAAAGTGAATAATTATCTGTAACAACTGTGAATGGCCTTCCATAGAGATACTGTCGAAATTTGCACATGACCCAGATCACAGCAAGACATTCTGTTTCTGTAGTTGAGTAGTTTCTCTCGGCTTTTGTAAGTGTCCTAGAAGCATAGGCTATAACCTTCTCTTTTCCATCCGAAATTTGCACCAGAACAGCACCGATACCATACCCACTGGCATCTGTGTGTAGTTCTGCAGGTGCTCTCTCATCATACAGACCAAGTACAGGGTCAGTCGTCAGAGCTTTACGCAGCACATCGAAAGGATCTTGTTGAGCACCAACCCAGATAAATTTAGCGTCCGCTTTTAACAACTCTTGGAGTGGCCTGGCTTTGATACAAAAGTCTTTGATAAAACGACGGTAATAAGAACATAATCCGAGGAGCTTCTCACATCTCTAAAATTTAGCGTCGGCTTTTAACAACTCTCGGAGTGGCCTGGCTTTGATAAAACGACGGTAATAAGAACATAATCCGAGGAGCTTCTCACATCTCTAATACTTTTAGGAATAGGAAATTCCGTTATGGATCTCACCTTTTTGGGTCTGGCCGCACACCTTCTTTTGACACAAGGTGTCCAAGTATTTTGATTTCTTTTGCTCCAAAGAGACACTTTCATGGATTAAGTTTCAGTCCGCCTTGTTGGAGGCACTTAACAACGGCCCTCAGTGTTTTACGTGTTCATCAAATGTCTCTGAGAACACTATAATGTCATCTAAATAACAAAGACAGATCGTCCACTTCAACTGACATAGAAGATTATCCATCATCCGTTCAAAAGTTGCTGTGCATTACACAAATCAAACGGCATTACCTTAAACTCATATAGGCCCTCAGGGGTGATGAATGCAGTTTCTCACCATCGGCCCCATCTACTTCGATCTGCCAGTATCCCAAGTACATGTCCATGGTTGAGAAAAACTTAGCCCACTTCAGACAATCTAGTGTATCGTCAATTCGTGGAAGGGGGTAAACGTCCTTTTTAGTTATCTTATTTAGCTTCCTGTAATCGAGACAAAAGCGCCAACTGCCATCCTTCTTCCTGACGAGAACTACTGGTGACGACCACGGGCTCTGCGAAGGCTGAATGATGTCATTCTTCATCATTTTCTCTACCACGTCGCGAATTATTCGACGTTCCATTGCTGACACACGGTATGTTCTCTGGCTTATTGGTTGATGGTCTCCAGAGCTAAACTGGTGCTTCACCGTCGATTTGTCTAATTTGCTCTTCATCTGTGGATTGGAGCATTCAGAGAACTCTTGAGGAATGGCAAGCAGCATCTTCTGTTGTTCCTTTGTGAGATCTGGTGATAGTCGAGCTAGAAGATCCTGTCTCGTAGTGGTAGCGCCAATTTCGCCCACAGACTCAGCATGCGTGGTTTCTATAACGCTCAGCTTTTCGGCAATTAATGGTTCAGCGTTTGCTACGCACGTGCGTCTTGGAAGAATCTGCGGTTGTCTGTGACAGTTAATTATCTACAATTCACCGAACCCGTTCTTAAACGAGATGACAGAGGCTGGGATGACCAAGTTATTCTTCAGTGGTATGCTTCTCTTACATTCCACTACAAAGTCCATGGGCTGATGCATAGCATGACACATGACAGTTACCTTTCTAGCGCTCATTGCGGGAATGATCACTTCATCCAGCACACATTGTCTCCACACACTCGGATACGCATCTTCCTGTCCACAGTATCTCATCTCGTCGAGCGACCAAAATCTATAATTGCCTGAGAAGCTTTCAAAAAGTCCCATCCGAGAATGACGTCATGACTACATTCTTGTAAGAATTAGCCACCTTCAGCAGAGATTTTTTTTGTCGACGAATACGGTTTTCTGCAACTGGCGACGGTACTTCTCCGAAATGTCTGTCAGTAGTGGTTTATCTTGTAGTGAAGTCGAAGCAGACACTCCGTGCGAATTGGTGTGGGTGGAGGTTATACTTAACAGCCGAATTAAGTTAATAATTGGCTCCTTCTACCGACCCCCAGACTCCGATGATACAGTTGCGGAACAGTTCAGAGAAAGTTTGAGTCTCGTAACAAATAAATACCCCACTCATACGGTTATAGTTGGAGGGGACTTCAACCTACCCTCGGTATGTTGGCAAAAATACTTGTTCAAAACCGGTGGTAGGCAGAGAACGTCTTCCGAGATTGTCCTAAATGCTTTCTCCGAAAATAATTTCGAGCAGTTAGTCCACGAACCCACGCGAATTGTAAATGGTTGCGAAAACACACTTGACCTCTTGGCCACAAACAATCCAGAGCTGATAGAGAGCATCATGACTGATACAGGGATTAGTGATCACAAGGTCATTGTAGCTAGGCTCAATACCATTTCTTCCAAATCCATCAGAAACAAACGCAAAATAATTTTATTTAAAAAAGCGGATAAAGTGCCACTAGAAGCCTTCCTAAAAGACAATTTCCATTCCTTTCGAACTGACTATGCGAATGTAGACGAGATGTGGCTCAAATTCAAAGATATAGTAGCAACAGCAATTGAGATATTCATACCTCATAAATTGGTAAGAGATGGAACGGATCCCCCGTGGTACACAAAAAAGGTCCGAACGCTGTTGCAGAGGCAACGGAAAAAGCATGCGAAGTTCAGAAGAACGCGAAATCCCGAAGATGGGCTAAAATTTACAGACGCGCGAAATTTGGCACGGACTTCGATGCGAGATGCCTTTAATAGGTTCCACAACGAAACGTTGTCTCGAAATTTGGTAGAAAATCCGAAGAAATTCTGGTCGTATGTAAAGTACACAAGCGGGAAGACGCAGTCAATACCTTCGCTGCGCAGTGACGATGGTACTGTTATCGACGACTGTGCCGCTAAAGCGGTGTTATTGAACGCAGTTTTCCGAAATTCCTTCACCAGGGAAGACGAATGGAATATTCCAGAATTTGAAACACGAACATCTGCTAGCATGAGTTTCTTAGAAGTAGATACCTTAGGGGTAGCGAAGCAACTCAAATCGCTTGATACGGGCAAGTCTTCAGGTCCAGATTGTATACGGATTAGGTTCCTTTCAGATCCCTACTTAGCACTCATATACAACCGCTCGCTCACCGATAGATCTGTACCTACAGATTGGAAAATTGCGCAGGTCGCACCAGTGTTCAAGAAGGGTAGTAGGAGTAAGCCATTTAACTACAGACCTATATCATTGACGTCGGTTTGCAGTAGGGTTTTGGAGCATATACTATATTCAAACATTATGAATCACCTCGAAGGGAACGATCTATTGACACGTAATCAGCATGGCTTCAGAAAACATCGCTCTTGTGCAACGCAGCTAGCTCTTTATTCGCACGAAGTAATGGCCGCTATCGACAGGGGATCTCAAGTTGATTCAGTATTTCTAGATTTCCGGAAAGCTTTTGACACCATTCCTCACAAGCGACTTCTAATCAAGCTGCGGAGCTATGGGGTATCGTCTCAGTTGTGCGACTGGATTCGTGAGTTCCTGTCAGGAAGGTCGCAGTTCGTAGTAATAGATGGCAAATCATCGAGTAAAACCGAAGTGATATCAGGTGTTCCCCAGGGAAGCGTCCTGGGACCTCTACTGTTCCTGATCTATATAAATGACCTGGGTGACAATCTGAGCAGTTCTCTTAGACTGTTCGCAGATGATGCTGTAATTTACCGTCTAGTAAGGTCATCCGAAGACCAGTATCAGCTGCAAAGCGATTTAGAAAAGATTGCTGTATGGTGTGTCAGGTGGCAGTTGACGCTAAATAACGAAAAGTGTGAGATGATCCACATGAGTTCCAAAAGAAATCCGTTGGAATTCGATTACTCGATAAATAGTACAATTCTCAAGGCTGTCAATTCAACTAAGTACCTGGGTGTTAAAATTACGAACAATTTCAGTTGGAAGGACCACATAGATAATATTGTCGGGAAGGCGAGCCAAAGGTTGCGTTTCATTGGCAGGACACTTAGAAGATGCAACAAGTCCACTAAAGAGACAGCTTACACTACACTCGTTCGTCCTCTGTTAGAATATTGCTGCGCGGTGTGGGATCCTTACCAGGTGGGATTGACGGAGGACATCGAAAGGGTGCAAAAAAGGGCAGCTCGTTTTGTATTATCGCGTTATAGGGGAGAGAGTGTGGCAGATATGATACACGAGTTGGGATGGAAGTCATTACAGCATAGACGTTTTTCGTCGCGGCGAGACCTTTTTACGAAATTTCAGTCACCAACTTTCTCTTCCGAATGCGAAAATATTTTGTTGAGCCCAACCTACATAGGTAGGAATGATCATCAAAATAAAATAAGAGAAATCAGAGCTCGAACAGAAAGGTTTAGGTGTTCGTTTTTCCCGCTCGCTGTTCGGGAGTGGAATAGTAGAGAGATAGTATGATTGTGGTTCGATGAACCCTCTGCCAAGCACTTAAATGTGAATTGCAGAGTAGTCATGTAGATTTAGAAATGACAGAATATGATGCTCCAGAGTCCACAAGAGCTTGGGCTGGTCGGCCATCCACGAGGATATCGCCGTAGTTTCCTATCATTTTTGTAGTGATCGACGGCATAGGATTTTTCTCTTCGGCGGCCTCATCTCCAAGGAACGTCGCTCCCCTTACTTTTCCAGGTTGCGGCGGCTACGCGATCGGCAGGAACTCCTAAATGGTGATGGAGACCTTGATCGGCGTGTTGGGGAGCGTCCTCTCCTGCGGTTAGCTTGCAACGATGGTGACCTACGTCTTCCTACATCCACATCTTCTTGTTCATCTTCGTATTCCCCTAGTTGGCGTTGGCTAAGATCGGTCTGCTGTTTTCTCGCGCGGGCGTCATCAAATATCTGCCGCCTTTCTCGACAATAGCGCACCACATGTCTCGGTCGTCCGCAGTGGAAACATACTGGTTGGATATCCTGGGTCTTCAGACGTCAGTCTTCCTTGATGCCCAAACAGGTTCCTCATGCGGCATTGTAGGAACGCAACTTCGCCTGGGTCTCGACAATTTCACCGTTGTAAAGGGAAATGAAGGACGAGAGACTGGGTTCAATGTCTTTTCCACTTCCTCTCTTATGACCTCTTGAAGCGTGTCAGTTTTTTGCTCGCCGTGCAATACAAGTGCCTACTGAACTTCCTCTCTCACTATCTGACGAAAAACACTTGTGACATCAGTTCCTTCCTCCAACACAGACATCGATACGACGTTTGGAAGCCGTTCAAACTTCTTGCGTGTAAATCTTTTTTGATGCATTGTCTCGATATACTGGCACCATTTTATGAAGTCTGCTGTCGAAACCTCCTTCAGGAGTAGGGCTTGATACATGTCCTGAGCAATACCCTTCATGAGATGTACAACCTTATCTTCTTCCTTCATTCTAGGATCCTCTATTTTACACAGCTCCAAGACGTCTTGAATGTAGGATGCTGTAGTGTCTCCTGGACGCTGAGTCCTACACTTTAATTTATATTCAGGCATGCACTTCTGTCGTTGTGTGTCGCCGAAATACTTGCGCAGTTCCGCCTGAAATACTTCCCAGCTTGTGAATTTCTCCTCGTTGTTCTCATACCATTCCTTGGCAGCACCGGCCGCGGTGGTCTAGCGGTTCTCTGCGCTCAGTCCAGAACCGCGCGACCGCTACGGTCGCAGGTTCGAATCCTGCCTCGGGCATGGATGTGTGTGATGTCCTTAGGTTGGTTAGGTTTAAGTGGTTCTAAGTTCTAGGGGACTGATGATCACAGATGTTAAGTCCCATAGGGCTCAGAGCCATTTGAACCATTTGAACCTTGGCAGTGTCATTCAAGTTAGCCAAACACACGGTGTCATCACATTTGTTAAATTTGGCTATACGCTCAGATACCTTCAACCACTTGTTTGTATCATGGCCATCGTCACCAGAGAACCCAGAGGGAAGTCTAATGTGGTGGCACACAGTTGCTGTCATCGTAACGTCCTCTTCTTTTCCTGTCTCCGATAGTTTGCGATCTGCTGAATATGGCTCGAACTCGTGTTTCTCGCCACGTAAACGGCGGCTCTGTCGTGGCCTGATTGGAGCCACCATGTCGTCGATAATGTGTGCTATCACAAGTTCCAATACCCGGTGCCTCCACCAGAATAATGTCTAGAAGAAGGTGTAATTAGATGAATGACAAACACTAACTTCACTTAACGAAGGTTTATTCAGCACTTACACATACAAGAGGGCGGAGTGAACTGCCTCCTGCCAGTACACATACGGTATATATATAGTTACAGAACATTCAAGTACAATGATTCTTGACATTTTTGGATACTTCTAGAATGTACTCGAACCGAATATAGAAATTAAAACTGTACAGTACAGATGAGTTTTGAAATCACGACCCTCCTTGGTACAGTCTAGTATCATAACCACTACAGCATGGTCACCTAGCTACTAAGCTTCTTCTGCTAATATAATTGAAACTGATCTATGGAATACGAGGAGACGCTCAGCAGATGCGATTTCAGCTTGTGTTGATTCTATTATCCATTAAATTCTGTGCACCAATGTGTTGAATGTCAAAGGTTTTATGGCTGAATATCTCACTCCTTTCTGTGCCACACTAAGGCTGAGTGACTGACAGTCATTATTCCTGATTATGAAGATGTCCACGCTACAGATTCCTGCAACTAGAATCTCTTTAATCACGTTGACAGCTTCGTTTTAAAACCTCTTCTATAGATTTCTCTCACTGTAATTCTTCCAATATTCCGTCACATCGCTACAAATCCTCACCCATAAAATCCGCTCTATTCACACAGAAAGGTTCTTTTTATGCACTTTATTTCCTAGTATCAAGTTCAGCTTCCTGCAGACTTATTACACTGTATGAATTTCATCCGTATTCCAATACATCCTGAAAACTCCGATTCTATGGCCAGAAAGGGAGTTGCTGGTAGTCACATAAAGAATATCCCTGTTCAGTGACAACCTTCCTCCAATATCCCCACTGAATATCCTATATTTTTCTCCAAAATTCTGATCATAATCCAAATCGCCAATTACATCTGTAGCGGCACCACCGTTTACGATGGGTAAAGGTTAGCTTCGGTGCAATATTTCAGAATGCCCAAGTTACAGCCAGGCACGGGCCTGTTGGCAGTAAGGTACATTACCAGTGGTTGCCAAGTAGAATGGAGGCCACAGGGCCCACTGAAAACAGTAAATGCAACAGTTCGCATAGCCCAGGCTACAGGCAGAAAGGGCCCACTGGCCCAACCCAGGTGTTACGACTACATGACTCGGAGTGGTGCGTTAGCAAAACAGAGGTGCACAGCCACGTAAGGCGCCAGTTCACTGACAAGGAATTCAAGTATGTCAGCTCTCCCGGACGGCAGGGCGTGTCACACCACCGGCTACACGAAGCAGCACATGGGGCGCCAGCATTCCAGTCCACGGCAGGTCGCGGGTTCGACCCTCTGAGGCCAACACGGAGTCCGTAGCCAGCCAGCGGCGGACCACACCACAGTTCGCTACTGCAGGCAGTCTTGTTGGTCCCTGATACGTGCTTGAGGCATCCCGAGGCGAGGGCTGCAGATTTGGATGTAAGATCGCAGGCGCTTGTTGTCGCCGCGATCCTAACCACAACAGTGGAGAAGCACGCAGCGGGCTCCCTGCGGCTTCCCGCAAGCGGCAATGAAACAACAGGGGCAAAGACTGCTGGAGCATCCTAATGTTGTCACAACTCCGCGGCCATACAAGGCCGACACACAGCAGTGCGCTGTATGGGTCGCTGAGGTAGCCATTCCACACCAAGCCATTTTGCAGACAGCAAAGTGGTGTCCTCAGCATTTTGGGACCCCGTGACACACACCGAGAGGAACGGGGGCACTGTAGCTGGAAGTAATAAATCACTTGTGGAACGCGGGCGAGTTTTAAAACGGCGCATGCTGACAGTTTCCACTCACGTCCAACATTCATCTACATTTGGTGTCAGCATAGCGGGCGTTGTCTGTGCAGTGCGACGGTCGGGCCCACCACCTGCATTAGTCACAAAATGTGGTCAGTGTTGACCAATTTTTCTTTTTGAGTGTTGAACGTTTTCTTTCTTTTTTTTGTTTGTGTTTTGAGTATGGTTCCTGGCAGACTATTTTAGATGTTTTGCGTAGCCATATTTTTTTTTTGTCCGAATAACTGTTAGTGTGTTTGGGGCAGTAAGATGTTTTTTGTGGCATTTGATTACTTTTGTATCGGTTTATGGTGATACTGAGTATGATGATACGGAGCCGCAGGAAGTCATGTTATTTGTGTACTTAAATGTTTTATTTCAGGACTAATTGGGAACAAAAGCAACACAATGACAGAGTCAGGGACGCAAGGTGTGTCGGAAGCAGAAGCAGTACAGATTTTGTTGGAAAAGGTAGCACAATTGACAGTGGACAACATGCAGTTGAGAAGTGAATTAATATCTAGAAGTGGGCGGGAAACCACATCGGATCAGTCGTTTTTGTCTAGGGTGCGGCAGCAGGAGATTGATCCAGCTGCCATGAGTTTGATAATTTCATTTTCTGGCAAGGCATCTGATGATGTGCGTTCGTTTGTGGAGGACTTGGAAACTTCAGCTGTGATGAATGGTTGGTCTGATGAACAGTTGTTACAAGTAGCCAAGATTAGATTCACAGGTGAAGCGAAGACATATGTAAGGTATTCTGAGGCCTTAAGAAAGGTGGGACAGTTTAAGTAGCTGAAGGAAGGGCTTTTACAGAGGTACAAGAAACAGAATAGCGCTCGGTACTTCAGGGAGAGGTTGAGTACAATTACGCAGCGGCAAAAATGGTAGGAAACGTAGGAACTAAAACGTTTAAGATTTTGGTGGACACAGGGGCGCAAGTGTCAGTGGCTACTAAGAGTTTAATGGGACGAAGGATGTTCGACTCACCACGTTATAAGTTGCGTGGAGTGGGGGATAAGGAGGTCACGCCTTTGGGGTCAGTGACAGTTGACTTCCGCATAGAGGAAGTCTGATTTAATACATGTATGGAGGTAGTACCATGGGTAAGCGAGGGCTACGACATGATCCTAGGAGTAGATTTCTTGCATCAACATCATGCCAAAACTGACCTTGGACAACGAACTGTGGAACTTGGTGGAATGTTATTTTCGCTAGGGGAAACTGTTGTCAATGCAGTGCTGTCGCGAGGGCTGTTCAACGTAATGAACAAACCAATTGAACCGCGTACATTACCGTTAACGCTTAATTCGCATGAGTGTGTGTCTAATGGCACCGGGAAGTCGCTTTGGGTAAGTGTAGAGTCAAATCTACCTGTGGGTACGGTATGTGTTATTGAACTATTGGAGGATAATTAATTTTTGGATCCATTAGGTTGTTATGTGAAACGTAGTATTGTACGCATACAACAGGGAAACGACGAGAGAGTAGTCCCCGTGAACGTGGATAATTTTGGCACTGTAGAAGAGAATTTGTGGAAAGGAGTTTTAATAGCGAATTTGGTTGTACCAGATGACGAAGACTGGTGTTCGAGAGGTAGGCGTAGCGATCAACCACAAACTTCCGATTGAACTGCATTGCGTAACAAAGTTAAGCAATTGAAAGGAAGAGAAAGAGAGCGTATGGAAGAATTGTTGTAGGAATTTAAGGATTTGTTTTTTCCACAAGGGCCGTTACCAGCAATTCCATTAGTTCAACATAGGATATCAACAGGTAACGAAGCACCGGTTTACCGTGAACCATACAGAAGACCGAGGTATTTGCAGCTGATTGTGGAGGATTTCATTGATCGACAGCTTGCTGACGGTATTATAGAGCATAGTAATAATTGCTGGGGAGCGGGCATTGTCGTTGTGCCTAAAAAATCTGCTCATGGAAGTAAGAAATACAGGTTCTGTTGTGAATACCGATAACTCAATAATAAGACAGTAAAGGACGCATACCCCATTCCAAGCATATTGGAGACTTTGGGTCACTTAGAACAATGCCAGTACTTTTCTACGATGGATTTGGCAAGTAGTTATTATCAATTAGAAGTGGCTCCAGAGGATCGTCCAAAAACTGCTTTCTCTACTCCGGGAGGCCATTACCAGTACATCAGAATGCCATTCGCTTTGAAAAATACTCCGGCAACGTTTCAGAGGTTGCTAGACAGTGTGTTAAAGGGTTTGAAACCATGACAGTGTCTTGTCTATTTGGAAGACATTATAATGTTTTCAAGTAGTATGGAACAGCATAGACAGCGGTTAAGGGAAGTCTTTATGAGGTTAAGAGCAACTCGTTTGATGTTGAGCCTGGAGAAATGTCATTTTGCATTGGAAGAAGTGAAATATTTAGGCATATCATCAGTAAGGATGGAGTGCGAACAGATCCGCGGTTGGTACAGGCTGTAAGGGATATTCGCGAGTCGAAAACAGTTCAGGAAGTGCATTCATTCATCGGAATTTGCAATTTCTATCGAAAGTCCGTGAAGGGTTCTGCAGATTTAGCACAGCCATTGACGCGATTGTTGTGGCAGCGTGTGAAATTTGAGTGAACAGAAGAGTGTCAGAAAGCGTTTGACAAACTGAAATAAGTATTAACATCAAGTCCGGTTCTTGTGTGTCCAGATTTTGAAAAGGAATTTATTCTAGCATGCTATGCATCAAATCAAGAGTTAGGGTGTGTTCTTAGTCAGGAAATTGATTGGAAAGAAAATCATGTCGCCTATGCGTCTAGTCAGTTGAATGCAGCAGACAGGAATTACTCAAGAACAGAGAGGGAGGTGCTTAGCGTGAACTATGGAATCACATATTTTAATTATTATTTATATGTTAGAAGATTTTGGGTAGTGACAGATCATGCTGCATTGAAGTGGTTGTTGGGGTTGAAGGAACCGTCCACTAGACTCGCTAGGTGGGCTGTGAGGCTTAGTGAATGCGACTACAAGGTGGTGCACAAGCCTGGGAGGAAGCACGGTAATGTGGATGCTCTGAGTAGAAAGGTGGGGAAAGTAGAAGTCATAGGTTATGACCTAACAGTATGGAAAGAATTACACGACGCTGACAACGATTGTAAATTCTATTGGACACAGCCACAATTTAATATGTACGACGGTCTTCTGTGCGGGGAAACGAAGTTAGGGCCGAGGGTAGTAGTACCAGTGAAGCTGAGAGACGAGGTTTTAAAGGAACCACATGATCACGTGTTATCTGGTCAGGAGAGCGGTGGAGAGGTAGGAAAGTAGATGTGGATCAGTATGTCAACAATTGTATACCATACGCGCAGAAAGCGGATTTGAGTCGGAAACAGATACAGCTACAATGATTTTCTGTGCTTGGAATTGATGTCTTAGGAACTTTCAATCGAACACCATCGGGGAACAGATTCGTTCTGACAATAATAGACCATTTTTTGAGGCATGTGGAGTGGTGGCTATGCCAAATCAACAGGCAGCAATTGCTAGTAAATACCTGGATTTTGAAGTTTGGTGTAACAGAGACAATAATTACTGACCAAGGGACCAACTTCATGTCGGATTTAATGAAGGAACTGTGTAAATTGTTGAATGTAAAGAAGTTGAGGACGATCGCATTGCATCCACAGGAGAACGGAAGGACAGAACGGGTACACAGAACAATCGGGAAGATGCTGAGTTTTTATGTGGGTTGTCATAACAGTCAGTGGGACGAGTATTTGAAGCATATTGTATGCGCGTACAAAGCAAAAGTCCATACCAATACCCGTTTGTCTCCGTATGAGGTAGTGTACAGGCGAATCTGTACGTCAGTTTGCGAGAACAATTCGGGATGTTTGGAAACAGGTACAGAAGGTGAATATGAAGGCTTTGGGAAAGCAGGAAGACACAGTGAAGCGGAAAGGAAATTAACCGCCGTATAGAATAGCGCAATGGGTAATGCTATCCAACCCCTATACGCCAAAGGGGAAAACGAACAAGTTCGTCAAGAGGTATCAAGGGCCATAGCAAATAGTTGAAACCACATCCCCCGTTAATGTTAAGCTTTAGCTGCCAACTAGAACGACGATAGTACACATTGGGCGGTTGCGGCCATTTAAGAGTTGTCCGGATGTGATTCCAAGCATGTCACAGGGAGGGAAAAGGAAGAAAAGGAGAGGGAAGAGGGGTGTTCAGCGCAGAGAAAACCAGCATGATGTACCGTATGCTTTGTGATCCAGAAGGTGGTAGAGTATTTGTAGATTTTTGTTTTCTTGTTTTGTATCATTGAGTTTGCGTAGATTAATTAGGCATTGTATTTTCATATATTGTATGTGTTTTCGAGTATTGTAAGCCTGCTAGGGACAGCAGCCTTTTTGAAGAGGGAGGAAGGGTGAGGGTAAACACTGTCCTCGGGTCACTGAAAAGGGTAGCGTTGAGCAGGTTGCTAGAAGTAAAAAAACTGAAGAGGTATTGCTGATCTCGGCAGTTAACAGCCGGTACACCGAGATGACAAGGGAGGATTTACAGAGCTGACATAGCCGGCCGCGGTGATCTCGCGGTTCTAGGCGCTCAGTCCGGAGCCGCGGGACTGCTTCGGTCGCAGGTTCGAATCCTGCCTCGGGGATGGATGTGTGTGATGTCCTTAGGTTAGTTAGGTTTAAGTAGTTCTAAGTTCTAAGGGACTGATGACCTAAGATGTTAAGTCCCATAGTGCTCAGAGCCATTTAAACCATTTTTAAACAGAGCTGACATAGAGGGAAGGTAACGGTATGTCCTGCAAGGTGATAAGCATCAATCCGGACACGTGCACGGTGCAATTATTTTTAGCCAGGAGGGAAGAAATAGACTGTCCAAGGGACATCGTGGAGCCAAAATTGAGCTTGCAATGGGTCGGGATGCATTGGATCTTCTCCACCTACGAAAAATTAATAGTAGTAGCAAGTTGCTTTGAGCAGGGAGTATTTGCCGAAGCGAAACGTATAAAGCTCGAGGGGAGCGAAATTTTAATAGGTGGAACTGCGTGTAACATAATAGGACTTACCTTCTATCTGCCACCGTCGATTTCTGGAGTCACGCAACTGAATGTAACACAGCCACAGCTGTACTGGCCAGAAGCAAATTTCGAGTTTTGCCAAGGCAGCATCTGACCTTTTTAAATCAAACTCTGGAGTCATGTCTGTTGAAATCTGTAAACCAGTTCATTTCAGAGCAAGAGGGGTGCATATCAGCCAAACAGCTTGTGCAACATGTTGCTAACTATGCGGAAAGACAACGACAAGTAACGATTGTTTTGAGCACCTCTGTGCTAAGTGCCATTTCAGCCTTAACTTTGTTGTGTGTTGTTGGCGTTCTGATCAGGCGGAGAGCCAATTCCAAGAGGGAACCGACGGTAGTCCAAATCCCAGTGGATTGGATACCGAGGGTGTAAGATGGGTAGGTAAGGGGTTGATCGAGCATTAAGTAGAGTGGTCATACAGTAAGGAATTTATATGTTTTGTCTGATGTCACGTGTTTTAGGAGGACTAGACCACATCTAAGTTTCCTAATGGTAGTAGTAAATACGTCATAAGTACATGCCGACACAAACAAGTCTAAGAGAAGTTAAAGGTCGACCCAGGTACCGGGTCTTTCCAAAGGGGGGAATAATGCAGCGGCACCACCGTTTAATATGGGTAAAGGTTAGCTTTGGTGGAATACTATGGAGCGCACAAGTTACAGCCAGGTGCAGGCCTGCCGACAGTAAGTTATACTACCAGCGGTTGCAAAGTAGAATAGAGGCCACATGGCCGTAGACCCACTGAAAAGAATAAACGCGGCAGTTTGCACGGCGCAAATTACAGGCAGAAGGGGCCCACTGCCCAACCCAGGTGTCACGACTACACGACTCGGAGTGGTGCGTTAGCATAACAGAGGCGCACAGCCACATATAAATAGGCGCCGGTTCACTAACAAGGCATTCGAGTGTGACAGTTCTCCTGGATGGCGGGGTGTGCCACACCACCAGCTACACGCAGCAGCAGATGGGGCGCCAGCGTTCCAGTCCACGGCAGGTCGTGGGTTCGACCCTCTGAGGCTAACACAGGGTCAGCAGCCAGCCACCAGCAGGCCGTGCCAAGCTCGCTACTGCGGGCAGTCTTGTTGGCTCCGGACACATGCCGGAGACATCCCGAGGCGAGGGCTGCAGATTTGGCTGTCGGGTCGTAGGCGCTTGTTGTCGCCGCGATCCTAACCACGACGGCAAAGAAGCACACAGCGGGCCGCCCTGCGCCTTCTCACGAATGGCGCTGAGACAACAGGTGCGAAGGCTGCTGAGTTGAATGCTGGCGCATCCTGATGTCGTCACAACTCCGCGGCCATACAAGGCCGACACACAGCAGTGTGCTCTACAGGTCGCTGAGACAGCCACTCCGTGCCAAGACAGCGAAGTGGTGTCCTCGGCATTGTGGAACCCGGGCCGCTGACCGAGAGGAATGGGGACACTGTAGCTAGAAATAATAAATCACTAGGGAAACTCAGACAAGTTTTAATACGACGCATCCTGACAGTTTCCATCCATGTCCAACATTCATCTACACATCAAACACAAACATCCTATTCCTTATGACTACCTCACAGCTATACAGGATGTTTATAAATTGGTTTCCATAAATGTAAGGTTGTGTTCCTGAAACCAAAACATTACAAAATGTCCATATTAACATGGGTAAGAAAATCCTACGTTAGGGAGTTAAACATGATGAATTTAATGACATACATTTGCCAGAAATGCTGTAAATGATCTCCTCCTGCTTTGATGCGTGCCCTGAGTCTACGTTTCATGATTTGTCATGGTCATACTTCTCATATTTTAAATACATCCCCTCAGAAAATTTATATTATAAGTGAAATGTATCTAGGATTTTAAATCGCCCCAGATACAAATTTTAATTGGATTCAAATCTGGTGATTCAGCAAGCAATCAAATGGCACTGAGCATTATGGGACTCAACTGCTGTGGTCATAAGTCCCCTAGAACTTAGAACTACTTAAACCTAACTAACCTAAGGACATCACACACATCCATGCCCGTGGCAGGATTCGAACCTGCGACCGTAAAGCAATCCATAGCCAATCAATCGATTTGAAAACTGGTTATCGAGATATTAGCGAAGTGGCGTGGAGCATAAAAAACGTCAGTTGGATTGCGAAGAGAGATGTATTGTCAAGTAAAAGATACCGTAAGTATTTCTGTCGAGTACGAGGTTTTGGGAAGAAACGGGGATCAACAAGATGATCGTGAACGACTTCAGCCCACGCGTTGATGTGAACAAAAGACAATCAGGCAAACTAAAAACAAATGCAAAGGCCATCTGTAAAGAACAGGGCACTCTGGCCAGCCCCAGATTTACGATATTTCCGAACCGGGGCAAAAACTTGAAAGTGGTGCCCCGCCTCCTTTCCTCCCTGAGCATTTCAGATAGGACATCAAAAAAAATTTTAATTTGATTTTTTAAAAAATATGTTCATTTTGTTGCACACATCTTTCTGAAGAGTTTGATGTATGAAACATGTATGTTCGAGGAAATGTAAAACATCTCATTTGGTGTTAAGTGTGCCAAACTGCAGTGCCATGCCTCTTCACACAGCATTCTTCTATCGCAACTCACTGTATTTTGCTCTGTGGATAACAAAAGTATATGTTTTGTAATGGAAGCCATCAAACCTATATTCACGACAGTGAAAACTATTATGTCCTGTGGCGCCTCTCCTTCTCCCAGACGGCGGGTTTAACATCTTAACCTCCTTTAAAAAACTTACAATTAATATTGGGTGGGGTTATTTGTGACCAGGAAAACGAGAACTCTACAGAAAATTTGCACTCTTTATTGCCTATTAGCTGATAACTTTCTCTTTTGTGTGACATAAAACTAAATATAGGAAACATAAAAGAAGACAAGAGACAAGCAAGACAGTACTCATTTCTTCAATCCTTAGGTCCCAGTATTTTTTCTCTAATCTTGCTACAGCTTTACACAGTGTGGTTTACTTTCTGCGAAAGAATCTATTACCTCATCAAAGTTCGTCAAACGTTTTGCTACATGAAAAATTCAAAATGTCGTTGTCTAATACTGAAAAAGCTGTTAATACGAATAGTAGCCCAGGCTAGTGTTGATTACGTATATTTTGTCATTATCGGCTAAATAAAACGAAATAGGCCTCTCTAATATTACAGCAATTGTAATACATGCCAAATAAGCGAGACTGTTTTTGCACAAATGGTCGTTTTTATCTACCTCATTATATAAATAACACGACAGATTACGAGGGTAATCCCAAAAATAAGGTTCAAATGGTTCAAATGGCTCTGAGCACTATGGACTTAACATCTGATGTTATCAGTCCCCTAGAACTTAGAACTACTTAAACCTAACTAACCTAAGGACATCACACATATCCATGCCCGAGACAGGATTCGAACCTGCGACCGTAGCAGTCGCGCGGTTCCATACTGAAGCGCCTAGAACCTCTCGGTCACACCGGCCGGCCCCAAAAGTAAGGTAAGTAACTCTGTGCGCCAGTTGGTCACACTGTTATGAAGAGTGCTTCACGCTCTGTGTGTAAACATGCGCACGCCGCGCTGATGCGCTCAGTCTTGGCTTGGCAGCCGTTGAGAATGGAGCTAATGTTGGATGTTACCGCCAAGTGCGGATTGCGCGCAGTTATTCGGATTTTGAACGTAAAGGGCACTGCGCCGATTGAAATCCATAGCCAATTGACGCAAGTGTATGGTGAGTCGTGCATGGATGTCAAAAATGTTCGCATGTGGTGTAGAGAGTTTGCACCTGGTCGGACCGAAATTCACGACGAACAAAGGAGCGGGAGACCGTCAATTTCTGAGGAGACAGTGTTAAAGGTTTAGCAAAGCATGAGTGAAGATCAGCGGATCTCCCTGGATGATCTCTGCACGTTGGTTTCTGAGGTTTCCCGAAGCACCGCTCACAGAATTTTAACGGAAACATTGAAATACCGGAAGGTGTAGGCAAGATGGGTACCATGCATGCTGCCTGAGGGTCACATGAGGCAACGAGTTGATGCTTCCCGCGGATATCTACATCGCTTTGCAGCCGAACAGGACAACTTTCTGGTCTCAGTTGTCACAGACGACGAAACCTAGGCATACCACTTTACACCTGAGACCAAGCAACAATCACGCCAGTGGCGGGATCATTCTTCGCCAAAGCCGCGGAAATTCAAACAAACACAGTCTGCTGGTAAAGTCATGACAACCGGTTTTGGGGATCGGAAAGTGGTATTGTTGGTCCATTTTATGCCCACTGGGACCACAATTAACGCTGACAGGCACTGTGAACCTCTGAAAAAACTCAAACGGGCAATTCAGAACCGGAGAAGAGGAATGTTGAGCAAGGGCGCTCACATTCTTCATGACAACGCTCGCCCACACATCGCTCGGCAAACCGTTGCTCTCCTGCAGCAGTTTCAGTGGAACATAATCCGACACCCACCCTATTGTCCTGACTTGGCGCCCAGTGACTATCACCTGTTCGTTGATTAAAAGAACATTGGGCCGGAAAGCGATTCTGCTCCGACGGTGAGGTGAAAGAAGAGGTTCATAACTTTCTGACACCATGGCGGCTAGCTGGTATGGCATGGGCATAAAGAAACTGCCACAGCGTCTACAAAAATGCATCGACAGAAATGGTGATTATGTCGAATAATAGCTAAATGTTCATGCTGTAAACTGATGTAAATCATTGTAGAAATAAACAGCTCTATGTACTTCTAAAAAAAATAGGAGAACTTACTTTTGGGATTACCCTCGTATAATTCAATGCCTATTAGGCCTACTACAAGCAAAAAGCTTGTCATCTTAGGAAAGAGTTTCACATTTCATTCATACGCTCCAGTTTCTCAAGCATGAGATCGAAAAGTAGTAGTAGTACTAAATTCTTATATAAATTTGGTATCGTCATAACCTTCCATATAGTCTGTGTAATTTTCCTGTTACTTCTCCTTCCTCGTTCTAACAAACAGACTTGTTATCACTTGTTCTGTAACTATTACTGCCAGAGTCAAAACTCTCTCTCCGGTTAACTTCGCTAACCCTGCTATAATTACCAATTTAGTTACCCCGCATTTATTCTCCGATTAGGCAATAGTACATTTACGTACAACGCGTTTTCCGCACTATTCCGCGAACACAACTTAAGCGGCTGCTAACAGAGGACTGTAAGTATTGGGATAAAGCGGTTTATGGCGCACTCTGCATTGTTGCCAGATGTATCCAAGATGGCGTCGATGACGATATCCAGTATGGTGGCGTGTACACTTGGTAAAAGCGCATGACGTCATCCAAGATGGCGGCCATAACGTCATTCAAGATGGCTGATTTTGGTGGGAAGTTTAAAATTTGGCAGGAAGGTAGGTCAATGGGGCTACTTTCACTAACTTAACCCCCCCCCCCCCCCAAAATCCCTCACCTCCCCCTGAAAATTTCGGGAAGTTCAAATTCCATCAGGACAATGCAGCACACCATGGCTACTAACATGGCTACTAACCTAAGAAAATGGGGGAAGATATGTCACCCAACCACCACCTCGTCCTAGGGATCAGCGGGAAATTTGAATTTTGGCAGTAAAGAAAGGTCACTTGGGTTATCACCACTAACCTAAGAATTGGCAGGAAAGAAAGGGCATTTGAATACCTCCACTAACCTAAGTCATCCAACCACCCTTTCTTCCTAGGGATTGGTGGGAAAAGGACCCAGCCTGCACTGGGCTGCTGGAGAGAGGAAGGAGTGACTTAATTTATTTTGGGACAGTTTATTTAGGGGCGGATTTTGAGAGATAGTATATTTATCACAGTGATACAGAACACACGTTCAGGCATTCCACACAGCCTACAGACCTGCAAACCATTAAAAGACTCTGGAAACATGCTTGCCAATCGTCAACTTTCGAAATCATGCACCAGTCTTTTTTTAAACAACTGACCTAGTACACAGTACCACCACCAGAGAGTGCTCTCATTCATGACGTAGTCTAAGGTGGCGGTCATAATGTCAGCCAGTGGCACAAGTACCGTTATCCAAGATGGCGGGAAACAGCGTGTTCACCACGAGGTCCAAGTGGCCTAGTACACAGTAACACCACCAGAAAGCGCTGTTGTCCATTCCATGATGTAACACAAGACAGTTGGGGAAAATGGCGGGAAAAGGACTCTGCCTGTGCTGGTAGTAAGTCTTTATTTCGCACGCAGTGTCTCCACCGCGAGATCTTGAGTCCAACTGACCTAATGTACACTACTACCTCCAAAGAACACTCTCATCCATGATGTAATCCAGGATGGTTGTCTGGAGGGCGAAAATGGCGCTAAAAGGACTCAGCCTACGCTGGGCTGCTGGAGAGAGTAAAGAAGGAGTGTACTTTATTTATTTTGGAACAATTTATTTAGGAATGGATTTTGAAAGATAGTATATTTATCACACTGATACATCACACATGCACTGACATGCTTAGAGTCATGCCACACAGCCCACAAACCTGTAAACTACTCCTAAATAGCGCGCTGCAGACATGGAAACAACTCCTAAATTACCCAAATAAACTCCTGGAAATGGAAAAAAGAACACATTGACACCGGTGTGTCAGACCCACCATACTTGCTCCGGACACTGCGAGAGGGCTGTACAAGCAATGATCACACGCACGGCACAGCGGACACACCACGAACCACGGCGTTGGCCGTCGAATGGCGCTAGCTGCGCAGCGTTTGTGCACCGCCGCCGTCAGTGTCAGCCAGTTTGCCGTGGCATACGGAGCTCCATCGCAGTCTTTAACACTGGTAGCATGCCGCGACAGCGTGGACGTGAACCATATGTGCAGTTGACGGACTTTGAGCGAGGGCGTATAGTGGGCATGCGGGAGGCCGGGTGGACGTACCGCCGAATTGCTCAACACGTGGGGCGTGAGGTCTCCACAGTACATCGATGTTGTCGCCAGTGGTCGGCGAAAGGTGCACGTGCCCGTCGACCTGGGACCGGACCGCAGCGACGCACGGATGCACGCCAAGACCGTAGGATCCTACGCAGTGCCGTAGGGGACCGCACCGCCACTTCCCAGCAAATTAAGGACACTGTTGCTCCTGGGGTATCGGCGAGGACCATTCGCAGCCGTCTTCATGAAGCTGGGCTACGGTCCCGCACACCGTTAGGCCGTCTTCCACTCACGCCCCAACATCGTGCAGCCCGCCTCCAGTGGTGTCGCGACAGGCGTGAATGGAGGGACGAATGGAGACGTGTCGTCTTCAGCGATGAGAGTCGCTTCTGCCTTGGTGCCAATGATGGTCGTATGCGTGTTTCGCGCCGTGCAGGTGAGCGCCACAATCAGGACTGCATACGACCGAGGCACACAGGGCCAACACTCGACATCACGGTGAGGGGACCGATCTCCTACACTGGCCGTACACCTGTGGTGATCGTCGAGGGGACACTGAAAAGTGCACGGTACATCCAAACCGTCGTCGAACCCATCGTTCTACCATTCCTAGATCGGCAAGGGAACTTGCTGTTCCAACAGGACAATGCACTTCCGCATGTATCCCGTGCCACCCAACGTGCTCTAGAAGGTGTAAGTCAACTACCCTGGCGAGCAAGATCTCCGGATCTGTCCCCCATTGAGCATGTTTGGGACTGGATGAAGCGTCGTCTCACGCGGTCTGCACGTCCAGCACGAACGCTGGTCCAACTGAGGCGCCAGGTGGAAATGGCATGGCAAGCCGTTCCACAGGACTACATCCAGCATCTCTACGATCGTCTCCATGGGAGAAAAGCAGCCTGCATTGCTGCGAAAGGTGGATATACACTGTACTAGTGCCGACATTGTGCATGCTCTGTTGCCTGTGTCTATGTGCCTGTGGTTCTGTCAGTATGATCATGTGATGTATCTGACCCCAGGAATGTGTCAATAAAGTTTCCCCTTCCTGGGACAATGAATTCACGGTGTTCTTATTTCAATTTCCAGGAGTGTAATTTCAGTATAGACATGCGAACTCCACCTAAATAATGCAGTACACTGACAGGCACACACAAAATCAGTTCTTAAACCGTCCAAATAACGCATAGCACAGACTACAGACCTGATAGCAAAATAATGCAACAGACACGTAAACAACGTACTCAGACACCGCTCGCCGCCCCCTGACTATTGGACCGCGTAGGAGGCTATCGCACACGCTCCCAGAAGTGGGATGCACTGACACCCCCCACGAAGTGACGCACAGATGCTCGTCCCACACGCATGTGGAAGCGATATCCCTTTCATACTTTCTACCCGAGAAATTGCTCTCGTAATACATGTTCACCTAGGCAACATTGCTGACACGACTGGAAGGTAGTGAAGACCTATTTCCAGAGTGCTCTGACGTCACCACAAGCCAGCACAAGCTAACACTCTCACTTCGCTGCCGACAGCACGTGAAAGTGTAATGTTGCTGGTGCGATGAAGCATAGCTGTGGTGCAGGGCCAGTGGGCGCACTGTCCGCAATTGTTTTCTGCAGATGAGGCTTTCAGTGGTAAAATTACTTTGCACAAATCGCTAAATTACAGTGGCAGTTAAACCCACAAAGTTGTCTACGGATCATCAAATACATACAAAACTCACAAGAATATTGGAGACCAAGAACATATTTACCAGTGTAACTACAATTAAATATTACAATTGCTGCCAAAGTCGGAGATCGATCGATGTACTGGTAATCTCTCCTCTGGACAGCTGTGGTTTTGGAACGAATCTCAGTGTCTACAGCTCACATAATTTTCCACGTAAAAAATCTTTCTCATACCCTTGCGGTTGGTGATGTGCTGAATCTATGTGTCACTCATGATAGGACACACACTCATCTTGTCTGGCCATGCCACAACATAAGCCACAGTAACTTTAGAATGTAATACAGTTATCTTTTATATCTGTACAGCACCTCAAAAAATTATAGTATGCCTACACTCACACCAGCTATATGTCTCAACTCTCCTCAGTCCTAGGAAATTATCTGACAGAGTCTTACAATCTGCGCCTCTGGGAGGTGTGCATCCTGCCAAGATTCTCTCAAACAAGTGTTTTGAAGGACCATTCTCTAAGGTTAGTAGAGATACGCAAATTGAATATTTTCCCGCCAAAATTCAAATTTCCCTCCAATCCCTAGGAAGAGGTTGAGGTCGAATGACTTAGGCTAGTGGAGGTAACCCAATTGACCTACCTTCCCGCCATTTTCTTTGGTTAGTAGAGATACCCGTGGTGTGTTGCATTGTCCCGATGGAATTTGAACTTCTCGACATTTTCTGGGGAAGGAGATGGGATGGGGTTTTAGGTTAGTGGAGATAGCACAATTGACCTATTTTCCCACCAAAATTCAGACTTCCCACAAAAATCAGCCATCTTGAATGACGTCATGGCTGTCATCTGGGAAGACGTCATGCACTGTTACCAAGTCTACAAGGCGCCATCTTGGATGACGTCATCGTCTTTATCTTGAATACATCTGACAACAAACCGCTTTTTTCCAGTACTACTGTACAACTGGCCCTTAGTAGTGTAGCCATCTGTCAAAAATTTTCTGTCAAAATTTCATTTTCTTCGATACACTGGGAAGATAATATGTAATCTTGTTTTACCTGTTATTCCTGTTAGTCGTTTATTTCACTCTCATAGACTGAATCTATGGATTTCGCTAGTAATTATAACAACATTCTCCTCTTCGGGTTTATTCTGCTCAGCTCATACAGCCCCATCACTTTTTGTCTGCGAGAAAGTTTTTTATTCCTAGATGCGTCGGGGGTTCCTTTGGCAGAGACACCATGTACAATATGCACGCATTCAGAAATCAACTTATGATTAGTTCAGATTTTATTTATTTATCTACACATCGAGTTCCATAGGACCAAATTGAGGAGCAAATCTCCGAGGTCATGGAACATGTCAGTACATGAAATTACAACATAAAAGCAATAACAGATAAAAATAAATGTTCATGAACCTGAAAAACGTTAGTCCAAAGTAAATGCTATCAGCAATACAATAAGAATCAGCTTAATTTTTCAAGGAATTCGAATGGCAGCTTATTGAAAATGGATGCAGCAGTATACTGCACACCTTTCTGAACGAGAGTTAAGGAAGTCCAATCCAAATGCAGGTTTGATTACTGCTTATTCTTGGGAATGAACTAATATTGGTAACAAGAAACGACAATAAGGAATATATATATTGAGATGCCAATGCCAAAATACCCAGACTCGTGAACAGAGGTCGACAACAGGTTCATAAACTCACACTACTTATTGCCCGAACCGCCCGTTCCTGAGCCAAAAATAGCCTCTTAGAATGGGAAGAGCTATTCCAAAATATAATACCAAATGACATAAGCGAATGAAAATGAACAAAGTAGACTAATTTTCGTGTCGAACGATCTCTCACTTCTGATACCGTTCGAATAGTAAAAATAGCAATATTAAGTCTTCAAACAAGATCCTAAATGTGGGCTTTCTACGACAGCTTACTATCTATCTCAACACCTAGAAATTTGAACTGTTCAGTTTCACTAATCATATGCCCGTTCTGTGAAATTAAAACGGCAGGTTTTGTTGATTCGTGTGTTAGAAACTGTAAAAACTGAGTCTTACTGTGACGTATCATCAGTTTATTTTCTACAAGTCATGAACTGAGGTCATGTACTGCACTGTTTGAAACCGAGCCAATGTTGCACACAACACCCTTTACTATCAAGCTACTGTCATCAGCAAACAGAAATATTTTAGAGTTACTCGTAATACTAGAGGGCATATCATTTACATAATTAAGGAACAGAAGTGGCCCCAACAGTGATCCCTGGGGCACCCCCCACTTGACAGTACCCCACTCAGACC
Source organism: Schistocerca gregaria (assembly GCF_023897955.1). Lineage (NCBI taxonomy): Eukaryota > Metazoa > Arthropoda > Insecta > Orthoptera > Acrididae > Schistocerca > Schistocerca gregaria. The sequence goes on from NC_064931.1 coordinate 49,310,305, forward strand.
CCACATCACGGCCGTTATCAACATTGCAAATAATGATCTTTTGCTACCTGTTTCTAAAGTAATAGGTGATACAATTGTGAGCTACTCCTCATATTCTGTAATGGTCCAACTTCTGGAGCAATATTTTGTGATCAACACAGTCAAGTGCCTTAGTTAAATCAAAAAATATGCCAAGCGTTGGTAACCTTTTGTATAGCCCACCCAGTACCTCACAGAGAAAACAGAATATAGTATTTTCAGTTGTTAAGCGACTTCTAAAGCCGAGCTGTACATTTGATAGCAAATCGTGTGATATAAAATGATCAATTATTCTTACATACACAGCCTTTTCAGTAACTTTTGCAAACACTGGTGGCATAGAAATAGGTCTAAAATTATCTACATTATCCCTTTCTCCCTTTTTATAAAGTGGCTTTTCTAATGAGTACTTTAATCGCTCAGGAAACTGACCATTCCTACAGGAAAAATTACAAATATGGCTGAATACAGGGCTAACATGTGCAGCACAGCACCTCAACCCTCTAGTGCATAGTGATGCATATATGCATCAGTTTATTTCCTAGAGTATTTTCGTTGACGGCAGCTTTACTGAGTATTGTAAACATGCTGGCGCATTTATGAATCGTTTAGCAATTGTTTCCTGATCAGAGAAAATATTTATTGCGAAGCAGATGCCTGTTAGGTAGCATTATCTTTGGTAGTGGCAGTGTAACTCATTGTTTATGCTGTTCGCCGTTTTCGGCTGATTGTAGATGAAGCAGTGATTGAAGGTAAGTGCCAAAAAAATTACAGCCATAAACTATAATGGTTTTTGATAGGAATTATAGGTATTTATAGATTTTTTGCTGTTTCTATAAAAGTCATTAGTTGTAATATGAATGATTCGTATATGAATCATCATGTGTAAAGGAACATAACACACACAATATATGTTCACTTGCATTTTATGTAGCTATTTCTTTTTTCTGTTCCTTATAACATTATGTTTGCTTTATATATGAACACTGTCTCTTGTTCTTGATCACATAAGTCTGGCTTATATAATATAAATAATAAACTGTAATTTTTAATTGTATAAAACAGTTTCACCACTGATGTGAATGCTGTCAAACATGCCACTCTTATAATAATTTCATATTCCTTCTAGATGTCAGTTCACTACATAGATGAGAAAGGAATTAGAAGAAAATTGGATGATAAGGGCATCTCTTTCTTATTGCGTAGTATTCCAAGTGACAGTGAGGATGATTTATATTTAGACAGTGGAAGTGATACGGAAGAAATTGAAGGGAATAATACAAACAGCAGTGATATACAGCTCAGGGAATCACAGTTAACGTCATCTTTATTGGACGAAGCTGGAGATGCTTTATCTGAAGAGCAATATTCTTGGTGAAAATGACTTTGCGAACATGTTGTTTGATAGCTTATCAGGTGATGAACTTATAGAATCTGAAATTCAAGAAGTGAGTGACCCAGCCGCCAGTGCACAGATTCACAAACAAGCATGCAGCCAGTCAACAAAAAGTTTGTGAACCTCAGCCAAAATCAACGAAAAAAAAATACTTCAAAGAAGAAAACTGAAAATGTGATTTGGAGGAAAACAACTCTTAATATCCCAAAACAGTAAAAGAAGTTCTTTGGTTGTAGTGATATTCCTTAATTTTTACAAGCACTTGACACACCATTTCAGATATTCATGTACTTTTTTAGCAAGGAACTAATGAAGAAAATTATTGATGAGAGTCTTCTTTACAGTATTTCGAAGGACCCAAGTAAACCACTGGATATATAAGAAGATGACCTACATAAGTTCCTTCTAATTTGTATTCTTACTTCTGTGTGCAAGCACTCTAACCTAAGACATTATTGGGACAAGACAGTTGGTGTGGATATGATAAAAAAAGGTTTGTCATTGAACATGTTTGAAAAATCTATCTAATTTACATTTCAACGACAACTCAAAGCAAGTACTGAATAAAGAAGATGACGGATATGATAAGCTGTACAAATTGCGTCCAGTTATTGATGAAGTTGGGAAGAAGTTTCTTTCTGTTTGTATGGAAGAGTGTTCATCAATTGATGAGCAGATGTGTGCCACTAAGGCTAGACATCACCTAAAGCCATATATACCTCAGAAACCTCATAAATGGGGCGATAAGTTATTTGTTCACTGTGGTGTGTCTGGATTTGCCTATAAATTCGAAATATACACTGGAGCTGAAAATGAGTTGAAAAACAGACTTAATCATGAACCAGACTTGGGAGCTAGTGGAAATATAGTTGTTCGACGGTGCAGAGGTGTGTTTCACAAAGTTTACTTTGGCAATTACTATACCAGCCTTCCACTAGCTTTATACTTGGCTGAGCAAGGTATTCATAGTTTGGGCACTGTCAGAAGGAATAGAATCCCTCAGTGTAAACTTCCAAATGATGATTTGGTGAAAAAAGAAGAAACAGGGTTTTCGGTAGAGTACTGCACGACATACAACAATGTCGAAGTCGGAAATTTGTTGTGGAAAGATAACAAGAGTGTGTGTTTATTATCTATATTTGCAGGATCCCAACCAAAAGGAACAATTGAAAGGTTTGATAGGAAGGAAAAGAGAAAGAAAACTGTGAAATGCCCAGCAGTAATACGTGAATACAACCGTCATATGGCAGGGGTTGATTTGCTTGACAGCTTATTGGGACGTCATCACATTTCTATACGCTCCAGTAAATAGTATACGCGATTGTTTTATCATTTTGTTGATTTAACTGTTGTCAATTCCTGGTTGCTGCATAGAAAGCTGCATGCTCCCATAGACTCAATGAAACTGTCGGCGTTCAGAATTGAACTTGCAACTACTCTGTAGACTATTGGATATTATACACTGCAAAAACTAGGGAGACATCCTTCTGAAGTACAGAACAATTATGCAGCGAAGAAATGTAAAGGTCCAACAGGCCAGGTTCCTCCTCCAGATGTGTGATGTGACCGCGTGAATCGTTTTCCAAAATGAAATCCCACAAGACTACCATGCAAGTTTCCGACATGTGCAAAGCAAACCTTTGTGGTGTGCAATAAATATGTCGTTGCAGTTTGCTTTAATAAGGATACAAATTGTTTTCTATAGTTTCACACCATGTAAATTATAGGGGTGGTGTTGAATACCGATGTTAATACAATTTCAGAATTAATTAACGTTTAAAAATTAAATGTTTGTGCTCTAAACGTAATATACTTCTGCATGTACTGTGCGATCAAGAAATTTAAATGGCTTTTAAATTTATGTCATGTGTTTTTTCCAAGTTAATGAGTGTAATAAAACTTCTGTGACACAAAATACTAAGAATGATTCATATATGCATCAAATGTCCCGATACGATGATTCATTTCTGAATCAAACCAGTAAAACATCTAAAAAATTATAAAAATCAACAGTAGAATTTTTTAAATATTTTTACATTACTAAGATTGCATCGGCCTAACTGTGAGATTTTTTCTTTAAGAAAGAAAAAATCATGCACTAGAGGGTTAATATTCTGCTAGACACTCCATCATAACCATGAGTGTCCTTAGTCTTCAGTGGTTTAATTATTGACTCAATCTCCCTCGTGTCTGTATCACAGAAGAGTATTTCAGACATCAATCTCGGAAAGGTGTTTGCCAAGAAAGTTATATGATTTCCTGTAGGAACTAAATTTTTATTTAATTCACCAGCAATGCTCAGAAAATGATTGTTAAATACTGTCAGACACTTCCTTCACAACTGACTATATGGTTTTAATTTTATCCTGTGAATTAGCTATTCTATTTGCATACCACATACTCTTTGCCTTCCTAATAACATATTCAAGCACCTTACAGTACTGTTTGTAATGGGCTACTGTAGCTTGATTGTGGCTACTTCTAACATTTTGATATAATTCCCGCTTTGTTCTACATGATATATTTATCGTACTAGTCAGCCAACCGGGCTGTCCATTACTGATAGTACCCCGTTTAGAATGTTATAATGGAAAGCAACTCTCAAAGAGCATGAGAAATGTGTTATGGAAAGCATTATATTTATCATCTATGTTATCGGCACTATAAACATCCTGCCACTCTTGTTACATGACAAAGTTTAAAAAAAACTCTCTATTGCTGTTGGATTAACTTTCCTACATAGTTTGTAATTAAATATGACGTTGGTTTAAGTACAAAAGCCTTTCAGTATTAAAATTTGTGCATCATGGTCTGAAAGGCTATTCACGCTTTTACCATCAGAAGTATCAACTTAGAGTGTGTTCAAAAATGTTCAGAAACCAACAGGAATACGTTTCAAAATCATATGAACAATCTATACACCAACATGTGCTGGATGCTACGCGCTATGTGAATCAAGGTTTTTTTTTCTTAAAAAATATTAATTTGGCGCTCCCTTGTACTGGCGCCAGGGCAGACACCACAGTCCCCCCCCCCCCCCCTTTCAGAACAGGGATTACTTCGGCCTGCCATATTCCGACGAAGTTGTTGTTTTTCCAGACATTGTAATACTTTGCAGATAGTGCACGGGTGCATAGTGACTCATACGTATGCTACATTTGTCTCACAGATGACGCGAGACGGCGACTTCACGTGTGCTCGCTCGCTTTCTTTGTTTCAGTTCACTCAATCAGTCACATTCACTCTCAGCTGTTGCAGTGGTTAGGAGTTGCTTAATAATTAGCTCCCAAGGTAGCATATTGCCCATCGTTCGCGAGCGCGCGGTTAAAGGTATGTAAATATACATAATTTGTGTTAATTCAGGAACAGAGAGTAATTAGTCTGCACTCTACTTCCAAAAGCGACACGTGCGAGTGGTATAATGTGGGTGGCTGTATGTGCGGTCGCATGTATATGTGCTTATACACTGAGGTGTCAAAAGCATGGAATGCCTCCTAATATCGGACCTCCTTTAGCCAGGCATAGTGTAGCAACTCGATTTAGCATGGACTCAACAAGTCGTTGGAAGCCCCTGCAGAAATACTGAGCTGTGCTGTCTCTACAGACGTCCATAATTGCTATAGTGCTGCCAGTGCAAGATTTTGTGCACAACCTGACATCTCGATTATGTCCTATAACTGTTCGATGCAATTTATGCCGGGCACTCTCGGAGGCCAAATCATTCGCTAGAATTGTCCAGGGTGTTCTTCAAACCAACTGTGGCCCGGTGACATGGGGCATTGCCATCCATAAAATTTCCGTCGTTGTTTCAAAACACCAAGTTCATGATTCGCTACAAATGCTCACTAAGTAGCTGAGCATAACCGTTTCCACTCAGTGATCCGTTCAGTTGTACTAGAGGTCCCAGTCCATTCCATATAGACACAGCCCACACCATTATGGAGCCATCACCAGCTAGCACAGTGCCTTGTTGACAATTTGGGTCCACGGCTTCGTGAGGTCTGCGCCAAATGTGAATCCTACCACCAGCCTTTACCAACTGCAATCGGGACGAATCTGACCAGGTCGCGGTTTCCCAGTCGTCTAGGGTCCAACCTGTATGGCCACGAGCTCAGGAGAGGAGCTGCTGTCGATGTCGTGCAAAGGCACTCGCGTCGGTCGTCGGTTGCCATAGCCCATAAACGCCACATTTCTACACACTGCCCTAACAGATGCGTTCACTGTACGTCCCACACTGATTTCTGCGGTTATTGCACACAGTGTTGCTTGTCTGTTAGCACTGACAAATCTACGTAAACGCCACTGCTCTCAGTCGTTAAGTGAAGGCCGCCGGCCACTGCGTTGTTCGTGGTGAGAGGTAATGTCTGAAACGCGGTATTCTCGGGACATTCTCGACACTGTGATTCCGAAATGGAATGTCACATGCGTCTAGCTCCAAGTACCCTTCTGCGTTGAAAGTCTGTTAATTTCCGTCGTGAGACCACAATGGCGCCGCATACCTTTTCACAGGAATCACCTGAGTACAATTGACAGCTCCGCCAATGCACTGCCCTTTTATACCTTGTGTACGCGATACTACCGCCATTTGCATGTGTGTATATCGCTATCCCATAACTTTTGTCACCTCAGTGTAATGTGGACGTACATGGGCATATTTTTTCCGGCAATGTGTGGCGCGGGAATATGGCCGTGCGGCCGGGCAGTACATCTGAGTTCCCCAGCTTTTGTTCGCTATGTTTCTGGGATTGCTGTGGGCTGCCAAGATAACGCTTAGAACGAGGGACATGTTGCCGCTGATATTGCTTGTTCAGTGAACATACAAGGCAATTATTGTTTATTATCCACTCTTTCCCATCAGTTTGCCTCTGTCGCACATGTTACAAGTCGGCTTACATGATGCGGCATAGAAGGGCTGGCGACGACGTTTCCTGGAAATTATGCTCTGGCTAGAGCTCCAAAGCCTCAGGATTCGATAGTGCACTGTAAACTTGTGAACTGATGTCATATTACACATATGTCTGGCCCTCTCTGACGCTAGTAGTTATGAAAGAATAATTCAATTTTATTGTGTTATGTCGCCCAACTACTTATTTATCTACATTGTATTTTGGTTTTTGATCCACCAGTGAGACTTATGAGAATATTTTCTATTTTGTTCCACAAGTCGCACACGATTATGAAGATCGGTATATTTGTTGGCTGTGTATTGATTATCAGCAATCCAGGATTGTTTATGCTGTCATGTGATCCATGAAGAAACGGGAAGCTGACACAGAATATAGTGCATTCAAACCGAGTTGGCCTGAAGCATATTTTGTCATTGAACAAAATGGAAACATATTGTGAGTCGTCTGCAATGAAAGAATATCAGACTGCAAGGATAACAACATATAGCGCATTATTCTACGAAACACGCTTCTACGTATGACGAATACAGTGCCCAAATAAGAATCGACTGAATCAATTCACTGAAAAAAATATGATCGCTCAGCAGGCCATGTTTAAAACACCAAAAGATAACTCACAAACTGTAACAAAACTAAGCTTTAAGATAGCACAAGCTCTTGCCAAAAGAGAATAACCTTTATCTGATGGAGCATTCGTCACAGAATATTTGCATCAGCAGCATGTCCGAAACAGATATCATTAGTGAAATAGACAACCTTGTCACATCATACCACAGCACGACAAGTTGACGGCATGGCAAAAGATAATGAAATATCACTCAAAGCAAAATTAAAGGGATGCATATTTTACAGTTTAGCGCTCGGTGAAAGCGCTGATGTGTCAGAAACAGCCCATTTGGCAGACTTTGTCAAAGGAGTGACAGAGAACTACACTGTAATCAAGCAATTACCTCAATTGTGTTCATTGTAAAATATAACAGGACAAGAGATGAATATCAAGAAGTAAGGAGTTGTACGAAAAAGTTTGACTTTAAAGGAGAAAATCTTTTTAGCTTAACAATAATTGGTGCGCCAGCGATGACGGGGAGAGCAAACGCATTTATGACTTTGATGTGTAATAGCATGACACACACGAGTGTAAATCACCACTGCATTTTTCATCAAGAACAACTGTGTGCCAAGATTCTCGATTTGATGAATGTGATGGAAAGGACAGTATGGACTGTCAACTTCATACGCATAAGGGGACTAAATCACAGACAGTTTGAGCCCTTCCAGCATGAAGTAGACCTAGGGTATGAGGATACCGTATACTATACCCGAGTTCGCTGGCTCAGCAGATCAGCAACGCTCACACGATTTTATTCTCTGTTGGGAGAAATAAAAACCATTATTACTGGAAAAGGAGAAAATATCAAATTTTTGGAGACTGAACAATGGTTGAATGATCTGGCTCTTTTGTTCACATAACTGAATATCTCGCCGACCTAAATCTAAACTCCAACGTAAAAATCACCTCTGTATAGAAATGTATGGACATATTCCAGCATTTATTAAAAAGCTTATCTTGTTCGACATACAGATAGGTGAAAGACCGTTGAGCAATTGGAAAACCTTGTCAACACGAAATCAAAAGACACTGGATTTCGGCATGGAAAGAATCACAGATTTAAAAAACCAAGAACCCTGTATGAAAATGTTCTAAAATTTTGGAGTTTGCGATTGAATACGCCATGTTGCACCTATAGATGGAGTTGACTGAACTCAAAAGTCAGTAAAGTCTTAAAACAGCCGACCATAGTTGCCTGCAGAATTGACTGATAAAATTTTATAAAAAAATGTATCAAATAGTTCAAATGGCTCTGAGCACTACGGGGCTTAACATCTGAGTCATCAGTTCCCTAGAACGTAGAACTACTTAAACCTAACTAACCTAAGGACATCACACACATCCATGCCCGAGGCAGGTTTCGAACTTGCCACTACAGCAGCCGCGCGGATCCAGACTGAAGCGCCTAGAACCGCTCGGCCACTGCGGCTGGCAAAAAATGTATCAAACCCGATCAGTATCCCAACCGGTCCAAGTCAGCACTTCAACAGGTGTCCTTATTCGGCAGCACGTGTATCTGCGTGCATTTTTTCATGAATAAAAGAAATGTAAAATCTAAAACGATCTGTGCAAAATTCTCGGAATTTCGACATCGAATCCTTCTCGGGGAAGCAAAGAAAATGCCATTTGTCTCATTAAGTTTTCGTTTTATTCATTTTATACTTCGTTAATTTTAAGTTTCATTTTAAGGTCGTAACATTCTGATATAAGTACATATTGCCTGCTTACCTTCAAATAATGTGTTTTATTTCCATTGGTATAGTTCCTTTACAAAATCTGTTTTGTTCTGGCCCGTTACAGTGATAAAAGGTAATAAAGTGGCCCACTTCGAAATTTGGTTTTGTACCCTGATAAAGAAGAATGTAAGCAAAAATATGCCTCTGAGGTGCGTTTCATAATCAAGAGATTAAGACAGGGAATTGTTTTCGTAACTCGCTGACGATGGATTTTTAGTTTGCGGACTCGTGTTCATACGGATATTTTGTAATGTTTTAGTGTCAGCATCACATCCCTATGTATATGGAAATCAATTTATAAATGCTCTATATTATTACCACGAATTTCAATATCCACAGGTACTTCCATGCTCAACCCCAGTTGTGTAACATTTTACTGACAACCTCCAAGGTGACAGAATCTACATATTACAACAAACGCGCCCCAAAAGTAATTTCTTAATAGTTGTTTTTCTGGAGCCTCCTAATTTCCTTCAGTGCGACTGTCGTTCAATAAGTAATGCCCCATATTTTTTCTCAGAACATATTTACTGTTAAAAGTCAGAATTTGGTGACAATATACTTCAACAGGTCTTGTCCTTGTCCTGTTTTTTTTTTTTTTATCTAGTCTCCATCAACCTGCTGGTAAAAGCTCTTATCCCGTAGGCGTAGCCATGTTTTCACTACATGTCTGACACCCTCGTCATCTTCAAAGTGTGTTCCCCGCAGAGAATCTTTCAGCGGCCCAAAGAGATGGAAGTCCGAGAGTGCCAGGTCTGGACTGTAGGGCGGATGACGCAATGACGTCCAACCCAATTTGGCGATGTGTTCGCGGGTTCTCAGACTTGTGTGTGGGCGTGCATTATAATGTTGGAGCAAGATTTCTGCTAGTTTCTTGTCCGATCGAACACGTGGGAAACGGTTCTTGAGTATATTCAGAGTCCTCACGTATGCCTCTGAATTGATGATTGACCCTCTTGGCATCACATCCACGAATATGACGCTATCACACTCCCAGAGGACAGTCACTATGACTTCTCCGGCAGACGGGGTTGTCTTGAATTTCTTCTTTTGTGGTGAACGAGGATGATGCCTCTCCCTGGACTGCCTTCTTGTTTCCGGCGCGAAGTGGTGCACCCAGCTTTCGTCCCCCGTAACGATCTGTGACAGAAAGGCCTCTCCATCGATCTCAAAACGCTCCAACAATTCAGATGAAATGGCCTTTCTCTGCATCTTATGGTCCGCTATGAGCATTCGTGGAACCCATCGTAAGCACCTCTTTGAGTATCCGAGAGTCTCGATCATTGCAGACGCACTTCCAAGCTGACCGACATCTGCAGAGCCAATTGTCGAGTTGCGATGCGCCGGTCGGAGCATTGGCTGTGACAGGACGTCTCGGTCGTGACTGATCATGGAGCTTTGTTCCTGCATTTCTCGAGGCTGTAACTTTCTTTACCCACCGCCTAGCTGTACTCCTGTCAACTGCAGCATCGCCATACACTGCACACAAATTTTTGTGGATGTTCACAACGATTTCTTTTTCTGCACTCAATAATTCAATAACAGCACGCTGCTTGTGACGTGAGTCCTATGTAGACACCATTTTGACGCTCTACTACGGCTCTGCCATCTGCCAGAACGGTTCGAAACTTCACCGGTACATAGGACAAGAGTCAAACGTGAAGCACCAACAAGGACCTTTGCCTGTGCATATTAATGGCTTTTTTTTTAATGTGGGTCATTACTTACTGAACGACCCTCGTACACTTCCACTAAGTCCCTAGATACAGAGGGAAGTGAGTATTTACTCGTAATACTAACCACCCTCTATCTACTACCCTATATTCAAACGTCCAACCCAAACTCTCGTCTAGATATTATTTAAGACTACACCCGCACCAGATGGAATGACTATCAGGAACCAAATACGCCCAGACTGGAAGTTATAGATAAATATTTCAACGCCTTGCTATCCCCAGGCAACCACCTTTACTTAGGAGGCCTTGCCAGATGCCATGTCAAGCAAAATTGGAAGCAATGCTTTCGGTCCTAAGAGCCTCAGCATGATCGATGTCCAATACTGTTATTCAGCGTAAGGAATCTTCTCATACAGCAAACTAGCAAAAAATTGAACCTGCCGATACAGTCGGTGTGTCTGATCATTGACAACTTTAAAATGGTAAAAATAAACTACTAACAGAAATCGAGTATGCGTGAAATATCAACAATAACAAGAATTATAGATTCGTTGGCTTCGCCGGCTCATAACAGTGCTGTCACAATTCAACCGAACCTAGATCTCGTGCTATGCTACAGATCTGTGTGTCACTATAGCTAACATTTGTTTTTAACATTCGTTGGCTTCGTCAACTCACAACCGACCACCTGCCAACCTAACCTAGATCTTGAGCTACGTAACAGATCAGAGTGTCACCACAATCTACATTCCAAACCAAAGTATGGAATCAAAATGCATACTGTCAGCGTACTGTTGTATCTCTGTTTGTACATGTATGATGTCACAAGCCACAATTTCATTGCGTCACGGGTGAAAGCCGAGGTCTGGTGTCAGTAGGTTCAACCCACCCTCTCACTATAGCCAGAGGACTCTGTGATCACCATTCTTTGGCCTAATTGATGAATGAACTTGTCACCGATAAAACATTGTTGGGATTTGTTCAGGTGGCGGCAAGGCACAGTACAGCGGATGGATTCGTATTTCTGTCTGAAGCGCTGCGACATCGCTCCCCGCCCTTACTGAACTCACGATTAGCCTCTTCTTTATCTCGCACTGCTGTGCCGCCCCTGTAGTATCCTTTTGACCAGATACATTTCTTCACGCGTACGATGTGTGGACGTTATCTGCGGGATATTTTCCACATCCAGTATTGTATAACAGTCAGAATAACGTTCGTTCCTCTGCTGAGTGAGGTATTAGAAGAGACGCCTGACAAATTCCAGGCACGTTGTCAAGCTTAACAGCTTGGCCTCCCAAAGACAGCAGCGGTAATGATTCAGCACAGGATGCAATTTGAAAGCTGTTATCGCATTGAAGCGCTCGTGCCAGGCATCGAGAACCTTCTTCACGTGCTGGGCTTACCAAGTCGCCGACAAAGAGTCCTCCAGCGAGCGCTTTAACGAGCAGCTGCTATTGGAAACCACATAAGCAGCATTACGGGACGCACTTTCATCTGATAGTCGTTGTTTGAATCTAAAACCTTATTTAGAATATTAAATTTTCATATCCATGTATGGCGCTTTACAATTAGAGTTTCGTATGACAATTATTATGACTTTCTTCTGTTTCTGTGGTGAAGCTAGTACGTTCTTGCAGGTTGTTGCTAATAATATCTCGAGATACAACAAGCACAGAAGTTCCTGCACGTTTCTGGAGACTTGCTTAATTTCGTAAACATGATCACATCACCATCGATAGGCTCCAAAGTCATTCAAATTAGATTTTTTTTAATTTTTGCAAGGAACATGTCCTATCATTGACAAGCAGTTACTACGTATCATTTAAAAAATCAAGTGTTTTGATTACATTCCTTTTAGTTTTTGCAGCCTTATATCAACAATTCCTTAAATGTGACTAGCGCGTGAGTATATACAGCAAAGCTTGACTCATAGTTTTTCGTTTTCGTTATGATAGTGTGGAATACCAACGTCATTCGGAAAGCTGTCCTCAAGTCACAGGTTAATATGCCTTACTACTAATGGGCGTACTGGAAGGAGAACTTTGAATTGTCACAGGGTGGTTTACAGGGTTTAACGTGGTCACCGAACCACACTTCATCTTGCCATTTCTCAAATTAACAAATCGTTTCCAGAGTTGAAAGAAGATATAGCAGAAAAAACGCTACAACCGACTGACGGCCGAATCTCTACCTTCGCGATTTGTAGTCTGACTCTCACTGTGCCACTGTGAAAAGCAAAATAATACGAACATGTTCTTATTGCTGATACTGAAGACCAGTATGATCAAAACCTCAAGACACTGTTTCAGAGAACAGACGGGAGATGTCTAATATAAAGCAAAAATGTTTCGTAAAAGTAAGTCAACAATATACGCGAGCTTCACCGACAAAATTTCTGTGTAACTGGTGCAAGGAAACCTCACATACAGATGGCGGTAATATCGCGTACACAAGGTATAAAAGGACAATGCATTGGCGGAGGTGTCATTTGTATTCAGGTGATTCGTGTGAAAAGGTTTCCGAAGTGATTACGGTCACTCCATAGGAATTAACAGACTTTTATCGCGGAATAATAGTTGGAGCTAGACGCATGGGACATTCCTTTCCGGAAATCGTTAGGAAATTCAATATTCCGAGATCCATCATGTCAAGAGTGTGCCTAGAACGCCAAATTTCAGGCGTTACCCCTCACCACGGACCGTCAAGTGGCCCATGGCCTTCACTTAACTGCCGAGAGCAGCGGCGTTTGTGTATGTTTGTCAGTGCTAACAGACAAGCAACACTGCGTGAAATAACCGCAAAAATCTACATGGGACGCACGACGAATGTATCCGTTAGGACAGTGCGGCGAAATTTGTCATTAATGGACTATGGCAGCAGACAAGCGACACGGGTGCATTTGCTAACAGCACGACATCACTTGCAGCTCCTCTCCTGGTTTCATGACCATATCGCTTGGATCCTAGACTAGTAGGTAAGAGCTGATGGTAGGGTTCAAGTGTGGCACAGGTCACATTTAACCACGGACCTAAGTTGTCAAAAGGGCACTTTGAAAGCTGCTGGTGGCTCCATAATGGTGTGGGTTGTGTTTACATGGAATGGACTGGATCGTCTGTATGTTACGCTACTTGGACACCATTTCCAGCCATTCATGGACGTCATATTCGGAAACAACAATAGAATTTTAATGGACGGCAGTGCGATATGTCATCGGGCCACAATTGTTCACGACTGGTTTGAAAAACATTCTGGACAGTTCGAGCGAATGATTCGGCCACCCAGATTGCCGACATGAAACCCATCGAACATTTATGGGACATAATAGAGAGGTCATTTCGTGCACAAAATCCTGCACCGCCAACACTTCCGCAATTATGGATGGCTACAGGAGCAGCATGTCTCAGTATTTGTGCAGGCACTTCCAACGATTTGTTGAGTCGACGCCACGTCGAGATGTGCACTACGTCTTCTTCGCGATATTATGAGGTACCCCGTGACTTTAGTCATCTCAGTGTAGAGTCGTGATGTAATATTGATTTATTCAGTTCATTGCACTAGTTAACTTTGTAACTGGTAAGCCCACAGGCTGTAACGACTGCATGTTCTATAGCCTACACAATACAAGTTCAAGTGTTGTTCGTGTAAGAGTCTCTAAACAGTTGCTTAGCTTGTATTCGAAGCTCGTGAAACGAGCCGGGTGTCACCAATCACGTGTAACACACTGTCTTCGAGATCGGATGTTCTTGCATAGCTTGCACGACCAGTATCTTCCATTCCAAAATGGAATCATCCGGTTTCTGGTAAGCGTCAACAGGGTTTTGACAAAAAGATGAAAACACCTCGAGAAATGCGAGCTCGGACATAAATGCAGATGTTAGTCAACCGTGCAAGTTGCACCTGTGCAATGTCCTCAATACGTTTCATGTGTCAGTCGTGGTCATAAGTGTTCTGGATTGTCGTGAGTGGATTGCGCCATAGCTAAGTGAATTCTAACGGGGCAAACTGTTGGTGTTCGAATGGTGGATGCTTCTGTAACCGAGAGAGCCGACGTGGTTGGTGTTTCAAGAGGCACCGTGTCGAATATTTATGTTGCATTTGGAAAAGCGGATAACATCTTCTGCTAAGTCACGACGAGAGCAAGAGTGTGTGTAGAGTGATCGTGACGGATGGTCACTGAAGAGGACTGTGATGATAAATAAAAGGACGAAAGCTACAAAAGTCACTGCAGAGATGAATGTCGCACTCGCGAACCATGTTACCAGCAAAACAACAGGGTGTGAGCCGTAAGCAAGGAACTGCAGGGCGAGTTAGAACAGCAAAACCACTATAAGTGACACAAATGCCCGTCGCAGGAATATGGGGTGCCGAAGCCACAAAATTTGGACTATGAAGCACTGGAAGAATGTCATTTGGTCGGACGAGTCTTGTTTCACGCTGTGTTGAACTTTTAGTCGAGTTTACGCCCTAAGAGCGAAACACGGTGCGGGTTCAGTAATGATTTGGATAGCTATATCATGGTATTCAATGGACTCCGTGGTTGCTCTGCAATTTCACATTACTGTCAAGTATTATGTGACCATTTTGGATGATCAGGTCCATTCTGTGGTACAGTGTTTGTTCCCCAAAGGTGATCTTGTGTTCCAAGACCACAGGGCCACTGTTCACATACCTCGCATCGACAGAGACTGGTTTTATGAGCATTTCCCCTGGCCACCACGGTCACCAGAGCTTAATATTATTCAGCCTTTGTGATTTACTGTGGGCAGAAGGGTGCGCGATCACTAACCACCTCCGTGATTGTTACCTGAACTTGCCAGTATTTTGCAGGAAGAATGGTACAAGATTTCCCTAAAAACCACACACGACGTGTGTTTATCCATTCTGAGACGACTAGATGCTGTTTTGAATACCAAAGGTTTCCTATACCGTTTAGACACGGTAATGTGTTGTTTTTGTGGTGTTTCCATAATTTTGTCAATAGAGGGTCACTGTGGGTTACGACCAGGAATTCACTGACATCAGCGTCAACATTACACGAACTGATGACACGAGCGTCAGCTTTTCTTGGAATCGCTGATGCCAGCATCTGCACTCTGACAATCACATCATTCTCGGAATTTCTACTTCGAGTTTATTTGGACTGCCAAGCAATCAGGAGGAATATACGATCACAATGAGTGGCTATTACTGTAATTGTCGGTTGAAAATTTGAAGATGTAGAATTATGTAAATAAAATATGTCCTACAAGTTTCTTTTATTTTCCACCCTGTCAAACAATAACACACACACACACACACACTTGGCGTAACTGCAGCATTACGCAACCGCAACACCGACGTTAAGACAATTTAACATATTACACTGGTATATATATCACAATTACGCCATAAATACACTGCTTATGCATTTGACAGGAATGGGGGAAAGAAATACCGTAGAAGAAGAGTGGGTAGCTTTGAGGGATGATGTAGTGAAGGCAGCAGAGGATCAAGTAGGTATAAAGATGAAGGCTAGTAGAAATCCTTGGGTAACAGAAGAAATATTGAATTTAATTGATGAAAGGAGAAAATATAAAAATGCAGTAAATGAAGCAGGCAAAAAGGAATACAAACGTCTCAAAAATGACATCGACAGGAAGTGCAAAATGGCTAAGCAGGGATGGCTAGAGGACAAATGTAAGGATGTAGAGGCTTATCTCACTAGGGGTAAGATAGATACTACCTACAGGAAAATTAAAGAGACCTTTGGAGAAAAGAGAACCACTTGTATGAACATCAAGAGCTCAAATAGAAACCCAGTTCTAAGCAAAGAAGGGAAAGCAGAAAGGTGCAAGGAGTATATAGAGGGTCTATACAAGGGCGATGTACTTGAGGACAATATTATGGAAATGGAAGAGGATGTAGATGAAGATGAAATGGGAGATACGATACTGCGTGAAGTGTTTGACAGAGCACTGAAAGACCTGAGTCGAAACAAGCCCCCTGGAGTAGACAACATTCCATTGGAACTACTGACGGCCTTGGGAGAGCCAGTTCTGACAAAACTCTACCATCTGGTGAGCAAGATGTATGAGACAGGCGAAATACCCTCAGACTTCAAGAAGAATATAATAATTCCAATCCCAAAGAAAGCAGCTGTTGACAGATGTGAAAATTACCGAACTATCAGTTTAATAAGTCACAGCTGCAAAATACTAACGCGAATTCTTTACAGACGAATGGAGAAACTAGTAGAAGCCGACCTCGGGGAAGATCAGTTTGGATTCCGTAGAAATGTTGGAACACGTGAGGCAATACTGTCCCTACGACTTATCTTAGAAGCTAGATTAAGGAAGGGCAAACCTACGTTTCTAGCATTTGTAGACATAAAGAAAGCTTTTGACAATGTTGACTGGAATACTCTCTTTCAAATTCTGAAGGTGGCAGGGGTAAAATACAGGGAGCGAAAGGCTATTTACAATTTGTACAGAAACCAAATGGCAGTTATTAGAGTCGAGGGACATGAAAGGGAAGCAGCGGTTGGGAAGGGAGTGAGACAGGGTTGTAGTCTATCCCCGATGTTATTCAATCTGTATATTGAGCAAGCAGTGAAGGAAACAAAAGAAAAATTCGGAGTAGGTATTAAAGTCCATGGAGAAGAAATAAAAACTTTGAGGTTCGCCGATGACATCGTAATTCTGTCAGAGATAGCAAAGGACTTGGAAGAGCAGTTGGACGGAATGGATAGTGTCTTGAAAGGAGGATATAACATGACCATCAACAAAAGCAAAACGAGGATAATGGAATGTAGTCGAATAAAGTCGGGTGATGCTGAGGAAATTAGATTAGGAAATGAGACAATTAAAGTAGTAAAGGAGTTTTGCTATTTGGGGAGGAAAATAACTGATGATGGTCGAAGTAGAGAGGATATAAAATGTACACTGGCAATGACAAGGAAAGCGTTTCTGAAGAAGAGAAGTTTGTTAACATCGAGTATAGATTTAAGTGTCAGGAAGTCATTTCTGAAAGTATTTGTATGGAGTGTAGCCATGTATGGAAGTGAATCGTGGACGATAAATAGTTTGGACAAGAAGAGAATAGAAGCTTTTGAAATGTGGTGCTACAGAAGAATGCTGAAGATTAGATGGGTAGATCACATAACTAATGAGGAAGTATTGAATAGGATTGCAGAGAAGAGAAGTTTGTGGCACAACTGGACCAGAAGAAGGGATCGGTTGGTAGGACATGTTCTGAGGCATCAAGGGATCACCAATTTAGTATTAGAGGGCAGCGTGGAGGGTAAAAACCGTAGAGGGAGATCAAGAGATGATTACACTAAGCAGATTCAGAAGGATGTAGGTTGCAGTAGGTAATGGGAGAGGAAGAAGCTTGCACAAGATAGAGTAGCATCGAGAGCTGCATCAAACCAGTCTCAGGACTGAAGACCACAACAACAACATGCTTTGTACATACGCCACTGCCAACGTCGTATAGCCACGTAGAACTTCAAGTTTGGGTCAAACACACGATCCATCCCGTCCCCGGTATAAGATATAAGAATATGTTACACTGGCTTAACGTCGGTTTGTGCCTGCGTATATGCCACAACTACGCCAAGTGCGCATTTGTGTCTGCTGTTATTGGATGATAGGGTGGAAAATTAAAAAAAATATAGGACATATTTTATTTAAATAACTATCTTCAAATTCAGAACCGACGTATAGAGAACAGCCACGCATTCTCATGCTATATTCCTCCTGACTGCTTGGCAGTCCAAATAAACTCGAAGTAGAAGGCTGGTGCAGTGTTTCTGAAACACCTCCGTGCCTTGGTGCAGCGGTTCTATCGGCTGCGGATATTGCTACTTTGGCCGTGCTAGGACATAGTAGAATGACAACAGGTTCGATAGGATGGGCAGACATTCTGTGGTACTCGTGCGTTGCAGAACAGCTGTGTGTCCTTGTCTGTAACAGCAACAACAAAACCGTAAGTCGCCATACCTCCATGAAAAGGTAAGTACAGACGTTAAGGATTCTGCAGAAAATCGAAGTTAGGGTTTTTTGTAGTTTTGCAGGTCCGTTCTTTTACCCTTCTTAAATACTGGAGTCACTGGCGCATTTTTACAGTGACTTGGGACTTTGTGTGCTCGGCGAGAGATTCGCGATAAATGCAAGCTAGGTAAGGGGCCAATGCCGTAGAGTACTCTTCGTAAAACAGAATTGGTATTCCATCCGGACCTGGTGATTTATTTGCTTTCAGATCTTTCAATTGTTCCTCTACGCCAGGGATGCTTATTACTATGTCCCCCATACGGGAGTCTGCCCGATGGTCAAATGACGATACGTTTGGACGATTCTCCCGTGCGAACCATTTCTCGAATGTGAAATTTAAAACTTCGGCTTTCGTTTTGCTATTTTCAACTGCCATACCAGGTAGGTCAACAAGGGACGGAATGGAAGCCTTAAACCCGCACACCGATTTTACATAGGACCAGAATTTTCTCTGGTTCTCTGCGAAATCTTTGCCAAAGTGTGACGGTGGTAGTTGTATGCTTCGCGCATAGATCTTTCACGGACACACGAATCTCTACTAACCTTTGCTTGTCGTCATTTATGCATTCTCTTTTGAATCGAGAGTGCAACAGCCTCCAATTCCTCAGCATTTTC
This sequence comes from Schistocerca gregaria, assembly GCF_023897955.1. Lineage (NCBI taxonomy): Eukaryota > Metazoa > Arthropoda > Insecta > Orthoptera > Acrididae > Schistocerca > Schistocerca gregaria. Next base: position 49,329,293 of record NC_064931.1, read on the forward strand.
CGAATTTCGTTGTTAAACCACGGTGGGTTTCTCCCGTTTTTAATTCACTAACTCGGCATATACTTCTCCAAAGCATTATTAACAATGAGTTTAAACTTTACGCAGGGAACTGTATGCAACAGACATTTCAAGTCGGGTACCTCACAAAAGGCCACAGCAGCACATGAAGCAAAGTGTCTTCAATGGGCCAAACGATACAGAAAGTGCACAGTAGCTGTCTGTAAGCGTGTAATGTGGTCCGATGAGTAGCGATTTTGCATCTTTTCAGATTGTGTCAGGCGTCGAGTGCATCGATGTCCTATCGAGGCGTTTAACCCGCAATATGTGGAGAGCGTAGCTGAGGGATGTTTTTCGCATCATGACTTGCGCCCACGCATACAGGTTAACGTGAACGCGAACAAGGATGCTCATTTGAACATTGCTGGTGAACACGTGTTGCCCTTTCTTCCACATCTTGATGATGAGTCTGCTGTAGACACTGCCGTCCCCCGTGTTCATGGCGCTCCGCGTATACGTTCTTGAATTGATGAACAATCAGGAACCCTTTAGCACCGCGACCGGCCCGCTCGAGCACCAGATACTAATATCGTAGGAAATATTTGGGGCTATTTGGAACAGCGAATGAGACGTAACAGGCAACATCCGCGTTGTTTGGTATCTCTACGAGACGTACTCATCAATAAGTGGTTTCAGTTGTAAATGGCATACGTGAAGAACATTTTGGAGTCACTTTATCGCCGAATTGAAGTAATTATCAAGAATAGAGGTGCTGTTCTACGGTTCCTAAGGCTGACTACTTTTTCCGCTGTGACTATTTTCAGGAAAATACACTGACGGAAGAAATCCCAACACCAAGAAGGAGTTGTGTGACATAAACGGACACCTGAAAGATGATGATGTCTATTCAGATTTCTCGTCAGCCACATAAGAGTGGCACTAGTAGCGCCACTATGAGTATGCAAATGAGGTTTGCCTTAAATACCCGCTGTAACGGTCCTGAGCCGTAGTTATCTTTGAGATTGGTAGCGGTGAGCTGATTTCAGTCAAGAATATTTTTAAGGTGACAAATACATCATTATCAACGCCGGCAGCTGTGGCCAAGCGGTTCTATGCTCTTCAGTCTGGAACCGCGCGACCGCTACGGTCGAAGGTTCGAATCCTGCCTCGGGCATGGATGTGTGTGGTGTCCTTAAGTTAGTTAGGTTTAGGTAGTTCTAAGCTCTAGGGGACAGCTGACCTCAGATGTTAAGTCCCATAGTACTCAGAGCCATTTGAACAATCAACACCTCACTGAGTTGGTACTAGGTCGTGTTATAGGACTACGAGAAGCTGTACGTTCCTTCTGTGATATTGCATAAAGACTTGGCAAGAATGTAATCACTGTACATGAGTGCTGGCAGTGGTGGTCCACGGGAATATACAGTCTCAAGAAGACCGAGCTCCGGACAGCCACATGGCGCTATCGAGAGGGAAGAGCATCGTGTTCGGCGCACGGCTCTGGCGCATCGTACTGCATCTGCAGCAGTAATCTGAGCACCAGTTGACGCCACAGTGAAACAGCGAACTGTAAGAAAGCGGTTACTTCGAGGACAGCTCCGAGTGAGACGCCCTGTAGCGTGCATTCCGCAGACCCCAAACCACCGCCATTTGCGACTTCAACCGAGAGCTCACTGGAGGACGGGGTGGAGGTCGGTTGTGTTTTCTGATGCAAGCTGCTTCTGCGTCGATGCCAGTGATGGCCGTGTGTCGGTTAGAAGGAGGCCAGTTGAGAGCCTACGACTAGCCTGCCTGCATGCTAGGCACGCTAGAACTACACCTGGAGTTACGGTGTGGGGTGCAGTTTCGTATGGTAGCAGGAGCACTTTCGTGGCTATCCCGCGCACCCCGAGTCCAAATTTGTACGTCAGTCTGTTGCTTCAACTTATTGTGTTGCCATTCACGAACAGCATTCCACTGGGTCTTCCAACACGATAACGCTCGCCCAACATGCTCTACAGAGTGTCGACATGTTGCTGTGGCCTGCACGATTACCAGATCTCTCTCCAATCGAGCATGTATGGGACATCGTCGGACGACAACTCCAGCGTCATCCACAACCAGCATTAATTGTCCTAGTACTGACCAACCGAGGCATGCAACTCAATCCCAAAAACTGACATCCGGCACCTGTACAACGCAATGCATGCACGTTTGCATGCTTGCATTCAACATTCTGGCAGTTACACCGGTTATTAATGTACTAGCATTTCAGATTTGAAATGGAATGGAATCTCGCGCTTACATTAGCCTGCGATATTGCAATACTATTCACGTAAATGTGTTACCTGCACAAATGTATTCCCGAAATTTCATTAATCTACATTAATTATTTTTGAATGTTGCGACTTTTTTCCTTCAGTGTATTTCATGAATACAATATGTTGAAAAGACTAACAAGGCTGATGTTCAGGAGTGCGTTCTCTATTGAGATTAGCATTTCCAACTGGAAAAAATTCTGTATTAAAAAAAATTAATGAAATTAAATAACTCTACTCTACACTGGCGTTACACCTTCATTACTAGTGAATAACAGTTTGCCGCGCGGGATTAGCCGCGCGGTCTGTGGCGCTGAAGTCATGGACTGTGCGGCTGGTCCGGCAGAGGTTCGAGTTCTCCCTCGGGCATGAGTGTGTGTGTTTGTCCTTAGGATATTTAAGGTTACGTAGTGTGTAAGCTTAGAGACTGATGACCTTAGCAATTAAGTCCCATACGATTTCACACACATTTGAACAATAACAATTGTCAGAGTCATTTGAATGCATCGAGGATGTCAGTCAAAAGTCCGAACTGAGGCACATCACAACATATGTAAATCCAGAATGAAATTTTCACTCTGCAGCGGAGTATGTGCTGATATGAAACTTCTTGGCAGATTTAAACTGTGTGCCGGACCGAAGTCGGGATCTTTACCTTTCGCGGGAAGTGGTCTGCCGACTGAGCTACCCGAGCACAATTCACGACCCCTCCTTACAGCTTTACGTCCGCCAATACCTCATCTCCTACCTTCCTTGCCGTCCCTGCAAAATCTTTCTTCCAGGAGTGCTAGTCCAACATGTTTTACAGGAAAGCTGCTATGAAGCATGTAAGGTAGACGACGAGGTACTGGCAGAAATAAAGCCGTAAGGAATTGTCATTGGTCGTGCTTTGGTAGCTCAGTCTGTAGAGAATTTGTCCGCGAAACGCAAATATCCACAGTTGGAGACTCGGTCTGGCACACATTTCTAATCTGCCAGAAAGTGTCAACATATGTAAACATTACCTAATGACTTTGATTAGCCAGACTGTTTTCCCACTAGGTCAAGCTGATGCACATATTGAGAAAGAAGGTTACGTTGTTTATCTTTGCGTCCGCAAGACAATTAACAATTGCATGGATGCTGGGTACAAGAGAGAGTGGAATTGCCACGACATAAGGCACAAAATTGAAAACCACTCGATAAGTTCGTGAAAGCTTATTGTGTGAGTATTTTAGAGTAGACACGCAATAGATGTGGTATTTTCATAAGGAGGCAGTACATAAGGAGACAGACTGGTGATTTATGGTAGTTATTATCGACTTCCACCGGTGTTTTCACTATCACTAGCGCTTCGTTATTGAGTATGTCACGCTGCAGAGATACATTCCAGGGCCCCAAACTCTGACAAACTCTGTATGAACTACGATTGTAACAGCTGAAGCTTGGGTGCGCTCACAGGCATTTAACGACACAATAATTGTTTCCTCGTTTGTATCCGTGACCAGACTTTAAGCGAAGAGCGGCATACGCGGTTTGATAAGTATGTACCTTATCACAGGCTTGCGTTGAATATAAAACGGAAAAAGTCATCCCTATGAATCATATCCATAAATCGGGCCGCGCGGGGTAGCCCCGCGGCGTAGGCGCGTTGGGTAGCCGCGCGGTCCAAGGCGCCTTGCCACGGTTCGCGCGGCTCCTCCCGTCGGAGGTTCGAGTGCTCCAGCGGTCATGGGTGTGTGTGTGTTGTCCTTAGCGTAAGTTCGTTTAAGTTAGATTAAGTAGTGTGTAAGCCTAGGGACCGATGACCTCAGCAGTTTGGTCCCATAGGAACTTACCACAAATTTTCCTTCGTAACGGAGGATTTCCATGTGTTTGTAAGAAAGTGTAATGGAATGGCTTAGCGAGCTGTGTAACGGGAATGAGAACGTCGAATATTTGATTCACTTGTATAATATGCACAGAGCACCTTTGTTCTGGAGTGTAGAACAATACAGGCTGCAGAAGATTATTCTTAGTGCTTCGTATTTCGTAAAATAGCAGACAGCCTATTTCTCAATCCCTCGGAAGAACAGCAAGTCAAGAGCTGTTCCCATCGCTACACACATACTTAGTTTGTTCTGACAAAACCGAAAGTTACGATAACATAGTGGTGTGGAATACACACCGTGTCTTGACACATTTTACATTTTAAATTTGCTCACATTCGACGTAACATAAGTGCAACAGATGATGCAAACATCCGACGCACGTAAAAATTTGATTACAAGTACGTACAACGTGAGCATGTGTGCACGAAAAGCTATCAAAAGGATGCATTAATGATACTGCAGTAGATGTCAAAACAGGAAACATTTTACCTCCCTGTCACTAAAATCGGTTTCCCGAATGTTTGGCAAAACATAATTACTTCGAAATGCAGCATTCTCTGAAAAATATTATCTTTTCTGTCTCGTGCAAAATACGCTGAACGGAAAATGTTCGTGTTCACATACAGTGATTCTCCAGTACTTAGAAAACGTAATCTTCAGTGCAATAAATTTCTAATACCGCCAACTAAGTGATATTTCTTACAGTTTTATGGGCACATGGGAAGTAAACAATTGTTTTCTACCAAACTGTTGTGCCATCGAAATCAGTTCAGATGGTTCAAATGGATCTGAGCACTATGGGATTTAACATATGAGATCATCAGTCCCCTAGAACTTAGAACTACTTCAACGTAACTAACCTAGGGACATCGCACACATCCATGCCCGAGGCCGGATTAGAACCTGCGACCGTAGCAGTCGCGCGGTTCCGGACTGAAGTGCCTAGAACAGCTCGGCCACCGCGGCCGGCTCGAAATCAGTCAGAACATTATTGTAATCCACTGCCTTAACACTGAAAGGGAGAGCAAGAGGCTTCTCTTGGAGAAATGGAACCTCAATAAAACTCCTCCACCTATACATTTCACAATATACGCCGTTTGTGAGACTTTCTGATCGTCACATATCCAATGCAATGCAGCGTAGTTTAGTATGGCTCATCACTTTACGAAAGATTCTATTGTGAGGTGGAACCTAGTGTTTGACTATATGATACGTGCACAGGAACTTTGGAGATACAGCCTACATAAATAACGTCCTCAGAGAAATTAAGACAAATTAATGTGAATGTATTTCTAGCGACGCACATGACTTGCTTTTGCATAGTTTTCCGTCACTTACACTGATACTACGTGTAGTAATTTAATTTTGTATTTGGAAACTAAACGAGGCAAAGTGTTTCTGTTCGAGTTGCTTTTATAGTGGAAGGCTTACTGAACGAGATCTTTGTTAAGGAACAAAGCAGTAGTCTCCTAGACAGCTTTAGGAGAAAACGAAAAAGTAAAAAGAGTAACTGGATCTCAAGTCGAGTCTGAGTCCTCTGGAAAACGAGTTTAGCCTATTAATAATGCGAAAGAATTTCTGCCGGTTTCCTCCAAACAGTAGGATGCTTAGTGAAGTGGGCTTCTCTCTGTCCAGAAGGCAACCACCTCAATCTGCATATCTGCTGTTCCCGTATTCCAGCTCTTCCGTTCACTGGTAGTAGACACATCCATTAAGAGCTACAGGATGTTTCTAAAAGGTTCATCCGATCTCCCAAGACGACATCTTCTACAATCCACATGAATGAAGATAGAAACTTTAGGTGAATTTTAGCTTACTCATCGAAACTGAGAGTTGATCTTGGCGCCAGTTGTTGCGGCCGCCGGTACGATCTCCCTGGCACAGCTAGACCGCTCGTACATTATCCAGTGTGCGCCAATTTAAGGTGGCGACAAAACATCGATGAAGGTCGTCTTGCGTTCTCTGTGTAACTCAGTTACAGCTCTGCGACGTGGTTTTTATTGAGAGCATGGCTCAGAACATTCTATAAAGGCACCAGCACTGTACTACTGGCCTCCAAGGGCGCCTGATCTCACGTTCCGGTTTTTTTGTTTTTTTTTTTATGCTTTTCTAAGGGGCTGTTCCAAGTGAAAGTTTGTGACAGGTAAATTAAAATTTGGACCCTGAGAATTTGAATGGCTATGACGGCTTAGGTACACTTACATCGACCTTGAATCCTGGCGACGTTGCATGCTGTCATTGACCTGGAACAGATGACGTCACAATCTATCCCGTGGAGCCCAGAAGAAATACGCCTCCCCCCCCCCCCCCCAAAAACGAACTTGTGACCTCAGAGTAGTTGTCCTCCCTGACATACATCGCGAACGCTCGGCTGCATCCGGGGCCCTACGGGAATCAGAATGTTAGTGAAGAGGTAGCCAGTAAAGTACTTAGTAACTTGCTACAAAGAGGAGACAGTGACTGCAACTCGTAACGTCTGTATTGTCACGTGCTGTGATGCACGCCACAAGGCCCGAGCCCTGCGATGCCACCTTCCTATTGCGTGTTAATCATGACGTCACAAACCATGCACCTCTTTATATGACGTCAAGGTGGCGGGAAATTCAAAATACCGGCCTTAAATAGGAAACAACCAATCACAGCGCTGTATTTTACCGACCATTAAAACGAAACAGCCAATCAGTAAGTAAACACATGTGAAAAATTAACCGAACGCTCTGAATTTTGCACCATGTTCAAAAGTATGCGAGTGATCTGAATCATTTATCGAAAGAAACAGGTAAAGAGTGTGTGTGTGAATTCCTAAGGGACAAACTGCTGAGGTCTTCGGTCCCTAGATTTACACACAACTTAAACTAACTTATGCTACACTGCTACACACACATCCACGCCCGAGGGAGGCCTCGAACGTCCGGCGGGAGGGGCCGCGCAATCCGTGACATGGCGCCTCAAACGGCGCGGCCACTCCGCCCGGCGTAAAGAGTGTCACTTACAATATTTCCACATCTAAAATACATAACACACACACACATATCTGAGGAATATATCATGCACACATACAAAGATTTGGGAGTCTGGAGGCTGGAGACAGATTCTGTGAAGGCTGCAACTGTGTTAACGCTTGATAGCATCCATTTCTGCGGCGGCCTTGCTAACCTCAACAGCAACACCTGGAGTGTTTGTTTTCATGCCAGCTGCAGGTGACACTCACTAAGGCACGCCTCGGGAGAGTGCCGCCCTGCAGAGCATCCATCAGCCTATTGTTGAAACTGTGACGGCCTATCATTTTCGTTACGTATTCCTGTTCTGAATGTAAAAACACACTCAGAGACAAAGTTTTATGCTCTTTCAAGTAAGAGTTCACAAGCTATTAGCATTTCATTAATGTTTAATTGCAACTGAGATACTTTACACGATTAAAGTTACGAGCACCTGATTTGGGAGATTCATATTCGGATGTAAAAACAGCCCCACAGGTAAAATTTTATGCTATTTCGAGCATTAGTTCGGGAAATTTTAGCATTCCATCGATGTTTAATTGACATAGATATCCGATGTATGATTAAAACTATGGCCCGCATCTCGTGGTCGTGCGGTAGCGTTCTCGCATCCCACGCCCGAGTCACGGGTTCGATTCCCGGTGGGGTCAGGGGTTTTTTCTGCCTCGTGATGGCTGGGTGTTGTGTGATGTCCTTAGGTTAGTTAGGTTTAAGTAGTTCTAAGTTCTAGGGGACTGATGACCATAGATGTTAAGTCCCATAGTGCTCAGAGCCTTTTGAACCATTTTTTAAAACTATGAACACCAAATTTGGTGAGAGAGTTTAATTATACATTATATTCATGGTCTTTGTGTGATACGGTGTAATTTTTAAGTTTCTGTGCTAATAAATTTTCGCTTCTAATTATATGAAATTGAGACTGTAAATACTTTTCGTAGACGTATTCAAATCGAAAATTTTGATCGGACAGTTAGGTTCGCATCTCTTGAGTATTTTAATAAAGGCACTATATTACAATTTCAGTCTTTTCTTTTCTACTACCCTCCTAAATACAAATATAACATCGAAATTAATACTAAATCTCGTGCTATTTAAATCATCATCTTTGCTAATAACTAGGAAATTGTGCGCATTCTCACTTCATGCTCATTTACACATTCTGAGAAACTCATTTAAAGTGATATGATGATTAACATGATCACTGAATACATGTCTCAAATTACGTTTATCTTGTTTGAAAAGATTAATTACATTAGCATTGTTGCTAATTAACTGTTTCGGGATTTTGCTAAACGTTTGACATAGATAAAAGCTGTGTACACAGTAATGACGATTCATGCTGTCGCTGACAAAACGGTTCAACATAGCGCTATTGTGGCGCTATTCCTCTGTATTCTATTAACCCGTGCACGAGGTGCCTACCGATCAACTCTTTATTAGTAAACCTATACATGGTGCTGTGTAGCACCGTTCGTATACAACTAACACTACCGGTGGACGGCTTGTCGCGGTTCGCGCGGCTCTCCCCGTCGGAGGTCCGAGTCCTCCCTCGGGCATGGGTGTGTGTGTTGTCCTTAGTGTAACTTAGTTGGTTTTGGAGGAAGAGACCAAACTGCGAGGTCATCGGTCTCATTGGATTAGGGAAGGACGGGGAAGGAAGTCGGCCGTGCCCTTTCAAAGGAACCATCTCGGCATTTGCCTGGAGCGATTTTAGTGAAATCACGGAAAACCTAAATCAGGATGGCCGGACGCGGGATTGAACCGTCGTCCTCCCGAATGCGAGTCCAGTGTGCTAACCACTGCGCCACCTCGCTCGGTGTAACTTAGTGTAAGTTAGATTAAGTAGTGAGAAGGCTTAGGAACCGATGACCTCAGCGGTTTGGTCCCATAAGACCGTACTACAAATTTCCAATTTCCAGCAGAACCGAGTAGCACTGATGTTGTCAACAACAAGTACTGCGACTGAATGGAACGAGTGTCTTTCCAGAAAGACCCGCAGCGCACATCCCCATCATTTGCACTGCTGCGCAGATATGTTCAGTGTATTATTGACACAAAGCTAAATGACTGTAAGAGTCCAAACGAAATGCAAATTACTCTGTATCGAGCTACTGGAAGCCACGGGACCGTTATCCCAAACAACCTCTGAAGTTTTGTTGGTATTAGAATCCTATTTTCACCTTGTACATTTTGGAGATATTTATTTCCCTGCGCATCATTTACTGTGTGCTGCTTGTTTATGAATGTTCCGGTAACATGCAGTTCCAGGAATTATGGTGTTTGCCGTTTTATCTATGCTATTAATTTCGAACGTCAGTTTATCGTTGGTTCTTGTTATACATAGGTTCAGGTAGTTGACATTTTTGTCTTCTGCCACTGAAAAAGTTACTTTATTGTGTACACTATTAACGCAATTTACAATGTCCATTGTGTCTTTGACATCCCCTTTGGATATCATACCGTGCCACCTACATGCTGCACCTCCTATGGAATTCAGTTTTCTCTGGGCAATATTCTTGACGGTTAAATAATTTTTCTTTAAACCAGTTTATGGATATATCAGCTATGATACCAGATATACATTACTCCTTTGCTAAGCCATCTGGATGCTTATAAATTTCGCCATTAAATATTAAGTAGTTGTAGTCAGTAGGAGTATCTAGAGGAGTTCTATGGCCGGCCGCTGTGGCCGGATGGTTCTAGGTGCTTGAGTCCGGAACAACGACTGCTACGGTCGCAGGTTCGAATCCTGCCTCGGGCATGGATGTGTGTGATGTCCTTATGTTAGCTACGTTTAAGTAGTTCTAAGTTCTAGGAGACTGATGACCTCAGATCTTAAGTCCCATAGTGATCAGAGCCATTTGAACCATTTGGAGTTCTATGAATTCAACGATCTCTACGTACATTATGGACGAAAAGTATCAGGACACCTGGCTGAAAATTACTTATAAGTTCCTGGCGCCCTCCAACGGTAATGCTGGAATTCAATATGGTATGGCCCACCCTCAGCCGTGATGACAGCTTCCACTCTAGCAGGTGCTAGAAGGTTTCTTGTGGAATGGCAGCCCATTCTTCACGGAGTGAAGAGGGGAGGTATCGACGTCGGTCGGTGAGGCCTGGCACGAAGTCGGCGTTCCAAAATATCTCAAAGGTTTTCTATAGTATTCAGGTCAGAACTGTGTGCAGGCCTGTCCATTACAGGGACATTGTGTAATCACTCCGCCACAGGCCGTGCATTATGAACAGGTGCTCGATCGTTTTGAAAGGTGCAATCGCCATCCCCGAATAGCTCTTCAAGAGTGAGAAGCCAGAAGGTGCTTAAAACATCAGTGTAGGCCTGTGCTGTAATAGTGCCACGCAAAACCACAAGGGGTGCAAGCCCCCTCCATGAAAACACGACCACGCCATAACACCACCGCCTCAGAATTTTACTATTGGCACAACACACGTCGGCAGATGAAGTTCACGAAGCATTCACCATACCCACACCCTGCCATCTGATCGCCACATTGTGTACCGTGATTCGTCACTCCACACAACGTTTTTCCACTGATCAGCCGTTCAATGTTTACGCTCCTTAAACCAAGCGAGGCGATGTTTGGCATTTACCGGTATGATGTGTGGTTTATGAACAGCCGCTCGATCATGAAATCCAAGTTGTTTCACGTCCCGCCTAACTGTCATAGTACTTGCAGTGGATCCTGATGCAGTTTGGAATGCCTGTGTGATGGTCTGGATAGATGTCTGCCTATTACACATTACCACCCTCTTCAACCGTCGGCGGTCTCTGTCAGTCAACAGACGACGTCGGCCTGTATACACTTTTGTGCTGTACGTGTCCGTTCACGTTTCCACTTCACTATCATATCGAAAATAGTGGACTTAGGGATGTTTAGGAGTGTGGAAATCTCGCGTACAGACATATGACACAAGTGACACCCAGTCACCTGACCACGTTGGAAGTCCGTGAGTTCCGCGGAGCGCCCCATTCTGCTGTTTCACGATGTCTAATGACTACCGAGGTCGCTGATACGGAGAATCTGGCAGTAGGCGGCAGCACAATGCACCTAATATTAAAAACATTATGTTTTTATGGGTATACGGATACTTTTGATCACATACTGTATGAAAGTTTCTTATGCTTCATTAAGTTCTTCTGGGTTACTGCACCAGCTTCTTGAATGTAGAAGTATCAATAAAGGATAGCAATGTCCAGAAATAAACATTGCCCATCATGTGGGAGAAAGTGGCTTTTAGTTCTTCAGCTAATGGCATGCTGTTTTCTAAGGAATATGTCGTTTAATGTAATATGTAATTTTATATGAGTATTTTATTCAGTTTCTGTGTCAGATTGTATGCTGGGCTATTTGTAGAGTTCACTATCGCAGTGCAGTAGTTCACACATCATATATGAAAATGTCATGATACACAAAGAACACACTCGATAACGGGAACCACTTCCTGGAACACCTGGTGCAGGACCTAAATAAAGTATTTTCGTGACTGATAGCAGCAAACGTTATAAGAAACCATTGTAGTAGTGATAATTTTGCTTGTGGGCGGTGGACTTATTTCCCCTGGATACTATTGGGTTGTCGGTTGGAAGAGTGATTGTCGTTACACTTGGATACTATTGGGCTGGAGAGGGCAACGATGATCAATTTACAGGGTGATTGCCATTACCCCTTGATCATGGTGACTACCATTACTCCTAATATATGGTTTTATTCCACAATTTTATAAAATAATTCGCTTAAAATTCTTAAAAACAGCTATGTGATACAAAAGTATGGCTTGACCTGATGCTGTGCAGCCATTAGTATGCCAGCCTGAACAGTGAAACAGGCAATCAGTGGTGATCTGCACCATGGCATTGCAAACAGTTAACGCTCTGTTCGCCTAAAATAGAACAAAAAAACAGCAGTATGCCTTTGAAATTTACAAGGCTGCTGGGATGTTCTCGCCACAGCGAGTATTTCGGAAATAGGAAGAAGACTATAGAACTGACACGATTCTACTGCATAATGCTTCATGTTTCCCTCGAACACCAGAGAATCCTTTCCTCACAGTGTGCAATTTTTACTACCGAAAGCACAAAACAAACTTTACACACCCAGCGCAGGCACCCACAGGTATGTCAAGCGACACAGTTTAAGTTCCATCGTAGAAAGCTGTTGTTGTTGTTGTTGTGGTCTACAGTCCTGAAACTGGTTTGATGCAGCTCTCCATGCTACTCTATCCTGTGCAAGCTTCTTCATCTCCCAGTACCTACTGCAACCTACATCCTTCTAAATCTGTTTAGTGTAGTCATCTCTTGGTCTCCCTCTGCGATTTTTACCCTCCACGCTGCCCTCCAATACTAAATTGGTGATTCCTTGATGCCTCAGAACATGTCCTACCAACCGATCCCTTCTTCTGGTCAAGTTGTGCCACAAACTTCTCTTCTCCCCAATCCGATTCAATACTTCCTCATTAGTTATGTGATCTACCCATCTAATCTTCAGCATTCTTCTGTAGCATCACATTTCAAAAGCTTCTATTCTCTTCTTGTCCAAACTATTTATCGTCCACGATTCACTTCCATACATGGCTACACTCCATACAAATACTTTCAGAAATGACTTCCTGACACTTAAATCTATACTCGATGTTAACAAACTTCTCTTCTTCAGAAACGCTTTCCTTGTCATTGCCAGTCTACATTTTATATCCTCTCTACTTCGACCATCATCAGTTATTTTGCTCCCCAAACAGCAAAACTCCTTTGCTACTTTAAGTGTCTCACTTCCTAATCTAATTCCCTCAGCATCACCCGACTTTATTCGACTACATTCCATTATCCTCGTTTTGCTTTTGTTGATGGTCATGTTATATCCTCCTTTCAAGATACTATCCATTCCGTTCAACTGCTCTTCCAAGTCCTTTGCTGCCTCTGACAGAATTACAATGTCATCGGCGAACCTCAAAGTTTTTATTTCTTCTCCATGGACTTTAATACCTACTCCGAATTTTTCTTTTGTTTCCTTCACTGCTTGCTCAATATACAGATTGAATAACATCGAGGATAGACTACAGCCCTGTCTCACTCCCTTCCCAACCACTGCTTCCCTTTCATGTCCCTCGACTCTTATAACTGCCATTTGGTTTCTGTACAAATTGTAAATAGCCTTTCGCTCCCTGTATTTTACCCCTGCCACCTTCAGAATTTGAAAGAGAGTATTCCAGTCAACATTGTCAATAGCTTTCTCTAAGTCTACAAATGCTAGAAACGTAGGTTTGCCCTTCCTTAATCTAGCTTCTAAGATAAGTCGTAGGGACAGTATTGCCTCACGTGTTCCAACATTTCTACGGAATCCAAACTGATCTTCCCCGAGGTCGGCTTCTACTAGTTTCTCCATTCGTCTGTAAAGAATTCGCGTTAGTATTTTGCAGCTCTGACTTATTAAACTGATAGTTCGGTAATTTTCACATCTGTCAACAGCTGCTTTCTTTGGGATTGGAATTATTATATTCTTCTTGAAGTCTGAGGGTATTTCGCCTGTCTCATACATCTTGCTCACCAGATGGTAGAGTTTTGTCAGGACTGGCTCTCCCAAGGCCGTCAGTAGTTCCAATGGAATGTTGTCTACTCCAGGGGTCTTTAAGTGCTCTGTCAAACTCTTCACGCAGTATCGTATCTCCCATTATATCTTCAGCTACATCCTCTTCCATTTCCATAATATTGTCCTCAAGTACATCGCCCTTGTATAGACCCTCTATATACTCCTTCCACCCTTCTGCTTTCCCTTCTTTGGTTAGAACTGGGTTTCTATCTGAGCTCTTAATATTCATACAAGTGGTCCTCTTTTCTCCAAAGGTCTCTTTAATTTTCCTGTAGGCAGTATCTATCTTACCCCTAGTGAGATAAGCCTCTACATCCTTACATTTGTCCTCTAGCCATCCATGCTTAGCCATTTTGCACTTCCTGTCGATGTCATTTTTGAGACGTTTGTATTCCTTTTTGCCTGCTTCATTCACTGCATTTTTATATTTTCTCCTTTCATCAATTAAATTCAATATTTCTGCTGTTACCAAAGGATTTCTACTAGCCCACGTCTTTTTACCTACTTGATCCTCTGCTGCCTTCACTACTTCATCCCTCAAAGCTACCCATTCTTCTTCTATTGTTTTTCTTTCCCCCATTCCTGTCAATTGCTCCCTTATGCTCTCCTTGAAACCCCGTACAACCTCTGGTTCTTTTAGTTTATCCAGGTCCCATCTCTTTATATTCCCACCTTTTTGCAGTTTCTTCAGTTTTAATCTACAGGTCATAACCAACAGATTGTGGTCAGAGTCCACATCTGCCCCTGGAAATGTCTTACAATTTAAAACCTGGTTCCTGAATCTCTGTCGTACCATTATATAATCTATCTGAAACCTGTCAGTATCTCCAGGCTTCTTCCATGTATACAGCCTTCTTTTATGATTCTTGAACCAAGTGGTACCTATGACTAAGTTGTGCTCTGTGCAAAATTCTACCAGGCGGCTTCCTCTTTCATTTCTTTGCCTCATATCATATTCACCTACTACGTTTCCTTCTCTCCCTTTTCCTACTACCGAATTCCAGTCACCCATGACTATTAAATTTTCGTCACCCTTCACTATCTGAATAATTTCTTTTGTGTGATCATACATTTCTTCAATTTCTTCGTCATCTGCAGAGCTAGTTGGCATATAAACTTGTACTACTGTAGTAGGTGTGGGCTTCGTATCTATGTTGGCCACAATAATGCGTTCACTATGTTGTTTGTAGTAGCTTACCCGCATTCCTATTTTCCTATTCATTATTAATCCTACTCCTGCATTACCCCTATTTGATTTTGTGTTTATAACCCTGTAGTCACCTGACCAGAAGTCTTGTTCCTCCTGCCACCGAACTTCACTAATTCCCACTATATCTAACTTTAACCTATCCATTTCCCTTTTTAAATTTTCTAACCTAACTGGCCGATTAAGGGATCTGACATTCCACGCTCCGACCCGTAGAACGCCAGTTTTCTTTCTCCTGATAACGACATCCTCTTGAGTAGTCCCCGCCCGGAGATCCGAATGGGGGACTATGTTACCTCCGGAATATTTTACCCAAGAGGATGCCATCATCATTTAATCATACAGTAAAGCTGCATGCCCTCGGGAAAAATTACGGCTGTAGTTTCCCCTTGCTTCCAGCGGTTCGCAGTACCAGCACAGCAAGGCTGTTTTGGTTATTGTTACAAGGCCAGATCAGTCAATCATCCAGACTGTTGCCCCTGCAACTACTGAAAACGCTGCTGCCCCTCTTCAGGAACCACACGTTTGTCTGGCCTCCCAACAGATACCCCTCCGTTGTGTTTGCACCTACGATACGACTATCTGTATCGCTGATGCACGCTAGCCTCCCCACCAACGGCAAGGTCCATGGTTCATGGGGGGGGGGGGGGGGGGTATAACACACGAATAGGACTAACATACATATCAAGTTTCTTGCATTCACAATACTCACAACGCTACAGACAAATGTCACATACAACTGGCAAGCACAGACTGAATTACTTTGATGAGCAATTAATACGTATGAAGTCTTGTAACAAAATTACAGTTGAGCACGGAAAAACATTCCATACCGTATTAATGGAGAAACAGTATTAGGGGAAGCAAAGTACATCTGTGCATTATGGAAATGGAAGAAAAAGAAAGAAAACGGTGATAACTGACATGCAACATGGACAGAATGTTCCATGTTCGCCTCGAGTGGCAGAAGGTCGCAGTGCCCCACCATAAAACGGACGCTCAGTGCACGATCCCTCAATGAGCACTTGCTCGGCGGGCTGACTGATTGGTTGGCTGCTTTGACCAAACACGGAGGTCATCGCTCCCGTCGGATTAAGGAAGGATGGGAAGGAAATTGGCAGTGCCCTTTCAAAGGAACCATTCCGGCATTTGCCTGGAGCGATTTAGGGAGATCACGGAAAACCTAAATCACGATTGCTGGACGGGGGCTTGAACCGTCGTCCTTCTCGAATGCGAGTCCAGTGTGCAAACCACTGCGCCACCTCGCTCGGTATATGGTTCTGATATCAGAGCACGACTTGCATGTCATCGTAAGTATAATCTTGTGATCACATATCAACAAACCGTTAATTTGACAGTGCAAATTTATAGTTATTGTCATTAAGCCAGTCAGTGTACCTAAAATCGGAATTTCGTTTGTTATGCAGCTTGGAGATGATAAGCTGAAAACAAATGGCACGTGCATTTGAGACTGCATTACCTATTCCTTAAATGTGCATGTCCTGGAAGCACACGTGTGTGGAATATGAAGCTCCTACGAATGTACTTGCGCAGACATGGATAAGTCGAGACTTGTTCCAACAAATCGCAACTTGTTGGCTAAGCTTTGACCACGATTTCTACACAGCGCCCTCGAGTGTGCTCAGCAAAATATGAAACAGCTGCAGATTCCACCAACGCCCATGCACAGACCACTTGCTTACACATCAAGAATGGAGGTAATAAAATCGAGGCAGCGCTAGGCTTAGATGGCAACATGCAACAATCACTCACAGACGGGACGTGGCAGCACTGCTAGTGGAGGGTATACAAACCGTGCGGAAAACAGAGCAGTCATTGTCGTAACGTGCAAACAGAGCCATTTATCTGACGTCCAAAAGGGCACCATCCTTGGTTTTCGAGGCGAGGGTGGAAGCATTTCTGAAACGGCTGTGCTTGTAAACTTTTCACGTACCATCGTGATTAAAGCATACCTTGCAAGACAGAATGGTACTACCCGAAACCAGCGCTGAGGCAACTGCTGCAAACCGAGCGCCATAGACGACAGCGGTGAATGACGGCACAGAGATGCGTATGCGCGAATAGGTGTGCAACTGACCACCCTGACGAACTAAAGAGCTACCGACAGTGTCTCCTCAATGATCATTCAGTGACAATTGCTCCATATGGGTCTCCGCAGCAGGCATCTGACTCGTGCACCCGTGATGACTTCTGTTCATCAGCGACGAAGGCTAGAGTTTGCACGACAATACCATACTGGACATAGACTGAGTGATGACAGGTGGACTTTTCAGACGAATCACGTTTTAATCTCCATCAGACAGATGGCCGTTGGCTTTCGTGAAAGTAAACACCCTGCAACAATCGTTAGAAGGCTCCAGGCAGGAGGAGGGAGTGATACGGTCTGGGGAATATTTTCGTAGCATTCCCTGGGTGATCTCGTCGTTCTGGAAGGCACAACGGATGAACACAAGTATGCATCTTTACTTGGGGACCATGTCCACCACTACGTGCAGTTCTTTTTTTCCTCCGGCACGATGGCCTCTACCAGCAGCACAATGCAACATGTCGTACAGCCCGCAGTGTACGTGCACGGTTCGAAGAGCACCAGAATGAGTTTATCGTACTCCCCTGGCCACCAAACTCTCCACATTTAAACCCAGTCGATCGAGCCTCTGTGGACCACCTCAATTGGTCTGGGATCCTCAGCTAAGAAAGGTGGCCACGGCACTGGAGATATGCCTGCCGGTACCTTTCACAACTCCTGACTCTCTTCCTGCAAAGGTGCTCACGTTATCGTGTATGTTACTGTGAACAACCTTACATCTTTCACCTCCTAATCACTTGCAGTAACTCAGGAATAATTTTCTCATTCAATGTTGCAGAATCTAAAGCAGCTGAGGAAAGCAGCAGCTGTCATCTCCAAAATAGAAGTTCATGCCCAGTGCAGCGGTCCTCCTCCGTAATATACAGGGTGGTCCACTGATCGGGACCGGGCCAAATATCTCACGAAATAAGAGTCAAACGAAAAAACTACAAAGAACGAAACTTCTCTAGCTTGAAGGAGGAAACCAGATGACGCTATGGTTGCCCGCTGCCATAGGTCAAACGGATATCAACTGCGTTTTTTTTTTAATAGGAACCCCCATTTATTATTACATAATCGTGTAGTACGTAAAGAGATATCAGTGTTTTAGTTGGACCACTTTTTTCGCTTTGTGATAGATGGCGCTGTAATAGTCACAAACATATGGCTCACAATTTTAGACGAACAGTTAAACAGGTAGGTTTTTTAAATTAAAATACAGAATGTAGGTACCTTTGAACATTTTATTCCGGTTGTTCCAATGTGATACATGTACCTTTGTGAAATTATCATTCCTGAAAACGCATGCTGTTACAGCGTGATTACCTGTAAATACCACATTTATGCAATAAATGCTCAAAATGAAGTCAGTCAACCTCAATGCATTTGTCAATTGGTGTAACGTCATTCCTCTCAACAGCGAGTAGGCCGGCCGGAGTGCCCGAGCGGTTCTAGGCACTACAGTCCGGAACTGCGCGGCCGCTACGGTCGCAGGTTCGAATCCTGCCACGGGCAGGGATATGTGTGATGTCGTTAGGTTAGTTAGATTTAAGTAGTTCTAAGTTCTAGGGGACTGATGACCTCAGAAGTTAAGTCCCATTGTGCTCAGAGCCATTTGAACCATTTTGAACAGCGAGTAGTTCGCCTTCCGTAAGGTTCGCACATGCATTGACAATGCGCTGACGCATGTTGTCAGGCGTTGGATCACGATAGCAAATATCCTTCAACTTTCCCCACAGAAAGAAATCCGGGGACGTCAGATCAGGTGAACGTGCGGGCTATGGTATGGTGCTTCGACGACCAATCCACCTGTCATGAAATATGCTATTCAATACCGCTTCAACCGCATGCGAGCTATGTGCCGAACATCCCAAGTACATCGCCATTCTGTCCTGCAGTGAAACATCTTGTAGTAACATCGGTAGAACATTACGTATGAAATCAGCATACATTGCACCATTTAGATTGCCATCGATAAAATGGGGGCCAATTATCCTTCGTCCCATAATGCCGCACCATACATTAACCCGACAAGGTCGCTGATGTTCCACTTGTCGCAGCCATCGTAGATTTTTCGTTGCCCAATAGCGCATATTATGCTGGTTTACGTTACGGCTGTTGGTGAATGACGCTTCGTCGCTAAATAGAACGCGTGCAAAAAATCTGTCATCGTCCCGTAATTTCTCTTGTGTCCAGTGGCAGTATTGTACACGACGTTCAAAGTCGTCGCCATGCAATTCCTGGTGCATGGAAATGTGGTACGGATGCAATCGATGTTGATGTAGCATACTCAACACCGACGTTTTTGAGATTCCCGATTCTCGCACAATTTGTCTGCTACTGATGCGTGGATTAGCCGCGACAGGAGCTAAAACACTTATTTGGGCATCATCATTTGTTGCAGGTCGTGGTTGACGTTTCACATGTGTCTGAACACTTCCTGTTTCCTTAAATAACGTAACTATCAGGCGAACGGTCCGGACACTTGGAAGATGTCCAGGATACCGAGCAGCATACATAGCACACGCCCGTTGGGCATTTTGATCACAATAGCTATGCGTCAACACCATATCGACCCTCTTCGCAATTGGTAAACGGTGCATTTAAACACGGGCAAATACCGCACTGGCGGAATGTTACGTGACACCACGAACTTATACGTTTGTGACTATTACAGCGCCATCTATCACAAAGCTAAAAAAGGGGTCCAACTAAAACATTCATATTTCTTTACGTACTACACGAATATGTAAGAAAAATGGGGGTTCCTATTTTTAAAAAAACGCAGTTGATAAGCGTTTGACCGGTGGCAGCGCCATCTAGCGAGCCAACCATAGCGCCAGTCTCGTTACGACAACCCTGTGTTCACTAATCCCTGTGTCCGTTTTGACTCTCGTTATTAGCTCTGGATTATTTGTTGCTAAGAGGTCAAGTGTGTTTTCACAATCGCTAACTATTCGCGTGGGCTCATGAACTAACTGCTCGAAATAATTTTCAGAGAACGTTCACGAAATCCTGCAACGGCAACATCCTTGTAATTATGGACGGCTATAGAGGCTGCATTGCTCAATACTTGTGCATGGAACTTCCAACGACTTATTGAGCCCAAGCCCTGTTGGGTTGCTGTGCACGCCGAACAAAAGGTGGTCCGATACGATATTAGCAGATATCCCATAACTTTAGTCACCTCAGAGTATTTTGCGTATCATACAACGTCGAGAAATCGTACAAAGGTACTATTATGGAATATTCCGTCGGGTCTAGGAGGAACATAGACATATTAATAACATGAATACAATGTGTTAATGTTGTACACTAATATTTATTAGTTCGTTATAAAGCGGCTTTCGGCTTCTTAGGCCATCGTCATTGAGCACATAGCCCACACGACTCCAGCGAGCATTCATAGCTGTGCAAAGACGTATGACATTTTTTGACTATACCGATACAAAACACAAGCATGTTGTAATAAGTAAAGAGAAAATGAACAAATAAATCTTACATTACAGTATATTCAATATTAAAACTATGTGAGTGTATAAAACAGAAATGCTCTACAAGTGAGTATTGGCACAGACTACTAAGCCATAGGAACAAACTGGTGAATGTGATAAAGGGAGGAGAAGAAAGATGTCAATGGAATGTGAGTGTGAAACATTTGTAACAACCTTATTAGCTAATGGTGAGAGGAATAATAACTAACTGCTACATTAATAAGGAAGAGTAGAGGGACTGAGTTTGGTCATTAAAGACCAGCTTAGGAATCTTTGATTGGTGTTTCCTATGGGCCAGAATTTCAAGTAATGTTAGTTTTGTCCCGTTACTTCCTTTACAGAAAACATCACATTTCACATCATATGAATCATATTTATTCAGAGCATGCTCAGCGAAGGTGGAATCTTTCTTTTTCAGTTTCCAGCTCGTTGATTGACCTACATATAATTTACCACACAAATTGCAGGAAATTCTACAAATTCTGCTCTGTTCCAAAGGTGCAATCTTATCTTTACTGTGAACAGAAGGTGGGTAACTGCAAAAAGCTGAAGTATATTTCCTGGACTTTGGTTTCCCAACAAGAACGTGTGAAATCCTACCCACATATAGCATCGCGGACCCTTTGCTACCAGTGTGGTTTTGTGCTGTCTGAAGTTGATAAACGAGAGCTGTTATCCTCCGTCTATTCTTTTTGCCGAGTAGGACTGTATGGCATTTCTTTAATTATTTCCAACTCATTTTCAAAATCTGATAGGTACCTAGACGTGTGAGGGTCCCGAAGACTTCTTAAGTAACAGAACCCAGTATGTTGCCCTCAGGGAAGCCGACTGTTATTTTAGGTGTACACGAATGATCTGGCTGGCAAGGTGGAGAGCGTTCTGCGGGTGTTTGCTAATGATGCTGTAGTCTTCGGGAATGCGTCGAGGGTAAGGGTTGTGGGAGGATACAAGATGACTTAGACAAAATTTCTACTTGCTGTGATGAATGAGAGTTACCTCTGAATGTAGAAAAATGTAAGTTGATGTGAATGAGTAGGAAAAACAACCCGTAATGTTCGGATACAGCATTAGCAGTGTTCTGTTTGACAGAGTCGCGTCATTTAAATATCTGGACATGTTGCAAAGAGATACGAAATGAAAGGGGTGTTTATCGTAGGGGAGTCGAATGGTCGACTTCAATTTATTGGGAGAATTTTGGGAATGTGTTAAGGAGACAGCATATTGGACGCTAGTGCGATCTGTACTTCTGGAGTGTTTGGGGTCCGCACCAGGACGGATTAAAGGAAGACATCGAAGCAACTCAGAGGTGGGCTGCTAGATTTCTTACCGGTCGGTTTGAACAATACGCAAGTGTTACGGATATACTTCACGAATACAAATGGGACTCCCTGGAGGGAAGGCGACATTCTTTTCGAGAAACAATATTGAGGAGGTTTAGTGAACCGGCATTTGAAGGCTGACTGCAGAGCGATTTGCTGCCGCCAACATACATTTCGCGAGACGATCGCGAAGATAAGATACGAGAAATCAGGGCTCTTACGGAGACACACATAGTCTTTCTTCCTTCGCTCTTTTTGCGAGTGGAACAGGAAAAGGAAATGACAATTAGTGGTACACGTTACCCTCCGCCACGCACTGTAAGATGGCTTGCGGAGTCTGTATATAGATGTGGATATAGATGTAGCTTTTCCAGAGCTAACAACATCAGTTGTATATTATAAACAAAACTTGTACATATAAGTTTGGCTGTTATGACTTCAAAGCACACTGGTCTCGCATTCGGGAGCACGACGGTTCAAACCCGCGTCCGGCCATCCTGATTTAGGTGTTCCGCGATTCCCCTAAAACATCAGGCAAATGCCGGGATGGTTGCTTTGAAAGATCACGGCCGATTTCCTTTCCTAATCCGATGAGACCGATGACCTCGCTGCTTGGCCCCCTCCCCCAAATCAACCAACCAATCATAATTTCAATAACAATGATGTACGTATAGCCAGAAACAGAAGATACTCGGGGATGACAAGAAGCAGCTACATGCCTGAAACAGCACATAACAAACAACTTAAAAGACGATAAGGCTACTGTGACTCTCTCAGATTCATGCACAGGTCAGAATCGAAACATGAGAACCTTGTTAACGGTGACGACGTCCGCCCCCGGTAGCTTAGCTGAGTGGTCAGCGCGACAGAATGTCAATCCTACGGTCCCGTGTTCGATTCCCGGCTGGGTCGGAGACTTTCGCCGCTCAGGGACTGGGTGTTGTGTTGTCCTAATCGTCATCATTTCATCCCCATCGACTCGCAAGTCGCCGAAGTGGCGTCAATACGAAAGACTCGCACCGGGCGAGCGGTCTACCGGATGGGTGTCCCTAGTCACACGACATTTACATTTACCGACACGAAGCTTCTACAAAGCTCTGCAATCAAAGAGGATATTACTGATTTAAAATTGTTAATACCTGGACTCAACTATCTACCAAATGACTCCGACTTTGGTGCAACTGAATCTAAAGCGAGAAAGACAGTAAATTGGTTTGACACACGATGGATTCGATTGGAAAGGTTACTACCTTAGACTCTACAGTACCAGAACGCTTTTTCGAAAGATTTTCCATTCATTAGGGTATGTAAAATAACGTGATTGATCTCAATGGCATGACCTAATATCATCAGCATACACCACCGATCCTAATTTCTATTTCTGTAACTTTGTTAACTGATTTTTTACAATAATAAAATTTCTTTAACAGTAAAATTATTGCAATTTATTCTTCTAGTGTATTTAATGTAATTGAAAGTAATTAATTTAATTATTTCTGTTAATGTACATTTTGCTCCTGTCTCTAAAGACAAGACTATCTCTTTCAGTTTCAGGAAGGAGGCTAAGCATTCCCGTAATCCAGTGAGGCGGGCTAGAAAATGAGAGACTACAAAGAGACTCTCAAGAAAAGATTACACCAATAAAATTGGAAAAGTAACTGAAGAAAAATATTTTGCAGCAAAAAGTGTGAGTGTCACGTGAAGTGCTCTGAAGAAACATCATATGAACAAAGGAGGCTTCTTTTTAAATGGTTCTATGATGTTTGTCGTCAGATTAAGCAATTTCATTTATAATAGGTAGTGTGCAGTCCGCTATCATTAGGAAACGTCAACCATATTATGTTTTGAAGAGTGCATGTGTGTCCAAATGAAGCATTGAACGATGCATCAGGTGGCTCTCCACCCCTCACTTTTATTGCATATTGTATCTCCAACTTGACAAAAATGCATGTGTACTTTCTCACAGAAAACTCAGGACAAAAAAAAATGGCTCTGAGCACTATGGGACTTAACTGCTGAGGTCATCAGTCCCCTAGAACTTAGAACCACTTAAACCTAACTTACCTAAGGACATCACACACATCCATGCCCGAGGCAGGATTCGAATCTGCGACAGTAGCAGTCGCGCGGTTCCGGACTGAGCGCCTAGAACCGCTAGACCACCACGGCCGGCACAACTCAGGACAAGTTGCGGCTTGTTCCAACAAGCAAAATGCTTAGTCAAGAATCTCAGACTTGCCAATTCCTACTAAGGAATCAGGATGAGTGTCATATTTCGCCGAGCCGATTCAAATGCATTGCCAAGAAGTGTGAGCTGCATAACGCAATTTCCGACACTTTCAAAAGTGGTTTATAGGCACATTAAGCATTATTTCATCAAGCATCAGTATATCATTGACCTTTATTCATAAAATAAACTGTCTAATAAACAACGCAGCGTTATTAAAACATCCAACAGAGCGTTCGGACACTTCCAAACATTACCCCAATGTACAGAAAATTCAGATCATTTAGACAGGACACTAATTTACACAAAATACAGATCGTTCGGATAATTTCTAACATGGCATCAGTTTTTCACAAAATTCAAATAGTTTGGATACTTTTGAACATGATGCTAATTTACACGAAATTCATATCGTTGGCATGCTTTAGAGCAATACACAAATTCATACAAAATTCATACAAAATTCAGCTCGTTCAAATACTTTTGCACATGGTGCAAAAAATTCAGATCGTTGAGGTACTTTGGAACATGATGCCAATTTACGGAAAATTCAGTTCTTTCAGTTAATTTTGAACATGGCGCAAGTTCAGATGCTTTTGAACATACCACTAATCTACATAAAATTCAAATCGTTTGGATTCTTTTTAACACAACGCTACTTTACGCAAAATTCAAATTACGAAGACAATAAATAATTTTTTTACCAGATACCTACTCACGTGTTCTTTTAAACAACAAATTTACATAACCCGTTAAAATCCAGAGATCGATCAAAGAAGTATGTTCGATGGCAATGACAGTCTTTGCATTTACTCTCCCTCCACCAGTACATAAATTCCTTACAACATAATCAGGGTTCAAATTTGCAAATGACTACATACAGTATTCACAGATAACGTCGATTATATAGAAATATCAAACCAAGCAGTACTGCTAATATTAAACCATTAGTCTAATTGCACTATCAATATCTCTGTAAACACCGCCATTTGAAACGTTCCGTTTTAATCGTCTGTGTGAATGCGTGCATCGTGGAATGTTTTCGACAATCTGATCCATTTTGTTCCATTCCGTAATTTATAAAATTTTCTAGTTATAAACAAAAATTATGATTTAAATAACAAACAGTATCATATTAATTTCAATAACTAAATTTGTATACGATATCACATATGAGTAGTTCCACATTGTGGTATACACTGAGACATCAGTTCAGAAGCTGACCGAGCTGTGGCTGACATCTCTCTTAATTCTGTTGGACGAAGGATTAATCTTAAAAGTCAGGTGTTGAAATCTCTCCGAGATAACTGCAGGAAAGTACAGTTGCCTCAAAGAAGGCGACCTGGAGCTAAATCTGTACTGGAAAATATATTTTATCCAGTTTCACAACCACTATTGAGATTGATTCATGAAAGGCAGCAATTCTGAAAGAAGACGGACCAAAATGAGGATGGTGAAGCAAAAGAAAATAAATTATTTATGGAAGTAGGAGGTGGAAACATTAGAGGAGAAAAAGATGAAGAAGAAAATGATTATGATGATGATGAATACGATAAGGAAGATGGTGGTGATGATGCACATGAAAACAAATAACGAAAGAAAATTGTAGCAGAAACAGGTGGTAAACTGGCAGCATCACTTTTTGGTAAACTAACAGACGCCGGCCGGTGTGACCGCGCGGTTCTAGGCACTTCAGTCTGGAACCGCGCCATCGCTACGGTCGCTGGTTCGAATCCTGCCTCGGGAATGGCTGTGTGTGATGTCCTTAGGTTAGTTAGGTTTAAGTAGTTCTAAGTCTAGGGGCCTGATGACCTCAGATGTTAAGTCCCATAGTGCTCAGAGCCATTTGACCCATTTTTAAACTAACAGACAAAACGTTGATACTATGTACATGAACTGGCAGCAAGAATGTGGATGATTGGTGACGCATAGGTAGATGTCAATGAGCTGATTTAATAATTCACAAAGTAATACATGCAGGAACAAAAGGATTATATAGTTTGTTGTTTAAAATTAAACCTCCTAAAAAGAGTTACACAATATGAGATCTTCAGAATTATGGGAAATTCTCAGGGCTATCAGTGCTCACGAGCAGAGATAGCTGTCATACAGACAAGACAGAGGCTATCAGTATACCCATACCATTAACCCTGTATTAGATTAAATTAGCAGATCATTACTGAGAGATCATGACATGCATATTGGCAGAGGAGAGAATGAAAATAAACTCGATATTTTAGGTAGTAATTCACATGATAATGAAACAATATCTGTTGAAGTGGAACTTCGAGAAGCATCAACTATTGTTTGAAGTTTATAACGACTGCAAAATGTGAAAGACTCAACTGTAGAATGCTAAGTTGTATATGGAAACATTGTCAGTTGAACAGTCACAGAAAGTGCATTTTGCAAATTCGAGAGATTTGGAAATAGTTCACGTTATTACAGACTGGAATTTCGCATATCGAGCAGCACAATTTGAATGTTGGGGAACAGATGGTGCGAGATCGTATTTGATTGCAGAGGGCTCTAAGCACTATGCGACTTAAAATCTGAGGTCATCAGTCCCCTAGACTTAGAACTACTTAAACCTAACTAACCTAAGGACACCACATACATCCATTCCCGAGGCAGGATTCGAGCCTGCGACCGTAGCAGCAGCGCGTTTCCTGACTGAAGCGCCTAGAACCGCTCGGCCACAGCGGCCGGCATTTGATTTCAGAAGAGAACAGAACGTATAGGCAGAATTATATTGCCAGTATTATAGTCTGGTCATCATAGAAGGCGAGAGCTTACACTCGAAGTATTCCAGAGATAATGACTCCATCAAGATGCAATGTTATCGATAAAAGAACAGGAATGGGGCACATACCATTTGTTGTGACATCAAGAACTTTCAGAAAGTAGCATGGAAAGTAGGATATACTAGCGCTACTATTGTGTTTGGTTAAAAAATGCAAAATGTACGAAAAATAGTAAAAAATAAATACTTTTTTCTATTCTGGGGTACTGATGGTCACCCTGTCAATTAACTATTATTCAAGATGGTGAGTGTAGCCCAGCAACAGCCTTCTGAATATAAGAGGCATTGAGTGTGGCGCTATTGGTCGTTTTTGTTTGACTGTTGAGGGAGACAGAGCTTTTGTTGTAAGCAAAGTCACTGTACAGATTACAATTAATTGCCTGTTTCTCTGCTCTGCTGAGATACAAATGATTACACAGCATCAAGGTAAGCCCTACTTTTGTATCACACAGTTGTTGAATAAACCCATGAGCTTAGTGTGGTGGCAGTCACCTTGTAAATTAACCATCATTGTCTAATGGTATACATTTTCTATATTTTTTATGTTTCAGATGGTTAGAAATTGTATAAGGAAGACAGACAAATCTAAATGGACTGCAGAAGGTTTGAATAAAGCAAAACAAGATTTTGCTGAGGCTTTATCAATTGCAAAGGCTGCTGCAAAATTTAAAATATCTTTTAGTACACTACAGATTAGAGCAAAAAACAGTAACGAAGCGGACCCGAGCTTAAGAAGGAAATGTGATTTTTCTCGTGCACCCGAGAAAGCTCTAGCTGATCACGTTAAAACACCTGAAGCTACAGTATGGTTGAGGATACAGTTGCTCATGATATGCAAATTCAGTGTCAGTTTAATTTATTAAGGCAGATACAGCTCCTGTAGATATTTCACATATCTCCACATCTAAATCTACATGAGTACTCTGCAATTCTTAGTTATCTGTGATTGGTTGCTCACTTTAATGGATGTTAAAATAATTTTTCAACTTTCCTGCATTTTTTACAATTTTCCCTGCACTGCCATCTTGATTATTTTTAAATTTCCCGCCAGCGCCATCTCATTTGGAGGTCGAAGTACACCAGAAGGAACATCGCTGTACTAAACAATACCTTAAATGTATTTATTTCACAGGTAAGTTTCTTTAGTTTAACATGAGGTGGACCATTAATCTAACACAAAAAAATCATCATTCTGAAACACTCAAGCTAACCTCTGTGAAATGGTACAACACAAATTTAAAGGTTCTCTATCTTATGGCATTGAGTAATGAAAGACTAAAACATTTTCTGATGAGTCTGTCAATGTCCAGATCTCGTACATGTAACTGGTAAGTGTGCAGTTCCACTTTCATAACTCAAAATAACCATTACAGAGAAAGTTGAAATTTGCTGATGGTCCAGTGTAGTATTTGGCATAGACTATTTTCTTAACTAAGTACAAAAACAATCACTTATGAATGAAGATGTATGTGTATGTGTGTGTGTGTGTGTGTGTGTGTGTGTGTGTGCTTGCATATTTTTGATAAGTAACATAGATAATTTTGATGTGGAAATATTTGAGTTCCTTACAACAAGTGTGGTACATATCAGTATTGGCAATATCGTAACGTATTTTTGATAATTAATCAAGTACTTTTCGAGACCGTGCAAAATTCAGGTTGTTCTGATACTTTAGAAGAAGGCGCAAAATTCAGATCGACTGGATAATTTTACACAGGACGTAAATTCAAGCAAAATTCGGGTCATTCAGATACTTTTGAAAGTGGTACAAAATTCAAGTTATTCGGATACTATTCAACATTACATAAATTTACACAAAATTCAGATCTTTCGGTTACTTTTGGGCATGACCACAATGGTGGGTGTGAGACTAAAAACTAATTCACTGTTTCATTTTAACCATCTACAACACTCACTGTGATTGGCTGTTTCTTTTTCACGGCTAGTATATGGAATTTCCCGTCATTGTAATGTCATGAAAAGGGGGGCGTGGCTTGTGACTTCGTGACTGTAACGTCCAGAAACGGAGGCGTGGCTTGTTATGTCATTCATTCAAGGTCAATGACCGACGCGATGCTGCCAAGGTCCAAGGTCGGTCAAAGGGTGCCAAAGTCACGATAGCCATTCAACTCTGAAATTAATTGTAAAAAGTACCCAATGTTGTATGTGGATGCAGGTACACTCTTGTAAAATCATATCGTTCGTTTGAAAATAGAAACTTTGTGCGATATATAACTCTCAGTTCTGCCGCTAGATCACATTATCTAAATTCCAGAATATATCTTTGAGTTAGCTGGTCGACATGGTCATGTGGTGGCTGCTGGTTATTGCTGGGAAGAAGCTACAGAACGCGATACGGCGGCAGGTCCGATAGCCAAACTGAACAAATCCACTGACAAAACCTGGAGCGTCACAAAAACTTTGTAGTCATACGTATTAGTTAAACACTACCCCACGTTCCTACCTTCGTTCACGGAGGAGAGATAGGCTTATGAAATTGGATGAAACTTTTTAAAACATCCTTTATATTTCCCAAAGTTATTGCGTTTGTGCTACATCTAAATGGTTTATCAAGACGTTCTAAGCTGAGATACAGTTTATTCCTCTGTTGTTCATCCCCTCCTTCCTTACCCCACAGCTGCGTATACCATGAGCACCAACTTCCTCTTACATTTCTGTTGTCATAACTTCTGTTTGCTTCGCTGACTGCTTAAGGAGTCCAGTCGTCTTTAGTCGTGACAATGCCTTCTCTCGCAATAACATAGGGTGCAAACGGTATAACCCACCAAAATTATCTAGACGGTGTATCTCGGTGTGCTTGACAAAAAAATTCTAATGAAATATCGTTGTATCAAGTTCTTTACCTTTGTAATCCAAAAAGACAGATATTTGTAGAATTGATAGAAGACGCATTTCTGTTTACATTGTCAACACGACGTTGCCTGTGTATTACCGACATCGACGCGATGGTCAGGGAAAGGTAACGGACGAACCAAAGCAATGTGAACATTGGACGTGTACAACGACGTGGCGTGCTACCGAAACAAGCAATGCAGAGAGTCACTGGGTCAGCAAGAACGTGTAATTCGTTTTACGTAAGCAATGACTTAAGTACAACCACATGTTTTCTCTTTTACAACATTGCCATAACGAATATCGTGGTAGTAAAGAAAAGCTAACATCAAATAAAATGTGTTTCACTTAGTACAAAATCAGCCAATTACCACGTGATTCGTTGTGCATTAATTACAATCAACTATTTCCCCTTTTTACGACGATTCCATAACGAAAATTAAATTCAGATTATTTTCCTTTTCTACAACAGTACTGTAACGAAAATGAAACCCACATTACTATGTTTCCTCTTACATCAATACTACTATAAGTGTTCAAAATGGCCACCATTCGGTTAGACACATGCTTCATTACGGCGAACCCAGTTTCGACGCACTTGTTCACACGCGTGCACATTTGCCTTTATGGTATTGGCAGCATCGAAAATACTCTGCGTAAGTTCATCCACATTGTTTACTTTCTGAGCATAAATAAGTTCCTTCATATAGCCGCAAAAGTAAAAAAACCAGCTGATTTTAACCAGGACTGTGTGCTGGCAATCGACACGGACCAAAATGACCCATACATCGACCTGGAAATCGTCTGCTCAAAAATCTTCGTACTCTGTGACCAATGTGGGGTTGAGCACCATTGTGAAGGTACCACTCGGGGCCAATAAGATATACGGGCCCTGCAACAAACTTGTGACGTCACACTAGGCAGATTGTCCACCGCACTTCGTGAAAGCTCGGTTGCGTGCAGGGCCCACGGAAAATCAACATTTTATTGAAAAAGTACCTGTTACAGGCCTTAATTTTGTCGTGTTCTATCGAGAACTTGCACGCATTTAAACACGCAGCCAAGAATTACTAAACTCCCCTGAAATAGTTACTCGCTTCCCGCCCTAGGCGACTGCTGTCTCTCGTCAGACCTACGGTGTCACGTGTCATGACGGACACGCCACGGCCTTCCTCGTGGTCCTCGAACCGCTTTTTATACCCTACGGCTACCGGAATATCTTCTAATAAAGCTGGTAGCTATGTTTCCTCTAGAAAGGTTCGGTAATTGCCATCAGTCAATCGTGTAGGTAAAACCTACTGCCCAATAATGTAATCATTGATTATATCCGGTCGTACAATTACGGAAAAGCGGGGCTGAAAACGTGTTGCTACTACTTGGCGTCGACTGTGTACGCTCCACGTATGCATCTTACGGAACTTAGTTATTCCGTCGCGAGTGAAACACTCTTCATCTTTGACGTGTATTTTGTTTACAAAAGCATGCTGCACACTTTGTAACGAAAACGACTCTGAGAATTCTCGTCGCGAAGGGAAATCTTGCTCCTCCGACGCTTGTACGCGTTGAATGTGGTATTACCGCAGAATCTCCTCTTTGGACTCACGACTCACGCTCACGCTTGCAATGTTAATACGTGCAGCGGTAAATGACACGAAGTGATTGCTTATATAAGTGGGATAGGTGGTGGAGCAGGCAGCCCGTAGTGTTTTGATCCTGTTTAATGAATTCTCCCAGTCTACTGTGCATAATGTTTACACAAATCACGTCCAATCCACGTGCACTGTCCTGCGTCTAATTGTCCAAAATTGTCCAAAATCATTGTCCCGAGATGATCTTTTTTCTTGTTTTTTTTTTTTCTTGCGGGGGGGGGGGGGGGGGATTACCACAGGAAATGGACAAACATGTTACTAGACGTTTTAAATCAATTATTTCTCTTCTACTAACAGGAGTTTTTGGCAGCTTATACCGTTTACGCCCTGTATAGCAGTAGCAGTTAAAGTTGAAGAAATAAATCTATAGCTGTCAATTAGTGGTCACCTACGTGTTTTTCTTTTTGGAACTTTGTATCTAAGCCTCTGATTCAATCAAAATGCAAGAAAACGTTATTGTAGCTGAACTTACAACCACTTTAGTAATACAAGTATCAATGATAGTGATTGACTGTATGTAACTTAATTTGTGTTCAAAATGCACACACTAACCAATTAAGAATCAGATAGAAATTGTACGTTAATAGAAAACTTTGAAAAAACAAGAGCAATAGCTTTAAGTGTTGTAATTTGATGAGCAAACGTGTAAGTACTCCTGTTTTATACTGGCTTGGATCATAGGTCATCAACACTGTTGCTGGTAAACGAGCTTCTAACAGTCGCTAAATATGACAAGATACTTCACAAGTTATCTAATCAACTGCACACATAAAAGACTTAGAACACTGAACTAAGGAAAACAACTGTGTAACAATCTGTAAAATGAGTGTAGTATAACTGTTAATTAGCGCTATATCCAAGGGTGATGTCGACTAGAAGCTTTACACATGTCCCTTAACTATTGATAGGTTCTGCATCCTCATTTAGCTGCACACTATTCAAACAGTAATTGGAAATGAATGTCACAGTAGCAGTATTTGCCGCGAAGCGCATTCGAATCTCTCTCCTGTCATCTCTATTGTCTAGCGTTGCTACCTCTGGATCACGGGGTCATCATCTTCCTCGCCATTCGTGAAAGTGGCTAGACTGGACTGTGGGACTTTGCACTGGCGCTGATGAGCGCGCAGTTGAACGCCCCACAAATCAAACATCATCATCATCATCTCTGTTGTCTCTTCACCACTGCTTTACTTCCAGTAATTCTCTTTAAATAATAACCATTTATACAGTCTGCTAAGATACTTTCAGTTATTTTATAGCAGATAAATTATCGAAGTCTGCTCCTTGTACTGCCGAGTATTTATTACTTTTGCATTTTGACCAACATCAGACAGATATGCATATAGGTCTTAGTAAGAGAAAAACGAGTCCCTCATCAAACCCAGCACACTATAAGTGACTCATATTTGCATTAATTAGTGTACGAATCGTACCGCTGTATGTCCAACATTGCAAGAGATCTTCAAGTGATATATTAATGGCTCTGCACAGTCAGCGTCTTCTTTTATCGAACTATGCCAGTCTGTTTTCGATCAAGACCATGACTTCAAATTACTTAGCCTTTATTCAACGCTCATGTAAATCAGTAAATCCGTTTTACACGCTTTCTTCTGTGTCTCCCACGTATTTTTTGATGTCTCACCCACTATGTATTCTCAAAGTTCTTTCATAAATATTCATGTTACCAACATTTGCTACCAGAAAAGCGCACTGGACGCTTTCCCTATACAGTTATATAACACAAAATTGCTGTTAGCAACATTCATTCCCTCCCCATACGAAACAGGTTACAAAACAGTATTACAATGTCAACATTTGTAGAATCAGGTTTTCAAATCTACTTTGACAAAACACGAATTGTTTTTGCATATGGTTCTATAAGAATCATCTCTGGAAGCCAATTAACGATAAGTCGCTAAAACGCCGGAGTACAACCGACATTCGGCTGAAATCGGTTAATTTGGTTGTAGTAACAATACTGACATGAGGCGTAGCCCGAGAGTACGTTATGTTGAAATGTGATAATTTCGTTGTGAGTCGGCGAAGCCAGTGAATGTGAATGTCAAATAAAGGTTGTGGTAACAGATTGATTTGTATTACTTAAGCGAGCGGAGAAAGTCACGTGACGGGAACGGCAGCCTAACGCCGCTATAACGTCCTCATTTTAGTCACTCGTAACAAAGCAATATACATATCTACTGGTAGATCCGCCTGACGAATGCAGCTAGTTGTTCTAGACAAACCCCGGATGGCTCTGCCACGCTGTTACTGAGCCAAAACATAATATCAAAACGAGTCCTCAATTCTTATTGCTGTGAGGTGTGAAAACGAAATTTCAAATAGCAAGTATCAGAAGAAGAAAAGAAGAACAGCTGTAGCAAAGGAATACGAGCATAACATGTAGATTAACGCCCACAAAATCTGCCACGAAAGATACCTTGCATAGAATAAAAGGCGAAACGCGTATTGCACAAACATTGTTTTACTCATTTGCAATGAGACGCTCCCAAAGTAATAATTACCAACGTATCCTAACATTACTCGCAACTGAGGACGGCAGGACTACAAAAGTTGAAAATGTTGTGCAGCCTGCTAAAATCCTTTCGAAACAATGACTCTTCGGTGACGTATGTATCAATGTCGATAATTATTTACTCAAACAGTATCACATACGGCCTCACGAAGCTGGGTAGATCTCATTTCAGTACCCCTCACTCCAGAAAAATCCGGTGCAATCAGAGAGAACCGCTCCCATAAAAGCCACGCCATAAGGAAGAAGGTAAGGAGATTGTAATTTAACGTCCCTTGGGGAACGAAGGTCATTACAGGTGAAGCACAAGCTTGGATCGGACAATGATGGTGCAGGAAATCGCCTGCGTTCTGTGCAAAGAAACTATTAGCTACGTATGGTAATGACAGAAACGTTAAACCTGGATAAACAGACGGGAAAATGAAATCCGCTCCTCCACTGTCTGACTCGGAGCCTCATCAGTGGCCGGCAACAGCGTCCACTACACCATCGTACCGCCAACTGCAGGGGGTGATCAAATGATGAACGGCATTACGATCATGATATAATTTATTGCGTAAATCACAGTGAGCTCATTTCAGCATATTGACATCGTCAGGTGTTCCGTAAATACATTAATAGGTGATAGTCCTGATATTTTAAACTGCAACTATGATCGTAAAGATATTACACATTTAATTGTTGTTTTTACCTTAGTGTAATATCGATGCTGCCATATGCTGTCTTTCTTGAAATTTGTATTTAGACGCTACTTGGTCGTTCGTCGACAAGTACTGTTATATCTGTTTTTTTACATGCAGGTTAGTCAGCTTTTTGCGTTATTTTCTCTCCTGACAGCTTGGATAACAGTGGATCAGCGATATCACATGCTGACATAGTTACGTGAAAATTCAGTTGTGTTTTGATTAATGTCTTAAATTTTGATTTGATTATGTTTTTACCGGAAATTTCGTCTGGTTTGTGTTGAGAGTATTATGTTTTATTTCTAATTATTTTTTTTATTTTTTACGTAATAATTTTGTTATGGTGACTCTAACGTTTTCTTGGTGTTATATCTTCGTTGTACGGTGTTTATGCTGTTACTACGGATGTGTGTTACTTAGTATCTCTGGTTTTACTGCTCTATAACATTAATAAAGTTTTGAACATATTTTTTGTGCTTGATATCGGTTTGCTCGTTCAGTAAATTTACTGACCCTCTAAATTTACGGAAGGAACAAACCGACCTCAAACAAAAAAAATATATACTTAACACTTTAATAATGTTATACAGCAAGAAAACGGGTAAAATAAACAACCAGAGACACTAGCACATGTCCGTAACAACAGCATAGACACTGTACAACAAAGATTGAACACAAAGAAAACATCACAATCCATAAACCATAAAAAATTATTACGTAAAAAATTAAAAATTAAACATACCAGACGAAATTTCAGGTAAAAAACATAATCAGAACCAAACCTAAGAAAATAATCAAAACATAACCGAATATCCACACCTCACCGACTTCTTGTGGTAACTACGTAAACATGTAATATCGCTGATCCACTGTCATCCAAGCTGCCAAGAGCGAAAATAACGCAAATAAACTGCCTAATCTATAACTAAAAATCAGATATAACAGTATGTCTATAACGAATGTCCCAGTAACGCCTAATACAAATTCCAACGAAGACAGCATATGGCAGCATCGATATTACACTAAAGATAAAAACACCAACTGAATGTATAATTCCTTTACGATGATAGTTACAGTTTACAATAGGAAGGCTATCACAAAATACCTGACGAAGGCAATGTGCGGAAATGAGCTCATTGTGACCAATGCAATAAAACTCACATTATCATTGCAATCATGTTACTACAAGATATATATAGCACTCTGGCTCAAAAAAGAGAAGAAAAAAATAAGAAAGAAAGAAATAAATTATGAACGTGGAGCACTATTATCGATCTAACTACGCCATACAGCTGATGTTCCCAATAGCATTTACAGAGACTAAGAAGTTACAGAAGGTAAAATCACACACTATATTCAGTAAATGCGAGGTCGTATATCACAAGAAACGCCGTCGCTAGTTGCCTAGTGTCGTTCACAGTGTAGAATATGTAGCTTCGTTTGTCGGTCTTCGCACTGTAGGAGCATATCGCAGACATGAAACATAGTCGCTCCCAATGAATAGCATACTTGGCCGCACCTGTCGCGAGATAGGTATCGTCTCGGGGAAACAGCAAACGTTTCTCCCGTTGAAGAAGATGGCATAAAAAATCACTTACTGCAGCTTCTAATTATCAAAAAAAATGCCAAATGTAGAAGAAATATAATGTGGTTCCCATAAATTAGAGGAAGATGATAAAAACAGAAGTAACTGACAAGAGTGTTCGGTTCGCCGTGGTATCATTCGTCAGACAAGTTACTGGAAAAGTGTCGTCGTTGAGTAGCGTGCGCAGATCTCGCAACGATTCAAGGGCAAGGGGGGCCCGTGCCCCCTCTCCCATCCCCTAACTCTCAGGGAAAGGAAAAATGTAGTGTAGTAACGTGTTTCTCTTTCAAGCAAACGATTTAAAAGTCAGTATTACACAGATTTTTAACATGGTCAAAACTGGAACTTTTTACGGCTACCTACAAGTCGCCATTCGTCTTCCAATACATTGAAAATACACCGTGCCGCCAGGTAGAACCACGCTCCCCCCCCCCCCCCCCCCTCCCCTCCCATGGGTGGTTTGTATGCAAGATCAGACTCATGTGTAATGTAGATCACAGGAAGGGATGTTATTAGTTCGCACACCAGTTGGCATTCTGAAGTGGAGATCATTAGAGAACCACTCTATTCAGGACATATCTCCATTTTGCTTACAAGTGGTAGCAGTCGTCTTCTGATCTGACAAAGAGTCAGAATCTCATCTCTTGTGTTCAAGATCCGTTACAGGAATGACGTCAGACGACGCAATGTCAATGTGTAGTCAGTACGCCTGTAAGTGAAATTACAGACCGTCTCTCTCCACATCAAACTGCATCTGAACAGTTCTATAAACCAATCTTGATGCATACGTACACTATCTCATAGCAAGTATCCAGACACCCCTGTGTAATGTGAAACTGACTACCAGATGTCACAAGAGGAGGACCTGTAAGTACACTGCAGCGCCAAAGAAACTGGTATAGGCATGTGTATTCAAATACAGAGATATGTAAACAGGCATCAGACGGCGCCAAGGGCGGCAACGCCTACATGAGACAACAAGTGTCTGATGCAGTTGTTAGATCAGTCACCGCTGCTACAATGGCAGCTTATCAAGATTTAAGTGAGTTTGAACGTGGTGTTACAGTCGGCTCACGAGCGACGGCACGCAGTATCTCCGAGGTGGCTATGAAGTGGGCATTTTCTCGGACGACCATTTGACGAGTGTACCGTGAATATCAGGAATCCGGTAAAACATCGAATCTCCGACGTCGCTGTGACCAGAAAAAGGTCCTGCAACAACGGGACCAATGACGACTGAATACAATCGTTCAACGTGACAGAAGTGCAATCCTTGCGCAAATTGATGCAGATTTCATTGCCAGGCCATAAACAAGTGCCAACGTGACAACAATTTAATGAAACATCATCGATATGGGCTTCTGAAGCCAAAGGCCGACTCGTCTAACCTCGATGACTGCACGACGCAAAGCTTTACAGCTCGCCAGGGCCCGTCGACACCGATATTGGACTGTTGATGACTGGAAACATGTTTCCAGGTCGGACAAGTCTCGTTTCAAATTATATCTAACGAATGGACGTCTTCGGATATGGAGACCACTTGACGAATTCGTTGACCCTCCATGTCAGCAGGGAACTGTCCAAGCTGACGGATGCTCTGTAATGATGTGGGGTCTGGTACCCAGCGCCACGGCTTTCGAATCCACGTCAGACGGCACGGAACTCGATGACCACTAGAGGTCTCTGCAGCAGTCGCGCCGTAAGCCGTAGCTGCGCGCGCTCCGGGACGGGAGTCTAAAGGGAGGGCGCCACTGTGGAGCACGTGGTCCCAGCGGCCAATAGCGACACACCCTGTCGTGTATTTAGGCTCTCGTGACATAGACGTGGCCCAGCCAACAGAGGCCAGCGCCATCAGGACTCCTCTTTGTCCGATGTCTCTATGGCATCTGAGTCTCCAGTCGCCCGTTCGCGCGGCCCGCCTCCATCTTGCCCATAGTGCTTTAGCGCACACTCTCGATCTGATTGCCCCCACTCTTGGAAAACGTGCAGAAGGAGGGCCACATCCGATCTCTTTGTTGAAGTCGCTCGACTCGTTTCCGTCCTGCTCCTACTGGGCCTCACGATACCGCACATGCTCTGTAATCGGTCGTCCCGCTGGCGGACCCGTCGGCACAGAAGCTATTCCTCACGCTCCGCCTTTTTACTGGGGATGTCAGTTTTCAGGTCGACACTGGGGCTACCGTCTCCCTGATTAATATTGCGATATATACCCGCCTGGGCTACCCTGCGTTGTAACCTCCCTCTCAGCGTTTGGTCGCCCACGGTGACGGTTCCATTCCCCTTCGTGGGCAGTTCGTCGTCCAGGCGACATACAAACGTGCTCCCAGGCTTCTTACCCTCTTTGTCGTCGACCATCCGTCGGCTTCGAATATTTTTGGCCTGGATTCGTTTCAACTATTTGGCTTTTAAATTTCTAATGAAGTTAAGGTCATTTCCGCAGCCGTTCCTTTTCGGGACTTGGACGATCTGTGCTCGGCTTTTGTATCATTGTTTGCAGCGGACCTCTGGTGTGCTTCACGTTTTCAGGCGCACATCACATTTCGACTGGATGTACAGCCTCGCTTTTTCCGGTCAGATCCATTCTGGTGGCCTTACAGCCAGCAGTCGAGAGGGAACTCGGTCGGCACCAGGCTGCTGCCACCCTAGAGCCTGTGACATACAGTGCTCGGCCGACACCGTCGGTGGTCGTACGGAAACCCGATAGGTCCCTTCGGCTGTGTGGGGACTTCGGCGCTGCTGTCAATGCTCAGTCCTTAGTAGACACTTACCCCATTCCCTGGCAGGACGACCTTCTCACCGAGCTTGTGGGGGGGGGGGGGGGGGGGCGAGTACTTTTCTAAGATCGATCTGGCTGAGGCATACAGCCAGTTACCCTCGGATGCTGCTTCCCAGAACGGCGCGGTTATCGACGCACCTTTCGGATTATTCAAGTACAAGCGCCTTCGGTTTGGTGTCTCTTTGGTTACGGCAATTTTCCAGCGGTTCCTGAAGCAGCTTATGCAGCCTATCCCAGCCTGCGTGAATTATCTGGATGACATCTCGGTCACTGGGCGTTCCCACTAGGAACATTTGCACAACCTCAGTGCCTTATTTCACGCTCTTCGGTCTGCAGGTTTATGCTGTCGGCTGGACGAGTGTTGTTTTTTTTTTTTTTTAACCGGAAGTGGAATACTTAGGCCACTGGCTTAGCAGAGACTGTATTCGCCCTTCAGACCGCAATGTCGCGGCCGTTGTGGCCCTTCCTCGTCCCGAGGACTTATCTGAACTCCAGGTGTTTTCAGGCAAGGCTACTTATTACTTAAAGTTCTTACCCCGAGCTGCCTCTGATGCTCACCCCTTCCATCACTTTCGTCACAAAGGGGTAACGTTTGATTGGACTCCTGCCTGCGACCAGGCATTTCTCCATTTAAAGACGGTGCTGAAGTCTGCCCCTTGCCTTACTCCTTTCTCTCTGGACCGCCCCTCGGTTGTGGCGGCCGATGCATTGGCATACCGCATTGGGGCAGTCCTCTCACATCGGAATGCCGATGGTTCAGAACATCCCATCGCTTATGCATCTAAAATGTTAGCCCCAGCACAACAGAACTATTCCCAGATTGAAAAGGAGGCCCTGGCGATAGTGCTCGCCATCTAAAAATTTCACATCTATCTCTTTGGGGCCAAGTTCACTCTCCTGGCGGACCATAAACCCTTTGTTATGCTTTTCGGACCCAACTTTCACCTTCCAGAGCAGACGGCTCAACGTCTCCAACGCTGGGCGTTATTTTTACGGAATTACACTTACACCGTCCGGTATAAGCCCGCCGTGCTAACGCAGATGCCTCGTTCCACCTCCCAGCAGGCTCAGATCCCTCGTTCGACCGACAGGAGGTCCTCTGCTTTCACGCCGGTTCTGGCCGCCGGGATGCACCGGACGGTCTGCCTCTTACGGCTGCTCACATTGCCACGGCTACACGCCGGGACTCTATCTCGCGGCAGGTTCTCCACTACGTGGTCCACGGTCGGCCCTCCTATATTACTCGTCGGATGCAGACTGACTTCAGCCCTTCAGCGGGCGCACTGCGTGTGCGGATCACCGGGCGAGCTCCCCTCGCTCCTTCACACCCCGGTCCGTGCCTCGCCGGCCCCGGGATCACGTCCGTCTGGATTTTGCGGGCCTGTTTTTGGGTTCCGTGCGGTTACTCCAAATCCCCAGATGTCGTCTGCACGGCATCCACAACCACAGAGGCCACACTCACGGCCCCGGCCCAGGTTCTCGCCACTGAGGGCCTGCCGATAATGGCCCCCAATTCGCGGCATCCTCCTTCCGCGACTTCTGTCGGGCGACGGTATCGAACATATCTGTAGCCCACCTTTCCACCCTTCCTCCGATGGCGCAGTGGCGAGGCTCGTCCACGCATTTAAACAACAGTTGACAGAGGCGGTCGAAACACCTCCAACCGTGTCAGTCCTCACCCAGTTCTCGAGCACATATCGTACCACGCCAATTGACGGACACAGTACGGCGGAGCTCCTCCACTGGAGACAGCCGCGGACCCCGCTCCATTTGCCGACGCTGCCACCCTCCCACCCCCGCTCCCGGCCCTCCCAGTGATACGCCCCCGGGGCGGCCGTGTGGGCCAGCACGTACGGGAGCGAGGCGGGTCGGACGCCCGCCACGGTCGTCGAGGCCCGTGGGCAGCGTGTGACGTATGTAGAGACGTCGAAAGTGTCGGAGCGCCGCCATCGTAACCAGCTGCGGCCGCCTATCCCCCCGGGACTCCTGCAACTGCATCCTCCTGCACTAGCTCCTTCGGGTAGAGACGTGGTCCTCGAGCTCCCGCCACTGCCCCGGCTAGCTGCCTGTCTCCGGCCCTCCCCGCCCCCAGGTGGATCGGAGGCTCCCTCCGACTCCCTGGCCTCCGGGTCGGCCACCGCACACACCGCGGACGTCTCTTCCTCCGAGACAACGGCAGTTGACGAGCCCGGGTCTTCTCCCATCTGCCGACCACTGTGGCACCGTCGAGGCGTTTTCAGAGGGGACGGGATCTGGTACCGAGCACCGCGGGTTTCGAATCGTCGCCAGACGGGACGGAACTCGATGACCGCTAGAGGTCTCTGCAGCAGTCGCACCGTAAGCCGTGGATGCGCGCGCTCCGGGCCCCGAGTCCGACGTGACGGCGCCACTGTGGAGCACGTCGTCCCAGTGGCCAATAGCGACACACCCTGTCGTGTATTTAGGCGGCTGCATCTCACTCACTGAGGCAGTCTGGTATTCGCTTTGAGTCAGTTGATACCTCGTTTACAGACATCGTGCTTACGTTGCGTGTGCTTACTTCTCGTTTACTAGTGGACGTTGAGGTTATCTCCTGTGACCGTTGCTTAATACTTTGTTGTCAATCTCGGTGTCTCGCTCGGCTGTCTGTCGTCGTGCTTGTCCTTCCATTCCCGTACGTCCGTCTCGTTTGTTCGCGGGCCGCTCCCGATCGGTCCCGCCGCGTTTTCATTAGCGACAACCCCGCGACCGTTTCTGTCGCGGTTACAACGTGGGGCGTGTTCATTTGGAATGATATGGGACCCCCTGATACGCCTAGATAGGACCCTGACTGGTGACACGTACGTAAGCATCGTGTCTGATCACCTGCATCCGTTCATGACCATTCTGCGTTCTGGAGGATTTGGGCAATTCCAGCAGGACGATGTGATTGATACCCCACGCGTCCAGAAATGCTACAGAGTGGCTCTAGGAACACTCTCCTGAGTTTAAACACTTCCGCTGGCCACCAAACTCCCCAGACGTGAACATTTATGGAACATACGTGGGCTGCGTTGTGACGTGCTGTTCAGAAGAGATCTCTACCCCCTCGTACTTACGGACAGTCCTGCAGGATTAACGGTGCCAGTTCCCTCCAGAACTACTTCAGACATTATTCGAGACTGTGCCACGTCGTGTTGCGGCAGTTCTGCATGCTCGTATGGGCCCTACACGATATTAGGCAGCTGTACCAGTTTCTTTGGCTCTTCAGTGTATAAATGGAGGTGGGGAGCATTGCGTTGTTAGTATAGAGGCAGTAACAATAGAACTGTTCAGTCAGGAGAACTCAGTCGCTTACAGACGTGGAATAGCCAATGGATGTCACGTGAGTAACAAATTCGTCAGGGACATTTCAACAATTGTAAATCTGCCCAAGTGGACTGTTGTCGATGTGACTGAGAAGTGAAAAAGCGAAGGAACGACCGTAGCTAAACCGAGATCAGGCACACCTCACGTACTGACAGACAGGGACCGTTGTAAAGACTTTCACGAAATCAACGGAAGGAATCATTCGTGGGTTCCAGAGTCCTACCAGCAGACCTGCTTGCACAATGACTGTGCGCGATGAGTTAAAAAGAATGGACTAAAGCGATCGAGCTGCTCCTCAAACGCCACACAGATCTGTAGTGAATCCTGAGTGAAGCTTTGAAGTGGTATAAAGAGCCCCGCCACTGGACAGTGGATGACTGGAAACGAAAGATTTGGAGTGATGGATCGTGCTGTACCTTATGGCAATCCGACCGAAGGATTTGGGTTTAGCGAATGCTCGAAGAATATTACCTGCCATCACGTGTAGTGGTAACAGAGGGTTAGGGTGCGGTCCCCTTATTATGTTCAAGAAAACGCTACACGCGGAGGGATATAAACACATTTTACAGAATTGTGTGCTACGTACAGTAGAGGAACAGTTCGCAGACGGTGTCAGCATGACAGTGCACTCTGACACAAAGCAGCATCTGTGAGGCAATAGTTCGTGGAAATGACATTCCTGAAAGGCAGCGACCTGCCCAGAGTCCCGACCTGATCTTTGCTGTGAGTTAGAAAATCGACTTTGCTCCAGGCCCAAGCGTTCGACATCATTACCTTCTCTGGTTTCGGCTCTCGAGGAAGAATGAGCTGTCAATCCTCCACAGACATGGAGACACCTCATTGAAAGTGTCCCCAGCAGCAGAGTTCAAGCTCTCATAAAGGCGAAGAGTGTACGCACTAACAGGTATCGACATACTTTTGATCAGGCAGCGCATGTCATATGTAAAGTAAATGAACGCATCCAACCTTTCCATTCAATTTCTCGTGCATCCGTCTGGTGTGCAGACTGAAGACAGCATATAGTAAACAATAATATTAAACTCCGCATTTGAAAATCTAGCCTATTTACGAATATGAAAGAAACATAGTGATGTTTTCACCCACGATATCGGAAAACACGTACAGCTTAAAGTGAACAAGGCACCAGGTCTTGACACAATTCCACGGAGATTTTTCGTAGAACACAGTACGGAATTGGCCTCTGTCCTAGCTTCCTAGCTCATGTTTATT
This sequence comes from Schistocerca gregaria, assembly GCF_023897955.1. Classification (NCBI taxonomy): domain Eukaryota; kingdom Metazoa; phylum Arthropoda; class Insecta; order Orthoptera; family Acrididae; genus Schistocerca; species Schistocerca gregaria. The sequence continues at coordinate 49,372,807 of NC_064931.1, forward strand.
AAGACTCTCTTTCCTAGCCAAGAGTTCCGCGCGATTGTGAAGGAGCGTAGGGCACTCCCGTTCCCATAATGCTAACACAACAAATGTACAGAACTGCTGACCAGCACCGTTCACGTCTCTCTCTTGTAGGATCGTAGAGCAAACAACAAGCTCAAACATTATGACGCCCTAGAGGAAAACATGCTTCTTTCAAAGACTCGGCACGTATTTAGGAAAGCCATTAGCGTGAAACAAGGCTTGCTTCGCACATTCACGACGTCTAGCAAAAAATACATGTAGGCAGAGTTGCGCTCTGCCGAGACTACGATTCGGTAGTTTTGGTACACTGCATAAATGACGTAGTAAAATGGTAGGATTATCGGTAATATTGATAGAATTGCTACGGAAAGAAACATTAATGAATGTGCAACAGAGAAAATGGGAACCGACGACTCCTCTTTTTTTGTTTCGTTGTGTGTTTTGCACATCATTAGAGCCCCACATCTTTCAGTGTTCGTCCACTGTGTATTTTATAGCCTTATAGAATATAAATAGTGTTTTATAAATAATAAAAATTAGTTGATCGTGTAACTTCTGCGCTATTATCTAACCAAAGCAAGTTCTTTTGATAGAACTACAGTTTACATGCACAAACATCATATATTATTGCTGTTATTTTGTACTCAATAGAACGTTCTTAATCATGATCAAAGACTAGAGTTTCCTGTTATTACTGATAAGTGCGAAAGTTGTTTATGAGTAACAGAAAGCTCGACGAAGTACTGAAGCGATATTTAATGTATTTTTGTTTTGTATTTCTTTATTTAATATATTTCTTGAGGAAATTGTGTTTTCTAGAGCTACATTAGAAATCTGTATTGCTTTCTTTGCTTCATGTTACAAATCAATAATTTTCGAATAAAATCTGAATTTAACATCAACTATTTCAGCTTTGCTATTAATACTGTTTATCCTTAAGGAACAGGCAGGCGGATGATTACACTTATGTTCAGAAAAAGCAGAATACCTTGAACGACTAGAGATAGGGCGTTCATATTCACAGGACATGTATATTGGTATGTTCTACAGGAGTGATTAGCATTTGAACCATGTCGGCCCGAGGGTTCAACGTCAACATCGATATCGCGGGGCAACACCACCTACCGGTAAAATAAGCTTGCGGCTCTTCTTGTCATTATAAACCGAAGGTCATGGATCAGTGTGACTTGAGCAGACGTGCAGGATACCTCGCAGACGTAGGCGTGAACCGTACCATCAAATCAGTGACTTTGAAAAAGGCCGCATTATTCGCACGAGAGAATTTGATGCATCCATCCGGGAAATTGCTGCTCGTGGAGGACGAAGCGTTTGGGCAGTGCAACGGGTGTGTGCAGAATGGTTCGCGGAATGCCGTAGAACACGATGAGATGGGTCAGGTAGCACCACCCAGACCACCCCCGAGAAGATCGACACCTCATCTGAATGGCATTGCGGGACAGATCTGCGTTCTTCTCGGCTCTAGTGGAACAGTGGGACACATCGTACACTATCAGGGGTGACAGCCGTCGTCGTTTATTATGGCATGGGTTACGTATGCGAAGTCTACTTCTTCGTTTACCTTTGACGATTGTGCAGAAACATACTAGACGTCCACTGGTGTATGGAACGACGTCACTGTGGACAGGAATGGCATCAGATAGGTTTTTCTCTTTGTTTGCAAATAGTGGCCGTATTTTGGTTCGCCGCAGGAAGGTGGAGCGGCATCACAGTGACTGCATTCGCACAAGACATACAGCGCCTTATGGTGTGGGGTGCTGTTGGGTACAACCACAAATCACAGGTGGTGCGTGTCGGGGGCACTGCGACCAGTGTGACCAACGTGGATGACTTCCTGCGACCTGTAGCCACACCCTTTTCTGCACAACACCCCAGACGCTATTTTTCAGTGAGACAATGCACGACCACATGTTGTTGCACGAAAACGTGCCTTCTTGGCGTCACAGAATGTCAGTCTTTTGCCCTGGACCACTAGGTCACCAGACTTGTCACCAGTCGGAAATGTGTGGGATATGGTGAAACGACGAGTGCAGTGCTGTGACCCAATGCCAACCACCATAAATGGACATTGGAACCAGATGAATGCAACATGGATGGCTATACCACATGACAACATTCGCACCTTATAGACGTCGATGCCACCACGCATGGAAAAAGTTATCAGAGCCAGTGGTGAACCCTGTGCTGCTAGGCAACAGGGTACATGCTGAACAGAGGTGACTGTAATGTTAATCATTTCTACAGAACATACTAATGTACTTGCCTTGTGAATATGAGCGTCATATCTCTAGTCGTTCAAGGTATTCTGTTTTTTTTTTCTGAACATGAGTGGATAGAGAATAACAATGTTCTGTAGGTTACCTGGTCCTTTATATATCCTCATTCAGTTTCTAGATTGTTCACCACTTCCGGTTTTTAGTGGAACCTGGTAAGATACTGATTGCATATGTAAAGAAAGCAATCATTGTGAGGCAACGCCGGATAGGTATGCAACACACCCAATGTACTGGTAACACGTGCGCCACCTTAACTGACCGAAGTCACTACGAAAACTATCGTAGTCTACAGTTAGCTATGATAGTCTGTGGGCGCCTATGGTAGTTTTACAACTGTAGAAGTCGGTGAATAGGTATATTCCGTCTTCTGTAATTTCTTAAAGACGTCCGACGCAGTACCACATGGTGTACGACTAATCAAGTAGTTTGTTCACAGATGCGTTATTAACTCTATGAATATTTGACTGCTGGAAGCCAGCACGTTAGAGTGGACGGCAAACATTCAACATAAATGAAAGTAGCTATGGGTATGCCCCAACGAATCATAATAGGACATCTAACGTCCTACATGTACATAAACGACTTATCAGACAGCATTACTATAACATTGTATGAAAGTATCGTCGTCGAACGTTCGTAATGAAATGCAGAAAGACTTGGACGATATTTCCACTCGGTGCTATGAATGGCAACGTTGGCAGTCCCTAAAAAGTAATCATGACAATCCACATGGAATGAATTTAGAGACACTATGCTAGGGTCGTAACAGCAAGGAATAGCTCATATCAAAGTTTACCGCAAGTGCTCGGAAAACTTAAAGGGGGATCGTTGCCGTCATTCTGCTGCCACCGTCGTATGTCTCACGTAGATAACATGAGAATAATATAATTAGAGAGCTTACAGAGGCATACAGTCATTTTCAACTCATCTCAGTACGCGAATAGAATAGGACAAAAAGTCTATAGCATTGGTACGAAGTACCCTCCGCCATTCACAGTGCAGTGACTTGCTGAGTAAATAAATGTAAAACTGTGTATGCACCACTCCCGCTTCACTTTCTCCCCGTCTGGCCCCACTCCTCCCCTACCACGTGCAGCATCTTACTGCACCAACTCTCCATCACAGTCCCAACAAGGCCCTGGCCCATTACCCCATTCTTCGGAATAAAACGTGATAAATTCCTTCACAAACTCAGTATATCAGCTCCTCATCTATTTCCCAATTTCATTTTCTGACTTTGGATCCTCTCCCACTCACCTGTCTTCCCGTTGCTCGTCACGTCTCCAAACGATATCCTAAAGTTCTGAAGCACTGTCATCAGTCAGTCTAAATCACATCACCAACGTATATTTTAGCGGTATAATATATATCGCTTGTGGCTCGATGACTTACGAGAAGAACACAACAAGCGCCATAACCCGATTTCCCAGAAACTTTGTTCAGTGGAAGAGAAACCAAAATAAGCAAACAAGTGTCTTGGTCTGTCTGTAGATAACATGCCGTTTTTGAGAAAACGACCGTCAAAATTTTTGACGTACTTTAGATGTCTTTTAGCGCGGACTTAGCTCAGCCCAACTGATGGTACAGTGACTAGCGTCGGGCTTCTCACTTTTGCATCCCGTGTTAGAAACTCGATTATTGTTTGTTTTTTTTCATTCATCTACGCGTGTCCGTAGAAGGTCATTGCACGAATGTTTCATATCAAGTTAGGGGATACAAGCACGCTATATGAATTGTAAAATAATAACTGGGTTTTACAATAACTGTCATACATTTACTATACAATATACTTTGATCAGCCACAACATGATCACCATCTACCTAATAGCCCGTCTGTCCACCTTTGGCACGGACAACAGCGTCGACGCGCAGTGGGGCCTTGGCAGGTCACTGGAGGGAGTTGGAACTACATCTGCACACACAAGTTACCTAATTCCCATAAATTTCAAGGAGGGGACGATGAACACTGACACAACGTTCAGTCAGATCCAGATATGTACGATCGGGTAAAAATTTGGCAAGTTGGGAGGCCAGCACATCAATTAGAACTCGCTACTGTGTTTCTCGAACCACTCCTTGTGATATGGCGCATTATCTTGTTGAAAAATGCCACTGCTGTTGGAAAACACAATCGTCACGAAGGGGTGTACCCGGTTAACAAGTGTTCGATACTCCTTGACCGTCACGGTGCCTTGCACGAGCTCCACTGGACCCGTGGACGCCAACGTGAATGTTCCCCGGGGCATAGAGGGGCCGCCGCCAGCTTGTCTCCGTCCCACAGTACAGATGTCAACAAAACGACCGATTCACGCGCTCCTATTGGCACGATGAAGGAGGTAACGGGATGCAGCAGACCATGCGACGTTCTGCCACTACGCCAGTGTCCAGTGCCGACGGCCACGTGCCCATTTCAGTCGCAGTTACCGATGTCGTTGTGTTAACATTGGCACGCGCTTGGTTCATCGGCTGCGGAGACAAATCGTTAGGAGTGTTCGGTGCACTGTGTGTTCAGACACAATTGTACTCTGTCCGATGTTAGTTTCGCCACAGTTTGCCGCCTGTGCTGTTTTACCAGTCTGCGCAGTCCACAACGTCAGATATCTGTAATAAGGGGTGGCAGCCCAACACCACGACGTCTGGACGTGGTTTCGCCACGTGTTGAAGACACTCACCACAGCACTCCTCGAACACACGTCAAGGCGTGCAGTTTTCGTAATGCTCGCGCCGAGCCCTCTGGCCATCGCAATCTGCCCTCGGTCAAACTAGACAGATCGCGCGCCTTTCCCATTCTGCACATGAACGACACCAAATGCACGGTGCGTGTATCTGACTAGTGGTCATTCCACGCCAGGACGGGTTTATATCGATAGTAGGTAGGTGGTCAAAATGTTATGGCTGAACAGTGTATGTGCGTGTGGTACTTTCACGGGTTACACAATTTTTAAATTCTCATATTCTTATATTTCATTTTTATGTTTATTCTTAAGAAAGATCTGGTGCATTTCCTTGTATGATACTGAATGTAGACACATTCAGAATATAGAAATTCCAAACAGTGCGAGCATCGTGCGAAGGCAAGCTTGCCAGTGACATTTCTTCGTATGACTCTCACTCAGGGAAGAAACTTCGTTAACATTGCTGAAGATTTCACGCGTTGGCAATATTTCGCGGCAAACTACGCATAACGGACAGCTTTTCAGCAAACTAGCGCTCGCATGAAACAATATACACTACAGGAATTTCACCGAAAATAATTTCAAATCATTTTTCCATTCAACTATTGTTTTTATTTTTTTTTAATTCATTCACCAAACGTGCTATTAGTACACGCATAGGCACAACGCTATTTCAGTATATATCGAAAAACATTCGTGCAGTAATATTCTACGGAAAAGGGTACGTGTATGAAAAGCAAAAATACAAACAATAATTGGGTTTCGAATACGGCACACAGAAGCGTGTAACCGCTACACTAGCCACTGTGACCGCCCTGCTTACAGGGCAAAAGGCACATAAAGTGCGTAGAAAACTTTGACCGTCGTTTTCTCAGAAACTGTCGAGTATCTACGAGACACGTGTTCGCATAGTTTGACTCCTCTTTTCTGGGAAGAGTTTTGGCACTTGCCATTTGCCCTCGTCGGACTAGCAATTCTTGTCTCCACACTCAGTACCAGCATTTTTATATGTTACTATCACTTCTTTCACTTCTGGCAACGTTTGTCGATATGAGAAATGCCGAGCTGCATCCACGTTAAACTGTAGCTCCCCCCACTAACTAACAGGGTAAGTCAGTTCAAAGGTCAGGCAACGACAACAGGGCAATGTTCTGTTCATTGCAATCTTCTGATTGGTGACTGTTTTATTTAGTTAGTCTATACAGTTTTCAGCATTTGATGTTTTGCTTTTTGACCTATTGTGTATTAAAAATATGTACGGCTTAAGAGCAGGCTACCGCTTCACCTCCGTTTGAGGGAATGAAATAACAAGGAAGATAAAAAAGAATATCGTCATACACACAGAAAATATTCTACAAAATGACAGACACGAGACTCGCCTCATCGCCGAATTTCTTCACCGATTTCCTTGCAGCCAGTAATGAGGCGAGCGAGTATTACCAATGCATCTATGTTAATTTGTATCTAAGTGTGGCAGATAATATGTACACGTGCATACGAACAACGTTAACTTTGTTGTAATACGAACATACAGAGTGATTCCCTGATGATGTTGCAATCTTTTAAGAATGATGGAGAAGGGTGTATGTATCAATGTGTAGTAAGGGACCCTGGTCCTGAAACGACCGAGTAGAAAGTTATAAGCGAAAGTCGTTCCGATGCCTGTGTCAGTGGAGTACTTGTACCGGTACTGTTGTTGCTAAGACTGTAAGGTAGGCAACTTTCGAAGTTAGTAGTATGGATGAAAACAATAAAAAAAGGTCTAATAAACATGGACTATAAAATGCATACCTTAAGAAATATAAGCACTTATTCATCTTCGGTCCGCAGCTCGTGGTCTCGCGGTAGCGTTCTCGCTTCCCGAGCACGGGGTCCCGGGTTCGATTCCCGGCGGGGTCAGGGATTATTCACCTGCCTCGTGATGACTGGGTGTTTGTGTCGTCTTCATCATCATCATCAATCATCCCCATTACGGTCGGAGGAAGGCAATGGCAAACCACCTCCACTAGGACCTTGCCTAGTATGGCGGCGCGGGTCTCCCGCGTCGCTCCCCTACGCTCGGTAAACGGAGTATGGGACTCATCATCATCATCATCATCATCATTCATCTTCGATGCTGCGAAATACCTCTCTTCTACTGCAAGCCCATTTGATCCCACACATCTGGAGGAGGTAGAATGGACCAAAACAAGAAAAAAATGTTCATTAAACGTGGGCCCTCAAATGCATACCACTACCTTATGAGCTCTGAACACTATTTTTTTCACGGTGAATCATGTTTTCTATACTTCGGTCGCGTTTCACTCCATTTCACGCATAGCTGTCGAGTTAGTATAATTTTTATATTTTTTTGTCCATTGTTTGAACCCAGATGGTACGAAACTTCTGTCGTACATTTTTATTGCCGCTAGTCACGGTCGGTGTCCAGTTTACGCCAGCGCGATGACAGCTTCGCGGCGTCGCATTTTTTTCCGAGCAGTATAACTGATCTTAACTGTTGTAGATTAGTGGCAATTCCGCCACACGCAAGTTACCGTTAAACATCCAATATTTCGGTGACACTGATAGTTCATTCAGAAAATTAGCCGTAAAACTTTTTGCTGGGAGCGAAAATACTCAGCTTTTCAGTTTGTAATAGCCGTCAGCGGTATCTTGGAGAATAACCTCGTAAAAGGTTACGACAGTCGTACGCTCTGGAAGTGGGTACGAGGACGGTAACGTCCATCCACACATCACGATTTACAGTCGACCTGGCTTGTAAAACGAGAACCTCTCGGTAGGATATGCGATCCCCGAAGCATCTACCGACTCAAAAATACAAGTGCGTTGTGGGGAGAAGGTAGGGGTGGGGTGGGGGGGGGGGGGGAGAGACGTGGTGAGGATGGGAGGGATGAGAGGTGCTCGGTGCAGTGGTGACTGTGCGCTGGAGAGGAATGGGACGAAATCTATTTTGACAGGCGCAGCGCGCACGTGGTCTGAGGGAGGCACAGGTCGGCTGGCCAGGAATATCCCAAGTGCCCACCAGGAATGCGCCTGCCTTTCCCAGGCTGCAGCCCACCATTTCCGCCTGACGCACCTACTACCTCCACTAGTACACACGTAAAAGCCACATACGGCACTGCACCGTATACTACCAATTACCCCATTTTGTCGCCTGCATTTAGGAGTATCACTGTGAGTGGTTCATTGATCTCTCCCTCCTCCCCCACCCCCACCCCTATCTCTCTCTCTCTCTCTCTCTCTCTCTCTCTCTCTCTCTCTCTCTATTTACAGCCACATTCCGCAAACCACCGTAAAGTGCATGGCGATGGATACGTCTCTTGTGCTACTTATCAGGGCAGTCTCCCATTCCAGTCACCTGCAAATCGCGTCAAGAATGATTCCTTAAATTCCTCTATGCGTGCTGTAATTATCCTATTCTTGTCTTCGTGGGTGCTTTGGGAGCGATACATAGGGATTTTAATATATTCCTATATTCATCACTTAAAGTTGGTTCTAGAGTGTTGAGTGCTATTAACAAGGGATTTCAAATTGATTCCGTATTACAAGACTTCCAAACGGCTTTTGACACTGTACCACACAAGCGGCTTGTAATCAAATCGTGTGTTTATGGAGTGTCGACTCAGTTATGCGCCTGGATTCATGATTTCCTGTCAGAGGGGTCACAGTTTGTAGTAACTGACGGAATGTCATTGAGTAAAACAGAAGTGATTTCAGGCGTTCCCCAAGGTAGTGCTATAAGTCCTCTGCTGTTCCTTATCGATGTAAACGATTTAGAAGACAATCTGAACAGCCGTTTTAGGTTGTTTGCAGACGATGCTGTCGTTTACCGTCTATTAAACTCATCAGAACATCAAAACAAAGTGCAAAAATATTTAGAAAAGATATCGGAATGGTAATTGACCCTAAATAATGAAAAGTGTGAGGCAATCCACATGAGAGCTAAAAGGAATCCGTTAAACTTAGGTTACACGCCAAATCAGTCAAATCCAAGGCCGTAAATTCAGCTAAATGCCTAGGAATTGCAATTTCGAACAATTTAAATTGGGACGAACATGTAGAAAATGTTGTGGGGAAGGCGAGCCGAAGACTGAGTTTTATTGGCACAACACTTAGAAAATGTAATAGATCTCCTAAAGAGAGTACCTACACTATGCTTCTCCGTCCTATTTTGGAGTACTGCTGCACTGTCTGGGGTCCTTACGAGATAGGACTGACGGAGGACATCGAGGAAGTTCAAAGAAGAGCAGCACGTTTTGTACTATCGCGAAGTAGGGGAGTGTGTCACTGACATGATGCAGGATTTGGGGTGGACAGCATTAAAACAAAGGCGTTTTTCGTTGCGTCGGAATCTTCTCACGAAAGTTCAATTACCAACTTTCTCCTCCGAATGCGAAGATATTTTGTTGACGCTGATCTACATAGGGAGAATCGATCATTTTCTCCGCGCGCTGTTCGAGATTGGATTAATAGAGAATTATTGTGAGGTTGTTCGACGATCCCTCTGCCAGGCAGTTATGTTTGATATGCAGAGTACCCATCTAGTAGAGTGTCTGTATTTAAGCGTCTGCCAGTTAATTTCCTTCAGCAACTTCGTAGCATTCTCCCATGGGTCGAACAAACCTGTGACCATTCGTGTTGCTCTTCTTTGTATCCGTTCAATATCGCCTCTTAGTAATATTGGTTGCTGATCCCAAATACTTGAGCATTATTCTAGAATGGGTCGCACGAGTGTTTTGTATGTAGTCTCCTTTTAAACTGCTTGCATTTCTCGAGTATTCCACCAATGAATCCAAATCTGCTAATTGCTTCACCTACGGCTGAGATCGTTCCATTTCATATCCCTACAAATTGTTACACCCAGCTATTTGTATGAGGTGGCCGATTCCAGCTGCGATTCACAGATATCGTAGTCATAGGATACTACGTTTTTTCACATTGTGAAGTGTACAGTTTTACATTGCTGAACATGTGAAAAAATTTGCCAATGTTTGTACCACTTTGAAATCTTATCACGAACTGGCAGAATTTTTGCTTAGTTTCAGACAGTACTTCATTATTGATAACTGCATCGTCTGCGAAAAGTCTGAGGTTGCTGTTACTACTGACTGCAAAGTCATTAATACACAACGTGAACGGCAAGTGTCCCAACATAATTCCCTGGGGCACACCCAAAGTTACATCTACATCTGTCAGTGACTCTCCATGTGTAAACTTTCTCAATAAAACAAAAGTTATTGACATTCTACACCTTTTTCTTCATGTCTACATATTTACTTCTCAATATAGTCTCCTTGGCGTTGAACACATCTTTCCAAAGACAGACCAGTTTGTTGATACCGTCACTGTAGAATGTGGCGGAGCCACAACCTCACCTCCACTTGCACCGCTTCATCACTATAAAAGTGAAGTCCTCGAAGGTGTTCTTTTGCATTTGGAACACATGAAAATGAATGGGACCAAGTCGGAACTGTACAGAAGACAGAAGCGAACCCAAGCCGTCGGATTGTTGCAGCGGTCGCCTGTGGTCTGGCAACGTGCTGAAGGAGAGAGTGCTCCACGTGTGGACCAACTTTTCTAATTCGAAAAGCGATTGCAGCACGCTATTTCTAGCGCACCAGCATAGTTACATTACCCACCACCAAGTTACATGCTACTGTTCGGTGCCCTCTAACGGCAGAGAGCAGCAAGTATGTAGACATGAAAAATACAGATGTAGAACGTTAATAAGGTTTGTTTTATTGAAGAAGAGTTTGCACACAAATAATTCGGAGGCATTACTTTTCATCACACCCTCGTAGATTATTCTACATCTGACAATGACTTTCCATCCAAGATAACATGCTGCGTCTTCCCTATGGAAAAATTCTGAACCCAGTCACAAATTTGTTTTGATAATCCATACGATAATAACCATATGTGTGGTACTGAATCAAATGCAAAAGAATACTGCATCACTCTCTCTCTCTCTCTCTCTCTCTCTCTCTCTCTCTCTCTCTCTGTTCTAGTACCGTTTAAATAAGGATAAAGTGAAAATTTCCCCATCATGTCAGTGAAAGAACGAACGAGTCTTTTTAGTTCATACAAGAACTCCATTTGCGATGTCGTTCCCTTTTAGCACCTAGCGAGATAGCGCAGTGGTTAGTACACTAGACACGCATTCGGGAGGACGACGGTTCAAACCTATGTTCGTCCAACATGATTTAGGTTTTCCGTGATTTCCCTCAGTCGTTTCACGCAAATCCCGGGATGGTTCCTATGAAAAGGCACGGCCGCCGTCCTTCCCTAATCCGATGGGACCATTGGTTCCCTCCCCCGAATCGACCAACCAACCCATTTTAGTGCAACGTTTCGTCTATGAGTACATTGTATTCATGCAGTACGATTCACGAAGGTGTACTGGGACCCATAAAAAGCTGCCGTAACTTTTTCATTAGGCTCAAAATTTCGAGACGCTACAAATTGCGTCATATGTTTCAGGAAAGACATCTTAAAACCGTCAAAAGCTGTAATACAGGATGATCCAAAGTTTGCGAGCAAATAGAAGAATCTGATAGAGGAGTCAAAATACAAAGATGAGCCAAAACATTATGACCATCTGTTTAACTTCGTGTTGTTCCACTATTCAGAAACAATACAACTGAGATTCTACAAGTCCTTACAGAAGTATGTGGCACCAGATGTCTACGCTGACTGTCCTTGTTGATCCTGACGTTCCAAAGTTTCCACTGGCTCAGGATTTCTCCTTCCTATTCCAGAGTTGTGTTTAGACTCCTCTGCCCACCCCTACAACTTGTGTGCAGCTATTTGAATCGCCTTTTATTAACAATTTATATTATATCCGAGTGGTTGCGACCTTAAATAATTATATAAATACATATAAAACAGTAAACCTTTTTATTAAATATGACGTGCTCCAACTATTATTTATTGATATTTTTGCAAGATGATGATTTTACATGGGGCATTTCCTGGGGAGCGAATATTTTTCTCAATTTATGTCTAATTTTAAGCTTGATTTTCTGAAATATATGTTAATGACATAAACTCAATGATTTAAAAATGGCATAAAAGTCCGAAACGTGGGTCGTAATTAAATAAATAACAATATAGTCAAATGGCGGTGTGTTCATTTAAAGATCAGAATGTTTAGTTCAGATCTGGTACATGCAGAACAATCGTGATTGAAGCTGAAAGGCGTTGCACATCGCAGGGCTAGATAATCATATATGAAGTAACGTAACAATAGACGGCAGTGACCCACCTTTGTTTAATGATACAAGTAGGAGTAATTTTGCGGAAACAGAGACTACTACACTCTCGCTGCAGAAGAGACAGGAGAGAAATTGTTTGAGAAAACTAAACACGAACTATTCCACCCGTAAGAAGGGGCGTGTGTGAAGCCTAGAATCATTTTCAGTCAGAACCTCAGAGATAGGAAGCGGCGTTGGGGGGGGGGGGGGGGAGGGGGTTCGCTGGTCCCGTTGCCCATGGACATGGCCGATTGAACCCTCATGAAATCTACGCACACTACTCAACGATGACACTTTTCCAGTGGCCTGTCCCCATCGCAATGTGTCTGGCGAATGATGCTACGACGAACGAAACACCCTACTCAGTTACTTCGGTTTTTGTCATTTTCCTCTGATTTATTGAGATCAGAAAATCATAGGAATCTCGGGTCTGCCCTAAAGTCAGTGAAAGAATCAGTCTTTGGTGGATCCATCTGGAGCTGAAAATGAAGATTGGTTTGGGGTATAAAGGGACCAAACTACAGGGTCATCAGTCTGAAAATGAAGACAACACAAAAAGCAATAATACTGAATCCTGTATTTAAATATGACTTTACATATCACCGTATCAACATGTGACAGCCGCAAGGACCCATAAATGAAATATCTATATAAGCACTTCCGGTACTGAAAAACAATTAAGACTACTGAAAGTGAACGAGGCACCAGGCTCTGACGGAAGACATTGAATACGTTGCTGAATTATTTTCTTTTCTAGCTTATATTTATCGAGAATCTCCTGTGCAGTTGGTAGTAACGTTCCAATGGGAAAGAGCGCAGATCACTCTAGTTCACAAAAAGGGTAGAAGTAAGGAGGCACAGAATCACAGGCCAATGTCTCAGGTGTCTGCCTGTTGCAGGATCCTAGAGTGTATGACAAACTCTGACCACAGGCCCTGGAAAGGCCCATAGATACCGTCTGACCACCATGGCATCTTCTGTCAATGGCGTCAGTGGATGCGGTATGGAAGAGCGTGTGGTCAGTACATCGCTCTCCCGGTTGTTGTCAGTTTTCGTGACCGGGAGCCGCTACTGATCGGTAAAATGGAAATGCCGTGTTCCTAGGGCCTCCAGTTCGCCTGGTGCAAGTCTTTAGAATTGACGTCACTTTGGCGACTTGAGTGTCGATGGGGATAAAATGATGATGATAAGGACAACACAACACCCAGTCCCTGAGCGGAGAAAATCTCCGACCCAGCCGAGAATCGAACCCGGCCCATTAGGTACGACATTCCGTCACCCTGACCACTTTTTTCTGTTTTTTTTAATTACTTTTTTTTATTTTTGGGGGGGATAGTGGACCGGTGGGCGCTTGTGGAGGAGGAGGGGGGGGGGGGGGCAAAGTGGGCAGGGGTCGAAACCCGAGGCCTGGCCACACCGAGCCTGTGGGGCATAGGAATCAACATAAGTGGAAGGCGTTGTTGTTATTTATTTTTTTGCATTGTGTTTTTGTAATATTCACTATTATCATGAAATTATGTGGAACCCGTCGGCGGCAGAGAAAAAAATATATAAATTCTGGGTAAAGAGAAAGAAAAGAAAAAGGAAAAGCAAAAAGAAATAAAATCCGCGCAATCTGCGACGCGCTCTCCCATCCGCGGAGGTCAGAAGTAGAATCGATCGTAGGAGGCTTAAACTCAGACAACGCCGGGGGAGGAGGGGTAGGTGCCCTCTGAGCCAGTGATCTAACAAAGACCCCTTGAAGATAGTTAGCAAATAATGTTCGGTAACGTGGCGTGTTTTCGAGAGGTGCAAGGGCTGTTCGTAAATAGGTCCAGAAGTCGAGGCGGGATTTAGGTCCCTCATGAAAGAGATAAGCGACCGCCCACCCTTTGACCCACGTAATAGCATGAAATTTGGCGGCGGGAAAATGTTTGTCCTCCAGGTATAGAAACATTCGAGGTTCGATTGTGTCTGGTGGCACCCGGAGATAGCAGGCAATGACTTGCTGCACGAAGCGCCATACATCTTACGAAGAGGGGCATGTCAGACGGTGTTCATCAGTGTCCAGTTGCTGGCAAAGGAGACAAAGAGGGGATTCTGACAAGCCAATGTTGTGCAAGCGCTGCATTGTGGCAAATTTCCTGTTCACTATGTGATACCACAGTGCCCGGACGTTCGCAGGGAGGAAGGGCTGGTGGACGGTAGTCCACACTATGGGCTACTGGATGGAGAGATGTTTGGTCTCCATCACATTCCGGGGAACACAGCGCAGCAACAGGCTGTAAAAATCCTTAGTCCTACGTGGGCGTGTATCTGGGAGACTGGTATGTATGTAACTGTAGTTGACGAAAAATGTCGAAATATGGGACAAATAAGGCACGATATGGCCGACAGACACCGGTGGTGAGGTGGAACCAGGGAGGAGGACCTCAAGAAAGCTGCGTGTTAGAGATGTACCCTGGCCAGTCCACTGTTTTCTCATGGTACTCATGTACAAGGCTGCAGCTCGCATACGGACATTGACGAGCCCGACGCCACCATCCCGTGGGGGCAGGGTAAGTGTCTCATAACGGACTTTAAACATGGAACCAGCCGTGAGATAATAACCAAAAGCAGCCTGAAGGTTGTGCCCAATTGCAGTTGGCAGAGGGAGAACATGCGCGATGTGAACCAGTTTTGATGCCCCATAAAGATGAATAAACTCAACCCGTTGAAGTGTGTCCTAGCGGCGCAAGAGGTTCTGGCGGACGTCGTTCCGGATGACGTGTACCAGGCGACGGAAATTCGTTGCCGCTGTGCGTGTGACCGTGGGGGTAAAGGTAATGCCCAGGTACCGGAAAGTCCGCACAAGCTGCAGGGGAGCCACTTCACCCTCCTGGAGGCCTCGTCCAATGTGCATTGCAGAAGATTTGGCGACATTCATGGCACTGCCAGCGGCAGCCCCATAACGGGTGGTCAATTCGAGGACTGCTCGAATCTCAGAGTTGGAGCGAATGAGGAGGAGGAGGTCAACAGCATATGCCCGACAGCGAAAAATGTGTTGGCGTAGGGTGAGGCCAGAGAGCTTGGTCGTCAAGCCACCAATAAGGGGCTCAAGGGCAATGGCATACAGGAGGGTAGAGAGGGGGCACCCCTGCCGTATCGAACGGCAGATAGGTACCGGCCCTGCTAAACGTCCATTGACTTGGACACGTGAACACGCCGGTTGACATCGAGAACCGGCGGGGGAGTGCCCGTTCTGGCTGCCATCGCAAACAGGAAACGGTGGCGCACTTTATCGAAGGCGCTGTCGGAGTCTATAGCGGCGACCGCTGTCCGGAGTCTGCAGGCCGCCGCCATCGCAATTAAGTAGCGGCATTCCCCTGTGGCAATCTGTATGTTAACCTGTCCCCCAGGCGTCGTTTGCTCTGGCGAGAGGATATGAGGGAGTATTGTTCGGAGCCGCATTGCCAGCAAGCGCGCGAAAATCTTGTAATCGGCATTGAGTAGGGTGAGCGGTCCGTAACTCGTGACCATCGAACCACGGGCTGGCTTGTGGACTGGTATGATGATGCCCTCAGCAAAGGCGGGTGGGATTGCTTGCTCACATGTCATCAGTTCTTGATACGTAGTCGCCCACCGCGGTGCCATGAGGTCCCGAAAGGTACGGTAGAACTCAATCGGTAAGCCGTCAATGCCGAGCGATCTGTTAACAGCACCCTTGGCGATTGCGTTGTCGACTTCGTCTCGCGTGACCGTCACTGTCAAAGCATCCGCCTCCATGTGGAGGAGGGTGCGCGCGACGTAATGCGAAATGGAGTCGTCTGCTGCAGTTTCAGCATCTTCTTCACTATAAGTACGACGGTAGTGCTCGACGAATGCGTGGACGATGTCATTCTGAGAGTTCACCTGCGGGCCATGAGGCGTGGTCAGAGTGCTGATGATCTGCCGACGACGCCGTCGTTCGTCGGACACTATATGATGCATGGATGCAATTTCTAAACCAGCGTGATCGTGGCGTCGCGTACGTATCACCACCCCTTGCAATTTCCGGCGTGCTAGCGCAATTATCTTCGCCTTGTTTCTTTGCCATTCCAACTGGTTGTCCGGGATTGGCGGTTGAGCGTCCAGATCTCGGAGAATCGCGTGATAGAAGTTAACAGTGTTGCGACGCCAGTCGGCCATGTCCTTCCCGTATCTCCTCAGTGTGCTCCGTATCGCCGGCTTGGCGCAGTCCAACCACCATGTCAATGTCGAGTGGTAGCGGGGGAGGCGTCTTTGGCAGACTGTCCACGTCTCTGTGACTTGTTGGCGACACGCCAGGTCATGCATGTAAGAAGTATTGAGTTTCCATGGAGCACGGCTGCGCCATACTGATTGCGGCGGAATGAGGACCGTACAGATGTAAGCGCAATGGTCAGAAAAGGCCAGCGGCCAGCGTTCGGCGCAGATCTAACAGTTTGTGAGGCATATATTCCGTCTAGTCGGCTTGCGAAATGACTGGTATGAGAGGTATGGCCAGAACGGTCGCCGTGTTGAACTTCCCAGGTATCTTGAAGCAGGAGATCTAGCACCACTATACGTAGCTCCTGGCATGTAGTATAGTGGGGAATCTGATCTTTGGGATGCAAAACGCAGTTGAAATCACCTCCTAGTAGGCAGTGGTCATAACGCCCTAAAAACAGGGGAGCGATTTCCGCGGAATAAAACTGAGCTCTTTCATGCCGTCGGTCGGTGCCTGAGGGAGCGTAGACATGTTGCGTGTCCCCATGGCAGTGAGTACCACGCCCCGAGCTGATGAAAGGAAGGCGGACGTCGGTCACAGAAATCCCGTGGCGGACGTAGATGGCCACTCTGAGGCCCGTAGGATCACTTGCGAAGGCGTGGGCGGTATAGCTCAAAAAATGTTCAAATGTGTGTGAAATCTTATAGGACTTAACTGCTACGTTTATCAGTCCCTAAGCTTACACACTACTTAACCCAAATTATCCTAGAGACAAACACACACACCCATGCCCGAGGGAGGACTCGAACCTCCGCCGGGGCCAGCCGCACAGTCCATGGCTGCAGCGTCTTTGACCGCTCTGCTAATCCGGCGCGGCGGGCGGTATAGCCATTGATATCCGGGAGACTGGCCAAAACCACTCAGCTGCCAGGGGCGGACGCTACTGATCGGTCAAGAAACCTCTCAGTTGACGTCACCAGGCTGAGTGCACGCGTTCCAGTCCTCCTAACAGGGAAAATTCCCTGACGATACCGGGAAACGAACCTGGGTACTCCGTACCGCTGTCAGCCGCAGAGACCACTCGGCAACGGGGGCGGCCTCGCTTCTGTAGTGCTTAGTGAAATACTGAAAATGGTGAATGCGCACCTCAAGTATATATCTTGTAAGTTAAGATGTTGTCAAAATTGTGAGAGTTTGTTGCTATTATAGTTCTTGAATCATTTGCAACAGACATGCAGATTTCAATATTTTGGGCGAATGCTTTTAAAATCATGTATTTCTCTGAACTGTAGTTTCTCTGAAGTTGCGTTAAAGCAATGAACTGAGCATTGATTTAAAATTTTAAACAAATTATTATTATTCTCTCGAACATTTCATATATTTTATTGTTATATTTATTAAGATAGTAGACCCATATGGCTTGTTAAAGAAGGTAGTGGCTCCAACTTATATGAAAGGAAAGGGGGGGGCGGAGCCAGTAGTAAAATGTGACCCCCTCCCCATAAATGACTTGCGATCAGCGTCTGATGCAGCCCCTTTCCAACACATTAAAAGAAACTCCAAAGTATTACAGTAAATTCATTTTTGTGCAAGTATGACAAATTAATTTTTGTTTAAATATTTAATTTAACCTCAGTTTAATAAATCTCAATCCTATGCAAGTCTTTTCCTTTCCGAGTAACCGTTGTATCCATTGCAACCTGCTTGTTCAGTCACCGCTTCCTCTCCCTCTATAATCCCTACTTTTAGCCCCCCCCCCCCTCCCTAACCCTTTCATAACCAAACTGATGGTTCCTTCAAGCCTCAGGAAGTATTCTCTCAACTGGTCCCTTCTTTTAGTCTAATTGTGCCATAAATCTCTTTTCTCCCCAATTCTGTTCAGTACCTCCTCATTAGTTACTCGATCTACCCACTAATCTTGAACATTCTGCCGTAGCACCACATTTCAAAAGCTTCTACTCTCTTGTCGTCTGAGCTGCTTATCGTCTACATTTCACTTCCACGCAAGGCTACACTCCATACAAACACCTGAAGAAAAGACTACCTAAAGCTTAAATTTATATTAGATGTCAACAAATTCCTCTTTTGCAGAAATGCTTATAGTCCTATAGCCAGTCTCCGTGTTATATCGTCTCTACTTCGGCCATCATCAGTTATTTTACTGCCCACATAGTAAAATTTCTCTACTACTCTTAGAGTCTCATTTGCTAATCTAATTCCTTCGACATCGTCTGATTTAATTCAACTGCATTCCATTGCCCTTGTTTTACTGTTGTTCACGTTCATGTTATAATCTCTGTTCAAGAAACTATCCATTCCATTCAACTGCTTCTCCAAGATCTATTCAGTGTCTGACACCGACAACACGGGACGTTTTTATTTCTTCTCCCTGATCTTTAATTCCATTTCCAAATTTCAGGAATTTTTTCAGACAACTGTCAACAGTGTCGATATACTTGGAGAAATGCTGTGCTGTCTTATAATACATTTATTCACGATCAGTTTCCATCAAGGCCATCTGCAATGTGGAAAAATATCTATTGTAACAATTTCACGTGACATACATGCTATTTAACCAGGAAAATATACGCTATTGCTGACTTAAAAACGTATTACCGAGTTAAGTATCAATTTATTAAGTTTTCAAGTCAGTGATGGCGTATACTTTCCTGGATGAATAACATGTACGCCATGTGACGTTGCTACAGTAGGTATTTTCCATTGTGAAGGTGATCCATGATCGAAACCGGTAGTGAATGAATGTATTGTAAGACAGCACTGTCTGGTGAATAAATTTATTGTGAGATTGCACAGTGTGTACCATACGTTTCTCCAAGTTTTTAAATTTCACCTTGGTTTCCTTTACTGCCTGCTCAACGTACACATTGAACTACATTAGCAATAGGCTCTCTGTCTCACACTCTTTTCTCTCACTGCTTCTCTTTCACATCCACCTTTTATAACCGCTGTCTAGTTTCTCTACAAGTTGTAAATAACATTTCTCTCCCTGTATTTTATTCCTGAATGATATTTTCACTCTGCAGCGGAGTGTGTGCTGATATGAAACTTCCTGGCAGATTAAAACTGTGTGCCGGACCGAGACTCGAGCTTGGGCCCTTTGCCTTTCGCGGGCAAGTGCTCTACCATCTGAGCTACCCAAGAAAGACTCACGCCCCGTTCTCACAGCTTCACTTCTGCCAGTACCTCGCCTCCTACCTTCCAAACTTATTTTATTCCTGTTAACTTCAGCGTTTCAAATAATATATTCCAGTTTCTCTCTCTCTCTCTCGCACACACACACACACACACACACACACACACACACACACACACACACACACACACACAAAATAAATGCAAAATATCAAATCACACACACAACACAAACAAAAGACGAAAGATAAACACACAGCGACAGTTTGCAACACTTCACACGGTAAACACATACATGTTGATCACAAAATGTAAAGTGCAAGTGATATAAGTGGTGTGTTGTAACAAATTTGGGTGAATCGTCCAGCTGGAGCATGGAGACTAATAAATTCATCTCCAGGACCACACATGGGCTAACAGCGCCGGAAATCATAACACCGAACGATAATTTCACCTGACGAAATTTGTGCTACAGAAGTTGATTACAAGCTAAAAAACAAGAGACAAACACGGCAAAATGTAACATAGTAACATATTGTAAGTACCACATAATACATTTATTATATCTAGAAAAAGAAACGTGTATTAGAGGACACTGAAGACTCTTCACAAATAAAAGAAACGAAACGTGTATGGCAATAAACAAACAGCCTTTCATTTTGTTGCGTTGACGGAACATACCTCCAAGGATTTTGAAGCATCTAAGGAACGACGGAAAACAGGGAAAAAATGATGACTGTCAAACGCTTTCTCTAAATCTACAAACGCTATAAACGTAAGTTTGGCTTTCTTTAACCTGTCTTCTAAGATAAGTCATAAGTTCAGTATTGCCCAGTACGTCCCACATTTCTCCAGAACCCACTACGGTTTGATTACAAATATACAGTATAAAATAATTTAATTTTAAAAGAGATGACCGATTTAGATCAATGTTTGACCATTACAACACTGTTTGCTGGCTACTGGAGATGACATGGAGCACGAACTGCTTTAGAATGGCGTGAGGAGCAGTTCGTGGTGCTGCCCCGACTCAGGAACCTTATGTTATCTTGGCCTTTTCACAAATACTCCTCCTTTGTGGTTGCACCTACTGTCCAGCTGTTAGTATTGTTGAAGCACGCGAACAACCCCACCTCATCAAGGTCTATGGTCCGCTAAATTACTATTATAAAAAAAACTATAAATAGCTACTAGTATGAAATATAAAATACTGATGTAATAAAATTGTACCGAAAAAACTATTAACAGCTACTTGTGAGAGCCGGCCGGAGTGGCCGAGCGGTTCTAGGCGCCACAGTCTGGAACCGCGCGACCGCTACGGCCGCAGGTTCGAATCCTGCCTCGGGCATGGATGTGTGTGATGTCCTTAGCTTAGTTAGGTTTAAGTAGTTCTAAGTTCTAGGGTGACCTCAGAAGTTAAGTCCCATAGTGCTCAGAGCCATTTGATCCTTTTTTTTTTTTTTTTTTTTTGAGTTGATAGGTACACGAAGTTAATGAATGTGTTCGTTATTCGAGGGACCTCATCTTCAGGAAGTTTAGTCTCTGAAATATTAATTTGGAAATTCCTGTACTCGTTTGCAATTCAAACGTTAAAAACTTAGATTATAAAAAAGCGTACAAAGACACCACTTGTATCACTTAACTGCCTCTGAAATACTCACTTTCCTTAACTCAAAACCAGTAGATACGTCAGGATTTGATGATTGGAATCGTGTGTAACAGGCGTACAATATGCACAAGCCTGAGAAGGGACCTTAAAAGGGCCGTGTGTTCCGAATTCAACTATGTAGTTCATGTGTCTCTATCACTGACGGACTGTTTAGGCTTTGCATTAGTTTCACCAATTTCGCTACAGATCCACGCACTTTTCGGTCCAGAAACGGATTTCCTTTTCCGTGTTCAGTAGGAGGAAATAGTGCCATGAAACACGCACGTGTTTGTTACGCTAATTCCCTCCCTAAACTCGTGTTCATTTCAAGGCGCGCGTCCTCCAATCGTGCCCAGGTTTGAAACGCAAACTGTTCCTCCAAACACACAATTAAGGCGATGCTTGGAACATAACCACCAAGTTCGCGCGCTTTTTCACGCCGCTGGCGTTTCGTCCGTCAGTCATTTTTGTTTTCCATTGTGCAGCGTTTCAGGTTTCTAACGTGTGGTGTCGGTTAATATGGAACTTTTAAGGAGATACTTGGTTGTATTGTGGACAATTCTGAAACTCTAAAATATGATAAGGCAACGATAATTACCAATGTAAAAGTCGATGCCCTTTATCTTGTGATGGTGACTGCGACGCAGAGTGTGTTTATTTCATTGAAAAATTTTCAGAGTCAAATGAAACAAATTGAGTTGTGATGAGGCGTTATTCGCAACAGGAAGAGAAAAACAAAGTCAAAAAGGAAGACGCGACTAGAAACTTTAATTGTTAAGCAAATACAGGAATCAAGGTTTTGAAAGTAACTCGAGTACCCCAAAAAAATTCAGCATTAATGAGACGAGAATTGAACGTCCTAACAGAGATTAACTATAATTCTTCCGATTGAGTCAGTGTCGCTCAAGCATTGAGGCTACTGCATTGTTCTAAAGACACTATAAAGCAAATTGAGTCGTATTTTGAAGGTGGCATGACAGCTGTATCATGAAATGGTTATTGTTGAGGAATGTGAGAAAAACGCTTACATTACGTTGTATAATGCACAAAAAAAAATCGACTTGGCCGTCAAGTTCGGTATCTATACGAACAACAGCGTCATCCAAACTGCGGGACGAAGAGATCAATGATGTTATCGATATTTTAAAGAAAAATCAGATTGCATTATATAACATAAATGCATATATTTATATCGAAGAAGAACCAACTGTGTGCTTTATAATGACACCTATTATGCAAATAGTTTATGGCCGATTTGGCTGATGAAATGGCGTTTGTTGATACAAGTGTTCCCGTGCTCAAATGCCTGTGCTATATTTATATTTGCTGCAACGAAAATTGGTGCTTCGCCTGTTGTTGTCAGTTTTTACTAGTCAGTCTCAATAAAATTACATATATGCTTTTCAGTCTGCAAAAGAGTATTTAGTGGAGACTTGCCAGAAGGTTGTTCAGCCAAAAATAGTTGTGACAGGTGACATCAGAGCAGAATGGAATGCTTCACGAGCTGTACTTCCAAACGGTAGTTTACTTCTCTACATATTTCATCTTATTCGAGGCTCTTTGGCGTAGGTTGTGGGAAAGTGATCATGACGGTATTAAAGACGATCTATCACCAGTTATGAGGAAATTCCGAACAGTAATGTATGCCAATACAATGCAAGAAGTCGAAGTCAGTAGGTTATGTCTAAGTTATTACATGAAACGAAAGTGAAGAAAAATAAAAAAAACTGAAAAAGCACGTAACACATTCGTGGGGACGGAGTAAGGTGTGGTGTTTAGCGTATCGCACCAATACCTTAACACGGTGGAATAACACAAATAATTACTGTGACTTCAGAATACGAATTTTTAAAGACATAGTAGTCTACTACAAAGTTTTTAATGTGTTCGCGTTAGCCGATTTTAACGCGAAAATCTTTCAAGTATAGCACAAGAAAAGATTGATTCAGTTTGCCAATAGAAATCTTACTGTAGCATATGAAAAATTTTGCCACGCAAGTAGCAATATTGAAGATACTGTAAACGTGGATGATAACATTTACTTCTCAAAGACAAGACTAACCTGTACATTTTTTATTGTGAAATGGCAACGCGTGATTGTCCAAATAGAGCTAGAGATGGCTTCTGTAAACATATCTGTGCTGTAGAAAATAAAGACTGTACTTACACACATAACTATATTTAAATGAGTCTGATCGTCAACAATTTGCGAAATACGCGGGTGATCAATTTTCGGCATCATTCTTCGAATATATTACGGGTGAATCGAATGGAAATAATGAAAGCAGCCAAACTGACTCTGTTATACCAGATGTAGTACCAGGAACATTTAAACATCCAATAAATCGAGCAGAAAGCAGCGTAAATATTACTAATGGAAACTTTTGAACTGCTGTTCAAAATATAAAAGCCCAGGGGCAGCGAATTACTGATGACTTGGAAAAGAATTCAAATGCTGAACATACAAATGTTCTCGCCAAGTTTGGATCTGATTTGTCGAAGCGACAGGCTCCATCAAGTATTATATCACTTATTGTCACAAAAAAATACCGGCGAAGATTTCGCAGAATTAATGTACAACCTACATCGATCGCTCGCCGCAAGGAAATGGGTCTTCCGAGAAGCAACGGAAGTATTCGGTCAGGACGACCAGCTAAGTCTGAACTGAGGGAAAAAAAATTGTTCACAAAATTGCATCAAATATTGATTATAGTAAACCTCCTACTGAGAAACACTGATTTTATATAAATACAGTATTATATGTTTATATGTACTTATATGTTGACTGCCTTATGTATTGTGTACATCTTTGAACATAGTTTTATTTCTGTCCTATATAATAACAACTTCATCATTTGTATGGCCATATTGTTCGCAGCTGCTTTTGCAATTCGTGACGATATTTTCGTTCTATCGTTGCAACTACAAGAAAATGGGTGTTTCTATTGTTTTCACCAGACGCGTTTCGCTTTATTGAGGTGAAGATCGTCAGTGGACCTTAATTAAAGATATTTATAATTTGATTTGTTTTTAAGAGTAAAAAAACAGTTCGTTAACAATATGCTGCGTTTTACTCACGGTGATTTCCGCTTGGTTTCTCACCTACATTGGGAAATGCCATCTGCTAACACATCTTTGGAGTTTTTCTTCGTTAAACACTGACGCTTGTAGTCTAACGAAGAAAAACTCCAAAAATGTGCTAGCACGCGGCATTTCCCGATGTATGCGAGAAACCATGCGGAAATCACCGTAAGTAAAAAGCAGCATATTGTTAACGAACTGTTTTTTGATCTAAAAAACAAAGCAAATCATAAATATTTCTAATTACAGACCACTGATGATGCTTTACCTCAATAAAGAGAAACGCGTCTGGAGAAAAAAAAACAAGCATTTTCTTATATCTCTAGCGACAGAACGAAAATACCCTCACGAACAATATAAAATACTTTCAGACATTGCGTTTTACTGCCCATTCATCAAACACAAAACATGTTCTGAAACAAACACCAATTTGTAGAACTCAGTCACTGCGCATGGTAATTATAAAGCAGTGCACGATTGGAGGACGTGTGCTTTGAATTGAAAACGAGTTTAGAAAAGAAATTAGCATTAAAAACCAGGGCATGTTTCAAGGCATCGCTGCGTCCTGTTGTACACGGAAAAGGAAACACGAGGTCCGGTATGTGTTTTCTGTTGATAGCAGTGACTAAAAATATCAAAAATTCATTTTATAATGGAAATGAAGAGGAAAAGAGTGAGAAAAATATTTGAAGTGTTGTTTCTTACAGCTATCATCTTTCAACAAATTATTAGAGAACGAAAGTAATCGACTATAGGAACAGTGCCGAGCGAGTTTCCTATATATAGTCGTCTACTATATTTCAAGTGAAGTGATATGTCAGTAATAATAATAATGAACACATGGGAAACACAGCCTACGAACAACTGGAGACATTTCCAAACGAAAATTAAACAGAAAGCAAGAGAACTGATCCTATTAAAGAAACAAATCCGAACATCTATGGTGGAATTCAAATTGTGATCACGCAAAAGAAGTGAGACAACGATTTTCTTAAACTACAATTGTGAAAAATCAGAAACCACACAAAAGAAATTTTTCGAAGTCAGAAAACAAACAGCTATAATACTTAGACAAACTAAAGGAAAATATCTTTTGTGAACAGCTAAACTCAACTGAAGAAGACTTTAGGAAACACAAAACACTTCTTTTACAAGACGTTTGCAAATCAAATCAAAGGATACGCTCCACGAAACCTCTATTTCAGGAAACAAAATGGAAAACTGACACTGACTAACACAGAAAATTATCAAGAATTAGCCATATAATTCTCACAACTTCTAAATTTCTCACAACCAATTGCGAGATTCACCAGATTAAAACCAGAAAACACGAATGAAACTTCACTACCGCCAACTCAAAAAGAAATTTATAGTTACACTAAAAAGTTCAAAAATAATAAGTCATCGGGAGAAGATGGAATTGTAGCTGAATTACTGAACAACCTTGGTCCAAATTCCTTAAAAGAGATCACTCAAATCATTCAAGAAGTTTTCCAGGCAGAAAATAATCCAGAGGATTGGAAAAGATTGGAAATGTGCACTAATTCATCCATTGCACAAAAAGGTAGAGAGGTGCCGAGAGATGAGAGATCAGTTGTCGGCTCCCCCCGTCGGAGGTACGAGTCCTCTCTCGGGCATGGGTGTGTGTGTTGTCCTTAGCGTAAGCTAGTTTAAGTTAGATTAAGCAGTGCGTAAGCTTAGGGACCGATGACCTCTGCAGTTTGGTCCCATAAGACCTTACCACAAATTTCCACAAAAAAATTTTTAAAAAAAATCAGATGTAAACAGCCACAGAGGCATTTTAATTTCATCACTCATTTACAAACTTTTATCCGCGTGTCTTCTAAAGAGGGCACAAGAACAACTAGAACACACAATTTTCGATTAATAAGTAGGCTTCCGACCTAATAGATCGTGCTCGGAACAGATCTTTAATCTTAAAACTATCTTAAAAATTAAAGCACTCAGGATGAAACCAACAGTCTGCACATTCGTTGATTTTAAAAAAGCGGACGACTCTATAAATAGACAATCTCTCTGCAAAATTCTAGAACACCGCGGACTAGACACCAAAACTCTAAATCTGATCGAGGAAACACTGACAGATACCAAATCAAAAATTAAATTCATAGATGAAATTTTGGAAACATAGTTAAAACACGAGGAAGACAAGGAGATGGGATCTCGCCACTATTATTCAACATAGCTTCAGACAAACTAAAGAAAGAATGGGCAATGGAAGTAAGAAAACAAAACTTTTGGAAGCCAATCGAACTAGGAAGAGGTCAAGGAAAATCGAACGTTCCATATTTAGCGTTTGCATATGACTCAGCGATTCTAAGTCACAGTGAAGAAACAGTAGTAAAGCAAATCGAGACCCTCAAAGAATGTGAAGAGAAGACTGGTCTGCAAATCTCCTTTGAGAAGACTGAATTTATGAGTTCAAAGTTAGATATTCCTGAACTTAAAACAAATTATGGTGGAGTCCACAGAGCCAAACACTTTAAGTGTCTCGGTAAAATTATTGAACCAACAGGACTTGAAAATAGAACAAAAAAAACAGATTGCAGAAAATCAACAAAGCGTCAGGACTTGTTTCAAATTTGTATAACAAAAAATGCCTGACAAAAGGCACTAAAATCAGAAAATACAACACAGTAATCAAACCGACAGTCACATATGTGAGTGAAACACTCTCACTGAATCGAAAACTAGATTTAAAAGAAACTGAGAAAGTAGAGAGAATGATTATTAGAAAAATTCTGGAACCACGACACACAAGATAGATACAGACAGCAAACCATCGAGACAACAGAGAAAGTATCAAACATCGAAACTGACATCAGAAAAATACGAATGAAGTTCTATGGACACCTCGATTGATTACCAGGAAACAGGCCAACTAAATGTCCATTGGACTATGTGACATCACTTAAACCATCATTACCGTGGGTAACTGAGTTTAAGAAGGATTTGACGAAAGCAAAACTTGACGTTCCAAACACATCTACCACTAAGTTGTGAGGTGGCAGTGTTAAGCGGACGTGCGACCGAAGCAAGTCAACATTGTTGTGTCGCAAATCGCAATGGAACAGCATCTCTACATCTAGTGCTAGAGACATTCTCTAGAATGTTTTGAAGAACAGGAAAGTGTTTGGAAAATTTTTCCGCACACCTTGATTCCCGAGCAAAAACAACGAGGTGCACGCCTGTCGTGACTTGACTGAAATGTAAAACGCGGACAATTCTTTGTTGGAAAAAATCATCACCGGTGACAAGACTTGGTGTTATCAACACGAACCTACCAACAACCACGAAGTGCGGAAAGTCACGCGAAGAACCAACGCTTTAGTGTCATTCAAGTCAATGTAACCCGCGAGTTGTAAAACATCTCAACGAAGGACTTTTCTGACAGTTTCACATGGTTATACGAAGATTCTATGCGTTGTATGCAAGTGTGGAAACGGGTTTGGGGTGGGGGAGGGGGGGAAGGAACTACAACACCTAAGGCATTAAAACCATCACCTTAACGTTTTTATAAACCCAGATCGAAAATTTACATAAAAAGGCGTGGATGATACAATCAGTATTAGAAACATCTGTTCATTCCTACAGTAAAGTAGTTTAGAACGCTACATTTACAGATTGGTGCACTATCTTCAGTTGTTTCTTCCACCACAAGGAACAACAGATCATTAAAGTACCAGACAGTGTGATTGTAAGCATAACCGTCAAAGGATTCAGATTTCGCCAGGTCTTTGAAATATTTCAGTTCACTCAGAAATAGAAATGTGCTGTAACAGTGTCTCGCAACGAGACCTCACTGTAATAGGATCTTTGTAATTTTGTTATATTTATAGTATGTGAAGTTCAGAACTCAAATATCAATCCCACAAAGCAGTTTGCATCTCTAAAACACTCTTGAGAAAATCCATCTTGAAGTTTTCCGAGCAAAGTAAAGACAATTTTCTGACAGGCATCTTGGCTGTGTGGTAGAGTGGTTGGCCTGGATTCGATTTTCGGCAGATGCAAATTATTAAACAAAGCTGCAAATTCTGCGTACATTTCCATAAAGCATAAAATATATGAAGAGAGAAAATTCGGTAGCGCTAGAAACTGGTAATGGCTGGTTCGGGTCCCGTTTTGATCATTTTTTCAGTTCAGTTCGTTTATCTACGTCATTTGAATGTAAACTTCATCAAAAATATACTAACACATGTCTAACTGTCCTTTTTATGAGAAATCCACGTCTTCTTATTTATAATTGCATATCACACACAAAAATCCAGTTTTCATTAAAAATATAAATTCTTCATCACCGCTCTTTTATAAAAGATTGTTAATGAAGTTCGTTTGAATTTAAAATAATTAAAAATTAATTTTTTTCATATTTGTGTATTTTACTCTTCACATGTCCCTTTATTTAAAAATTTAACACAGACGCTAGTCGAACCCACGTCAACCAAATGGGAGACAAGCATTCTATCGCATAACCACATCGCCTGCCGAAAAGCTGACCTTAGATTACGGTATCACTTTACGCTCGAAAAACTTCAATGTCAGCTTTCCCGAGATTGTTTTAGAGTTTCACCAAAACTGCTTTGTGAGATCGATATATGAGTTCTGAACTTCAAATGCCATAAATATAAAAAATTACGAATTCTGATTGTCGTGAGGTCTCCTTGTTAGTCTGCACCGTTCCATAACAGATTTCTAAATAAAAAGGCCGTTGATTTTGTTTTATGCTATTGCTATAAGTAATATACTCAGCATTTTATACTTCACCATGGACCACGTAATAACCAACGAATGCGAAACATGAGGGCGACTGTGTGACGTACATACGTGCCGTCACTTTTGATGTATCGGGCGCTTTCGGCTGATCTTCGTTCATTTAGGGAAATTGTGGACTAGTTCAAGTTTTATCGTCATGCACACAATCGTAAACACAGCAACATGTTTTTTCATAAGACCCTTACCACGTGATCTGAAAAATATGACGAAGTTGCTTTGTTCTCGTTGTACACAGCACGTAGCTTAATATAATATCTTCGACATAACAACATTCGGAATTAGGTAGCGCCCGCTAAAACTTTCAGGCAATAAAGCTGTTCGAGAATAGTGTATCGTTACGAAACATGAACAAAGAATAAAAGAAAAAAGAAGCACACTGATGCCACAAAAACAATCGTTCGCATCTCACTGCATGGTCGGTGACAGATATGTTGCACAGTCCTATTTCGAGATGAAATGTTTTCTTTTTTAAAAAAAAAAGTTCAGAAAGGACGGAGTAACGAAGATCATAACATAGATAGAAAGAATAATCGATTCTAATAAACATAAAATATCGTTAAGAAACCAGAAGTGATTAGAATTTCGAAACAATTACAAGCAGAAATGACGTTTGTACAGTACTTTGATCTTTGCCGCCGGCAGAATTATGACAACTTTTCACCAAAAAGCAATGAATGAAAAGCGCTAACAGTTACGTTTTAGTTGTGTTTAGGTTATTATTACCTATTCCAGCCAATATTGCTCATCTTCAAATGGAAATACTATCTTAGAATATT
The DNA here is from genome assembly GCF_023897955.1 of Schistocerca gregaria. Classification (NCBI taxonomy): domain Eukaryota; kingdom Metazoa; phylum Arthropoda; class Insecta; order Orthoptera; family Acrididae; genus Schistocerca; species Schistocerca gregaria. Next base: position 49,402,685 of record NC_064931.1, read on the forward strand.
AAGTACGGTTCTATTATAAAACACGAATAAAATTGACGTGGTGCATATTATGAAACAACATATAAACAATGATGTCACACATACTGTATATCAATAGAAACAAATTAGTTAAGTACAACAAATAAATCGAAAAGCTAACCTGGCTGTGTGGCAGCAATAGGATTGGTTCTTGTGTTGGTTCTACAAAAAAAAATCTCACCTCAGAAATGTGTTATTGTCGCTGTGTGTGATCTAACCTCTATCTGGTCGTTCTAGTCTGAGCACTTTTCACATTACACGACACTAAACACTCACAGACCACGCAATCCATGCAAGTAAAGCTTGCAAATATTTAAACTCGACTGTTCTAGTGAAACACGACAAAGAGCGCCAATCGCGGAAGATAGGCTACTTGCACTGATAAAACGAAATTCCAGTGGTAGCTTGCCAATGAAGCACTCTGTCAAATGAGGTGGTAAACTATAAATGTTTATCTGGCAAGACAGTGCACTGAATAATTTTCAAACACAGTGTCACCTGATTCTCTGTACATAGTATTCAGGGATTGAAAGCCCTCTCCCTTAACTTATGCATACCTTATCAGGCATTATTGTACGATTGAATAATTAATGATTTTTTCATTATTACTTCCTACCGCCTCGTTACACAGTTTATCAGTTTTTGTACTAGAATACTGCAGAAAAAATTATCACTTGCGATAACAGGTGAAAATCAGAGGCAGGCGTCGTTTCGAATCGTTGATGGAATTTACCTGTTTTTATTTTCTCACTTTTCAAATTCCCCATTTTCATTTTATTTCACATTAAAAATTTATTTAATTCATTCGACTATAAATTTGAGATTCTATGTGTATTAGGATGCAAACAGATCTCGATATATCAGCAATCTCCCCGTAGCAAAACTGCGTGGAGTAATGGTCAAAGGAAAAGAGTAACTAAATTCATTATAACAGAACAGATGAGAGGTTGTGTCTGTTTTCGAAAACAATAATAAATTAAGACCATGTTCGATATTCGAGAACAGGTTTAGCCGAGACTACTTACAAAGTGTAACCTTAATTAACCACTTTCTTCGAGGATACTTATATAAGCAGCAATGGTAACTAACTTTTCAGAAGCAAAATTCTTTAAGTATATTAACTCATTTCTAACCGTATCGAAGGAGACAAGATACCACACTTTTCTTTACGCTTTTACATCCGAATAATCTTTCCTCCACTAAATGTTTACTTTATTTCTGGAGCTCGTGTGAGGGATGGGAATTTACGGCTTAGTGAGATAATAGCGCATTTTCCATATTCTCATCTAGCTGTGCTTTCGGATGTAAGATATCTTCCTAAAAATGGACCTTACATACACTGATCAGTCAGAATACTCTGACCAGCCAAGAAATTTCGTGCAGGTACAACTTTGACACGGTAAGCAGCAGCAGTCGGTTTCTACAAGTCCTTGATGCGTGATTGGAGACAGATGTTACCGAATGAAACACGATGATCGCGCAGTTACTGTAAGTAACAAGCAGAACCTGGAAGGCTTTATGAACTGCGTGCTGCCACTCAGTGATGTACCAGATGTGTTCGATAGTGGTGAGAGCCGTCTCTTTTTGAATTTCACATCAACTGTAATTAATCAGCTTGCTCCTCAAGCACATCCAGACTTTTGCCAAGGATATTTGTGTTCTGGGAAAATGTCTTGTTTCTACAAGCCAACAGCGTGGCAGCTACATGGTAGTACATGTAGGGCAAGTCATCCACTTTACACTTTAGCACACACAAACAGCCCAACACTCACAGACACAAGGCTACATACTATTGACTGGAACAGTGCTGTCCCAGGAGAAAGAAAATTATTCCAATCCTTCGGTTTTAACGAAAGTTTCTGGATGGTTTTCCTTGGTTGTAAGACAAGTGCCACAACTGACTCCCTAATATTCCAAATTGGTAATCCCCGTGCAGCAAGCCCTGTTCGCTGGGATCTAGCTGGTATGGTCTGGGCGGTGCACTGAACTGAGACCTCAAACACATTGAAAATTTATAAAAGAATATCTGTATATCTGATAAAAAACATTGTGAAGAGATGTTAGTGGACTGTAGTAATATAGTGACTGCCACCCCGGTTAGCCGAGAGGTCTAACGCACGGCTTTCCAGAGTGGGAAGGAGCGGGTCCCCGGCACGAATCCACCCGGCGGGCTAGTGTCGAGGTCCGGTAAGCCGGCCACTCTGTGGATGGTTTTTAGGCGGTTTTCCATCTGCCTCAGCGAATGCGGGCTGGTTCCCCTTATTCCGCCTCAGCTACACTATGTCGCCGGCCGGAGTGGCCGAGCGGTTCTAGGCGCTACAGTCTGGAACCGCGCGACCGCTACGGTCGTTGGTTCGAATCCTGACTCGGGCATGGATGTGTGTGATGTCCTTAGGTTAGTTAGGTTTAAGTAGTTCTAAGTTCTAGGGAACTGATGACCTCAGAAGTTAAGTCCCATAGCGCTCAGAGCCATTTGAACTCTATGTCGGCGATTGCTGTGCAAACAAGTTCTCCACGTACGCGTACACCACCATTACTCTACCACGCAAACATAGGGGTTACACGCGTCTGGTGTGAGACGTTCCCTGGGGGGGTGGGGGTGGGGGGGGGGTGGGGGGGGGGGGGGGTCCACCGGGGGCCGAACTGCACAATAATCCTGGTTTTGGTGTGGAGCGGCGGATGGGTGAAGTGGACTGCGGTAGGCGTCGTGGGGATGTGGACCACTGCGGCTGCGGCGGGGACGGAGCCTCTCCGTCGTTTCTAGGCCCCGGCTGACAGACAATACGATGTAGTGACTTCAGTAAAATCACAGTATCCCCTGAGACCCAAGCTGTCGTCTCCCCAATCATGACTGTCGAACTCAACTCAAATTTAGTTCTGTTTTCAGTGCACTGCTGGCCTATTTATCATTAATTTTGTATGTATCACATTTCGTAAAACGTGTACGTACGATTTGAATTATTCCTCTATTCTAACTCAACGCCCATGAAAAATGGAATTACATTTTCCAGGAGATATATGAGTCTCAACTTTATCATCGGTAAGGAGAGAAGCTGAAGCAATGAATTGAAATTTGTGCCACCGGTGGAACCTGAACCTAGGTTTTCTGCTTAGTTGGCAGATGTGCTAGTCACTACACCACCGCAGCATTGCTATCACTCCTGCACGGACTACCCCAGTCCATCACCCTCCCTAACACAAATTTCAGTTCACACCTTTAGCTCATTTCACGTCTTCATCAGCCCATTTCCCCTAAAGGGAAAATGAGCTGAAAGTGTGAACTGAAGTAGTCACAATGCTGTGGTGGTGTAGCGGTTCGCACGTCTACCAAGAAAGCAGGTGTCAGGTCCCAGCGTAGGAATAAATTTTAATTCATTGCTTCAGGTTTTATAGTTATTGGAAAGTCATCATACAAAAAATTCCAAAACTTCACTGCTTTAATTTACTTTGGTAACAGTCAGACTGGATGGTATTATTGGCTCCACCGAGCCTAAATGGAAAGGTAATCTATCTTCGTGCATGGTGGTGCCCTTTCCTTAGTGAAATGCGTATGGTCATTAGTGAACGAGTTGAGTGCAGGTGACTGTACTGAGCGTGTGTTGAGTTTATGTTGACGACACTACGGCCGGCTGTGGAATTTAACGTAGGTCACTGTCGCTACATGTGGTGACCATGAATTGTATGCCACCACCTCTCCTTCACTTGATGGCCAAAAATTGGTGATTAACATTTCCACCACAATCCATCAAGTGTCTGCTAGTTCAGACATTCAATATTTATGTCTTACCAATCCTTGAGTCATGCATACCTGTGACTAGGTTTGCTTCTCTTCTTTCTGTACGCTTAGTGTCCGTTGGTAGTCTAACCTGATACCGAAGCCAAATATTGAGGCAGTGTTCCTATAAGCCGCGCGGTCAGAGGCTTCTCGTGGCGGGCCGCGCGGCGCCCTCCATCGGAGGTTCGAGTCCCCCCTCGGGCACGGGTGTATGTGTTGTCCTTAGCGTAAGTTAGTTGCAGTTAGACTGAGTAGTGTGTAAGTAGTTTGGTCCCATAAGACCTTACCACAAATTTCCAAATATTCCGATAAAAACTGTACGAGCGTTCTGTAAAGATTCTTGTATCCGAACATGTTTCCCAACATCGTCCAACGGATCTGACCCACTCATTTGCATTGAGTAACACTGAATGGTTAGATTGCGTATTTACTTAAGTGCACAACAGTAGAACTTACGTAAGTTCAGAACTGACTGGCAAACTTGGTTCAAAAATGGTTCAAATGGCTCTGAGCACTATGGGACTCTGCTGCTGTGGTCATAAGTTCCCTAGAACTTAGAACTATTTAAACCTAACTAACCTAAGGACATCACACACATCCATGCCCGAGGCAGAATTCGAACCTGCGACCTTAGCAGTTGCGCGGTTCCGGACTGAGCGCCTAGAACCGCTAGACCACCGCGGCCGGCGGCAAACTTGGTACTAGGTTGATAATTTGTTGAGGTTCGACAGGATATTATTACTATTTCTAACGAATTACGTCACATCGTAGGCTAATGAGGCATCTATGACTATTCCGAGACGACAACGAACATCGGCATATAACATTATAAGCTCACCGGGCTATACGTTAGTCACTCCCTTATAAGAACACGCCGGTCATTTTGCAGTGCTGTTGATGATGTAGAACTGCTAATATGCTGACACTATATAGATGATGTATGATGAAATAAAAGAAATTATTCAAATAGTGAAGGGTGACGAAAATTAAATAGTCATGGGTGACTGGAATTCGTAGTAGGAAAAGGGAGAGAAGGAAACGTAGTAGGTGAATATGGATTGGGGGAGAGAAATGAAAGAGGAAGCCGCCTCGTAGAATTTTGCACAGAGCATAACTTAATCATAGCTAACACTTGGTTTAAGAATCATTAAAGAAGGTTGTATACATGGAAGAACCCTGGAGATACTAGAAGGTATCATATAGATTATATAATGGTAAGACAGAGATTTAGGAACAAGGTTTTAAATTGTAAGACATTTCCAGGGGCATATGTGGACTCTGACCGCAATCTATTGGTTATGAACTGTTGATTAAAACTGAAGAAACTGCAAAAAGATGGGAATTTAAGGAGATGGGACCTGGATAAACTGAAAGAACAAGAGGTTGTACAGAGTTTCAGGGAGAGCATAAGGGAACAATTGACACGAATGGGGGAAAGAAATACAGTAGGAGAAGAATGGGTAGCTCTGAGGGATGAAATAGTGAAGGCAGCAGAGGATCAAGTAGGTAAAAAGACGAGGGCTAGTAGAAATCCTTGAGTAACAGAAGCAATATTGAATTTAATTGATGAAAGGAGAAAATATAAAAATGCGGTAAATGAAGCAGGCAAAAAGGAATACAAACGTCTCAAAAATGAGATCTACAGGAAGTGCAAAATGGCTAAGCAGGGATGGCTAGAGGACAAATGTAAGAATGTAGAGGCTCATCTCACTAGGGGTAAGATAGATACTGCCCACAGGAAAATTAAAGAGACCTTTGGAGAAAAGAGAACCACTTGTATGAACATCAAGAGCTCAGATAGAAACCCAGTTCTAAGCAAAGAAGGGAAAGCAGAAAGGTGCAAGGAGTATATAGAGGGTCTATACAAGGGCGATGTACTTGAGGACAATATTATGGAAATGGAAGAGGATGTAGATGAAGATGAAATGGGAGATACGATACTGCGTGAAGAGTTTGACAGAGCACTGAAAGACCTGAGTCGAAACAAGGCCCCCGGAGTAGACAACATTCAATTGGAACTACTGACGGCCTTGGGAAAGCCAGGTGTTGACAGATGTGAAAATTACAGAACAATAAGCCACAGCTGCAAAATACTAACACGAATTCTTTACAGACGAATGAAAAAACTAGTAGAAGCCGACCTCGGGGAAGATCAGTTTGGATTCCGTAGAAATACCTGAACACGTGAGGCAATACTGACCTTACGACTTATCTTAGAAGAAAGATTAAGGAAAGGCAAGCCTACGTTTCTAGCATTTGTAGACTTGGAGAAAGCTTTTGACAATGTTGACTGGAATACCCTCTTCCAAATTCTAAAGGTGGCTGGGGTAATATACAGGGAGCGAAAGGCTATTTACAATTTGTACAGAAACCAGATGGCAGCTATAAGAGTCGAGGGGCATGAAAGGGAAGCAGTGGTTGGGAAGGAGGTGAGACAGGGTTGTAGCCTCTCCCCGATATTATTCAATCTGTATATTGAGCAAGCAGTAAAGGAAACAAAAGAAAAATTCGGAGTAGGTATTAAAATCCAGGGAGAAGAAATAAAAACTTTGAGGTTCGCCGATGACACTGTAATTCTGTCAGAGACAGCGAAGGACTTGGAAGAGCAGTTGAACGGGATGGACAGTGTCTTGAAAGGAGGGTATAAGATGAACATCAACAAAAGCAAAACGAGGATAATGGAATGTAGTCAAATTAAGTCGGGTGATGCTGAGGGAATTAGATTAGGAAATGAGACACTTAAAGTAGTAAAGGAGTTTTGCTATTTGCGGAGCAAAATAACTAATGATGGTCGAAGTAGAGAGGATATAAAATGTGGACTGGCAATGGCAAGGAAAGCGTTTCTGAAGAAGAGAAATTTGTTAACATCGAGTATAGATTTAAGTGTCAGGAAGTCATTTCTGAAAGTATTTGTATGGAGTGTAGCCACCTTCGACTGCTGAAGTAAACCGTGAGCATGAGGTAGTGTGTACGTTCCAGTCGGTTTAATGGAATCGGCACAGTAACGTGGGTTGACGTGACACAGTGGCAGACAAGTGGTGTGGTATTTGGACGCCCACGACCACACCGTGAATGAAGTAGCCATATTTTTTTATGTAACAACGTGTACTGTCCACTGTGCCTCCAAGGAATGTTGGGCCATTCGCAGCCATGTAAAACGGCGTAAGAACAGCATCCAAACTCGCAGGTAGCAGATACGAGTTTCACGCCTTGTCAATGACAATAGGTTTCAGACCCACCAGGAATTGCTGTGAGTGAATTCAGGTCCATCTCAAACAATTTCAGAGCGAACACTGTGAAAGAAAACTCCACACAACGGACATTTGGAGTCGGGTACGACACAAAAGGCAATTTCTCACATTGCCACGTAAAACTGGGCGTGTTTAATGGGCCAAAACGACACAGAAACTGAAAAATAGCTGGCTAGACATGTAAAGTATGGTCGTGTATCACGGATTTTCCTCTTTTCAAAAGATTCAAGGCGTAGAGTGTACCGACAGCCCATCGAGACTTTTAACTTGCAGTGTGTGGATAGCGTACTTCGGGCCGAAGGTGTTTCTGTGATGTTTTGGAGGTGTTGTTAGTACCATGATTTGCGCCCACTTATTCAGGTTACCATGTACACGTGAAACAGGATATTTTTTTCAATATTCTCTGTGACCAAGTGTTGTCCTTCCTTCTACGTCCTCATGAAGAATATGCCGTGATCACTCCTGTGTTCCAAGAGCCATGTTCTCAGGACTACACGCATACTCTCCTGGTGTGACGATCCCTCAAACACCTTATCGCACCTCGATTGGCCCGCTAAATCGGCCAACCTTTCTCCCCGCAATTTAGAAGCTCTGCCGGAAAAAAATGGTTCTAATGGCTCTGAGCACTATGGGACTTAACATCTGTGGTCATCAGTCCCCTACAACTTAGAACTACTTAAACCTAACGAACCTAAGGACATCACACACATCCATGCCCGAGGCAGGATTCGAACCTGCGACCGTAGCAGTTGCGCGGTTCCGGACTGAGCGCCTAGAACCGCGAGACCATGGCGGTCGGCGGCTCTGCAGGATCTAACATCAATAAGTGGCTTCAGATGGTTAGGATATACCAGGAGAAATTTGTGAACTCTATTCCTCGCCGAAGTGAGGCCATTTTCGCCCGCATCTCGTGGTCGTGCGGTAGCGTTCTCGCTTCCGACGTCCGGGTTCCCGCGTTCGATTCCCGGCGGGGTCAGGGATTTTCTCTTCCTCATGATGGCTGGGTGTTGTGTGCTGTCCTTAGGTTAGTTAGGTTTAAGTAGTTCTAAGTTCTAGAGGACTGATGACCATAGATGTTAAGTCCCATAGTGCTCAGAGCCATTTGAACCATTTTGAGGCCATTTTCAAGGTTAGAGAGGTCGTTATTTGGTATCAGAGTGATGTCTTCTGTAGGTGACTACTGTCTTATCCGGTGTGTTTATACAACATTAACAGTAGAAAACATCTCGCATTTCGTTGGAATACAGCACAAATTATTTCTGGAGTATTCTGCGTCCAAGGTAATATACAAGATGAGTCAGTGAAGATCTTACAAACCACCAAAGATGATGGAAGAAGGTAAACGTATTAGTCTGAGGTAAGGGACCCTGGTGCAGAAACGACCGAGTCGAAAATGATAAGCGTAAATCGTTCCCATACCTCTGACAGTGGAATAAATGTACCGGTACTGTTGTTGCTAAGACTGTAGGTTAGGCAACTTTCAGAGATGGACGTACAGAGGAAAACAGTTACAAAAATCTCTAGTAAACATTGGCTCCCAAATGCACACCGGTACCTTGACAGCTATGAATACTTGATCAGTAGAAGATGAACTAGTGCTCATACCTCTTCAGGTATGCGTTTTAGAGCCCATTTTAGTAGACATTTCTTATTGTTTTGGTGCACACTACTATCTCTGAAAGTTGCTTCCCCACAATCTTAACAACAACAACAGCGCCGGTACCTGTATTCCACTACCAGAGGGTCAGAACGATTTTAACTCATAACTTTCGACTAGGGCGTTTCCGGATCAGGGTTTCTTACCTCAGATTGATAAATTTACCCTTCTTCATCATCCTTAAAAGTTCGTAACATCATCACGGAGTCACCCTGTATCATGTCCTGCCTCACAAGTAGTCCACAATTCGTTTACCAGTTTGCTCCACAACCAGACAATCCGAGTGCTTCTCCGTGTGACAGCAGTTCCCTGTTTTAGGTGCAGGATACGGTTAAGAAGACTGGAGCACAAAATCGGTTTGATGCGCTCTATAAACGAGGACTGGTCGTACTGGACAACTGGACGCGTATCAAATACCGGAGCCGGTATAATTTCTCTGAAGCCGGTCTTCAGAGGTCTAGCGACACTAATCGCACGGTAATTAGCCATACTCCACTTCAGAGAAACTCGGAGGAAGAAGTTCGGCACAGAGTTCCACTCTTCTGAATCTTGTAAAGGGAACTCGGCCGACCGTACTCTCAGTGTGACTGAAGTATTACCGTACTTAATACTCCAAAAAATAGAGAGGTAGAATTATGCAAGATGCAAACAGACAATTTTAACTGGTTCATCTGTGAATTGTACGACCGAGGTTTCGGGGAACTTAGGTCGTACAATAATAATAAAGTTTTGTGAAACAATGCCAAAAGGTATTTCGTATGAAACGTCGTATACTGTGTTGCAGTTTATCATCGTGGATATTAAAAGATCAAAAGACCATGTAAGAAGCTAGACAGTACCATGCACCGTGGGCACCGGCAGAAATTTATCATAGTGGGAGAGGGGTGAAGACTAAAATTGCCATTTGCTTACTAAGAGAGTTGTTGAATTAGGAGACAGGCCATGCCATAAGAACTGAGAAAACATACCCACCACGATCGCTACTCGCTTTTCAATTTATAGACAGACTATATCTCCCCTGCGTTTCTTGTACGGTGCTCTTATGTAAGTAGACTAAATAACTTCACTGAGCTTGCCTTTATATAGTGGTGTTCTTTTTAGCTTATTAAGTGAATACTTATTTCCAGTTGTTATGTGAGCTTTTGTGTAAAATTCGTTCCTATAAGTAATGAACGAGAAGTGCTTAATTGGTAGGTGTGTTGGTGGGAAAGGGATTGGATTAGTATATGTGGTACGTTGTTGATTTCTGTCTCTGACAGAGTGTTGTAAAGGCATGTAACCCTGTTGTAGTCTCTTGTTGGTGAATTATTGAATGACCAGAAAGTTACTGCAGTTCTCTAATTATTAGTTAAGTTACTGGTAGACCGAATAAATCACGAATTTCTGGTACTTGTATACTGGGTTGCATCACACATTCACAGTGTCTCTTCCAAAGTGGGTCTCGATAAGTCTGATGAAATATGACTGATAATGTTTAAATTTAGGACATCTGTTGCAAGGCATTGCTTGATTCACATTGAAAAACATCAAATTCTAGAAGTCCTAGGTGACCTACCTGCGTCACAGAAGCAACATTTCAGACCTATGGCTAGTGACTAGCGTTGCTGCCTCTTGATCACGAGGTCCCGAGTTCGATTCCCGGCCGGATCGGGGATTTTCTCCGCCTGGGGACAGGGTGTTTGTGCTGTCCTCCTCATTTCATCCTCGTTTGGGAAAGTGGCGATACTGGACAGTGAAAAGACTGGGAATTTGTACGGGCGCTGAAGACAACGCAGTTGAGTGCTCCATACACCAAATACCATCATCATCATCATCATCATAAAACCTCAGGGCCTCTTCAGGCGTTGAGAGAGCTTAGACTGGGGTAATGCATTTGATACCTTCAAGGTGTGAAAAGTATTACAGTCATAAACAGTGCTCGAACTCTTACGGGAATCGGCAACACGCCCGAGTAATGAGTATAATGGGCAAGGGCACTATGAATGTAGTGCAGGACAATACGTTGGGAATGTGGGTCTCACGGGAGGTGTGCCAGATGGATAGAGCGTATGCCATGCAAGCAGGAGATCCCGGGTTCAAGTCCCGGTCGGGGATCACATTTTCAGCTGTCTCCGTCGACTTATGTCAACACCTGTATACAGCTAGGGGTATTCATTTCATTGTAATTTCATTCTAACGAGCTGCATGGTCACCGAGGGTATCTGTTCTTTTGGACATGTCCGAAAGAACAGATACCATCTTCACATATATATGTTTCACAGCGGCGCTAAATTTGCATCGTAGCAATATTGAATCAAACAAAAATGTGAAACAGAAAAAATACGCGTTAGAAAACTTAATTACGGCACATACGCGGAATTGTCTCGGTATTTATGCCACGATCTGCTACTTACGCGGTATTTGTTTGTCAGTCTCCCGGCACGACTTGACACATTTACGTTGGTATTTGGTGCTAAGAAAGCTAGTAAGAACACGTTTTGGAGCATTAATCATTTTTATTGAAAGATTTCATTGAAACATTTTAAATTAACATACTGTTTACATAGTTGCGATAATGTCTGCACATTTCTTCAAGAAAATTCCTAAACGTCACTCAAAGCAGCAACGAAGAATTACACTGCACTGATACTCGTCACACAGTTACCTCCGCGAAAATTTCGCTCATTGATTTTCCGTCTTTCCTTGTATAGTTTCGCTCATTGATTTTCCGTCTTTCCTTGTATAGTTTCGGGAAGCAAACATCTCCAAGAATTTTCCTCGGACACCTCGTTGAAAGAGCACTTGTAGTAAATAATACAATTTGGGCGGTACTGTAGCGCCCTCAGATTGGTAACTGTAGGCTCATTTTTCACAGCTCTTCCAGGCCTAATTGAGTCGTATAGCCACAAACTTTTCTCTGCGTAGTTGATGAAAAAGGAGTAATCTAGGTAATGGACTTCGTATGGCTGTGGCTTTTTTCTCGCTTCTTTAGATATCATAGCGTATTGACTAGGAAGTGTAACTTCACGTCGTTTAAGCTTGCACTCAATGGAACTGTGAACTGAGTCGCATTCCATCTGAGTATGGCCTTTCTCCAAAAACTTTTGTGTAATCAATACTACAGTATCAAATGCTAATCTTAAAAGAGCATTTGATAATATCACATTTCTGTTCTGATATGTGCAGCCGTCAGAATACAGAATGACTTGAACGGGATTTTCCTTAATCGTTCTGGATAGGGTGTCCACGATGCATGAGGCAAAACATGATGCAACTAAACCACCTTCCGTTTCATCGAACCAGTAACATACTGCATCACGACTTTCTAAATTATACATTGCAACGTTATGAACAGCTAACTTTGTTTTATAATAAACTGCACTTGCACATAAAAATGGAGCTACTTTCACGGCCATGGTGTACACTGAGCAGAGCTTCTGCTGGGCTTCTTTCTTGTCAGCATCTTTTTGCATCCTTGCCTGCTCTTTCCGTTCTGTGTATTGCTCCCACACGTCTTCACTCAAGTTACCAAGCCTGTAACTACAACACAAGTCGCATTGGTCTTTCTTGGGGGAAAATAAGCTAATATTACCATCATCTAAAATCAAGTTAAAGGTAGCCCGACTTAATGGTGAAACCTTCTCCGCATGACATTTTTCCACATAGAGTCCATACAGCCGTTGTTTGGATTGTAGAATAGGCTCAAGGTACAACTTAGAGGATTTCCTGCAGTAATGCGACGGAAGTTTCGGAAGAGAGTCCAGGAATTCTTTCATGAAGGTGCTCTTATCTTTCTTCTTCGTCTGTTTGATTCGAGGTCGCGACGATTCTGTGTCAGGACTCATAGCATGTGTGGAATTACCCAGCCAATGTTGGACTGTCCACTCTTTAATCCCAAGAATATTGAGAAACTTCTTCTTGCATACTTTGTTTTCCCAGCTCATTTTTCAAATGATAAATAAGCGCCCCTTTTCTCATGGATTCGGCAATGTTCTCCCTGGACGTTTGGTTGGAATTATGTCTACAAGGTTGATAACGTAAACCTTTCTCTGATCCCATAACATCGTTTCCCAAAATGTGTTAAATACTGCCTGCCTATCACCAGCAGAAAACTGATGACACTTCCTTTGAACGGATTTCTGGCACATCTTCGAAGTACATGTTGGACCTAATTTTCGTGCATCTCTTGGAGTATCATGAGTGATTTTACCAATTCGATTTCTTTTGTATCCAATATACGCCTGTCCACGCATTCTCAGAATTTTATTGGCATTTTTCCTCCAATCTTCAGGATGTGGTTTAGACTTCCGTTTCCTGTCAGTGCTTACGTCACCATAAAATTCTTGGCCTTCACTGTCAGCATCATTATTGCTCCCGTGATCTTCCGATAATTTATCTAGAGTGTTTGGCAAACAATAAGCACCATCGCATAGCAATGAGTGTGAAGTACCGTCGTCTCTAGTGGAAACAGTGACTGTGGTTTCATTTTGAGCATTGTTGGACACAGCCACTGAAGTTTTTAGATGGGAAAATAAATATGTATTAATTTAAGCAGACAAAGATAAAGCTCAAATTAAATTCATGTATTTATGAGAACGACGGCATCAGTAATACTATTAACAATAATCCCAAGAAAATTTACCTGCGTCATTAGATGTTGCACGAACAGTAACCGAGAACCCCATATACGAAATTAATTCTTCTTCGGTAAATGTAGCCGGCCGGTGTGGCCGTGCTGTTCTAGGCGCTTCAGTCTGGAACCGCGTGACCGCTACGGTCGCAGGTTCGGATCCTGCCTCGGGCATGGATGTGTGTGATGTCCTTAGGTTAGTTAGGTTTAAGTAGCTCTGAGTTCTAGGGGACTGATGACCTCAGATGTTAAGTCCCATAGTGCTCAGAGCCATTTGAACCTTTTTTTTCGGTAAATGTAACTTCAGCGTTACGACTTTTCTCGTCTGTTGTTTTCTCTGCATTTACGGGAGATCCTACAAGAAAGTGGACAGTCTAGAAATCTTTGGCAGAAATGAAGAAAGCACAGAACGAGTGCAGTGGGGGCGTTCTGATTTATATCACAATAAGACACTTGCGGTGCTACTAACATTCAAAGGTGAATTATAAAACAATTTACTTACTGCTATCAGTCACTCTCAGGAACGATTCTCCGCTTTCGTAAGCTGATTTCAGCCGAGAAACAATTTCTTCTCCAGTAAAAAGATCATCTATATCGCTGTCCATTATCACGAATGAAGATACAAGCATGGAACAACTTTCGAGCACTGTTAAATACGTAATAAGGCAGTAACAATGTGCTGTGGCTGTGCGTGCTTTTGTATTTACACGGTATTGTTTGCAGTATCCGTAGATTGTTTATACGTGGTATTTAATTCTCTACAGTTCCGCGATATTTCCATCTATTTATTTGCTGTGTCACATACGCCGTATTGTTTTAGATAAATTTTATGGTAAATAATTAAAAATTCGTCATAATGACGCTAAGAGAAGATGTGTGTACAGTCAACGACATCATCTGACTGAAAAACGAAAAATCGCCAATTTGTCAGTTACGCGGTATTGTTTCTTCATCGACGAGATACAGTTAAGGCTCACCGGCCAGTTGACCATCTACTGTGCGGGTGCACAAACAGTGCCCGTACTCTTACGGGAATCAGCGACAAGCCGCGAATAATGAGTATAATTGGCAGGGGCAATATGAATACAGTGCGGGACAATAAGCGGGTGTCACGGGAGGGGTGCCCGCAGTCGCTCTATCCTCTGTGTCCTCGGTGACTCAGCTACCGGCACGGTAACTCAGCGTGTTCGATCTGTAATAACAAATCTGCCGAGCGATTCTAGGTGCTTCAGTCCGGAACCGCGCGACTGCTACGGTTGCAGGTTCGAATCCTGCCTCGGGCATGGATGTTAGGTTTAAGTAGTTCTAAGTTCTAGGAGTCTGATGACCTCAGATGTTACCCATAGTGCTCAAAGCCATTTGAACCATTCTTTTGAATAAAAATCTGAGTGAACGGATCAACGTACAACCTGAACGAGTGTCATCGGACGGTCGCCACGAACAAATTCAACGAACAACATTGAACAAAATGAGATTTTAAAAAAAGGACTGATAGAGCGCCTGCCATGTAAGCAGGAGATCTCGGGTTCGAGTCCCGGTCGGGGCACACATTTTCAACTGTCCCCGTTGACTTGTATCAACGCCTGTATGCATCTAGGGGTATTCTTTTCATTGTAATTTCAAATACTCACTTAACAAACAGAAAATAGCTCCACTATATAAACACGAGTTCAGCGAAGTTCTTTTGTCTAGTGACATTGGTGTACATAGTAGGAAATGCTGAGGAGATGTAGCCTATCTGTGAACTGAAAAGCGAGCAGCACTCGATATGGGAAGTTGCCTTTCCCAGAACAATGTTACACTTGCCGTACGAGACCACTGAGAACCATTTTCCCTCTAGCATTGTAGAACAGTGTGCAGAAATTGTGTAGTTCTGTCTACCTGCATTTCTTGCGGTACTATTAGTACTAACTTAGACCTGTATTCCATATAGTTTTAATGCCCTTATTGTAAAATAAAACACCGCAGGGCATGTCTGCGCACTGCATCTCCAGTGATTCAGAAGGCGAGCTGCAGAAGGGCCGTTATAACTTTGTGGAACGCTCTGTAGCTGCTTTTTGTGACGTAGCTCGGTAGAGAGAATGGGGAACTGCAAACCTATGAAGGAGAAAAGTGCAAGACCTCGATCAGGTGCCCTACTTTTCCTCACGCTTATGACCTCAAACCCCGGTTTCCCATCCTGTTATATCCCCAGAACACAATTCATACCTTAATACGGCTCTACTACATTTATATATGGCACAGACATTTAATATTTGTTCCTAAACCATGTTATTTAACAATGCACATTAATTTAATATAATTAAAAACTGTGTTTATTAATTTTCGATTTTTCAATTCCATGTAATTATGAAATTATTGGTCTTAGAAAAAAAATGAGTAGGAGCTTTTTTGTAGAAAATTTGATGTAGTTCAATTTTGTACTTGAAAATATTTTCGCTAGATCCCGCAGTTTTCGATATATTCCAGAAAAACAGAAAAGCGTTACCTTTAACCCCCCCTCCCTCACACCCGATCGCTCGGGATTTTTAGTATGTTACTGATTACTCTCACTCCGATGACTGTAGAAATATTTGCGACTCCATGATTTTTCCCCTAATTTTCCTTTGTTGGCTGGACTAGTTAGTAACGACAGCAACGTTTATCCCAAAGTATTTCAGGGAGAACTTCTAAAAATTGGAAGTAAAGAAACGTTTTTCATTACTAAATGTTTAAAGCAATTTGTCAGTCTTTATACCACAACGAAATCTTATCGAAATCTGTTAGGATATTCGTGCAGCTTATGGGACCGTTTAGAAATTCCTTTCACATGATTTACGGAAACCGCAAAATATCTAGATGGCAGTACAGAGATTTGAAGGACGGTCCTCCGTAATACACTAATTAGATTACACTAACTGCTGTATCACCTCAATTTCTTCACATCCTGACACAAATTTCGCCAATTCGATTTGGACCTGCGAGAAATCAATTTGTGATGCTGTACAGTACTCCATGAACCCCACGCACTGCCCGACATCCACATCACATCTCAGCTGTGTTTTAACAAACTATGATTTCCACTTGCTCGCGTTTGAAGATGGATATCGTACATGTAAGAGTGAGTACCATACATACGGAGCAATGTACATGTGATACAGCGTGACGCATATATAGAGAGCACTAGGTATTGCAGTCTCATGGTGATTTAATGACTGCTTCCGGCGGCTGATGAGAACTCTAAACCACAGTGTTGATATCTACAAACCGCTTTAAATGCGTGTAGGTCAGAGGTGGAACTATCTAATGTGTGTAGCCTACGACTATTTCTTTCCTTTTGCATGCATCAAATGCAACCCCCCGCCCCCCCCCCCCCCCCCATTTTCTTCCAAACGTCTTTTTACAGCCACTACATACGCTTCTGTCACAATTGCATATAAAGGAAAAGGACGTACTGAATGGCCATTACATGAAATTTTTCAGCAATTAATTACGGGTAAATCAGCAGGGACAAAAATATGGGCCACTTCATAGACAGTGTCATGCTGAAAATTGATTTTTCAAGGATCACTGATTTGTATCAGAACAAATGTATGCTGACATCATGCAATACAGCATCCCATTCAACTTAAATCGAGGAGGTAGTCGTATAGTTTGATTGTGCTAGACGTCACCAAACAATATGCACCCCCAAACAGACTTTGGCTGCAATTTCAGGAGGGTTTTTGACACTTTTGATACATTCTACAGGGTGGTCCATTGTTCGCGACCGGGCCAAATATCTCACGAAATAAACGTCAGACGAAAAAACTACAAAGAACGAAACTTGTCTAGCTTGAAGGGGGAAACCAGATGGCGCTATGGTTGGCCCCCTAGATGGCGCTGCCATAGGTCAAACGGATATCAAATGCGTTTTTTTAAAGAGGAACCTCCAGTTTTATTACATATTCGTGTAGTACGTAAAGAAATATAAATGTTTTAGTTGGACCATTTTTTTCTTCTGTATGAAGATTTCTTTGGCCTTATTCGGTTTCGTGCGTCAGCATATTTTCAGATAGAGGCATACATTATCATGGCAGCGAATTTCTGGCGTAGTCTCTCATTTGAAGAAAATACTGTTTCTTTACGGTATGAAAAAGTGCAAAGCTGTGTATCAGACACACTTTGACCATTTCGCACAGTATAGACTGAAACATTTACACCATCTTGCGCTAAATTCCAAATATTTGCACTGTGTTCTTAAGCGTAGAGTAGTGATGATGCCGATCCGTCCATTAAATGGGGGCATCAACCTCGAAATTCCCATTCGTGCTATTCAAAGTGGTAGGCTCAATGACGGCACCCTTTCCATTCCATCCGTTCTCATCCAACGCAATATAAATGCAAGGCTACACTTCACTGAATACTGTCCTTCTCCTACAGGAACAAGATTAACATATCATAGCAGGTCCGAGAAAAGTGATTCAGATCACTCCCACTACAGCTTCGGCAAAATTCCCACATCGTTCCCACTGCTCATTGACAAGTACGGGACTGAGAATCGAGACGACTGAGCAGAATTTTAACATTTTCCGAATACTAAAGGAAGATCGGAGTTTAACGTACCGTCGAGGACGAGGTCATTAGAAACGAAGCGCGAGCTCAGTTTTGGACTGTGATGGGAAAGGAAATAGCCGTGTTATTTTCAAAGGATCCTCCCGAATACTAAAGGAAGATCGGGGTTTAACGTATCGTGGACAACGAGGTCATTAAAAACGAAGCACAAGCTCAAATTTGGGCAGGGACGGGAAAGAGAATAGCCGTGTTATTTTCGAAGGATCCCTCCCAGCATTGGTCTGAAGCGATTTAGGACAATCACAAAATACCTAAATTAGGACGGCCAGATTTAAAAGCCCGGCATCAAATATTCAAATGTATGTGAATTCCTAAGGGACCAAACTGCTGAGATCATCGGTCCCTAGACTTACACACTACTTAAACTAACTTATGCTAAGAACAACACACACACACACACACACACACACATGCCCGAGGGAGGACTCGAACCTCCGGCGGGAGGGGCCGAGCAGTCCGTGACATGGCACCTCAAACCGCGCGAGGCCCGCGGCATCACTAATTCGGTCCCCAGATTCATCACTACATGTTTTTAAGATTTTGTTCATAGCTCTCACTCTTCCAGTGACTGTCAAAATAAAATCAGTCGTGAGCTACACAATTGAAATATTTTATTGCATTTAAGCGGTTTCATCAGATTAATCTTAATAATGTTATAATAAACCAGTGCTGAACTTCCGAAGATGACAGATTAATCTTTCAAAACCAGTTAAGTACAGTAAAATACAGGGTGAAGAAAAATTGGCGCACTAGGACTTGGCAGCGCGATTCTTCGTATACTAGCAATACAAAAATGTCTCTCACAAAAATTCGTCACCAGTATTTTTTCCGGCAGTAAATGGACGTTAAAGATTGTCAGTCCGGCAACACTGTAATCACATGTAGAGTAAATATGTCTGACAGGATAAATTATAAGCGTTCTGCAATTAGTGCAGTAGTTAGCGTTTTGGGTTAGCATGCAGGAGGTCGAGCGTTCCATCCGGGGTCGACGCTTACTTGTTTTTATTTGCTAAATGTTGTCTGCATGGTACGGTATCTCGTTTCTTAATCGTCATACAGCGATTACAGTGGATCTTCTACAAAACATTTACACTTACATACTACGAACTCATAAACGGAAGTTCAATCGTTTTCATTGGCCTTCTTGTTAAGGAGCCTTTTCATATCGTGGTCGCGAATTGTTTCACACCACTGCCTCTACTAGATTCCAAACTTGTTTTCTGTCTACCCTCCCAGAAAGACCCCATCGACTCGTACCAACAGTTATTCTTGCCACGATCAGGTCCATTAGATTTCGTTACGGCCTTACGTCACCAGTGCTTTGCAGATAATTTCCAAACTCGGTTACCATTTGTTTACCACTAGTTATGCCTTTCAGTATTGATTTGATAAGCGCATGCTGTTTAGTATGTATATCTATGAGTTACTACTACTATTATTATTATTATCAATGGAAATATGGAAACATCAAGTCCATTACTGTTAGGGAATCATCGTAATTCGAAAACGAACATTTCACAATTAGCGGTGTCGGGATGAAACATGCAGAAGAAAAGATGAGATGATGTGCGTCAGGCGGAATAGCACGCTGTGACTAATGACGTGTTTATTCTGTATGCGCTGTTAACCAGACAGGGACCAGTTGCTAGCGGAGTAACGCGCCAGTGACAGATTCCGTGCACATTGCTACACATATCGTTTTTTCTTCTTGTGTTATTCTAAAACAGTGTGGCAGACGTCTGGCACACACAAACAATGAATATGTGGATATGCTTCTAGTCCTCGGCGCATCTGATAACCAGGCTGGTGCTGCCGCTCGTGAGTATGCTGCTAGATATCCTGGTCGACGTCATCCAGATAAAAATGTGCTTCATCGCCTGGAAGTTCGCCTTCGGGAGATAGGCTCTCTCCTTCCACCATCGCGGTGCAGAGGTCGTCCACGGACCCGCTGTACTCCAGCTACTGAGTAAGCTATTCTGGAGGTCGTACACCAAGAACCCCAGCGAAGTACACGTAGAGTAGCGAGGCAGCTCCGCGTCTCGCAACTCACGGTTGTTGGCTTGCAGCACGAGCATGAGCTGCGTCTCTATCATTGTTCTTTAACGCAACACCTGCAATCTACAGACCACCGTCTGTGGATGCAATTCTGTGACTTATTTCAACAACAGGAAGCCAACGACGACTTCATAAACACTGCCGAAAGAAGCAGACTTCACTCGGAAGTGTGTCTTCAGTATATATAATGCCCACCATTGGTGTGACGTTAACTCGCACGTCATCTGCGACCGTGGATATAAAGTTCGCTATGACATCAACGTCTGGGCCGGAATACTGGGAGACAGGAGTTTGGGTCCCTACTTGTTGCTTGACCGGTTGACTGCACAAAGGGATCATACATTCCTCTCAAACTATTTGCCTGACCCAATGGAAGATGTTCCACATCATGTTCGGTAGATGTTATGGTTCCAACATAATGATGAACCTCCACACTTTGGAAATAACGGTATGTAGACAGAACATTTTCAGGGAAAGGTCTCGGACGTGGAGATTCAGTTGTATGACCTCTGCGCTCATCTGACCTAAATCCCCTGGATTTCTTCCTGTGGGAACACTTGAAAGAGCATGTTTATTCTACTCCGCCGACGCATGTGGAAGAACTGATAGTATGCGTTCTTGCTGCTCTGGTATCTGTGGATGCAGCCATGTTGCGAAGAGTCCATAGCTATACGATACAGCAGGTACTGAGCACTTCATTGGTACAGTTAAGCACCAACGTTAAGATACAAATCATATGGCGCTATATTCCGTATTGAGTTCTTTTGTCTAATTTTCTGATGATGGGATATGGCCGAAATGTGTAAAAAAAAAAAAAAAGACGCGTCTTCAGAGCTTCAGTTCTGCCAGTACCTCTTCTCCTATCTTCCAAACTTCACAGAAGCTCCTACCGGTAGGAGACGAGGTACTGGCAGAACTGAAAATCTCTTTCTGGAAACACCCCCCAGGCTGTGGCTAAGCCATGTCTCCGCAATATCCTTTCTTCCAGGAGTGCTAGTTCTGCAAGGTTTGCAAAAGAGCTCCTGTGAAGTTTTGAAGGAAGGAGAAGAGGTATCGGCAGAAGTGAAGCTGTGAGGAGCGGTCTTTAGTCATGCTTGGACAGCTCAGTTAGTGCCGGCACGGTAGCTCAGCGTGTTCGGTCAGAGGGCTAGCAGCCCTCCGTAATAAAAAAAAAAAAAAAATTGAGTTAACCAATCAAAGACGAACTTAAACGGATGTCTTACGACGTCCGCCCCGAGCACATACAACGAACGAAAACGAATAAAATGAGAATAAAAAAAAAGTTGGTAGAGCCATTACCCACGAAACGCAAAGGTCCCGAGTTCGAGTCTAAGTTTGGCACACAGTTTTAATCTGCCAGGAAGTTTCAAACACTCTGGTGTTCATTTGGGACAACCTCGGCAGAGCAAGAGAAATGATAAATCGCGATGACTGAACAGGCATCGAACGTCGCTTCTCCCACATATGAATCCGATGTCTTACAAGGGGGTCAAATGCAATCGTATTTTCGATTTCTTTTATATTTGTGGTACCTAAATTCAGAACTCAGATATTAATCCCGTAAAATACGTAAGGATGAGAAATAATTTAATCTTTAACTTTTTTAAGTTACAGTAGTTCTACAGGAAAACGCCTCTTGCTTGCTGCATATTAAGGTTTCTTTATTTTTTTATTTATCTTGTACGCCCAGGCACATTTCGCCAAGTTACAGGGCATCTTCAAGGGTTGTCAGATCGACGTCTAATTCATTATTTGTAAGCCAAACAGCTTTGTCTCAGTCGGCTAACCGGCTGAAAGTTTGTACTTTTCCTTTTGGCCACTGTTTTCAACGTATAGCAATTTAACTGCCATCTTTCAGTCTGGAGCGCTATTGATTTTTTTTCGGTCTTTTGTACCGTATTTTAAACTTCACGGAACTGCTAGCGTCGATAGCTGACTTGGGCCACTTGCCGCTACAGTGCTGCCACATCGGATGCCGGCTACCGCTCACACAAACAAGGCGGCTCACTTCACAAATGCTGTTAACGTGCAACGCGGAGCAATGTTGGAAGCGGTCGCCGCGAGGTACGTCGCAAATGTCGACAGGCGACAGCTCATTTTAAGTGACCAATGGCTCGTTTTACGGCCCTGAATTTAAACTAATGTTCTAAGCTGACCCAACCTCGTGATGTGCCACGTACCCCAGGAAACGGCGGTCGACAATCTGCGGCAGACCTAAAATCGCGATCGCTTTGTTCACAGCTATTAAAGCTAACCTCTACGAGCAAACTTAAGACAGCAAAATTCAGTTTCAGCGCTAAAAGCTAACAGTAATTTCTCGCCTTCAGTGGATACCTGTGCCTATCCTCACTCTGGCTACTCGAGCTGCCGCGTTACCCACCCACGAACAGTCAGTCCCGTTTCACACTCGGTTGCAGATTATCGACGACACAGGCAGGTTCCAGACGAAAAAAAGTCATACGAAGAAAAATAACAGCAAATAAAAAAGTCAGTGCGACGATTAAAATGACACGGCATAGGACTAGAAATTAAAAAAATCATTTCAACCAATTAATTGAATTAAAATATCAAAAACTTTTTATTAGACTTAGAAAAAAATTCGCTCGATTTGATGGTATTGGGACCTACGAGCTTTAACGGGGTAGGTCATAACGCTACTACTGCGCTACGGTACAACACAGAGTTCAGTTGTTAAATTTATGGCTGTGGAATTGCACCCTTCAAAGATCCGGCTTCACGCGATGTTTTGCGAAGCTTATCTAATGTAAGCCGATCTCTATGATTATGATAACCGTATATGTGACGCCGAATCGCGTCTTGTGCGGAAGTATCCAGTGGTGTTTAATTAGTGCTGTACATGGAACGGTTGTATTTCGTTAGCCCGTTGTACGGTGTTTGCGTGTGTTGTTTTTGGTACGGTTATAAAGTGTGATGAAATACGAAATAAAACTGCCCGACCCACGAATACAGGATCCAAACACATCGAGAAAGAATACCGGACAAGGGATTGGTAAGTGAACTCACCAGTTGTTGTGTTTGTTTGGCAGCCGCGAAAGGTTCGGGTGTGGCGTTGAGTGCTCTGACTGGAGGAAACAAGCCCCTACGTGTGAAATTTTATTCGGGCTATAGTAGAATATGCATCTCTGTTAAAATATTTGCGACAGCCAGGAATCGAACTTAAAACCCATACGTGGCAGTCGAGCATTCTTCCACACAGCCTGTCGAGAAAAATCGACCTCGATTTAACGTTTTAAAGACGGTCGGAAAACTTCAACGTCGATTTGCCCAAAAATTTTGAAGAGTTGCATCGAACTATTTCGTGGAACTGATATTTGATTTGTGAACACCAAGTACCCACAAAACGATTGCCGTTTGATCCCCTGGTCCTCTTGTTAGGCGCGGTACGGCGCTTCAACTACCAGTTGCCTCGGTACTCTGACCGTAACTCTAGACGAGAGGTAGGCGGCTCCAGCGGCGAGCAGTTCAGTGACACCGCGCAGGGAATCGCTGTCTCCGCAGCCAGTGGCGTTGTTATTTCAGGAAATGGAGTTTCGACACCGCCGTATCACATGGTGGGGCATTGTAGCTGGAGGGAGGCGGCAGGACTCGCCGCCCTGTCCCTTTCTGTCCCCCGTCACGTGGTCCGTCGCCTTCAAAACAATATCGTGTTACGCTTCTGGAAACTCTTCCGTATTTGTTCCTGTCGGGCCTGATTTGCTTTCATCGAAAGCAGTAAATTCCCTAATTATATCTCCTCCGCGGACCCTTTTAAATAATTCTCGGGGAGCGGCGCCTGCGCTGGCTACCAGGCCACTGCCTTAAAGCAAACTCGCCCACTTCACACCCGATTCATTCCACGTCATTGCGATGTATGGAACAAAGTGGCCCACGAAACACCTAACTAATTGAGATTCTAAGGGCTGTGGATGAAAGTAGCATGGTACGGTTGATGTTACTAGACTGCCGAAAAGGTTTCATCTCAGTTCCACATTAATATTTAAAAAAAAGTTTTTGGGAGATATTTTTCCTGGATTAACAGGCTAGAAGTAGAACGTTATCATGGACGACTGGTCAACAACACAAAACGCTCTTTCTCTGTCTCTCTCTCTCTCCATCTCTGACACATGCAGCAGTACACCGGTGGTCTGCCTGTTTTCCTCTTCATTCCCACACGTGTAGCAAACCCCACATCACTCACAATTTGCCTCTTGGAAGACATCCGTGGTCGCACCGGCGATTCTTTTTTCTCAATAGCTCCATCTGCTGTTCTTCCTATGATACTGTTATGTCTTAAATGTTTATTTCTTTACGTAGAAAATATTGGGGGGAAGACGTACCAAAGGCGGCACTCGCGGGTAGGTTGAGGTGCTCATTTTTCCGCCGAGCTGTTCGAGAGTGTAACGGTCGAGAAATAGTCTGAAAGTAATTCCACGAACACTCTGCCAAACACTTAAGTGTGAATTGCAGAGTTATCTCGTAGATGTAGATTTACGTCCAAAGACATATGGTTTTATGTAGTCTTCACAGCATGTCTTCATTGGTAACTCTATCTCTCAAGTTCAGTTTAACATTCTTTTTACCGTAATTTTCACACTCACATAGGACCGCCCTTCAAATATGTACATTCATGACTATTTTCTTTATTACCAGACTGATGTTCTTCTCGGTGCGTAAGTTCTTTCTCGAATGAAATGCGATATTGACACACCATATTTTGCGCAGAATCTCTATCCGCTTCTACCGTCTCTCGTAAAGTTGCTTTCCGTATATCACTTTGAGAAGCAAGATTACCAGAGATGGTTTCCACGAATACATATTCAATTTCGGATCTGTGCGAGCAAAGTACGATTAGGCTGTTCATCATTAAATTGTAATCACACCGGATATAATTTAATCAGTCCCAGGAACCATTACGCTAATACCATGTAACACAGACTTGAGGCTTGATAAAGACCTCAGTTCGGCCAGGAAGAGAGTCTAAAAGTTTCTACAGGTACGCCACACCCAGCTGATGACTACATACTCTAGAGCTATTAAATTGTGGGGGATGTTGATGGTGACATTTCACTCACTGTTCCATATAATCCTATACGATTAAGGTCCAGTGACTTAGCGGGCTAGTCGAGGTGCAGTAGGTTGGCTCACAATGGGAATACTCCATCTTAGATGTAGTGATAAAATGGCCCAGTGGATAGCCCATCAAAAACTGAACACAGACCAAGCACGAAAACAGGAAGGAGGTGTACTGAACTGTGAAAAAACAAGTGAAATGAAAAGGGTGAACGGTCCAAGCTCAAGGTGTGCAACATTAAGTGAACTGCAACTGGTATGCTGCCGTGGCTGCGGGGTCACCGTATCGGGACACAAAGTGGGAGATCTGGGTTCGAATCTCCCTCGTGCCCTATTTCTTTTTCACAAAATTATGAAACTTCCATCCAGGCATTGACGTGTCTGTTCTCTTTCTGTAGTCTCGGCAACTGTCGTACCGTACACTGGTTACAGAATATGAGTCGTGTGGTGAGAACATATTACTGTTGTAAGTAAATGTGATGAATAGTGAGAGCAGGTGAGATGCCACACAGACCTCCCATAGAAAAAAAAGTGCACGAGAAAGATTTGAACACGTATCACCACTTTCACAGTACGGCACTGTGACCACATAACAGTGACAATGAGGCTATTCAAATTCTCTCGATGTTGCACATCAGGAGCTCAGATTGTTCACCGGTTTGATGTCGCTTCTGGCTGGTCAGATTTGGAAGGAGGGGACCAAACAGCGAGGTCACTCGTGCCGTCAGATTAGGGAAGGACAGGGAAGGAAGTTGGCCGTGCCCTTTCAAAGGAACCGTCCTGGCATTTACTTGAAGCGATTTAGGGAAATCGTGGAAACCCTAAATCGGGATGGTCGCACGTGGGTTTCGACCGTCATCCTCCCAAATGTGAGTCCGGTGGGCTACCCACTGCTTCTCTTTTTCATTGTTCAGTACACCTTCTTCCTGTTTTCGTGCTCGATTTGTGTTCAATTTTTAAATGCCACTAAACCTGAGGCGGGTACAATGGAGAGATGTCAGTATATTTCAAACGAGGAGCATACGAGTACTGACCTGTAAACGTGGCTGTTGTCACATTTCAAGGTGGGAGTATCCAAAGCACACTCATCATGAAGTTATAGAAAATAGGGCAACAGTTGGTCACTGTGAATGTTGAAATAAACATTCTGGTTAATGTACATTGTAACTACAACCAGTGGGACCAAGTCAAGGTCTGAAAAAATCACAGAATCACCTCTGGCTTGAACTACACTTTTCACCTGGCACAGGTTAAATGCTTAATTGGGCCATCAGTGCACTCCACGCCTTACATAATTTGAAAAGAGTCAAAATCACAACTTGTCGGATCACACTGTCTACCAGGTGGTTATAATTAGAGTGCAGTTACTCACATAGGCCAGTGCAGTCTGTAATTATCATATGGCAGCAAAACGTCATAGATATGCTAAAGCGATAATGTGGCACTGATTTTCTCTTGTAAAAAATTAGTTCCCATTTTGACCACCAGACAGAAATCTGGCGTTGTAACCTCTACACTGTTTAACATGCCATAATATGAGTGAACTCTGTAGCTATCAAGAAGAGAGATGGTGCGCTGTTACTGAAAGTGTTTTATGTGAATGTTAGCAGTTACAGATTTGCATTGACAGAATATCACCTACTGAAAGGTTCGAGGAGAGACTCGATGTCATTAAATGGTTTAAAGAAGATGATAATGAAATTTGAAAACATGATTGAGCTTGGTGTTGCACCTGGAAGAGGGAGGTGTCCTATTCTGGTGGAAGCTATTGACAAGGTTGCTGTTGCTGTAACTGATCATGCAGCAACGTGTCCCAGGTAGTGCTGATGCTCATGAAGTGTTATGAGAATTGTCTATCCCATGGTCAATAGTACAGAAAGTTTTGCAGTCAATTTTACACTGATATCCGCACAAGATCCATATGGCACAGCAACTGAAACCTCATGATCCTCAGCAATGTTCTGAATTTTCTCTGAGGAATTTGATAAGATGGTGGAGGATCCATGTGGGGGAAACTAATCGCCTGTGGAAAGTGAGACGAAGGGCTATAGTGCAGTTCACAAAACGTAAAACTGTAGTAATCCTTGTCAAACTTTGATTAAGTGCCAGTGAATGAAGATATGAGTTGGAAGGATCACATAGGCACAGTTTTATTAGTATTCTTCAGCACCCTCTGTGCGATTCTCGCTGAAACTGTAAACATAACATTAGACTAACAATAACTCACAGAGAAGAATATAAGAAAATCCACCATGTATAAGAAGCACAGTGTGTCGATGATTTATAGAGTATGGCTGTAGATATGGAGGTTTCTTTTGCCATTGTCTTAGGTTTTCTGCTCAGAAAATGTAATTCTGTGAGCCAAAAGCAAATAGACAAAATCATCACCCCACTTTCTTTCACTGCTTCATTACATAATATGTTGTTATGAAAGTGTTCTCACAGTAGACCTATAACAACACCATCACTACCAAAAATGCTGCTCACTTGTAGTTGCCAAAAAATATACATACTGCATTTTCCACAGCTTGAGGGTAGGAAGTTTTGGCAGTGTCTGGGGACACATGTTTAATTATCAATGTACATGCAGACATTTTTGTTTAAATATGACAGTTCACAATAGTTCTCAAGGAATATTATGCAGTCAACATTCAATAATTTTCAATGGAGAATTATTTTGAAGGTGCGATGAATTTGGTATTTTCAGTCAAATTACACTACATGCTGTGTTTCACCATCACTCTCATTTCCACATTCATATGCATCAATGCAGTCATAAACTGCACAATGCACAAGATAATGCAGCTTGTCAGTCTCTGTCATTTATTGTACAAGTTAACATACCAGTATCACTTCTTCAGATATAAAGTATTACATGGTTCTAATGTGACAGTTGATTTCTGAAAGTGAGTATTGTCGTAAGTCAATGAACAGTTTTTTTTCAAATTGCAACAAATTTAAAACAGTACATCCATAACATAATATCTCTTGTGAGAACTAGATGTATATGACAGCATATGAATAACACATACTTGTGCTACTATTTTTTTACAAGATCATTCTCTCAACAGTCAGATGTAATGCGTTATTTTTTGCAGTCATGTGGCAGTTTCCTCACCTCTATATAGGTAAACTCAGTACAGCCATCATCCAAAATACAACAAATGTTTACCCATTATTTTCAAGAATACTTTTTGTATTATCTTTTAGTGCTCTCTCAATTCATCCATAAATTCACTTGTACATTCAACAAGTTCCCATCAAGAAGAGACAATTCCAAGATGTGAAACAAGTCAATGATGTTATTAACAAAGTGGGTCAGCTATTGCAAACTGTATTTCCTGCTTTGTCTGTCTTATGTTGTTTTAATCTCAGACTTTTCACATATGGTGCAGTTATTTATAATGAAGTACTGTCTGAAACAAGCTGCATAAATATTCAGACAGATCATTATAAAATTCCAAAGCAATGCAGAGTTTAGCAGCTTGCTTTAAATTTTCAGAAATATAAAATTGCACACTTAACAGAACAAAAAGCATAGTGTCCTATTACTATAATATCAGTGAGTCACAGATGGAATCTGTAAACTCATGCAAATTACAGGATGTAACACCACATAAAGATATGAAATGGAGTGATCACAGAGACTCAGTCGTGGGTAAAGCAGTGGGCGCTGACAACCACACAGCTGAGCACCCCACAAAACAAACATCATCATCATGGGCAAAGCAAGTGGTAGTCTTCAGTTTATTGGTAGAATACTGGAGAATGCAATTAGTATAAAATGAAGATTGCTTACAAATCACTTGTGCAAGCCATCCTAGAATACTGCTCGAGTGTATGGGACTTATAACAAATAGCAGGAATAGGGGATATTGAACATATACAGAGGTGGGTGGCATGAATGGTCACAGGTTTGTTTGGCTTCTGGGAGAGTGTTACAGAGATGCTGAAGAAACTACACTGGCAGACTCTTGAAGATAGACATAAAATATCCCAAGAAAGCCTACTTACAAAATTTCAAGAAATAGCTTTAAATGACGACTCTAGGAATATGCTACAACAGCCTACATATCAGTCCCTTGGGAATCACGAGGACAAGATTAGATTAATTGCAGCACACACGAAGGCACTTTCCGTGCACCATACATAAATGAAATGGGAAGAAAGACTAATAACTGGTACAATGGGACATAACCTCTGCCATGCCCTTCATATGGACTGTGGTTTGCACAGTAGAGATTTAGGTGTAGATACTTCCTAGGTACAGCAACTGTTGCATTCTGAATATCAGCCAATTCATATATGGAGTGTAGCAGATCCACATATTCTTGTTAGTCTAATTATGCTTTACTTTCTTCTTCATCCTTGTATAAAATTATTTGTTATGTGCCTTAATAATAATATTTCAATCAGAACACCAATAGCATAGACAAAACTTGATACTGTCAGCCTCTCCTTTTGCTTTTTCACTCACTTTCTGAACTTTCCCTTCATAGTTTTTCCTGTTCTTTGCACAAAATGGAAAATGAACTATACTGATGACATACTGTTTCTCAGTAATTGTCCTCCTATCACTGATGCATTATGTCTAACAAGAACATATTTGACATGGTAGGTATGTTTCAAACTTCCATTCCAGAAGATTTCAAATATCTGTTTTCATACCAGACTATCCTATTCTTTCATACCTAAAAATGTTATCGGGACATGCTGAAAAGTAATGCCTCCAAAATGTTTATTCTGTTCTCAATATCAATTGAGATATTACATGTCATGCATCTTACTTGGTCAACTTTCCCGTTTTGCTGACATAAGTTGCAACCCTCTGCCACTAGAGGGCTCCCAATTGCAGCATGTACAGGGTGTTTCAAAAATGAACGGTATATTTGAAACAGCAATACAAACTAAACGAGCAGCGATAGAAATACACCGTTTGTTGCAATATGCTTGGGACAACAGTACATTTTCAGGCAGACAAACTTTCGAAATTACAGTAGTTACAATTGTCAACAACAGATGGCACTGCTGTCTGGGAAACTCTATAGTACAATATTTTCCACATATCCACCATGCGTAGCAATAATATGGCGTAGTCTCTAAATGAAATTACCCAAAACCTTTGACAACGTGTCTGGTGGAATGGCTTCACATGCAGATGAGATGTACTGCTTCAGCTGTTCAATTGTTTCTGGATTCTGGCGGTACACCTGGTCTTTCAAGTGTCCCCACAGAAAGAAGTCACAGGGGTTCATGTCTGGCGAATAGGGAGGCCAATCCACGCCGCCTCCTGTATGTTTCGGATAACCCAAAGCAATCACACGATCATCGAAATATTCATCCAGGAAATTAAAGACGTCGGCCGTGCGATGTGGCCGGGCACCATCTTGCATAAACCACGAGGTGTTCGCAGTGTCGTCTAAGGCAGTTTGTACCGCCACAAATTCACGAAGAATGTCCAGATAGCGTGATGCAGTAATCGTTTCGGATCTGAAAAATGGGTCAATGATTCCTTTGGAAGAAATGGTGGCCCAGACCAGTACTTTTTGAGGATGCAGGGACGATGGGACTGCAACATGGGGCTTTTCGGTTCCCCATATGCGCCAGTTCTGTTTATTAATGCAGCCATCCAGCTAAAAATAAGCTTCGTCAGCAAACCAAATGCTGCCCACATGCATATCGCCGTCATCAGTCCTGTGCACTATATCATTAGCAAATGTCTCTCGTGCAGCAATGGTAGCGGCGCTGAGGGGTTACCGCGTTTGAATTTTGTATGGATAGAGGTGTAAACTCTGGCGCATGAGACGATACGTGGACGTTGGCATGATTTGGACCGCAGCTGCAACACGGCGAACGGAAACCCGAGGCCGCTGTTGGATCACCTGCTGCACTAGCTGCGCGTTGCCCTCTGTGGTTGCCATACGCGGTCGCCCTACCTTTCCAGCACGTTCATCCGTCACGTTCCCAGTCCATTGAAATTTTTCAAACAGATCCTTTATTGTATCGCTTTTCGGTCCTTTGGTTACATTAAACCTCCGTTGAAAACTTTGTCTTGTTGCAACAACACTGTGTTCTAGGCGGTGGAATTCCAACACCAGAAAAATCCTCTGTTCTAAGGAATAAACCATGTTGTCCACAGCACACTTGCACGTTGTGAACAGCACACGCTTACAGAAGAAAGACGACATACAGAATGGCGCACCCACAGACTGCGTTATCTTCTATATCTTTCACATCACTTGCAGTGCCATCTGTTGTTGAAAATTGTAACTACTGTAATTTCAAAAGTTTGTCCGCCTGAAAATGTACTGTTGTCCCAAGCATATTGCAACAAACGGTGTATTTCTATCGCTGCTCGTTTAGTTTTTATTGCCGTTTCAAATATACTGGTCATTTTTGAAACACCCTGTAACATGGTGGTGAGTAATGTAATTATGTCAGTGCGTGAGGAACAGCATGCCATAATCGAGTTTCTAACAGCTAAAAACATGCCTCTAATTGAAATCCATAGAAAAATGAAAGTTGTGTACAGTGATGATTGTATCAACATCAGTAATGTGCAACGTTGAGTTGTTCGCGCTCACTGTCATTGATCACCTCCCATTTCCCCATACAGCCCCATTCAATTTTCATTTGTTATCGAAACTTAAGGAAAACTTTCAAGGGCTTTGCTTTTATAGTGATGGAATATTGCAAGCAGAGATGAGATTAATGGCTCCGTCAACAAAGTGAAACATTCTATAGTGATGGCATCAACACAGAAGGTCACAACCTGCACCATTCAAATATGGTGTCAATAAATAAAACCCTATTAATTCATCTGAAACAAGTTGATTTGCCATGACTGTGGCGTACAGATTTTCATCGCTCTAGACATTGCTATCACAGGAGGCCTCATCTGTGAACATTACAGTTAGGAAGTTCAGCAGTGCAGCATTATGCTGGAAACTGCATTGATAGAATTGAAGTCTGGATTCAGTGTCGTTTGATCCCACTGTCTGTAAACATGTTTTATCATAGCAATGTAATTGCTACTCCATTAGATCATTTTATATTGTATTCTGATTAATCAAACTTCTCCTGTATAATCTAGTAACAGCTCCTCAAATCAAACTGTGTGGATAATCCTTTGCTGAGGTCAGCCAGATGTCTGTGATTTGAATTATCCAGTTTCTATTAAATCTATTCGAGACCGTAATTTTGTTTCAATTACAATGACACCTATTCTGAAGTTTTCTCTGTATGTTTCTCTCAGATTTCTGGGCATTACAGCCTGTTGCACCATAATTAAATGCACATGTATGCAATTTTCTGTAATGAGTAACACTTCATTAACTGGTCACAAACTGTTATCAGTTGTTAGCATCAACAGGGATTCAACATGGATCACTGTTTTATCTAAATTTACTCAATCATCATAACGTAGAAGCAGTTTTTTGTTATAAAACATAAGAAATTTAAAAATACACACCTCACATGCATTACTCACTCAATACTTCAAACCATCTATATTAATTCTGACCAATACTTGAAATATTCAATTTCATATCCTCTACCATCAGTACAATTTTGGCCCCAAAGTTGTCACTTCTTTCAAAAATTCTAGAGACCAGACTAAATAATTCAGTCTGTTTCTGCCTTATAGGTATAGTGAAAATCCTTCAATCTCTACCAGTCAACTGCAGATTACAATATTGGAACAGCTATCAACACCTGTTTTATGTAATTATCCATCTCAACCCCCCCCCCCCCCTCCCCACCTCTCCAATGTAAATACATTTCTTTTTTCGGCCCTATAACTAGAAAATTATACTAGTTTAACAAACTTTGATGTATTATTTCCACTTGTCAATCCTGATAATATGAGTTGCTGTGACTTTACTGGACCATTATCTCCATGTTTTAAAATAAACTATTTCATCATTTACTAATAGTTATACTGCCTGCCCGGTTAGCCATGCAGTCAAAAGCGTTGCTTTCCCGGCGGGAAGACATGCTGGTGCCCGGCACAAATCCCCCCAGCAAATTAGTGTAGAGGTCTGGTGTGCCGGCCAGTCTGTGGATTGTTTTAAAGGTGGTTTTCCATCTGCCTCAGCAAATGCAGGCTGGTTCCCCTCATTCCATCTCAGTTACACTATGTCAGTGATTGCTGCGCAAACACTGTCTCCATGTACGCATTCACCATAATTACTCTACCACACAAACATTTGGGGTTACACTCATCTGGTGCGAGACATACCCAGTGGGCGGGGGAGGCGGGGGAGAGGGGCGACGGGGGAGGGGGGGGGACACTGGAGGCTGAACCGCACAATAACCCTTGGTTCAGTGTGGGGCAGCGATGGGGTGAGTGGATTGCTGTAACCTGTTGTGGGGTTCTGTACCACTGAGGGTTACAGCAGAGACGAAACCTCTCCATCATTTCTAGGTCTCCAGTTCAACACAATACAATATTCATATTGTTTTAGTTCGATTATCATCACTTATACACTCCTGGAAATGGAAAAAAGAACACATCGACACCGGTGTGTCAGACCCACCATACTTGCTCCGGACACTGCGAGAGGGCTCTACAAGCAATGATCAAACGCACAGCACAGCGGACACACCAGGAACCGCGGTGTTGGCCGTCGAATAGCGCTAGCTGCGCAGCATTTGTGCACCGCGAGGACGTATAGTGGGCATGCGGGAGGCCGGGTGGACGTACCGCAGAATTGCTCAACACGTGGGGCGTGAGGTCTCCACAGTACATCGATGTTGTC
Source organism: Schistocerca gregaria (assembly GCF_023897955.1). NCBI lineage: Eukaryota > Metazoa > Arthropoda > Insecta > Orthoptera > Acrididae > Schistocerca > Schistocerca gregaria. Next base: position 49,436,472 of record NC_064931.1, read on the forward strand.
GCCAGTGGTCGGCGGAAGGTGCACGTGCCCGTCGACCTGGGACCGGACTGCAGTGACGCACGGATGCACGCCAAGACCATAGGATCCTACGCAGTGCCGTAGGGAACCGCACCGCCACTTCCCAGCAAATTAGGGACACTGTTGCTCCTGGGGTATCGGCGAGGACCATTCGCAAACGTCTCCATGAAGCTGGTCTACGGTCCCGCACACCGTTAGGCCGTCTTCCGCTCACGCCCCAACATCGTGCAGCCCGCCTCCAGTGGTGTCGCGACAGGCGTGAATGGAGGGACGAATGGAGACGTGTCGTCTTCAGCGATAAGAGTCACTTCTGCCTTGGTGCCAATGATGGTCGTATGCGTGTTTGGCGCCGTGCAACTGCATACGACCGAGGCACACAGGGCCAACACCCGGCATCATGGTGTGGGGAGCAATCTCCTACACTGGCCGTACACCTCTGGTGATCCTTGAGGGGACACTGAATAGTGCACGGTACATCCAAACCGTCATGGAACCCATCGTTCTACCATTCCTAGACCGGCAAGGGAACTTGCTGTTCCAACAGGACAATGCACGTCCGCATGTATCCCGTGCCACCCAACGTGCTCTAGAAGGTGTAAGTCAGCTACCCTGGCCAGCAAGATCTCCGGATCTGTCCCCCATTGAGCATGTTTGGGACTGGATAAAGCGTCGTCTCACGCAGTCTGCACGTCCAGCACAAACGCTGGTCCAACTGAGGTGCCAGGTGGAAATGGCATGGCAAGCCGTTCCACAGGACTACATCCAGCATCCCTACGATTGTCTCCATGGGAGAATAGCAGCCTGCATTGCTGCGAAAGGTGGATATACACCGTACTAGTGCCGACATTGTGCATGCTCTGTTGCCTGTGTCTATGTGCCTGTGGTTCTGTCAGTGTGATCATGTGATGTATCTGACCCCAGGAATGTGTCAATAAAGTTTCCCCTTCCTGGGACAATGAATTCACGGTGTTCTTATTTCAATTTCCAGGAGTGTATATCTGTTTTAACACATAATATTGTCTCTCACAATATAGAGCGTATCTTGTCAGAATGTACGCCTCAATATTGATGGAACTATGGCTTAACCCAGACGTTGTCCCAATGCTTCACACATGCAAAGAGAGACAGTTTGTGTGGCATATGTTTGGCATATGCCTACATCATATCAGGACCCTTAGTATGTGTTATTATGACTTGTCTATGTTTTGTTTTACTCATACTTAATTTTATCACGAATGCTCTCATATGTTTGCAGTACCATACTGTTATGATATTATTACATATCATTTTATGTTTTATGCTTGAGAATCTGAGCATGTAGGATGTTAAAACTAGCTTCATCTGTGACAGTGTTTCAGCATGAGACAGCTTGCTGTTTTGTCTTTATATGGCATTATCTATGCAAACTTTGTCTAAATTTTATTCAATATCAATGTTAAGTAACATGTTGATAGTTTGGTAGGTTTCACCATACCTGTAACTGATTTTCTGTTCCATGCAATTTTTCCAGATAGCTTCATTGACGTGTTTTACTATTACTCACCCTATTCTGCTAAAGTATTTGCTAACTGTCTTATTTGCCTTGCACCTATATAACTGCTCTGACATAATCAAGCTAGAATCCCATTTGCTCCTTAAGTTACATATCTGTCTGCAACCCTTCAAACTAAAGGGTGTCCCTCACTCTTTTTTTCCAAGAACTCTAATTTTCTGTCAATTTTAAATCTTTTACTGCAGTTACTCAGTATCCACACTAGAGACAAGGTGTGTTTGAAAAGTTTGGTGAATGGTCTCAGTAAATAAAGGAAACAAGAGTTACAAACCAAATCCCTTTACTGGCCTTTAAAGTAATAACCCTTAGCTACAACACATTTCCAACATCAGTTGTAAAGCTGTTACAAACTGCCAGCAAATGTTTCTTGTGGAATCACTCAAAGCACAGTTATCACGTTTTGTTGGATGTTCACATGATTACAGGAGATAAGACATGTTGCTGCCAATACTATCCAGAGACCAAGCAATATTCGATGGCATGGTGTTCAACGTCTTCCCCCCCTCCCTTGGGTAGAAACTAATGCCGGATCATATCCCATGTTGGAAAATATGATCAACATTATCTTAATCTTGGATTTTGTCAGATGACTTTTTATGAGAAGCGGGGAAGATGACAAATACCATGCTACTGACTCTAGTGCAGACTCTGTATCATATAGGTAGCACCAGGTCTCATCTCCTTTAATGATGTCGATATCCAAGAATGTGTTGCATCGGTGTATTAAGCAATTCCACAAGAAGTGTTTACTGATACCTTCCAACAGCTTTACAACTGATGTCAGAGGTGTGTTGTACCTAATGGTGATCACTTTGAAGGCCAGAAGGGCATTTTCTTTGTAACTCTTGCTTTCTTTATTTTCTGAGACCATTCACCAAACTTTTCAGATGCACCTTATATATTGGTTATTTACTATCACAAGCACTATCATTAGAAATGATCATTTACTTTATTTAGGCAGAGCAGCTGTGCCTCATTTACTTGAGTCAGTGAAAGTGCACCTGGATATCAATTACACGTACACAAAGTTGATATGTTCTCTTCCTTCTGTTTGCTTGCATATTATGTTACCTTTTAGTGATTAATGTCCTATTGTGTACTACATAAATTAATAGCAGTATAATGCTCTTGTTACAATGTAATTCCCCCAGATTTGTATCTTTATGCTGAGATCAACTCTTTGTGTATTACTTTTACACAGGTGTGCTTGAGGAAGGCACTGCAATGACAAAACCAGCCACACAGAATGAAATATGATAAAAAAATACAAATAAAGTGTATTTATGGAACTGCTATTTCCGGGAAGAAAAAAAAACCAGTTGAACATTTATGCCAGTCTGGGACTAAAACCTCCAGATGCCTGTCTTCTGCAAGCCATGCAAATTTAAGCATACCACACAGACCGAATGAAGGCTTCCACCTGCCATAACTGACTAGTCATGGGTGATCAACACTGTGGGCACAGTATCATTTCTATCAGCAGTGCAAATTCCACACTTTTATGCATTATGGACATCATACATGCACATACAGAAAGAGAACAAAACAATAACAATATTTCTTGTGTGTGTTCATTAGATTTTGCAATGTAGGTTGCGGTAACATAATGATCAGTCATGTAGCTCGAGGTTTAGATCAGGCTGAAAGGTAACACCTCAGTTAAGTTGGTGATGCTGTATCGAATGCTCCAGTTAATCCGGCATTAGTATATTTTACTAACTATGATCTTCTTACTGGCCAATAATTATGCTGCAGAGGTCAGGTGAAGGGTGAAAGAAACTGGAATGGATGGAAAACTACAAATTCTACAGCTCTGTCTGATGTTGCACGAGGCAAGACTGCACGAGGCAAGACTGCACGAGGCAAGACTGCACGAGGCAAGACTGCACGAGGCAAGACTGCACGAGGCAAGACTGCACGAGGCAAGACTGCACGAGGCAAGACTGCACGAGGCAAGACTGCACGAGGCAAGACTGCACGAGGCAAGACTGCACGAGGCAAGACTGCACGAGGCAAGACTGCACGAGGCAAGACTGCACGAGGCAAGACTGCACGAGGCAAGACTGCACGAGGCAAGACTGCACGAGGCAAGACTGCACGAGGCAAGACTGCACGAGGCAAGACTGCACGAGGCAAGACTGCACGAGGCAAGACTGCACGAGGCAAGACTGCACGAGGCAAGACTGCACGAGGCAAGACTGCACGAGGCAAGACTGCACGAGGCAAGACTGCACGAGGCAAGACTGCACGAGGCAAGACTGCACGAGGCAAGACTGCACGAGGCAAGACTGCACGAGGCAAGACTGCACGAGGCAAGACTGCACGAGGCAAGACTGCACGAGCAACACTTGGGTATCAAGCAAGCAATGACATATAACTTTTTGCTGTGACAAGTAGTAATTATTTTAGCTCTTTGCTATTACTGTTAATCTTCTTTCATCTCTAATGAAAAGGCTGTCTATGGGGGAAATAAAAAACAAAGGGGCTTTTGCAATTTCTCGCCATATGGCTCGGTAACACTGCCAATATCCAGGGCTGAAGTATTGTCGTCTGCAACAGTTCTATACAATGTGTCAACCTCATTCCACATTAATCATAGTATTGGAGCAGTCCGTGAAACGTGCCATCTCCACTATTGATACGCACAAGGGAGGAAATGAGGGCAGTGACTTGCTTTTTGTTTGCAGAAGATGTTACACCTGCAGAAATTTTTTATCAAATGCAAGCACAGTATGGTGACAGCTGTTTATCACAAAGCAAGATCTTACACATGGATAGAGCACTTCAAACAGGAAAGAACTTCTCTTTGTGATGAGGAAATATTGGGCAGGCAGTCATCGTCAACAACTGAGGACAATTTGGAAGTTGTTGAGGGTACGGCGATGGGAAACAGATAAATCACATTGGGCAAAATCACCAATACTTTACATATCAGTTATGGTCCAGCATATTCCATCTTACATAACAGTCTAAATTTTCAGAAACTGTGCACAAGGTGGGTATGAAAAGAACTGTCAGCACAGCATAAGGTGGAAAGGATGACATCTCTTGCAAACACTTGGCCCATCATCATCATGAGACAGATGAATTTTTATAGCAAATCATTACTGTAAACAAAATGTAGGTGCATCATCACAAACTGGAAAGTAAGTGCAAGCATGGCTTGGAAACATCCATTATCACCAGAAGTTAAGAAATTTAAACATCAACCATCAGCTGGTAAGATGATGCTAATACTATTCTGGGACATGGAAGGTGTTGTTGCTGTTCAGCTGGTAAGATGATGCTAATACTATTCTGGGACATGGAAGGTGTTGTTGCTGTTCATTCACCACAAGAGGTGAAACTGTGAACAGTGAGAACTACTGTGATGTGTTGTGAACTAAACTGAAACCTGCAATCAAACCCAAAAGTCACAGAAAACTGAAAAGGTGTCATCCTGCAGCAAGATAACACTCAGTCACATTCTCCCAATTGGATGGTCAAAACAATATATGAGTTGGGATTAAATTCCTGGAACACCCGCCATGCAGTCCAGACCTGGCTCCAAGTGATTTCATGTCTCTGTGTAGCCTCGAATATAAACAAAGTGGTGTTTTCTGCTCCAGCCAGTAACAATAAGTGAGTGTGAAAACTTGTTAAGTAATTAAGTGGAACAATGGTGAATACAGTTTTGTTTCAAATTGCAAAAATTGGCACTTGTTGCCACAAGTGTATGGAACAGAAGCTGCAAGTAAAATGTTTATCAGCAGTTTATTTATCTTAAACATGGAAAGGAAGAACTTTTATGCATGTCGCATTCAAATCGACTGACAAAAAACAAACTGAAACAACATTATGTAAGTGTGACACATGTAGGTGCAAAGCCAGCAATTGTCTCCAATATTGATATAGGAAGGATTGAGAATAATTAATGGCAGTGTCAAGGTCATTACTCACAAGGATTTGGGTAAGCGAATGTCTGTTCTTTATATATGTAAAACAAAATCACAGACAAGCAGAGAGCAACTGCTGCTGATCCATGTGATCAAGATATATTTTTTTGCCAAACCATCTCCAGGGATGAAACCTGATGCTATCAATTTCCCATCCACAGTACCATATATAACAATCACTGCCACATTATCCAGATATTTTGTTTCTTATTTTTATGTGCACATGAAGATGTTAGACCACAACTTTTGTATTGATTCCAAAAGAATTTGCACCTGCAGTTTTCTGTTAGTGTAGACACAGTGTCAAAGGTGTGCAATCAATAAGGATAAGTCTGAAACTGAATAAAGATTTAGTTTGTATCTTCTGTTTTTGTTTTGATATGATTCACCGCATTTTCAGACACACATTGTACTTACAATCTATTACTGTTGTTACAACAGACAGAATCCAAATGTACAGTTTTCGTCTGGATGGTAATTTATTGGACTAACCAATACATCATACTGCTTTCCCTGTTTCTTTTTATCTAAAGCACAAAAAATGTAGGACAGGAAAACACGTAAAAATCACAAAAACAATAGAGAAATTATCAATAATAATAAAACTGTTATAATGAAACTTTTATTAAATAAAATTCTATGGCACAACACGTGAATAAAATTTAAACAAAAGAGTATAAAATGTTGCTCACTCGCTCGCACACTTTTGACCTTTTTCTTTATACAAAAATATTTCTGAAATGTACCACGTTCCTTCCAAACACAACAGTACATTATTAGTGTCTGCGAATTTTACATTATCTCATCACTGGTTCTACAGGCACTACACTAGTCCTCCAAATTAATGGTGTGGCTACATGTACAAAATCACTTATAAACTACCAATGTCATTGAATCTTTTTAGTTTCTCAGGGAAATTGTCCTTGTATAAAACAGGATCAGCTCTAAATTCAACTGTCTGAAGAGGCATTGTTCCATACACTGCAGCAAATCTATCAATGCACTGTGATCTTTCCATCATATGATTGAGATCAGCTGACAGCATTTCTGTATTTGTGCATTCTGGACATTTAAACTTCTTTCTTGGTGTAACCTGAAAGAACAAAGGCTCCCAATTATAATGTACTTTGAAATTATAAACAAATGAGAGTTTTAAGAAGTATTACATCATGAGCTTGACTACACCAGTCGCAGTATCAACACTTAACCAAAACAAAAAGCTACAATTACACTATGCAACATGTTTTTTTTTATGTTTGTGTAATTTTCACTGTTCCTGAAATACTTTTTTTGTACTCATTTCAAATCTGCTACTAGTTTTTTTCCATCACATTTTTCACAAATCAAGTAAACACACTTTTGTTTAAACCTAAGTTCCACAGACAAAAATTTGATTGCAAGTACACAAAATTTATTTTAGTAAGATGGAGTAGTTGACCTCACTTCTCAAACCCATCTGGCTGTTAGGTGGGAACCATTAGCATGTCAACAACAAGCTATAGTGTTGTGAGGTTATATTTGTGCTGCTGTATGTAGTTTTACTGTTTCTTAAAAATGAGTTCCCTCAAATGTTTGAATAACCCAAAAGTATTATCTCATATTTGTAGTAGCCATGTAATTGCTAAGCAAAGATAGGACATTAACAGTTTTGTGGTAAATGTCTATTACTACTTGGTATAAGGCTTGGTGATCAAGACAAAAGTTGGGCACCACACAAGGTATGCAGACATATGTTGAGGGATACAGACTGTGCAGAAATCAATAGCTTTTGCAATTCCCATTGTTTGGAGGGATCCGCAAAATCATGTGAATTTATTTTTTATTTTTTTATGGTTAACACTATTAAAAAAAAAAAAAAACTAATGAAACAGTTCACAAAAGGTGTTGACTTGGTAACATGATTTCCAACTGTGTCTTATGAGAAACTTAAAGAAGGGATCTTTGTGGGGTCACAGATCAGAAATTTAATGAAAGACAATTTGTTTGAAAATACAACAGATCCAATGGACAAAGGGCTAGGGTTTCATTTACAGAAGTAGAGGCCAACTTTCTGAGCAACAACAAACATCCAAATTGTAGTACCACGGTTAACATAATGTTGCAGAGTTTGATGAAATTAAGATGCATTTTCTGTAGCCCAATATTGATTTTTTCCCTGCGAACCTTGGCGATGTTGGTCAAAAACAAGGAGAATGGTTCCACTTGGACATCAAGGTGATGGAGAAGTGATACCAGGGAAGATGGAATGCAAACATGATGGTTAACTATTGTTTTATGCTAAAGAGATATGACATTGGTGCAGGAAGACAATCAAGAAACAGAAATTTCCTCCATGTCAGAAAGAACTTTTTGCACTGAAATCAGTGAAGGGCAATTAAATTCTCATACATATGTTGTGTTTTCATAATAATTATTAGCATTTTAAGTGAACATGTACCACTGTGTACTCTAATGTAGTGTACAATGATTCTACATAAGGTACACAATACAATTTATTTATCATGTAATTTTAAAAAAATTCCATAAGAAAAAATGAGATTCCAGCTAGAACTTCAGACATGATTTGTACAAAAAATTACAGGATACAGAAAAATCAAAATTAGATTTGAAACCAGAATGAAACACACTTTAAACATCACCATGGTCATAAATTATCACTCCAAGAGCTTTAAAATGCAGCATATTGATTTGAAAATTATTGGCTTTAAACATGTTACTTTCCTCTCACAGAAATACATTAGGATGAACTGTTAACAAGTGAGTTAATGTTAAGAAACATATATTTGGATGTAACAACTGCATTTCTTCTTAAACATTGCAGGTGAACAACCTGTTACGTGTCTTATTATTCTAGTGCCATCTCTTCAAGTTTCTAAAATCAAATAAGAAATATTTTGATGCTGAAAGTTTTTGCTCATTAGATTCAGTTCTACGACCACTAACAACAACTACTAAGTACTACAACTTCATGTGCAAAGCTGTACTGCTGCTTAACATGTCCATCATCAATGACTTTCATTGTATAATCCTTAATCAAAACTAAAGCAGCACATTGTTTCTGAAATTTTAACATGTCAGTGTTGTGTTGTTAGTAATGGACATCAAGACAAGACAGTTATGGCTAAGTTTTATTTCTTTCTTTAGTCTTGCGCGCGCGCCACACACACACACACACACACACACACACACACACACACACACACACACACACACAGAGAGAGAGAGAGAGAGAGAGAGAGAGAGAGAGAGAGAGAGAGAGAGAGAGAGAGAGAGAGCTCAGTTGAGTAAGGCAGTTCAGTCAATGTACTTTTTGGCTTTGGTGGCCATTCCTTCATTCTGATGCATGGATTTGTTCCTAAAAGGAATTCTGTTTGAAAATGACACGAATCATTTCTTATTAGTTATGGAAAATCTGTATTCTACTTTGCCACAGTTATATGTGAGTTGTTATGGACAGTATTTGTGGGAAAGACAAGGGTCTGTGTGATGAATTTGTGAGATGTAGAAAATGCTAGCAAGAGTTTTTACAGTGCTTTACATTATACAAAACTACAAAGCCTTAGGTCTCTGAAGTTTATTGCCTGAAATTTAGCAGAGTGTCACAATTCACACATCATGAGAGTGTGGCACGAAATGTTACAGTTCTGAAAGGGCATGTACTCCAACGTGATCCTGTGGGTCGATTAGAGCACACAAATGATCATCTTATAAGTTAGTAACAACCAGTGTTTGTCTGATTTCCTTTGACATCTCCTGTTATTTAATAATGACTCCAAAGACTGAAATAGTACTCCAAAATTGGTGATTGTGGCATCCTCTAGTGATACGCTGCAATTTTCCAGAGCCGCCCTAACAAACTTAAGTCTTCCATTTACCTTTCGTATCACTGACCTAAAATGTTCATCCCATCTCATATTGCTTATTAGTATTTATCAACAGCAGCTTGAAATCCACTCCTAGATAATACCACCTCTAGACTTAAGCATAGTTTTACAGTCTTTAGCAATAAGTATTCACATGTTATTACTGCATATATATCTCCATTCATTAGGATGTCATTTCAGTCTTTATTTCTCTCTCAAAATACAACAAAGAACTTCCATCATGTATCATCCATTTGCCTACATGCTGCTCCCATCTGAATTTCAGTCTTTCAAATGATTTCAATGTAGTGGAGGCCACCGAGACGAGAGGATGCGCTGCAGTGCCACCAGCAGCAGCAGTTGTCTGATAAACAGTAAATTAATTTAATCTTTGTTTTTATCAGTTTCTTCTGCAAAAAAGTGAACTATATGTGCATATTTTACTTTGTAGACTAGTGGTTAGAAAACTAATCATAGTTTTTGTTTTTGCGTAAGTCTTGTGAATATCCTTGTGTAGGGCACCTTCCTGGTGTACATTTTCCCACCGCCAGACTGCTACGTCACCCGTCCTGTGACTCAGTTGAGTAAGTGACCATTGACTACAGGCTCCATACTCAGTGTAGCAGCAGCAGCAGCAGTTGTCTGATAAATATTAATTTAATTTAGTCTTTGTTTTTTTCACTTTCTTCTGGAAAGAAGTGAACTATATGTGTGTATTTTACTGTGTAGACTTGTGGTTAGAAAATTAATCAAAGCTTTTGTTTTTGTGTAAGTCTTGTGAATATCCTTGTGAAGGGCAGCTCCCTAGTGTAAATTTTCCCATTGCCAGAAACTCCTTCATGCAACTAGGTTTTAATTTTGTGCTAATAGACAGCATACAGTACAGATCAGTGCATTCTGGTTTGACTATTTATCTAGTACAGTAACTTCTTGATAAACAGGGTTTCTAATAACAGGTATCTGTAAATACATCAACTCCAGTAGAGCAATTTATTTCCGTTTAATAGCTTGGAGTCTCTGAGTACAGTGACAAATCTGCACAGCCATTTTTACTGTTCCTTTACTCTCCTTTGGTATATTTTGTATACATTTCAAACTCAGTAGTGCAATTTGAGACATTATATCTATTTTATACGCAGTACGATTATGGCTAGGGACTGTGCTTGTTGTGAGCAGACACAACGAGAGTTGACTGATGTCCGTAAACAGCTGGAAGCTGTGTTGGCTATCATTGACAAGCTTCTAGCAAATGCTCAAAGTTGCAGTGACATCGGGGTGCCAGTGACAAGACCTGCAACACCTTAGGTGCCACTGGAATCCCCTGGTGACTTGGATGTTGCAGCGGCTTCCGATACCCAACATCTGACTGGTCCGTCTTCGCACCAGAGTGGATGACAGACAGTGGTGGGTTCGCGTGTCACTAGATGGAAGGTGAAAGAGGGAGCAGGCCGTTCAGCTGGCTCCCTATGTCTTAGCAACAGATACGAGGTGTTACCCAGTGCTGATGATAACTCCAAGCCAGCATGGGATGCCTCTCCTGTTAGGTCAGCAGTCGATTTTCCTGCCCAGTCCGGACAAGTATATAGGGTGGGTATGCTTGTCATTGGGTGCTCCAATGTTAGGTGGGTGATGCAGCCCCTCAGGGAGATAACAGACAAGGCGGTCTCATTTGTCATGTGGAGGAGGCCCTGCCAGCAGCAATCGAGCACAATGGGTGCACTCGGCTGCATGTAGTGGAACATGTCTGCGTGAATGACATCTGCTGCTTGTGTTCTGAGGCCACCCTCGGCTCCTTTCTGCAGCTGGTTCATTTGGTGAATGCAACTAGCAACACATGCGAGGTGTATGCTAAGCTATCAATTTGTAGCATCATACCACAGTCCTTTGGTTTGGAGCAGAGTGGAAAGTCTAAACCAGAGGCTCAGATAACTCAGCGGTGGTATCGGATGCGAATTTCTTGACCTCTGCTATTGGGTGCCAAATTTCAGGGTTCCCCGTAATAAGTCAGGTGTGCACTACTCACATGAAGCACCTACTATGGTAGTGGAGTGTGCTTGGGGCTTTTTAGGTTATAGAATCCCTTCCTTGGGATCAAAGACAATTTGCCTGTTAAATCAGCCACAGTGACCTCAGAGAGTCTTGGTTACTCGCAAATCAAAGATAGAAAAGATTAATATGAATTTAGTTAACTGCAGGAGCATCCAAGGAAAGGTCCCAGAATTAGTATCACTTACTGGAGGTTATAATGCACAGATAGTATTGGGAAAAGAAAGCTGGTTGAAGCCAGACGTCAATGACAACCAAATCCTAAGTTATGATTGGAATGTTTGTCGTAAGGATAGGTTAGTCACCAAAGGTGGCAGCGTGTTTATTGCAGTAAAAACTCAATAAAATCTAGCAAGGTTATCACAGATTCTGAATGTGAATTAATTTGGATGAAACTGAGCATCAAAGAACGGTCAAAATTGGTGATCAGATGCTTTTATACACCACCTGGGTCAGGACCTGTAGCTGTAGAGCGCTTCAGAGAGAACTTGCAGAATAGCATTAGTAATTTTCCTGATCATGCTGTTGTAATAGGAGGTGACTTCAACTTGCTAGGTATAGATTATGAGTGTTATGCCACCAAAATTGGTACCAGAGACAGGGATTCATGTGGCATTGTTCTAGATGTCTTGTCCAAAAATGACTTTGAGCAGATAGTTACAGAACCAACTCATGAGGGTAATGCCTAAGACCTCCTGGCAACAAACAGACCTGAACTTATCAAATCAGGTACTGCAGAGTAAGGTATCAGTGATCATAAGACTGTGACAGCATCTATAACAATGGGTGCTAAAAGTAAAGTTAAGAAAGGTAGGAAGATATATTTGCTCAGCAAGGGTGACAGGATATAAATTTCAGAATATCTCAGCACTCAGCATAAAATATTCAGTGATGAGGATGAAGATGTGGAGAGCAAATGGAAAAAATTCAAAGTCATCATTCAATATGCCCTCGATAAGTAGTTCCAAGTAAGGTGTTAAGGTATGGGAAAGATCCACCATGGTTTAATAGCCATGTTAGAAAAGCGCCACATAAACAAAGAGCACTTTATCTCAGATTCAAGAGAAGTAAAAACCTAGCTGACAAACAAAAGCTGAACAAAGTGAAGATGAACGTAAGGAGAGGAATGAGAGAAGTGTTCAATGATTTTGAAAGCAAGATGTTGTCAACCGAATTGAGTAAAAGCCCTAAGAGATTTTGGTTGAATGTAAAACCAGTAAGTGGGTGAAAATCATCTATTCAATCTCTCAGCGACCACACCAACAACGAAATGGAAGCTAACGGAAAGAAGGCTGAAATACTGAATTCGGTCTTCTGAAGTTGTTTCACTGTGGAAGATCATAACACAGTCCCTCCTTTCAATCTTCATACGAACATTGAAATGGCAGATACTGAGATAACTGATCGTGGAGCTGAAAAGCAGCTACAATCGCTTAGTAGAGGAAAAGCATCAGATCATATGATATACCTATAAAATTCTATAAGGATTATGAGGCAAACTTGCTCCCCTTCTAGCAGTAATTTATTGTAGATCGCTTGAGCAATGAAAGGTACCTAATGATTGGAAAAAAGCACAGTTCATTCCCATTTTTAAGTAAGGCTGTCGGACAGATCCAAACAATTACAGACCCATATCATTGATGTCAATCTGTTGTAGAATTATGCAACATGTTTTATACTCAAGAATTATGATGTGCTTGGAAAATGAACATCTCCTCTAGGAAAATCACCATGGATTTCACAAACAGAGATCCTGCGAAACTCGGCTCGCTCTGTTCCTCGATGAGATCCACAGCGCAGTGGACAATGTCACTCAGGTTGATGCCATGCTCCTTGATTTCAGTAAGGCATTTGACACTGTCCTACATTGCTGTTTAATGAAAAAAATACGAGCTTATGGAGAATCAGAGCAGATTTTCGATTTGCGTTGGATGCTCTTTAAGGCTATTCACTGATGACACAGTTTGCAGAACGACCTGCAGAGAATTGATGAATGGTGCAGGCTCTGGCAGTTGACCCTGAATGTAAATAAATGTAACATTTTGCACATACATAGGGAAAGAAATCCACTACTGTACAGCTACACTATTGATTGCAAACAGCTGGAGACAGCATCTGCCGTAAAGTATCAAGGCATAACTATCCACAGTGACCTCAAGTGAAATGACCAGGTAAAACAGATAGTGGGTAAAGCAGATACCAGACTCAGATTCATTGGAAGAATCTTAAGGAAATGTAACTTGTCCACAAAATAAGTGGCTTATAAGGCGCTTGTTTGCTCAATTTTTGAATATTTTTTATCTGTCTGGGATCCCTATCAGGTAGGACTGATACAGGAGATAGAGAAGATCCAACAAAGAGTGGAGCATTTCACCACAGGATCATTTAGCTGGTGAGAGTGTGTTACAGAGATGGTAAACAAACTCCATTGGCAGACATTACAAGAGACGTGTTGTCCAACATGGAGAGATTTACTATTGAAATTTTGGGACAGCACTTTTCAGGATAAGTCGGACAACATATTACTTCCCCTCACACACATCTCGCGTATTGACCACGAGTAGAAAATTTGAGAAATTAGAGCCAATACAGAGGCTTACTGACACTCTTTCTTCCCTCACACTATTCACGAATGGAACAGGGTTGAAGGGATCAGATAGTGGTAACGAAAGTACCCTCCGCCACACACCATTAGGTGGCTTGCGAAGAATGATGTAGATGTAGAGGTAGATGATAGAGCACAGCAATCAGTCATCCTTTTCTTGGAGGTTTTACTTGGCAAATCAAGATTTCAACTAGTGCCTAACAATTATCAATGCATGTTATAGTATGTCAAGTCCCCTGTTGTTCGGGCTTCTGTCACAGTATGTTCAAGCTAGGCAAATAAAACCTGCAAGAAATGGGCCATTGATTGCTGTGCTCTATCTTCTGAAGGTCATATCACAGTCGTTGAGTGCACCGAAGTTCCTAATGGAAGGTAACCTGATGAATTTCAGTCATTATTCAATCTTCCACTTTAGCCTGTTTAATGATCCATTTGTTTGTTTTCATGTCTTTTCTAATTACTTCCAGCATGCAATAAATCATACTCAGCAATCTTCAATTTTTAATAGTTTTTAATATTAGAAGTCCCAACTTCATTGTGATAGATCAAAATTGGGAATGTACACAACTGCCAACTTTACATTTCAGATACAATGGAAGTTTAGTTTTAAAAGCGCTCCTGGTCACTTTTACCCTACTGTTTACTTTTTTTGTGAACATCCAGTTCCCTTCAACTCCCCTACATACAAATATCCATCTACTTTCTCTACACTCTCACTGGTATTGCGTCTTACTATGACATTTTCAGGACTACTTTCAAACATACCCTATTAAGAATGAGATTTTTACTCTGAAACCGAGTGTGTGCCAAAATGAAACTTTCCTGGCTGATTAAAACTCTCCTTCGCAGGAGAGCTTCTGTAAAGTTTGGGAGGTAGGAGACAAGGTACTTGCAGAAGTAAAGCTATGAGGACAGGGCGGGAGTCGTGCTCGGATAGCTCAGTCAGTAGAGCACCTGTCCGCGAAAGGCAAAGGTCCCGAGTTAGTCTCGGTCCGACACACAGTTTTAATCTGCCAGGAAAGTTTCATACCTTATTAAGTTCGTCCTTTACCTGTTTAAGATTATCTGTATTAGAGGCAAACAGTATAATGTTAAAGCAAAATGAAAGAGGTTCAGGTATGTTCCATTAAGACTCATTTTTCCTCCAATTTCCCAGTCTATGAATTTGAAGACTTCCTCTAGGTGTGCAGAGAATCATCTTGATGATATGAATCACCTTTGCTTGACTATTCTTTTAGTTCTGAATTTTTCAGTCGCCACATGAAGTCTAATGGAAGATGTATCATTGGTGTAAATATCATTCGGTTTAATAACATAGGTCAAATGAATATCTCATACCTCAAGGTCTGTTACTACCAAGTTTTCTCAAAATCGAGTCAAAACATTCTCAAAATCTATTAATCCAATTCAAAGAGGTAATTCATATTCATTGCTCAGTTCTTTAATTTTATTTACAATTTGTAGCATGTTCAAAGGATCAAAATCCAATTATTTAATGCATCTCTTGATGATTTTAGTGAATAATTTTAACATTATGAAGAGGAAGCAGATAGGTCTGTAGTTCTGTGTGTGTTGTTTGTCTCCTTCATAGATTCAGTTTCAGGCAATTTCCTTTAGCTGTGCACATCCTACAAATGTTTTTTACGTTCCATTTCTATTTGACTCAGTTTTAACAATTACTACTGAAACACCGTCATGGCTGGGTTCTGTCCCTGTCTTAATTTCTCTCAAATGGGCTTCCATACCTTATCTGGTATTAATTGTGAAAAGTCACAATTTTTGTTAGCCCCTTGCCATATACCCACCTCCACACAGCCCCAGGACCCTAATTTCACTCATCCCCACACCCTCTTCCCTACAGTTTCCCATTCCTCTGTTCCGTCACCCCCTCCCGGTCCACTTCTCCGCGTCACTGCTGCACAAACTCACCGGTGCCAGTACCCGTGCCCATACCATGTGCCACATTCCTATCCCATATAGCTGCCACCTCTTCCTCTCCACATTTATATTCATACACTTGCTGCCTCCTTTGGTGCCATCAGCCATCCTTCCCCAACCGTACCTGCAACACCACACTTCTTTCTGCCCTTGCCTGCTCCCCTCTCTCTCCTGTGAGATTTCTAGAGCTGTCGTGCATCCCACAGATCTGTTGCCACTGGTTTCAATCTTCCCGTGCTTCCTAGTCTTCTTCTCTTTCTCTTTCTCTTTTTCTCATGACCTCCCTTACCTCTTGTAAGAAGGCAACCTTCAGTCTTCCTCTTCTCCTTCTTCTCTAGGGGGAGATCATTTTTGGGCACTGGTCAATCACATTGTATGAACGTTACAGGTGATCTGCCATTCTCATATTTTATCTGTGAGCTGTCTCAAGTCTGCACCTTTTCCAAACTCTCGTATTCATTACGTGGTCTCGCGGAGATATTCTACGTGATCTTTCTACAATTCTCAATTTCTTTTTTATTGACTCTGCGATACTTTTATACATCATCCTCTTCACTTTCCAACTTATCTGAAAAGACCGTAACAGAGGGTTTAGTTCCTGGATTGCTGTTTTTTCATGGGCTACTTATAAAATTTAAATTTTTTCATGTGTCTTGAAGTACTGACCATCTACTATTATGTTTTGTACACTTTCTCCATTGCACAGTTATTCAGTATTTTCAAAATTTACTTTCAGTCCCCATTCTTCTAATAATTTTCTTAGCATAAATCAGCCTCCTCACTAGCCACCACTACCTGATGATCTATGAAGAACAAAAGTGTACATACATAGATGCTTTGTTATCTGAATGCCAAAAACTGCACATTTCCTACTCTAGAAGTCTGAGGCCTTCTGGATGCATATTTTAAACAATGTTGGAGGCAAGCAGCATCCCTCCATTACTTCTTTTGTAATTTTGAAATGCTAAGACAAAATTTTACTCCCCAATTTGCTCAAATGCTCTGCAAACTTATATAGCTTGTATACAGGGTGTTACAAAAAGGTACGGCAAAACTTTCAGGAAACATTCCTCACATACAAAAAAAGAAAATATGTTATGTGGACATGTGTCTGGAAATGCTTACTTTCCATGTTAGAGCTCATTTTTTACTTCTCTTCAAATCACATTAATCATGGAATGGAAACACACAGTAACAGAACGTACCAGCGTGACTTCAAACACTTTGTTACAGGAAATGTTCAAAATGTCCTCCATTAGCGAGGACATGTGCATCCACCCTCCATCACATGGAATCCCTGATGCGCTGATGCAGCCCTGGAGAATGGCTTATTGTATCACAGCCGTCCACAATACGAGCATGAAGAGTCTTTACATTTGGTACCGGGGTTGCGTAGACGAGAGCTTTCAAATGCCCCCATAAATGAAAGTCAAGAGGGTTGAGGTCAGGAGAGTGTGGAGGCCATGAAATTGGTCCGCCTCTACCAATCCATCGGTCACCGAATCTGTTGTTGAGAAGCGTACGAACACTTCGACTGAAATGTGCAGGAGCTCCGTCGTGAATGAACCACATGTTGTGTCGTACTTGTAAAGGCACATGTTCTAGCAGCACAGGTAGAGTATCCCGTATGAAATCATGATAACGTGCTCCATTGAGTGTAGGTGGAAGAACATGGGGCCCAGTCGAGACATCACCAACAATGCCTGCCCAAACGTTCACAGAAAATCTGTGTTGATGACGTGATTGCACAATTGCGTGCGGATTCTCGTCAGCCCACACACGTTGATTGTGAAAATTTACAATTTGATCATGTTGGAATGAAGCCTTATCCGTAAAGAGAACATTTGCACTGAAATGAGGATTGACACATTGTTGGATGAACCATTCGCAGAAGTGTACCTGTGGAGGCCAATCAGCTGCTGATAGTGCCTGCACTCTGTGCATGGTACGGAAACAACTGGTTCTCCCATAGCACACTCTGTACAGTGAGGTGGTCAACGTTACCTTGTACAGCAGCAACTTCTCTGACGCTGACATTAGGGTTATCATCAACTGCAGGAAGAATTACCTCGTCCATTGAAGGTGTCCTCATCGTTCTAGGTCTTCCCCAGTCGCGAGTCATAGGCTGGAATGTTCCATGCTCCCTAACACGCTGATCAATTGCTTCGAACGTCTTCCTGTCGGGACACCTTCGTTCTGGAAATCTGTCTCGATACAAACGTACCGCGCCACGTCTAGTTCCCGGTGCTAATCCATACATCAAATGGGCATCTGCCAACTCCGCATTTGTTAACATTGCACTGACTGCAAAACCATGTTCATGATGAACACTAACCTGTTGATGCTACGTACTGATGTGCTTGATGCTAGTACTGTAGAGCAATGAGTCGCATGTCAACACAAGCACCGAAGTCAACATTACCTTCCTTCAATTGGGCCAACTGGCGGTGAATCGAGAAAGTACAGTACATACTGACAAAACTAAAATGAGCTCTAACATGGAAATTATGCATTTCCGGACACATGTCCACATAACATCTTTTCTTTATTTGTGTGTGAGGAATGTTTCCTGAAAGTTTGGCCATACCTTTTTGTAACACCCTGTATACTTCTAACATTTGTCTTTTAGGCACACTCCCCCTTAAGACCTAAAACAGTTTTTTCAGTGGCACTGTGTCACACGCCTTAAGATCTATGAAAACTCAATGGCTACTCAATTTCCTTTCCAGTCTATTTGGCATTAGTTGTCTCAAAATAAAAATGTCGTCATTACAAGATCTTCCCTTCTAGAATTCATTTCGTCCTCAATGTCCCTCAACATCCTCTCTATCCCACCCTTTAGAACTTGACCATACAAACTACCAACACAGTAGGTGATAATTTCCAAACACCTTCTTACTACCTTTCTTTTAAAGTGGACTTAGATATTGCAAATTTCTTTCTTTGGCCCTTTTTCTCCCTCTAACATGCATGCATTAAACAATTTACTCAAACATTCTCAAAAACCTTCAGCCCATGCTACAGTAATTCTATTGATATGCTACCTGATCCAGGAGATTTTCCATTACTTTAACAAATCTTCCTACTTCCGCTGCAGTTATTGGGTCTACATTTCACATAGACAATTCATTCTTGAAATCCATATGTATGGCCTTACATCTGGTTCTCTCTTCCATAAGCAGTATCTTGAAACGATTCTCTAATGCCAATAATGGAAAAAATAACTGTACAGGGAGTCCCATAATGTTCCATCTCAGAATAAATGCAGTTTTTATTTTATGTAAATTATTTACCTCAAAATATAACATGACATGCAGTTTTATTTGCAGACAACACATCCACACTTAGTGAAATTGAGACCATAGATCACATTCCTTAAAGAGTCACTGACACCCTAAATCGTTTAGAGCATTGGTTTGATGTAAATTTATTAAAATTAAATATAAAAAACTTTTATACAGTTTAAAACTAAACAAAATCAAGTGACTTCCCAACTACCCATAAAAATTAGGAACTTTGGGGAGCAGAAACTGTCAAACTCCTGGCGATATTTCCAGAAAAAAATTCCTGGTCTTCTCATATAAGCTACTTGGCCAAACAAGCTAAACAGTCTTGCATTCACAATGAGAATATTATCTTATGCAAGTGACATGGACACTAGGAAAGTTTTTTGCCATAGTTATTATGAATCTATCGTAAGATACATAATAATCTTTTCAGGGAATGCAAGTAGTGTAAACAGAATATCATTATTTTAAAAGCATTGTTGTTATTCTTTTTGTTGCTGGGGTCTTCAGTCCGAAGACTGGTTTCATGCAACTACTTGTAACCTACATCCGTCTGAATCTGCTTACTGCATTC
The DNA here is from genome assembly GCF_023897955.1 of Schistocerca gregaria. Lineage (NCBI taxonomy): Eukaryota > Metazoa > Arthropoda > Insecta > Orthoptera > Acrididae > Schistocerca > Schistocerca gregaria. Next base: position 49,456,290 of record NC_064931.1, read on the forward strand.
ACTCCTGCTTTCCCTCTACTATTTTTACCTCCCACACTTCCTTCCAGTATTAAACTGGTGATCCCTCGAGGTCTCAGAATGTGCCATACCAACCAATTCCTTCTTCTAATCAGGTTGCGCCACATATTTCTTTGCTTCCAAACTGTATTCAATACCTCCTCCTTAGTTACATGCTCTACCCATTTAATATTCAGCATTCTTCTGTAACGCCACATTTCAAAAGTTTCTGTTCTCTTCTTGTCTAAATCGTTTATCGTCCACGTTTCACATCCAAACATGGCTATACTCTATACTAATACTTTCAGAACAGACTTTCTTACACTTAAATCTATACTCTATGTCAACAAATTTCTCTTCTTCACAAACACTTTTCTTGTCATTGTCAGTACATTTTATATCCTCTCTACTTCAGCCATCATCAGTAATTTTACTTCCACTACTCTCAATGTCTCATTTCCTTATCTAATTCCTACAGCACAACCTGATTTAATTCACTACATTCCATTACCCTTATTTTGCTTTTGTTGATGTTCATTTCAAAAAATGGTTCAAATGGCTCTGAGCACTATGGGACTTAACAACTGACGTCATCAGTCCCCCTAGAATGTAGAACTACTTAAACCTAACTAACCTAAGGACATCACACACATCCATGCCTGCGGCAGGATTTGAACCTGCGACCGCAGTGGTCGTGTTGTTCCAGAACCGCTCGGCCACACCGGCTGGCTGTTCATTTCATATCCTCCTTTTAAGACACTGTCCATTCCATTCAACTATTCTTCCAAGACCTTTGCTGTCTCTGACAAAATTAAAATGTCATTGGCAAACCTCAAAGTTTTGATTTCTTCTCACTGGACTTTAATTACTACTACAATTTTTTCTTTGGTTTCCTTTACTGCTTGCTCAATGTACAGATTGAATAACATTGCAACAGGCTACTGCCCTGCCTCACTCCCTTCCCAACCACTGCTTCCCTTTCATGCCTCCTTGATTCTTTTAACTGTCAGCTGGTTTCTGTACAAGTTGTAAATAGCCTTTTGGTCCTAGTATTTTACCTCTCCTACTCCAGAATTTCAAAGAACGTATCCCAGTCAACAATTTCAAAAGCTTTCTCCAAGTCTTCAAACACTATAAATGTAGGTTTGCCTTTTCTTAACCTATCTTTAATGAGAAGTCGTAGGGTCAGTTTTGCCTCGCATGTTCCTACTTTTCTTGGGAATTAAAACTGCTCTTCCTAAGGTTGGCTTGTACCGGTTTTTCCATCCTTCTATAAAGAATTCATGTTAGTATTTTGCAACCATGACTTATTGAACTGATAGTTCAGTAACATTCACATCTGTCAACACCTGCTTTCTTTGGAATTGGAATTATAATATTATTCTTGAAATCTGAGGAAATTTTGCTTGTCTCATACATCTTGCTCACCAGATGGAAGAGTTTTGTCATGACTTCTTCTCCCAAGGCTATCAGTAGTTCTAAAGGAATGTCATCTACTTCCAGGGCCTTGTTTCGGCTTAGGTCTTGGAGTGCTCTGTGAAATTCTTAATGCAGAATCACATCTCCCATTTCATCTTCATCGACATCCCCTTCCATTTCTATAATATTGCCCTCAAGTACATCTTCCTTGTACAGACCCCCTATACACTAATTCCACTTTTCAGCTTTCCCTTTTTTCCTTAGGACTGGTTTTCCATCTGACTTCTTGACATTCGTACAGGTCATTCTCATTTCTCCTAAGTTCTCTTTACTTTTCCTGTAGGCAGTATCTATCTTTCCTTTAGTGATATATGCTTCTAATTCCTTATATTTGTCCTCCAACCATTCCTGCTTAGCCAATTTTCACTTCCTGTCAACCTCATTTTTTAGACATTTGTATCCCTTTTCACCTACTTCATTTACTGCATTTTTATACTTTCTCCTTTCATCTGTTAAATTCAATATCTCTTGTTTACCAGAGGATTTCTACTAGCTCTCATCTTTCTACCTATTTGTTCCTCTGGATTCACTATATCATCTCTCAAAGCAACCCATTTTCCTTCTACAGTAGTCATTTCCCATGTTCTTGTCAATCGTTTTCCAATATTCCCTCTGAAACTATCAACAACTTCTGGTTACTTCAGTTTATCCAGGTCCTATCTTCTTAATTTCCTACATTTTTGCAATTTCTTCAGTTTTAATCTATAGTTCACAAATAATAAATTGCGCTCAGAGTCCACATCCGGCCCTGGAAATTTCTTACAGGTTCATATCTGGATCTGAAATCTCTTTCTTCCCATTTAATAATCAATCTGAAACCTTCTGGTGTCTCCAGGTCTTCCACATATACAACATTCTTGAACCAAGTGTTAGCTACAATTACATCATGCTCTGTGCAAAGTTCTACCAGGTGGTTTCCTCTTTTATTCCTTTCCCACAAACCATATTCAGCTATTATTTTTCCTTCTCTTCCTTTTCCTACTACTGAATTCGAATCGTCCATGACTGTCACATTTTCATCTCCCTTAACTATCTGAATAATTTCATTTATCCCACCATACATTTCTTCAATCTCTTCATCATCTACAGAGCTAGCTGGCACAGAAACTTGTATTACTGTGGAGGATGTGGGCTTTTTGTCGATCTTGGCTACGATAATGTGTTCACTATGCTGTTCACAGTAGCTTATCAGCATTCCTATTTTCTTATTCAGTATTAAACATATTCATGCATTACCTCTATTTTGTCCGCCCCCAGTAGCTGAATTGTCAGCGTGACGGATTGTCAATCCTCTGGGCCCAGGTTCGGTTCCGGCTGGGAGGGGAATTTTCTCCACCCAGGGACTCGGTGTTGTGTTGTCCTCATCATCACCATCATCCTATCATCCTCATCGACTGCAGGTCGCCAAAGTGGCGTCAAATTGAAAGACCGGCACCCAGCAAACAGCCTGCCCAATGGGGGGGGGGGCCTAGCCATACGATTAAAAAAAAAACTATTTTATTTTGTATTTATAACCCTGTATTCACCTGACCAGAAGTCCTGCTCCTCCTGCCACTGAACTTTACTAATTACCACTATAACTTTAAACTATCTATCGGCCTTTTTAAATTTTCTAAGCTACCTGCCCGATTAGGGGATCTGACATTCCACACACTGATCCATAGAATGACAGTTTTGTCTCTCCTGATTATTATTAGAAATATGTGTAATATTAAACCTAGACAGTTATGCCAACTTTTATTCACGGAACTAAAAATTTTCACTATTCCACATATGTCTGTACCATACAAAAATTATTTATTGAAAACCATTTTCAACACATGTATGACACATGAAAAAGAGATAATTTCATGTTCCTGTCTCGTAGACTAAAACTATACTCCCAGACTCCTCAGTAAATGGCAATGAAAATTTATAATAAATTAAAAATGAAAAAGTTTCACAATATGGAACTAGATTTATGAAGATAAAATTACGCACCAGCCTAGTGCAAAAATGTTGTTATTCACTAATGAAATTTTTAGATGATGATTTCTTTGCACGGTAATAAATTTCGAATTATTTTTTAAAATTAAGATTGTTTTTTTTGACACATTGTATGTATCTCTGTCACATTATTTATTCTGATGAGTCTCCTGTAGTTTAAATCAATGATTCACATATGTACAACATACGAAAATTAAAATTCTGATTTTGTTATATCTGTCTCTTCTTTCACATCTCTTCTTCAGTTCCTCGCTGTTTTCCAGGCTTCTGCCACCTGTGTACCCCCCATACATCTGTTTATTTTCACATGTCTTTCTTCTCACACCTAATTTATCCCATCAATAATTTCTTTTCATCTTCATTGTCTTATATCCACATTCTTTATTCTAGCCACCAGGTCTCTCATCCTCAGCCAATTGTTATACATTTTCTTCTCCATTTTTGTCTTTTCACATATGTTCTCCATACACCACTCTGGGCTTTGTTTTGTTAGTCTGGTTTGTTGACCCAGCACTTCATACACTACCTTGTGAATGCATCTTTTGATTGTTGGTATTTCTCTACAGAATTTCTGCATTCATAAAAACTTAGCAGCTTACTAGCTAGTCTCAGTTTACTAAGAAATTTTAGTCCCAACTCTGAGACTATTTATATTATATTATACAGCATCCAGGATTTAATATGAGCACTACCTTCCTGAGGAACCCTTTTCCTTCATGGTGGCATGACAATCTTTGCTCTAAGCAGGAAGTGGTCAGAGCGGTATTCTAGGCCTCTGTGTACCCTTACATCATTCACACTAAGTGTAGAATTTTTGTTTTGTGCAACTGTTCTCAAATCTCTTGAATGACTGTCATGTGTATTTATGTATCCACTTATGTGAAAGAAACCATTTAAAATTTTCAAATTCAATGCAGCGCATGTGTTTACCTATCTCTTGCCATTTTCATTTATGACATTTTCTCCACATGTTCCTACTATCTCATCATCTACCTCTGTACCTATTCTTGCATTAAAATCTCCCATACAGATTATTCCCTTTTGAGGCATTATCTTTTCCAGGACAAATGTCAATTCATCAGCAAATCCATCTTCGGTTTTGCTATCAGTGTCATTTGTTGAAGCATACACTCCCACTAACGTGCACCGCATCCACACTTGAGGAAGTCCACAGTCATAATTCTTTTTCTCTAAGAAATGGCTTTGCATTACCATAGCTATCATACTCTGATAGCTGGAAATGACTAGAAGTGTCCAAGTACTTAGCATCTGCCTTGACATTACTTTACTAGTATCAGCTACATTGGTGAATCTTGGAGATATGCCATGTCTGTAGAACAAAAGCAGAAACATGACACGAGTCACTACATATGCTGCCAAAGCCAGACCCCACACACGACACTGTAGAGGAGTACAAACAGAAACACACCTCGACAAAATATTATCCTCCTCCTTCATGAAAGTTCTGTGATACCTTGTTTCAAGGCATAACATTAATCCTAAACACAAGTATCAGTTTTTCCAAGATTCCATTATTGGTACTCAGCAAGCATCCTACAATTAGGCATCAATGAGTTTAGTGTTGGCGTGTTTGTTGCTGTTAGTAGTAGTTTATCTTGCAGAAAAACTGAAGTAGATAATTCCTGTTACTTAGTATGGTTAGAGGTTATTCTTGAAAACCAGAATAAAATAATAACTGGATCCTTTTACTGACCTCCCAGCTCAGACGATACAATTGCTGAAAGGTTCAAAGAAACCTTGAGAGCAATTTCAAACACGCACCTGGCTCATACAATTGTAGTTGGCGGTGACTTCAATTTTACCCTCAATATGTTGGCAACAATACATGTTTAAACCAGGAGGTATGCATAAAAGATCATCAGTAATTGTGCTAAATACATTCTCTGAAAATTATTTTGAGCAATTAGTTCATGAGCCCATTTGAATGGTAAATGGTTGTGACAACACACTAGCCCTCTTAACAACAAATAATTCTGAGCTAGTAATGAGTGTCAAACCAGATACACGGATTAGTGAACACAGGGTTGTCATAGCAAGACTGAGTACCATGACTCATAAATCCACAAAAAATATATATTCAAAAACAAAGATAAAAATTTAGTTGATGCATTTCCGAGAGACAATCTTCCAAATTAACAACGTAAGTGTAGACCAGATGAGGCTTGAATTCAAAAAAATAGTATGGAGAGCAACTGAAAGATTTGTACCAAATAAATTAACAAACAATTGATCTGATCCCCCGTGATAAACAAAACAAGTAAGAACAGTGCTGCAGAAAAAATGAAAAAAGCGTGCCAAATTTAAATGAATGCAAAATTCCCATGATTGGCTCTCTTCAACAGAAGCTCAAAATTTAGTGTGGATTTCAATGTGACATGCTCACAATAGTTTCTACAGAAAAACTTCGTCTCAAAACTTGGCAAAAAATCCAAAGAGATTCAGGTCATATGTAAAGTATGCTAGCAGCAAGACGCAAGCAATGGAATGCTATGGTGATGCTGCTAAAGCAAAGTTACTAAACACAGCCATCGGAAATTACTTCACCAAAGAAGATGAAGTACATATTTCACAATTCAAATCAAGAACAGCTGCCAACGTGAGTAACTTAGAAGCAGATATCCTTGGAGTAGTTAAGCACCTTAAACCACTTAATAAAAGCAAGTCTCCTGATCTAGATTGTATACAAATTAGGTTCCTTTTGGAGTATGCTCTGTAATTAACAATCATATACAACAGCTCGATTGACGAAAGATCTGTACCCAAAGACTGGAGAGTTGCACAGGTCACACCAACATTCATGAAAGGAAATAGGAGTAATCCACTAAATTACAAGCCCATATTATTAACATCGATATGCAGCATGATTGTGGAACATATATTGTCTTCAAACATTATGAATTATCTCGATGAGAACGGTCTATTGACACACAGTCAACACGTATTTAGAAAACATCATTCTTGAGAAAAACAACACACTCTTTACTTACACAAAGTGTTGAAGGCTATTGACAAGGAATTTCAAACTGATTCTGTATTTCTAGATTTCCAGAAGTCTTTTGACACTGCAGCTCATGAGTAGCTTGTAATCAACTCAGTTATGTGTCTGGATTCTTGATTTCCTGTCAGAGAGGTCACAGTTTGTAGTAATTGATGGAAAGTCTCTGAGTAAAACGGAAGTGATTTCTGGCATTCCCCAAGATAGTGTTATAGGGCCTCTGCTGCTCCTTATCTATACAAATGATTTAGGAGACAATCCGAGCAGCTGTCTTAGGTCTTTTGCAGATGATGCTATCATTTATCATCTAGTAAAGTCATCAGAAGATCAAAATCAATTGCAAAACGATTTAGATAAGGTATCTGCATGGTGCAAAAATTGGCAATTGACCCTAAATAATGAGAAGTGTAAGGTCATGCACGTAAGTGCTCAAAGGAATCCGTCAAGCTACGATTACACCCTAAATCAGTCAAATCTAAAAGCCATAAATTCAAATAAATAGCTATGAATAACAATTATGAACAACTTAAACTGTAAAGAATGCACAAAAAATAGTATAGGACTGCTTATAATACCCTTGTGTGTCCTCTTTTGGAGTACAGGTTGACAGTGGGGGATCCTTACAAGATAGGATTACACTGAGAAAGTTAAAACAAGGGCAGACTATTTTGTTATCAAGAAATTGGGGAGGGAGTGTCGTGGACACGATACAGGATTTGAGGTGGACATCATAAGAACAAAGGCATTTCTTGTTGCAGCTGGATCTTCTTACAAAATTTCAGTTACCAACTTCCTCCTCCAAATGCAAATGCAAAAATATTTTGTTGATGCTAGCTTAGACAGGGAAGTATGATCATCACAATGAAATAAGGGAAATTAGATCTTATGCCCCCCCCCCCCCCCCCACCCCCATGAACCATGGACCTTGTCGTTGGTGGGGAGGCTTGCATGCCTCAACGATACAGATAGCTGTACTGTAGGTACAACCACAACGGAGGGGGGTATCTGTTGAGAGGCCAGACAAACGTGTGGTTCCTGAAGAGGGGCAGCAGCCTTTTCAGTAGTTGCAGGGGCAACAGTCTGGATGATTGACTGATCTGGCCTTGTAACATTAACCAAAACGGCCTTGCTGTTGTGGTACTGCGAACGGCTGAAAGCAAGGGGAAACTACAGCCGTAATTTTTCCCGAGGGCATGCAGCTTTGCTGGATGGTTAAATGATGATAGCGTCCTCTTGGGTAAAATATTCCGGAGGTAAAATAGTCCCCCATTCGGATCTCCGGGCAACGACTACTCAAGAGGACTTCGTTATCAGAAGAAAGAAAACTGGCTTTCTACGGATCAGAGCGTGGAATGTCAGATCCCTTAATTGTGCAGGTAGATTAGAAAATTTAAAAAGGGAAATGAACAGGTTAAAGTTGGATATAGTGGGAATTAGTGAAGTTCGGTGGCAGGAGGAACAAGACTTCTGGTCAAGTGAATACAGGGTTATAAATACAAACTCAAATAGGGGTAATGCAGGAGTAGGTTTAATAATGAATAAGAAAATAGGAATGCAGGTAAGCTACTACAAACAGCATAGTGAACGTATTATAGTGGCCAAGATAGACACGAAGCCCATGCCTACCACAGTAGTACAAGTTTATATGCCAACTAGCTCTGCAGATGACGAAGAAATTGATGAAATGTATGACGAGATAAAAGAAATTACTCAGGTATTGAAGGGAGATGAAAATTTAATAGTCATGGGTGACTGGAATTCGACAGTAGGAAAAGGGAGAGAAGGAAACATAATAGGTGAATATGGATTGGGGGAAAGAAATGAAAGAGGAAGCCGTCTGTTAGAATTTTGCACAGAGCATGACTTAATCATAGCTAACACTTGGTTCAAGAATAATAAAAGAAGGTTGTATACATGGAAGAATCCTGGAGATGCTAAAAGGTATCAGATAGATTATATAATGATAAGACAGAGATTTAGGAACCAGGTTTTAAAATGTAGGACATTTCCAGGGGCAGATGGGGACTCTGACCACAATCTATTGGTTATAAACTGTAGATTAAAACTGAAGAAACTGCAAAAAGATGGGAATTTAAGGAGATGGGATATGGGTAAACTGAAAGAACAAGAGGTTGTACAGAGTTTCAGGGAGAGCATAAGGGAACAATTGACAGGAATGGGGGAAAGAAATACAGTAGGAGAAGAATGGGTAGCTCTGAGGGATCAAGTAGTGAAGGCAGCAGAGGATCAAGTAGGTAAAACGACGAGGGCTAATAGAAATCCTTGGTTAACAGAAGAAATATTGAATTTAATTGATGAAAGGAGGAAATATAAAAATGCAGTAAACGAAGCAGGCAAAAAGGAATACAAACGTCTCAAAAAAAGAGATCATCAGGAAGTGCAAAATGGCTAAGCAGGCAAGGCTAGAGGACAAATGTAAGGATGTGGAGGCTTATCTCACTAGGGGTAAGATAATACAGCCTACAGGAAAATTAAAGAGACCTTTGGAGAAAAGAGAGCCACCTGTATGAATATCAAGAGCTCAGATGGAAACCCAGTTCTAAGCAAAGAGGGGAAAGCAGAAAGGTGGAAGGAGTATATAGAGGGTCTATACAAGGGCAATGTACTTGAGGACAATATTATGGAAATGGGATAGGATGTAGATGAAGATGAAATGGGAGATACGATACTGAGTGAAGAGTTTGACAGGGCACTGAAAGACCTGAGTCGAAACAAGGCCCCTGGAGTAGACAACATTCCATTGGAACTACTGACGACCTTGGGAGAGCCAGTCCTGACAAAACTCTACCATCTGGTGAGCAAGATGTATGAGACAGGCGAAATACCCTCAGACTTCAAGAAAAATATAATAATTCCAATCCCAAAGAAAGCAGGTGTTAACAGATGTGAAAATTACCGAACAATCAGGTTAATAAGTCACAGCTGCAAAATACTAACACGAATTATTTACAGACGAATGGAAAAACTAGTAGAAGCTGACCTCGGGGAAGATCAGTTTGGATTCCATAGAAATGTTGGAACACGCGAGGCAATACTGACCTTACGACTTATCTTAGAAGAAAGATTAAGGAAAGGCAAGCCTACGTTTCTAGCATTTGTATACTTGGAGAAAGCTTTTGACAATGTTGACTGGAATACCCTCTTTCAAATTCTAAAGGTGGCTGGGGTAATATACAGGGAGCGAAAGGCTATTTACAATTTGTACAGAAACCAGATGGCAGTTATAAGAGTCGAGGGGCATGAAAGCGAAGCAGTGGTTGGGAAGGGGGTGAGACAGGGTTGTAGCCTCTCCCCGATATTATTCAACCTGTATATTGAGCAAGCAGTAAAGGAAACAAAAGAAAAATTTGGAGTAGGTCTTAAAATCCAGGGAGAAGAAATAAAAACTTTAAGGTTCGCCAATGACATTGTAATTCTGTCAGAGACAGCGAAGGACTTGGAAGAGCAGTTGAACGGAATGGACAGTGTCTTGAAAGGAGGATATAAGATGAACATTAACAAAAGCAAAACGAGGATAATGGAATGTAGTCAAATTAAGTCGGGTGATGCTGAGGGAATTAGATTAGGAAACGAGACACTTAAAGTAGTAAAGGAGTTTTGCTATTTGGGGAGCAAAATAACTGATGATGGTCGAAGTAGAGAGGATATAAAATGTAGACTGGCAATGGCAAGGAAAGCGTTTCTGAAGAAGAGAAATTTTTTAACATCGAGTATAGATTTAAGTGTCAGGAAGTCGTTTCTTAAAGTATTTGTATGGAGAGTAGCCATGTATGGAAGTGAAACATGGACGATAAATAGTTTGGACAAGAAGAGAATAGAAGCTTTTGAAATGTGGTGCTACAGAAGAATGTTGAAGATTAGGTGGGTACATCACGTAACTAATGAGGAGGTATTGAATAGAATTGGGGAGAAGAGGAATTTGTGGTACAACTTGACTAGAAGAATGGATCAGTTGGTAGGACATGTCCTGAGGCACCAAGGGATCACAAATTTAGCATTGGAGGACAGTGTGGAGGGTAAAAATCGTAGAGGGAGACCAAGAGATGAATACACTAAGCAGATTCAGAAGGATGTAGGTTGCAGTAGGTACTGGCAGATGAAGGATCTTGCACAGGATAGATTAGCATGGAGAGCTGCATCAAACCAGTCTCAGGACTGAAGACCACAACAACAACAGATATTATGGAGAAAGATATGGGTGTTCATTTTTTTTTCACATGCTGTTCAAGAGTGGAATAATAGAGAATTATTGTGATGGTGGGTTGAGGAATCCTCTGCCAGGCCAGGCACTTAAATGTGATTTTCAGAGTAGGCATGTAAATGTAAATGTAGTACAAAGGGAATATACTGCAAGTTATCATGAACAAGTTTGAATTTTAAAATAACAACACAAGTCGTGCTGATTCTTTTGCTGTGGTTGTTCTGTGTGTCTAAGAAAGCAACTAACTGTACCTTTATTGGAGCCTTGCTGGTGATATTTGCAACAAGGAAGTTCATTGCTATATCTTCACAGTTCATGTGTTCATCCACCCATTCCTTAATATGACCTGGCATTGCTGTAGTATACAGGTAACTCCAGTACTGTTGGAAAGAACAGTCAGTGTTAGTGTCATGAAACTATGTCACATTTATATTATGTATAAGGGGCATAATTTCCATAACTGTTAGTGCCTTCATGGAAAAATGCTTGCAGTTGCCTACAGAACCAGGATTGCATCTAGATGATCACCTCTTCATCTGAAGCAAATCAATGGCCATGAATGTCTTTCTTCAGGACTCAAAAAATTTTGAAATCACATGGGGAGAGATCAGGACTGTGTGGAGGATGTGCAAGGGCTTCCCAGTGAAACTTCTGCAGCATACTCAAAACAACCTTGGCAACATGTAGGCAAGCATTACCCTGCAACAGAATAATGCCATTTTGACTATGACGCAGAAGTCTCACTGGAAGGTCCTTACAAATCCTTCATACACTCCCAATCCCTCCCCATGTGATTTCCATATTTTTGGTGCCCTGAAGAACGACATTTGTGGCTCTCAGTTTGCTTTGGACGAAGAGGTGCATGCCTGGGTAGGCAACTACAAACGTTTTTCAATGAAAGCATCGACTGTCTTGTCTTACTGTGGGATAAGTGTATTAACAGTTAAGGAGGTTACTTTTAAAATAATAAACAGTTTACTTCCTTTTTTTCCATCTGTCCATTTGTGCACCCCTTATATTATTATACAAAAATACACCAAAAACGACAGAACAAATGATAGCCCTGAAGTTACATTGTGACCATCTCTAACTCATGCTATGGTTCATAGATACAGTCAAATTACTCTTATAATTTGCCATGTCTTGTATTATTTTCTTTTCCTAATGACATATCACTCATAAGAACCAATTAACTTTGAAGCTGGTACTAGTTGCAACAATAAAAATTGTGATACTATCCAACAGTCATGCACATAATACACTTCTCATACCAACAACCATACTTTTCTCATATCAACACTCATTTGCTAAGGAATCTCAGATTTCTAGCTGTCTAATTTGTGAAATAACACTCAATATATCAAAGATTTCTTCCAGCATTTTCATTAGTTGTTCTGATTTCAGGAGGCTGGCAGTGTGCTGTTATCATGTTATTTCTACTAAAAAATTTCTGTTATATAGTTACTTAATAGCTTTTAAGAACCCAACTTAACCTTTACGTCCTTTCTGTATGTATACAACTTATCCTTGTTTAATGGTGCACTTGAATCATTTGGGTGCATTATATTATGGGAAGTAATTTTTGATGCTGATGATGCCTAACCAAGAGGACCATCTTCTTAGGTTCTGTTTGTTGATTGAGCATTTTTGCTATCCAATAGCTCACCCAAATTAACAGGAATTTTTTTGAGGGGAAGGAGGAGGAGGGACGTGTTACTGACACCCAAATTGTTACCACAAGAAGCTAGGGAAATATAGATTGAGAGAGAGTCTTGTATCATCTGGGCAAGCATACTAGAATTTGAGTGCAGCAGGGTTTTACCATGTTTGCAAGCAAGGTGGCGAAGGCAAGATTCCCACTCCCTGTAACACACAGCATTTCAATAGAATGTCCAGAGCTATAATCATAGATAAGTCATTGGCCAGCCTTCATCTATGCACTGAACAACAGCTTGCTATGTGTATGTAGGTCACTACCATGAAGCTTAACAAATAGTGAATGTTCATTCGCCTGATAAATAAGACTACGTTCTCCCAAAATCACAAAAATACCAAGTAAATTGGAATCATGAAGATTTGACATATTACGTAATTATTGATCACAAGAAAACAGCAAAACCTTGAAAAAGAAAAAAAAAAATGTTGAGTAGAAATTAAAACTAATATTAGTGTAGTTATTCTTTTCAAGAATTACAGAACAACTTGCAAAATCAAAAAATTTACTTGACAAATATCTGAATTTCCATTCCTCCAGTTTCTATTCCTTTAATACATTACTTTGCTTTTACCTCACCTTCATAGAAGAGAATGTATACATTTAAAAAATAATCTAAAATTTCTATGTTGTCTACAAAATACCTAGATTTCAGCAATAACTAATTTATCCCAATACAACTTTTATTTACAATATATTTCACAACAATTTTAATTATAATAATCAGATTATATCTTTTTTGTATAAACAGTTAACAGCAATAATTAATTCTTTTCACAAAAGAAAAATAAGAAACAGGGTTGGCATAGCCACTATATTGGTTCTTTTTAAATGTTTTTTCTCACCTTGTGGTGGAATGCAGCACCAGTCAGAACCATAGATATATGATTGGTCCACTCTGATTCATATTTCCAGTGTTGTGTCACATTGTCCCAAACATGGGTTCGTGAAGGAAACCCAACAATACGGTCTGGAAATTCTCGCCACACCTGTGATGAGTAAAATCAATCCCATTTTTTCCACAAAATTACACAGTATATGTAAAGATTTGATGTACATCACTGTTACAGCAAAGACATACAAAAGCCTACATAAATCTGACATTTGTGTCTAAGACTATAAAAAATGCATAGAAACATGTGCAGAAATAGCAAGAATTGAACTAGAGACCATATAAATGCCAGGCGCCATGCAACAGGAAACAGTTGTGATTATGTGACGTTATAGTTTGCAGACACTTCACAACAAGTGATGACGAGAGGTCTGAATTGAGCACAACGTTGAAGATCAATGAGATCAAATTCACCTGCTGGCAGGGTTTTGTGTGTATAGAATGATCAGTCATGGCAAGATGTGTATGCTGTTGCATTAGATGACTCAACACCACAAACAGTAACACAGAGCACGATCTAAAAGTGTACAGCAGTCAGCTAGTGAAAGTGAAAAGGAAGGGAAGCACATCAACCAATAGCAATTCATTCTTTTACACAGCGCTCTCTTCTGTTCGTCAAATCAGTGATTACATACATGTTAATCTAGTTCACAGCTAGTTACATTTAGAAGCATGAACTTAGGATTGTGATGCTTGACAAGTAACAACCTTTTTTTAGTACTGCCCAGACACAAAAGTAAAATTATTGTCAGTTCCTTGTTGCAGCACTTATTTGTGAGAAAATGTTAATATCGGACTCTGTTTTGCTTACCATGCACACATTCCAAACTTTCAGTTTGTCTAACATTATTTCACTTAGGTTTATTCACCTGATTACCATCTGTCATCAACAAACATGGTGCCACATTTACCCAACAGAGGCAGTGCATTTCCCCAGAAGACATCAAGAAACTTTTCCAATAAGTGACACAACAGAGACAGATACTGTCTTACCCAACCATTACCAATTTTCAGATGGAATTGTTGGTATAGGGCTTTGAGAATTTAACAAATCAAGTCATAAAATCAAAGGTTAACTTCGTCCCCAGAGAGCTTTATGAGCCATGGAGCTATTGCAGCGAGCACTCTCGTCTTCTTCTGATCTGTGAATCAACACTCTGCCCCAGTGATGGAGTGACCTACTATTTTATGTGAAATAGTAACAGAGTGCTTTGGGATTTTAATGTACCCGAAATACAGGTAAAAGTGGAAATAATATTAAGCAACAGAAAAATTCAGCAAACAAACACTGACCTTTGTGATTATTGCCTTGGGACTGCACCATAAAGTCACATTTTACATATTTTTCTGATGAATGAGGTAGATCAGTGAAAAATCACTGAATTTACTCTCAAATGGAAGCAGCTTCTAACACCCTAATCATATTTCTCTTAAAATGACATGGTGGTTCCTTCAGCAAGGTCACAAGCAATACACCTCTCATCCTTGCCAAATTAAACACATAACCAATCTAAAATAGTAAAAAAAGAACAGTTTTCACAAATTAAATTCCTATTCCTAGTTCTAGTACTTTGACATGCTGGAATTCTAAACACCAGCAATTTCATCCAATAAACTCAAGGCATCTCTGCATGATTTCTGTAAACACATGGTTCAATTCTGGGACACTCATATATAGACAAGGGACTTGCAAAAATTTTTAGCAAATAAATTTACAGCCATTAAGGAGAATTTCAGAAGTTAATAAAGCACTTAAAAAGGCAACGAGTGTCTAGTGTACTAGATAAAAAAAAGCAGTTGTGTGTCTTTAATATGTAACTATGTAACTGTATTCAATGACATGTAAGTTTACACTGAAATCAGTATGTGGTACCTTTATAATACAATGAAATATCAAGTACATCAGTACAGCAGGAATCATATTAATTGTGCTCCAGATATATCACAACCTATTAAGTTAAGTGGCTTTTTAACTATTTTAAACCAGGGTCATTGCATGCCAAGTGGTCTAGAGGTTCCCACATGACTATCACAGATTTTTTCTGAAATTCTGTGTGGATATTCATACATGTCCCAAAAGAATATAAACAAAATTACTTTGACCAATATCATACTCCCAGATGTATAGTAATTAGTTAACACTATCTATGGAAACATTTTCTTGAAAGAAGCATAACTAAGTCATCTTGCATAACATTTTACACTCTCTTAATTGAAATAATAAAAAAGGATTTCTTGAGTAATTTTCATATGGATAATTTGAAACAAAGTTGGCTGAAAAATGTGTGCTTGAAAGAATGTGAAGTTTACTTGTTTATATCTCCAGAAATGATAGCAGGATAAACCCGAAATTGCGCACGCAACAATTTACCAGTACAATGCTTCAGAATATAGAATTTCATTCTCCTACTGGTTTCCAATAGTTTACAAAAAGAGGGCAATGTTGACAATTTTTGTAAACATGCCAAAAATGGCTATTTTTAGCCAACTTTTACATAAAAGTATCTTCTGCAAACTCATTTAAACCATTCAGAAAGACCATTCTAAACCATCTAAAAAAAAATTTGGTTTTGCAATGCATGCATATAAGGCCCTAAAAATGAAGAGATGGAGGCTCATTTAAAATACACCCATATTCTGCAGGTACTCACACCTGACATATTTTATTACATCTTATAGTTGTTTAGTACTCTCTAGGGAAGGTAATACCAAAAGTCCTGATGACCTAGGAAATGAGATTGAATCAGAACAAACTCAAAAAAACTTCAAAAGAAGGGATGTCTTTTGTCACGACTCATCATGACATATTTCAGCCTGTCTTACTGCTATGGTAACTACAGAACAAAACTGGTTATAAATTTCAAAATTTAACTGTGCATTAACAAGGCACTACACATTATGATAGCAAAATTTTTGCATAACAACCGCAACACACATTGCTCAAATTGCCTTAAGTGTTACATCAATGTCACACTACGTAAGTTCTGTGGAAAGTCATAGCAACCTACCAGACTTTTTTTTTTTTTTTTTGGAAAGGATTCACGTTATAAAAAATTTGGAGTATGTCTTCTTATTATGCAATGCTATTGACATGCTAGTTTAATTCCAGTTTAAAGTACAGGACATTTTGTGTTTGCATCGTTTGGGGTTTATATGAACTAATGAAAAACTCTGTAAATGTGTTGCTATGGTTCAAGGTGGCTTAACCACTGCTGGTCTCTCTTAAAGTAAGGAAACCAGCATCCCCATCACCATAAGTGCCACATTCGATAGCTGTGTTACAGCAGTCACTGGTGAGTTTCTTTACCACAAGTTCCAAGCCTGATAAGTGTTTCTTTACACAAGATCCCAAGCCTAATGATACATTTCTCTAAGTGTCAGAGAACTAAACTATAAGAGGTACCTTTTAGGGGGTCATAAGCTTATGTTTCCTTCATGCTACTTGAATTATAACTGTAATAATGTGTTGTCACAGAATCCAGGACTCTTCACCCATTGATGGACAATAAAATGAGTTTGCTGGGCTATGTGGGTGCATAAAGCTTATTAAAACATCCTTCCGCTCATCGGAAGTCTCACAGGTGTTTTGAACATACCACTCTTTTCCATAAACACATACAGCAAATTGCCTTGGCTGGAGGTGATTAAAGTGCAGGTGAACAAGGGTAAAAGAATCGGTGAGTCACAGTACATGGAAGAAGGGTTAGATCATTTAACAAATTATATTTAGAAGAAATAGCTACCCTGAGAAAGGGGAGATTAATAGGGCACTACATATTAAAATATCAGGATCGTCTAGCAAAACAGCTACAGGGAAAGGTCTCCTCGCATTCATAAAAACACACAGATTGCATCAGCAGAGTGCTAAGTAGCCACAGTACAGGCACGGTGTTTAAACTTTAAAAAAAGTTTGTGAATATTTGAACACTGGAAAGTACCTACTCTCACCATTTTCCACAGGAGGAGTATACAAAACCCCCTTGCATATGTGATCAGGTGTACACAGGAACTACAAAAGGAAGCATTAACACCCAGTTCAAAAAATGCAAAAGCAATTGTTATCTGCGCAAGACTATGAAATGTAGTAAGATGGAGTTACTCTATGTACTACTGTTCTACTCTTTTTAGATAACTAGTTTTTTTTTCTTTTAATTACTAGACTGATAGTAGATATACCTAGTTTATTTAAAATGTAAAAATTGCTATCTAAGCTGTATTTTATTACAATTACAGCTTAGATAGGAATTCTGACATTCTGAATTTGTAGTTTACTAGATTATTTGAGTGCTGATAATCCCAATGACAAAGTTAATTTTCCATAAAATGTTTTCCTTTAAGATAAATTTTTAATTAAAGTTGTTCCTACACCAATTAATGTGGTGAACTAATAAATGTTTATTAAAAAAAGGTCTAGCTCATTGGATAGACTTAATTTAACTCTTTCCTGCAACCAGTTTATTTTTCCTACAAACTTGTTAACTAATAAATTATTTGCACTAAAATTTTTGACCCATGTAAAATTACTTTCATTATTTGAACTTTTAAGTGTGTGTAGTTCCCAAATTTCAAGTTATACTTTTGTTGCCATAATTTTTCTAAATCAGACAGTTCATTTTGTTATTCAAATAAGCTACTAATTAAGGATGTAAATAAATCAGGAAAATTAAGAACCTGAGAATTTTACATGAAACTTGGTAAACCACTGCATAAATATACAGTGTCTTACTCAGATAGTACTTTGAACTTTAATACTTTCATACATATCTAGCATATAGCGACACAAAATAAGTATGGATTCAATAGAGTGATAACATTAACAAATTTGAACCTCGCGCTATTATAAAGTGAAAAGTAATAACCAATTTATTTAATTATCCATATGGCTGACTATAGGACCAGCTGACAATGCCACCATCAGTCTGGTATTAGCTATCGAATCTGCTGCTAGCTTTCACCACAATAACAGCTACATACTGAAGTCTGCACTTAGCTATTATTTGAGTAAAATCTCTATTACGGAATGTTTATTTGGTAACAAAACTCATTATACAATTCACTTGATTAACACCTCAATGTAGAAGTCGTGCCTGGTAATACCTAGATCAACATTTCTTTATCAAAGTGAGCATCAGAATAAATCTTACTAAAAAACTTTATAGAGTCTTTTAGTTATTTCTTACACTTACAATCTATGGTCCGTGGAAGGCTAATGTGTATACAAACATTAGTGCTGAATTAGTTATGGAACAGTTTACTACATAAGTCGCCAGTGACAATGATTGTAAAGTGAGGATGTTCTAACCTCTCATTTGTAAATAATGAAATGTATTGATAGGAGAAGCTGATCACTGCCAAGATGCATGTGTGTGGACAACAATAAATGTGCTAACAAGTCAATGTCAAATCAGAGGTGGTGTGTCTTATTTTTCAACTTTGCGACCGCACCTACTCGTCATCACTGATTTCATCCAAATTTAAAGTATATGAAGGGCTTGAACAGAAATGAAAGTGGCAGAGAAGTAAGAGCTCCTGATTGCCAAACGCTTAGATGGCATGGCACTTGTGAGGCATCAGCGATTTATGTTTGCACAGTTCCCCAGGCAGTTACTGGCACAGCAGAAAGAGTATAGAATGGTAATGTGAGGGTTACTGGGTTGGATTCCAGTCCAGAAACTTTTTTGTACTTTCAGTTTTTACATTATTTACATTGCAAGTAAACCAAAATAGTGTTTAATATTTTTATAAACGGCTAGTGTTTAATATTTTTATAAAAGGCATCAAAAGAAATGGCAAAGAAAAATTTGGGATTGGAAACAAATTTCCAGACAGGTATACATGAGAACTTCGTATATAAAATTACATACTTCATTATTTTACAGTTGATGATTTACATTTGCTGGTGTAATATTCATTGTAAAAACAGGGAAACCAGCAATTCTCTCAACATCTTGCAATAATAATAAATGATGTATTTTTACAGTTACAGGGTTGTTTCAATGTTTCTACACAAAAACAAACTTAGTTTACATTCATAAAAGGTTGACTCTCATCACACAGTTTGGCAGCAAACCACACATAATACATCATTTTGCAAACTATTGTTGAGGATAGCTGGTGATGTACAGTGGAAGGTATTTTGATACAGTTTTCTCAGAATGTAGTTTATTTTCTTTCTCGATGAGATACTAGTAATTCTGAAGCTGTTTCATCAAATTCTTTGCCGGATGATAAAAATAGACATTGCAGGCTTGCACCAGCACAGTGCATTTGGGGGAGCCACTTTAATACTGCATGATGGCACTCTTTCTTAATCTTGAAAAATCTCATTGTGTAATTGTGAATTTGATTGTCTTCCCCACACGTCAATTAACAGAAGAAATCTATTCTCCTGCATGTATGGCTTCATCATATCAGTCAAATAATTTTTGAATAAGGTGGTGGTAAGTTCCCCAGATTTTTACACGTACTACTCCACTATCTTTTGAATACTTGATCCAAAAGAACCAGTATGCTCTTGTAACCATATTTAGACTATTGGTAATAGTTTTCCAGAAGGGTTCTTCCAAGTGCAATTAATGTAAAAATTCAAAATGGGAAATAAAATAAGAGAGAGAGCTTCCACATAGTGATTTGACACCACAACCTTCAGATTAGCAATCTATACTCTTCCTGCTGCACCAGCCACTGCATGAAAACCACACTAACATATAAGGCTGATGCCACACCCAACCTATGCCAAAAATTCTATTTTTCTTTTTTTAACACTTGGCCATCTGGAGCTACCACATCTGTCACTTTCATTTCTGGCCAAGCCCTATATATATCACATATTGCGATGAAATCAGTGATGACAAATAGTTGCGGGCCCCTAGTTAGTTAAAAACCCCAAACAGGTTTCAGCAAGAGACATCATGGTGCTACCAAGAAATTTCAGTCTGCAACTAGATTAGTAACACTACATCTGATAATCAGAAGCAACAGATTGTGCACTGGGACCAAGGCCACAGAACCACCAAATTTGTTTCTCTGATAGTAAAAGTTTGTCAAGGTCCATTCTTTAGTATGCAAGGATATACAGAGATGCTACAGAAATTTAGAAGCACAAAAACAACTTTAACAGAAAAGGAGGAGGATTGAAATTACACAAGTCATGGGCCTGAGTGCTAAATGAAACTTCCAGCACCAGCTCATCTTCCTACCTCAAAAATTTACTGCAGAAATGATCACAGTTCATTAGGAAAAATGGATGATGGAACACTGTTCTACTCCAATTTTGGAATGAATTCAGAATTTCATTAACATATAGTATACTGCTTATAAACAAAACAGAAAACCATAGTGAGAAACAAGACACATTACTGACTGTCAGATATGGTTTTCATTGACCAATCCTTGCATACAATAGCAGTCTCTCTTGTGTACAGCTGCTTGTCAAGTTAAAACCAGGATCGCTCACCTACGTGCAACATCCAACATGTAAAATAAGTTTGACAGTTCAGGATCATTAGCTCTTGGCACTAAAAAATTACAAATAATTCAAGAATCACAAAGATTGTTCTGTAACAGCACCTTTACTCTTCTTTTCTTTCATAAGGTTGTAAAAACTGGGAGGGGTATGGATATCCTCCCTGTAAGTCATGTCTTCACTGCTGCTAGAGGGATGTAATGGTTGGACATTTTGCCTTGATCCATCTAATTACTGTCATGTGTGACTTATTTCACATTTTTTGTCAGTTAAATAGGCTGGTTTGAGAGTGTGCCTATTAGCATGCTCGTGTTACACTGTAGCCAATTGCATTATTAAAGAAGTCCCATCCTGGTCTGCAATATGTTGCCTACAGCACTATCAGACAATAATCACAGAAGTTCTGTTTCTCACCAATGTTTATACCCAGGTATCTACATGCTTGGGTTCTCTTTGCTGGTTAGCACCAAAATCACCTATTATCTTGAGAACTTGCCAACTGATTACTTCTAATTTTACCCTTGTGTTGGCAGCTACTATTATTAATAAACCACTTGCATAGGCAGTGCAACATGTGATACTTATCTTATCATGAAGCCGGTTCAGTAGTGGCTTTCTCTCAACATTCCAAAACTCTGTGTTACACACAAATACCTTGTGTTCTTGTGGTGCTGCAGCAGAATAACTAATGAATACTGCACTGACATCTCCTCAAGACAGACAATACAGTGAAAGGTGGTAGCTGCGAGCATCAGGTAGCTGGTTATTTGCCCTTTGGTGCATGCCTCCCACTATTGTACTCTTCATTGGAGTAATGTTTATTAATATTGTTGTTTGATTCTCTGGCACAAATTCAGTCTTCTTTCTCATTATATTTCCCCTATTGACCTCGAGCTCGATGGAGTCGTCGTCCCTTCGGAATTTCTGAGGAATTTCAGTTTCAGCTCATCTTGTACTGTCTGCAGTGTTTGTATTAATTTGTTTGCTTTGATGTCAACATCAGATCAACTACCTTCCAATGGTTGCACATCAAATTTTGCATTTAAAAGATATCAGGTTTTTTGCAGATTATATATTTGCTTTGGTAGGATGTTCATATTTGTTATACTTAAAGTATATGAAATGTTAGTAACATGTTTTAATTCAGACACAGGTCCTCTTCAGTGTGTAATGTGGTTACTAACTTCCTAGTCTGCAGGCATAACATCTATGTTAATAGTAGTAAAGCCTTACACTGTCAGAGAGGAGACAGCAGCCTTAATGTAATTTATGAAGTAAAAAATTTTTAATCTAAAAATTTTTTAAAGCCTAGACCACATATTTTTTCCTTAAACTATTAAACCATGATAAGTAGTTTCAGTTGCTTTTTACAACCATCTTCAGATTACCCAAACGATAAAAGTGTTGAATATGCAGTAGAAACTATCACTATCAGCTGTAATCATGATGGCAATTTTTACTGCATATTCACCACTTTTTTATGGTTTGGATGATCTGAAGATGATTGTAGAAAGGAACCAAAACCAGTTATCATCCTTTAACTGTTTCAGAAAAAAATTTAGTCTAGGCATTACAAAATTTTCATTTCATAAATATCCTGATTTGATGTTACAGTTGTATTATTATGAAAAGTGTGTGCATTTATTAAAGAACCATTCGTGACATAAAGCTGCATTCTGAAGCCACAGTCCTCTTTGGCAGTTACTCGTTCACTGGGTACACAATGCAAATTTTGCAGCAGCATCCCTATTACCAAACAGTGTGTGTGTGTGTGTGTGTGTGTGTGTGTGTGTGTGTGTGTGTGTGTGTGTGTGTGTGTGTTTGCATTCATGGCGTGTCTTTGACACTGTTGTGCTGTTATCCATCACCACTATGATGGCTGTTGGACAATACCCTGATGTTATGACCTGTCCTGTGCCTGGCATGTGAGGTAAATGTCTCATTTCTGGATAATGATGCCTTTATACACTTTCTTTAGTAGTTGTAACACAATGGCACAATGTATTACATTTATTTGTTCAATTTTTAATCTTTTTTCTATGTTCAATTACCATTAGTGTTTCAATATTGAGTGAGAATGCTGTGAGTAACAACGGCTGTTGGGCCACTACAGCAGGTGATCATAAACAATTCGACCAAGTGTCATCAGTAATTGCTTGTAGAGTGCATGCAAAATTACCTGGCCCCTAGCTGTGCACACAGCATGGTAAGAGAGGGGACAATGGTAGTGGTGGGGGTTCTGTTGAGGACGGGGCAGCATAATATGAGAGGTGTAGTTTTACAGCTGAATCCTTCATACAAATACCTATCTTGTTGAACTTAAAAGCTACAGGTCATGCCAATACAACCACTAATCTGATAAGTCTATCATTTGTTATAGAAAAAAAATGAGTTACAGGATTATGTTAAAATTGCAACAGAAGGAGCAATCTACTTTAGTCTGATTTGTAAATCCTTTTTCTCTCTTGTTACCATGTTCAGAGTCTTTTGCCAAAACACAGCGGATTTACACAATTTCTCCTCACTAACACTCGCAAGTGAGACAGAATCCTGATGCAATCTATTATCAAATGAACAACTGAGACAAAATCTGATCAATAGATTTTGAGAAGCTCATCTTCAGTGTAACATTAAACATGTCATCTCTTCACTTATTTTCCTGCAAACCCCATACTAATTCTTATTTCACTAGCTATCAATTGCTCTTTAAACAATTACATTTCACTGAAAAAATCTGTAGTTACCCATATATCCCACGAGATCAAAAAAATTCTCATGTTAATTACAAGGTAAAATACTCTCTGCTTTGTGTGCTATTCTTTGTTACAAATTTGACTCAATATATGTAACCACTAACGACATATGAGAGATGTTACAAATATTTCACTTTCACTTGTACATGTGAATAGAAGTTAGTGCACTACATACAATTCATTTTTTCAAGACTGGAGATATATATCTATCTCATCTCACATTTAAAGAAAAATACAATATGTTAGCCACATTTCATACACAGAAATGTATGATCTAACATCATAGTGACACCTATTCTTTATTCGAAACTGTTTGAATTTCGTGCAGTACCTTACTTAATGTCAAAATATCACAGTAACTATGAGCATTAATGAAATGATAGACAGTTCATCATGAAGCTGACAAATGACACTATGATATACAACAGAATTCACAAAATCACTGTACTTATCCAAAATAGTCTCCTCCTAAATCAATACAAAGTTGAAATTGTTTAAAAAGTATTTTGAAAGAATCAGTCCAGTCCTTGTATGGAATTGCATCTATTACTGCAGTACAATTTTCTTAGATTTTCTTAACTGCGTTGTAACAAAGTTGTTTCTCTGCCAAATTCATTTTGGGGGACAACCAGAAGTCAGCTGGGGCCAAATCCAGTAAATACAGTGAGTGATGCAGGACTACAATCCATCTGCTGGACAAAAACTAGTGTATGATCTTCACTTTGTGGGCTGGGGGACTGTCGTAGAGGAGCAACCAGGAACCCACCTCTCAGTATTCAGGTCAAATTTGACAAATTCTCGTCCACAAATGATGGAGGATGACGAAATAAAACTCACATTTAACTGTTCGCCCTTCTGGTGCAAATTCTCTGTGAATAATTCCTTTGGAATCGTAGAAAACTTACCATTTTCTTCACATGACTCTCCCACAAGCACACTTTCTTTGGTTTCGGATTCCGTGGGCTCAACCATGCTGCACTCTGCCACTTTGTAAGAGGCCCATATTAGAAACACCATGTCTCAGTTTTTAATTGCCTGAAAGTGCATGCAGTGCAAACCACACATGATCTCTCTTTTTGCCCAAATCCTCAGACAAAATTCTGTGCACAATAGTTTTCGATACTCCTGACAGCCATTTAATGGGTGATGCAGAAACACATCTATCTGGTGCAATTATTTCAGCAGGTTTTTGCACATTTTCATTGCTGTGACTTGCCCGCGGCTTTAATGCTTGTCGTGTGTTCTTAATGTCCTCCCTGCCATCATAAAATTGAGCAAATCACCTAAAAACATTTCGACTGCTTAAACAATGATTACCACAAACACTTTTCATTATATCAAATGTTTCACAGGTGAATTTGGCTAATTTAATAAAAAACTTGATGTCGTTTCACTGCTCCACCACTATTTTCCAATGAGCGTCAGGCATGTACTCCTCCCCAGGGGATACCACCTTGTCAAAGGCACCTTATATGCTGGGCAGGGAGGCTTGTGAGCTCTGACGAAGTGGGGGCTTGGCCGATGGTAGTGTGGCTGCTGGTAGTATCTCCCAAACCAAATTGGCCCCACCAGAGGAGCTAGAAGAAGTGTGTCCCTCCCCATAGGGTGAGGGGGCTCAAATATGTTATGTCATCAAACCCATCTATGAGAGCTAACTCTGAAATGAAAGCCTGGTCCTGCAGGTTGGGGGTTGAGCACAGGGTTGATACCTTTGATTTGTAAAAAACCTATCTTCATGAATAATGTAACAAGGAGTGTTGGATTCTGAAGGCAAATTGTGTCAAGGAACAGGCTCCAGCTCTTGGCTGATATACATCTACAGAGCAGCACGTTAAATGTTTATCTTTACCTGTGTTTCCACATGGTATACTTATTAAATTTTGTGTGTGTTTTTTTCTGTTTAAGAGGTTTAATCTTGCATTTTTGTACGTGTAAATTCATTCAGTCTGTAACACAATAGTTGCTCACTGAAAAGACAGCTGCATAGCTCATTAATGTGTCAGAGTCCATTGGTGACAAATCAGGAGCATAACAAATTACATATCTAGGATTGTCTGCTTTTATAGTACTTCTTCAGTTAATCTTGCTAGGATGGATAGGATGTGTGCGTGTCGTGTGTAGTAGCCTCAGTTTGCAAACAGCCGAATGTGCTTTTGGCTGCAGTCAGTCACCTTCAGGCTGCTGCCTTGTGGTGTAGTGGTGGTGGAGAATCTGGCACATTGCATGGAGCACCTCAGGTGTTGCTTGTTTTACCCATGGGCTCTGGTTCCAAGGCACCTCCTAATGCACCCGATGCTGTGGATCTGCCTTTACAGCAGGGGGGGGGGGAAAGGGGGGGGGGGGGGTTAGTGGTGCATTTGCATCACTCGAGGCAGAGGGCCAATGTGGAGACCAGCTGCCTGGTCTTGCCCATTCACCCTGTGAGTGGACAGGTGGCCACTCTTTCAGCTGTGTCCGAGTAGCACATGGGAGGAGGGGTTTACTAGTTATTGGAAGCTCCCATGCAGATAGCATTCAGGGCTGGAAAGAAAGCAAATATGCACTCAGTATGTCTGTCATGAGGCTTCGTCTGAGATGTGGAAACAGTCTTGCCTGTGGCTGTCGAGCATGCAGGGTGCAGTTGTTTGCACATTGTGGCTCACATCGGCACCAACAACGCCTTTCGTGTGTGTTCTGAGGTGATCCTAAGTTTGTACAGGTGACTGGCAGAGATGGTGATGACTGCTAACCTCGCACAGGGTGCCAGCAGACCATGCAATTTGCAGCATATTCCCAGAGCTTGTTGCAGTCCTTTGGTTTGGAGCAGACAGGAGGGTCCCAATCAAAGGCTCTGTCGACTCTGTGATGGTCTTGGCTGCAGATTTCTAGACTTTTATCATCATGTGGGGATTTGCAGGATTTCCCTTGATAGTCATGGGTGCACTATACAAAGGAAGCAGCTACTCAGGTAGCAGAGTGCTAATGGATTGCACGTGAGGGTGTTTTAAGATAGGCAGTAGTCTGAGGTTCTCTAGTGGACATTTGCCAGTTGATATGCAGAAAGGGAAGTCAAACAGCATTCATAATAAAGACACTTCAACTACCAAAATTTTATCAGTAAACTGTCAAAGTATTCATAATGAAGTTCCCGAATTTACTGCCCTCCAGGAAAGTTCCCACACTCAAATTATTCTTGGGCCCCAGGGCTGGCTGAAACCAGAAGAGGAAAGCCCCGAGATATTTAGCAAGCTGTGGAATATATATTGGACAGACAGATTAGAAGCCATAGGAGGGGGAGTGTTCATTGCAGTGACAAAAATATTGTCTCTATTGAGGTCAAATGTTGAGTGTGACACTGAAGTCATCTGGTCACGTAGAACAGGTGTACTTGAAACCAAGTGAATTGTTGGATGTTTCCAACGCCCACACGAGTCTGCTGTGACAGTTCTAGAGTCATTCAAGGAAAGTCTACGGTCAACAGTGCGTAAATACCCAGATCATGCAATACTAGTTGGAGGTGACTTTAACCTGCCGCATATAGACTGGGATGTCTGTAGATTCAATGCAATGGGTAAAGACAGTCAGTCATGCGCAATAGTTTTAACACGTTTTCTGAAAATGGTTTTGAGCAGCTAGCTCAGCAGCCCACATGCAATGGAAACATCTTAGACCTTGTAGCTACAAAGAGGCCGGACCTTTCCGACAATGTCAGTATAGAATCGGGTATCAGCGATCATGATGTCGTTACAGCAAATATGATTATGAAAGTTAATAAGTCAGTGAAGAAGGGTAGGAGAGTGTTACTGCAAGACAGAGCAGATAAGCAGTTATTAACATCTCACTTAGACAGTTAATTGGCATCACTTAGTTGCAGTAAGATGGATGTAGGGGAATTATGGTCAAAGTTTAAGCAGATTGTAAATCGTGGTCTGGAGAGCTATGTCCTTAGTAAGTGGATAAAGGATGGAAAAGACCCACCATGGTTTGCTAACAAAATTCAGTGAATGCTGAGGAAGCAAAGGCTGTACCACTCTCGGTTCAAAAGGGAATGCGTTCTTGATGACAAGCAAAGGTTAGTAGAGATTCATGTGTCTGTGAAAATATGTATGCAAGAAGAAGAATAATAATAACTATCACTGTCACATCTTAGCAAAAGATCTGACAGAGAATCCAAGAAAATTCTGGTTGTATGTAAAATAGCTAAGTGGGTCTAAGGCTTTCATTCAGTCCCTTGTTGACCAGTCTGGTGTGGCAGCTGAAGACAGCAAAATGAAAGCCAAAGTTTTAAATTTCTTATTCAAGAAATCATTCACACAGGAGAATCGTACAGACATACCATACATACTCCTGTATGGGAGTAATAAGCATACCTGGTGTAGAGAAACAACTGAAAGATTTAAAATCAAATAAATCATCACGTCCGGATGGAATACCAGTTTGATTTTACAAAGAGTACTCTATGGCATTGGCCCCTTACTTAGCTTGCACTTATCATGAATCTCTCCCCCAGAACAGAGTCCAAAGAGTCTGTACAAAAGTGCAG
Source organism: Schistocerca gregaria (assembly GCF_023897955.1). Taxonomy (NCBI): domain Eukaryota; kingdom Metazoa; phylum Arthropoda; class Insecta; order Orthoptera; family Acrididae; genus Schistocerca; species Schistocerca gregaria. The sequence goes on from NC_064931.1 coordinate 49,484,336, forward strand.
GAGACTCCAGTATATAAAAAGGGTAAAAGAACGGATCCGCAAAATTACAGACCAATATTCCTGGCTTCTCTTTGTTGTAGAATTCTTGAACATATTCTCAGTTTGAATATAACAAGCTTTCTTACACTGAGAATCTTATGTCCACAATCAACATTGTTTTAGAAAGCATTGCTCCTGCAAAACTCAGATTTACCTTTCCTTACATGATATACAGAGAACTACGGATGAAGGGCAACAGATATACTCCATATCCCTAGTTTTCCGGAAAGCATTTGACACAGTGCCCCTTTGCAGACTGTCAATGAAGATATGAGCATATGGAGTAAGTTCAAAGGTATGTGAGTGGCGCGAAGACTTCTTAAATAATAGAACCCAGTATGCTGTCCTTGACTGTGAGTATTAATCAGAGACAAGGGTATAACCAGGAATGCCCCACGGAAGGGTGATAGGATTGCAGCTGTTTTCTACGCACACAAATGATTTGGCAGATAGGGTGGGTAGCAATCTGCTGCTGTTTGCTGATTATGCCATGGTTTATGGTAACGTGTCAAAGTTGAGTGACTGTAAGAAGATACAAGATGACTTAGACAAAATTTCCAGTTGGTGTGATGAATGGCAGATAGCTCTAAATGTACAAAAATTTAAGTTAATGCAGATGAGCAGGAAGATCAAACCTTTAATGTTCAGATACAGTATTACTAGTCTCCTGCTTGACACAGTCAAGTCATTTACATACCTGGGCATAAAGTTACAAAATGATATGAGGTGAACGAGCATGTGAGAACTGTGGTACAGAAGGCGAATGGTTGACTTCGGTTTATTGGGAGAATTTTAGGAAAGAGTGGTTCATCTGTAAAAGAGACCACATGCAACCTAGTCTTGAGTACTGGGCAAGTGTTTGGGATCCACACCAGGTCACATTGAAGGAAGACATCAAAGCAATTCAGAGGCGGGTAGCTAGACTTGTTATCGGTAGGTTTGAACAACATACAAGTGCTACAGAAGTACTACAGGAACTCAGATGGGAGTCCCTGGAGAGAAGGCAACATTCCTTTCAAGAAACACTATTGAGAAAATTTAGAACACCAGCATTTGAAGCTGACTGCCAAACGATTGTTCTGCCACCAACATACATTGTGTATAAGGACAACAAAGATAAAATACAAGATATTAGGACTCACACAGAGGCATATAGACAGTAGTTGTTCTCTCACTCTCAAATACAGTGGAACAGGAAGGGAAATGGCAAGTACTGGTACATCGTACCCTCCACCTTGGACCGTACCATTGCTTGCAGAGTATTTACGTAGATGTAGATGTAGATATGGATACACCAGTGCTTAAATTTAGAACATGGAATGTGCATACACTGGTGCAGATAGGGGCTACGAATAGTATTGGAGAAGAGAGACTAAGGTATGGAGTGGAAGTTGTTGCACTTCAGGAAATCAAGTGGCAGAGAAGGGGTGAGATTCATATGCATAAATTCTTCCTGTATTAATCACAAAAAGACAAGACAAAAGACAAGGAGAGCATGCAGTTTGGTTTATAGTCTCCAAAGATACATACAGATCTGTTATTCCTTTCATTCCACATAATGAAAAAGTATGTACTCTGCATATCAAATGTAAATTCCACAATGTGACCTTCATGAATGCACATGCATCAACAGAAGACTCAGATGAAGGTGTGGTAGATGATTTCTATGATCAGCTGCCTGATGTTTGTGATAGAATAGACTCAAAAAGAGTCCTCGGTGACTATTATGGCAAACAGCAAAGAAGAGGCTTTCAGAAGTGTGTCTCGTAGGGAAAGTTTACGTGATGGAACTAGTAATAACAGTACAAGGGTTGCCCAGTTAGCATTTGCAAACAAGTTAAGGGCAGTAATTACCTGTTTCCCAAGAAAAATATCTACAGAGGGATCTGGAAAATACCAGAAACAAATGAAGAAAATTAAACAGACTATATACTGGTATGAAAGAGGTGGCACCTGATATGGAAAGTGTGGGCACTTTCTGAGAAGCTAATTCTGATTCTGACCATTATGTAGTAAGAGCCAAAATGAGGCAGAAACTTGTTATGGCTACCAAAGAAAATAGTGCCAGAGTAGAGAAATGGAATATAAAACAGCTGAATGATAGATTTACTGTTCAAAAGTATCAGGATAAATGGAGATAGGAGTTACAAACAAAAGATGGTGAGGACTATATGGTCAAAGAATGGCACTCTATTGAAAATACCAGTCTTACAACAGCACATGAAGTATTGGGGGCCAAGAAGACTTAGAAATGAAAACTGGTATGATGATGAATGTAGACAGGCTGTGGAACAGAAAAATAAAGCAAGACTTAAGTGTTAGAGCAAAATACAAGATCAAATAAGCACTATATTATGAAAAGAGAATAGAGGCAGCAAGGGTACATAGGAGGAAAAAAGGGAAGCCATGAGGAGAAAGATAGAGGAGACAAAAGAGCACTATCAAAGAACGAGAGCAGAAAGCTTTCTAAGAAAATTGCAGAAGAAACCCAAGTATGCTGACAGATAAACAAGATGCTCTGGATAGATGGAAAGAATACATCAAGGGGATTGTGGAGGGTAGTCCTACCAGGAATATACAGCCACTCTAATACACTGCAGATCCAGAGATAGAAGAACCCAGATTAGAAGAGATACAGAAGATAGTGCACTGTCTTGAAAACTTACAACGCACCAGGAACTGATTGAACAATTGCAGAATTTTTGAAAATGGGGGAATTAGTCTCCATAAACAAATCCACAATCTTATCAAGTTGATATGGAATCAGGAAATAATCCCAAAAGAGTGGACTGTAGGGGTAATTCAACCAATCCATAAGAAAGGAGACAAGACTTGTTGTTCAAATTACCGAGTAAGTATACTGCTGAATATAACCTATAATATCCTCTGTAGTATTATCTACAGGCTAGTTCTATATGCAGATGAGAATCTGGGAGAATATCAGGGTCGATTTCAGCCTAATAGTTCAACAACAAATCATATACTTGTGCTGAGGCAAATAGATGAAGAGGCATATAATATTGAGCTTTAGAACCTATATGTAGACTTGATAGTGTTGATAGGGCAGAAATGCCAAATGATTTGCTGCGGCTTGGTATACCATCTAAGTATGTTTCACTTATCCAAGCAACATTGGCTGGTCCCAAGGCTGCAGTGCAATTGAATAGAGTAAATGGTTTAGCATTAGTAAAGGAGTCACACAAGGGACACCCTCTCAAGAATACTTCTCAATCTGACTCTTGAGGCAGCCATTTAGAAGCTTCAAATATCTGGTTACATCAACCCAGATGTGTGCATACACTGATGATGTAGCAATTATTAGTAGAAGAGGAGGAGTTTTATTAGAGACAACAATATGTGAGCTGAAAGAAGCCTCACTACCTAGAGGCCTTGCTATTAATGAAATGAAGACTAAGTACACAAATCTCATCAGGAAGGAAAATCATAACTTGGATAAACTATCAGCAGTTGGTTTCGATTTTGAGCAAGAACTCTGACTATCAGTGATCTAATATTAATAGGACAAAATCCATGTCACCTGAAATAAAATAGAACATCCTAAGTGGTAATAGATGCTTCCACACTTTTAAGAAATTCTTAGCCTCTATGTTATTAAACAGGCAACTGAAACGTCAAGTTTATAAAGTCATGATGTGAAACATGGAAACAACCAAGTACCGATGACCAGCATCTCAGGGTATATGAACACACAGTTCTGCACAAGATCTATGATGTAGTTCAGGACAAAAATGATTTCTGGAGATCTAGAATGAATGCTGAGCTGCATCATCTCATACAAGGATCAGAGGAGTGCACTTGTCCAGTTCTGAGAATGAGAATGTGTTTCTGCACAGGGGCCAAATTATCTTGCACAAGCTTTGCACATACTCAATATCAAGTGCCTTCTGTCTCCTCTGGAAGATGGGATCAAGTAGGGTCTTTACTTTGCCTGTGTTTGTGCACACATTGTTGATTTTGAGGAGAAAGTGGTCAAGTTTTGTCATGATAAGAAAATTAATAGTATCATCTTTTGGATGTTTGTGTCTAATTAGCTGTTTTATAGCTGCAGGTAACATATATATTTTGACTAACTGCTACCCTTATGGCATTTTCATGTTTTGCATGTAGGATTCTTTGTGAGTCATTTTATGACATATGCAGTAAACTGTGTATCACTAACATTTCCCTCTCTCCTTTTCCATTTTCAAATGGTATGCAGGAAGAATAACTGTCAGTACATCTAAGTATTTTATAAACAAAATAAGCATTGAAGTCATGTCTCTCATCAACTACTTCAGTTTTTGAAATTGTGAAATCCTATAACATTTTATATCTTAAAACACAAAACTTTGTGTTCCTTTGGAATGTTGATAGCATACCTCATATCCAAACTCCAGTTCATCTGCAGTAAGCATTACAATATCATCATCTATTGTCAGTATGGCTTCAGTTTCTATTTCTTCGTATGGATAGAACCGATTGGATAGTTTGTTTTCTTTAGTCTGAATAACCTTCAAAGGCTTATTTATTTTGGGCCACATTGATGCTGAAAGCAATAATAATAATAATAATAATAATAATAATAATAATAATAATAATAATAATAATATCACAAAATCATAACTTTTACAAATATGTTGCAGGTACAAGATTTTAGTATGAAGGCTACACAGTAACTTACGATGTGGTGGATATTTACGTTGATTGTTCCATACAACTAGAACTTTATTTAAGCTTGGTGCCTTCACAAGTTTCTGTATCAATGTAAAGAGAGACTCTACCCTGTCATATGTTAGTACTACTGCTGTGAAACCTTGTGAGCGAGGTGCAGTCAACTGCAGGAACAAAGGAGATTTCGTTGAAAGCTGTAAGAAAAAGAATGTTCTTGTAGATGTGTATAGCATTTATCTGTGGAAATTACAACAACCTGCACATCCAGTTCTTTATATCTTACAGGATTTGGTGCCATATTCCAATCATCATACGTTCTGGCATACTGAGGGAATACCCGATCATTTATTATGTCCAGTGCTGTTAATGTAATAGCTTTCAGTGTTGAAAAGTAACGATGGTAAAGCCAATGGCCTTGAGCGCGCAGGTCTTCCAACCGTTCATCTGACACACTGGACAGTATTTCAGTAAGCCTGCCAAGATCAGCTTCAGTAATAATTACAGCAGCTCTGGAACACGCAAATTCTGGATTAGAAAACAAAGGTAAGGGATGCAGAGATTTCAGTCAAATCATGTCACAAAATCAGGAAGTCCAAGAAATAACTGAAATCAAACAACAGTCATTGCAGTGTAAAATAACAAAAAACAGCATGTTTTTATTTCATTTTCAGATACCTGACTGTCAGATACCTGTCTGGCTGCGCCTAAATAAACAGTGTCAACCAACTGCCATAAGAATTTAAAGTAATTTCTTAGATACTTGACAACTTCTTGCAGCTCACAATGAAAAGCAGCACTGTACAATATTTTACCAAAAGACTATTTGATGGATCCACATTGTTCAGGATAAACACAAAGTTACTCATCAAGTGCTGCAGTTAAATTTCAAAATTATCAGTTTAAGTGTTATAATGCATCACAGATGACTAACTTCGAAATAAAATTATGTCAGAAAGTCCACAGCCCATGAAGATGTCAAGTTTCGCAATACTTAAAAACATAACTACCCCTACTAAAACCTCAACCTGGGACTACCCTGGAATTTCTCATAATAAAAAGCTGATTTGCTTTAAATAAAACTTCAGTACACAGAAGACATCACATCACTAACAGCAAACTGGAGACATGCTAGGAAGATGTACAGCTTAACTAAGGCGAAATCATTCCTTATTTTTCATACTGGGCAATCAATTAAGATAACAAATGAATGAATAACCTTTGACAACAACCTACTTTGACTGCACAGATACTCTGCACTGCCTGCAATTTTTGAAGTTACATTTGCAAAACATACAGCATGTTAAAAGTATTCCATGTTTTGAGAGGTGGTTGTATGGATCAAAGCAAGAAAAAATGTCCAGTAAACATGGGTTCTAAATTGCATACCTTAAGAGCTATGAGCATTTTTACATCTTCACTGCTGTGAAACACACCTCTCTTCTACTGCAAGCTCTTTGCTACTGTGAATGACCTACAGACTGCAGTAAACAAATGAGGACACATTCCTCTGTTATTGTTGATGAATAAAGCATACAGTAAACACCTTTTAGTGTTGTTCCCATAAATTGAATTCATGGTTCTGGGTTAAGTGTAGCATATACATTAGTTGTAATGGAACAAGGTTTTTTTTTTTTTTAAAAAAAAAAGGACAAGTTGGTGAGATGCTTTTATATTGTAGTTTTGTCTTTGTGCTTACCAGCATAGTGGGAGCCTATTACTCCACACAGAAAATGGCAGACTCAATCTTCTGTTACAGTGTGGCAAATAGAAACAACCACTGAGCACATGACTGCAAGTTCCCATGGGACTAATAACCTCCCATTATACTGGTAAGTGCAAAGGCAAAACTACAATATACAAGCACCTCACAATTTTATCAAATCAGAAACTGGTTCCACTAGAATTAATGTATGCACTGCACTTAATCCAGAACTATGAATATGGTTCACAGTAACAACATTAAAAGATGTTTATTACATGCTGTATCTATGGACAATACTAGAGGAATGTGTCCTCATTAGTTTATTGCATTCTGTAGCTCATTCATGATTCCAAAGAGCTTGTGTCAGAAGAGATGTGTTTCACAGTAGTGAAGATGAACAAGTGGCCATAGCTCTTAAGGTAGGCATTTTAGAGCTCATGCGTACTGGTTATTTTTGGCTTGTTTTGGTGAAAAACGTGGAACAATTTTTAACACCTTGTATAATCACTAGCCACAGTGATTGAAATGTAGGAGACTTCTGTCTCTAAGCTGTTCATTTTTGGAACACAACCTACAACCAGCTTAGAAACAGAAGTGATGACACTTTCTGCAGGACCTGACCATCACTTTGCAGGACAACACTCAAGTACATACAGTGCCCGTTGTTGCTAATTTGTTTGACTGATGAGGTTGCTAAGTGCTATACCACCTACTGCACTCCCCTGACTTAAGCCCTCCTGAGTTCAACTCGATTTCTAAACTGAAGGAAACACTTCACGGCATTCGCTTCAGAACTGCTACAAATTTGTCACGCAACAGACTGCGTCGCTCGACCTGTCAACACAACTGGCACTGCTGAGAGTATCCTATGACTTCCACATCACTGGCAATGGGTTATACACAATGCTGGTGACTACTCTGAAGGTCAGTAAAACTTTGAAACATGTATCTATTTTGTACGAGCTGTAAATAAATAGTTGCCACTATTAAAGTCCCAACCCACATATACATATTTTTAACGTTAGGGATGTTATAATACTCCCTTGGGGTATGTCCCAAAACTATTATGACACCTTATGATTTCTCTCCATTCAAAATGATGTACAGTGTTCAATTGGCTTGGATGTCATCATTTCAATCTCAAAGCTGTATCCAACATTCCACAGACTCAACAAGAGGCAGCACCGAACTATAATTAACAGCTTCTGGAAGTCGAGAAACACCTACTGCCTATTGGATCTTGTGGATGAACCGGGTGAGCCAAGTTTCACAAGACGGTTTTTAGTGTAGCCATGTTGAGTACTACATAATTTTTTTCCTCCAAAAAGGTCTCATATATGATTATTAAATAAGTTCCCTAACTTATTCATCCTAAAGGATTGTCAATTACCACTTAGTATTGAACTGGCAGGTAGATTACTGTGATATCAAAACTATACATGTTATTGGGTGCATTATGAAAAGGCACCACTTCTAATCATGAAGACAGGACCAGGCAACACAGCACGAGTTAACCCAGTACCCCACTGTGTTGGACTGGTGGCTTGCACCATGTCTCCTCAGTAGTATTGCGACCCTGCAAGCAGAATTTTAAAGTCAGAACATACTAGAACACGTGGCTACAGTTTGATCCAAATCAGTCTGCTGATGCACCCACTGTATCCTTTATAGCCTTTGGCCCCATCTATGCACATCCACTGATGTCTATGGGCTGAAGATGGCACAGCAGTCAGTCAGTACAGTTGGACCTTCAATGCCAATTTATCATGAGGTTGTCAATAAAAGCTAAGTCATGTAGCAATTTTGAAAGCCACAGTATTTCCAACCATGTCTGGCACCTTAACACCAGAATAGATTATACATGCAGTTCAGAATAATTAAATTCACTCATTTCAAATGCATGAATTCTTCATTAAATAAGAAGTTTGTACTCCAGAGTCACACTTCAGCCTATAGTAGGACACAGGACATAGCGAATACAGCAGCATATGTAAGCAAAACTGGATGAAAATTAGGGATAGGAATCAATGTCAAAAACACACACAACCCTCTCCCCTCCTTGTGGAAGTCTATGAATGTATCGCACCAGGACTGGTCGCCTTTCATCTGTTTAACAGTTTGGTGGATTTTGGAATGTTTATTCAAATACGAGGTCTTAAGAAGCAACATTCTTGTCTGAGCCATCCAAGCACCACTTGTTAGCTGCCTCACAGCTTCCATCCGTCAGCACCCCTCTCCTGTTTTACTAAGCCATCAGAAGTTTTCCTGAATACCTTGCTGGACTGCAGTTTCTGGGTGACAGGCTCATCCTCAGAGAAGGGCAAAGGTCCAGGTTTGAGTTGACATTGCACACCCAGTTTTAATTTGTCATAAGGTTTGACACTGGTAGATACCAAGACAAAAATATTATGCTAGAAGTCATTATTTTTTTACCTTTAGGTTGCATTACATCATGTATGTGTATTGAACACCATTGAATTTTCTCCATTCAATTCTTGACAGTGAAATGTTTCTTACTACCTATCACTATGAAATTGTTGTGTTTGGTATTATTTTCTTCAGAAAATGAACAGTCATTTGGGTAAAGCTTAAATCTAAATAGCAGTTAGACAGCAATTTCATATAACAATATTCAGTTCCTTCCCATAATCCAATGCTATTATATGTGAAAATCAGATAATCAGGTCAGTAAAACTCAATCACTGAGGTTATCTTCACAGGAGAAAACTATACAGCATTCTGAACTCCATTACATAAAACTTCTGAAATCTCTCAAATGCACTTAAGGTCCCTACACATGAGTGACAGTTCACAGCAATCTGTCACATGTGTGTGACTGATCGCACATGTGTGTGCAAATCACAGCAATCGGTCACAGGTCATTTTGAAATCCCAAGCAATATAGAGGATCACATGTGATTTGTGCTTGCAATATGGCTGTCTGGCTTGTTGGCAGGTATGTGTGGTAATATGGCTGCGACTCATGTCTGTAGTTTTGTTTCATTTTTCCCACATTGAGTAAGAACTTTACATTAGAATTTATAGTTATTCAGGGACCCTGAATGACTCTGAGAAGTGAACTGGAGGCTAGAGTTGCCATTTATATTATGAAGTAATACAAAATAAAACCTCCAGTTATGTAGTGATTATCATTTGAAGTTTGTGCAATAGAAGTACAATTGATGGGACATTTACAGTAATAGTCACAATACAATAGGCTCCATCTGACGATTTTGAGTTCGTTATGAAATAATTACATTCATTATTAATGTTTTTAACTTCTAAATAGAATGACATATGTACTGTAATGTTAAGAGGACATTTTAGTTTAAATGTTCAGGACAAGTCTACTTCACAGCTATACTCAAGTCTCTTGTTTTTTCATATGATCCAACTCCCCATCATAACTTTATAACAAGAGTTATGGTAATTAGTAGTGTTGTTATTAACAACATCTATATAGGCATATCGAGACTTCAACGAAATTGTGTAAATACATGCAATTAAACTGTAATACCACTGTAAAACAGGAATTTAAATATAATAAATGGAAAAAAATTGTGCTAGGACACTGAAAAGATTGCACAATCTACTTGGCAGCACTGAAAAATTTAATGTATTCTACAACGTAACCTATAGTTCACAAGAAAGGAATTTCAAAACAAGTCTAATAAATCATAATTTTCATTTATTTTAAATTGCTTTTTGCATGTATTTGTGAGGGTACAGAAATTAAGTGTAACTGCTGGTAAACACTGCAGTTCATTTTTCATATCAGTAGTGTTTGTAATACTGATTTAAGCGGCTTGACAAACTGCTCATGTCTGGCATGTTAAAGTGAGCCACCAGTTGCGGGTAATACAACATGTGATGGATTCCTGTGATCCGTCCCCAATATATGGGGGCCTGTAATTCAGCAGAAGTGTTTTGACTAGTGGCTTATAGCTCTTCTATGATTAATTTGTTATCAGCTTTGTTGATTACAATTTTGTTTAATCAAAACACTTTTTGCCAATTTATATTCAGTACTGTGAACTACCACCAAAGAAAGTGATACTGAGAGATTTTCAAAATAACAAAGAACACACACAAAAACGTTTCTGAGTTTACCTCTTCCAGTCCAGAACACCACTAAAGGGCATGATAAGTGAATCTGCACAAATCACCGGAACACAACCCGCTGCCATTGCCTCCAGGAGGGTTGGTTGTCCTAGTCTTGCACCACGTATCACCAAACAGAATTTAGATTGCTGTAACAGTATATTTGTATAGATACAACTAATTCGTACCTAGTAACTAAAAGTCAAATCAGCATTTATTCATAGCATGGTCAAAAGATGAAACAATCATGAAAATGAAGTGCAACAGTCTTTCTGCACTTATGTGGCATTGTTTCGATGTCTTGAGGATGACAGCAGACAGTCACTTAGACTAAAATGGACACTGTGATTCTGTAAATTAGATTATTTCTAATCTATCACTTGGGGTTGAGCAGAAGTCTTAAAGGGATAGGATGAAAAGTTCTCTGTTTGGTAGTAAAAGAACTGTACTCTTTAGGTCATAAATGTACTTTTTTACCATTTAGTATCCTATTAGGTCAATGCACCATTAAGTACATGCCACCTCTGAAGTGTGATTCTGAAAGGTCTGCAAAACATCCACCTACAGCTGCCATGAGCTCTTCACTGGACTCAAAATATTTTCCAGTTTCATTGTTTTTAATTTGGAAAGAAGTGGATATCAGATATATCAAAATCTGATAAACAGTGTGGATGTTCCAAGAAGTCATACTTCAAATACTCCTCAATTTTGCCACCATAGGTCAGTGCACTGTCCTAATAAACAAAGATTTTATTTTCTCTTTTTGCAGTCTCAGCATCTTCTTACCCATTTGTCCATCTAGTTTGCACAGAATATTATGTAAAATTTGACAGTTACTGTTTTATCCTTTGCAACATAGTCAGTAAGACGAAATCACATTCAGATCCCAGAAATGCTGGTCACAGTCATTCTGACAGACAAAAGGGGCTTTGCTTCTTTTGTGCACCAGTTCTCATCCATTTCTTTAATTGCTACTTCATTTCTAGTATGAATGGGCGAGTCATGCCTCCTCTACATTAACAAATTGGCTCCAAACCCAGTCTGGCCCCTTTCTAAACTGCCCAGACAGTGCTGATAAATAAGTTTTAATTTCTGACTTTGGTCAATATTCAACATATTTAGCATTCTTCCTTGTGATAACCTATTTTATAATTAATTATCCATGAAAAATATACCACAGTATTTCTTCTGATATACCTATGGTGCAGGTTATTTTATATCTATTATTTAATTCTAACAGGACTTGCACTTTACATTTTCATCTGTGGCTGGAGTTCTGGGATGTCCTTTAGTGTATCACACTCCAGATCAGGACAGGTACATCAAATTCAGCAATCTATTTCATAACTTTTGAAAATTGAAGAGCATGTTCATGTTCATTACAAATCACCTGTAACTCCTAATGAGTTAATATTGCCAGTAAACTGACCAAAACAGAATAAAAATATGACAGTATGGTAGTAAAGTGTATCCATTTAGAAAACACACACACACATTGCATATATACAGGGTGTTTCAAAATTACACCACAAACTTCAATGGGATGCAGATGATGTCTAGACAAACAAAATGAGGATAGGAACCTGTGTCCAGAAATGTCATCCAATGGCGCTTCGGAGAGTCAAAGCTATAGAGACAGTGACTGTATATGTATGTATATAACGAGTGATTCTGTGATATTGATATGAACTTTCAGGGATGATGGAGAAGGATAAATGCATCACTTTGAGATAAGAGACCCTGGTCAAGGAAAGAACAAGTCAAAAGTTATAACAGAAATCGTTCTGATACCTCTGGCAGTGGAATACATGAGTGAACACGCGATCTAGTGT